>NW_026947500.1:14570000-15927500 GCF_034190915.1 Cavia porcellus | reverse complement strand
CAAAGTAGAAGATAGAGAAAGAGGAACTAGGGAGACCTTTTCCAAAGGGAGGTGCCCCCCACCCCACCCTGCAAACAATGGAGGGGTGGGGCCAGGGAGAGGGGATGGAAAAAACCAACAGAAGGAGCTTGTACAAATGAGAAGGGGACCCACAGCCAGAAGGGGCAGGGCGGACGGGAGAGAAAGGGATAAAAATGAACAACAGTGACAGACAAAAAGAATTAAATAGGTGGCATGCACACACACCAGGCCCAGTGATGACTGTAATCATTACATACTGCAAACATGGACAGCACGGACTATGAAAAAATAAAATCTGCACTTAGAGAGATCATGCTCAAAAAAAAAAAAGGAAAGAAATGAGTTGACAAGATTATAATGAACCAGGGAAAAGCATGCACACTTATTGGTGTGACTGACTGAGACAACCACTGAGCCTCATAGAGTTGAAAAGGTGAAGACCTGAGCTTTTCTGGAGGGAAGGCTGTCATTGTGGGTCTGGTCACCTTGTGATGCAAATGAGGTCTGCTGTGGACAGCCACTGTGGTCACCTTTGTCTGGGTCTCTGGGTGTCCACTCCGATCTTTATCTCCTGGGTACAGAGATGGAGCTGCTACCAGGTGGCAGTGCTGCTGCCCATACCCTCTGTTTATGAATGCAGATGGAGGGAAACGTTGTTCTTTCAAAAGTGTGGCCCTGACCTAGACCCAAGCCTCTCCTGGTGAGTGGGCTCCATTCATGGACTGAGAGGAGAGATAACAAGACTGCATCGGCAAACAAGCCGGGTCTGGGAACCAGAGCTACACGGAGGCCACCACCAAACTAGGAACAGCCAGACCCCAGACTCTTCTGGCAGGTGGGCTGGCAAACAAGAGGAGCCAATCCCACCCCTTACCCCCATAAGCGACTGGCTTATCCAGAGAAACACAGGCTGTGATGACAGCTCTGGAGGTGAAATGCCATTGGATGCCTATGGTGCTTTGGTGCTTCACTAACACTGCAGGTCCAGGGCCAGTGGTCTGATCATGGGTTCAGAGGGCAGCGGTACACAGTGTGGCATCTAGGGGGATCTCCTTCCGAGGGTGATAGCCTCTGTTGATTCCCAATGGTCTTGTTTTGAAGTCTTATATTGTTTCCATTCTTTCACTGGGTTGTTTCATGCTCTTTTGTTTTGTTTGATTATGTTAAATCTGATGGCAGGAGCAGCTGTTTCAAAGATAGCAAGATATATCATGGTAGCAATTTTGGATTTACTATTGGCTTGTTTGAGGTCCTTTATGGCATTGTTTTGTTTTTACTGTATCTATTCTATTCTGTTTGAGTTTTACTATGTCCCAAGGTATCTGCAGCTATTTTGAAGAATCAAAAGACATTATGGTAACTATTGTTGAGTTCATAATGTTTTGGAGTCCTGTATCTCTTACACTGGTTTGTTTTCATTGGTTTTATTCTGTTGTATTTTCTTTAAAATTAAAAATTAGGGGGGAAAAAGCGTGATCCTTCAGGGTTCATCCTGGGCCTGCACACAAGTTGAATCACCCTGAATGGTCAGCGGGAGGGTGTCAGGGAAGGGTATGTGGCAGTAGTTTGAGAGCCTCCCTTCTGGAAGGCCTCATGGGCACCAAGCCTGCAGGGTTTGCTATGGCTCACACAGAGGACAGGAAGAGCAGGGGTGCAGAGCCCACAGTCTGAGATCAGACGCCTGGGTCTAAATCCTTGCTCCGCTGCCCCGAGCTCTGAGATCTTGAGCGATTTGCTCAGGTCCAGTGGTCTGTTTTCCTTCTTGTGGCGCAGGGGTGGCAGGACACTTCCTTGGCGGTCTGTGTGAGCCAGTAACGCAGTACACAGATAAACCAACTCACCCCTGCACAAACCTTTTATTCTGTATCTTGCAAAGTGCTTTTATTCATAAGTGCTCTGGTCTAGCAAGGCTCAAAATGTTTTGACAAGTGTGTTCACTATAAACACACTGGGGATTGGTGGATGCACTGTAGTGGACGTGAAAACGTGGCATCTGTGGCACTAGCAGCTGGACCTCCGAGACCCAGATGATGTCTGGCCAATGAACTGTCCGCAGAGGTCACTTTTGTGGTTGTTTTCTCACTCAACACCTCCCCCTCAATCAATTTACCTGGGGAATCTAGCAGTCTCATCTAAATACCAGAGACATGAAATAAAGAAAAAAATGTAAGTTTTACATAACAAGAAGCGGCACATGCAACTCTGCAATCGTGCGATTTTGAGGCACTGGGCCCTGT
This sequence comes from Cavia porcellus, assembly GCF_034190915.1. Lineage (NCBI taxonomy): Eukaryota > Metazoa > Chordata > Mammalia > Rodentia > Caviidae > Cavia > Cavia porcellus. Next base: position 15,925,242 of record NW_026947500.1, on the reverse strand, counting down.
TCACACCTGTCTGTGCTTGGTCATTTAGCAGGGTCACTTAGCAGTCTTTTAGCAGGGTCCGACAGCTCCTGCTGCAGGCGCCTGGACAGACAGAACCCGAGGTGAGGAAAGCACACAACCGCTGTCTCTTCTCAGGCGTGAAGAGAAACAAGAGCTCCTGTTCAAAGAGAAAAAAACCAAAAGGCCTCTCCAGCGCTTTCCCAGGCACGACCGCACACGGAAAGCAGATTTCACAAGAATCTAGCGCCCTGCGCTCTTCAGGGTCCTCGCTGGCGCTCAGGACTGGCTCCTTTCCAGCTAAGACTGGTTTTTGCCAGATGCAGTAGGATTTTCGTGCTGTGCTGCAGGGCGGGGAGTGCGCCTCGCTGGGACATGCTGCCCTCTGCTGGGAGTCAGCCGTCAGTTCAGGCAGGGGGACCCGTTGGAGAGTTGGTCACGGTTGATAAAGCCCCTGAAAAATAGGCATGAGATCTGCGTGCAAAATGGGGAAGGCGGTGGCAGCTGCAAAATTCCTCACTCTCCAGGAAAACCTAGGCGGTCAGGGGTGCGTTTGGGGCCAGAAAACCATGAGAGTCGTACGGATGTGGCGTTTGAGGAGGTGTGTCTGGGGTTAGCTGTTAGACACCGCTGGGCTGGTTTCATGCTCAGTGAAATGAGCCCATCCATAAAGAAGCTCAGAGGTTACAGAACACGCTTGTGAAGCCACTGACGGAGCACATGCTGCCTGCTTCCCACAGCTGCCGGTTATCACTGTAACTCCAGCTTCCGCCCTCCAGACACAAGCCCGAGGCTCCCGGAACAGGAAGCCCACAGTCACAGGGCTGCTGCAGGAGGGAGAGGCCAGTCCAGCCCACAGCTCCCCTCCCCGGATGCCCAGGACTCCGAGGAGCACCCCTAGCTCTTGACCCTCCACACTGCCCAAGACAGAGACCATCTGTCCTGATGCCTAGCAGACCCCAGTGGCCTGCAAAAGCAACCGTCTCCCTGTGGACTGGGCCTGCCATGTAGACCCATTTCCCTGAGGGTCGCCCAGCTGTCTGAGAAAGGCAGTGAGGCACTAGTGCAGGTTTCAAACTGGGGAAACTGGCCAGGGAGGGTGAGCTCCAAGGGCAGGGGTATCCACGGATTAAACTCATTGAGCCGCAGAAAGGTCTGCTCATGTTTTCTCTCCCTCCCTCTCCCTCCGTCCCTCTCTCTGTCCCTCTCTCCCTTCTTCCCTTCCTTCCTTCCTTCCCAAGTAGTTGTTGAGCCCTTGCACATGGTGCATGTTTTTCGGGCACTCATGTGGAGGAAGAGGACAGCAGTTGGTTACTCCTCACACACTTACACACCTGCTGCGCAGGCTGGTTCTCCTTTCCTGTGGTCTGTCACACTTCCAGCTCTGTGACCGAAACCATGCTGGGGCGTGTTCGTAACTCTGCACAGTGAGCTGCCCTTCGAGTAAACAAGCTTGGCCAGGTGGAGGGCTCCCCTGGACTGGAACCCTCAGGAAACACCACAGGTGCAGGAGAGGTGCTCAGTCCAAGACTGTGGGTGGGGGCACACAGCACCCAGCTGCCCACCATGCACCCGGACTTCAGACTGGAATTCCAGGAATTCTATCCGTGGCACTGTGTGTGTCCCTCCCATTAATCTTTTCTAAGATTCATGGGATGATGGTATCAACTTTGAAAGCTAAGAATTACAGATAGTAAATATAAAGACATGGCCATCCATGTGGATGGAGTGGATGCTAAGTGAACACCAGCCAGGATGAAGCGTTTTACCCCCGGCCACAATGCCTGAGTGGAGTGACTGCACTGCATACATGGAAATCCACACCACACCCTGGTGTGATACAAATGTCCACCTCAGTGTCTTTTCCATGTAGAAAAGCCCAACACTGGAGAAGAGGAAAGAATCACACTTCTGAGATTACACTGGGCACAGATGTTTGTTTAAATGAGGCACTGAAGCTGCCTTGGGTTATAGAGACCACCACTTTTTCATATTTAAAGGCGAGAGAAAAGTGTATTTCATGCAAAGGTGTGAAGATAACCACTGACTGCAAGTGAGATTTAAACACTTTTTGAGAGATGTTCCTCTTAACAGGCCTGACTTGTTGATTTCAAGGTGTCAGTGTGAGCAGACTAATAAAAACCCTGGGTGCATCTGTGGACCTGTGGGCCCACAAACTGAGGCTGGAGGGCTCATCCCTGATGTGAGGGCACTAAGCAATTGAATTGTAGCTTGTACAGAATACAAAGGGGAAAAAGAAAGTGTTTCCTTCCTCTGGAGGAGCTCTGGTCCCTGGCAGTGCCCTTGGTCATGGTCTTCTCAGCCTCAGCGCAGCCCAAGCCCTCAGCCTCTAACACAGACTCCTGAGAGTGACCCCCCAGGGGGCTGCTGGCCCTCCACTGCTGCTGGGTCCTCCGGGGAGCAGGCGGATGTTTGGGGTTCTTTGCCTCTGATTCTGCCAGTGGCCCTGTGACCCTTCCAACCTTTCTGTATGTATTTTATACAATTGTGTTTCTCTAGAGAAGCCTAACTAACACAATGGGTTTTCTTAAATGCTTTGAGGAAATAAAAGAAGAATCATAACATATCTCTTCAATCAACGTGGACTTGGGGCAGTGCAGGAAATCATAAGCACATGTAAAAATGAGTCTCCCTGAACAGTTGAGCAGCCGCCCTGCACTAAGGTACTGTTTTGCTAAAGGTCAGCTCATGGGCCAGCCTGCTGCTTCCAGAGGTCAAGCGGAGGCAGAACTGATTTACAGTCTCAGCGCCCGCAGGAGGGACTCCAGGGCCACCTGGCCTGGAATCTCGGAAGACAAGTTCTCCTTCCTGGACACACAGCTCTGAGAAAACTCTCCTCCAACCTGTAACTCAGGTTCTTGTTCTTCAAAATAGACGACAGAGCCACAACCTTATCTCAGGGTTAAATGAACGCTCGGAGAACAGAGAACATACTTAGGCTTGGGTAGATAATGCTTTTGGCTTTATTTGCATTTTAAAACTCCTTCAACTGAAAACAGACATCAAGGCCTGTAGGAGAAATTAAAACTTAACAGTAAGGAAACAGGATGCTTTCCCAACCCAAAACGCATGTATGGAAAGCCTACAGCTCTTGTATTCATGCACCTGGGACAAAAAAAAAAAAAAAAAAAAGAAAGAAAGAAAGAAAGAAAGCCTACAGCTGGTCTTGTACTTACTGGTGTCATGGGGTGCTGTTTCCCAGGACTGGGAAGGCAGTAAGACATTTGTCCTCACCAACTGTGTTCACACTGTATGTGCATGTCGGGGGTGACAGGCATTGCAATAGGACAAAAACAGGGGTCAAAAAAAGCAGGAAAGGAAGAAACAGAGCTGCCTCTGCAGAGAGCATGGCTCTTTACATCAAGAATTCTGATTGATTTATAGAGAAACTATTTTATTTTTACATTTTTTTTTTTTGTCTTTTTCCTTTTTTATCGGTACCGGGGATCAAACTCAGGACTGCCTGCTTGCAAGGCAGGTGCTTATGCCGCTGAGCTAAATCCCCAGCCCCTATAGAGAAACTATTACAGCATACAAAATTTAGCTACTGAAGCTGGGGACATAAAGTGAATCAACACATTTCCATTGTATACCTACGCATTATCAACAGAAATTAACGTTCACTAAAAAGCTATGCCAGTTTATAATAAAAATATTTGGGAACAAAGATGAGCAAAACTTATGCTGAGAACTATAGAAGACTGCTGAGAGAAATTAAAGCGGCCCTAAGTCGGCAGGTGCCTCGCTCTGTTTGACGGAAGAGTCCTTCTCGCTGAACTGATCTCTCCTCACACTCCCCAGACTTAGTGCGAGATCATGTTAGTCATTTCCCATCACTGCAGCAAGAACCTGGCATACTGGCCTTACAGAGAGGAAGGGTTTACTTTGTCTCAAGGTTTAGAGGGTGCAGTAACTTCACCTTATTTGTTGGGGCTATGGTGAGGTTGCACACCAGGGCAGGAGTCATGGCAGAGGAAGCTGCTCACTTCTGCTGTCTGAGAAGCCTTAGAGGGAGGCGGAGGAGGCCCAGGGTCCAGCAGTCTCCTTCAAGGGCATGAGCCAGGAACCGCAGATCCCCCCATCACCTCCCAAAAGAACCACAGACCAGTGACCAAGTCTTCAACACATGGGATTTGGGGGACGTTTCAGACACAAACTATAAAACACATCAACCAAAATTCAGAGAAGATCTTTTATAGGAAATAGCAAACATTTGCATACTTATATGGAAATAGTGAGGATCTAGACTAATTTAAACAGTCTCAAAAAAAGGTTGGAAAAATGCAGATCGTACTGCACTTCACTAATGTCCTAAGACAGTGTGACATTAGTTTAAAAGGAATAAATCATTAAAGAAATTCAGTGTCCACAGCAGAACTGCTTATATGCAGTTAAGTTATTCCTGACAAGAATGTAAGGACAGTTTAAAGAGAAAGGAAAGTCCTTCCAAGAAATGACGCTGCATCAGACAAGAAAGAGAAAAGATGCAGAGATGGAGCAAAACAGAGAGGGACCCCACCATCCGACCTGTGAGGCTCCCCGCTGAAGCAACCGCCACCGCCATTTGGTCACCCAATTATGGAAGCAACACACATTCCATTGTCTCTCTCCTGTACTAAGCTGCTTTGACTTGGGTTTCCCTCGGAGCCGTTTAAAGGACCCTGAAAATGTTGCTGCCATAGTTTCCTGTTGTGAAAACTAAAACATGCACTTGAATGAGATCCCTGGCAGCAAGGGTGTTACGACTGTTTAACTTTCAGCTCCCTGGGTTACAGTTCCCGCCTTTCAGCAGGCAGAGCAGTCCTGTACCTGCTTTCTTGCGCCTCACCACCCTTAGAGCAGCCGTCACGGTCCTGCGTTTATCAGAGATACTAAAACTATATTTATGATGGGTCCAGGCACTGTGCTGACTTCTCTGCCTGGATTGTCTGACTTTCCCCTTTAATACAGCCTGTGACGTGGGTCAGTTGTTGTCTCCGTTTCACAGATGAAGAAAGTGAGGAAAAGGAAGTTACCTGTGCAAAATCACACAGGCAGGAGGTTTCCAAACTGAGATTTGAACCCAGCCCTCTGTGTTTCTAGAGCCCCTCGTGCTAGTTTTAACCTTCACATTGTAGGTATCTGAGAATGTGGACATAAACCTAGTGAATACATTTCAGGAGTAAGCACATTACTTTTTCTAAATTTGTAACAGATTTTCACAGTTCAAAACACAGAATAACAGCTCTGTGTTACTGAGCAAATCATAAAGCTGTCATTGTAATCTTGGCAAAATGAGAAAAGAAAAATATCAGCAGTTGTGTTCCCAGGAGTCTTCCTGGTGGGTGCTCACTCAGGTCGAGCAGGTCTCGGGCAGAGTCTGTCACTGACAGGGCCTCAGCCACCCTGGGAATATACCCTGGGCCCGAGCAGCACATCGGGCACTGGAAATGGTCACCCGCTTTTGTCTGGACACAGAAATCAGAAAAGATCCTGGCCTGGGGTCCTTGTGCATGTGGGAGTGGCAGGAGAGGAGCATCGAACAGAAATTACCCGCGCATAGAGGCCAGAGAAACACTCGCTTTGGAGTGAGGCCATGTTTATGCTTCAGTTTCCACCGTTGTTTTCACTTAGCTGTTGGAAATGTGCCTGGGAGTCTGGTGAAGCCCAGGGGCTCTTATTTGAAAGCATGCTATTTCTCTTCAAAACCTGGTACTTTTGGCGTTGAAAAGGTCCTGAGTGTTGCTGACAAGCAGGGTGATTAATGCAGTGAGTGTATAAGACTGCCACTGATTGTTCTGCTACGGTAATAGCAAGCCAAGTGAAATGATATTCAGCATCTTTACAGGCTACTGTCTAATTTTCTCAGATAAACTCATTAATTAAAGTCTCCTTATTTTTTGTAGAAAATGACAAGCCAGTTTCTTCTTTACTGATAAGCATTTCTATTCTATTGTCAAGAGCAGCTGATTTTCTACATGAGCCTGGCATATTCCTTTACCTTCAAAACATTGCACAATCTATTCTACAACATATTTCTGTGATCATCAGCAGTAAAAACCCCATGTGGAGAGACAGAGGACTCTCACAGGGATCATATGGAGAGTCGCAGCTTTCTACTAGAAGCATGCATATTTCCTGTTAACAAGCCACTAAGAGGTTGTCCTGTCACTTTGCCAGCAATATTTTCATTCAACACACATTGTGTATTGTCTACTGGCCAAGATTTGCCCTGGAGACACAAGACAGGTGTGGTCTCCCTGTTCCACAAACTGATTGCTTAGCGGGCTACTGAAACTCATGAGGAGTCTAACCTGCCCAGCAATATGGCACAAAGATGCAAAATAAAGACAAAGAGGAAATCTTCTGCAGTTGAGGGGCACTGGAATGACCCAGTGTTCTCTGTGGGACAACAGGCCACAAGTCCAAAGGCTCATGGCTTTTATTGGCATCAGTCAGGGAGGTGGATGGACAGGTGTGGCAGAGTGCTAGGAGAAAGACACTGCAGGCATGGGCTATCATGAGAAACAGAGCGATCTTGTACCACATACAAAGGCGTCCACTTAGCAATACAAGGATAGCTTGATGTATGTAAGTCTGGCAGCTGTACTGCTAGGAAGATATAATTCTTCCTGAGTTTCAAGGCCTCCGTCGCAATGTTGTCTCATATCCTGGTCCTAGAATCTCTCTCTCTTCTAGCCCACATTCCAGCCACCAGCAGCGAGGAGCAATCTTTCTTGCCTGGACTCCATCACATTTTTTTCCCTTTCAATTAAGGGAACATCTGGTTTAATATAGCCAGCTCTGCAGACATCAGTGAACAGAGTGGAAGAAAAGGTAGGGGCCTGGTTTCTTCTGAGAGTGCAGCTTCGCGGTCTCCTCTAGTGGGCAGATGAGTGACCCACAACTGCTGATAAACATGCAGTTTAATTGCAGAGGTATTTACTGCTCTGAAGAATGGAGCACCGGAAGGAAGCAACAAAATAGTCAAGGAAGAGGTCTCTAATGTTGACTAAAGAGATGAGTGAGTTCGCGGTCTGTGGAAGCTGTGAGAGAAGAGTCTGAAGGAGGGCATGGAAGTGCGGAGGGTCTGGGTGTTTGGGGAGCAGCAAAGCCAGGTTGTCTGGGTGGACTGAGCCTGAGGGTGTATGGTAGGAGGCAATTAGAGAGATGGCTCATTGTTGCTTCATGGTAAGGGCTGTAAGTCACAGTAATTACTTTGATTTTGTTATAAAGCCAAGGAAAGCCAGAGGGAGATTTTTGGTAGCAAGGGGACTTCGTCTGCATATTTAAAAATATTATTTGACATAGAAAACCATATCATTGAAAAGCTTTAATTTTACTGGGTTATAAAATGAAGGCATCATTTGCATACAATAAATGCACAAACCTCATGGGCATGTCTGGGTAAATGTATAGAAAAATGTATATTTGGGGAATCATCCGCATCCACATGCTCAAAACAGAGCATCTCCATGGCCCAGGGAGCTACCTCTTTGCAGCAAGCCTCCCCTTTCCCAGAGTCAAAGCAAAATTTATGCTGTGACCTGAGATTATTTTCCTCTGGTCTGGAACTTCATCTACATGAAACCATATGCTTTATACACACTCATGATTGACTGCATTTTCTCAACGTCACGTTCTTAAGATTCCCTTCTTTTTATTGGACTGTGATGCTGTGATTTATGGTAAGAAATACCCACTGCATTTGGGCTCCATGCTTGTTTCCTAGACTACAGCCCAAAGCCCTGGGGCCCTCCACCTTTGCCTTTTGGCCTGTGACAGTGATAACTGACTGTGGGGCTCCTGGATAGACTCGAGGTGAAAGACGGGTACTAGAGGAACCAATTTCCTGATTGTAGGTTTGGGACTTTCAGGTTTATCTGGACTTCTGGAAGCGGGGGCTGAAGATGAACTGAACATGAACAGCTGATGATTGAAACAGTCATGCCTAAGTAGGGAACCCTAAAATCCCCAGAGAACAGGGTCTGCAGTTTCTGGACATGTCGGAAAGGTGGCACCAAGAGAGGGGCCCATATTCTCATTTTTCTCTGGGTTCCAGATCAGGAGCTGGCCCTAGGGATACTTGCATTTCACTATCACACTACTGATCAATAACTGGGCAGTTGCTTGTAAACACAAACATTTTGAAAAAACATTTTAAATCCTCATGACTTTATGGCTCAAAAGTTCAGGCAGGGCTCAGCTGATGGTTCCTCTCTGCAGGGCATTAACTAGGCTCATTCCTTGGCATTCAGCTGTTCTCTGGCCACTTACACATCTGGCACTGTGAGAGTGGCCGGACGAGGGGCTCCATCCAGCACCCGTCCACTGCACCTGACCCCAGGCCTGGCCTTTTGTACAGCCTTGGAGGCTCTTACCCGAAGTCCAGGGCTCCCAGAGACGGAGACATGGGCTGCCAACCTTCTAAAAAGGGTTGGAACAAGGCCCACCTCTGTCACACTCTCTTGGTCACAGCAGTTACAGGTCACCCCAAATTCCAGAGGAAGATTCTAGGACACATCAGGAAAAGGAGGCTCAGATGCAGGAAGCAAGCAGGCTGATGGCCTCGGCCACTGTGCTATTCTGCTGACACTGAAAGCCAAATGCCTGAAGTGCTGTGACAACAGGGTGTCTGGTCCTAGCTCCAGGAAGCAACCCTACCACCAAAGGAGAGGCCCCACAGAGAGGGAGGCTTCTGATGGATCTTCCCAAGATCAGAGTTCTCCAAACAGGAAACGGGTCATTTAGGACGGCTGTGTTCTTAGATACAGCGCCCTGGAAGCCCACCTCTGGACATAGTCTGCAGGGGTTCACTGGATAGAACCCTGGACATCTTCAGCCATAACTGCTAGCCACCCATGCACAACTCTGGTGGGCTTTCCTCACAGTTCCAAGCACACTGTGAGTTCGCAGAGCCATCACGGTGCAAATTCACGGCAGGCCTCCGTGCTGTGACAGGGTCCTTAGCACTGGCACACACCATGCATACCCCGCTCCAATGAAGTCACGTTTGCACTGACCACTTTACACACACACACACACACACACACACACACGCAGTGCAAACAGAAGCTAGTATCCCCTGGAGCAGCCCTGGCTAATGACTCTGGCTCATGTGAGTTACCCCAAGAGAAGACAGCACAGCTAGACCCAGTGTCTGGGCAACGTTTGGTGCCAGCACAGGTGGAGTGGTGCGCAGCACCTTCCCTTGGGACCAGAGCTTCCCAGGACCACAGTCCACAGGCAGAGCATCCTAAAGAAGCTAGAAGGAACACACTGTCCCCTCTGAGGTCATCAACAGAACTGATGTTGTCTGGAAAGATCAGAACACGTGGTTTCTTCAAACCAGGCTTCCCCTCTGCTGTGAAAAAGGAAATCATCCTATGTACAAAAACATGCGCTCGATTTGAGGCCTCAGCTGCAGGAGAAAGCCAATAAGAAGCCTGTGGTGTAACTGCCACATTTCCGGGAGCTTTGGGGATGGCTAGGGCTTTGCTTAGCTTAGTTTTGGCAAGTTTTTAGGGTCCTGACTCTGATTTCCAGGTGTCTACAACCTAGTGGGTCCTGTGGCTTTCATCGGCCTCGGGCCATGCTGCTATGGAATAACAGCAGGCCACCGGCCTGGGGTCTCTGCAGAGCTGCAGGCCCCAGCTCCCCTGCACTGACTCCCAAGGACAGGAGCAGCCTGCCCGGCTGTGGCCACACAGAGGACCCTGGAGATGACAGGTTCTTACCTTGTCTCTGGTGGTCGCCTGCCTGCTCCAGCTGCCTGGTGCTCAGCCAATTATGATATATTTAACTAAATTTCTTTCTCTTCTCTTCTTTTCTCTTTCTTTATTTGTTTTTTTCAGACAGGATGTCACTGTGTAGTCCAGGCTGGCCTCGAGCTCACTATGTGGCCTCGGCTGACCTCTAACTCATGTGATCCTTCTGCTTCAGCCTCCTGAGTGCTGGGATGTCAGGAAAGCACCACCATGCCCGGCTTTTAATTCTTAAACGTAATAAAATTCCATTTGCCCTGCTGAATTAGAAAGTCACTGAAAGGGTAAATTTAGACTTTAGGAAAAATTTTCTGATTACGACAGTTTTTAGTTTCTGAGAAAGATTACTGAGGGAGGTCTTGGGTTTTCCTCTTCCCCAGCATAGAGTCTCCAAAGATCCTTGGTTATCTGAAGCATTTTAATGTAAACAGAACAATTTTTCATCTCTGTTACATGGTTTTTTTGTGTGTTATGGAATCAAAATATCAGATTAGAAGTAACATCAGATTATAAATAACATCAGATTAGAAATAAACATCAGATTAGAAGAAATCTTCAAAGAATGGAGGTCCTAGTTTTGTACTAAAAACATAAACACGAATGTAATATTTGGGGGGCTGAGCGTGGCAGGGCACTGCTGCAGCCTGCGAGAGTGAAAGCCCAGCATGGAGAAGCAGGAAAGTGGTGAGAGGCTGCGGGTGACAGCGGCTGGTTCCCAGGAGTGGACGGCGGATCTGCAGCAGGCCGTCCCTCGGGAAAGCTGGTGGACAAGACCTTCTCTGACTTTGCAACTTTTCCCTAAATCCAAAACATTCTAGCATTGAGCTTTCATTTTAAAAATAAAGGACAAATTTGCTTTAAGGTAACATATTTCTCTGAGTCAAATTTGTTTCCTATATTGAGTAATAATATGCTTTTAATCCTTTCAATTCTACATGAGCCAGTGTCTCCCAGAGTTGTAAACATAAAACAAAAAAAACAAACTCCTTTTTAGAATCATCTATGAGATCAAATAAAAAAACTTTCCAAATGAAACCATTACATAGATTAAAAAGTTTTGAAAGAGCAACACACATTGACATGTAACATACTTGATAATGATGGTCTATGTAAATAAGCATATACTTAATTTTCACTTTTTAAAATTATATGGCCTGTAGTTTTATGTTTTTAAATGTATTCAGTTACAATTTACATACAAGGAAATTCACGTGTTGTAAGTGTATGTGTTCATCAGGGTTCTCCCTGGAGAAATGCAGCCAATTGTATGTGTGTGCATGCATGTGTGTGTGCATGTGTGCGTGTGTGTGTGTGTGTGTGTGTGTGCTGTGTAGGGGCAATGGATTTAAGGAAGTATCTCACGCACTTGTAGGAGTGGAGAGTCTGACTGGTAAAGGGTAGACCAACAGGCTAGAGATGCACACAGGGCTACAGACACTAAAAAAATAAATGCCCAAGCAGACTAAAAGATAAGAGCTCTCAAAAGCTTCAACCCCTGTCAGATGACAACTCTTTCATCAGTCTGATGAGCTCAGGCTAGGACAGACCCGGCTCCCTTCCTCACCTGGACCTCTGGGAGCCCATAGTACCATCACCCACTCTAATCTTGACTCTCACCCCCCTGCCAAGCACAAACTCGCAGCTGAGAGAACGTCTTCCCAAACATGAGTTCCTGTATGTGCCCCACACCACTTCTGGAAGGAGAGCTCTTCTTCAGGCTAAAGGCACCGAGCCAGTCAACCTCCCTCTTATTTAACCCTACATCTGCCTGAGATAGATGATCACAATTCTGAAATTCTGAAAATTCTCCTCCCGGGAATATGGGCTGAAGACTCGTCTCTGGGCCTGGCTGTCAACTGTGCTCCCGTATCCTGTGTCATGGGAAGCACAAAGAGGCACCCCTATCAGCTGCTAAAGCACTTCAGGATTCTGAAAGCTGTTAGTCACCTTGAAACGCTCCTCTGTTTCTGGCAAGAGCCGGCCAGTGCAAGGTCTGTGCTTCATCAACAACGCAGCTATCACCTTGCACTCTGCAGTTCCCAGCCCACACACAAAGGTCTGGGAACTCTCCTACCATTTCAGTGAAGCTCTGACAAGGGGGTTGTCCTCTCCTACACAGCCTGTGTCTCTGTCCCCTTCTGCTTGCTGTCATGGTTCCCCAAGAAAAGAATGCAACCGTACGTCCAGAGGCTTCAAAGCTGCAAAACGTTTCAGAAATGCACCTCTCCTGCCTGCAAAACGAGTTCAGGATCTCCACACTGTCAATGCCACCATGGCTGCCCGCCATCCTGCAGTCACCCATAGCCTGCTGGTACACCTGCCTGGACCTCAGGGTTGCCGTCTTCTGCCTTCTATTGGCTGCTGACAGCCCCTCTGTACAAAGACCCTAGCTCTGGATTCAAAAGCCAACTGACCTGGACTCAACATTCCTGAGGTTCAAAAACTTGTTTACCCTTTGCAGGAGCCCTCACAGCTAACCTTACTAATTTCTGGTCACAAAATATCCCTGCACTTCTAATTAATGACATCCAAGCTGCCGGCTGGAAGACACAAATACTCTTCTGCAGCATCTGGCAGAAACAGGCTACAAGGTATCTTGAGAAAAGCACAAATAGGCAAAGAAAAATAAAAGGTCCTCTCTACAGCCCCAATCTTGGGAATTCCAGATGTAACTGAAATCTAACTCCTTTGTTCATAAATGATGACCTGTGGCCTTAAAGATGCTTACTCAGACTGTCAGCCCCTGGGAGTACCTGGGGGCCTACCGGTGTAAACACTTGGATCCAGTTGCTAGGGGCTGTACCCCCTTTTCCACCTGCATGCTCTAACAGCCACTTCTGATCAAGAAAACTGACAAACTTACCTTAGACGGAGACCTAGCTGGTCCAGGTGCTGCGTTGTGTACTGGGCCTCCTGAATCCAACAGCTGGATCACTGGTACCAAGGACTCTGATGCAGAAATCCTCACCTTATTGTTGTGATAAACCACTCAATCTTCCATGGTGCCATGTACCTGCCCACCAAAATGAGCCTCCAGTGACCGCCTGGCACTAACTGACTGACTGTTCTTAAGCTGACCAGACTTAAAAATAAATCCCCCACAGAGGCTGACTCCACCCTGTTTGCGAGGGAAGTGGCTTTCTTAGGAATGGCTTGATACAATGCAGTCATCTTGGACACAGTTATTTTGGCTCTCACGGGGATGGTCTGCACAAGGAACTCACATAGGCCCTCAATTGGTCTGAAAATGAAAGGGTTTACTGCTTCCTGCTGCTGTTTGGAAACCTGCCAGCCAACCATGCCAAACCTATGCCCTAAACAATCCAGTCCAGAGTCCTAAGTCCCCTCTGGGGGCGCCACTGACTGAAACATCACCCTTTAAAAACATGGAACCCTGCCCTAGCAGGGCAGCAGACATCTGTTGCTGTGAACAGTGTAGTTAGTATCTGTCAGGGTATCTCTCTGCTGTGTGCCAACACAATTTTATTATTTTACCCACTTCGCTGAAAATAAGACCTACCCAGGAAACAAGTCTCAGCATTATTTTCAGAGAATGTCTTCTGAAATCATGCTAGAATTTGTTTTCTGGGCAAATCTTATTTAGGGTAAATGGGGCAATAGCTGGAATTGGGTGTTCTTTTACTTACAATCTAAAGCACTGTAACAGATAAATCCACTAGTAATTTGCATGCTTCTAATTTGACAGAGATAAAATCTGAGGACATGGCTAAAATGTGCATGTAAACGCTGCAGGAAAAGTGTAGGGCCTCAGAGTCTGGCTACAAGTGGTCCAAGGGTCACCCAGCTAACTGGAAAGACTCTCCCTTTTCTTGCCACTCCCCCACCCAGAAAAAAAGGGAAGAGGAAAAAACAAACATTTTAGAGAAAAGAGTACCTCTTAAGGAGGCGCACTGGAGAGTGCTGGCTCATACGGAAAGCGGAAGTGCGTGATACCCAGCGAGGTGGACAGACTCCTGCCGCGACCCTTCCAGCCGCTGGGACCTGTGTACCCCACACCTCCGTCTCCGACCCTGGGCCGTGGGTCGTGGAGACAGACGCCCTCGGGCGGGCGAGGAGCTGGAGCAGGACTCCCCCGGGCTCCGGAGGAGGTTGGGCTCAAAGGGGGCTGCAGGCTGGCACCTGCTGCAGGAAAGGGACAAGAAAAAGGTGAGCCCAGGGACCCCGGGCGGCACCCACCCAGGAGCAGAGCGAGGCCTGGTGGTGCCGCCAGGAATCTGCGGGATAAAGTCAGCGAACTTGCAACTGCGCAAAATTCAAAGAAGTAGTATGCCAAGGGTCCACAAAAGAAGTCCGGAGTGAAGGAAATTTTAAATGGAGTCTACAAAATAGCTTGATGAGAATATAAAATCAGTTTTTAAAAAACCTCCAGGGCGAACTGAATAAACAAACAAAATAACAAGACAGATGAGAGAAGCCAGAGAGCCAAGGAAACAACTTCAGGATTAACAGCCCTACCCAGAAATTAGGATGAAGTAGATTTGGACCAACAGTGAGCTGCTGATTTAGGAAAGGAAAATCACTCTAAATAATAAACAAAAAGAAATCACAGCAGTCAGAGTACAAAATAGGTGTAATGGAAAACAAAAGAATTATGTATGTGTTTGGAGAAACTAGTAAATGCCAAAGTATTTAAATAATACAAGTATTTATTTATTTACTTGCTTATTTTTGGTATCAGGAATAAAACTCACAGCCTTGCATTTGCCAGGCAGGCACTTGTGCCACTGCGCTAAACCCCTGGACCAATGCAAGTATTTAAAATAATATAGGTAAAATGAAAGACCTACATTTTCCAATTAAAGAGAATATTGTGCTTAAAGGAATAGAAAATAAAGTTTGATCTCTATTAATACATGTTCTTGCCAAGCTTTTGTTTTGCTTTGTTTTTTGAGATGGTCTCACTATTAATTCAGACCAGTCTTGAACTCACTATGAAGCTCAGGCTGGTCACTATGAAACTCAGGGTGATTCTCCCGCCTCAGCCTTCTGAGTGTTGGATTACATACACGAGCCATCCTGCACTCCTGCCATTTTCTTAATTTCAGAGTTAAAGAAAGAATCCTGCAGGTACCCAGGAGCAAGAGCAAGTGCCATGGATTGCGCAGGTTTGAGTGTATATCCTCCAGAGAGTCGTGTGTTGGAAACTTGGTCACAAGTGCGGTGACACTGAAGTGCTAGAGCCTGTGTGTGTGTGTGTGTGTGTGTGTGTCTGTGTGCGGTGGCAGTGGAGGGAGCTGGGAAAGGCAGTCAGACCCCTGGGGGCACTGACCTCAACAAGGATTCTGCAGTTCTCCTGGGACCAGTTCTCAGGACAGCAAGATTCAGGTGTTGCAATCCCTTTTCTGGTCTGCCTCACAATCCAAAAAGTTCTATCTGTAATCCCATAGAATTGTTATTAGAATCTCAGCAAGTTAATTCTAATCTACCACCTCTAATGCAACCCATGACAAGAATAAAGACACCAAGCCATGTTCAAAGTTAAGGGCAGCCAAGGGGTCCTAAGCCTGATCCAAGTGGGGATATGTGGGCAAACGCCCTGATCCGAGGCCTCTCCTAGCATTTATCTTCTCATGAAGAAGGGAGTGGCTTGAGGATGAGTGACAATGAGGATGGCAGGAACTATGCAGCAAGGTGACCTGAGCTGGCTGGGCAGGGAGCAGGCACCTCTGCAGTGTGCAGGGAGAAGGGTATGCAGAATGACCAGTCTGCATAACCCAAGTGGGCCAGCACCTGACTGAGTTCAGAGGCTGCTGCCACTGGGGCCACCCTTTGGGGCTGCCGGTGTTCCCGACTTAGGTTGGTGGGTGTGTGGTGCTGCTGCTCGGCTGTCTGCTGTGTAGAATTTTCTCCAGCCTTTTGATGTGATGTGGGTCATCCCATACGTTTGCCTCTTCTGCTGAGACTTTTGGTCCATTGCTAATCAGATTCCTTATTTATTATTGAGTTTGAAAGCTTTTGTGTGTATTTTGGATAAAAGTACTCTATAAGATATGTCTTCTGCTAATATTTTCTTCCAGTTTGTGGCTTGTCTTCTCATCTCTTGGCACTGTCTTTCAATAACAGCCTTCCTCTCTCATGGTACAGGGAACCGAAACCCAGGCCTCACACATTCTGGGCAAGCACTATACTACTTACACTAGAACCCCAAATCACCAACAGCCACTTGAAGAACTGTATTTTTGGTTTCAAGAAGAGAAAACTGGTCAACATAACACGATTAGAGTTCAAAAATAAGAACAATATACAATGAATACTAGGATAGCCATGCAAAGAAATGTATCTCAGCCCAGTGGGAAAAGCATTATTAATTAAAACCAGCATCACTGTTTACGCATTTGGAAGAAAACCAAGTCAGTTCTGCACATCACAATATATGTAGTTAAATTAAGTCCCAGAGGGAAGAAAGACATATGTATGAAAAGTTGAGAAGTGCAGAACACAAGAGACTGTGCAGACAAGGCACTTTATCTATTTTTATGTGTAAGATTGAACTCTGAATGCTATATCTTGTTTTGTTTTTAGAAATATTCCAGATTGATTGACATGTAAGTGACAAACAAAAGTTGTATGAATTTACAATGTCCAATGTGAGGTTGGAAGTATGCACCCATTGTGAACAACGTTTGACCTGATGGTTACTGCTGTGTAAGTGCACTGAGCACATTATGATCTGTTCTCTAGTAACAGCTAAGTGGGCATTTTTAAAAAGTAGTTTGGGAGTCAGAGGGAATCAATGTCTTTCACGAAAGCATCAAGAAAAATTAAAAACTTAGGAATTAACTTAATGAAGGACACGCAAGACCTCTACAATGAAAAACTGCAGCACTCTGACAAAGGAGATCAAAGAGAACTGATGTGAACTTTGTTCCTGAATAGGCAGAACCAATATAGTCAAAATGGTCCTATTTCCGAAACTGACATACCTATTTAAAGCAATCCAAATCAAAACACAAATAGCATCCTTCACAGAACAAGACAAAACAATCCTAAAATGCACATGGAACCAGAACAGACCTAGAAGAGCAAAAGCTTCCTGAGAAGGCAGGAAGCATCACAACCCTGGATCCCAAACTTCAACTTATACTGCAAAGTGACAGTGATGAAAACAGTATGGTATTAGCAAGAAAAACAGACATGTGGATCAATGAAACAGAACAGAGAATATAGAAACAACTCCAGGTACATTCTGTTACCTGATCTTTGACAAGGGGCCAAAAACACATGCTGGAGGAAAGAGAGCCTCTTTAACAAATGGTGTGAGGAAAATTGGTTTACACACAGAAGACTGAATCTATATCCCTATCTCTTGCCATCTGCTAAACTAAAATCCAAATAGATCAAAGACCTAAATATTAAAACAGAACCGCTTAGCTTGCTGGAAGACAACACAGGTGAAACTCCTGACACAGGCACAGGCAAGCACTTTTTGAGTAGAAGCCCATTTTCACAAAAAATCATACCAATAATCAATAAACAGGATCATGCCAATTATCTCTTCACGGTGCAGGAAATCACTAACGAAGTAAAGAGACAGCCTACAGGCTGAGAAAAATTCTTTGCCAGCCATTCCTCAGGCAGAGGACTAATATCTAAAGTATACAGAACTAAAAAACCAGAGCCCCTCAAGACAAAAGACCCAATGAAAAACTGGGAAACTGAAATGAACAGGCACTTCGCAGAAGAACTATAAGAAGCCAATAAATAAACGAAAAATGTTTAACATCACTAAGCATTAGAGAAACGCAAATGAAAACAACACCAAGATTCCATCTTCCTCTAGAAAGAATGGCTATTAGAGATCAGATAACAACAAATGAAGGTGAGGCTGCAGGGAAAAAGGAGGTGGGAATGCAGACTCTGTGGATAACCGCTACAAAGCAGTAGAGATTCCTCAAACACTGTACCTGGAAACCCCAGTCCCTTGTGACCCCAGCTACTCCTGTGCTGGATATATCTTCCCCAGGGCTAAAGATATCACATTATGGTGATACACACACATCAGTGTTCATAGCAGCACAACTCACAGTAGCTAAGTCTTGGAAGTGGCCTATACACCTATGGACAGACGAATGGATAAAGGAAAGGTGGCATTTATACACAGTGGAGACTTCTTCTGCCACAAAGGATATACTTCAGTCATTTGTGGGAAAATGGAGGCACCTAGAAACCATATGAAAGGAAACAAACTGGACATATAATCTTAAATATCACATCGTCTCTTTTACATGAGAAATTCAAATTACAGATAAAGAGCAAAATAAAAGATAGATATTAGGGAAAAAAGAAAGCTTCCTAGTGGGGTCTTTAGTTTCTTAAAACTTTGTGATTTTATTTCTAGATTTCTGTTTGCAGGGTTTGGAAAACAGTTTAGCTTCTCACCCTAAAAACCATATCATCATCATACCCCGTCAATTTCTAAAAGCTGGGGTCAAACAGAATATCCTTTACCCTTCAAAGGGAAAGGAAGAGGTTAACAGAAAGCAATAAAGCATCAGTATGGGTTAGATATAAAGCAACAGTATCAATAACATTTGAAACTTACAACTAGAATACATAAAGTCAAGCCATTGATCAACCTGGAGGGTAAAATCATTTTGGATATGGATAGTCTTAAAAATATCTACCTTTGTTTCTCAAAAGATGACTTGGAGACAACAGATTGTGTCCCACCAAAATAATGGAGTGAACCAGGAAGGAGAAAAGTATGGGATGTGAGTCACTAAGATTCCTAGGTAAGCAAGAGGCAGAGGAGTCTCAGAGAAGAAAAATAATCCCTGAGAAACTGCAGCCACAAGATGACCAAAGTTCTACTCCAATTCACGGCCCAGGCTCATATGCTCCAAACTTCCTGTTTACCTTAAAACACCCGAAGTCTAATTCCACCTTAGGTGTCGGACAGGAATAAAGGCAAACTGTCTTGGAAAGAAAGTACCTTCTTCCTGGGCCTGAACTAATCCTCAGAAATAAATTTTTCAGGACAAGGAATGGCTCACGGAGAAAGATCACCAGGAACACTGGAAGTAGCACTCTATGACCAGAAAACAGTACAAACAGACAACATAAATAGATGCAGAGACCCTTCATGTGCTGGTATTACTGTGGAAAATAAATATATTTACTATTTTAAAAATCTGCAGGTCAGGATCAGGACATGTATGAGTGAACACATCATCAGATGTGGTGGCATGTGACTGTCATTCCCGCATTCTGGGGGGCTGAGGCAGGAGGAATGAAAGTCCAAGGCCTCCCAGACAACTTAGTTTGTAGGGGAAAAAGCAAAGGCAGGGGAAGCATCTCTGTGACAGTCCTGGGCTTAATCACCAACACAAACAACCAACCAGTAAAGGTGTCGGAGGCCTTCAAGCCTAGCAGGTAGAGGGATTGGCGGGGCAGGGCATTTTTAGGACTTGGCATTTTGTCATAGTTGCTATTGGAATGCATTACACTGAAAACTATAAATCAAAATCTACTAAGGTAAAGGCAGATAAGAAGAAAGGCTGGGAGGAATGTGTTACATTACAACAAAAATTTCCCTCTAGGCAATTATGCAATGATTTTAATTTTTAAGAAATCCTGCCAAGTATCCTAGTTGACACTGATGGTAATTCCAAGAGAGGACCACAGTTATGCTAAAGGGAGCCTTAAAGATGAATCCATAACTCCACCTCCTCTCTACCACCCAAGAGCCCCTCCGAAACTTACAATCTATGTAAACCCCAGGACCAATGCCCACGTCTGACACACTGCCAACTCCGAAAACCTATGGACAATCAAAGCCTCCATTTAGGAAAAACTGCTATTTTGATAGGTTACTGAAGCCAAATTTAGTTTAATAACTAACATATAATCATAATAAAAATCCTCCACTTAGATTAAAATTATAATAGCACAAAGCAAAGGAAGAGATAATCTAGCAATCCCTGAAGTGGAAAAGGCTGAGGGACTGCTGCCAGCTGAAGGAAAACACTCTACACCCCCTTTCCTCCGCAGATGCTAAACTGACACATTACAGCTCACTCCGATTACTGTATCTGGGCTCAGGTTACCGCTTTTTTGGGGGATTGAACTCACGACTGCCTGCTTGCAAGGCAGGCGCTTATGCCACTGAGCTAAATCCCCAGCCCCCAGGTTACCGCTTTTTAAAAACAGGCACTGACCACCAGTGTTTATCAGGGTCTGGATACTGGTCTTTGAGGAAAATTTAATGAGGAAAGCTTTGTCTAAATCCAAACACAAGAGTCTCTGAAAAGAGTTTTGGGGAGTAGCAAAGCACTGCAGTGGGGGTAAGTGTACTGCAGTGAACTCTGAGGGGATTACCCTTGAGGCAAATGTGTGGGTCCAGCATATCCGTCCCTTAATGTTCTCTGTGCTTGTGTACTTCAGAATTATCCTAGCCAGCTGTGCCGAGGGATAGGGAAGCAATTTATGTTTACCCACTTGGAGTAACAAACAGCCAGGAGTATGCAAAAGTATCAAAACAGAGTTTGGACCCACCTTTATGCACCCACTAACTGGTTTTCCGTATGTTTACCCCAGCATCACAGAGGGCCAAACAGACCCACATTACTCCAAGCTTTGTTTAAAAAAAAAAAAAAAAAAAAAAAAAAGATTTTGATTTTGCAGGTAGAAGTAACCTAATTCAGTACAATGGCACATGAACAAGATTTGCAAGTTTTGGAGGAGATCAAAAGTGAATCATGAGATATTCATATATGGATGTTGAAGATGATCTATTATGGTCAAATACATGATTTCATAACAGAAGAGTGGTGTGGGTGGGTAAGTGATGATCATGATGACTCTGACATTGGTCATGGGAGCCGGAGTTCATGTGACAGTGAAAAGGAACAAAAATCAACTAACACAGACACAGGGAATACACACCACCTTGATACAGATGATGAAGAAAACAGCAACCACAGTACATATTTGACTAGTTGAAATGCTGCAAAATGGCCACAAACAAACAGAATGATCCAATGTTAGAATGAGGTCTGAAAATACAGTGAAAGTCTTGGCAAGGGAGAAACATTTTGGACAGAATGCCAGCACTGCCATTCGGTGTTGGAAATTGTGAAATACACAAAGACTAAAATACAAGTAAAACATTCTGTATACAACAATAGCCATATTCAAAAATGTGCTTTTTATGACACTACACTAGCTGAACTGAAAGCATTCATAGGTCTGCTGTATTTAGCACAGCTTTCTCATTGTGATTGCAGGAATGGAAAAGGCCTCTGGAAAAGTCATGGGTTTAAAAATGTATGCCTTTGTAGGTATGAAGACTTACTATTTTTTCAATTTAGACATTTACCTTGGAACTTGGCTATCAGGTTCTTATTCACATAGTAATAAACTGAATAATGTTGTGAACAGATTTGTTGCTCCCATTTCCCAAATTACAATGTGACATTTGACAGTTGATTTACCGATTTCCAATTGATGTTTTTATTTGCTAACAGAGTACAAGTTGACCAGTTGAGGAACTGTACACAGGAACAAAGCAGAAATCCCAAATGAAATTTCAAATTCCAATTTCAAAACATTGTACAATCTTTGAATTTCAGAAAGCTATAACATTAACTTTGTGTATGACAAAGAAAAGCAAACTGATACTGCTAATGTCAACATTTCAACACTGTAACAATTAGTAGGAAACCTGGCCAAAAGGGAAACCTGAGATGCAAACTTCCAACAAAATCAAATGTGGTATACAGGTTATTCATGAGTTATGCAGAAACTATGATGTCACTTGAAATACAAAACGTTGGCAATGGTTGTGCTTTATTCAATTCTAAATGTGTGGCATAGTTTGATAGTTTACAAAGAAAATAAAAAGTGTTAAGTTCCACAGAGAAAATTTTCTTAGGGGATTGGAACTAGAGTTAATAAAAGATTATTTACAGCAGAGGAAAAACATGTTTCTCTCTAGGGAACTATGCAAAAAAAATTGTGCGGCACACTGGTGAGCTGACAGGTAAAGAAGTGGGTGCAGCATCACAAAGACCTAACACAACAACAAAAAAGCAAAAAAGATGTCAATTGTGCCCTACAAGAAAGAACGGGAAAAACAAAAACATACTATCAGTGTAAGCAATACTTGTGTATGGAACATAGAGTTGTCATGTGTGAAGACAGCCTTGGGTGTGCAGTTGAATCAAAGCTTATTTTTCTGGTACAGTTTTATTGGTATTTAAATTGTAGTTAATATAGGATTTATTTCTGATGTTATCTTTTAGGCTTTGTTAAGGAAGTACACAGCTGCTTGAAAATATGATGTCTATTCTAAACACACAATACGAAGAATTTAATAATTTGTTGATATTTTGTCCCTGTGAATCACACATTATACACTAAGAACTTCCTGACACAACAGCAAGATCGCTGAAATTCCAGTATGTCCAAAAGAGGCCAGGAAAACAAGGGACCTGTGCTGTCAGTAAAGCAGTGCGTGTGTATGGAATGTGCTGTTGTCCTGTGTGCAGACTGCTAGGTGTGATAACTGAAGACTTTTTTTTGGTAGAGTGCTAGTGGTATTTTCATTGCAACTCATATTGGAATTTATTTCTAATGTTCTTTGTACACCCAAAAAGCAGTCGATGTTTCAAATTTCGATGCTTTTTTAGACAAATACTAAAAACCTCAGCATTTTATTTTTGTGATTTTTTTCCCGTTAAGTACTCACTGTTTAATATAATTAAACTCACAAAGTTACAGTTAGTAATTCATCAACAGAAATACTCTACAGACTAAGCGTGGGTCTCACCGACCCATGTTCATGTACCCTGATGAAAAAATCAGCCTTACACTCGAAACGCTAGGAGACTAAGGCCGGGGAAGTTTTGAGGAGGACTGCACAAGCTGTTTGGAAGCCCGAATCCTTGCTACCTGGATCACTCAGGTGGGCGGCAGGAGTCCAAGGCCGGGTGTGCAGGGGGCTGCAGGGCATCCTTGCAGAAGTTCCCCGCAGAGACTTCGTGGCGGTTCTCGTCCTCGGCTCCTGCGCCCTCGGGGCTCCTGCCTCAGCAGGACTGGTTATTATGTGGTGGTGAGCAGGCGACTGCTGACGGCTTTCACAGGAAACTGCAGAAAGGGGTGCGTGCTTCAGCCCGTTCTAGGACCGCGGCAAGGCTCGGGCTCCGAGCGCTCGGCGCCCACGGCAGCGCTGGGCGGCGGAGCGGGGACTGCGCCTCCGCCAGCTCTGGCGCCGCCCTGGCAGGGGCTTCCGGCCCGCGCTCCGCAGCCCGGGGCCCAAGTCCTCTTCCCGGCAACCGCACAGCGGGAGGGACCGCGCTCCGGGCGCCAGGGCGCGGTCGGCGGGGCAACACAAGAAAGCTGCCCGAAACGAAGAAGCGCCATACTCGAGGCGGCTGAGGCGACAGGCGAGTAACGACGAGCGGGCTCCCGAGCCGCGCCGGAATCGTCCGAGCCGTGCAGGAAACCCCGAACCGCGCCGGAACTACCCCGCCTCACCTGGCGCAGGTAGGTGTAGCCGCACTTTTCCTCCCCACGGTGTTCCCTGGAGGCTTTCGGGCAGGGACGCGGCAAATGGAGAGTGCCCACCGATACCTGGGCAAGGGCAAGTGTTCGCGGGCTGGTGCCCTTTGAAAATAGGGGGAAATGGGATAAACGCACTACAAAGGGCAGATTGTGGCAGCTTCCCTCCGGAACCTAGGCGCGGGGTCCCACTGTTGCGCGGGGATGGAGGGGCCAGGATCTTGGGAACCGGAAGTGCGGAGCGGCGGGCTCCTGGGAAGCCCGGGTTGGGACACTGGCGAGGCTCCTGTGCAGGAGGCCCGGCGTGGCCCCGTTCCTGTGGGTCCCGAGGCTGTGTGCATTCGCACCCTTCGCTCCGCAAAGAAAGAAGCAGTAGAGTGGAGGAGCGAACATTTCTGAGCCCGCTAATGTTGAGCACCAGTGTTCTGTTGGACGCGTTTTCAGTCTTAAGGAGCCCGGCCTGTAACACGTAGAGGAACCTGACTTCGAATTAAACACTTGGGGAGGTAGTGTGGCCCCCCAATCTTAAATCCACCCAAAACGGTACAGGTGGATTTCATTCTATTGTTTGAGTATTCAGAGGTTGCAGAGGCATTGCTGAGGTGGGCCCCTGCGTCTGTTGACGTTGGAAGCCGCAGATCTTGTTACCAGCTTCTTCGCCCGACTGACCGACCAAAGACTGCGCTGAGGCCCAGTAAAACTGTGGATTTTCTCTTTACTTATGTCCTTCTCTTCATTTTTTAAACCTTGAAAACATAGTAGTATACAGTCAAAACAGAAAGAAGCTACATAGTTTGTGTTATATGAGAAACTCAAGGTATAAATATAGAGGAAAATAAAAGATACAGGAAGTAGGGAGCTGGGAACCGAGGTGGAGGGGGAAAAAGGGAGGAGAGGCGAAGGGGATGAAAGGAGAATTAAACTGTGTTGTGTACCTGTACCCGCTCCCCAGGAGAAATGTAAGCATGTACTGCAAACATATACCAATAAAAATAAAAATTGAAAACGTTGCAGAAGAGACATATCTGAATCTTTTACGTTTCAAAAAAAGAACTATGATGCCCGAGAATTTCTAGAATAGAATTGATTTCTATCATCTGATAACTTCATTGTTTACATGGCAATTTTTTAATACATGATGTATCCTTTTTCTCTGCAAGGAAAGTCCAGATAGTGCATGGATGTATTTGTATTTGAGCTAAAAGACTTGTTTATAGAATATTAGGCGCTTTAAGAGAAAAAGGTTGCCTGTTGAAATTATTTTCTCAAATTTTATTCTATTCAAAGCATACTTTTATATTAATGTATTTAGAGACATGTTACAATAAATAAAAATTGACTTGTGTTTTCTGTATTTGAAGTGCCATATTGAGTTTTTTTTATATAGTCTTAGAATATTTTTCATGTTTTCCTTCAAGATACAAATGAGATATGAGCTTTGAGTTTTCACTGTTTTGAAGAGATGCAGTTGGTGGGATTATTTTATTCCCAGGTTTAGATTTCAGAAATCATTCCTCTAAATGGTCTTTCTTGGGTTCATACTTAATGTTGCTCTGCTTGTTAGACAAAAGACCTCCTAGTTGAACTTCATTTAGGCAATTCAATACGTATCTGTAGTCAGGCAGCAGCCAGCCTGTGTTTTGGAATTCAGGATTTTTCAGAACTTAGAATTTAAAGTTCGAAGCTACATATCAGAATATAGAAAGGCATTCATATATACTGACTGCTGGTTACAACTAGCTCCAGTACAGTCTGATAGTACCCTTTCACCCCACACGTTAATATTTCTGCACTTTCATGTTGGACAGTATGAATATTGTTACACAAAATTAATAAAGACTAGCTGTATGTCACGTTAGGGCAGGTACTGTCACTGAATAAAGTTCCCTAAAATTCACAAAACTATTGTTAAAAAGTTGCTTTTCAGACCCTAGGCTAAGGAACTGAGTTTGTGGTGTTTGACTTCTGATTCCCTTGAGTTACCAGCTACTTTGAAATCAAAGTGGTATATACTCACTGTGTCTCTTTGTAGGTGTGTGTGTGGTACTGGGCCTCTGCACTGAGCTACATTTCCAGCCCTTTTTATTTTGAGACAGGGTCTCACTAAGTTCCTTAAAATTCACAAAACAATAAAAACAAAACAAAAGAAAAAAAACCCAACTTGCTTTTCAGAGTTGAGGCTGAGGAACTGAGTTTGTGGTATTTGACTCCTGGTTCCCTTGAATTAATATCTGCTTTGAAAGCAAATTGTGTTTAGATAGCTCCATATCTCAGTCTTTCTGGTAAATACACAGACAATCCCGACTCTGTCCATCACCTTTGAAATAGCAATATATCACTAACAAATCATTCAAAATACGGATCCTTCAAGTAAGAGTTACAGCTTCTAACAGCAGTTTCCGAGTTTCCCACAGTCATGTGATTTGAGTGAAAGAGCAGAAATTACCCAGGAACTGGTATCGTCATCCTTTACAGCTGCGGAATATTCTTGAGAGAAAGACAGTTTTGTGTTCTCTCTGCGGCTGGCTCTATCTAATTCTGTTATCTCTACCTGAGGAATGCCAGAGCAGTGGGTTTTTTTTTTTTTTGTTTTTGTCTTTTTCCTTTTATCGGTACCGGGGATCGAACTCACGACTGCCTGCTTTACAAGGCAGGCGCTTATGCTGCTGAGCTAAATCCTCAGCCCCTAGGGCAGTCTTTGTAATCCAAGGTAATTTCTGCTTTCTCAATTTGCAATGATTAGATTCTATTCTTTCCAGCTACCCCTTCCTCAGCTCACCTCTTCTACCCGCCTTTTGTAGGTTTTTACATACATTTTTCCTCTACTTCTCCACTGGTTTTTCTGTTACTGGGAGGAAATAAATGAGAATTTAGACATTTGGGGAGTTTTTTAAATGTACACACACCACGCGAGTTTTTTTTCCTCCCTTCTAACGCAATTAAAGTCTGAAGGCAGAGGTCAAACAACATACCAAAAATAAGTGATTACAATCAAATTGGCCACCTTGGGTTTATGGAAAAAGAGATTTTTCTAATGAAAAACAGAAGATTAAAAAAAGAACTAGACTGGTTGGATTGTGGGGAAGGTCACATTTTTATGACATATTAGCTTATATCCATTTGATTTGTTTTCTTTATGAGTCAGTTTTATGTACATTTTACTCTGTCTCTTGAAAAGTTGTTGAATTGAAATCTTAAATATAAATTTAGCCAAAGCCAAAGATAGATAAAGAGCAGTATACATTTTTTACTTATATTACATTTGGTTTAACAAATCTAAAAGTGGCTCACTCTCTATTCTCTTGTTTCTTTGAAACTGCGTATTTATTCCTGGAAGCCAGCCCAAAGGTCAGAGGCGAAAACTACCCAGCCTAATTTTCAAACATTTGGTTAATATAAAAATATCTCAATGCCCAATATGCACCTTATTATTTTCTTAATCCATCAGTTTATCTTTGCTGATAACTCCTCATTCTTTGTGAGTTTGACAGTTCCTTTTTAGTTGCCATGGAAATGGTTTGGTTTGATCTGAGTTAATTTGTCTTTTTATTTAATCTTAACTTGTAACAGCTAGCACTATTCTTTTCCTCTTCCCCTAAAGCATGCCTTCCATCTTTTGAACTATTTCTTCTAGAACTATCCTCATTTGCTTATACTAAGTGTATTTCCTAATTGTTTTTGTGTAGCAGTTTCAGGCAGTGTCTGGGACTTCCTCTTCTGAGAATTAAATTGGAAGGGCTTAGACCACCTCTCACACCCCCGCCCCCAGGATAATAACTCTGACCTTGAGATTGCAGAGGTTTCAGTGGTTACTTTGCTTTGATCATTGAAGTGTAGTTGACAGCCACCAGGTCTCCACTCAGGTCTCTGCATGTTCCAGACAGCACAGCAGCTGGGAGCCCACTGCCCAGCGTTCCAGGACAGCAGCAAGGGGTGTGGCCCCTCAGATTGAAGAGCTGGGACCTTGGACACACGTTGTGGTCTGGATGTGATTTGAGTGTGTCCCTACTTCACGTGCTGGGAGCCTGATCCCTGGGCAGTGGGACCCTCCTCTGGGAGGTGGTGGTTGTTCTCTTGAGAGGCAGAGCCATTGGGCAGTGACTGGACCATGGACAGATTCCTGAGAAGGGATTAGTAGTGCTGGCATGGAGCTGGTTTGTTCCTGCATGAGCGGGCCCACAATAACCTGTATATCTGGCTTCCTGTCTTACCACGTGATCAGTCCACCTTGCTTGGGCTCCTGCATAATGCTGTTGATCATGCCCTGACATAGTCCTCACCAGATGGGACTGCCCCATCTTGGACTTCCAGCCTCAAAAATGGTCACCAGCATAAGACTCTTTTCTTTATAAAATGCCAACCTTCGGGTATTTTGTAATAACAACAACAAATAGATACGCACAACATATTGTGGTACCTTTTTTTTTTGGTACCCGGGATCTAACTCATGACTGCACATGCCATGCAGGCTTGTGCCTCTGAGCTAAATCGCCAGCCAGTGATAACTTTTTATTTCTCATACCCCTTGTTTTTCCTAGGGTAAAACTTGTTTTGTTTTTGGGGATTGCTGCTTGGCTTGCACTATGTCTGTTACAGTTTTCCTCCTACTTGTCTGACATAACACCAGAATCCCTCTTGACGGAAATGTCCACAAAGACAGAGATATACCAAGTAAATTCTTGGTTTCATCTTTCTTCTTTTCTGGACTCTCATTTTATTGCTGCATTCTGACACTGACTATTCAGTTGTGCTGCACATAGGTCAGTAACTGAAGAATGTCTTGAAATTTGTTTACTAAATATATTTCCTGCCTGTCCAAACCAAGCCTACCTTCCTTAGAATCATGTGCATAGCTCTTGGAAGTGACAGGAATCTTAGGGACAACCTAATGCAACCCACAGAGAAACAGCAAATTCCATAGGGCTTGGACAAAGTATCCTTACCCCATAAGATGTTAATACGCCAAAACCTGATGTGCTGTGGCTACCTTTCACAGAGTAAGTTCACTTCCAAGCCTACGTCCAGAGAGAACTAAGGTCATACCGGAAGCTCCTCCCCAAGGCAGGAACAGTGTGCACCACTCTTGGTCCACACCAGATGTCTGCAGTGGCTCCCAAAGTGATGTGAGTGTCCTCCCAGGGACATGGTCTCCAGTCAGTTAATACTGGGAGGTTCTGTGGAGCTTAAGTGGGAGGTTCTTGTATCTCTTGGAATCCTGCCTTGATTACAGTGCTTCCCATGCAAACCTTGAGTCCTCATAACAGACTTATAATAAAAGGAGCAAGCCTGATTCTTTCCTCTCTGCTCTGTGACTCAAGATGAGACTGTTGCCTGCCATTTACTATCCACATCTGCCATGGGACCTTCACCAGAACAGCCAATATAAGCACCAGACCTGTGAACTTCCCACCTGTGAGCCAAATAAGTCTGATTTTCTTTATAAGTAGCCTGACCTGGGTATTTCGCTATAATGATGCAAGGCTGACTAGTACAATATCTGCCCTTTGAGGGCAGGATTGCTGCTGTCTGAGTGCTTTCCTATTGAGAGGTGGGAAGCAGAAGTACTTGGTGTTGTGAAGAGTTGGGATGGAGTGGGAGGAAAAGGAAAATTTTAGGCTTATTTGCATTCAGCTGTGGTAACACTCATGATGCAGGTGGATGTCAGTGCTTCTCTCAAGGAAAGGTTCCACAGCGCCTGCAAAGAGAGATATGCAAGAAATTCCTTGCAGCTTACTTCTTCTAGGTAAGCTCTAGAAACTGCATTGGTTTCCTTCATATGGAGCGAAGAAATTAATTCCAAATTAATAAGGAGAAAACCCCAGCTGAACATTGGCAGAGCCATTTGTTGATATCTTCTGAAACTTGAAACCCTCAAATGCTTGAGGCAATCCTTGCACTTTTAGGAACTTACTACACATACAGGTTGACGAAAGTGAGTAGTTATGTGTATGCATACAGTAATTCATTGCACCATTTGATGTTACAGTACCTGAAAAGGGGGGAAATATATATATCAGTGTAAGAACTGGCTGAATAAACTATAATGTAGGTATTGGATCCTGTGCAGTCTTTTTAAAAATGTAAAGTTTTTCTGCATAAAGAGATAAAGATGTTTCAAATCATATTAATGAAAAAGCAAAATGTAATATGATATATTTTTAAAACTCATGCATGCATTTGATGGAGTTCACACTGGAGTGTCACTTACTGCATATAAATGCATTTCTGCCTATGCAAATATGCATGTGTGTCTGTGTGTAAATATGAAGAGCATATGTACCAAACTGGGGCAGCAGTTACCTAGAAGGGGACTAGAATGGGTTTGGAGGAAAAAAGATGAGAAATGTACACTTCTGATATTTCTGATGCTGATGAGTGTGTGTTTTTTTTCAACTCAGAGAAATAATAAAATAAGGTTTCCTTGGGGAAAGAAAAGGTGTGAATAGGGTGGGATCAGGAATGAACTAACATCGATCCACACCATCCCTCAGGACTGAGTGGACGATTCTGTCTTCAGAGGCGGGAGGAGGATACTTCAGGAGGCCAGGTGGCTTGCCCAAGGGTACCCAGCCGTGGTGGCTGAGGTTTTCAAATGTGTTTGTGCACTGTTGCCTGGGAGCCCACCTCGTCTTCTGATGCCTGAGCCACTGCCAGAGATACTGGTGTGGTCAGGTCTGCAACCTTCCCATCCAGCCTTCTCACGCAGCAGATGGGGGTGGGAGGACTGCAGAACTAGTCAGTAGGAGCTCATAGCACACACGTTCATCTCGGAGGAGGACCAGTTTTCAGGATTGGAATCAGGAGCAGGGTTTAACGCCAGCTCTGTGTGCCCTCGATTGCAGGATTGCAGATTGGGCAGCACAAAGTAGTCCCCCGTATTTGCTCTCTCTCTCTCTCTCTCTCTCTCTCTCTCTCTCTCTCTCTCTCTCTCTCTCTTTCTCTCTCTCTGTGTCTCGTGTGTGTGTGTGTGTGTGTGTGTGTGTGTGTGTGTGTGTGTGTGTGTGATGGACACTCCTTTGCATGGAAACCTGTCTCCATGCAGCCTGTCACTGCAGAAATTTGGGAGGAAAGCATTGATGTGGGGGTGTTGGGTGCCGTGCTCTCAACACACTACTGACTCACTTGTAGGAGGCAGACACACATAAAATAATTCTCAGAGAAGGAACATGCACTCCTACCTTTACATTTTCTACCCACGCTGATTTCTACCCAAAGCTTCTGTCTTTGCAATAATTTTTTCGTGTTATTCTTGTTCCACCGCAGACCATTTGTTATGTGCCTGCTTCATGTGAAATGTTTTTCTGATGAGAAGGACACAAACACTCCCCTCCTGGTTGAGACCCTGGGCTATGGTTTCCTGGTGTCTGTGGCTGTTTGTCTGGGCTTTGTAGGCTGGGGCAGCTGGTGACCAAAGGCTGCTGTTACTGTGGACCACCTGAGAAGGACTTGCTGACCGCCACTGCCCTAGATGCCTCTGTGGCATTGTGCTGCAGTCGTCAGGAGCCCCCAGACCTGCTGCACACACTTCATGGTGAAATTTCTAGGACCATGGCTTTGGCACACAAATGCCCACTTCAAAGAAGTGGTTCCCAAGCCCCTCCCTGGGGCGCTGTGGTCAAGACACCAGGCCCTAGAGTTTGATGCACATAAACTCTCACCACCTCTTCTATCAGATGAAGCTAAAAATACCCCACCCCTTGGGCTCTCGTCAGGTCCCAGTGCTCTATGCAAAGCACCCAGCCGACCAACTTGCACAGAAGAGGCCATCTGCACAGTGTTCATGGATAAGGGTGAGAAGTCAAGGGAAAATAGCTACTGGCACTGAGCAATTGAAAAATCAGGTCTCTTACAAGCAGCGTGACTTTAAAAGACTAGGGCAGGCCGCAGAAGCAGAGTGGCTTTGGCTCTGTGGTGTCGCCTGACTTGGAAGCAAGCAGTCTGTACACTATCTTTGGAAATTAGTAAGCAACATGTGGAGGTATTGTCCCCATCTCTTCCTTCCAGCCACAATCATTGGACAAGGGTACCCGGGGCTCATGGCACCACTGTGACACTGAAGCTCTGGGATGCTCTAGAACACTGTCATGTGGCCGCAGTCCTTGCATCTATTTCTGAAGGGTCTCGCTGGAGACCATGCTATAGTCCTGTTTGATTAGTACTTCCAGAATGGCACCTCTTTGGTGTTACCTGGGGCATTCGAAAAGTTTCTTTCAAACACTTTGCTCTATCAAATGTACTTTGGATACAACAAATTAAACACTGGAGAAAATACGTCAACCCCTTAAGAAAAAGAAAATACAGAGCCTCTAAGTCTAACCCAAGTTAGAGGAATTTCTCTGCTAGGGATGAGCCTGGACCACAATCCAGAGTATCCTGGAGGTGTTCAGGATGGATGTGGCTATTTGCATTTCAGTTACTTAAAATTAAATAAAACTAGGAGATTGGGTAGCAGTCACCCTTGTCACATTGCAAGAGCTCTGTGCCTAGGGACAGTGTCAGAAGACAGGTATTTCCATGACCACAACAAGAGCTGCTTGGTACCAGGTAGACCCGAGCCTCATGGCATCATCCCCCAGGGAGGGGTTTTACCCACCTCCTGCCCTTCTCAGCCCTTACGGCTGCTGCTCATGGGAAGGGCCTTGCAGGTAACATTTGCCACTTGCTGTGTGTTAACACCGTGGTGCCCAGTTTTCTTCTGGGAATCCAAAGCTGGGAATTGATGGGCACACATGTGCCCTACTCTGTGAGATCGCAGCCTGAGTTTTGTACACAGGGAACTGCCCCTTTCATCCTCAGTACCCAAGCAATCGCCACAGCGTAGTAGCTTCACCAATATGTGTGCACACACATTCACACCCCATGCTTTTGTAGTTCTAGTCTGTGGGCTGCTGTGAAGGAGTCCCATGGAAATAGAACTGACTCCAACCAAGTGCCTTGCAGAGGCCTTATAAATAAGAACAGAGCCTTGGAGAAACCAGGGTATTTTAATTACTTGTCTCGTCGCTGAGACAAAATACCTGACATCCAAAGTTAAAGGAGGAAAGGTTTATTGAGCTCATGGTTTGTAGAGGTTTCAGTTAGTAGATGGCTGGCTCCAAGGCAGGGTAGCATAGCACAGGGCCATGGAAGAGGAGAAATCATTCAGGCAGAACAGGGCCGACAAAAGCAGCAAGCACCAACCAACAAGCAGGGGCAGCAGCCTCCTTCTGTCCCTTCCATCTTCTATCCAGGCTGCACACCCTTAGGGAGGATGGCACCACACCTAGGGAGACCCTTCCCATTATGCACACCCAGAACTGTGCCAACCCAATCAATGGACCAGTGGAGCAACGCCACACCCTGGGTCCCAGCATCACACTCTAGATCCAGCCACTTCTGAAGAGCCTCACAGAGTCAGGTTAGGGGGGTGATATCTAGACTCAAGTCATAAGACCAAGCTAATCCAGCCTGGGTTAGATATCTGCGGTCCAGAACACAGGTGCCATTGGACAGCTTAACCAAACTCAGGAAGACAGTATGATTTTAAAATGTGACTATATTGAACAGAGTATTTTTCTTTTCATCAATCTCAATGGTACAATATAACAATTATGTATATGGTATTTGCATTGCACAAGGTATTGTAGGTGATCCAAGGATGATTTAAAGTATACAGGAAGGTATATGTAGATTACATGTAAATACCACTATGCTTGTTTATGTGAGGGACTTGAGCAGCAATGGATTTTAATTTTAAAACTGTGGAAAAGTACGACACCCTCAAAATTGATAAATATTGTTGTTTTAACATGTCTGTCTTCATTTTTCCTAAAAGAAGAATCTTCCAAAAATGTTGAAGCCCTAGGCCTTTACTGGGTGAGGAGATGGAGAGGGATTCACCCCGGCTGGGCCAGAGCTCAGGCCCATGGGTATCAGGGCTGTCATTCCTATCGCAGCTGCCTCACCGACCCAGAGCAAGTGTGCTGTGCCACTTGTTGGTCACACATGCCAGGTCCCCTCGTGGTAAAGCCAGTTGACTCACACTTTTCAATAAATGTAAATAAACCCATGCTTCTGAAAGCGGTTGGAGGTATTATTAGGGGTGAGCAGGGAGATGTGACCATCAGGAGCAAAGATGAGCTGAGGTACAAAATTCTTGCACATGCGTGCACTTGAAATCTGTTTGTGCTTGCGCTGTTTTGTGTAATAACCTGTACTTTCCTGTCTAGCTTGTTTTTGACCGCTGAGGATCTGTAGGAGTATTCAGTTTGGGTAAAGAGTGAATCTGAATCACATTTAGTACTCTTGAGTGAGAGAATACATAGTTGATCTTCTTTATTTGGGTTCTGTGTTTGTGAATTTGCCTCAGAACAGTTTACCCTAACCCCCAGACCGTGTGTGCAAATAGTTCCTGGTGAGTTGTGAACTTGCACAGGTGACCGAGGGAAGCCAGCAGTGTGTGTGCTCCAGCTGAAGAGAACAGGGCAGAGCTCTGAGGCTGGGCTGTAGCTCACGCTGTGAACAAGCATCCTTTCTCCTGGTCGTTGGGTGCCAGGGGTTTTGCGTGTTTTGTGCTTTTCTCTGGTGATGGTGGTGTTTCGGGTGAGTTCCAGCTATAGTGCTGAATGGCTGTCAGTGTCCCTCAGCATGAGAAGCTGCTGCGTGCCCAGTGGGGAAAGCTGTAGCGAACCTTGCTGAAGCACAAGTCACAGTGCTGCTGGTCACGAGGTCAGTGATAATGAGTCACAGAATGTATTCAGTAAGGCATTTCTAAACAGAAACACAAGACGAGGTCTTGCACTGACAGCTGATGACAGTGATTAGAATCAGAGCTCCCAAGGAGCAGTGGCTGAGTGTCTGCTAATTCAGTGTTGGAGGTGACCTTTTGGGACATACTACCTTAAGTAATGACAACTATATTGTGCTTTTCTTGTGTACAAAGCCTGGAAATAATTTTTAAAACCAGATCAGTGTGGCTATTTTTATTAAGAATCATGTTTGTGAAATAGTTTAATCTTTTTATAATCCACAAGTGAAGAGACTTCTTCACTTGTGTTGTACATGGGCTCACTTGATTGGCGGACTCTTGCTGTGCCTGATACTGTTTGGGAAGCGTGAGATAAATGACTCCAGAGCGTCATGGCTGAGGTGGTGGAGGGGAGCAGAGCTGGTCACATCACGACAGCAGAGGGAAGAAGGGGGAGGGGCTGTGCTATAGGCTTCCTTAGGCTGCTGCTTTCAACTCACCCTGTCTGCAGTCCATTTGGTGGTGTGCCCAAATTCGGGTGGGTCTCCCCATTCAGGCCCCCCTTGCCCATCACAGACTCACCTGGAAGTGTGATTCACTGACCCGTAGGTGTCTCAGGCCCACCAAGGTGACAAGGTGAACTGTCACAGGGCCTCCATGCAGGTAGACTAGTGGCCAACAGGTCTTGGCTTTAGCATCCACATCATGGATGGTGAGTTGATGGCATTTTGCTTTTATGTTTTATGTGAGAAAAATCTAAATTTTTATAACAAATATATTCTGACTTATGACCAGTCAAAGAACATGATATATAAGCAAGCATGACTTTGTTGTAGGAATAGTTTGTCATATTAGCTTTATCTTTTTTGACTCAAGTGTTTTTAGAGTAAACTATAGACACAGAAGTTTTCCCTAAATACTTCAGTATACCTCTGTTTTATCAAGACAGTAATATAGATGTTCCAGGACAACTCAGCCAGTGTGTAAGAACCAGGCACTGGTGCCATGAAACCGAATCAAAAAGCAGACAGATCCAGGTCTGCACAGAGTAAATTTCCCGGGGATGTTCTGACTGAAGGGCAGCAGCAAATGTGGCACTTGGGTCAGAAGAAGAGGCATAGAGATGCAGGTATAGGTACAGGTGCAGGTATAAATATAGGTATAGATAGATAGAGATAGAGATGCAGAGATAGAGATAGAGATGCAGATAACAATGACTTCATCCAAGCCAGGCTATACCTAGTTTATCTTCAGCTAGCATCAAAGAGTCAGGCATATTTCTGGAGCCAGAGAGCAGTGGGAAAGCCCCACACACGACTGTACTGGGTTTAGGGGTCTACAGTACACTAGGAAGCTGTGCGGGAAAACAGCCCAGGGTTACTCAGGAGTAAGTATGGCAGTTTGAGCTCAAGATGGCCACAGTCAGGACACACTGCACCCACCTAATTTAACTAATGTGACTTTGTACTCCTTGAGCTTGTGTGAAGCAGCAGACCCACAGGGTCTGGTGAATAGGGATATGTGGGCTAGGCTTTCTGGGAGTGAGGTCATATCCTCCCACAGGGGGCCACCTCTGCCTCCTCCAGTAGCACCAGTGCAGGCCGTGTCTGTCAGCCCACAGGGAGCACCTCCTGTGGAATCCCCAGACCAACTCTTGGAGGTGAGTTGTGTTGGTCTCATTGTGCACATGGAAGAAAAGAACTTTAAGGGTAAAAGCAGTGCAGCTGGTCTTTGGACCCAGGTTCTGTCCACTCTGGAGTGGGACTTGGAACCACTTCCCAGGCACCTCTCACCCCACAAAAACTGAGGCATTGGGGATGCTGCAGATGAGTCCTGCTCGGTATAAGGTCTACAGAATGCAGCTCAACCAAAGCGGAAGAAAGAAGCAAACACTGCCTCCAAAGCACAAAGCCCAGAGTGTTTTAGTTTTTAGTTTTTGGTGGTCTTGATTTACCCCTCAAGCTTTGTTAGAGGCCATGTGTGAGGAAAAAGAGGGATTGGGATATTAAGGCCCACAGTCTCTCCATAATTTTGGACAAAATTGTGGTCGACCAAGGAGCCTGCCGGAAAGTCCAGTTCGTCAGTTTGCTCATTGAGTTCGATTTGGTTGCAATGTGTTAAACGTTATTTCCTTCTGTATTCTTTAAGTACACAACAAAACAAGGATCTAACATTTTGAGGCAGAAGTCATTTTGGACTGTCTCAGTGTCTTAGAAAGCCTGGAAACTGGGTGCACTGCATGTCAGTTAAGAAACAGAGTTCCTGGGGACATGGGACCTCTGGTAGTGATTTGGAGTGAGGAGGAGTGGACAAGACTGGGAGCCCTGGGATTCCTTGGATTGGAAATGTGCAATTGGTGATAAAACTACATTCACCTCTCAGCCATTCATGCAGCAAATGCTTATGGGTCAGATAATCATTCATCCATCCACTCATACGTGTGTCAGAGTTAGAGACCATGGATTACATGACAGTCACGTCTTAACCCCTCACCCATCAGTGTGCAGTGGAGAAGATATTGTAGACCATCTGATACACATTAGCTGACTAAACAAACATTAGCAAAGAGAGACAGTCATCCGTTTCAGCTGTAACCCACAAAGAACTCTTCTGTCCTCCTTAAGACAGCCAGACACACTGAGAATCAGTGGCTTTTCTTAATTAACCAGATACCTGAGATCTCGGGAAAGATCAACACCTGGTGTCTGGAGACATGGGCACATCCAGAGGAGATGATGCAAACCTGCTGACCTGGGGCAGAAGCTACCAGAGCCAAGCAGTGCTAGAAGTTATTACATAGTGATTTTGGTGGCTTGCTGAAGACTGACTGCAGGCTAGACTGAGAGAGAAAAGCTCCTACAAATTGTAGGCTCAGAAAAGCCCCTATTTTCTTGGGCTTTCCCTCCAGAGAGCTTATCCTCCCTCTGGAGACCAGGATATGTTTAATTAGGTAGGTGAGGCACACAAACACACAAACAAACAACTGCTCTGGAGGAGGATGTTTATACTCACAGATCCCTGAGAACGAGAGGCACAGCACACCACAAAGGGAAGCAGCAGGGCCAGTGAAGGAGCAGCAGCAGCAGCAAGAGCCTTTATTCTGACTTCTGCAGGGAACATGAGGCAAGGAGCCAAGCAGGCGTCGAGTTGGTGGTTTGAATGATCTCGGCTTGCAGGAGCGGGCTATCCATCCCTAGGTCCCTGTGCCTGGAGTGAGAGAGAAACAATGGTGTGGTTTGTGAGAGCCTGCTAAGGAAGTAATTGAGAGATAGGCTTTTGATTGGTTGGTTTACATAGAAGTGTTTTAGTATCTCTTGAAATTGACCAGTTGCAGGAAGGACAATATAGCCAACACTCTTAAGACCCTTGATACCAAAATATTGAAAAATATAAACAATAAAAAGGGTTAATACAGACCTCATGGAGGTATTTTGGTGAAGATCTGATAAAGAGCCCGACATGGCTTGGGCTGAAGAAGAGGTGAGTTATAGTCATGAAGTGTACCTGGAGGCTTCACCACACAAAGAGTTACTCTTCAGGGAAAAGTACTCTGCCTGAGCCTTACCCAAACTGGAAATCCCCAAGTGAATTACTCATATTCCTGCACCCTCCTGACTTCCTGTGTCACTTAAAGGACAAAGTCCCCACAGTGAATATATCAGTGCTTCAAATAAATTGTTACATAGTGATAAAGGAATCAAATATCCCAGAAAATGTAATGCTCCTAAACATATATGCATATAACAATACAGCATCAAAATCCATAAGGCAAACACTGGTTAGACTGAGGAGAGAAATATACAAGTCTACTATTATGACTGGAAATTTCCTTTTCCCTGTGTAAGTAGCTGACACACCAAAGAGACAGAAAATCAGTAAGGCTCTGGAAGCCTGAGCAGCACTATCAATGGACTTGACATTTATAAACTGTTCAATCCAAAAGTGGAAAAATGCACATTCTTTTCAAGCTTACTTGGACCATTCACCATGATAAAAGATGTTCTTGAAAAACATGTGAACAAATTTAAACCAATAAAATTCATGCAAATTATTTTCTTGGAACAAAACAAAATTAAACTAGGTAATCACAAAAAGAACGGACACACACTCGTCTCCCAGTGCTTGGAAATTAAATAGACTTCTTTATAACCTATGAGTCAAAGAAGTCTCAAAAGAATTATTAAATGTTTTGAAAAAAAACTGCATAAAAATGAAAGCACAACTTAGAGAAAGTTTGGAGATGCAGTAAAAGCCTGTGTAGAGAAACATTCATAGCAGGATGTGTACATATGTCTTAGTGCATTTGTTGCTATAAAACTACCCAATGTAGTTTATATTCAAAACAGGTTTATTTTGACTCAGAGTTTAAAAGTCCATGTTCAAACAGCTTTATCTGATGCAGGCCTCATACCTCATCAAAACAGGGCAGATGGCATTTCACCGTGAGACTGTGTCCTAACATGGAAGAGATCACACATATAGGGTGGCCTTGCTTTATAACAACCCACTCGGGAAGGAAATAATTCAGGACCTGGAGATGTAACCCATGCAAGATGAATATTAATCTTTTCTCAGGGTACCATCCACAGTGACTTAATTACCTCCCAGTAGGGCCTGCATCTTAGGGGTCTACCATCTTAACACTGCCATGCGAGATACTGGGACCCCACTTGCAGCCCCTGAGCCGTGGGACACGCGCCCAAACCCTGTCCAGACTGAAGTGTATATGAGATATAAGAAATACATACAGCCAAGAACCTACAGTTCCATATAGGAAAACTACAGAAAGAAGATCAAATTAAGCCCTAATCAAGAAGAAAAGAACTGAAGCAGAATAGTTGGAATTGCAAACAGGAAAACAGAAGAGAAATAAGTAAAATCCATGTTGGTTCACTAAAGTTATAAAGAGATCATCAAACCTTTAGCCAATGTAAAGTAGAAAAGAAAGTTTTGCTGTATCCTAAGACCAAGTTCCTTTTAGTGGGGAACTCTGGGAAAGCGGATATCCTGGCTGATCGAGCGTGAATGGGCACAACCCTGTCCCCGGGCTTCTCTTCAGCTCACATAGGCTGCGGGGAGCCCAGTCCTCAGAGTGCAGCTTCACTCGGAATGTGAAATTAGAGGAGGCCGAGCACACCCAGCAGGGCCCCACACTTCTGCTTTCTGACTTGTTTTGCAAACTGACACTTTGAGGAAAGGCCACTTCCCTAGTTACAGACACAGTCCGGCAGCAGGAAACCCTCTTGCCTGCTGGGCCAGGTTTCTGCTTTCTCCCCACTTCAACAGCTCTCTTTGAGAATCCTGCCCTGCCCTGCCCTGCCCTGCCCTGCCCGCTCTCCATGCGGGCTGCTGCTGGCACGTGCAGACCCACGTGTGAATCTAGGAAAGGAAGGTAGGTGAGACGAAGGGGTCTCCTGTGGTGGGACGGTGTGATCTGGGGACCCTGGGCACTGTGGGTATGTACAAGAGGGTGTTAAGGCTCGTGGCTGTGCTTGTGCTCTCCACTGTCTGCAGAGGAGCTGTGGCGTTGAACAGTGGTCCGCAGTCCTATGTGGCCGAACCGTCTTTCTACCCTGGGCCTACCATTTACCACTTTCCATAAGCCTCAGCTATACAGTTACATGTCACGTTTGTGAAAGATACAGCTATAAAATCTCAAGAGACCATCATAGGCCTCTGGGATATTTTACAGTCATGAGTTTCCTGTAATTACTTCTTAACTGGCTAGTGAGTTTTTGTATGCGTTCAGCAAAACTCAGAGGGCTTCCTAGTCCAGATTCAGTGTGTCTTTGTTCAAATCGGTTGGATTGGCTGCTCTGGCAGCTGCAGGGTCCCTGTTCAGGTTGTGCTAAAAAGGCGGAGTGACAGAAACGTATGAATGGTGCCCAGAGGCTGGGCGTACTTTGGGGTCACATGGAAGTCCTGTCTGCTGACCTTGCTCACAGCTGTCTGTCTACTGCAGCCTTGGCCCGGCCTCCCCACCGCCTCGGTTTGCTGGGCTTAGAACAGCACCTCACTACCCTGTCCATCCGCCTCTGAGGTTTTCTCCAGAAAAGGTGAGAGCAGGAAGAGCAGGGTATTTTCATGGTAGATACTTTTTGTCCAGTAGTTTCGGCGGTTGCTGTGTCTTCCCTGGAGGAGAGTGGGTGGTGATGGTGAGTGGCTGGTGGGGCACAGTTCACGGGCCAGGTACCTTCGACGTGTCCAGACTTACTGCCTGCAGCTCTGCCCTGTCCTTCAGGGTGATCCTGGCCTCAACCCACTATTCAGTCAATGTTTTGCGAATGCCAGCTCCCGTGTAGCCCCACAGTTGTGACTGAACCCAGAGGCTCACTCACACTAGGCAGTTGCTCATCCCAGCAGGCCGTGGCCATGTGGCCCCCTCCTCTGAGCCCCCGTGCCACCTGTGCTATGCGGGGAGGAGCCACAGAGAGGGTTCCACGGGTGGGCCCGGGCTGGGCATCCCACCCAGCAGCAGCGTGGCACAGCGACTGTCCTGCCCTCTCCTTCCTGTTTTGATTTTCTGCCGATGACTCTCAGCTCACCTCCTGGCTGCCTTTCTCCCAACATGGATGTGCACAGGTCAACTTGGTTATTCTCTAGTCATGAATGCCATGCAGGGAGTGAAATACTGGCTCACAACAGAGGTTTGGTGCATTGGACTGCTTACAAATCACCACGCAGCTGTTCAGAGTTTAGGCCTGCTATGTCCATGGCTTCTTCGCTGGGCTGTGCAGACCTTGGGGTGACATTTCCAGAATGTATCATGGGAGCTGCCCGAGGCCAAGGAAGCTCTGGATAGAGGCATGGAGAGCTGGGGCTCATGCCCAGAAGCTCAGTCTGCTCGTGGCTTGAGCCAGTCATAGCACAATGCATACAAAGGTGTAACGGACAGAGAATGTGACACACACTGTCTTAGGATGGAAGGGGCCTCTTAGCTGGATCCCCACTCCTTCCCGGGAGCTGCTCCTCTCTGCATGTGGTCAGAGAGGCCTCTTTTCAGTCCAAATGGCACCTAAAATTACAACTAGCACCTGATTGTCGCTCACTGGGCCCATGAACTGAATTAACACTTTACATTTTAAAGTAGGTAGGCTGGAGGCTTATGTGTAGCCCTGAATATTGAAAGATAACATTCGGGTGGGCATCAAGGAACAATGTGATGTGTGGGAATTATATCCAGGCAGCTGTAAAACAGGATTTGGGAGCATCTCTTTAGAGCCTGAAAATGCCCAGAGCCTGGTGGAGATGGGTCAGACTTGCCTGGGCTAGGTTAGCCTTTCCTTTGTGCATTTTTAGGCCTTCCAGGTTCCAAAGATGCAGCAAAAGAATTTGGTTCTGAAGATTTAGAGGATGTTTTCAAGCATTGCACCTGTATTTCTAAATGACGGTAAAATTGTGCTTGGCAGCCTTCCTTTTAGTTTTCATGTCAGCAGTGTGGGTCCCCATATTCTAAGAATTGCCCTGTGCCTGCTCCCAGAGAAAGGACCCGGAAGGGTCCACAGAGTGAGTGAAGTCCAGGCTTCCCCTGGGGGCCACGCGTCTGTGTCCCTGGTGTTCTGGGACAGGCCCTCGGGGCCTGCTCATATGTGGTCATGAAGCGGGGCAGACACAAGGCCGATTCGGGCTCAGAGATGCTGGGTTCCATCCCCAGCTGAGGCCTGCGTCCTGCCCCTGTTCTGTGTCTTCTCCTGGGATGAGACCCTGGGGCAGAGGGCGGGGTCCCATTACCCATGCAGGCCAGCGGGGCTGTCTGGAGGGCCACGTGCTGAGTGGCGTGGTCCTGGCCAGTGTGCCTCTGCTTGATCATTTCCCAGTGACTAACCAGGCTGCCGCGGAGCAGCCCAGCAAGACTGATCCTCCCGCTTGGCTGGACTCATCCCTCCTCTTAGGAAAATCAGTCTAACCCACAAGGAAACTGTCTCTTTAGCCAAGTCCTGACGCTTAAATTTTTCATTTAAGTGGGTTTTTTTTTAAGGCTGCAAAGGCAACTCCCAGCGCATTTGAATGGGGTTGCTTTGCATTGGGGTGGCTGTGTGGTTTCAAGAGTGATAAACCTAAATTTGCATCTTCTCCATCTCGTTCCTCAAATGGTGTGAATTTGGCAGAAATTACCTTCCAATGTTGTTTCCCCACAGAGCCACGCACTTTTGCCTCGGTTTGCGTTACCCCCCTGCTGGTGGGCAGAGGGGCCTCGTAAACTGCAGAGCACTGCTGCGCATGCTCACTGTAGGAAGTCGGAGGGCGGGGGCGGGGGAGAGCAGCACCTGCAGGAGCCATGCTTCAGCGGCAGCAAGAAAAGCAGAAGCCTTGACTCACAGATCTGAGGACCCGTGATGACAAGGTTGGACAGGGAAATTAAGCAAAGAGTGCAGAGACCCACGCTGCCTCCTCTACGTCCATGCCCAGCTGAAACACTGAACTTAATGTAGATTTGGGGAGTAGTGTATTTAGAAGTGTAGTCTTATATATAGATTGGTGGTTTTCCCAAAACATCTAAAACAAAATGATGTATCCTTATAAGGAGGCTGGATCTCTGCAGGGAAGGTTGGGGATAGAGGCAGAAATGACTTACAGTCAGTGTTTGTTGTTCATGGCTCCCCTGTTTCCAGATCTACCTATTCACTCAAATGTATGTACAACCCTAAAATCATCCTGATGGTGGCATCACTTTTGGATTTGTATAAAATGGTGGAAATTTTCAGACATGTGCTAAAGTTGGAGAGGGTGGCACTGCCTTTTGTGTTCAGCTCTTGTGGGGTGAACAGGTGGTGTTTCCTTATTCTGCGTAGGGTCACTTTCATTCGAGCATTCTTGTGACTTCGTTGGTGACTTCACAATTTAACATGGCCCTGAGCATTGTTAAATCATGAGTCATCAACAAAGTCACAATAAGGCGCTGCCTCGTATCTCCAAGTGCCTTGCATGGGGATTGTGCATGTTAGAAACGCTTCCTACAGGCATGAGTCAGTGTTGTTGTGCTCCTAACAGCAACTGATATGTATGAAATAAGTTTCTCTAGATAGAAACACAGGTAAAACAAGGTTATTTGTTGACTGGTTAATAAAAACATAACCAAAGTCTCCCAAGAACTGAGTCTTGTGTTTTCCCTGGAAGCAAAGGTGCAGAATTTGCAAATTCACAGTTCCTGGTGAGCAAAGACAGTAGTGACTATGTTGTTTCATGCGTAAGAAAAAAAATTAAGAGTCAAGAATACTGATGCTGATGAAGTAGAGAGAGGAGAGGAGAGAGAAAGGAATGACAGAATGTGGGGTTCCGAGTCCTGACTGTGGGTTCTTCTTGGATCCTGCTCCCCTAATCTGCGAGCGCTAGGCTCAGCTGCTGTGGCCCTTGCTGGGCTTGGAGACAGTCCTGTCACCTGCCCTTCCTCTCGAGGTCGACATGGAGATGCGAGAAGGCTGAGGAGGGTGGCAGGTACAGGCACACGGGAACAAGGCGATGAGGGTCCTTCCTTCTGACCTCCCTTTTCGTATCCTGGACACTCCAGAGAGTCCTGCCTGACTCTGCTAGAGTGCTGCTGTGACCTCTGCTACCTGCTCTGCAGCCACAGATTGCTCCGATCCCTGGGCTGTGTTGACATTTGGGATTAGTTGTCTTGCTGCTTCACGAGTCACCCTAAACACAGTGGCTTAAAAGAGGGGTCACATGTATGGGTTCAAATGTTCAAACTCTCAAATGCTCCAAAGTCTGACACTTTTTGTGTGCTGACATAATGCCACGAATAAAAAAATTCCACACTGTAAAATTTTGTTTCATGCACAAAATTATTTAAAATATTGTATGACACTACCTTCAGGATATGTGTAATGTGTCTATGAAATGCAGATGAATTTCTTTTGGTTATGATGTATGCAATTTAAGTGTTAATATACCTCAATGAAATACATGCATGTTGGACATGGTGACACACAATCCCTGTAATCAGGAGGCTGAGACAGGGAGGCTGGACAGAAGGATCTCTGTGAGTTCAAAGCCAACCTGCACTGCACTATGTAAGACCCTGTCACACACAAAAAGAGGGAAATAAAAAGAAGAAAATACAAACACACCAACTACCTGAGCCACACACAGAGTGAAAAGGAAGCGAAGAGTTGACTG
This sequence comes from Cavia porcellus, assembly GCF_034190915.1. Lineage (NCBI taxonomy): Eukaryota > Metazoa > Chordata > Mammalia > Rodentia > Caviidae > Cavia > Cavia porcellus. The sequence continues at coordinate 15,881,115 of NW_026947500.1, read as the reverse complement.
CAATCCTAGCCTCTTTTTTAGCTAAGATGAAACCGAGTCCAGAGGACAGTGACAGCGGTGGTGAGGCCCCAAGGCCTGCAGACCAGGTAGAGTTGTGATGCTTCTCGGCACCTGGGCGAACAGGCAAGCAGGTGCACCATGCGCGTGCTAAGGTCAGGCATCTTCTCCTTTTTCCTGCTTTATTAGTGCTCACCAGCAGCACGGTGTATCTGCATAGCTTTGTGAAGTTGATCCATACACACAACACATCTTAATTTCTTTTCTCCCCCTTTCTTTCTCCTTTCTCCCTCATGTTCTGACTTGGGTCACCTCCCCAGGATATCTGGTCAGAAATGTGCAACTGTTCCGAAATCTGAAAAAGTAAAAATTCTGGAACAGCCCATTGCCAAGCAGTTTGGATAAGAGACTCGTCCTGTGCTGCTTCTCATGGTTCTCATGGCCAGGCATTTGAACCAGCTGGGTTGACTTTGGTCTCTTGCGTTGCCATCAGGTGTGAGCTGGGGCTGCAGTTTCATCGGGAGGTTTGACGGTGCCAGCGGAGCCTCTGCCAGGTGGCCCCTGGGCTGTCAAGGGAGCCTGGCTGCAAGTCAGGGAGGCCTCACTGGCCTCCCACAAGCCTGCTCAGGTGCCTTCAGGGCGAGGCTCCCCGGGGAAAGCAGTGCACTTGTAGCTCTGTATGATCAGGCTGGGGCTGGCCTCAGACCTGCCATGAGTCACTCTGCAGTCCTCCTATCAGTGTGTGATGGTATGAGGACCCACGTTTGAGGCTTGTCGGGCACCACCTTGGATGCTGCCTGTTGTGTGCATACTCTAAGTCTCCAGCAAGCCTTGCAGGATGGAGACTCATTCTTAAGATTGCCTCTCTTCTGGGCAGCAGGAACAAAACAGTATATGTGTTTACACTAGTAGGATGGCAATTCTAGTGCCTTTGGGAGACATGGAGAAAAAAACAAAATGTGAGGCTGAGGCGGGTCTGCCAGCTGGGTGTTAGACTTCAGCCAGGTTCACTGTGTTGAAATTCACTCTGGTTGTCCCTTTGCAGGTAATGAAATTTTCTTCCACTATGGTCATGGGCTCTGAGCAGCCCTTCAGCTGATTTCCCAGGTCTAAGTGTCTGCCCCTAATCTTCCCCAGAAGTCTGACTGTTAATGAACTCAGATGTCAGCAGACACCTTGTGTCTGACAAGACAAATGATAGATTCCAGTCTCAGTGCCTGTGAGAGGCAGCCTCACCTTGGGCCTGTGCATGTGGACTGTAATTGTCCAGTGGGAAGGGGAGGTCTGAAGGAGCTGGTCAGCTCAGAACGATGCAGCAGCCTAAAATAAGACATATGCAAGACAGGAGGATGCCCACAGGTGCAGTAGGGCTCCTTGGCATTGCAACAGTTCCTTCCTCAGCCTGCAGAAGGCCACCCGAGGGATTCTTAGGCCTGGGCAGACAGAACCAAGGTATGTCAGTAAATATGGCATCTTTCTGGACTTAACACCTCACTGTATACTGGGACGGTTTCTAGAAGGATTCTGTGGGAAGCAAGCACGGGCTTTGGTTCAGGCTGCGCCTCCAGTGGGCTGGGCGCCATCCTCATGTGGTGTGCCTGGGTCTGTCTTTCTCCCCAGAATGCACAGCCCCTCCTACTGCTCTCTGCTGCATCTCACCATTTCCTGGTCCTTCTTTCTGTCCTGAGCTCCCACTCACAAGGTACCAGTTGCCACGGGCACCCTCCACACACTCCATGCTGACTGCAGTTCATTGACGTGCCTTCAGTATTATTGGGATCCCTTCCCTAGAAGAGGTCTGGGTCACATGGAGCTGGGATGCACCGCCTGCCTTCCCATCCTCAGGCCCTGCTCTGCACCCTAGCTCTACCGTCTGCTAGGCTACTGGGGCCACCCACGTGGGTTCCATTCATTTCTGACCCTCCCCACCTTCTACTTGTCAACAACGACACTAACAAATTAGATCACACTAATTCACTGGTGAGGATTAAAGCCATAGACAGCACACATTATATTTGTGGTTAGGTCATGGCAGCTAACCCAGTGGATTTCAATCAGGAATTTGTTTGCTCCCAAGGAATACATGGCAAATACAGGGTGATCCAGCCCCAGTGCCAGAGTGCCAAGGTTGAATAACCCCACTTAACACGGTGACAGAGGCCAGATGGAAATGGGTGGAAATGGCAGAGGGTGGGGAAGTGGGGTCTGTGCAGCTGTCCTAATGTATAAATAGAGGTGAAGACTGCGGTGACCACATGTGAAAAGGAAACTTGATCCTCCAAAAGCCAAACGTAGATGGCAGACACCTGGGGCCATCTACAGCTGTGCGAGTGGACCGCTGGGCACAAACCAGAGATGTGGCATCTGCGGCATCAGAGTTGGTGGCCCTTTTAAGAGGAATTGAGAAACATAAAGTTTTGTGGACCAGGATATGGAGATGACGTCAAGGGGGGAGGAATGCACTGATTTGGGGTGGCTGCTGTGGGCAGGTCCTGGGAAAGCTGTTTTGAGGAAGCAGAACTGCGGGTAGGTTGTGTGTTCTGGGGGTACAGAGGCCTGGGACTGGAGAAGAGGCAGCAGGGAGTCAGATGCAAAGGCTTTTTATAGCAGAGGCACCTGAGGCTTGCTGGCATTGGTTCCCTCGCCTAAGAAGCTGTGAACCTGGGCAAGACCCAAGCTGCACTGATGCAGGGATAGCCAGGGCAGCTAGAAGATGGAGTTGGTGGTCTCCAGGGATCTGTGAATGCATAGCAACGGGACATGCAGCACTTTGACTGGGAAAGCAACATGGCAGTGTGGAAGCCCTCCCCACTCTGCACCCCCAAAACCCCATGCTTCCATTAGGCAGGTATTTTGTGGACATCTAGTAAACCTCATGAAAAGATTGTCAAAATTCGGGTAAGGTGCAGCCAGGTGGACAGAGGCAGCACCCTGAGATGGGACCGTCAGAATTCGCTCCCTAAGAGGACGATGGTGAGTTGAGACCACAGGCCAGAGAAGGTGGAATGCAACCAGGGGAAAATGTGGCAGCTGGGAACAGCACAGGCCCAGAACACGAGGATAACAAAGGGGCAGTGTGGCCAGACATGGACAGCAAAAGGACCAAACTGTGATAACACTCGTTCCTGTTCAGGGCCACAGCCAGAGCATTGTTAAGGGAAGTTCTGTCATCCTTACCAGGCCACCAGTGTGTGTAGGCTATGCAGCAATGGGCCGGATAGTTTTATTTATGTATCCCATATATGTGTGTGTGACATCATGCGTGTTTGCTTGTGTGTACAGTGTGTGTATATGATGTGTGGTGCATCTGGTATATGGTGAGTGTGTATGATGGGTGGTGTGGCTATTTGTGTGTGATGTGGTTCTGTGTGTGTGTGTGTGTGCACACGATCTATGTGGGGACAAGATATATACGTGGTGTATGTGTGATGTGCCGTGTGAGTGGGTTGTGTACGTGTGAGGAGGTGTGTGAGTATACCATGTGTCTGTATGCGTGGTGTGCCATGTGAGTGTGTCTGTGTGTGTGTGAGGAGGTGTGTGAGTAGATTGTGTGATTGTGTGTGTGCATGGTGTGTGTGTGGTGTGCCCTGTGAGTGGGTTGTGTGTGTGTGAGAAGGTGTGTGAGTAGACCGTGTGTCTGTGTGCGTGGTGTGTGTGTGATGTGCTGTGTGAGTGGGTTGCGTGCATGTGAGGAGGTGTGTGAGTAGACTGTGTGTCAATTATGTGTGGTGGGAAGAGCTGGGAAGCAGGAAGGGGTAGTGCTGTCTTCTGGATGAATGAGCAGCATCAGGGTCTTCTTTTCCAAGGACACCCAGCCCCTTTGGCTACAGTGCAAACTTCTTTGGATGCCTTTTGGATTGGTAAAATACTCCCTTGATAAACATGCGCCTAGACACCCGGCTTCTCTGGGGTCGCCTATGCCTTGTGGCAGGGTCTTTCTGTTGAAATCTTCTAGCTAGCCTGGGGACACATGTGCTGTCTCTGCAGGGGCCAGCGGTGGTGAGGCTGGCCGCTCAGCACATGTTGAGACGTCCTGTTCAGCCGTGTTCTATCAGTGGGAAATGTGGTGCTTCCACACCTCAGGGCACTCTGGGAGGACCTCACTTTCTGCACTCAGGAAGGAGCTGGATGGTTCCTGCACTCTAGGCTGAACGTGGGAAGGGCCGTGGCGACTGCAGACAGTTCCACAGAATCACAAGAAGGGCCCTGTGCCATCCGGTGGCCTTGCTGTGGGGCCCTCACCACACTCTCCTTTCTGTGCCTCCAGGGGTGCTGAAGGCCCGGCACAGGCATGGCCGGCAGCGCAGCGGACAGCGCCAGCCACCTGCCCTTCTTTTACGGCAACATCACCCGCGAGGAGGCAGAGGATTACCTGGTGCAGGAGGGCATGACCGACGGGCTGTACCTGCTGCGCCAGAGCCGCAATTACCTGGGCGGCTTTGCGCTGTCGGTGGCGCACGGGCGCAAGGCGCACCACTACACCATCGAGCGCGAGCTGAACGGCACCTACGCCATCGCAGGCGGCCGCGCCCACAACAGCCCCGCCGACCTCTGCCACTACCACTCTCTGGAGCCCGACGGCCTGGTCTGCCTGCTCAGCAAGCCCTGCAACCGGCCGCCCGGCGTGCAGCCCAAGACAGGGCCCTTCGAGGACCTGAAGGAAAACCTCATCAGGGAGTATGTGAAGCAAACGTGGAACCTACAGGTGGGCTCACCCGCCATGCCGCCTGCCCACAGTCCCTGGGTGCCCACTCTGGGCGCCCAAATGAGCACCCTGCTCTACTAGAGCGCCTTGCTCTACAGAACAGACCCCGCCTGCTGCACGCCTGCCTCCCTTCCTCCCTTCCTTTCACAGCACCGAGGCTTTTCACTGAGCCTGTTTTTATTTTTCATTTTGAGACGGGGGTTTTGCTAAATTGCCAAGGCAGACTCACAGTTTCAGCGCCCCTTTCTTAGCCTCTTACAGCACTGTCATCACAGGTGGCACCGCCATGCCCAGCAGTCTTTCCTGTCCCACGGCCACCGGCCACTGGCCACCGCGGGGAGGGGCCCTTCACACCCGTGATGTGGGTTTCTGCATCACAGAAAACCAGCTGCCCACTCCACTGGTCCCTGCTTGGTGTCTCCGGCTTTCATTTACCTTGAGCAGGGCCACACTGACCTCGCAGGCCTTCTTGGCACCCGCGTGTGGCCATGGCACTGTTCTTTGACAGCCTGGCATTTCCTGCTGCACCCCAGAATTTATTTAATCAGCACTGCCCATGGCCACTTCTATTGTTCAAAGACCATCCTGCCAGTGGCACACTCTGTGGTCCTCTACACTAAGGTTGTGGACCATGTCTGCAGGATGAATGCTGGGGGACTGTGTGCCATGCCAAGGATGTGTCTCATTTGGACGCAGGAGAGTGTCCATCCTGAAAGGTGACACCAGACACAGCAGTTTACATCCTGCTCGTGCTCTTCCCCGTGCTGACGACCACACGTGATGACCACTCACTGTCCCACTGAGCTACAGCCCGGCCACCAAAGTCTTCAGTGTGTGTGATTCAGGAGCCCACAGGTCTGGATGCCAGTCTCCTGCTTGGGCTCCTGGTGACTGGAGCTCCATCCCTCTGCCCGTGTCCTGCCCACTCTAGCCTCTGGAAGCCACGCATCCGAATTCCATCGCTACTGTCCACCTTTTCCAGAGTGTCACGTCAGAAGACAACACTAGTCTATCCAGAGCGGCTTCTTTTGTCCTGCGCTTTGCCTGTGTCGTCGCCTGTGTCCATGGTGGTGCTGGCTGACGTCTGAGTGGATTCTGCATCCCTCTGCCTTGGCTCTGCTCACCTTGCTCCGGGTGCTTCTGTCGCTGCCTGCATTGTCGCTGCCTGCGTCCGTGAGATGGGATCAAAGCCCCAAGCTTCCGTTTCTAGCTGTCTCCCCTCTGCCTGCCAGATGTCTGGGGTGGTTCTGTTTCCACTGTTACTGCTTTGGGATTTCTTTATAAATGTAAATCATCAAACTACGGCCTTTCATGAATCACCTTCAGAAAGACCTACCTCTCTCCCGTTAAGAAAGTGAGGGAGTCAGTTCGCTTAGCGCTCTCCCAGCTTTGGCTTCTGTGTTGTCATGTTCTTGTGGTCCTCACCTGCACAGGGGTCAGGCTGTGCGTGCCCCACAAACTGCACACTTCCTGATGGCCAGTGACTGATGAGTGAGAGTAGCCTGGACGTGACTTGTTTCTCCGACTTTCCCATCTCTCCCTCCTCATGGCAGGGCCAGGCTTTGGAGCAGGCCATCATCAGTCAGAAACCACAGCTGGAGAAGCTGATTGCCACCACAGCGCACGAGAAGATGCCCTGGTTCCACGGAAATATCTCCCGGGGCGAGTCTGAGCAGATCGTCCTCATCGGATCTAAGACAGATGGCAAGTTCCTGTGAGTACCCTGTCTCTCCCTTTGTCTCCTGCCACCAGGCAGCTGGCACAACGAGGGGTAATGCAATGTCCCTGGAAGTAGACACCACCCACTCCCGTGTAGGTGCCACCCAGCACTGTGACAGGCACCTGCTGGTCTGTCCTAGGGGTGCTCTGAAATAGAGGGGGCACTTGCGACCCAGTCTGTTTTGCCCAGTTTGATCCTAAAGTGAATGTCCTCATTGGGTACTGCGGGGATTGCACATTTAGAGAGGACGGGATTTACACAGATGAGTATTCCTTTTCCACAACGCTTAGCAGCAGAAGTGCCCTGCACTTGGGTTTTTGTCTAATTTTAGAATGTTTTCACATAGCCAATGATATTTCTTGGGGGTAGGGCCCAAATCTGCACTCTGCATTTACCTAGGCACCTTCTGCACATGGCTCAAGGTGGTTTCATGCCCTGATTTTATCCCACCTGTGCTTTGACCATCGCATAAATCAGGTGGGGACTTCCCACTTGTGATAGCAGTACTGATGCTCAAAGTGCCAGGTTTTGGAGCATTTCAGAGTTCAGGTTAGAGACGCTCAACCTGAATCCTTCTTTTCAGGGCAAATGTGTGACACAGACCAGCTGGTGCTCTGACAAAAATGTGAGCACCACAACTTGCTCACTCCAGCGTCCCCCAAGTCTCATGTAATTTCTGGTTTTCCTTGGGCAGATAGTTAAAAAAAATATCCAGGCCTAGCTTACACACATGGCCAGAAGCTGCTTGATAGAGCAGGTCGTGGTCTTTGGCCTTGAGGGTGAGTTCTGGTTTCTGACCCTCGTCCTGAGGAAGCTGATGTGAGCCTAGGTGTCAGGAGGCTCCAGGGAGGTGTGAGCCAGCTGGGCCAGAACCCAGAACTGATCAGGTGCCTCTGCTGTAGGCGAAGCTCCTTCCCCAGCACAAGGCCGCAATGACTTAGTGGCGCTGCCAGCAGGGGACACACTTGCCCACCTTTGTCTCCACGCAGTGCCCCTTCAGAGATGCTCCCTGGGCCCCTGGGGATGCTCCACTGGTGCACCCCTGCCGCTGGACTTCCCTGGAAATAGGGTGCAGCTGGTTGGGCACACAGGTTAACACCCAGCCGATGCCAGGGGCTTTTCCTAGAGAAGGGGTATGTTCCGAGTAACCAGGTGCTGAGTGAATTTTCCTCATTGTTCTGATTCAAGCAACATTCTTAAACATAATCCTAAAGGAAAAGCCAAAGAAGTGGCCCAGCCTGGCATGCAGTGAGGCAGCCCCAGGTGCTGGCAGTGATGCTGGGTGGGGGCAGGGTGCTGTCTCTTGGTGCATACACAGCGGCTCAACTCCTCCGAGGCTAGGCATCTTCCACCCTTTCTGGCACGCATGTCCTGGGCTGCAGATGGGCGTCTCCATGCGTCAGGAGCTGGAACCCGAATGCGGGAGCAACCCACAGACTTCTCTCTGCACCCAATACCTCTCAGGCTGCCAGGAGCAGCTGGGGGGGGAGGGAGGGGCTGAGGGTACCCTCTGTGATCACTGTCCCCTCGGAGATGGGGATGTGTTTAACTCCAGAGGCTTCGAGTGCCAGCCTCTGTGTCTTCTCAGGCCCCCTCAGGGTGCACCCAGCACCAGCTCAAGGCTCAGGGCACCTGTGGGCAGGTAATTCTCAGTGCCCTGTACTCGCATTGGCCACAGCATGAGCTCAGATGCACTGCGCTCCCCTGGCCTGGGCACACGGATTTTCGCCAAGTCCCCTAGTCGAGCTCCTCCACTGGGTTCTTGTCCCACCTAGCGTTGCAGCTGCCCATGGACACTATGTGGCACCAGCCTCTGTGTGCTCTTGCACTTGGCTTTCTCCCGGTGTCACCGCACCCCTGCCCCATCTCCTTCTCAGCTTCTGCCGCAGCCACATGGCTTATCCTGGGGTGGATATGTAGGTGGTAGCTGAAGCTCAGCTGTAGCCTTCCCTGGTTACACACACACACACACACACACACACACACACACACACACAACCCATATGACTTGGGCTAAGAATCATCTTTTCTGAGATTTGGTTCTCTGGAGTGAGTGACACTCCCTCCTGCGGCCTTTGAAGACTGGGTGGAATGCTCGCCAGGCTCGCAGCATGGTATGTGTGCTTCAGTGCCAGTCTGAGCTTTCCTTTCTCTGCTACTATATCTTCTTTCTCCATCATCAGCACCTGGAAATTCTTGTCCCAGGATCTCCTGCATAGTTACTAGTGCTCATGAGCACTTCTGTCACGGGCTGCTGAGCTGGAAGGATCCTGTGGCTGTGCATGTGGTATGAGTGAGTCTGTCCTGCGTCCTGGCAGGTACTGCGTGTCCATGGTGGAGAGGAGCCAGGTTGCAGGAGACCCTGTGCTTGGTTTGGAATAATTCCAGTCCGGCCTGCTCATGGGTCATTTCGTACCATGCTCCAACTTCTAGCGAATGCCACAATTCCTGTCAGCGCTGACTCCAGCATGGGTTTCCACAGCTGCTGGGTATCCTCACTTATCAAAGCAGGGGTCACCAAAGGCCACTCATCCCGGGAGAGTGAGGGCTCCGCAGCCATCAGTTTCTTCCCGTTTTGTTCACATCTTCTGCAGCCTCCTCTGAATAGGATGTCTTGGGACTTTCCTAGGACTTTACCCATTCACCCTGCTGTGACCTGGGATAGCTGGGTCAGTAGTTACCCAAGGTGCTAAAAGCTGGGCCACCTTCATGGGCCCTGGGACTGGAGACGTTAGACCTGTGATTATCTGCATGCATGGAGCTGGCATCTTAGTGAGGAAAGGGGACGCCAAGCAGTTAGAACTACAGGGCTGGGTGCCCTGGTGGCCACAGGGAAGCTGAATAGGAGAACTGTACATCTGAGGCCAGCAGGGCAATTTGGGGGACACTACATCAAAAGAAAGAGACAACTTTGAAGGGATAGGGGATGGGGCTCAGAGGCAGTGCCCCCTAGTTTCCATCCCCAGTACCACAAAAATAAGTTCTAAAAAAATAAAAAACACTGTGTAGTTCAGCCTTTGCTCCATACCTCTGGGGATGACGCTCCAGGACCCCGAAAATCAACAGTGCCGGAGTCCCTTGTGTTAGATGTGTGGCGTTTGCACAGAGCCCACACACAGCTACTTCAATACTTTCCTCACTCCCGGATTATTTATCGTACCTGAGCGATCTGTGCTGCGGAAGTTGCCATATTGTGTGGTCTAGGGAGTAAAGACAAGAGAAAAGTCTGCTCGTGTTGGGTGCAGACACAGGTATTTTCCCAACTGTTTCACTTGCGGTTGGACACAGAACTCCTATTAAGAGAGGACTGGCTGCACAGAAGGCTTGTGGGGCTGAGGCAGGGCTGGGGTCCCGCTCTGGGCAGCACTCAGGAAGGTTCTTCCCAAGCAGGAACAGCACCCCGGAGCCCTGCAGTGTCCCCCCACCACCACCACCACAGGAGGCCGTCACCACTGCGCAGGGCGAGATGAGGCAGGACACAGAGGACTCCACCTCGGAAGGTCGGCTCCCTGTGGGAAGGGTAGGGTGTGCACAGGCAGATGGATCCTGGGCCAGCAGGGAGCTGTACAACCACAGGGTGTGGCTTGCTTTGGAGGCATTTCAGGCCTTTGCATTCCTGTACCCAAGCTCAGGCATTGCATTTCATGTAGGTCAGGAGACAGCTCGGCCTGTGCTGCAGAGGCCACAGGACAAGGGCAGATGTCCCTGCTTCTCCACCATGCCCTGCATCAGCCCCAGGCAGACCCTACCTCCTCCTAGCCCTGGTCCTCAGCGCAGTGGTGACAGGGCTCTGTGGCATTTCTGCACACGCCCTTTTCCTCTGGCAAGCTGCTGTGGGGAGCATGACTCAGCTCTGTCCTCTTGTTTGGGACGCACAGCAACAAGGTGGAAGGCAAGGGCCTGGGCTGGACTCCGGCTGCTGTACTCTGGGCGTGACGGCCTCTGGGTTTGCCTCTGCTCTTGTGCTTGGGAGGCCCAGTGATTCCCCTGGTATAGCGGTCCATCCGTGGATTGGCGGTCTGTAGAGTGGCTCTTCCATTCCTGCGGCTGGAAGGCCATGGTGGCTGACTGTGTGCAGAGTCAAGAGCTGGGTGGTGGAGAGGGATAGGGAAGCACAGTTGTCTCTGAATCCAGGGCTCCACCTCCATTTGTGATCAGAGCACCTTTGCAGACCTGCACTGGCACTGAACCTGTGGGGACTTTGGAGGTCGTTATCGCCCTGTGTAATTCAGTCCAGCCTCTCTTTACCCAGCACTTCACTCTCTTAGGTTATAAGAAATCTAGACACGTTTTAAAGTGTTTGGGGAGGTGTGTACAAGTTCTGTGTATCTATTATACCAGTTTGTGAGAGTCTTGCACATCTGAGGGTCTGAAGATCCTAGGGTCTGGGGTGGACCCCTGTGGGTGCCCACCTGTGGAACTGCAGAGGAGGTGCCAAACCCAAGATAAGAGAAACATTTTCCCTGAGCCAAGTTGCAAAAAGGACACAGCTGGAGAGCAAAAGCTGTCAGCAGACCTTTCTCTGCTTGATTTCCTGTCCAGAGCTGGGGCACCGCTCTTCCCCTGCCTGTGTGGGTCTACACCCAGCACTTCTGCTCTTGGTGAGGCGCCAGCCTGGTCTCTGCAGTGCTCCAGCCACCCTACGGTGGGTTTGCAGCCAAGAGGACCCTGCCTGAGCCCCCCAGTCCATCCTCCTCCAGTCTTCTGTTATGAGGAACCTCAGGGCTCTCTGACCTGGAAATAGAACATAGTTTTTGTGATTCTTAACACAGAGGGTAGTTTAAAATGAGTTGATGTGTGTGCACGTGTGAGGCATAAAACCAGGCTCTGTAGGTGCTTCATGAGCAAGGCCTGAACAAGACCCATTAGTGAGCGCAGGGAGCAGAGTCTCAGAGACACCAGCACGGTGCTGTCCAGGCCTTCCAGGTGTTCCCTGCCTGCAGAGGTGTGGGTGGTCCATGTGAAGACAGACTTCACCCACTGGGTCTGCTCTGCAGTTCAGTGTTGCAAGCCCCTGTTCAGTAAAGACGGCACTCAACCACCATCTCAGCGCCAGACAGTACCTCCTGCAACTTGTGTCCAGTGGCCGGTGTCCCATCTCTGCCTTTGCCGAGGTGGGGACCAAGGCAGCAGGGTGCAGCAGGGTGTGGGTGCCCCAGCACCTCTGGTTTGTTGGTCACCAATAGAATGTGATGACCACAAAGTGAATTTGTCAGAAAAGGAGAACAGAACTTATCTACCAAAAATTATCTATCCCAAACATAGAGGCAGATTGGGTGAGGTTCACAAAGCATGCTCAATATGTAGACTCACCTTTTTTAAAAGCACAAAATAAAGTACAAAGAAGAATGTATTTTTTAAATGAGAAAAAGTCACCATTGCTTTTAAAGCTGCTAAGCACTGTCATTTAGACAAGGTTTTAACCGCTCCTGACACAGCTCAATGCCCTTTATTTTCTAAAGGCTTTACAACTGCAATGTGCTGACCAACTCTTTATTCAAAACTAATCCAGTAGTGTTGCTTCTATACACAGGACACAGATAGCTCGGTCCGTCCTCTGGAGTCACAGCTCACAATTAGTAATGCCATGTGGATTTTTAGGGCCCCTGTCAACTTTGAGCCATGGAAGTGGAGGAAAGGGTGGTCTCTGCTGCTGTGACTGAAAGGTCTTATCCAAAGCGTGTGTGAGCCGGAGGCCATGAGGCCACCCTGCTGGGCCCCACCGCAGGGCGAGGCTCTGAGGGGGATGTGGGGGCCCGAGTGCCTTGGAGCCCCATGGGCAGAGAAGAGAGCTGAGCCAGTGTGCAGGGCTGGTTCCCAGTGTGGCACTCATGATGGAACAGGAGGGGACGTATCTTTCATTTTGTTGTGTGAATTGTCTTACAGTAAAAATGCCTGAAATCCCACAGCATACTGGATTTGAAACACAGGATTGTCACTTTCGTTGTGTTTAGTATTTTATTGCTTTTGGCCAAGAGCCCTTGCAAATCTTAGAGCCAAGAGCAAGTTCTAGGTGACTTTTAAAACACAGAAGAGCTAAGTAATGTTATAAATAAGAGGAGCATCAAACCCGTTAATCACTAAAGGACACTGCACTGTAGTTTCTACTTTCTGATTTTTGATATATGTGGTAGAAAACCAAAAGGGACACCAAACACCCTCAGCTGAGAAATTCCATGTGCATCCAACCAGGGAGCCCCAGGCAGCACAGTGGGCTCTGGGGCTGTGCCAAGGACACAGACGTGACCTCCCCATCCTGCTTCCTGCATGGGGGAGATGTCACATGTGGCACACATGCTGCAGTGCCACCCACATGTGACAGGTGTCCGTGGCGGGGTTCCTGGCTTCTTCTGTCTTCACTGTGTCTATGTGTTTGCTGTCCCTCACTGGGTTTGCTCTGGATACCCCAGGAACAAGGACGGCTCCGTCCTCTTCACAAGCAGCACCCCCAGCCACAGGACAGGGTCGCAGGGTGTAGGATCTTCCAGGCAAAGGGGCATTCTCAGCCACTGATGGGGCGAGGGAGAGCGTCAGTGAGGAGGAGGATATTCGGGGTGGAGGAGGGTCTGTGCTGGCTCGGGGACCCACGTATGGCTGAAGCTGCCTTGCGCTGCTGCGTGTGGTAGGGAGGAAGTCAGACCAGATAAAAGGCCATCGGAAACAGTTGGCCCTGTGATTTGCCGTCCCAATGGCGACATCATCAGCATGAGCAGGATGCGCTGGCTGCATGAGAGAAGGGCCAGGTGGACCGTGTCAGACCCCAGTCCCCCTACTGACTCCCTGAGGTGGCATGCTGAGCTCTGGTGTGGAGGAGCTGCCAGGTAGACGTGGGCGGAGTTGAAGTCTCACTGGGTGGAGGCCACAGGACAGCCATGAAACCAGGACCCCAAGGTGTACAGCAAACAGAGAGGCCCTGGTGCTGCAGCCAAGTCAGGTGACGCCTGGGCCAGCACCCCAGAACCCGTGTAAGGCCACAGAGTGAAGACCGGAGGGTGTGTGAGTGTCCCCTTCCAGTGAGTTCTGAAAGTCTGCTGAGGCCGTGGGACACTCACGTCTGTTCGAGATGCTGATGCCTGGGTCAGCTGGATTAAGAGCAGTGATCCCTTAAGATTTCCACAGTTCACCCGAGGACCTGCGGTGGCACGTGCCAGCGTGAATGTCTCTGCAAACACTGCCCTGTTTGGCTGTGAGATGGTAACAGTGTGAAGCCGCATCTATTTAGAGACAGTCTGGGGAGGCAGTAAGGACACTCTAGTCACGAGTAACCCCAGCCTGCTGCATAAGAGCTCTGGGGTTTAAACACAATACCTAGTTCTGCTCTCTGAATCACATTTCACTCAATAATAAAATGTGCAAACTACAACAGTCGCTCTTATCCATGATTTCATGTCCCATGATTTCAGTTTCCTGTAGTGAATTAGGTTCCGAAAATATTATATGGAAAGTTCCAGGAATTGTAATAGTCCAGATGCTTTCTTAGGTGTTCTTAGTAGCAGTCTTGCGATTGCCTGTCTCATTCCCCCTGGAATGGGGGTTTCATTTTCGTCTTACGTCTCTGTGTTGTTTATGCTATGCACCCGCTAGTCACCTCTTTAGCCTTCTCGGTTATCAGATTCCCTGCAAGCTGTCTCAGGGCCTGTGCTCAAGTCACCCTATTTTCTTTTATAATGGCTCGAGGAAAAGCAGTGATCTTGGGAGTCCAACTGTGTCAAAGAGAAGCCATGGGGTGCTAAGTACACAAAGCGTGGTGCTTAGCATCCACAGAGCCCAGTGCTGTGCTATCCACAGTTTCAGGAGTCCGAGTGGGGCGTGGGAGACAGTGGGTGACCACCATCACTGTTTCACTTTGAGTCATTAAGGAGACACCAGAGGTGGCAGGTGTGAGGCTCGCCTGGTCCTTCTTGGGTGTCTGTGTTTCCTACGGCCATGACTCTTTCAGCAGCTCTGACACATACTTTGCTGTATTTTCTGTCTTCGCATATTACGTTTCTTCCTTCAGAGGTGCCAGTTGGATGTGTTTTGGACCTTCCTAATGTATCCTAATTTATCCTGTGTATTCAGTTCTCTTTTCATTACCTTCTTCTATGTGCTGTCTATGCATGACACCACTGGGCTTGCATCTGTCACTGACTTAGGCTTTCTCTTGTCTAATTTTCTGTTCTACTCATTCATGGATTTTTTTTTTTATCAGTTGAACTTTCCTAGCACATTCATTTTTCAAACATCTCTGGTATTTTCTAGGATATTTTATCAGTTGGTAACTTTTATACTTCCATCTTTTATTTCCTTAAGTATTTCACATAGTTCCTATTCCATCTCGCTCTCGTACTAAAGGTCAAGGACCACTGATCTCCAGCTCCTCCTCTTCCCTTTTCGCCATGCCTTTTCTCACGACTCATTCCCTTTGTTTTGTGAGACACTCATCTATAGGAGCTGTGGATTCTTTCCACCACATTGAAAAACAAAGAGGTTTTCATGCTCTGCATGGAAATCTCATGTCCAGGTGTCCCTTTGCTGCTGGCCTAGGGGATCATCCTGCCCACTGCAGAGGTGTTGCTTGGTTTGTACCTTTAGAACAGACCTACTTTTTTGTACCCCCTTTCTCTGCTGTGGTTTTTAACTCATTTTCATTTGATGCCCACACTTCAGAAGTGAATTGTGGCCATCAGGAGAAACCTCCTTACTTATCCGTGAATGAGACGGGCTGCCACCAGCCTCCCTTACACAGTGACAGCTCAGTTTTGTCTCGAACGCTGTCATGATTGATCAAAAAAGGCCTCTGTACTCGCTGTATGTGGTTTTGCAGTCATAGATCAGCACAAAGCATTGCAGCCTGTCTGAGGGTAAGGTTCAAAGGCAGTTGTGGGTGGTGTCAATACCAGTTCATTGGTGCCAATCAAAGTCCCCACAGAGCTTGGAGAGACATTGTGAACTAGTCCACCTTGGTGAACTAGAGCAGACTGAGGAGAGAGAGGGGAGCAGACGGACACCAGAATAAAATGTTTAGGAGGGGGAGGTGTTCAAATGGAGCAGCACAGCCCCAGATATGTCCCGTGCTCCAGCCTTATCTTGCTTTCAGTGGTTGTGTGGAGTGTGCCTCAGTGGACCTACATGTTGCTGTTTGGTGTTTTGTTTTGTTTTGAGACAGGGCCTTGCTATGTAGTGCAGGCTAGGTTTGAACTCACTGTATAGCCCAGGCTTGCCTTAAACTCACAGGGATCCACCTGCCTCAGCCTCCTGAGTGCTGGAGTTACAGGGATGCACCATCATACTCAGCTTATTGCTATGTTTGGAGGTAAAAATACCCGACATGTTTTCCTTTGTCTTTGAGGCTTTGGTAACACTCGCATCCCTCCCGAGTTGAGGCCCCTCAGCAGGCCTTCTGTGGTCATGCACATGCCCCTACCTGGAGAAACCATGTGGGCCTGATGGCTCTCGGGAGGGTGCCCACCCCTCAGTGTGGCCCTGGCCCTGGCTCTGTACAGCTATGGTGAATTTCTCCCCATGCACACAGCCAACTCCAGGCGCCTGCCATCTGATGCCCTGTCTAGAAGTTCCCTGCTCTGCCCATAGTTCCTAGTGCTCATGAGCACTTCTGTCACAGGCTCTCTCATGAGAACCTCTGCTGTGCTGGGCTGGGCCTCCCTCCTCTGCTCTGTTGGCAGGGCCAGTAACATCCCAAGAGCCTCAGGGAGCCTGTGGGCCAAACGCCCCACCTCCTCCTGGTCCTCATGTCACCATTCGTGCCCAGCATCACGGTCACATATCCCTCACCCAGAGGGCATGAGGGGGCTGAGGAGGGGCCTGCCCTGCCTCTTACCTCACCTCTGCAAGGGGCCGGGGGCCGCGGCCGCCCACCCAGGAGGATGCCCAGGCAACACAAGGCCTTTAGGCCAGTCCGTACAACTTCTCAACGTGATCTTGATTCCAAGCCTCAGAAATCCCAGCAGACTCCAAAGCTGCCAGCTTACTGCTTCTGAGTCAATCACTGGGTCAGAAGCATTCAAAAGTAGTCAAGGGCTTTGGCCCACGTCCGGGTGCGCTGATCACACAGGACACACAGACTTGCCTTGGCTATCCCTGTTGGCCTGGCGCACACATTCATGCATGCACCAATGGCGCCCCCAAGGATGGCTTGCTCTGTAACAGCAGAGGGCAGGAGGAGCAACCAGGAGGCAATTTCCACACCAGCTTACACAGATGTGAAATTAAAACTCGCCCAGCCCAGGCCCTGCCTGCAGCTGGCAGCGACCTCCCTGTTGCTGGCCGTTACTGCGGCTGGACCTTCTGGTCGGTGCCACCTACAGACACCAGGCCTGTGGGTTTCCCTTGTCTGCCCTCACTTCCTGCCAGCTGCTGGGCACTGCTTGGGCTGCCTGTCCACGGCACCAGCTGCACCTGGTGGTTACCCCCGAGCAGTCTGTGCTATGGCCGGCCGAACAGAGGGACTTGCCGGCAGCACCTGTTCCATGGGAGCCTTTGCAAGAATCATCTTCCAAGATGGAGAGGTGGTCTCCATTACCTCCTGCCATGGTGCCCTTTGTGCCGTGCTTACTGTGAGCCCTGAAGCCCGGAAGATGCAAAACTGTCTAGATGCGACTGACTGCCGGGCAGCCCGCACTGCTGAGGACCCTTCTCTGCCCCACGCCGTCCCGCTGGAGAGGCCACTTCCAGACTCATGTGCTTGTTGTGCCCTAACGTGTATGGGCTTTCTTCTGTGTTTGTCTTTGTGTTTCACTTTATTTTTACCACCTAGTTGTATGTCTCTGAACTCAATTGTTTGCCCATGGGAGACCTCGAGTATGTGGGTCTCGGATGTGTTTTCTGTCAGTGAGACTTTGTGTAATTGTCGTTGCTTTCATTTTTTGGCTCTAGCATATTCCGTTCTACGAGTAGATCTACAGTGTGACGTGTTTACTCGGTGGTCAGTGAACACTGAGGTTGTATTCGGTATTTGATAAGCACAGAGAAAACCACTAAAAGCATGGCCGCATGTGCCCTGGAGACATCCCTGGAGGTGGGGCCGTTGATGCAGGAAGTCATCCGAACTGTCTCGTGATGGGGCTGGATGCCCCCTCAGCAGTGCACGAGGGCTCCCTGGTCACCGTTCTCAGAAGCACCGTTCTTACACTTCTGAGTCTCTTAGATTTCTGGCAGTGTGAGCACACGGTGGCATCACTGTGATTTTCACTTGCCTTTGCCAATCTCTGAAGTGAATTGTGCCATCTTCATGTGTGATTTTCTATGTGAGCTTTTGCTCATTGTTGACTTTTATTTACTCATTTCTTTAAGAACCAGAGTCTTAATAAGTAACTAAGATTGGTCTGAACTAGGCTCAAATGAGCCTTCTGCCTCAGCTTCCCAGTTAGCTGGGACTGCAGGTGTATGCTTCCGGGCCCAGATTGCACATCAGTGTTAACAGGAAACAACCAGGCTGGGTTTGTGGCAAGGTGGGTTGGTGCATAGTGGACATGGACTTAGCAGCGCTCATCTCATTTTTATCTGCATGGCCTTCAAATCTCAGCCGTTGAAGGACTCTAAGGAAGGGAAAACAGCATTTTGGTGTGGCCTCTGGTTATCCACCTTAGGCGCATGCATAAATTCTTACTAGTCTATTATTTATATAGTTCTTTATCCACCCAAACTATTCCACGGGTCACAGGTGTTTATAAGATAAACAAAATAAGCATGGATAACCCTGTATTATAGAACAACTTCCCCATAAAATAGATTCAGTTCTCTATTCACATAAAAACGTTTCATTGTGTGGTCTGGGTTTTTTCTGGTTTACTGGTAGCCTGCTCTGACTGGCCATGTGACCATGGTGGTCGACTTCACATCTCAGGGTGATGGTGACATGGGTGGTTTGGGAGGATGTCCTGTTTCTACAGCGGGGAAGTTTCAGAGTAGCTACCTGCCGGCCTCGGGGGTCTGAGTGTGCATCTTTCACTGTGGTCAGCTGCCCCCATCAGCCAGTGTGCAGGGAAGCGACCACTGTGCCTGGCCAAGCACCACTTGAAAAGAAACTTGTTTTTAAAGTTCAGCTTCCCGTGCCCCATCAGCTTTCAAGTGCTGGGTAAATTTTTTGAGATGTGTCTACACAGCGGGGGAAAGGGAAGTGTGGTCACGTCCGGTGCCAAAACCTGCCTGACTTTTGTGTGCCCATAGCTGTGACCTGATGAACCCCACAGAGGCAGTAGAAATCCCCCAGTACACAGAGGCAGGGGACAGTTGGGCTCTTCCCGAGCAGGGGCCTGGAAGGGTTGCCCAATGCTCAGGGACCTCCACATCCTCATTTCTGTGAAGGCCAGGACTGAAGAGGCTTCCTGGTCACTCACCTCCGGAGCTGGGAAGGGCCAGAGACAGCTGGGGTCACGTCCGCCTCATGCCTTTCCAGTCCCAGAGAGACTGTGTCCTCCACGGACCCTGCAGATCTTCCCGGCAGCCCTGGTGCCCCGGTCCTCCCATAGTTCTCCCGCCATCATGGTGGCACAGTGGGTGTGTTCCTCCACTGCTGCCAATTCTGGAGTCTCAGTTCACCAGGATGTGGGCTGCAGTGGCACTGAATGTCACCTGGGACAACAATGACAGCAGAGCCTCTGGCCCCCATGCTGTCTCCTTCATTGTGATGACATTTTCTTCTTAGGAACATCACCTGACTGTGTCGTAGGCACGTTAAATCCTGGCTTTGCTCTTGTAAGAGCACAGGGAATGCAGTGAAGAGGGATCTGGGGAGCCGAAGCTCACATGTCCCTCTGTCTGCACCCCAGAGGGCTCTGATTAGCCTGTGACCCAGACACCCCTGGCAACCCCCCAGGGAGACCACACAGGGAGGTCTCAGACCCAGATGACGAGGCCGTCCGCTCCACCCTGTTGCCCACTGAGCCTGGTCTCCTCAGGCCTGCTGGGCTTAGCCATGGTCCATCCCAAGCCTCTGAGCACTTCCTGTTGTGAGCTTACTGGTTTCTACCCCAGCTGAGACAGTGCGGTGAGCACTGCCTGCAGGCTGCCTGTCCCTCTGAGGGGTCCCTGGGCACCTGCCGACCCAGGCAAGGCCTCCTGCTAGACCCCTGCTCAGGACTGGTCCTCACGGGGTGATGTCGCTGTGTCCTCTCTTCCAGGATTAGGGCCAGAGACAACAATGGCTCCTACGCCCTTTGCCTGCTGCATGAAGGGAAGGTGCTACACTACCGCATCGACAGAGACAAGACGGGGAAGCTCTCCATCCCCGAGGGGAAGAAGTTCGACACACTTTGGCAGGTACACGTCCTCTGCCTCTTAGCATGGCACGGACTCTTGGGGCTGCCACAGACTCTCTCACAAGACCGTCCACTTTTTATGTGCATGATCACATTGGCTTTTTCTGGACAGCACAGTAAGATATCGCTAAGCCCTAACCCAATTCCAGAGCTCCAGTACAATTTTTCTGGGAGTTAGTAATCATTATACTACTCTGTTTTTATTCTTTACTTTAGCTCAGGAGTCTGAAAAACCCTTAGGTCAAATCTGGCTTGGGTTCTATTTGCAGTCCTTGAAAAGAGCGGTTCCTGTGCTTTCAAAAGGTTGTTTTGAATGAATGAATGACGAGGTGACAGAGATGATATATGGTTCCCGAAAGCCTAAACTCTCCCTCTGGACATTTGTAAAACTGTTGGCCGGCCCCTTTCCAAGGCCATCTGCAGTTGTGTTCCAGTCTCCCCTGCCTCTCTGGGCAGTGGGCTGTCTGGAAGCATCAGATTTAAATTTCTTTGGGTCACTTTGAAATCCAACAAGCAGCTGCATCTCTCTGTCACTGGTTCCCCATTTCTTGCCCCATTACTGACCATACTTTTTTCTCTTTCAGCTAGTTGAGCATTACTCTTACAAGCCAGATGGTTTGCTAAGAGTTCTTACAGTTCCATGTCAAAAAATTGGCGCACAAGCTGGTGAGTGGCAAAGGCATCTGAATTTTTTTTTATATTGGTCATGGTTGGTTTCATTTCAGATTTGGTGCATTTCAAACTCAAGTCAGATGAGATCTTGTTGTCAGAGCATTCCAGGTGTAGGTATCCCGAATCAAAAGCTAGTCAATCACTTCTGTAAAACTAATTCATGGGTGAAAAAGCCACTGAAAGAGATTGAAAGAAATGGGTACAGAAAGTTTGTGGTCTTTTCAGGCAGCAGTGATACAGTCTTACTCACTGTTCTGCGGTGGACAGGGGGCCAAGTAAGTGGTACTCACTAAGATAGCAACTGTTCAGAGCCTTTCTAATCGGGAAATGTTACTTTTGCAGCTCATCCACAAAGTTCCAGTTTCGCGGTGAGTATCATCACAAATCCCACTGGCACTGAAGCAGTTATGAATTTGCACAAATTCAAAGCAAGCTAAGCTAACAGGATAGCAGTACTGTTCTGATGGCACTTGAGACTGTCCCCCTTCATCTAGTGAGAATAGGTACAGTCAGCCTGATGTCAGCACTGAGCTAGCCAAGTATTCTTAATTTCTTGGCTACATTAATTTCCCCTCATTTTCTAGAAATGTTACAAATGAGGAGGGAACCCAGTGCTGAATCAGGAGCAGGCCTCCTGCCAGATCTGGGAGATGAGAGTCTCCTCACAGTCAGCCTGGGACTGTGTGTGTTGACAGCTCTGTGTCAGCCCCAGGGCCCCTGCTGGGGGCAGTGCAGGCTGGGTAGATAAGATGTCTCCCTGAGGTTGTATGACCAGCTTTGGCCTATCAGCTGACACATCACTGCTGAGAGACTTGACCTTTCTGGGTAAAGTGGGTTGACTGAAACTTAGGGGCAGGGATGCTTGGAGAGATCCTAGATGAGAGGAAGCCCCAAAGAGGGATGCAGTATCGGCCAGAGCCACGTCCCCCTGTACATCAGGAGGAAGAGAGAATGTACCCACTCATCTCTCCATGTGGTAAAAGGGAAGCCTCCCTTCCCCCTCCAGACCATTGAGGGAATGCATGGATTCATAGTCGAGGCAGGAGCTAGTTTCTCATCCTTTTGGGAGACTTCACTGTGGACTTTCAATGTCTTTAATACCATCTGGGAAATGGGCCCACTGTACCTGCTAACCCCTGAGAAACAGCATCCACAGAAAACCTGGCATACATTCTGCCTCCAACACACAGGATGGACCTTGAGCTCATGTTGAAAGCACCAGGGGCAATTCTTTTTTTTTTTTTTTTTTTTTTTTAATTTTTTTTTTGTCTTTTTCCTTTTTATCGGTACCGGGGATCGAACTCACGACTGCCTGCTTGCAAGGCAGGCGCTTATGCCGCTGAGCTAAACCTCCAGCCCCCCAGGGGCAATTCTTGTTATCAGATAGAGAGACCTTGACCTCACTAGAAAACAAACCACTGGAAACTTTAGGATCATAAATTCCATTCCCTTCCGGAGTCCGCAGTGGCTTTCACTATACCACTGGTGGACCAGAGCCTCCTCTTGGACAGATCCTCTTTGAGAGGGATCCATTTCCCTTAGGCGGATAAGGGCTTAAGCTGAGAACTCCCAGGAGATGAGGCTTTAACTGTGTCACCCAATGGCTTTCAGGGGACATACTGTGGATACGTTTTTATTAACTGGTAAGATGCATATGGAAAACAATGCAGATTGCCAAAGTGTGCAGCTCTGTGACTCCCCATCGACCCAGGGACCTGGTACCCACCCTGTGGAAGTGACACCACTCAGCAGCATGCCTGCTGTGGTTTCTTTCCCAATGATCTGTTTGAAGCTCAGAAAGTAATTCTCCATGGGAAGCATGGGCTACTGATGTCAGCACTGATTTTGTAGCCTTCCGTGGAAAATTCTTCCTGAATATTTTTCTAGATCCTTCCAGTGGGACGAAGGGTTTCAGATGATAGAGAGTTGTACATGGGAAACTTCAGTGGCGGGGCCACAGCATGATTACAGAAGCAGAGGTCTACAGCGTGTCAGCTCTACAGCTGTGTGGAGTTTGTGTCCTGAAGCTGAATTGACTGTTCCTCTTTGCTATTATGGTTTCTAGAGCTGGTCACCGGGTGGAATAATCTCCAGACTCAAATCCTACTCCTTCCCAAAGCCTGGCCACAGAAAGGTGCTAACGCATCCCCTGCTCCCTGTCCCTGATGAGTGGTAGGACTGAGCTGCACGCAGCCACGCTCGCTGCCCGTACCCTGCACTCTGCCGCCTGCCGCTCCTTGCTGTGTGCAGCCCTGGCTGGCACCTGCCGCTCTGGCAGGGTGTATCTGTGCCCCAGTGCATCTGTGCTTCCCTGCGGGTCCTCAGTCGCTCTGCTGCTCAGCCCAGCAACGTCTGCTCAGGTGCAGCATTGAAGTTGTTCAGTGAGCAAAGTCCGTGGCAGCTAAGGTCAGGCCAGACGGTTTCTTCAGACAGCTGATTTACTTTTCACTCGTGTATTTGTTGTACTGTGGATTGAACCAGGAACTTCTGCACTCAGCTGCATCCCGGCCTTTTTTATTTTTAATTTTGTCACTAAGTCATTAAGGAGCCCAGGCTGGGCTGGAACTGGTTCAGCCGCCCAAATGCTGGTGTTACAGGTGTGTACCACACGCCCAGCTGCAAGCTTACTTCTGATTTGACAGAATCGCACATGACAGCAGTGTGGCAATGATTATGAAAGCTACACTGCGAAGGGGGAGAGCCCAGGGGCCTGTGAGAAGCTGTGGACCGCCCAAAACTGTGCAGGCACTGAGACCTGCAGCCTTGCATTAATGCAGGGGTGCATAGGATTAGAATCCATTATCCTAGCTTATTAGAACTGAGTAATGTTAGGTGATGGGTTAGGGTTATGATGTCTGTTAATTCACCATCTACCACTCATTTAATTCCTTCAACATGGTCAATTCTGATATAGAACTTTAACATAAAAGAGAGCCTCAAATCCTACTCCTTCCCAAAGCCTGGCCATAGAAAGGTGCTAAAGCATGCCCTGCTCACTGGCCCTGCGGAATTCCTTCACGGCAGTGCCAGATGCTGAGGGATTCAATAACGATAGCTCAGGTTAACCGAGCAGTCACACGAGAGGAAAACACGGCCACCGGAAACCAGTGAAACAGCCCGAGGAGCTGGGCTGCCTTCTGCCATTTTCTAAGTGGGCTCAAGCAGCCTCAGGCCACTCACAGTAACTGAGGAAGCACCTAGAAAATCAGAGCCGGTGCCTGTTTAGACAGCAGGAGGACAAAAGCAAGTAGAGGAGTCAGCACAACTACAGCAGGAAATACAGTTGGTAAGGATGTGTCATCAAGAGGAAATTAGGAAACGGAGTAAATATTAGTAATGATGGCACACACGCGTGTAAGTGCATACGTGTGTATGTGTGGTTCACCATCTTAACGTACAAGGAGACTGTAAATCAGGAAGAGAGTGTCATCTAAGGGGCAAAAATGTTGGTAGGTAATTTAGAGCAAACCAAATACAAATAATTCTCAAACAAACAAAAAGCTGTTGAACTTCATAGAAGACAAATACAGCTATGGTGCGCCGCTTCCTCCACTGCGAGACTGAGCCAGACATAGACAGTCACCCACCTCATCAATAGAGCTTGGTACACAGTTGCTTCTGCTCTTCACTGGAGCACGGTGAACGACAGTCTCTCAGGAGGGCAGTCTTGCAACATCTATCAAAATTAAGAGTACATAAAACTCAGCTGTGTGAGTCCATTTCTGGATATTAATTGGAAAACACCTTGCAATTTCTGCAATCGTGTCTATGAAAGTGTTTTTTCCGACACTTTACAATTGATAGTCGGGTAATAATGTCAATGCCTGCCACTGGGAAATAAGTGAAATCAGTTACAGTAAAATTGCCAGTGTGGGAGAACTGAGACCTCGACTTGTTTCCAGATTATATTGTTAAAACTGTAAATGACAAAGTCATGGGTAGATACATAGGTGGCATCGATATGGTATGGAGTATCCTGGAAAAATATAGAAAATACTAGTAATATTTGCCTCTGCAAACAAGGGTATAAAGAGACCCATTTTTCCATATAAACCCTGTAGCTCCTTTTGAACCTACTAAAATATTTCATTTCTTAAAAACAATGGAAGATTACAAATTAATTAGTATTGTGAAGATGCTTTCCTTGTTTTTAATAATTCAGGTACAAAAATACATGTAAAAACCATGAATTAACTCCAGCATCTAAACAGTTAAGGGAAATTATACTTTGCTTTTAAAATTATTAGTTTTAATTTTTTATAATAGAAACTGAAAAGCAGATGCATTTAACCTTTTCTTTAGAAATCCCCTAAGGTGCTCAGATTGAAATGTGTCCAGGATTTCTCATCCAAACCCATCTTCTATATTTTATTCAACACGTACATTGATAATTGGGACATTGAAAACCTTACATCTAAGTACTCAGTTTACTAGGGCTCGGTGAGGAGAGAGAGAAAAGAATCCTCAAGTCCCCTCTCTCTGCTCAGTAATGCCTAAACAGAGCACAGCACTACTGAGAAGCATGTCATATAAAGGACCAGGTTTTGATCTTTCCTGGAAGGTGAGAGAGGACCAGTTGTGTAGGCCCCTGGTTACTTTCCTGGGCCAGGCAGGCTCAGCACCTCCACACACCCCCAGGAGGGTCCACCTGCAGGGCCTCCTGCCCTTTGACCTGGGTCACCCTCCTCAGACCCTTCCCATTCTGCTGTGCAGCCTGAATTCCTGAAGCCAACTTACACACCCTGCAATCAGATGAGTGTTCAGTGTGCTGTCACCTGCAGAGCCTCTGCTGCCTGATTTGGAATAGTCTTTCAGAGAACTGGGAGCAAAAATAAAGCTCCCGAAAAAGGATCAAAAGTGTGCCTCGGCCGTACTCTGGAGCCAAGCAAGTCTGAATTAGCCTATCTGCTCCTAGACGCAGGAACTGCTCTCTCTGTGCACTTCCAAATTCCCAGTTCTCAAAAAAAGTAGGCACTTAAAAATACTGGTCAGATGCATTCTATATGTTCAGTGTAGACTAAATAATGAAGGGTGAGGTACCATAATTTATAATCAAACACAATTTTCAAGTTCCTATTGCGGACAGGCCTGCATTAAATTCAATTTTGCGCTCTGGAAATTAGAAAGCTGGGAGCTGGCGCCATCTAGTGGTGGCCAACAGTTGTTGGGGGGGCAGCTGGCATTTTCCTTTACCCCTTGTTCTCAGTGTGAAAAAGACAGTACTGTCCACGGAGGCAGAATCAGATCATCCAATAAAGACAGAAAGAATAACGACAACTACTAGCAATGTGTACTGTACCAGTAACATACTTTTCATTACAATCAACATTTCCTTAAATTTAACACCCCAGACTTCTATAGGTCATTGTGAGCCCCTGGTGCTCATTTTTGCAGTCTACGATTTCTGTTTTGCACCTGAGCACTGGCTTCCAGAGGCGCTGGTGGCCGAGGTGCTACTGAGCAGCTGTTCATCCAGGGCGGATGAGGCCTGCACACCGAGTCTTCTCGGAGGGCGCTGCTGCCCCTTGCTGCAGAGCACACGTCCTGCTCGGCAGTGCCATCTCGGGCTGTAACCCCGTCTGGCTCCAGAAAGGAGAGGGGCTGGGGCCGGGGCATCTGGCTGTGCTGATCCAGGGATGCGGGGCTCTCTGTGGCTGTGCCCTGAAGGCTGCCCCTCCTGACAAAGTGTTCTTGTTGGCTTAGGCCAGAAAGCCCTGCACCACCTCACTGAAGCTGTGCAGCCCAAACCCCCAAAGACCGCCAGTCTTCCAGGGAGTGAACATGCTTCCACAGAGAGTATGAATTCTGTCCAGGAGTTTAGGTTCCCGGGGTCCCTCGTTACTGCTTACTCTGGATGCATTGGTAGTCTCTTTAGCATTAAAAAAATAACTTCATTCATTTTTAAAAATTTCTCAACGAGATTTCTAGGTTAGGTAATTGCATTCTCATTTAGTTGTAACATGCCTTTTGAAATTCTCATGCCCTGGAGAACACTCTGGAAGGCTGTGGCCCCCCATGCTGCCCTGAGGGGTCAGCGGGCAGGGCTCCCCTCTCCCTGTCTCTGGTAGCTGGTCCAGGGGCATCCTTTAACTCCTTGCCTGTCAGGTTTTGTCCTGAAATCTCAGAGTCTTTCTGCCTACAGAGAAGGCAGGAGTTGCAGTGAGAGTAAATGTTAACCCAAAAGGACTCCTTTAAAAAGCTACTGTCAGTAAGAGTGCGCCTGCAGGCGGGAACAGGGCCTGGGAGGCGGGAGAACCTGGGAATCAGCTTGATTCTGCTAGGAGAGGTCTCCTGAGACGGGGCCAGTATGTTAGAAATTAGAGCTGAAATCAGAGCACATCCAATAGCCTTGAAATACGCAAAGGTTTAAAAGAAGTAAATTACCATTGAAATTACCAGTACCTATTTCTCTCTGTGAATGTGAAGGTTGCAGAGGTAACTCATTTTTGAAGCACATTAGTTTGTACTTTGTATCTCCCAGTTAGGAGAGGGGATTTGTTTCCATCCATCCATCCATCCATCCATCCATCCATCCATCCATCCATCTATCCATCCATGCATCCATTTGTCCAACCCATTTTTATCAGGCACCCATAGTGAATTAAGGTCGTGTACCCTGGAACTTATGTTCCATTGTCGTTCTTGATGTGCATGGTGGTGGTTTCCACTGCACAGGACCAGAAGGTCTCTGAGCTAGTCCGTGTGCAAGCATTCCTTTGCCTGTAAGATCAGCACCCTTTAGCCCTGCCGAAGGGCATTCATCCCCAAGGCAGGGCCACCCTCTCTGAGAGCAGTCAGGAGGCTGCAGACTCCCAGCCAGGTGGCACTTTTGTTGTTTACTTTGTTTTGTGAGCTTGGACTGTCAAAAGGCATTAGCAGTTGAGGATTTAGTGTGTTCTGTTATGTAAGTGACCGTGTAACGTGTAACGTGAAGCTTCATGTCTCTGTTTCTTTAAACATCTCTGAAACCTGGTGTTATCTCATTTTTGTAGCCAGGGTTTGGGCTCTGATAAGATAAATGGATGTAGAAAGCAGTTCCCCAACTCCTACCACACCAAAGCCAGGCAAGCAAATGAACAAACAGGAGGGTGTGAATTGTGCTTTGGTTTTCTTCTAAATGCAGTAGCAGTCACCTGATTGAGGCGGAGTGGGTCAGGAAAACTCAATTCAGGATGCTCAGAAGGGGAGTCCTTGGAGTATAAGGGGCAGATCCCCCCCCCCCCGTTATTTCACAAAGCAGAATGACGTTAATTAAATACATAACCGAGTCCTGAGCAGCGAAGCTGTGCTTTAGATGTGCTTCTCTCACCTGCTGTGGCCAGAAGGGCCACCTCCTAGGGAAGCAAAGCACTCCCCACCGGAGAGGCCCTCGAGTGTCCTGGCCACCAAGAAAAGTAACGATAGCAGCATAAGCCGTGGCAAGGCCAGGACAGCCAGGCTTGGTCAGGACTGGTCAGGACAGTCCTACTCCCAAACGCTGTCAGATCACTGAACATCAGGACGCAGGCAGAAACGCTGGGCGTGTGTGGAATTCTCACACGTGCTTTGGGGTCCAGACAGAGACAGAAGCAGCTGATGGAAGTTTAATTTCCGTTTTTAAGTAACTTTCACATAAAATAAGATCAGAGAGATAGAGTTACAGGAGGAGCATGAATCCAAACACGAAAGCCTTACATAGCTGTGGAATGTGCACAGGGAGCGTGGGTTCACTGGCAGCACCCTAGAGGCCCTGTGGGCACCCCCAGGACCCAAACAGCCGCTCCAAGAATGAGATAATCCACTGTTTCTTCTTCTCTTTCCTCCTAATTCTTCCCTTTGTCATCCCTGCCTACGTTAATCTGTGGTGTTTGAAAATACATTGTCATTGCTTGGGTGCACTCTGGGCGGCACCAGTGGGGATGACACACTGTCACTCATGTGCTGCAGGCCCAACCGTCCCCCGGGAGCCGGCCGGAAAGCATGGTGTCCTTCAACCCTTATGAGCCAGAGCACGGTGGGTCCTGGGCTCCGGAGAGAGGTGAGGGCAGCGCGGTGCTCGTGGTGGCCTCTGAGTGTGTCCAGTTGGTACGCAGGGGCACCCCACTGTCTGTGACGACTGGGTAGGGACGCCACTGGCCAGCACAGGCAGCAGACACCTCGTGTCCACAAACAGGGCAGTTCTGTGGAATGAAATGATCTTTCACAGGAAAGGACTTTCTAAAATATCGGCAAGGCTGGCGATGTCCATTTTGCTTCTTCAAAATTCTGCACCTCTAGCAATGTCCTGGCTCCACTCAGGTGAATTTCTGGAAAGGTCATGTTTCCAGAGAGCTGTTGGTGTCCACGCTCCCTAGGGAGGCACAGCAGCTGACGGAAGGAGTGGCTGAGTGCTCAGTGTATGTAGGGAGCCGAGCAGACTCTGTGAGGTGCACCTGTGCTGACTTGGGTCCAGAAATGGGCCTTTGTGGGTTGGCCTTGGTTCCCGAGGTGTCCCCAGTACATTTTTATTAGGGAATTTGGAATCTGTTTACCACTGCAAAGCCCCCTCAAACAGTGGCACACAGCAGTGGTAATCAGGTATTTGTCATTTAATTGATCCCTGTGTCTCAGGATTTGGACCCAGCTCGAGGTCAGTTGTCAGATTACAATTGGAGCCCAC
Source organism: Cavia porcellus (assembly GCF_034190915.1). Lineage (NCBI taxonomy): Eukaryota > Metazoa > Chordata > Mammalia > Rodentia > Caviidae > Cavia > Cavia porcellus. The sequence continues at coordinate 15,852,124 of NW_026947500.1, read as the reverse complement.
AACGCAGAGGTGGTGATGAGCCAGGGTCTCTCTGTGCCTCCAGTTGGTCCCAGGATCCCTGGTTGTTCTCTTTGGGTGGGCTTGTTGGGGTTCTCCCAGTGTGGCAGCCTCGGGGCTGTAAACAGCACCCAGGATTCCCCAAGATGCCAGGAGCAGAGTCTCCAAGGAGGCAGACAGCATCCCCGTTCATAGCTTTGCCCGGGAAGTCACGCACATGTGTGGCTTTGGATATACTCTGTTGGTTGACACAGTTCTAAAACCCACTCAGGGAAGGTGACAGAGACCCCACTGCTCAATAGGATGGGTGTCAGAGAGTTTTCAGACCTAGCTAAAGCCACCTCAGTCCATGGAAGGGCCCCATGTCCTGCTTCCTCCTCTAGATGGCCTTTCCTTGATGACCCTCAACCCTGAATCCAGTTCCCAGCTGGACCTTGCCTGATCAATGTAACCAGCGGTCTGTGACCACAGCGGGGCCGTGGGGGAAGACCACTGAGTCTTCACAAAGGACCCGGCCCCAAGGTTGTCTCCTGGCTGCATTTCAGGCCCCCAGAGAGAGCCCCTGCCCATGGACACCGAAGTGTATGAGAGCCCTTATGCAGACCCAGAAGAGATCAGGCCCAAAGAGGTCTACCTGGACCGGAACCTGCTGACCCTGGAGGAGAATGAGCTGGGCTCTGGGAACTTCGGGACCGTGAAGAAGGGCTACTACCAAATGAAGAAGTAAGTGGGGTACTCTCATGCCACTCTGATCCTCACATGTGCTGTGCTCTAGAAACTTCTAAGAAGTACATGGGGGCTCCCTCATGTCACTGTCATCATGTGAGCAATGTTCTAGAAACTTCTAAGAAGTACATGGGGACTCCCTCATGCCACTGTCATTTTCCTGTGAGCAAGGTTCTAGAAATTTCTAAGAATACATCTATAATGTTCATTTAATCTCAAACACATTTAATCTAACATGACAAAATCATGTTTTATTAACACAATTTTTGTTCATTCCTGGTACACTTATAATGAAAGCATCTGTGTATACAAGGAACAGACACGTATTTTAGTTTTCCTGCCTTACAGAAAATTAGGAAATAGAAACAGATATGTGAAAAGAACAGCATATTCACACTTCCCAAGCACAGCCACTCTTACCCAACCTTAGTGCATCTCTTGTTTCCTCAGAAGGCACCGACATGTTCACACTCATCACTTCACTGAACGGCACCCACTCAGTAACTGTGCAATGTTCTATTCATTTTCTGAGACTACTGTGCTTCATCTTTCTTACCTAGAAAGTTCTTGGTTTTGAACAATTAAAATATTTTTTGCTTTATGACATGATTTAAGTAACAATGTGTATTATACAGCAGTTAAAATTACTACACTGCCTTCATATTTCACCTGCTTTTTAAGAAGCGTCCCTGGAGAATGTTCAGGAAAAGGCTGGTTTCCAAGTCCCTTTGAGACAACCCTCCCTTTGAATAGGGCTGCCTCTGATACGAATATGACCCGGTTGGCTGGTTCATGCTATTGGAAATGCAGGGAACTTTTGTTAAAAAGTTGACTTGAGTAGGTAACTTACATGATTCTGGGATCAAAGGTATCCACGGGGGCCATGGGTGCAGCTTAGTAGCTCAGCATTTGCCTGGCATACACAAAACCCTGTGTCCAACCCCCAGAATCACGAGAAAGAGAAAGAAAAATATAGAAGCCAATGCATACACCAAAACTTTGCTTCCAAGCCTTGCCCTCCCATATGGGTATGGGTATGGGTATGTGTATGTGTGTATATGCACATGTATACACACACTCCACTGGTTATGCTAATTTTTAATATATGTACAAATATCACATTTTAAAACCATTAATTTTTATATGTGTAGGAATTATCTTCTCAGTTCGTTGATCATATTCAGATTCCTTGCTAAAATACGTGAGTTAAAATAGACATAGTTATGGAGACACAATTCGAGCTACAGAGTTTGCGGGGAGGAGAGGCTACTGAGTCAGTCTAGGCCAAAATACCGTCTCTGCCGGATGTGGTGGTTCGGTCCATAAGCAGCCCACCGTCCACATGCGCAGGTCTTCCTTATGGTCTCCCAGTTTCCCTCTGCTGACTGCTTAGTTTCCTGTGTGTAGGTCTCAAACAACTTCTGCTAAATACGTTCTTTGGTATTTAGCACTTCTGACATACAGGGTGTCATTTTAAAAAGATTTTATTCCTTAGTCGCTGACATCCTTGCACGTGGAACTGTGCCTGACTCTCCCATGGATCTGTACACCACGGCGTGTTGATCTGGTGTTCATGATGTGTTAGGTGTCCTCTGAGTGACAGTCTTACTTCATCCTGTGCAACCCCTGGCCGCGCATGCGCCTTTCCTCCTTTACTGTCACACGGCTAGCACTGCAGAGCCAGTCTGATGTCATTGTCAGCAGCCTTTGTCTGAGACCAGGGGAACCTGCCAGGGTTTCACCAGTGGCTGTGGCGTTAGCTGTAGGCTTGCAGCTGTTCTCTTTCAGGGTAAAGAAGAGTCCTGATTTAGCCTATACCTTTCCGAGTGATTTTTAACATCATGACTGTGTGCTGAATTGTACGGAACACCGTGCTCTGCTGAGATGGCCTTGTGGCTTTTCTCAGGCAAGTTACACTGATTGGCTCCCACATCCTATACACATTGCTTATTCCTGAATAAACTCCCTTGCCATCATTCATTCATTTTAGCCTTTTTTCCCTTTTTCATAAATCATTAATTTTAACTTACTAAGCATTTTTCTTAAAATGTTACACCCGTGTTCACGAAGGGTCTCAGTCAATTGTTCTTTTGCAATTTCTTCATCTGGTTTTGGCATTCAGAATAATGCTGACTTTGTAAAATGAGTTGGGAAATTTTCTTCCTCTTCTATTTTCCTTTTCTTTAAATTTTAAAGTGGATAAAACTAAACATAACAAAACAGAACAAAGAAGATCAGAAGAAAACAATGTAAGTGACACAGATTTCAAAGCAGGCAACAGGAGATATACCATGGCTACCATAAGGTCTCTTGTTTTCTTCCAAATAGTTGTGCATATCTTCGCACACAATGAATTCATACAAAATAAAATAGTATTAAACTGATCAGAACAGAGTGATGAAGGCATTATAGACCTTCAAATCCAGACAATAGGGAAGTCAACAATGGCTGCCATAATGTCTCTTGTTCTCATTCAGATTAGTTGTCCATACCTTCATGTATGTTAAAATTAAACAATGCAAAACAGACTAAAACCACTCTGAACAAACAATAGTAGCATTACTGGATTTCACAGCATGATGAAAGAGAATCAGTAATGGATACCATAATATCTCTTTTTCTTCAAAGTAGCTGTTCATTTCATTATGCATAATATAATCGAATCTCATAAACTGTTTAGGGGAAGTTCTACACATGTTTAAGCCTCTACATGTACACCTATCCTTTCTGTATTAGAAAGAAAAACAAACCAAAACAAAGAAAATTACTCAAAAAAGACAAATAGATAACAATAGCAAAGAGCCCAAAACAGTGACGATACAGGCCTTCACAGCAAGGTGGTAGGAGTATAGCTAGGGTTGTTATTTTACATAATGATCTTTAAGAGTTCCTCAGATCACCAGACACTAACATGCAAACTTTTTCTAATCCTATGAATGTTAACTGTTTTGTTCTAAGAACTTACGGAATTTGTAGCACAATCATCTTAGCTATCCTAAGTGTGTTTATCTAACGTTAGATATCTTTTTCTTTTCCCTTCCTTTTTCTTTTTTCTCCTTTTCCCTGAGATATAATTTTTTTCCTTTTGAGCAGATTCTTATACTTCCAGTGTGTTTATTGAGGGTTTTGTATCTTATGTACTCTTAACCATTTCTTACACTGTGGAGACAATACAATATTTATACATGTAAGTTTGATTTATTTCACTTACGAGTATGGTCTCAAGTTATGTCCATTTTTAATAAATATCTCAGTGTGATCATTGTTTACAGCTGAGTAGTACTGCATTGCATAAAAATACCACATTTTCAGCTTTTTAAGGAATCTCCAGACTGACCTCCACAGTGGTTTCACCAGTCTACACTCCTACCAACATGGGGAGGAGAGTTCCTTTTTCCCCATAGCCTCTCCAGCATTTGTTGTTGGTAGTTTTCTTGATCCTGGTCATTCTTTCTGGATTGAGATGGAATCTCAGTGTGGTTCTAATTTAATTTCTCTAATGACCAATGATTCTGAACATTTTTTCATGTATTTATTTGCCTTTTGTATTTTTTCATCTGAGAAGTGTGTATTCATCTCAGATGCCCTTTTTTGGATTGGGTCTTTCAATTTCGGGGATCTGATTTTTTAAAAATCTTTTATATGTTCTAGACAGAAGTCCTTCGTCTAAGGAACAGTTGACTAACACTTTTTCCCAATTTGTGAGTTTTCTTTTCCCTATGCTGGAGATTTCTTTTAACATTCAGAAACTCTTTAGTAAGACGAGATCCCAGTTGGTGATTCTGGGAAATATTTCCCATGCAGTTTGATTTTTGTTCATGAATTCTCTACCTATCCCAATGTCTTCAAGATTTCTATCTACTTTGTCTTCCAACAGATTTAGTGTTTCTATATAATATTTAGATCTTTGATCCATTTAGATTTTAGTTTGGTACATGGTGATAGGCATGGGTCTAATTTTAGTTTTCGGTATGTGGAGAGCCAGTTTTTCCAGCACCATTTATTAAAGAGACTGTCGTTCTTCCAGTGACTAGCATACCTCACAGATCTAGAGAAATCACTCCTAAAATTCATCTGGAACTAGAAGAGACCTAGAATAGCAAAGGCAATTCTAAGCAGCAAAGGCAAGGCAGGAGGCATCACAATACCTGACTTGAAGTTATACTACAAAGCAACTGTAATAAAATCAGCATGGAACTGAAATAAAAGCAGATCTGAAAATCAATGGAATAGATTGTAAAATACAACCACAACTACCAACACACTCAAACACCTTATATCTTTGATAAGGGAGCCTCTTCTATTTTTCTCAAAGAGTTTGTGGTATTATTTCTTCCTAAAATAATTGGAAAAATCGAGCATTTTTGCTTCTTAAATTTGACCCCTGACTCACACCATACCCAAATCAGTTTCAGATGCATAGTAGACCCAAATGTGAAGGGCAGAACATCTAGCTGTGCAGCGGTGACATCAGGATGCAAGGCGGGGATGTTCTGAGTGCTGTATGAAAGAACACAGGAGTGCTAAGTCAGTAACATCCTCTGAAATTGTGTGTGCTCTCTGCATGTGTGTCAGCCTTATTCTGTCGTCCTTGATTTGACTTTTCACCCTCCAGTTGGAGAGTTTAACCACATAGGTATGCTGTATGGTAGAGAGGTGCAGGTTTTCAAACCACGCGTAGTTCAGTTCTGTTCTTTCACTTAAAGCTCACTTTCTCAGAATATTTTCAAGGTAATATTTTTATGAAAAGATAAAAAAATCTAATTTGTTGCAAACTTGCTGAGGCTTGTTTAAAAGTTAACAAAGCTCAGTAAGGGGAAAGGGTGCTTTAAAAAGACAAATTATGAGCTTTAACATTGTACACTAATTCCATAGCCAGAAATTCATTTTTAATTCCTACTAAAGGGATGTTACACTCATATGCTTATATGGATGGGAAATTGCAGAACGTCACTGGCAGCTGTGGACTTCGGCAGCGTATAGGTTTAGTTTGGGGTGGGGCTTTCTTTAGCACCGGTCCTTTAGCACCATTATTGGTAAGTGCTGAGAATATTTTTTTTGGTAGGCTAAGAGAGGGTGACTGGAGTCCAGTCATTTATTCCATGGCGTCCTCATCTCTGTGTCTGTTCTGCAGCAGGTATTTCTGTAGCAACATCTTTGCATGGCAATTATGTTTAGCAAATATTTTCCTAGAGCTTGGCCTTTTTCTTCCGCAGAGGCGTGAAAACAGTGGCTGTGAAAATCCTGAAGAATGAGGCCAACGACCCTGCTCTGAAGGCTGAGCTACTGGCTGAGGCCAACGTCATGCAGCAGCTGGACAACCCCTACATTGTGCGCATGATCGGCATCTGCGAGGCCGAGTCCTGGATGTTGGTGATGGAGATGGCCGAGCTCGGCTCGCTCAACAAGTACTTACAGCAGAACAGGTGTGTGGAGGTTCGGGGCCACGCACAGCCAGCCCACAGCAGCCTGATCTCCGAGTTGCCTTTCACTCCTGATGCTTCCTCCACACACGGGGACCAGGAGTGGAAGGAGAGGAGCGTAGCGGTGTAGAAAACTTCCCTGACCCCAGAATTTTATGTCCCTTCTCTTGGGCTCACTCTGGTGGTCCAGGGAGGGGCCCAGCCTCAGGCTACCTGCAGGAGGCTGTGGCCTGCCAAGCAGGGCAGATCTTGCACTCTTTGAAGAAACACAGACAGCCAACACTTTCCGGGGATCGAGGTTATGTGTTCCATTGTCTGATTGACCTCAGAGTTCCCATGAGCAACCACTTCTGAAAATATCAGGCGCTGTTAACGGATGACATCTGTGAGCAGAATGATCCCATGGTGCCCACTAAAGCTATTGTTATTTCTTTTTAAATTTGATTTTATGAAAAAATAAAACAAAATTCCATTATCAAACAATAAGAGAATAGTAATAGTTTTATACTGTTATCAGTATCTTCAGAGTAGTTACTCAGAGTGTAAGGCATAAGCCAGAAAGATTCTTATGAAAAAGAAGCAGGTGGTGATACACAGTGCCAAGACAGAGAAAGTCACTTGAAATAAGACTGCACAGTGGTCGCTGCCCAGCTCACCCTGTGAGTGGTCTCCAGACAGGGGAGGCGTTGCTGTCCCTCCTTCACAAGTGAGAAAGGACAGCCCTGGCTACATCACCAGTTCTATATGAGGACAAGGAGTCAGGGTCGGCAACTCCTTTAAGCTGTTTTTCATGCAATTCAAAGCATATATGAAAGCAAACCCCACTGAACAGCAGGGGGGGTGGTGTTTGGTCCGGACCAGGACCAGCTGACAACAGGTTGTCTGTCACCACTCCCCGCTCTAGTTCTTGAAGAACAGGGAATGGGCTGGCTCTGGGGTGTGAGGCGCACGGCTGATCATGATGACACAGGCCACTGTCTACAGTGACTGATGCCATCCCTTTCAGGCATGTCAAGGATAAGAACATCATAGAGCTGGTCCACCAGGTCTCCATGGGAATGAAATACCTGGAGGAGTGCAACTTCGTGCACCGAGACCTGGCTGCCAGGAACGTGCTGCTGGTCACGCAGCACTATGCCAAGATCAGCGATTTCGGGCTCTCCAAAGCACTTGGTGCCGATGAAAACTACTACAAGGTAGGGACAGGCCACCGGGGCTCAGCAGCAGGCTGTATGAACATGAAAAACATCCGTGTTCGTTTTACCTTACTCTGGTAGGATCAGAAGCAGTTTTACTAGTAACACACACGCGCGCACACTCCTATTAAGCTTTGTCTGGAGGAAGGGCTGGAGTCGCCAATGGCGGGAGAATAACTTTTCAGCATACTGAGGGGGCGTTAAAAGTTCACTTCCTGGGGGCTGGGGATTTAGCTCAGCGGCATAAGTGCCTGCCTTGCAAGTGTGCGGTCGTGAGTTCAATCCTTGGTACCGATAAAAACGAAAAAGACAAAAAAAAAAAGTTCACTTCCTTATCAGTTCAGAATTCAAAATGAACTTGAATCAGCACACAGGACTATATCGTTCCCAAGTTTTGAAATAACAATGTAAAGATAATGCATTAGGCGGCTGAGATAGAAGCCGTCAGCTGTGTTGTTCTAAGTTGTGTAAGGCACTTCCCTCCCCAGAGCAATGTCCCTGGATGGCTTTTCACTGAAATCAGGCCTAGTGGACTGAGCCCAGGCTGAACGGGGACATCAACAACCATCGTATTAAGGCTGAGCAGGGAGCACCCTGAACCCAGACTCCAAAGGAAGGGGTTTGCTGTGTTCAGTTTTGATGTTTTTATTACCCCCAGATTTCTTAAATTAGGAATTTAGAAAATTTAAGGACATCTAGTATAAATTTTTAAATGACATAAGAAAAGTCTTTGCTAAAATAATTAGCATTGACTCAAAACACTAGACAAATACCGAGTGGCATTTAAATGTGCTCCTGGCACATACTCAGGGCAGCACACCCTGCTCGGCCCTGCGCCCACAGGCTGCTTCTCCAAGCCCTGGGCAGGCAGGGCAGCAGCAGAGGAAGCAGCCCAAGAGCGCAGGTAGTTTGTCCTGCATCTCAAGGAAGCACATCTAGATACTAAAATTAGTGGCTAAGACTTGAAAATAAAGTAGTATTTTAAAAATTCATTCCAAATACAGGCACACGCGCATGCATGCATGTCCACACAGCATTTTCTGGGTCATGATCTTATTCTTTTTATGAAGTCACTGTCATGCGAGTAGCACGGCGTACACTCACGTGGGCTCCCAACCCATCTGCAGGACACTCTGCATCCCAGGAAGCTGTGCGCAGCTCCTCGGCACCTGGTGTCCACTCGAGGGTCATGGGCAGCCCTGCTCCCTACTGTTCCAGGCCACTCGCCCACAGTGCTGGCCCCAGGTGGCCAGCTGATCTCACACAGCACAAGGCCCACAAATCCACGCCCTTCTGCAGCCTACACCACTGGTCCCTGCTCCTGTGGCCGTCCACATGGATGACCCTTTGTTGTCCACTCACCCGCAGGCAGCCACTCGGGGCCTCGCGTCACAGCTGGTCGGAGGGAACTGCTGGTGAGCCTGGGTGCGCAGACCCCGTTACTCATCCCATTGCCTCTGCTCCTCGCAGGCCCAGACCCACGGGAAGTGGCCGGTGAAGTGGTATGCCCCGGAGTGCATCAACTACTACCGCTTCTCCAGCAAGAGCGACGTGTGGAGCTTCGGAGTGCTCATGTGGGAAGCCTTCTCCTATGGCCAGAAGCCCTACCGAGTGAGGCCACCCTCCCCCCTCTCCCCCCACCACTCTCCCACTTCTCCTCCTCCTCCTCCTGCCACTTCTTCTTGCAGTGCTGGGGATTATAGCCAGGACCCTCATGCTGAGCTCCATCTATAGCTCTTTGGCAAAATTTTAATGTGGAGTTCTGCTAAATCACTGAGTTGCCCATGCTGGGCTTGTGATCCTCCTGCCCTGCCTCCCAGAGCAATGGAATTACATGCAGGGGCCACCACGCTAGCTGAGTAAGCCATTCCTAAAGGCATGCATACTTTCCTAACTCTGTGGCCTTTAGGACAAGCACCAGGTTATCGGCACAAGAACCTGAAAGTCATGAAACCCCAGCATCTCCTTGGAGTCTTTTAACATGGCGCAGTTAGGCCCACCTCAGTTTCTACTAGACTGAAAAACAGTTACTAACTAGACAATGTTTTTTCAATATGTGTCACATATACAGATACACATAAAATATATACCCACCCAGGTCATCCTTCATTAAAGTGAAGGCCAAAACGATGACCACTGGCAGCTTCCAATTTACAGCCCAGTTATAATTGTAAGATTTTTTAATTAAAAAAGACACAGAAAGTGCATAGATCATGAGTACTGCTGAGTAAGTGCTGGGAAGCTGGCCTCTGGGAGGGAAGACAGGATGAGGCTCTCTGCTTGCCTCTTCCCTTCCCCAACTGAAGGCCCTGGAACCCCAGCACGGCGGACGACTGCCTCCCACCTTGGTAACCCGTGCAACTGTAATGACACTGCTGCTTCTTTTGCCTTGGGGTCTCGGGGTGAGCTTGCTACTCTGTGCTGTTCTAAAGGCCTGGGGCATCTTCATGTCTTAGGGGATGAAAGGAAGTGAAGTCACCGCCATGCTGGAGAGAGGCGAACGCATGGGCTGCCCTCAAGGGTGTCCAAGGGAGATGTACGAACTGATGAACCTCTGCTGGACCTACGAGTGAGTACCTGGAACTTCCTGCAATCTTAGGGAGGCTCTGAAGGAAGATAGCAGGTCTGGGCATGGCAAAGAAGCATAAATCCCATCTTCCTGTGGGTCTGAGGGTGCCCTCTCCTCAGTCAACAGGGACAGAGATGGACTGCTGTAAGGGTCAGGCTGTACAGAGATGCTGTAAGAGACAGGCATATCACCTAAGGACAGGATGTGACCTGAAAAGGCTTTGGTAGGTGACTCATCTCTGTGGTGCGGTCGTGTAGCATTCTTATAGACCGAGGGACAGTGTCACCAGGTGATGCGATCTTGTGGGGGCTCCGTGCAGTGAGGTCTCAGGCATGCGGAGCGTCCCTCACCTCTGACGTGCTGGGCAGCATCGGCTGCTATGTCCTTTGGAAAGATGGAGAAGAAACCAAACACTCTGATGCCATTTGGCAACCCTGCCCATTGTGGGTCTCTGCTGTAATAACATGGAGGGCCACATGGTCCTTGGGCTCATACTGTGGCCCATCTCACATACCAGGACCAAAATGGAATTGCTATAAATCAAAGCGGTTGTCTGTGGAAAGCTCAGCCTTAAGTTCTGTTTCACTCCTTGGCGACTTCGCCTGCTTGCTGGCCCAGTCTTGTGAAATAACAATTTCTAAGCAGAAATGCTCAGTCCCTGCAGCTTCAACCTTGACAATTCAACCAGCTGTGGGTTAAAAATACTTAGAAAGAAGCACGACTGGGCCGAACGTGTGCGTTCACTCTATCATACAGATTGGGAGCTCTTTCCACAGCACTCACTGGACAACGTGCCAGGTAACCTAGCGATGCACACAAACACCATTCCACTTTATCGGAGGGACCTAAGCACACGTGGGCTTCCTCTCCGCGCAGGTCCCAGGCCAGTTCCTCACACATACCGAGAGTTAGTACCGCCCTGTACCGGATGCTTACATTGGAGAAAACAAAAGTGTCTGCACCTGCATGTTCAGAGACCCCAGCCTATGAAAACCTGTAACCTGTAACCTACTTGCGTCAGCCTCACCCACACCGGCAGGAAACCTTGCTCCACTGCGATTCAGTCTGGCTCTTTGCCTCAGCTGTGCCAGAGTTTGAGAAATCTAGAGCTCTCGGCTGGCCAGTAAGGAGGGGAGCAGAGTTAGGCCTAGCAAAGCTCGCAGAGTCCCAGCCTAGTGTCAGCTGCGTGCGGCCCACAGGCACCCCCAGACACTGTAGCTTGCTGGTGCCACCTGGAGGTCGCCCGTGAACACGGGGGTAAATGACTGAGCTCTGTTGCAAGCGTCAGCACCTCCAAGGTGGCCGTAAGTGTCCCGGGGGTGCTATGGACTGGGGGTGGGGGTCCTGGGGCACACCGGCGTGGGGTACGGAGGGACCAACAGGGCCTGCATTAGCCAATGTCCTGGAGGTCGCTCTGGGCAAGCACAATGGCAAGGACTGACTGCTCCTCCCCTTGCAGGGTGGAGAAGCGGCCGGGCTTCGCAGCGGTGGAACTGCGCCTGCGCAACTACTACTATGATGTGGTGAACTAGCAGTTCTGGTCTGGTCTGAGGGTGCCCTGGGTCAGATTTGCAGCACAGGACAACGCACTCAGACAAGCAGATTTTCAGGGTTTCCTACTCCCTCTGCCCGGGGAGGGCACCAGCCCCGCTTGGACCTTTGGAGGCGCTGGCGACTCAGCGGAAGCTGCCTGCTTCGGCCTTCCAGAGCAAGCCCGGCCCAGCCTGGCACATGAGCAGCAGGACTGAGACTCCGGGTTCCCTGGCCTTGACTGTGCGGTGTTCCTGACAAATTGCTTTTAGGAACAGTCTCCAGTTCCTTCCTGCTGATGCACGCTCTGGGCCCAGGGCTGAGAGGTTCCCAGCTCTCCAGGCTCCACCTTTCAGCATCCGAGTCCAGGCGGGACCAGAATGGGGTGCCAATTGGAGCTCCACCACTGAGAGGCTGCCGGGAGGGGAAAGGGCCGCAGCTTGGAAAGGAAGAAGGATCAGGTTTGACCAGCACAGCTTCTAAGCTAGCAGCCACAGTTAATGAAACGGTAATAACGGTGTCCCGGAGCCCACACACACACTGCGCCCAGGACAGGAAACCACCAGGTGGATTGGGCACCGCCTGCAGGGGCCCACCTTGGCTCCCTCTGAATCCCCTTCCTGTGGACTACCAGGAGGACTGCCCAAGTGTGCCATACTGGGGCCGTAACCCAGGGCCTGCAGCATCCCGTGGAGCCAGGATCCTCACTTTCCTGGGCGTCTTCGCTGCGGGCCCTGGTCCTCTAGCCTCTGTTACTATCACTGAATGCCTGACGTAATTTATAAAGAAAAACATGTTTCTCACGCTTCTCAATACAGGGGAGTTCCATCAAGGTGTAGTACCTGGGGCTGTCCTTCCCACATCAAAGCTTGGTGAGGTTGTCACTGGGAGACACAGCGAGTCTCAGCACCCCCTCTTCCTAGCCATCCAGAGGGGCTCCCGAGAGAGCCCCCTGACCTTCAACAAGCACAGGCCTCACCAAGCCTGACTTGGGGCTAAAGATGCAAGACCTGGAAATTCCCTTCTCGTCTCCTACCCTTAGCTACTTCCTCACTTAGGGTTCACTTATGCAAAACATCACATCACCCCTAGCTAGGGCTTTGCTGAGGCTCTGGAAAGTTAAAGTGAGCCGGCCCTGTTCTGTCAGCAGACATGGCCAGCCTGGGTACTTTGCATCCTCACAGCTCAGGCTGTCAGCGGGCACCTGAGCCCCTGCCCCACCGGGGAAGGAGGCAGGAGAAGAGGGGTGGGCAGCAGCTCTGCTGAGCCACAAGATGGGAGTCACGCGGAAAACCGGGGTCAGGGGTGTTTGGGAGATGGGCTAGTGGTTTAATTGTTCTGTTGAAGTTGGGTCCCTGCATGTGGGCACCGAGCAGATCCCACAAACTCAAAGTCCCACAGGAACTGAGATAAGTGTCAGAGTCTGCCGTGAGGCTGAGCTGACAGCAGGGTTTGATGGTGCTGCCAGAGGAAGGCGGCACACAGGTCAGGGGGCCCCTCCCCCCAGCTCTGTCTGCAGCACGGCCCATTGCCTGCGGAGTGGGGTGGGGTATGGAGTGGCTGGAGCCCTGTGTGTCTTCTTTACAGTGATTTTCCAGCTTTGGCAGCAGCCTTTCCCCCAAAAACCTTTGAGAAAGCTGGCCTGCCAGGCCTCAGGCTCTTCTCTCCTCCCTGGAAGAGGCAGGCTCCAGCCCACAGAAGTCCCAAGGTAGCTAGCATGATGGGTCACTTCTAGGGATCCACTCTCCTGTCGCTGGAGTCGCCAGGCAGGACAGTGGGGAAGGGCAGTCCAGTGATTTAGGGTCATACTGGGAGAAGGGCCAAGTCCTCCTGGAGCATCCGTCCTGGGCTGGGTGTCCATGAAGCCCCAGGGCATGCTCACCTATGTCTGCCCAGCACTGGTCATCTGAGTGCCTCCCCATCCCTCTGCAGCAGGGTGCAGAGGTCCATCCAGCTGTCTGCCACATCATGCTGCCTGCAGATGCCAAAGACTCCTGGTGCCTCGGGGACAGGTGCTTCCACACCCACACACTGTCAGAGTGGTGATTTATGCTTGCATCTGAGCACGTCCTGTCCTCCTGCTCTCCAGCCCCAGCCCTGCTTTGATCTGCTGGACTGTGACTTTATGTGGGTGTCACTTGTGGCTCCTGAGTATTCCCCGGATCTCCCATCTTAGGAGCTGTTCGTCCTCCAGCCTCCTGGAGAGCTCCTGCCACACAGTGTGTTTTGTTTTGCATTTGTTTCAGTGCTACATTTTGTCACTGGAGATTTTTTCAGACTAATTTTTAATAAAAACATTGAATGGCTTCATGGTGACTATCACAGAAGCTGTGGGGTAGGATGGGTATCACCACCGCTGGTGTTAAGCAGGTGTCATACATGTCCTGTGAGCATGCAGGCTGTGTCCCCTGCCTGCTCCAAAGGCAGATATAAGCAGCCGGACACTGGCCACACCGCAGCCCCACCCTGCCATGGAGAAGGCTTGCGACCTGTTCTTGGGCCGTGGCTCTGGCAGTGAGGAGCTGCAAGCCCACACCCTACCCTACCAGATAGAGGACTGAGGAAAGCCCAGTAACCCTGAGTGGCAAGGGTGTCAACTCTGCCTTCTCTCCAGAGACTCCCAAGAGCATCAGGACAAGACGGAGAGGATCACAGAGCCCTGATCTGTTCTAGAGAGATCTCTCTCACATACATGCATACACACATGTGCATGCATGTGCATATTGCATTGTGTACATGCATGGTATGTATGAGTGAAAATGCACATGCAAGTGCATGCAGTGAATGCACAAGCATGCATGTATATATGCACACATACACAATCATGCGTACATATATGACATGTGTAAATACACATATACACATACACCAAACATACTGCACACATACCACCTATAAGCACATACCCACTGCACAAACATATACAGCAGACAGTATGTGTGGATCACATCAATACACACATACCAGAGTCCACTCCAAATCACCATCAGCAGTCAGCATGGGGCAGTGCTCTGTCCAGAGACACTTCCTGTGCGTGTTTCCCTTCTCTCTGGACTAGGCCTCGAGGGACCTTCCTGGGCCCTGGGCCTCTCTTCTCCTGTCACCCAAGTCAGTGGTTTGAGAGCGGAAGAGAGTCAACCTGCCCCAGCCCTGGGACTGTGGTGACACAGAGTAGCTAGGATGGGTCCCCATGATCATCTCATCACCTGTCCCTGGAGGGTGCCAAGTCCATGTCGTACATATCAGCGGATGCCTGGGCCCACACATCTCTCAGAGCGATTTGGTGAGCTACTGTGGCTTGGGGACGGCGCCAGCCTTGGGCGCCCACACTCATGCCAGAAAGGGGTCCTGTGACGCTGGGAATCGCTGAGATGGCCTGGTCACTCCCCCCAGTGCAAGCAGGGAGGGCTTGTAAGACCAGGCCTGTCGATTGGATACAAGGGCAGACTTCAGGGCTGACTGGCAAACATGGTCTCATTCGGGGAGGGACAGAGTTATCTGAGAGAGTGTAGAGGAAACTGGGCTTCTGGGTTATCTCTTAGTCTGGGATAAATACTGCAGGGTTCCTTTCTTTCTTGGACACTAGCTTGTGGAAATGTATCTGCTCCAGGGAATGCAAAGTAGAGTTTTCTTAATTTTTCAAATTTTGAGGCCAGAGTGTCACTAAGGTGCTTGGGCTGTCCTGGAACTTGAGATTCTTCTGCCTCAGCTTTCCGTGTGGCTGAAACGACAGCATGCACCACCACATCCAGCCCAACGAAAGCAAGTCTTGCGGGTCAGTTACAGCCCTGGGGCCTCTCTGCCCCACCTTCCCCACACCCTCGCCTGTGACTGGCAGCATGTTCTGAGGCATCCTCCGGGGACCCGGACCCGGGGTGTAGGAGGCCATGCAGCAATCAGTTTCCTTTGCAAACGCAGCCGAGTCCGTTCCCACCACTGGATCGGTCATGACGCCCACCAGTCCATGCAGCACGGGGGGCCGCTCCTTTCAGGCTTTGCACAGGGCTGGGGACGCGAATCCCTCTTCAGCCTGCAGGGGGTGTGCTAGGGCTCAAGGGCAGAGTCTCTCACGGGAGGGGCAGTGACCAGGCTGCAGTTACTCAGCCCCCTCCATTGGCTGCGAGGCAATCCTTCCTGTCAGTCCACAGAGGTCGGTGCTCCTGCCCTGTGACTATGCCTGAGAAGCTGCTTGGTGGAGGAAAGGCTCATGGTGCTCATGGTGTCAGAGGCTGCGGTCCACTCTCTCCTGACCCATTGCTTGGGGACCTGCAGGACGGCAGCAGCCTGCGGTGGGGAGCAGGAGGCTGAGGAGAAGGAGCAGGTCCCATCATCCCCTCCCCGGGGCCTGGCCCACAGGGCCGACTTCTGGCACTGGGCCTGACACTCCAGAGTCATGCGGGCTTAGGAGGACATTCATGGTCCACTCTATAGCTCAGGGCCAGTCTTTGTGCACAAGCATGCGCAAATATGGGCACACGCATGCACACAAAACATATGATCTGTCCTAACAAGAAGGAAAGAAACAAGAGTGTCTGGATGCAGTGAGGGGAGCTGGAGTCCACACTCCGATGCTCCATTATGCAGATGCAGACAGGTCCGAGGCCACCACTGTCTCGTGGCTTTGTTTTGTTTTAGGAGAAAAAAGAAAAAATAGATAAACCGAGAAGCAAACAAACCTACAAAACACAACAAAAGCAAAACTAAACTAAAGCACCTATATCTGTACATAGGTTTTCAAAACAAGGTGGTAGGAATTTAACAATGGTTGTGATTCTGCACATTGCTATCTTCAGGGTAGTTGCTCAGGCCACTCAACACAAGAATAAAACAAAACAGTGAAATGGAACAAAACATGGGATTTCAAAAACAAGACAAGAGGAAATCTCCCACAGTTCCCACAACGCGCACCGCTGTCTTCCAGGTAGACGCCCTGACCACCAGCCTCAGCCTGCAGGTCAGCCAAACACAAGCATCCAGCTGTTCCTTTCATCTCAGTTGCTGTCATCTCACCCAGAGTCCTCCGAATCAGCCGGTTGCTTACCCATGGTGGGTGGGATGCTCCTCTGGTTTCCCAGCCCCACTGGCTGGTTTGTCTTCTTGCTGAGTCTCTTACTGATCCACATGGTGGTGCCTGCCTCATGGGAAAGCGTGATTCTGCTTCTTCTGTCTCATAGTTTTGCAAAATTAGCCTGTAAGAAAGCAAGATCCCTCTTCCAGAGCCCCCGCTGCGAAGCCCAGTGGGCTGATCCGGTCCCTCCCCAGGCCTGCCTGCCCCTCCTCAGCTCTACCCTCACCCCACCCCCACCCCCACCTGCCTGCCCCTCCCCAGTCCCTCCTCCCCAGGCCTGTCCCTCCTGGGACCTGTCCCTTAGGCCATCATCCCCACAGGTCCAGCCTGTACCCTGCACAGCAGGGCTGAGCTTGGAGGTGTTCTGAGCCAAGCTTTAATGCTGGCAGTTGTAACTCTGGGGACTCAAAGCTTCCGGTTTAGGAAGTCTTTCCATGACCCAGTTTACCCCGAATGTCCTCCTGCTGTGGAACAGTGAGTGAAGGATGTAATCTGGGCATATACATCTCTTCCTCACTTAGATGAGGTGAAAAGCCAGTGGGTAGCCCTTTCCTCCCCTCACCCTGTTGGAGGACTTCATGTTTCCCGCTGAGCCATGGGCCAGACCACCTTCTAAACTGCCTGCCAGTAGCTGCTGCAGCTCGGCTGTCCTGGCCCAGCAGCAGAGGGCCTAGGACAGCCTGCCTGGCCAGTCCTGCAGGAAATGGGTGGGGTGGGGAGGAGAGAAAATGACCACAGCCACCCAGGACGGTGTCTCCACCCCAGACCTCCTAGAATGCGGTGTCCACACCAGCCTAGGCTGTGTGCACTAGGCCCTGGGAAGCACAGGTGCCCTCGGGTGTCCTGTCCTCCCAGAGGTATGCCTGCCTGCCGTGCGGCTGGGTGGGGGCCTCTGCTCGGCCCAGGCAGGAGAGTCTCCAACATGCAGAGGGTGGGCAAGGGGCTCGGTGTAAGAAAACCCAGCCCGTAAAGCTGGGCATGGCAGCCCCCACCCCCACGCAGCAAGTGTCTGCTGCATCCACTCACTGCATTTACTCTGGGCTTTCTCCCCGTGACGTGAACAGGCACCCATCCTCACTGCTTCCCCGAGGCGTTTTGCTCTGTGTCATCCCAGCACCTGAGCACAGGAACGATGGGTCTCCAGGGTGGGGTGCCTAGGCAGGGGGTCTTCTCGGGAACCTGCTCTTTGTCTCTCAGGACCTGGAGCATAGGCTCTGGACCGGCCACTGGGACCTCACCCCGCTGTGCTGTCCTCACTACAGGCATGTCCAAGGATGTAGGTGTGTGTGCCCCAGTGTTATGTGTTTATATTGTGAGTTATCTGGTGTGTGTGTGTGCCATGTCTGTAGGTTTGCAGGTTTGTGATCTGAGTGTGTGGTATGTGTCTATGTGTGTATATATGTATATAACTATGTGTGTCACGGTTGATACTCCGTGTCAGCTTGAGAAGTCTGGGAGCTTCACTAAGTGACTCAGTAGCTCTCCAGCCTGGGGTGTAGAGGACAAGCACTTACTGCTCTAGGATGTTGTTCCTTGTGCAACTTGAGAAGTTTAGAAGGTTAAGGAAGCGAATCAGCAGGGGCCAGGGTCCTCACTTTGTAAACACCCTCAACCTGTGCAAGAGGAGGGCAAGGAGATGGTGTGAGTGCTACACTCACCCTAGGTGGGAAGCCTGCTTACAATATAAGGGAGGAGAAGAGGCGAGGCGTGCCCTCCCCACTTTTGTTCTGGCTGCTTTTCTGCTGCCTTGAAGTGTTGCCCCAGTGCCACGCCACCCTGCCTTGGAGCCAGCTGAGTATGGACTGAAACCTCTGCAAACTGTGAGCTAAATAAACCTTTCCTTCCTTCATTTTGGGTGTTGAGTATTTTGTCCCAGCAAGGAGAGAAAAGTTACCAAGACAGTGTGTGTTGCGCTTACACATATACTTGTATGATGGTATGTATGTATATTGTGCAGTATGTGTGTATGTACCTGTGTGATATTTGTATCTGTGTGGTATATTTATGTGATATATGTCTGTGTTTGTATTGTATGAGTGTACCTGTAGCGTGTGTTTATATATGGTGTGTGTGTGAGATGTGGTTCTGTGTGTCGTGACTGTATATACGTGTGTTGTGTGTGTGCAATGCGTGTGTGCCAGAGCTCCGCGGCTGAGCATTATGGGGGCGGGGGGTGGGTGGGGTGGAGTGGTGCAGCCTGGCTGGACGCATGCGCAGTGCCAAGCCGAGCCCCTACTCCGCTGAGGGGCGCCCCCTGGTGGACAGTTTGGGCGTCTTTCCCGTTTGGCCCGGGCCTGGACCTCCTGCGGATTCCGCTTTCAGCAGCTAGAGCAGAGCCGGAGGTTCCACAGGGAAGGGACAGGAGTCAGATGCGGGGGTCATGCCGTGTACCCTGGCGCAGAGGGCGGCTTTGCGGGGCCCCGTGTCCCTTTCTGTTGTTTCTGTTGTTTGTGGTACCGGGGATCGAACTCAGGACCTTGTGCCACTGAGCCACCTCCCCAGCCAGAGGCCCCGCGGCAGGACAATGTTCTCCAGCCGCTCGGCGCCCACGGGCTCTGCTCGGGTCCCTGCTCTCTCCTGCCCACGAGGAAGCCAGGGCGGGGGGCGCCACACGCACGAGGAGCGCGCGGAGCCGCAGACGGAACCAGGCGCGGGCTGAGCTCGTCGGGGACAAGCCAGGCCCTCACTGAGGCTCCCGGGGCGCGGGACCCCGGGCCCCGCCTGAGTGGGGCGAGGCTGCGTGGCGGTGGGAAGGCGCGGGCTCTCCTGGCTTCCTTAGCGCCTTCGCTCTGCGCAGCCAGGGGTCTAAGGCCCTCGGCGTCCACGGCTCCGTGGCTGCAGCCAGATCCAGACGGAAAGTACTGGAGAGAGAACCGCCGGGGCACTGCGCGGGCACTGCTTCGCGCGCTGCCGGCCCGCGGGGCCCACCCGGCTCGAGGTCGGCGGCGCGGCCGGAGCGGAGCGGCTCGGGAATCCCGCCGAGTACCGGCCCCACGCGCCCGCTACGGTGACAAAGGGCTGGTGCAGCCCTCAGCAGCGGCTCCCACCGGGAGCCCAGGGCCGATCCCGTCGTTGGAGTCTGCTTATCCCTGGAGTCCCAAGGTCAGACGGGCAAGACCCACGGCCTCGGGGACTTCACCTTTGCAGTAGCTCCGAGAGTAGCCGGTAGGGGGCAACATTGCTCGCATTCTTTCTCCACTCCTGCCAATTTCTTTTCCTCCACTAAGGTTTGAACCCAGGGCCTTTACCCTGAACTACATCGCCAGCTCTTTAAAAAATACATTTTGAAACAGCCACATCACCAAATTATTGAGACTGAGCTTGAACGTGAGACTCTCCTGCCTCGGCTTCCCAGAGCGGGGGCATTACAGGCCTTCACCCAAAATGTCCCAAAGCGGGAGGTGGGGAGGAATCGAATGGGCAGAAAGTGGGCTGCCAGATGCCAGGACCTAGCGCTCAGGAATCGCTGCCGCCATGCGAGTGACCACGAGGCGGCGGTAGCACTTAGGCGAGGGCTGCGCGTGCACCCACAGGCAGGAAGCAGAGCCGCAGCCTCCTGCCGCACTATTTTCGCAAGCGACAGCAGCGCGATGCACGTCTGGAAATCCCACTCAGCCGGTGTAAACGCACGTGTCGTGTGCGTTGTGTTCAAAGCAGAGGCCGCAGGGTTCGGGGACAGTCTCTAGTCCCGAGATCGCAGGGAGAGGGTCGAAGCAATTTCCTCCTCGCCGCTGCTGAAGACCTGCGTGGCTCTGCCTGTTTCCGCTGGTTGCGGTGCAAATGCGGCCATGCTGAGCCTGGGTGGGGGACGTCCGAGCCGGAAGCCTGCAGCCCTCTGACTTTCACTGGCACCCGGAGAGGGTCTTCCAGGCAGTGGGAGGCCAGACACCCCGGGCTTTTGGTTGGGGAAAATCGGGAAGACGAAATAAGGAGCTCCCGTAGGACGTGCACAGTGCGGTTCTCAGGACACAGAGTCCTGCCAGGGTCTCATCCAGCGTGTGCTCTCCAGGTGAGGAAACTGAACCCTGAAATCTGCAGCGGAGTAATGTGGGTGTGGGTAGAGACCATGGACCCACAGCTCTGCTGAACCCCACTTGGCTTCTAGCACCTTCTCACCCGCAGCGCGTCAGGAACCCCGCTGTCTCCTGTTGACTTCAAGACAGCGTCAAGGCCAAGGCCGAGCTGCCTTCCGGACTGGTCCGGGAAAACCTCTGTGCCACACGGGAGGTACCGTACTACTGGGCGTGAGGAGTGCGGTGTTCTACAAATTCCCTCAGCTCCCCCTACTGACTGACAGCCAGGCGGTGCCACGTGGCCTGGGGACCTCCTGGGGTGCCTCAGTGCCTCTGGGAACCCCATCCCCACCCCAGCGAGCCCAGGGAGGCTCGGTGCAGGGCTCAGGCTGCTAGGCCGAACTGCATCCAGCCGGTGGACACAGCCAACAGCCAGGATTCGAGGGTACAGGCATCAGAACGGCTGGTGGGGTGACATCACTCAGTCACCCCAGTAACCCACTGGCAGAAGTTTCTTTCTGTGCTCACTACCAAACACTGTGTGCCCTTGAGGGAGGATGGATGTGTCTGTTGGGGACACAGCAGGGAAACAGCTGTGACCCCAGAAATTCCCCATCCAGTTGGTGGAGGCCTGGATAGAACAGATAAATAAGGAACCGTGAATCTGCTATGTGCTCGATTGGGGACCCCAGCCTCTTCTGTCCTCACCGTGGAGTCTGGTCTGGGAGCTTTGGACTCAGCCAGGACACACACCAGGCCCCTGGTCTGGGCCCGGCAACATCTCTGACTCTCCTAGGCCTCCCCATCAGCCAGTGTCTGTCAGAAATACCTTCCCCTGGATCCCCAGAATCCAGGAGCTATGTCCCTGGAGAACCCCAAATCTCACTAGCCTCATAGGTTTGCTGTGGATGAGATGACACACACCCTTCTACATCCGTGCAGCTTCTTAGGGGCCTGAGTTCCGCAGAGCAGCCTCATCAGCATGCAAACTCAGTGCCACAGAGGCTGACCGCTTTACAGATAATCTGGCACTGACTTTAGCATTTGCATCTTGGAGTTTGTCGTGCGGTAGATGTCGCCAGAGGCCTGGAGCCCAGGGCAGGAGAGCAGGGTGAGTGGGGAGGGGCATGTGTCTTTCTTCCTTCTTTTTCTTTTTCCCCTCCCTTGCTCCTCCTTCTCTACCTCTTTCTTCCTCCTCTTTCCTCTGTCTCTCTCTCCTGGAGGTGAATTCAGAGCCTCAAGCATGTGGCTTCCCCCTTTACCACTGAGCTACCCAACCTATTCTGTTTATTTCACACGCAAAGCGGCTCTTCAGATACTATAGGAATATGCATCAGGTTTGCAGTGTGGGTCAGAATCCCTCTACGTGAGGGCTTTGTAAACGCTTTTTACAGTACGTTTGACCTCGCACAGATGATGATAGCAGCAGCAGTAATGCTGACTTTCTAAGTACAAACCCACAATGCTGGGGTTTGGAGTCTTGCTGGATAGAACTCCTGTGCTGATCTTTGAGGACGTCAGTTTGCAGGACCAAAGGACCCCAGGTGTACCAAAGTGGGAGCTGGAGGCCAGATGCCCTGCACCCCTGGCCTGTGGAAAAGCTACGGATGGTCGCTCTGTGCCCTCATGCTGTCCCTACTGAAGTCACTGCAGAGGTGGGACCAGCTGATGTCTCACCAGATGCTGGCCTCTGCGAGGGCTATGGGCTGACATGGTGTGGAAACGAGTTCCTCAGGCCCATGTTGCTCACTGGTCTTGGCTCAGCTGGAAGCCCAGGGAAATGGGACACAGGGCATCCCTGCCGCCTTCCCAGCACGGTGGAACTTCAGAAGGGCAAGTGCCTGGAACAGGCAGCGATGGCACCAGGGCACTTTCCTGCTGCTTTCTGTAGGGACTGGAGGGCAAAGCCAGGCCTCACCCATGCTCAGCAATTTGCCCACTGGTGGGCCTCGCCCAGCCCTCAGCAAGGATGTCTCAGGAGCCTCCTGCCCACTGGAAGCAGAGGCTGCCACAAAGCACTGTTGGGCCAGGGCAATCTGGTGCTTGTGGAGGAGGAAAGGGACTTGCCTAGAGAGATGTAATGGGATGAGGGACGGCAGCTCCAAGACACAGAGGACACCTGAGAAGGCCTCTTATGTGAAAACAGCAGGGCTGGACCGGCTCACAACTCAGGCCCACCATCTGTCAGCCTAGGATGCCGCCTCATGGCAAGAGCAGGTGGATGGAGGAGCCCCATGGCCAGGAAGCAGGAGAGTCTGGGGTCCCAGGTCCCCTTGGAGGCCACACCCCCACGTCCTGACTACTCCCGCAAGGCCCGCCTCTTAAAGGAGCCCCACCTCCTGACAGCATGCCTGTGCTGGCACAGCCTCTGTCACACAGCCCTCCATGCCGCTCCAGAGCCACACCTAGCAGGAGGGAGCAAGTCTATCTGACAGTTTTCCTTGTGATCAGGACAGCACTTCAGGGAGACCTCCAGGTCCACTCCTGCAAGGGCAGCAGTGCCCAGGCCTGCCGGTGTTCAGAGCAGGTGCATAGGATAGGGACTTACTAGGCAGCTCCTCTGAGGCCATGGCCAGGTCTGGCCTTGGGTTCCTGCAAAGCTCTGCAGTCCCACGCCCAGTCCAGGGGTCCTGCACTCCAGGCCTTCGGGCCCCCTGTGGATGGAGAGGCTCCTGAGCAGGCCCACATCGGTCCAGCCATGGTGTCTGCTTCAGTGTCGTCCATTCCGAGTTGGGGTGTCCCTGAGCCTTTGGGAGGTGAGGAAGGTCGATCGGTCACTGGGCCATGCCCCAGAGGAAACTAGGGGGCCCTATCCCCTCTTCTTTCCCCTTTGCTTCCTGGGCTTTGCTCTGCCATGCACACCTTGCCCCTCTGTCTGATGCCTCCGTAGGGGGCCTAAAGCAGTGGTCCTCTGGGTTTTGGACTGGATCCTTTAGAACTGTGACCTAAACAGATCTTTTCCAAGTTGCTTACAATCCTTGTTACAGTGGCAGGAAGCTGATGAACACTCTGGTGATGCCCCTGGGATGGGGCGATGGCTCCCCAGCCTCCTTCCAGCTGGGCCCTGCTGTGGCCCCACAGATGCCCCTGGTGACCCACACCAGCCCTGCCTTGTAACCCGTGGAGGGGTCTGGCCCTTTGCAGCAGGTGTAGCTCACTGCTGACCTCGGAGGTTGGATCTGAGCCATGCATGAGGATCAGGACACCATGGTCCCGACTCCCCAGCTGGGGCCCATCAGCCCCTGACCATCACAGCTGGGGCCACCGTCCTGGCTCAGTGTGTTCTGCTCAGCAGGAAAGAAAGTTCCTGGGCTAGATGCCAAGGACCCTGCAGCTCTCGCCTATGGCTGAAGAGCAGAGCACATGCTGAGGGTGCAGCATGCCTGGGACAAGGGTCCCCTGCACCTGGGGCTAGAGCCCCTCTGGGTCCTGGCCAGCTGCTGAGGATCGAGGGGCTGTTTGCTTTCCTTCCCACTGGGTCAGTAAACCCCAGCGTCTCTCCACCCTGAGCTGGCCCCAGCCTTCCCACTCCTGCAGTGCTCACGTCCCAGGGACAAAGCCATGAGTGTAGTGGCCACTGCTACCAGACAGCAGGGCCACTTCCTCCACCCACCCTGGCACCAGCGCTGTGGCTCACTCAACCCAGCTCGAAGGGGAGTCAGCAAAACACCCCTCCCCAGCTACCACAGGCCCTGGCACAACCAGGGGCTGCTTGCCTGAAGCGAATGCTTGGATGAGTTCTCTGTATCTGAAGAGTATAAGGGAACGTTTCCACAGCCTGTCTCTCATGTCTGTACCTGTGCCTGTCTGTCCATGTGCGTCTGTGTGTCTGTGCATGCACCGATCTGCACATTTCTAGGATCATGCGTGTTTGTGCGTGTGCACATGGTGTCTGGCGAGTTGAGCTCACACAGCTGTCCTGACCATGCACTGCCACAGGATACTCGGGCATCCTTCAGCTCTGGCCTCACTGCCCTTTCCACCTCCTGGCCCAAGCCCTGCCTGTGTCCCAGCCATAGCCCCACTGTGACAGCCCCACCAGGCTGTGTCCAGGCCCCTGGCCTTGTTCCAGGCAGGCCCTGTGCCTACTGTGTGAAGTAAGCTCCATGGGGACCCCCAGGACCTCAGACACAGACCCAAGTGTCTGCCCCAGTCCTTAGGCCACATCCTGCTCCCCTGGCCTCACTCTTCAGGCCTGATGGGGACAGGGCCCAACTGATGCCCCACAGCCTGAGCCTGGGGCCAGGACGGTCACCCTCCGTGTCCAGCCCAGCACATGGCCCAGGGCTCCTGGCCTGGGTCCTCTGTCACCACTCTTGCTTGCTGCATTTCTAATGAATGAACTCTACCTTCTATCCCAAAGAACTTCAAAAACTCCCCTTCCCTTAGCAGCCCAAAGTAAATCTTTAAAAATTATATTCTGCTATAAATTTGGTAGGTCCCTTAAAAGGGGCCAGCTCTCCAATTTATAGAACCTAGAAAAAACAGATATGTATACCCAATAAAATAAATAAATAATAAATAAATAAATAAAGCTTTTCTTTTTCTTCCACATTCTCTCTCTGACCTGCTGTTGGTGGTTCTGCTTGTTTCATGTCATTCCATGTAAGATGATAAGAATTCCAAGATGGCAACAACCCCTGATCTGCTGGTGCTGGGTCCCGAGGACCTCAGGGCTTGTCCATGGTCCTGACCCACCAGTACTGAGACTGTGGACCTTAGGGCTAGTCTGTGGAATGGGTCATGTGCCCAGGGGTCAGCCTGCTTTTCAAAGCAAAAAACAATGCTGTTACGGATTAAAAACTGGTGGTCAACTTAACGCCAGCTGGATTCTATCAGCATGGCAGAGTGTAAATGAGTGTAGATGTCCTACCTGAGGAAAGTTGCCAGCATAAATAGAGATGTGGAGAAGGAGAAGCTATTGTGTTAAGGCCTTGCGGGTTCTCCTGCGAGTTGCTGTTTGAGCTGTTGGTTCCGCTGGAGAAGCTCTTGTCCTCACATTCAGCCCTGCTTCCTGGCTCCAGAGGGGAAGACATGTGCTGCTTGGTCTCCAGGATGAACTCGTCACACTGGCTTCCTGGCCTGTACCCAACTGTGCTTGTCGTCGGAGGAGCTTGGGGCCTCCGTGTTGCTGAGGATGGGAGTAGTGCTTTCAGGACAGCCCTGGTCTTTGTTGTGAGTGTGACTTCTCAGCTCCAGCGTAGACCCCTTATCCCACCAGCACAGCTCCTTCACACCACTGTCATGGACTTTCTGGCTTCCACCACTGACCTTTGGGCCTTCCCGGCACAGATCCATAAAAGAGACTGGCGTGAGTCGTTCTTATAGGCTCTGAACCTCCAGCTGGACTTGTGGGAGGCATTGTCATGAGCTCTGGGTTTTTATCTGTACTCATGTGGGACATTGCTGTGGGATTCAGGCCCTTGTCTAAATATTCTATGTCTTTGGTGTTGTGGATAGATTTCCTGCAGTTTCTTGTGTTAACTCCCGGTGACTATCATATAACAATATTATAAACTCCATGTCCTGATTCTAATTGTTCTCCCCTGACTACAACAAATGCTCATCTGTTTTGTTCTGTTGCCTTTGCCTCTTTCCCTCCTCTGCTTCTCTGTCTTCTCCCTCCTGGGGTCCCGGTGACACTCAGGAACTTGCACACATGGCTGGTCTCCCTCTGACCCCTCTTCCCAGGGAAGGACATCCCACAGGAACCTCTGAACCTTTTAGTTCCCTGGTTTGTCCTTCAGTCCTGTTTGTTTTACTACTCAGCTGCTTTACAGAGGTTTTCACAGTCACCTTTCCCACTTCCTAGACCTGGAGTTCTTTTGTCATTGTGATCTCCTTGTGTTTTATGCGGAGTTTATCCCCACTAATCTTGACTGTCTTCCTCTGTCTTCCTCGTGTCTCTTCTTTCAGCTGTTTCCTGGAGCGGGAAGGACTTGGCTGGCTGCCTTTGGATGCCACCGTGCTTGTGCTTATCTTGCCCCCATATTTAGATCTTTGGCTGATCTGCGGCTCCGTTTGGCAATCCCTGATCAGCTGCATGTCTCTACCCCACTTTTCTCATCTGTACAGTAAGAGATTCACGTCAACCAGTGCCCACACTGAGCCCCCGTGAGCACCGTCACGTGGAAATGTGTGTGCAGGGGTGCAGTGGGAGCAGAAGAGAGCAACACTCACCGAAGTGGATGCGAGATGCGCCCTGGAGTCAGCAGTGCAGCCTGGTGCACCCTCCTGCAGCGGTGAATGCGGTGTGGGCTCTGCTGCGGTCACAGCTGGAGACCCACGATCCTCCCGCCCCTGCCTCAAAGCCCGGCTCTCCAGTGGATGCCCCGGGCAATCCACACAGGCCTGGCCAGCTTCTGTGCCACCTAGGTTGACACTAGGAAGCCACTGGTCTTGAGTGTTTACACTGGCCTGGAAGAAATGGAAAGGAGCTCCATGGATAGGAACTCACAGTATCAGAGCAGAGTGGTCATTAACAGCTTCCATCTAGAAATGAAGTCCTAGAAAGGAAGCCTCGGAGAGGAGTCCTGGAGGACGTGGGATTTGCGTTGTTCATTTAAGTGGAACCAAGTACAAATGAGACTGGATCGGTTGAGCTCAGCCTCAGCCTCTGTGACCATGCAGAGATGGACACTGTGAATGCTGGCGTTCTCCCAGCCATTAGGAAGGGGAGAGCTGCGCTTTCTGTTAGACCTCAAGGCTGCACTTTCCCCACCACAGGGCCCAGCCAGCACCAGGTGGGGAGAAGGCTTTGAGGACATGAGTCCAGTTTCTGATCCAGAAATAGGCCAGAGCCCCAGCGGGAAAATACCTGTTGGTTAAAGATAGGCCTGCACAGCCCCGTGCCTGTGTGAATTTCCTCCTGTGTGCTCCAGACGCAGCATAGAATGAGGAAGCTCGAGTTTTGATTGCGCGGCACTCTTGATCTGGAAGAGCTCTGTTCATTTCTGCAGGGCCAGCTGAATTCATTCCTTTTCGTAAGTGTATTCTGCATGAATCAGATTAATAATAACTTTAAAACCTGAGACCCACAGTGTTTTGCGAGCTGGAAGCCTGTCCTCCATTTCTGTGGCTCTACGAGGTTCCCTCCCTTGGCTGTGGCCCTGGAGGAAGGTGTCCTTTGTTCCACCTCCGTGTTCTGCTCTCTGTCCTTTGCAGGAGATGTTCTAGGGGACTCCCTGGGTCTCTCACTGTCACCACCCCTGTCCTGGCACTACGTGTTGGCAGCAGCCAGCATCACAAGGGCACCTCTGCTTTTCCTTTGCTAGTTCCCAGCACTACGGGGGACACCCAGGCCCCGGCTCAGGCTGCCCAGCGCTGAGCAGAGTCCAAGGTGCGTGGACTGGGTGGAGAGCTGCAGTGGCTAAGTCAAGAGGGTGCTGTGTTGGTGGAACAAATCACACCTGTCTTTACCAAATGTGAGAGCTGAAACACGGATCCCCAGGATCAGGGAGTCGGCTGGTAGATGCTAGTAATCAGCAGGTGGGGGAAGGGACAGAGAGGATGGAACAGTTAAATAGGAGCAGTGAGTTCGAGCACCACAGCACAATAAGACAGCTCCAAGGGGAGATTTTCAGGTTCCCAGCACAAAAGAAAAGAACATCCCAGGTGAGTAAAATGTCAGTTATTCTAATGGGTCGTTACTCATTGAATACATGTGTGAAAATATCACATGAAACTCCATAAATATGTCTAATTGTGATGTATAAGTGAGACAAAATTTTTAAAGTTAAAAATAAAAAAGAGAATTTTTCTTTAATTTCCTTGGGAAGTGAGGGGCATGGCCTAGGAAGGAGGGAGTTTATGTCAACTGTTAACAACCACTCAGCATATTTGTGGCAATTAAGTGAGGAGCACAGAAAACCGTCATTTGGGTCAGGTGGGCAGAGTGAAACCCTGTCCAGCTGAGCTTTTCACAAGGAGAAGGTGGTACCCAGACAGCAGGCCCAAGGGCTGCCTTTGGCCTGCAGCCATGGAGGGCGAGGAGGTCAGGCTGCATGGAGGAGATGGGACAGCAAATCCAGTGCGCCCAGGGCCACCGCTCAGTGTCTTTCATGAAGCCAATGCGGAAACTGCCCATCACCCACAGTGAAGGCTGCTTCAGGCCTGGTGCATCCCATTTATTATGTCACCTGGACATAGATTGTCACTCCGGGGAGCGTGTCCCGCTGAAAGCAGTCCTCTGCGTGGGGCATGGGTCACACTCACCAAATAGTCTCGTGATACATGTGGGGCCTTAGTTGGAGGCTGGAGAGAAGTAGGAGCCCAGACTGCAAGCGAATGCCTGTGCCAGGATCATCAGCAAAATGCCTGCTCCACACCCCCCTGGTGCCCTGGTGCAGCCACTGCCTGGAGCTGGGACCTTCCCTGAAGCTGCAGCAGCATGCAAGGCCTCCTTCCCAGCCCTCCAGGTCAACACGGGCACAGTGAACCCACTCCTCCTGCCCTGCAAAACCAGCTCAGCACATGCTGTTAATCACACTGCAATGAAATGACGCCCAGGATCAAGTTGCAAGGGATTAGTATAGAGGACATTGTTTTCAGCTTCCAGCCTCTGCACACTGCAGGGACACTGGGAAGCCAGCATAGCTCTGGTCTGCCGAAATCAGAGTACAGACGCATTGACTTGCATAGAAGACCAAAACTGCTGGTGGTGGGTTGTGGGGCATCTGTGTTTCTATGCATGTTTGGCATCTTGTGTGATGGCGCTATCTCCCCACGTCCTGGGAGGGCTTTCCTGGTTCCTGCGCCTGGCAGTGGTGGCGGTGGGGTGGGTTCTGTGAGGAGGTAGATTGCCCACACCCCCTGCACCCCTTGCAGACCCAGGTGGCAGCCCTGTGATCACCATTGCTGGCGTGGGAAGGCAACCCTGCAAACTGGCTTCAGGGCTTCATTTCATTCTCCTGCCACACAGTTAGGGCTTGAGTGATTTTGTTTTTTAAGACACCGAAGCTGAAGGAAGAGTGTATAACAATTCTAGGGCAAGTGACCCACAGGAAAACAATGAAAGGCAAGTAAATGATCTGAGTTAATTCAGGAGGGACAATTCCAAAGCAGAGCAAAATGAGAAGCCCTGGGAGTCCTTCTGGAAATGTGTTAGAGAAAGCCAGACACGTGGGAGGATGGGGTCAGAGTGTGGCTTCGCCACCCATAACACGGGCAGAGATGGACACGCCCATCCCTCCAGTGGGGTGGAGAGCTCTCAGGGCTGATATTAAGGGTGTTCAGCCACATTTTCAGTTGCAGATGGGCAGGATTTAGGGCCCCGGGATGCTTACTTCAATACTCCAACCTGCAGAAGCGACAAGAATATCTGATGTTAATGCTAAACTCACGGTGAGAGAACCAGAGAACCGCAGCTGTGCTCAGAACCAGCCAGTCTCTCGGCCAGGCCTGGTGGCTGCTCGACTGCTAGCTATGAGTCCAGAGAGTCTGCTCTGCTGCCCACACAGGGAAAGTTACATGTGACATTCACCCCCGTGCCAGGATCACCCCTCTGGCTGGCATCTTCTCATGCTGAGCCCACCCATTGACTTTTCTATCCTAGCACCTCATGCGGGGCCCAAGTGCCCTGCTTTTTCTGCAGGTGCTGCCTCTTCACTAGGACTAAGGCCGTGAGGAATGAAGGGGAACTAAGATGTCTGTCCTGTCCTAGGACCTTGTCAGTCCAGTGCAGGGACAGACTTCAAAAGAGCAGAACTGAGCCCTGTATGCCTGCTGGGCTCCAGTGGCTGGAAATGCAAGAAAGGAACCTTGAGCCAGAAGAAATGGATCAGTCAGATGATCGAGGCTGCACTTCTGGCTGGATCCCCAGAGGCTGACTCTGCCATGGACACCTCTCCTCCAGAGAGGAGTGGTCGGTGAGGAGGGGAGAGCATCTGGAGGGTCTCTTGGTGCAGATGAGTGTCTCCTGGAATGGACTCCTGTCGCTCATGTCCAGCGCCCCAGTGGCCAGGAACACACCCCTTTTGTGAGCCCCCAGAACACAGTGACAGGAGTTTCTAATGTGCAGCACCAGTTGTCCCCAGAGCCTGGATGGGACATTGGGAGACAAAGGCACAGACTAGCTGTTGGTCCATGCAGGGTGTCAGCATGGGGAAGTGGGGAGCACCATGAGGAGGAGCCCCGAGAGCAGACCCTGATGGTGCTGCAGGGAGGAAACAGGGCTGCAGGAAAATCAGACTCCCCCAATCCAATAGTTTATTGAGCATTTATCACATTCACAACAAGACAGGGGGGAGTTAAGTGGCGCGGTGCCTACCTGGCAAGGGTGAGGTCCTGGGTTTGATTTCTGGTACCTCCCCAAAAAGACAGAGGGAGCTTGCCCGTGGCGTAGTGGGAAGCTGGAGGTAGCACCAGCACTGCAGAGAGCCGTACTGGGAAGAGCCCACCAGCACTGAGCAGAGGGCTGCACCGAGGAGCAGCTGGAGGCCTCTTCCTTTATGCTGGGGGGAGTCTGACACAGTGTGTGCTGGTCTCACGTGGTGCACAAACACCAAGTGCCAACCCTATAGTGACACAGATATGCTTTTCTTTACGGTTAAAGCATGTATTTTAGAAAATACATTTTTATGAGTTTCCTGACAGGATCCACAAGGTGAGGGTTGGGGCCCACAGGCCGAACGGTCACCACCTCACAGAGTCCCACATGAGTCCTCACCGAGGCCCACTCGGGCAAGGTCATCACAAGGGAACTTAGAGGGAGAAGGGAGCTCAGAGCCCGACAGGAGCACAAGACAGCTTCCGCCTGCTCACATCAAACGGCCTCTCACAAAATGAAAAACTAAAAATAAATTTAAAAGTAAGGCATCAACCATACCTGCTCTTGGTTTTATGTGGGATTGGACAGTCTTGGGGTATAAAATGCAGGGACTGTTGTAAATGTAAGTACCGTATCTTCCATCCAGTGAGCCAATTTTTTAGGGTAAGTACCTAAAAGCACAAGGACACACGTACAAATATTTGTTCATTACAGCTCTGTGTCCACAGTGTCAAACTAAAAACAAGTCAGAAGTCTCCCCAGAGGAAAGGGCTCTATCACCAGTGGACGCGGAAGCTGCCAGGACTCCATGAGCCCAAGGGCGGCTGCTCCTGCTGCTTCCTCTGACGGTGCTGTGCTGAGTTTTCTGTCCCCAGGTGCCAAGTGAGCCACTACCTGGAGTGGCTGCTGGGAAGATCCACAGCCTCGGGAGGGGTCCTTAGAAACCTGATGACCCTGGATTGGGGTCCTGCTTAGGCCCCAGGGAGGGGAATGTTGGACATACAATGGTGCCACCGTGGGTCACCTGTCTCCCCTCCGAGAAGCTTGGGCCCTGCCTGGCTGCACTCTGGGGACTCATGAGGTTTTTTGTGTTTTGTTTTGTTTGGGCTTTTTTCCCAGACAAACAGCAGCCTGTTTAATGAGCAAAGACAGCTCCCAGTGTTCTGGAACCAAATAAACTATTGGATTCTGCCCAGTACGCTATTTATAGCCTGCAGGACAGCAAGCAGCATCCTGAGCCTCCCTCCTGTACAAACACTGTGTTCTTCTGAGGCAATGGGAGGGTCTGTCACTCTGGGCAGAGAAAAGGAGCCGACAGGCCTGCTTTATCGCAAGCCTGGGGACGGCCGGAGAGGCTGAGTGTGAGGCAAGGCGGGAGATACTGTCTGTGGCCTCCAGCAGCTGCAGCTCGTGCAGGAGGCCCTGCAGCCCCACCCAGGAGTGCTCTCCCAGGCGCAGGTCTATCCCCAAGGAACCCGGGATCCACCAGCGCCAAGCGGCACATGGCCAGCAGGGAGGGGACAGGGCTGGTAAAGCCCTAGTTGGCCAGGCTCCACTTGGCTACTCCGAGCCAAGCTTTGTGCTCTAGAGCTTCAGAGACCTCAGCTCGCCCTGCTTCTGCACTCCCCAGGGAAATGTTCCAAGAGGACACTGAGGCGGGCGCACTCCGGCCAGAGTGTGACTTGGGCAGCAGGATTCACTCAGGCCACAGAGGTGCTGCTGGGAGAAAGTGCTGCGGCACAGGGCCGAGCTGCTCTATGCGTGTGGCTGAACTTGCACCCGTTTGCAAATGACGCTTAGGAAGGTGACTCTGAGCAGCAAGATGCAGTCTGCAGTCTGCAGCGACAGGCATGTCGGTGCGGAAGGGCTCCACCTCGGCCACTTCCAGCTCATCCTCTAGGCAGGCCCTAAACCTGGGCTCTTGGGTCCCACTGAACTGGTCGCTGGCTGCAGCATCCTGACCATGGGGCTAGATCCTGGCTCAGGCAGGCTGGGGGAGGGCTGGACCGGGGGCATGCAGCACGAGGTGCTGCAGTCCCTGATGGAGATGGCAAGCAGCGGTTCCAGTATGGCAGACCACCCCGAAAAACCCTGGGTGGCACCTTTCCTATGTGCCTAGCCCAGGATCTGTGCTTCCAGTCAAATTATGTGCAAGAGGGTTCAATGATGCATAGATGACTCCCAATGAGAGGATGAAACGTCAGTGTGAGGTGTGTTCCTTACAGATGACTCTTTACTTAGGCAGTCTTAACACATCTTGAATTTACAATGGTATAGGATGGCATACACTTTGTCCCACTTAATAGAAACTTGTACTTGAGCTGGTCTTTTCCAGGACTAGTGGTTTACAGTACAGTCCTCTCCTGTTACCCTAATCCTGACCCTAAGCTTGGAGAAGGGAACCCTGAACCACCAGGTGCAGTTCAGGGGTCATCTGGGCTCATTAGCCCCCTCCAAGCACTCACTGGCTGAATCGGCCTTTGGAGAAATAAACACTGGCAATTAAGGTTGCCCGGAAATGCCCCAAGCAAGCCCTGAGTCAACTTTGAGGGCCCTTGAGAAATGACAGAGCTATGGGTGGGACACCTGGATTCAAGGAGCTGCTCAGCTTGGGATGAGTTGTGGCTGATTAAACAGGACACTGTGTTCTCAGCTGCTTTCCTTGATGGGTGAATCCAGTTACCTACTTCCAGAAGTGCTCGGACCACAGAATGTGGTAGGAGCAAAGATCTGGGACTTCTGAGTCTATGTCTTAATAAGACTCACAGTTTCCACCCAGACCCCTTGGAATACCCACTCCCAGAGCCTCGCAGCCATGGTTGAGTTGGATATATGAGAGCACCATACCAGGAGGAAGCCAGAGTAGCAGGAACAGGCAAAGAGCCAGGGAAAGATACAGAGAAAGACAGAAACAAATGCCTGGCTCACATCATACCCCATGGAGCTGAGAGGACCCTGTCCTCCTGGAGCCTGTCTGG
Organism: Cavia porcellus; assembly: GCF_034190915.1. Taxonomy (NCBI): domain Eukaryota; kingdom Metazoa; phylum Chordata; class Mammalia; order Rodentia; family Caviidae; genus Cavia; species Cavia porcellus. The sequence continues at coordinate 15,818,357 of NW_026947500.1, read as the reverse complement.
ACCTGCCTTTCACCCACAGAACTGACGCACAATAGTGATGCATGGCTGTTTCCACCACTAGGTTTTTGCAGTAGTTGTTGCTGTGGCTAACTAGACGTGGGCCGGGCACAGAGTATGAAGCAGGACAGGATAGGGGTACTCAGGTCCACAGACACCAGCCTGGGGATCTTCGCAGCCCTGGGCTGGACAGCAACGCTGTCTCTGCATAGTCACTCACCCCCAAGCAGGGCACACGGAAGGCTCTGTGCTCAGATGGGAGGAGGCTGGGACCACTAAACCCTCCAACAAACACTCCACGTGCTGTGTCCTGACACACCCCACCCGGGAGTCAGATTCTCCTGCGAGGTCTGGGATAGACCCAGAGAACAGTCACCCCACAGGGAAGGCAGACACCATAAAATTCATGTCATTCAGTAGCTCCATTCGTGGCTGTGTCCACCAGCATCCATGCATCTGGCAGCTGCATGGAGCAGGGATGCTGGAGTCACTGGTGGCCAGGGGCACAGGTTCACCTCCTAGCCTTAGTGCTAGCAGGGGAAGCAGAGGTTCCGCTTGATGCTAGTGTGTCCTTGATATCCCTTGCAGCCTCTCAGGCCTGAGTCGCAGGGCTGAAGTGACACCACAGCCACTTCTCCAGCCATCTCACCCTGCTGGCCCTTCCAGCAGAGCAGGGGCACGCAGTGCAGTTTACCTTGTACAAAGGGTGGCAGGAGGCGGGGTCCCCTGTGACTTCTAGGCCTCAGCATTGGTGCTTTGTTTCCTTGGCTCCTTGTAAGGGCACATGGTCCCGAGTCTCCTCTGAGGCCCTTTGCTCAACTAACACTGCCTAACACTCCAAGAAACCTGCCCCCAAGAGATGACGGCTCAAACGAAGTCTCCGGAGAGTCAGGATCAGATTGGCTCAGTGCATCAGTGCTGGCCCTGTCAGGAGTGACCTCCCCCCACTACTGAGCTGAGACAGCTGGCAAGGTTGACAAGCATTCTGCTGGCTCCCAGCAAGGAACCGTGCATAGCAGGACAGTGCACCTTGCATCGTTCTTATCTAGCTACACAGAAGTGAGTGTCTCTCCTCCTTGTGAACTTTCTCAAGGCTGGGGAACAAAGGGGACTTTGAATAGCAGTAGGCATGGCCTCAGCTCTGATGAAGACAGCTCCTGGGGGCCCTTGAGTTCAGCAAGAGGTGAGAAGACTTTCCCAGAATGTTCCCCTCCAGTAGAGGTGAGCCAAGAAGAGAGAAGATGGCGGCAGAAGGAAAGCAGGGCGGGCTCTCCCCTAGATGCCTCCTCCACCGGGGAAGGAGCTGCCAACCCCTCCGCCCTGGGTAAGCTGAACTGAAGCCACGAGCTCAAGCTGAATCACCTCCCTTTTCAATGATTTGCAGTCCAGGGGACTCCACAGTGGTCCTTTAGGTGCCAAAGGGCCAGTGCCTAAATGATACCCAAGGTCAAGCATCTTCTTCCCCTCCCTTTGGCTGAGTTACCTGGGGATAAACATCACCACTGAGAGCAGGCATGGTGACATTTGTGTTGTGCAGAAGTCAGTCCCCTGGTCCAGGTCTCCTGGCATTCATCTCTCCCCACCCCCCACCCGGGCTGGTCCCAGAGACTGGCAGCAGGGTGGGGGTGGGGGGCAGAAGGGTGATGTGACCCCTGAACCTGGGCTGTAAAAGGCACCAGCTTCTCCCGGGTTTCTGGGTCACTCGCACTAGGGAGGCTCTCCTGAGAAGAGTCAGGGCCCTCACTGCCAGCCACATCAGCAGCTGCCTCGGAGGTGGCTCTGCACCCCGAGCCTCCTGATGGCCACTCTGCTTGCTAATACCTGACCTTGGCTTCACAAGCTCTGCTGATCTAGGACGCCCAGTCACGGTGCCCTCAAATTCCTTCGAGACGGTAGATGGGTTGGTACACACAAACCTCTCTTCCTTTTCGAGTTTCAGACGCTCAAGCCAGCGGAAGCAAACTGCTCTGCTTTGGCTCTCCCCTCCGACTGCCCCAGGTGGCTTGAGCAAACATCTCTTCAGCTCCGGCTGGAGGAAGCCTGGCTGTTCTCAGGTTCCCACTGCGCTGGCTTGTGCCCACCTCTCTGGGAAGCTGGGGCTGGCTGGGCAGTGTTCGTGGGCACTCTCTGTCCTCTACACCCCACCCTCGTTCCCAGCAGGAAGATCTAGTCACTCTCAGATAGAAACTGAGGAGCTGGAGCCGGCACATGGTGCAGCCTTGAGGCTATACTCAGCAGTGCTGATCCTGTCTGCAGGGCCCACATGTGACCCAGCTCAAGGCAGAGGTGATGGTGATGAGGTGAAGGTTCGAGGGTGGTTTCCTCCCAAAGGGAGGTACCCAAGGGTCACACAGGGAAGGCCCTGGATTAGGGAGGGGGCCCTCCTGCAGACAGCCCTTCATGCTTTGTTCTACAGAAAAGAGGCTCAGGCAGCAGTCTGCTCTTGGGTGTCGGACCCCCCTTCAGCCTTGCTTGCTGATCGCTGAGAATTCCCTCACCGGTGCCTCTTCATCTGGCTATGGGGTGACTGTGTGTCCTCACCCACCTGACTCGTTCTCCTCTGGTCCCAGCGACACAAAGCCTGTGTCCCATTAAGCGCAGAGCCCCAGCTTTGGTTCAGATGCTGATGCTTTGTACCATGTGGACAGGACCCCATTGCTCGTGGCTCCAGCTGGCTCTTAGCCATGCTTCACTGATGCTTGACTGGCATTTTTAAATTGAGAGCTGTGTAGGTGGTAACGGTGAAAATGGACGGCCAGGTGGATTCACAGACACCAGGTGACAAACCAGAAAGTCCAGACTCCAGAGATGGCACAAACAGGAACAGAAAGAGCTGCCAGAGGCCAAGTCACTCACGCTTCACGCTATCGTAAATCACCACACAGTCTCTTCGGCAGCTAATGAGACTCAACCGGATGTTAAGGGCGGATTTTTAATGTTCCCAGCCCCCAGAATAACTTAGTGAGATGTGGGGCTGGTTAACCAGCTTGATTTAATCTTTCTACAGTACTTAAAGCATCACAGTGTAACCCATAAAGGCACACAGTATTTGTCCACTAACAATTACTATTTTTAAAAGACCAAGATGACTTTCCCTATTGTTTGTCAGTTAGAGAGAAACTAACATGTAATGCTTCATGTTTACTTGAAACGGCAATTAAAAACAATCATGAACACATGTAAGGCAGTAACGACCTATTTAACCAAGATTTAACCAGAGAATGATCGATTTAATCATGTTCCGTTCCCCTGGAATGTAGCAATATTGATTAATTTAGATTGAGGATTGGCAAACTCTACCCTCTGAGCTTTACGAGCCTACGGCCGTCTGGAAAATGAAACTTTAGGACCACACGGGCACACACACTCATTTCTGATATCCATGGTTGCTTTCATACTTCGACCACAGTCTTGGGTAGTTAGAACCCTAACCGTGTGGCCCTCAAACCCTAAATTACCTACTGTCTGGCCCTTTAAGGAAAGATTTGCCCATCCCTGGTCTGGCCTTTGGAGGGAGACCATGCCAGACAGGAGTCTAGGCGGGAAGTGACAGTGGCCCCACACCCAGCCTCTGGCTCCCCAGGGCCAGGGCCGGGGCGTGTTCGCCCCTGAAAGAAGCTGCTCAACTGAAAGCACAGAACTGAGGTCAAGCTGAGCCCCAGGTTGGAGAACACGCAGACCGCAGCCCCTAGTCATCCAGCTGGACTCTAAGAACCAGCTAAGTCCGGGACGCAGGCCCCATGCTTCTGCTTTGCTAGGGCGTCTCGAAGTTGGGATGACCGTCCCAAGCTGATGGAAAGAGACCCTTTTCTGCTTGTGGACAACCAAAAGATAAGCCAGATCCACACATGGGCAGCTCCCCTTCCCCCTGCAGCAGCACCCAGAAATACCAAGTCCCAATCTCAGCCACAGGAGGCTCTGTGCACCCAAGTCCAGTGCCGTTAGGCTTGCTTGCCTGTCCCTAGGATGACTGCATCTGACAAGTGAGGGAGGCCATCCCAGGTGTGGCTTTTCCTGGGCCCACACCAGCTGGACAGGTGCTCACTGCTGCTCCTGGATGCGTGGATCCTGCTGGCTTCCCAGGCCCCTGGTGCTGCTCAGAGCAGGATTGAACTCATGCATGTGGGTGTGGACAGTCCAGGCCCAGGGCTCTGCTGAGCTCTCTGGCTGATGAAAGCGAGGGAGGACTGGAGAAGATGCAGGGTGGGGCAGCTTCCTCTTCCTCCAGAAGCATCTCTGGAGTCCCCTTGGGCCCTTTCCTTTCTCTTGCTTTCTCCCTCCTTCTCTATTCACAGCCTTCCTTTCTCCCACGTCTACAGACCTTTGCATGCCCAGTGTCCCCCCTCCCTCTCCTGCTCCACCCGTGTCTTCCTCCTACTTTGTCTCCTGCCGCGACATCTCAGAAGTGCACCTAGATCCTTGGGAGACACTGGTGAGCACCACCCAGCCCCAAGGGGTACATCAGAGGGGTCAAAGCCAACCCCAGTGGCCCCTTTCCCCTTGGGATGGTTGGATTTGGCTCCTGGAAAGTGGGGCACCGCCTTCTAAAGGACCCGGGGGCTATCCTGGCCACTGGGATGCAGAGGGTACAGTGCTGCCGCTTCACTGTCCACGGCTGAGTGTGGTGTTGGGTGGGGGCAGGTGACAGGTGGGGGGCTTGCCCACCTCAAATCCACACACAGAATGGGGAGACCCAGGTTCCAGACAATCATGAAAGGCAGTGACTTAACTTCAGAATCACCCCAACTCCAGAAATTGTAATCTGTGGGGAAATACGTGTCCATTGTGATTGAAGTCAAGCCACCCAGGTTAAGCAAGTCCCTGCCTGCCCTAGGACTCTCTCCATGTACCCTGGGGCCTCTGCTCTGCTAGACACAGAGACTCTTCTTAGTAAAGCCACCCTGTGCTCTTCCCACAAAGATGCCAGTGTGCTTAGTTTTGAAATCTTCTCTCGGCCTGCATAGTCCTCCACTTCCTCCCACCTTTCTCAGAGACCTGGTCAATCTTAATTAAAATGGACTCACTGAACTTTCTAGCTATTGGAAACAAACTTCTCGCTGAGAACTACAAATGAAATCTAAGCACAGATTGAAGCCATCAGGTCCATGGCTGTGAGAACTGAAAATAAACAATTGGGGGAGCCAGGAGCCGAGGGAAGATGGAGATCCTGAAGTGAGCTCTGCCCAGAACAGCACCCCAGGGGCTCTGCAGCATGGCCAGCTGCTCAGAGCCCTTCTCACAGACTCGGAGAGCTGTCCCTGAAGTCAGGTGTGAGGGGATGCAAAGCCAAGGAGACCCTGACCCGCAGGGACTCTGGAGGCACTGCAGCGATGCGGCAGGGAAGAAGAGGTGCATGTGAGGTGCTAACTCAGCCCCAGATCTGCACAGAAATGGGAGGAACCGCAGGTGGCTGTGCACCATACACAGGCAGCTGGGGCCCAAACGTAAAAGCAAAAGAAAACTTTGGGGCAGGAGTGCAATAGGGTATTTCTTGAACGTGGACTAGAGAAAGGCTAATTAAACAGGAAGCAAAAGGTCTCATCCACACAGGAAAAGACACAGTAGTCCTACGGTCATGTTGAAACCCTCTGTAATGAGAAGACATCCTTAATAAGGAAGAGATAAACCATAAAGTGGAGAGAGTCCCATCAGGGGGCCAACAGTGACCTTTTGGTCAGAGGTGGACCACATGTGCCACTGTGGCCCCCAGGATCACAGTGGAGCCGAAGAGCGCTTGCCACCTGGGCCCAGCGCCTCATGGCGTCCCAACACTGCGCCTGGCCTCGGGTTTGTGGAGATGTGGTGTAAACAGACCCACTATGCCCAAAAGAGATGCAGCCCGTGGCACATGGAAGTGACGGTAAACGGCTGGGTTGGTACATTTTCTATGTTCTTTGCACACCTTCCATCGTTGGGCTGGCAGCAGCCCACACACCCTGCATGCTCTGTGTCTCTTCTCGAGTCCCCTTCTTGCTGACTTGGCGTGATCTTATACTGCTTGGTGTAATCATCTTCAGCCTGGCACCACACAGCTGGAGCAGGCGGTAGTCCCTGCAAGCACATTCTCAGAATACAGCTCTTTCATGAAGTCACACACGTGCCAGTGTAGTGTGTTTAACATGCAAAGGATTCCTACAAATGAATTAAGCAAATGACAACCAAATAGACACTGAGGAGGAGACTGCAAATGACAAAGAAAGATCTGAGTAACAAGTCGAGGAAAACGAAGTGGCAGTCTTCATGGGTCAGCCTTACTTACATAAGCACGATGGCTGAGGAGCAAAAGGCTGAGAGACTCACGCCTTGGGCGAGGTAGATGGTGACAGCGTCTTCCCACACTGCAGGGAGGGTTTAGACCAGTTCCACCACTCGGAAGACAGCGTCACATAATTTATTAAAAGTGAAGTCATAAAGAAGCTAGGACCCAGCAAATTAGCCTCAGGACATCCCCAAAGGAATGCACAACTGCGTGCACCAAGGGACAGACATGAGGGCTTACTCATTTTGTCACTGGGACACAACACATAGCCCCACAATTTAAAGGAGCAGAGATTTACTTGGCTCACACTTCAAAAGTATCAGTTCTTGCATGGTGTAAGAGCCCAAGAGGAAGAAAGCTGCTCACATTGAGGCAGCCAGGAAGCAGAGGTAGCAGCTGGGAGGGAGATGTGCAGAGTGCTTCCGGTCACACCTCCAGTGGCCCACCTCTTCCACCTTCCCCGTCTCTTAGGAGAGGGTCTGCTGCAGCATCTCTGGAACCTACTCACCTTCTGCAGCTCCATCTTTAAGTGCACGAGGCATAACCAGACATAATCCATAACACACACACTACATTCATTCTAGCAATGTTTGTGGAGCCCAGAACTACAAATGACCAGATGGACGTGAGTAACAGGGATGTTACTAAGGAGCGGTGCCAGGAAGGACTGATTTTCTGATAAACACAGCGAGTCATGTACCCTGGCAAGCTCACCCCGACATCATTAAGATAAAGATCAAATCTACGCCTGTTGCTGAGTTTCTGGAGAAAAGCAAGGAAGTGTCCGTGAAAGTCAGGACACTTGTCACCTTTGGAAATAACAATGCTATTCTCTCAATATATGTTATTTTCAGGGGACATTTGCTGAAATGTCCATCCTTCCCATCAGCTAGGATTTCCCAAAATGATTCAAGGTGTTACACAGGCAAATGCCATATCCTAATAGATGTGTATTGATTTCATAGCATATTTTTTTAAAAACCCAGCACATCTAACCAATGCCTTCAGTAGTGATACCAAGTTTTCTTTATAAACTCATAAAAAGAATCCATTGCAGGTAAGCTGTTAGGCAGGTGAGGACAAAGTTGAAATGCTGTCGTAGTCTGTATGGAGATCTGTGGAACCCTGTGAGGAAAGGAGGCCAGCTTGACCCAAGTACAGCAGCTCCCGGGCTCTCTGGGCATACTTCATCCAGCTTGAAAAGATTACCATGACCCAATCCAGGGCTCATTCACAGCCCAGAGGACAATTCATGCTAAAAACTATTTGGATGTGGATTTATTTTCCCATCAGAGAAGACAGCTTTATTTTAATTCAGGATTTCAGTCCATGGTCAACTGGTTCCACGGGAAAAAATGACATGGTGAAAGGGTACTATGGCTTGTATCTAGATGTTCCCCAAAGCTTCATGTGCTCAGAAGTGGGGCTTTTGGAAAGTGGTTGGATGCAGGTTGTGTAAATATGGATTAATGGCATAATTTAATTAGTCTACTGATAAGTTTGGCATAGTTCTGGGTATGGATAATGAGAAGACCCACCGTGGGTACAGGAAGCACTAACCGATAGCTTGTGGCCTGAATGAAATGAAAGGGAGAAGGAAGCTCAGTGCTGCTGCTTCCTGTCTTCTACCATGCCTGCCAAGCACTGTTTCTCCTCTGCAATGCCCTTTTGCCATGCTGCCCTCCCTGGGAGCCAGCTGATTGCGCACTGAAACCTCCACAAACTGTAAGCCAAAACAAAACCTCCCTCCTTAAGTATCAGGTATTTTTGTTTCAGCAATGAAAACAACTGAGACCAAGGGCATGGCAGGAGACCACTGCTCAGCTCATGGCAGCCAGAAATCAGAGAAGAAGAGAGAAGTTGAGGATAGGAACATATTCTTCCAGTGGCATCCCACCGTGCCACCTCCAACCTCACCCCACCACCTAACAGCACATTCAGCATTGAGCTTACTCACCCATGGGTGAATCCATTGAGTAAGACACCCACATGATCCAATCACCCTCCAAACACACAAAATCTTTGGGGACATTTTAGATCCAAACCGTAACAAATGCATACATTAAATTCTCTCATTTTTAAAAAAAATGCCATTTGAGCTGGGTCTTTCTCCTCCCCCAAAACCTAGGGAGAAACCCCTGGCTCAATCTACTAGTAACATATCCTGGAAAAATGATGAAACCCCTCAGATCTATCCCAAGTGTCAAGAAGGAGCTCGGTGTCCCTGTATGTGGTTTTGCTTACCACAGGTTAATCACAGTAAAAAAAAAAAAAAAAAAAAAAAAAAAAAAAAAAGGAAAATTCCAGAAATAAATAATTCTCAGGCTTTACATGGCATGGCACACCATTCTGATTAGCAACTCTGACAAATCACACCATCCTACCACCCTATCTGGGAGACTCCCCGATTTACCAAACTGATTTATACTATGCTTGCTGCCACCCTAGTGATAGTCTCAGTGGTCACATTAGCTGTCCCAGTGTCCCAGTGCTCATATTCAGGTAACTCTTATTTTACTTAATAATGGCCCAAAAATATAAGGAAAGTGATACTGACAATTCAGATATACCACAGAGAACTCTTAAAAGGCTTCCTTTAAGTAACAAGGTTCTAGAATACCATAGGAGAGAATGCACAGGGCAAGCATAGCACACATGGTAAGGTTCGGTCCCGCCATCGTTTCAGGGTGTTTATAACAGTGTTTGGTACTACCATTGTTTCAAGCATCCAGGGAGAGCCTTGGGATGTATCTCTGGTAGGATAAGGACTCTACATACCCTACTGTGAAGAGAACAGGAGAATGGGTCAGGTTAGCAGACCACTCGGGGGCTCAGAGCTCCCTAGCATGTAACAGAGTTGGACCCCACACGAACAGAAGGCCGAACCATGGACAAAACTCTGAAATTTTTTTCTGAGTACAAAACAAGCAAACAAAAAGCCTCCTGTATTTCCATGTTCTTTAATTTAATAAAAAAAAATTTCAAATGATGATTTGATGGTTAGGGATAGCAGCAATAGAATCCAGTCATCATAATGCCAGCATAACTGGGATGGACCAAGTCCCGTGGTCCCAGGGGTAGGCAGCAACCTGAGCCTGGGTGTTTTTGTCACAGCATTGGCCCCCTCTCCTGCTCGTACTCACTGGACACCCCATGACTCTTCTTCCCCTGATCATTACAACCTAGAGGGCAAAAGGGACTTTGTGCTGGCTCTGTACAGCCCAGGGTGAGGTCTGAGCAGCCTGTTCCTCGAAGCTGGCTGCACAGGAAGAAGCCCCAGGGGAAAGAAGGAGACAGCTTCTGAGAGCAGAGACCTCTTCCGCACTGAGGATGGAACCCAGGGCCTCACCTGGGTCAGGCTAGTTCTCTTCCACTGAACTCTTCTAGTCCAGGGAGTTTTTTTTAAGACAGAGTTTCACTCTGTCTAAACTTGCCCTAAACTCATGGCAATTCTCCTGCCTCAGCCTCCGGAGTACTGGAATTACAGGTGTGCACTGCCACCACCAGCCCAGGAAGCTTTTAAGAAAGAAGTTCTAGTCTTTCTTTATGGCCTGTCCACAGGCACAGGACCCAGAGGAGGGGTCCACAGTCACAGAACACCTCTTTATTTGATCACTGTCATAGACCAAGAACCAAATCAATTTTAGTAAAAACAACTCTGTACCTGCCCTCTTAAGCAGAGCAGACATGTTCTCCATGCCTGGATCCCCTTAAAAGTTACGTGGCTTCTAAAAGTCAATTGCTAATATGCTCCATTTTGAGAAATGAGTGTGTTTTGTCCTGGAGAGTTCGGGTTGCACATGGGGTTAGCAGGAGATACCCGCTTCTCGGTGTAGGTAGAAGCCTGGCTGCCATGGCTGGCATCTCTGGCACAGCGTGCAGAGTGAGGTGTGTGTTTGGGTAAAGGGTTGTGTCCTCAGAGACTGGACTCAGAATATTGCTGCTGCCACCTTGTGGGTCGGGATGGTCATCCTTGACCAGCACCCCGGAGCCCTCGTCTCCCACACTGCCTCCACTCTTCTGGCCGGTGTTTCTTATCATCCTCCTCAGAATGGAGATTTGCTTATTGAAGTACATAGTGATTGACTCAAGTATTTGAAAAGCCAGGGAAGAAAGCAGTGTGTGAGCCACACTGCGTCACATGTGTCATGTGGGTGGACAGGAGACCACATCCATCCTTCCTTGAGGCTCTTGCACCCCAGGATGCAGCCCCCATCCCTTCCAGCTGCAGAGGCTGGGAGGACAGGGAGAGTGGGGGGCAGGGAGGGGTCCCTGAGCCAACAACCACACCTGTCCTGCTTGGGAACTAGGACGTGGCCTCGTCTGACCGCCAGTGAGGACCAGCTGCTCACCTGCCATCTCTTTGTCTGTGCCCTCTTGCTGTGCTCAGTGCCGCAGATGCCCACAAGTGACAGGGATCTGCCTCTCATAGTTCTGGGAGCCAGAGGGCCAGGACAACGTCACTGGTCCAAGATGCCCCCTAGCTGGGGTCTGGGGAAGCCCATATTATGGCTCTAGGTGGTATCTTCATACCACATCTACTTCTGGAGGACATAGCAGCAGTGGCTGTGGGTCCCTTTCTAAAGTCCAGGGACAAAAATTGCATTGAGGGAGACTTTGCCCCAGCACCTGTGTCCTCCAGAGGCCCAGCACCCTGACACCTGGCCTTGGAGGTGAGAACCCTGGTGTGTGAGTGTGGTGGATGCAGGCTTCAACCAAGGGCAGCCACTGCGGTGCTCCCCAGCAAGTGTGCGGGTGCGAGCACTTCTCCATACTTTGCCCCTCTTAGTCACTGGGTGGGTTAATCTAGGACCAAGGTCCTCCATCCCTGGGCACTGGGCATCTGTTTCCTGTCATTCACAGGGAGAGCCACCTTGTAGGGGCTGGGATTTCCCCGTGGTGGCGAAGCAGGCCCTGGGCTCTGCGGTGGATGCCGTCTGTGGGTCCCTCCTGTCCCCAGCTCGCCCTTTCCCAGTGGCCTCTGTAGGGGGAGCAGGGATGTCTTAGCTTGTTCAGGATTCTTTTGCGCTTATAGCAGCATCGCTTAGTATGCTGAGGTCCTGGGCTCCATCCCCAGGAGCACGTTAAAACATCCTTTGAAAGAGGCCACAGAGGATGTTTGGGAAACGTGGCACCAGTTTCAGTGGCTTGCAGCTGTTCAGTTTTCTATCTGCTCTATAAACTCTTACGCCCTTTTTTTCACCAGGAGCTGCAGCCGCCGCGGGAGCACAGAACACAGAGAGGGAAATGGTGATGGAAAAGGACTCGATTTCTCTGGAGAGAGGCACCAAGCTTGGTCCCTAGTCTGTGTGCTCTTGGGAGGTGGAGCACCTTAAAAGTGGAGCCTGGGGGTGACTCAGGTTGCTGAGAGCAGGTCCTCAGAGGTCCTATAGGACCCTCATCTCTTGTTTCTCTGTCATGTAGCTGTAATGAGCCAAACAGCTTCGCCCCACCATGACACACTGCCTTGCCTCAGTGCCAAAAGCAGTGCTCAGATATTTTGTTATGGAGATAAAAAGCTGACTAATACAGAGGTGCAGACCTCCTGTCAACCATGGCATACTTGAGTATCTCATCCTGGCTTCAGCTGAGCACCTGAGGGCTCCCCTGGAGACTAGCACCTGGACTCTGAGTACAGTCGGACGCTGGGCCAAGACAGGGAGGTCTTCCACTTCGACAGTGCTACTTAGGTGTTCTGGCTTCGTAGGAGTTTGGGATTCGGGGCTCGTCTTCTTTGGGCTCTGGTTTAGAATCAGCTGTCCCCCAGTTGGGCTTTGGATCTTTAGGAGATGACTGGGCCAGTCTGTGGTTCCAAGGACAACCCCGGCAAGCTTGAAGTTCAAGTGGGAGGCCTGCCCCATTAATTGGATAATGCATATGTAAGAGCCGATCACACCTGCAGTGAAATCAAAGGGGAACTCTCCAGCCAAGCCGCCTTTTAAGTAGGTTCGGGTGTTGTCACTCCAGGCTCCAGCAGTGGGTCTGGGGGAATCTGTCTGTGGCCCGTAACACGCTCCGGAGTTTTGTCATTCTTATTTTGTAAATGCACAAGAGACAAAACTTAAGCAGAACTCAAGGGCTTTTTTTTTGTACTTAAACCAGAACAGATGCTTGCTTTTCCTTGACATAAAATCCAAATGTCAAAAAAGGAAAAAAAGAAGAAAGAGGGGAGGCAGAGAAAGAGAAAGGGGTGAGCTGGGGATCGACCTCAGGACGCCAGGTTTGATAGTCTCACAGATGCTAAGTCCAGTGACTGCTGGAGCCTCGACCCCTGTCAATCTGCAAGACGAGAACAGGTTTCCTCAGAAGGAAAGACAATGGCCGTCCTCAAAAGAGCCAGCAACTGAGGCTTCTGTGGGCCGCACTGCCCATTTTCTTAACTTCCATTTAGTTGGTAAGGACTCCAGCCCTGGATGGCCCCCTGCCCACTGACCCCCCATACCACCAGCCCTCGCCTGCTTCTCCAAAGGCTTTCAACTGCCCACAGGCCAGACCTCCCAACCTGTGGGCCTTTTGAACAACAAAACATAAAATCAAATATTAATAAGTAACAAACCATAAAACAACATGTATAGCTTGAGTATCCCTTATCTGAAATGCCCAGGACAGAAGTATTTGAGGTTCCTACCTTATTCAGATTTTGCGTAGACACTGTCGGGTGAGCATCCCTAGCCAGAAAATCAGAAACTCAAAAGTGCTCCAAATCCTAAAGGGGTGCTGTATATGTAGATGGTCCAGAAAGATCATGTATTTTAAAGTGAAAGTCCAGAATTGAGTCCGAGTAAAAATCAAGTATTTTTGTTCAATTCATTCTAAAAACAGCAAAACTGGTAGTGGTTTGCTATGCCTCACAGGCACAAAGGAAAGAAATCAGTCTCAGGCAAAACGCTCCAAGCAAGCCTCACTGCTGCCTCCTAGGTGCTTCAGAGGCAGAGGGTTAGGATAGCACGGGCGACCTGGCCCTCTCTGTCCTGCAGCTGCGGAGCTGGCTAAAGTGTGCAGCTTCGAGGGTCTAGAAGGGAAATCTGTTGTGAATGGCGACCTTTGAGACTGAGCTTAGCATTGAAAGAACAGCGCTTTCTGCCAGAGGGAGGGTGGGCTGCAGCGGGCTGGCTCCTGGCTCCTGCTCCTCCGGCAGGAGTCTCTGGTGCACTGAGGTACCATGGGCCTGCCCAAGTTTGCAGGAAGCAGTGCGTCCTGGCCTCGAGGCACAGGCCCAGCAGAAGGGCTTGCTGCAGCCCGCTCCTCCCGTCTTCCTCCCTCTCTGCCTCCCTCCTAGCTCATTGTTCTGCCACAAGTCTCAGCCCGACTGCTCCAATCTCTGGAGTCTCTGGAGGCCCCGAGGAGGGCCTCATGCTACATAGACATTAATCACAGAAGTGGTCACACCAGAAGTGACTGCTTCCTCGGGGTGGAGGGATGGCCCTCGGTCACTCAGACATACACAGAGTCACAGCAGCTGCCACTCATTGGCACTTGCTGTGTGACAAGCAACTGTCCGGCTCTGTTTGTTCTACCCCCACCCCCACCCCACCCGGCACTGCACTGTATTCAGGAGGAGACAGAGAAATGGGCCAGTGGGCCTCTGCAGGCCAGACAGAAGCTGAAGGAGCCTGGCTTGCCTCAAAGATGAGATGTAAAAGCCAAGACCACCCTTCCTGACCCTGAGACCTCCGCTGGGCCCCGCCTCTTGCTTCCCATCTTCCCTGTTCTGTGGGAGCATCGCCTCTCAGTGCTGCTCCCCACACTCTGAGAGCCAGGAGAACAGTGAGAGAGGTAAGGGGTCCAAATGCACTCTGAGGGCCAGGAAGGCAGTGTTCGAGGGGGTTGGAAGAAGTTGCAAAATACACTGCTAATTCAAGCTGCCTAAGAGACTGATCTGCATGACTAGAAGGGAAGTTCGCTAGGGGTGGACAGGCTGACCTGGAATTCATGCTTCACCATGGGCTCTGGGGGGCCGAGTCCTTCCAGGCTGACTCCACTAACAGACCCGAGGCAGGAGGCTCAGCCCTGGCGACCTTTGTTCCAGGGGCCAAGCATGACAAAGCAGAGCCATGCAGGACGCAGCCTGCTGAGTCCTGACAATCTTGGCCCAGGGAGGAAGGGTCCTTCTCATGGGGACCACACACCAGGAAAAGAGGCAGAAGTGGCTTCGCCAAGGACATCTATTTCCCCTCCACCCAGGACCACTGTGAGACTGTCTTACTGGCAGAAAGCGACAGGCCGGGAGCTACCCAGCATATAGCTTGAGGCCCAGAGACAGAGCCAAACCAGGGACGCTGCCCACACAGAGGGAGCTGGGGGACCACAGCCTCCAAGGCCCGTAGCATCCTGATCAGGTTCCTGGGTGGTGAGGCTGCCTGACCAAGCACGGGTGTGGCTTGACTCACACAAGTCCTGGAAGCACAAAGGACACGCAGGCCTCCAGGAAAGACTGCAGTGAGCGCCCCAGGATGCTTCGCCCACTGATGCCTTGGAGCTCGTCCTCCCCGTGCCCGGTGAGCTGGGCACAGACCAAGGAGTGCTGCTTTTTAAAGTAAAAAGTAAATAAAAATAAAATAGGCTGTGAAGACAGACATGCCTCTCTCCCTGCTTCTGCTCCTTTCTCCACCTGCTCCTCTCCTCACAGGTCAGAGCCGCCCACAAAGCAGTGCTGGATAAAGAGCACCACGCCATGCAGGCTGGGGCTCAGCACACTGGGGACCTCCCCAAGCACCAAGGAACAAAGCCCTAGACTGTCCTCCTAGAGGCTGGCACACTTTCTCCAGGGTGGCATGGCTGTGCAGGAGCTAGCACAGAGAGAAGTGGGCCTGTTTCTTAAATGAGGCACCCAACCTGGGTGTGCTGTTGTACTCCTGTAATCCCAGCTCTTTGGGAGGTTGAGGCAGGAGGACTGCAAGTTCAAGCCCAGCCTGGGCAAATTAGCAACACAGAGAGATTCTGCTCAAAATTAAAAAAAAAAAAAAAAAAAAAAAAAAAAAGGAAGGAAGGAACAAAAGAAAGAAAAGAAAAAGAGCTGAGGTGTAGCTCAACGTGAAGGCCCCAGTGCTGCAAAAAACAAAAACAGAGAACAGAGGCACCCATGAGGGCTGCTCCGAGGCTGCTCTCGGGACAGGCGGCACTTCTACCTGGCAGGGCCTCTCCCAGGCTCAGAGCTTCAATGCGAGCTTGGCACCATGCAGGCCACCCCTTGTAGCAGGCCTGTCCTGAGGTGCTATGTGCAGAGCCCTCTGTGGGTCTTCCCACTCGAGCTGTGAAAATGGGAAAACCAGACAGGCATCCAGGGAGCCATGGCATCACTGAGGTGATGCGGTGATGACCCTGCAGGCTGGAAGGAGCCCTGAGAGGCCTCCAGAAAGAGTGGGCTGTAACTCGTGCCATGCCTGGTTCTGACCCGACATGTGCTCGGGACAAGGGGGGTCCCCCGGAAGGGAGCAGAGCAGGAGCTGTGCCAGGGGCGGGCAGCGTGGACACTGCTCCACCCACACCTCTCAATTTACTTAAGACTCAACACACGCAGGGACCCAGCCTGCTGCCCAGGGCTGGCACTGCCCTTCAGCCCAGGCTCCCCAGTCAGATTGCCGGGGACCTTGGAGCCCCCAGCTCCAGGAGGATGAGCTGAGCTGGGAGAGCAAACCAAGAGGAACACACATGTGCGTGCGCACACACACACTATCCAGCCCTCTGAGAACAATCCTGAGCACCGATGGCCTGACCCCTGTAGACCACTCGGCCTGGTGCTGGACATTTCTGGGCTGGCAGAACCTGGCTGTGCTCTCTCCAGGCGGCTCGGTTCCCTGAATTCCATGAATAGGAATCTATCCTCAGGGACTCCCAAGGGAGAAACCAATCCTCCATAGAACACAGGTGGACTCTACTGGGTGTGCTTGGCTTTAACTTAATTTGGTAAAAATCAGGGATAATAAGAACAATTGTGATCGCTTCAACACAGGTACAGCTTCAGAGCCTCTCCTCCCTTCGACCAGGTGCACATGGCTCCCGCCCACCACCTCCACCTGCCCCAGCCCAGCTCCGTCGGCACCACTGAACCCCACCGTCCCACACAGGGGTAGAGAGCCGTCTCTGGAGGTGGGGACCCTGGTCCTCCTAGCGTGGAAGCTCCCGTGTGAGCCGCTTACACAGCCAGGAGGGGCGTGCTCGCATCCTGGACTCTGCACACCGGCAGACACCCTAGGCGGGGTGTGTGCTGTGGGGCCCAGGGACTCAGGTTTCTGCCTTTCGCTCCACGCTGCTGACCCCTTACACAGCCGGTTTATTCCATGCACAGCCATCCATCTCCATCTGGAAGAAGGTGCGGGGGGAAGGACTGGGGGTGAAGGACAAGGGTCCCCTCTGCCCTCCATGAGAGCCTTTTGCAGGGAAGGGTATTTCACAGCTTCATGAAGAAGGGAGCAAATAAGCTACATTCCGACCAGGACTGTCCAGTGCATCCAAAAGGTGGGATCTTCAGGCGCCCGTATGTGTTTCACAAAAATCAGGCTGGCGACGGTTCCTCCCCTCTAGCACCTGTAGGTTTTTATTTGTGCCACATGGCAGGCATAAAAATTGCTTTTCTTCCTTTTTAGTTACCTAACATTTTACTAGCACCTGTTTAAGTTTGCGACGTTGGCCCTGGTCTTAGGAGCGGGTAGCATCCCCGGCCCCTCTCGGTTCTTTTCTGTTCTTTCTCTCTCTGCCCACCTCCCTCCCTGATTCTGAAGCCTGTTCCCATTTTCACTCTTATTGTTGCTATTGTTAGTCCGTGTTTACGACAGATCTGTTTCCATTCCTTGTGGGTTTTGGGACATGCACATGACACATCTTAAATCTTCCCCCTCCCCCTTCTCCACCCACCTCCCCTTGCCTCAAACATCTGGACTCCTTTCCATTTGTAAAAGCTCTGTTTCTCTGCATCCTCCTGTATCTTGCCTGTTTTTTTTTTTTTTTTTTTTTTTTTTTTTTTGTATTTCGCCTTACTCAAATGAGGGGTCCCATAAGCCATTTAAACCAGTGTCTGATTTCTCCCATTTAATGCTATGTTTTCCAGGTGCACCTAATTTCCTACAAATGTCTTGATTTATTTTGCTTGTAGTGAGCAGTAATCCATTAAGTGTGGACACATTTTCTTTGTTCACTTGTCTGCTGATGGGCATACAGGAGGATTTTGCTTTTATGAATTCTGCTCCTATAAACACTGGTGTGCATACATATTTGGCTGTGGTGTGATAACTTCAGCTCCTTGCGGAAGGTTCTAGGAGGACCAGCACAACTGGAATTTCTAATTTAGTCTCTGAGAAACCTCCATGCTGGTGTCCATGATGGTTATACTAGTTTGCATTCCCACCAGCAGGGTAGGACGGTTCCTTTGGTACGGCTCCATGCCAGCATTTGCTACTCTTTGATTTTTTTGATGATTGCCCTTCTTTCTGGTGTAAAATAAATCTTAGTGTTGTTTTCATTTGCATTCCCCTTAGGTCCAGAGATGCTGGACACTTTTTTCATATGTTTGTTGGCCATTCATACTCTATTTTTTGGTGTTTTGGAGACAAGGTCTTGCTGTGCAGCCCAGGCTGACCCCTAACTCACCACAACCTTCCCGAGTGATCACGGGACCACAGGCCTGAGCCACCACACCTGGCCCATCTGCACTCCTTTTCCTGGGCTCGCCACTCATGAATCAGGCTTGCCTGGCTGGGAAGAAGAAAAGATAGGAGTAGCCGAGAGCAAAGCAGGGGACCGGGCGTGGGGTGGCATCTGACACTGGGGCTGAGAAGGGACCTGGCCTGGGTGAGAGAAGAGGGACGGGAGGACAGCAGCAAGGCTGCCCTGAGTCGGCGCCCCTGTCTGCACCTCCAGCCCCCCGCCCCCGCCCCACAATGCTTTGCAGCCCCCAGCTCCTCTACATGTTTTGCAGTCCTAGTTTCCCATTTCCAGAGTGCTCATCTCCTCGCATGTCCTTGTGACAGATTCCAGAACTGGGGCTCCCTGAGTGCAAACCCCAGCTGCAGGGCCTGTGGCCTTCTGCCTCTATTTCCTTGTCTGTGAGCATTCAGCCCTTCAATGACTAGGGCTGCATGAAGGGACAGAAAGAGCCCTTCAGTCTGGGAGCATTGGTGGCCTCGCCCCCTGTATCCCCTTCTCCTCGTTCTCTTCTGCTGGTGCTGCAGAGCAACTGACCTGCAGGGCAGTGAGCTGACCTCTGTGCTCTCGGAGCCAGTGCCTCCCCACTGTGCTCCGCAGCCGACTCCGTCAACCCAAGCCCACTGGCCCTCTGAGCTGCTCTGCACTATGCACTGAGGGAGTTGGCACTGGCTGCAGAGGGCAGGGTATAGGCCGGGCTGTCATCCATACTGTACTTGGTGGCCATGGAGTACAATGCCCTCTCCGAGCACCCACTCTCAGCACCAAGCTTGCCCCAGGCGGGCGCGGGAGTCAGAGGTGGCTCATCTCTGTCACATGGGTGCCCAGCACTGAAGAGGCCCCTGGCAACAGGACTCTGAGAGGCCAGGACTCTGGACTGGCCAGTGCCGGCCATCCCTCAGAGGGACGCTCTGCAGAAGGACCTTCCTTTGGAAAGCACCGGGGCACTGAGCTGCGGCTGGCAGGGTACACTGAACTGACACGCTTTTACGCAACCGTGTTTGTGGTGGCCTCTCCTGCCTGGTATCTGGGACATCTGCCGGAAATCAGGCCCTGTCTGTGGGATTCCGCAGCCATCTCAGCTGGGTCCTGTGCTGTTGACTGAAGCCACAGCCCGGGCCTGCACCTCAGACCAAGTGATAAAAAAGGCAATGTGGCCGGGCCATCAATCAACTCTGGTTTTTCCATCAAAGGTGAATCTTACGCAAAAATAAAATCAAAAGCCCTGGTCTAAAATATCCTCCAAGGGAGGCAAGCAGAGTTCTGCCCGCAGTGGGCAAGGCCAGTCCACAGCACCTGCAGTCCCTAATTATAGGGCCATCTGTGCCTGGTGTGTCCTGTGTGGCCCGAGGCGGCCTGGTCTGCACAGCCCCTAACTGCCGTGCCCACCACCAGCTTCCCTGGCGGAAAGCAAGGCTTCCGCCCCATGAGGCTGCTGACCTTTGCCTCTCGGCTTTACACTGGTGAGTGCTCCACCTTGGATCTTCCATGCATCTCCAGAACCTGAGTGAACAATTCCGTTTTCAAGCTCTCAGAGCCAGGAAAAGTCATTTCACTGACGTCTGGAGAAGGAAATATGCATAGACCAGGATGCCACATGTCTAGGCTCCATGGCTACCTAAGATCTACTACTGTTGTTGAAGCCGCTCAGTATGCAACAACCCAATGGCCTCAGCTGCTGCCCAATCCCCATCCTGAAGGCATGGAGTCCTTCATCCAGGGACAGGAGCAAGCTGCTCCCAGGCGCAAGGTCTCTGGTGAGTGTCTCTCCCCCACCAGAGGAGCCTTCGACGGATGCTGGGCCCAGCGCATTCTGCTCCAGCCCATTTCCACCATGGATCCAGGTCTCCTTGCTCACTGCTTGGTCACATGTGTTCCCTACCACTGTGGACATACATGTAGGCCCCAAGTTGACTCAGGAACACCTTGGTGGGTCTCTTTCCTGCCAGCCCCATGCCTCTGTCCTCCCTCAGCTGATTCTTTCCCACCCAACCCCTGCATGCACTAGATACAATGCCAGAGGCCCCAGCCCGAGGATAGCTCTGCTTGGTCCCACTGTAGCCACCTGAGCCATCTGGAGAGACATCAGGAGAGAGAAAGGAGGCCGACAACAGTAGGGATCCTTGTCTCCTGCTGCTCTCCCATGGGTGTTTGGTTCTCTTTTGTACAAAAGCTCATTTCAAACTCACAGAAGTGATGAGTGTACAGAGTTCCTGCCCTGGAGCTCCATCTTCTCACACTGACACTTATGTATAGCATCCTGTTCACACTACCACATCTCAGGAGGGCAAGACTGGCCCCCCACATCACACACAGGAACAACAAGAAGCACCAAACTGAAGGGATACACCTACCTCCACCTGGCTGCTAGGAAGAAAGGCTTAAGCTTTGCACCTAACCCACCAAGGTCAGGAGCCGGGACGCTGAGCTGAGATTCTTCACTTTATGTCAGGGACAAAAAGACCAGGAAGGTGATACTGAAAAGAAGGAAAATACACAGTCCCCACTAAGGGCAAAGGATCACCACCTAGGAAATCTAGGGCAATCCCTGACAAATCATTCCACCTCTCAAGAATTTCTCCTGTTTACCAGATAAAACATCCACAAAACATAAAGACTCCTATCACAGTGATCCATGCATACCTATGTTTACAGCAGTGCAATTTGTAATAACTAAGTTTTGGAACCATCCTGTATGTCCATCAGCAAATGAATGGGTAAAGAAAATATAGTATTTACACACATAGAGTGCTACTCTGCCTTAAGGAAAAATTAACTTGAGTCATTTGTAGGAAAATAGATGCACTTTGAGACCATAATACTAAGTGAAGTAAATGAGACACATACTCTTAAATATTGCATAGTTTCTCTTACATGAGAAACCCAAATTATAAATAAACAGCACAGTAGAGGGAAGATAAAAGAAGTAGGAAGACAGGTCTTTCTCAAAGGGGAAGGGGACCGAGAGACAGAGGGAGGCAGAGGAGGGAGGAAAAGGGGATTTTAAAAAAGGAACTGAGACATGAAATGTACATGTACCAGCTTCACACAAGGAATCTATTGTATATGCTGCAGATTTGGACTAAAAAAAGACCCACAATTAATCGCACACTTTCTTTACATAGTAATAACCAATCAGAAAATACAACGGTAGAGAATTCTACTTACACTAGGGACAAAGTCTTATAATGTCAGCAAGCATCATTTGAAACACATAAAGTAGCATAAATTTTTACTTAGAGCCACAATGGGTCCTTTGTTATACGGAGACACACAGCACACACGTCAGTGAAGAGTATTATTCAGATCAGTGCTCCTCCAGCCACACCTGTAAATTCAGCGGAAGACCAATTAAATCCCAGCACGGCACTCTGCTAATGGTTTATAACAGTTCAGTCATAAGGGAAAGCTGAACAAGGCAATGGTCTTCATATTTGTTTTACTGCACTATTTCCATCTCTACTCACCCACCTATTCATTATCTTAATGCACATTAAGGTTGCAGATATCAGTATTCTTCACCCTTACACAATTCACTTACATATCACAGTCAGTATTTGTTCAGAATAAGGGAAACTTACAGATGCACTCAAGCATGAAGCCAACAGTTCTCCAGGCCTTGGGAGGATGTCTGTGCATATCACAGATCAGTGTTGTCTGAGCTGCAGGCAGTGCCCTGCTTTCCCCTGGGCCTCAACCACCCAGTCCCTTCTCCTACTGTGAGCTTTTGAGGTTTTTCCATCAGTCAGTTCAACCTCAAGTCAGATTTTGTATACATGAAGTGCTTTTGTGTGTCTGACTTCTTGCACGCAGCATAATGGTGGAGAATTAACTAATGGGCAAACGTAACCCTAGCTGAACTGAGTCAGCGTGGTGCAGGGTGTGGAGGACCCACCGGAGCACTGTGGCCGACAGCATGAAGGGAGAGCTGGAGGGGAGGATGGTGGTGCTGACCTCCTGGAGAAGCTGTCACACTGGCTCTCCTGATATGACCTTGGCTGTTATCATCAGAGGAGCTTGAAGGGTCCTCACTGTTGCTGAGGATGGTTATGGCAGTTTTCAGGGGAGCCCTGGTCCCTTACCTTGAGCATCGCTTCCTGGCTTCATCGCAGATTCTCGGCCTGCTGGCACAGACCCTTCACCCCACTAGTGCAGACTTTCTAGCTTCCACCACTGATCCTTGCGCCTTCCCAGGGCAAATCCTTGACACAGACTTGCATGAGTCATTGTTCTGGCCTCTAGGCCTCCAGCTGGACTCATGCAAGACATTGCCATGGGATCCAGGCTCTCACCTGGATTCTTTGGGTCTCTAGTTTATTTACAGATTTCCTGCACTCTTCTGCATTTGCCTTTTTAGGTGAATCTTATAAAACAGTCCCATAAAGTAGGTGTCCTGCGTTAAATCTATTCCCTTGTAAATCCTGCCAATAATTTAAGGTTCTGCTAAGTGCCTACACGTATCAGTAGTTCAGTTGGATTAACTGCTGTAGAACATAATTGTTTTCTGTTGCTGTAATTCAGTACCCGGGATCCACAGTATGGAGAATAAGAACTGTTCACCTCGGAGTTTCCAGGCTGCAAGTGCAGGGTTGGGAGTCTCCATCTGTTTGCTGGTTTTCTGGTTACACTGAAGCAAGGCAGGGGGCGTCACATAACCAAACGTGGGGGATGATAGCAACCTGTGTGTGCAAAGAGGTCAGGTGATGAGTGAGGGGCAGGGCCAAGCTCCTCCATATCAGCCCTCTGGAGCTGGCATGGCCCCAGGAAGCTGCCTGACCCCTTGGAGTGACACCCCCAAGCCCTGCTGGGTCTGAGAGCCCCCTCCATGCCCTGAAGGTCCTGGGAGCCCAGAGCTGCTGACACAAGTCTGCAGTGGGACACATCCACCTGTGCCATGAGCCCTGCATGAACCAAGTGCAGTCCGGTCTCACATCCTGCGGGGCTGTGTCTTAGTCTGCGGTTTGCATTTTGTTTTTGTTTGATCAGCACATGTTTGCAGCGCATCACATCTAATGCCCCGTGAGAAGTCAGTATGCACACAGAGCGCATCTAAAGCCCTCTTCCACCCCTTTCCCTACGCTGAAGCTCCCTCCTCCACCTCTTGATTCCTTTCCATTTAAGAAGGCTCCTTCTCCCCACTTCCCAGTATCTGTCTTTCATTTCTCTCTGGGTTATTAGGGCTTCTCGAGTATCTAAGCCTGTATGTCTGATTTACTTCTCTTGGCATTATGATCACAGGGTGCATGCATTTCCCCCCAAATGACTATCCTTTCTTTATTCTCAGGCAGCTTCTGAGTAGAATTTAGCAACATAGTTCTGAAATTTATGTGCAGGACAAAAGTACAACAGTGGCCAGATGGAAACTTCTGTGAGCGTGGATTCCACAAACATGACTCACTGAAAGCCAAGAAAGCATATTTATGCAGATACGATAGTTAAAAATGTGGGCATAGAAAAGGCAAACAAATCAACCAAACGGAATTTAAAAGTCTAGAAACAGACTGATGTGTTGAAATAAAAGTGAACATTTTAACAGTCCTTCCCCACAGATTGGACATGAATTTGAAAATATATATACATGAGCAAATCAAATAAACCTCGGCAAAGTTTTCCTCTGAGCAATTCAAAATGTAGAGGTGATAAATAGAAAAACCAGTTTAAAGCCATCTGTACAATGAAAATAATTTAAAAAGGTAACCAACAGAGTAGAAAGAAAAATGTGTTCAGATCCTTTAAGCATCTACAATTCAGTAAGAATAAGATAACCTCTAGAAAACTGAGCCAGTGAAATTTAATGAGCATTGTAGGAAGGCAGAAATATAAATGGTAGTTATAGTTTCTTTAATGTTAAATTTTACTCGTGGTTAATAAATTAGTAAAAGGTCATCACTTAACAAAGTATTTTTAGTTAAAAATAAACACTATTGACAAGACTTGTGAGCACTCATATAGCAGGTGCGATCTAAAAATGTAGTGAATATTTAAATTTTTAAGAAATTTATGACAGTGGAAAACACATTGCCATGAACTCATCTCAGAATCCTTGGCTGTGCTTCAAACACACTTCCTGTCATCCGAGGGACTTTCTGAAGCAGCTCTGGAATCCTCTTCTCTCAGTGTCTGGGCTGTTCTTTCTGAGCTGCCTCTGTGTCTGGTCCTGCGTGGATGTTAAGCTTTCGCCTTTTGTGGTCATTTTGACTTTGGGGAAGAACCGGAAGTCACGTGCACGCGGTCCTGTGAGTCAGGTGCTGCAGACACCCCGACGTTAGGAGCTGCCTTTCCACGGCATGGCACTGCATGGCACGTGCCCCAGTATTCACCATGGTTTTTGTTTAATCATGTGTCGTACAGAAATGTATTAACGTAAAGGACTTCTCAAGCTGCTTCAGAAAGTCTTGGGAATGATGGATAAGTGTGCTCAACTAAAAGGCGAGCACTTTGAAGGGGGGAAATAGCAAATCTTTTACTGTAATAATTTTCTATTTCTATTTTTTAAACACAGCATATTTTTCACTCACTTCTTGCATATTATTTGTAAATGTGCATGTTTCTTTCCCTACGAACATTTCTGTTTCCTAACCTCCTGTGTCTACAGAAACACCAAAACAAAAATATTGTGTTTTAAAATTAAAAAACCAGAAATCATTAAAATGTTCAGAGGAGACATATTATCTTCACTCCTTAGATAGAAATCTGGGTCTTGGGGATGTCGCACAAGAGCCCAAAGCCTTACGGCAAAGCAGCAGAGATGGGATCCAGGGCTGCCTTGTTCCCAAGGCTCCTTGGTCGCTCCCACACATCCGTGGCTTCTGACAGACATGTGGCTTTTCGTCATACAGCCGGACCCAGGGCTGCTTGAACTCCTGCTCGGCTCTGCACCTGTCCACAGTGGAGCTGTGACCACAGCACTCAGCTGGCCCTGCCTCGCCTAGGGGTTCTGAGGTCGAGCTGCTAGAGGGTGCTGCCTGGACACCACTACAGTCACATGCTTACAGTCACACACGGACATGTACACGCACGCACACCTTCACACACACACTTATTATTAGAGCCTCAGCTCCTCTGCATGTCTAAAGCAGTTAGGCTGACTGAAGAAATGATGCTTCTTCACATCTTCTTACGGCCTCACGCTCAGCTTGTGGTGCTGCTTGACACTAGCCTGTATCAGGCAGGTGCCACACATGTGCTGTGCTCCTCAGATGTGTCCTTCCAGCTCCCTCCCACATCCTTTGGTCCAGGGTGCTCACCAACCTACCACACTTAGAACAGTTTTAAAACGTGTGCTCTGGGCTGGTTTCCTTTCCCCGCTCTCTGCTCTGTGGTCACTCACTTCTCCCCACCTGGCTTCCCCAAAATAGTCTCCAGAGCAGGCTGGCTATCTATGCCCAACCACAGTGATCAAGATTTCTGTGCAGCCTCAAGGCTGCCTGTGCTTCCTGCCTCTCCCCAGGCCACCCCACCATCACCCTCCCAGGAAAGACCACCCTCCTGCTGAGACAAAGCCACTGAGTGATTTCAAGGGATTCTCAACCCATAGTAGATTCCAAATGGTCAATGGCCATGCCCAGGAGTCCGGTGGCAGTAGAGCCGATGATGCCAGAAGGCAGAAACTGGAAGGCAGATGAGCCTGTTGTCCTTTGATACTGCCCACTCTATTTTGGTAACTGTAGTTGCTGTTTTAGTGTTGCACAAAGTGGAACTGCGCTAACTGCTGCTGCTGCTGCTGCTGTACCATCTGTCTGCCCTGCCATGGGCTGTCTCTCCTCCATGAGGCCTCTCTGTGAAGCCACCCTGCCTTGGAGCCAGCTGCGAACTGAAACCTCTTCAGACTGTGAGCGGAAATAAAGCTTTCCTCATTTAACTTTGGTATTCGGGATTTTGTCTCAGCAACAAGTAAAGACACTTGGCTCTGAGAATCACTAACAAGGGTGGCTTCGCTCCAACAGTGGCAAGGTGGTTTAGTGTCCTTGTAGGACAGTTGCCTGTGTGAGGCTGTGGTTGCCTTTGCGCAAGGCTGAGATTCTGGCAGAAACTTTTGTGACAGTTCTTGTCATCAAGCTCCTATTCAACCAATTTTACAAACCAGCCTTGTAAAATCCACTAAATTTCAAGGCCTTGGAATCTGCATCTCAAGGCTTCCATCTTCACTCTGGGCCGAGGGCCTCCACAAAAGGTAATATACAGCTAACAACATAGACTGAATGGGACCCTGTATATTGTTTTCCTATGTGCACATATTTATGATACAAGTATAAACAGGGCCCCACAAGGGATTCAAACACCCAATAATAAAATAGAATACCTGTAATAGAAGTTATGTGAATGTGGTCTGTCACTCTTCGTGACTTTATCTCTTATCTTCTCAGTAAAAGGAGCTCTTACTGATTCTCTTTGGCACATCTGATTCTCTTTGCCACCATATCTACTCTTGTGTTTGGGGGGCTATCATTAAATAAATACTGGTTACCTCAACATGGGCACTGTGATCACATGTCACCTGATCTAATAACTGACACACTTACTAAATGACTAATGGGAAAGTAGCATATACAATGTGGATACTTTGGATAAAATAATAATTCTTATCTTAAATGGGACAGAATGGGTCACCACAAGATTTCTTCACACTTCTCAAAACAACACATGACTTAGAACTCGTGAATTGTGTACTTCTAGAATTTTGTTTAATTTTGGGCTATAGTTGACTTCAGGTGACTGAAAGCATGGACAGAAAAATCACAGGTAAGAGAGGACTAGTCCCTGCTGGGAAAATTTTTGCAGGTATAATTTTTCAATTAAATTTGTGGACCGCATGTGTATTTTCACTGAGTTTCACTCTGTTAGTCAAGTGTTTGTACACAGGAACCTTTTCTTAATAATCTTTCTCTATCTCTGATTTTAACCAAGAGGGCGGGAGGAGGAGTCTTATACTTTCCAGAGGTTTTTTCTGGTCTCACTGAAGAATATCCATCTCTCGTAAGCATGGCTGAATGCACTGAACCTTTGAGATTTCCAGGGTTCCCACGAAGAGCTAGAGTCACGTACCCAGCCTTTTCTCCATGCCATGCTTTGCCTTTCACTTCGAACTTCCAGGACTTTTGCCATCTGGAAAGGCTGAGAACTCTGAAACTCAAGAGGCAGATCCTTGTATCTTTAATAATTCTTCTTTCACTTTACCTCATTATATCAAAGTTTACCACTAGCAGCAGAATGAATCCAGTAGCATCTTCAACATTCTGCCTGTAAATTTCCTTACCTCCATGTCTGAGTCCATTGCTTATGGGTCCTGCTTTCCACATAGTTGTGGGACACATTTCACCAAACTTTCTGCAGCTGTGTAATAAGAACTACCCTTCTTCACATTTCCAGAAACATGTTCTTTACTTTTCTCTTTGCCCTCTCTGGTGGTATCCTTAATGTTAGACTTCTCACAGGCTGCTCAGGGCGATGAGACTTTCTCTAAGATGAGTCTGGCTTTCTCTCCAGCACTCCTGGCTCCCCTTTGGAGGCAGATCTTTATCACCCGTGCATGAGTCACCTGAACGAGGTGTTGCAGTCCTTTCCCATCCATCAAACTAAAGCAATGGCTCCAGACTCTCCTAGCAAGCTGACACCAACACATTCTGGCTGACTGGAAGCTATGTTCCCTTTGCCTGAGACCACACCCTTAGGATCAGTTGTAATCAGGGTTTGCAAAGAGAACAATTACATACAGGACACATAATTTATAGTACTATTATGGTGGTCACCCAATGAGTCAAATACAAAGAAAGGGTAGGAAATCTGACCACACACTAAAGACCCAAGAAAATCCAGCAAAGGGCCTGGATCACACAGACCCTGTCCTACATGAGTCCAGCTGAAGATCTAGAGCCTATGACACTGCCCCCTGAGTCCAGCTGGAGGTCTAGAGCCCAGAGCAATGACTCATGCAAGTCTGCATCAAGAATCTGCACTGGGCAGGCCCAAAAGTCAGTGGTGGAAGCTACACAGTCTATGTCAGCGGAGTGAAAGATCTGTGTCAGTAGGCTGAAGATTCTGCACTGGAGCCAAGAGGTGATTCTCAAAATAAGAAAGCCAATGTGACAAACTTCTCCTGGAGATTGAATAGCACACATCTTCCCCTCTGGAGTCAGGAAGCGATGCTCAAACTAAGGACCAGAGCTCCCCCAAAATGAACCACAGCCACTCTCAGCAACAAGGTCCTAAGCTCCTCCAATGATAATGGCTGAATTCATATCAGGGAAGCCAGCATGATGAGCTCCTCTAGGAGAACCAACAGCTCCAAACAATGACACCTAGGAGAGCCCACAATGCCCCAATCTTCCTTTCCACATCTCCTTCTATGCTGGTAACTTTCCTCAGGTGGCCATCTACACTCGGCACCATGCTGATTTAACTCAGCTGGTGTTAATCTGAGCACTAGTTTTTAGTCCATAATGGGGTCCATCCCAGCACATGTTCCCAAGGGTCCCATCCCTGTGGACAAGAATCACCTCAGTTCTTCTGTGAGTGTCACACCCTTCCTTCCATAGGTCACACTCATACCTCCCCTTTAGGGCCTGGTGGGACATGAGTCCAGTTACAGGTTTGCAGGTCCTGAGGAGCCTGCACAGTGCTCAGAGGCTGCAGTCTCAGGAGAAGCCCTGCAAGTCTCCAGGCAAAAGAGGTCACCTCGGGGAGCAGGCTAGGCTGCTCCTTCTGTTATAGGGGGCCCACAGATGATCCCTCAGTCCAGTGATTGGCAGAAGAACTCATGGGGCTCAGTACATCATTACCATGGCTGCTATGGCTGATGACTTCGGAAGGATTTTAAGTATAGCAACAAAGATGGAAACAAGCCAGGAGGGAGCTAGGAGCAGCTCCTGAGGTCCCCTCCCTGCACAGGCACCCTGCATTTCCCCGGCACTGTGACACGTCACCTGCCAGGAGAGCGAAACCTTCAGGGCCACGGTATTCACTGCAGGCTGGCCACATGCACAGCCCTCTGCAGCCCCACACTCAGAACAGATCTCCACACACACCAGGTGTTTGTGCAAATAGTGGGGCAGTGGGAATGAGTTCTATTACTTACAGGGTGGGGGAGCCCTCCCAAATCCCGGGTTCAGAAATCCACCAGGGGCTGACCTTACAAGCAGGTTTACTCTAAGGAGAGGAGTTAGGTGTTGCTGACTCTATTGTGTGATGAAATTTAAGCTAGCCCCTTAACTACTGCTGCCTAACAAATCTCCCCAAATTTAGCAGCTGGAAGTGGTCCCACCCTGTCACTTTTCTCAGCCCCCATGACTCAGGAATTCAGGCAGAGTGAGGGGTCAGTCTCTGTCTTGTGGTGTTGGGAGCCTCTTCTGGAAGCCTTGAAGTGCAGGTGAGATCTACCTGAAAGCCATAACTGTACCACAGTTCTGAGGTCCACGATGACTGCTGGGTTTTGCTGCAAACACAACACATGGCCTAGCCTGGGGCCTAGGGATTCCCTACAGCATGGTCTCTGGGATCCAAGGATGCAGCCCAAGATAGCAGTGGAAGCCAGCATAAAGGAAGACCTTTATGGTCTGCCTTGCAAGTCCCCAGCATCACCCCCTTGAAGTGATGGAGATTCAGGGGAAGAGGCAGGACTGCTCACCTCTGTGTTGAGAGAGAGTGGTTTCCGGGCTGGATATATCCTTTGTCACCACCTTTGCCAAATACAGGTGCAATAGAAAACACAGCGAATGTTTAGATGTAAAGCTGTGTTATAGTAAATGTTACACCATGAGATCTTAATGTTAAGTGAGTGAAATAAATCAGACACACAGGCTAACACTTGTAATTTCTCTTGTATGAGAAACCCAAAGTATAAATAAATAAAATATAAGAAAGTATAAATAAATAAAAGTATAAATAAATAAAAGATAAGAAACAGGGAGATCTTTTGAAAAACAGAAGGTGACCAAGAGAAGGAGGAAGGAGGAGGAAGGGTTAAAAAAAGCTGAGAGGTGTTAGGTGCATGGACCTGCTCCCCGCCAGGAACGTGATCAACACATACTGC
This sequence comes from Cavia porcellus, assembly GCF_034190915.1. Lineage (NCBI taxonomy): Eukaryota > Metazoa > Chordata > Mammalia > Rodentia > Caviidae > Cavia > Cavia porcellus. Next base: position 15,788,433 of record NW_026947500.1, on the reverse strand, counting down.
AAACGCCAACTCACAGGAATATGAAATTTTACAGTTCCTCACAGTAAAAGACACATTGTGATAAATCTGCCACCAAATACTTTCCCTTGCTTCAAACACACGCATCTCTGGTCCTTGCCGCTTTGCTGTAAGTCCTTTTTCCTGTCTTTCTTCCTGCTGACGGGGCTGCCTCGACAGCCTGAGTCAACTCCAAACTTTCCCCTCTCAGGTCGTTCTGACCTTGGGGAGTGTCCAGATGTCTCATGGTGCAAGATCTGGTGAATAAAGTGGGTGAGGGCGCGTCAGGAGCCTGCCTTTCCACTGGATGGCACCACTCTCCGCAGCAGCCCTTACCGTGATTCTATGGCATCTTACAGTCACACTCACGAAAGAGGATTCCAGAGCTGCTTCAGATGGGGCAGGAATGTTGTCTAAGTGTGCCTGGAGAGGGAGGAGCTGGAGGGCGTTCCCCTTCGGTGTGTCTTTACCAAACCAATCATCTCCCCCTGCATCTGGACCACACCTCAGTCACCTTGCTACAGCCTGTGGCAGGGACAAGAGTGAGCTGAGAAAGAACACAGAGTCTGCGGGGAGCAAACCCGTGAAGCAGCAGCACGGCTGCCTCTCCCCAGGCTGTTGACGTGGTTGAAAGCTCTCAGGATCCAGGATCAGCACTCAGTATTTGTCTTGAAGGAAAGAGTCCCGGACACTGTGCGCTATTTCACAGGTAGTATCCTGCAGCGCTGAGCCTCGCTCTGCAGTGGAGAGGTTTGTCCAGGCTCTGAGGCCTGGGAAAAAGTGTGTGTGTGTGTGTGTGTGTGTGTGTGTGTGTGTGTGTGTGTGTAGGGAGAGAGAGCAAAAGGCAAAACATGAAGGGGCTTCAGGGGGGCAGCTGTAGGTGGGAGGAGCCTAGTACCTGCTGCAGGCCGCCAGCTGACCTCCCCAATGGCCCCTCCATCGTGCCCTCTGTGGAGCAGTGTGCTGCCTGACCCCTCAGCCTGTCCCACCACCTGGCCCCCAGCTTCTCCTCGGGACCTAAGCCACCGCCAGGAGTTGCATAGGAAACATGTCTCCCAGCTGTGAGTGTGGAAACCGCCTTTTCCGGGGAGCTGATGGACGGTAGCCTATACAGGTTACCATGAAGATGGGCAGTGCTTCCCACATGGTGACACACATTGGCCTCCAAAGCCCGCTCTGCACACAGTAGGCGTTCTGTAAACTCAGAGCCTTCCTGAGCAGTAGAGGCAGAGCAGGGCCTGCGCCTCTCGACCGCGAGCTCAGGCAGCCCTGTGTCCCACACCGTGCAGTCACCCCAGACCCTGGGCGACACAGAAGGCCACACACTGCATTCCCAGAGGCTTTGGCCTGAACAAAGATCTCACCCTCAGAATAGCTGGTTACCATTCACAGTGTGGAATCAACACCCACATCAGCCACAGCTTGAGGAACCAGCAGGTGAGTGAGCCCCAGGAACTGGGTGCACGACGTGACCGGGTCGATGAGCTTGGCTGTCACTCTGCTCTCTCGGGCTTGCCACCCTGCTTTTGAAAGTGTCTCCTGGAAGCACAGCAGTGAGACAAGCGAATGGCCCACAGGGCCACCGGCTCTTTGTAACCAGCCTCCTGGTCCCTGCTATAATGAGACGCAGCTTCGGTTGCTCATCTTCAGACTACTCCACTGGTGTTGTTCAGACTCCTGGGCACCCTCTCTGTTCCCTCAGAAAGCCTTTCACACATAGCCAGGCCACCTCGGTCACTGCTGTGAACATTGCCTGCAACCACAAAAGACCGCAGTCACAGGCTCCTCAAAACCTCCAGTCTCCCAGGTTGATGTGGTATTCACAGGAGGTCTGTTCCTGTGACAATATTTTTTGAAGTTCAGTATAAATTCTCAGTATTATATTTAAACATAGATTTTGCGCCAGCAGGATCAGGAATAACTTGCAAACTCTATTTCCAAATTTATCCTTTCTCCTTTGTCCAGTGATGACTTTTTAAGGAATTTGCCTATTTCCCCCTAAAGCTGTGAAGGAAAGTTCAGATGGGAGAGTACAGTGAAAGAAACATGAAGGGGCATGGTGGTGTACTCCTGTGACCCCAGCACTCAGGAGGCTGAGGCAGGAGGATCGTTTCAAGTTCAAAGCCAGCCTGGGCTGCAAAATAAGACCCTGTCTCAACAAATGAGCAAACAAATAGGGAAGAAATCTCTTGACTCTTACACTTCAAAATATATTTTTGCCAAATAATTGAATGAGTTGGTCCCACAGCCTCAGAAGGTTCTCAGTCTATTTCCCACTGAGGTGGGAAGAGGCGTGAGGACTCGGGGCAGGGGTGGACACCTGTCCTTTGAAGGTGGGGAAGGTAACACGGTTTCATAGAAGCTGCAGAAAGGCAAAATGACCCAGGCTCAGGTAAGCTCAGAAGAGAAGTCTGTGAAATCCGAGGCCGCCTGGCCCTTCCTGACATCCAGAGTGTCACCCAGCCCTTCTCTGGCTGGAGCCAGGGTCCCTTTAGCCCTGGGATGTCCTCCTTAAGCATGTCCAGTCTGCCATCGGTGACCTGAGGAGGAAGCTGAGCTGTGTGACCAAACAACTTACTTTTTCCTATTTTGCTAATTCCTCAAAGTAATGTTACTACCACTATTATTACTACTAATAATAACAATAGCAATAATAATATTGCAAATAACAGTGGTGATGGGGGATGCTCTGATGTTTTTAACATTAGCAGAAAGCATAACTTTAGAGAAAGCATTACAGTTCTTCTAAAAATGAAATATTTATGTTTAGTTGTTTAATATTTTACAGTATATATTTTTTCTGACAAAATACTTCATATTTTAGTAGCTTTTTAGTCCTATTTTTAGTTTGTGTAACAAATAGCTAAAAATTATTCAAATTTTTAAAAAAGCTTCCTTTTTTTTGTACTGGGAATTGAACTCACAACCTTGTGCTTGCCAGGCAGGCACTGTGCCACTGAGCTACATCCCTAGCCCTCAAATGTCTGTAGGACACACAGTCTGTATTTAATGTACCAATTTTGTTTATAGCAACATTTTTCCTAACATTTTAATGGGACTATTTTATAGGGTGTCTTAGTTACTTTTCTCATTGCTGAGACAAAATACATAACACCCACAAGTTAAGGGAGGAAAGGTTAATTTAACTCATGGTTTGTGGAGGTTTCTGTCCAAAATTGGCTAGCTACAAAGCAGGGTGGCACATGGCAGAGGGGTATATCCAGTCTACTCAGACTGGGGTGGTGCCAATCCAACCATGAACATCAGCAATCACCCACCTTGAATGCCAGCACCTTAACCCCAGCATGGCGCTGCACACCAATCACGTGCTCTAGACTCAGTGACCTCCAAGAAGTCCACCCCCCATAACTGCATGAGGCTTTGAGGAGACACCTAGACAAACTATCACACAGGGCATTCTTGAAATCAGTAATGACAGTAACACTGCCATAGAACAGAGTAACAAGTACTTATTGTACCAATTTCTAATGTTTACGCCATGGAATATCCTGTAACATATTTAGACACTTTTCCAAGAGCACAGCTATAGCATCACCTGCCTAGAAGGAGTTAACTGCACCACATGTTGCAATGCAACAGCTTACTTTGTAAATAAAAATATGCCTTAAAAGATAAAAAAAACACTTGGTGCAATTCTTTAATGTATCCATATAATATTTGCTAAACATGTTGGCTCACTTTTATAGTTCTGGAATAAATCTTCCTTGATTAAGCAGGTGTTCTTTTCAAACTCACTAATATTTTATAATTTTTTGGTTTTGGATCCATATTCACCAATGGAATTGGTCTTTTTTTCTTCCTATTTTGCTTCTTTTATAAAGCCAAACTTTGGCATTAAGATGAGTGAACAGTGAAACATCCAAGGGAAGGTGCTCTCTGCTTCCTCTGTCACCTGTCACGGTTTGCATAATACGGAAATGACACTTTATTAGGTAAGGCACATTCAGCCACCTCACCCTCGGGCCCACACTGCCCCTCACAACATGCTTCGCTGTGTGCGCCACGCCAAGGTAGTGATTTCTTGCCTGAGTAAGCAGTTCCTTTGATGAAGTTCCCTCTGAGGAGAAAAAACATGCCCATAAATATTTTTAACATTAGCAGTAAGTATAAATTTAGGGAAAGCATTCCAGTTCTTCTAAAAATAAAATATTTTATGTCAAAATCATATTTTCAAATCAATATTATTCTTCATAAAAAGTATTTTTAAATGGCTTTCTTAAAACAAATAAAAGTACATTTTTTAGGGAATGGAAAATGTACTCTCCAGGGAGCCACATAGTTCATCCCAATGACAAGAGCCACCAGGAAGCTGAATTTGGGTAGCCCAGTTGCACATGAAGAGCCTGATTCACTGAGGCCAAGGACAAACCATTACTCATCCCTGTCCCACCTGCAAGCATCCACTGGTGATTTTAAAAAAAGAACACTTCGTGGTGTTCAAAGGAAGCTGCATCTTTTGTGTGATCACTGTTGTTGTCAAGACAGCCAATTTAAAAATGACGTGTGTCTGGCGTGACCAAAGAGGATGGCCATTTATGGTGTTGTTTGCAAAGGCTTCAACTATGAAAAATGGTTATTATTCTTGGCTCATGGATGAGGTGGAATCATTCAATAGGTACTATGTGCTAGAAAAACAATAGGCTTTTCCAAAGCGCTCTCAGGCTAAAATTATACGACAGTCGCCCAACCTTAGCACACTTATTAAAGGGTGCATAATCACAGTGCTGAGCTACCCAGATTCTTATAATCTCACGAATAAGGCTTAAAGGCTCACAAAGGGTGATGTGATCTAGCTGTGTTGTTTTGCAGACTATACTATGATTCTCAAGGTGAAGGGACAGAGTTTTGTTTCTTCTTCCATTTATCCAGCAAGTACACGGATCCAGTTTTAAATGTCCTCAGAGGCTTCTGGGTTGAAGGTTTGGTCCCTGGATAATGGAGTTGTGGGAGGTGGTGATATGCAGTGGGAGGAAGAGAGATCAACAGGAGCTCTTGAAGGGGTTCTTGAAGCCCTTGAAGGGGACCACCCAGCCCCACCACTTCCCAGCTGCCATGAAGTGAGCAGCGTTAGTCCCCCACCAGGTTCTTGCCATGACATGGTTCCTTGCCTTCGGCCCATGGTGGTAGGTCCAACAGACCATGGACTGAGACCTCTGAAATCATGAGTTGCGGTAAACCTTTCCTTCTTTTAAATTGTTTAGGCTCAGGGTTTTTGTCGCAACAACAGAAAGCAGGAGAGATGGTGGTAAACAAATTGAAATGGCCCTTGCTCCAGGAAAGAGCATAAAGATTAAAAAGGTTATCATGTGATAAGCAGAACTACAGCAGGCCAAGTGTCCAAAGATGGTCACATCCACCCCACAGCACATTTTCTTGATGCAAACTTACCTTTTCCTTGTTGAGATAGAGAATCTTTATCCTCTGCTCTGTGACTTGTCTTGACCAGTAATAGTGTGGCACTCAGTGATTGTGAGAGTGGCCTTCAGAGTCGAGTAGCCTCTGCCTTCTCTTCAGGTGACACTTCCCAGAACCTGGCTACCACAGAAGGGGGACACCAGAGCAGGCCAAGTGGAGAGACCCACAAGCACCTTACTGAGACCCACAGCTCCCAGCCAGCACCAATGCCACTCTGAGCCTTGCAGCCTGACCACCTGAGGCACAGGACCCCTGGGAGGCCCCCTGGGAGGGGCCCTGAGGAAGGATAAACTGTTGTTTCCAGTCTCTGTGTTTGACATGCTTTGTTTGCATCAATAGATGATTGAGACAGCATGAAAGCAGGAAAAGATGCTAAAAAATAGCATGGAAACCCAGGGCAAAGGCGTGCAGAGCCAGGCACTTCTGATCCAGTGCTCACCTGACCAGGACTGCAGAAGTGAGAAAGCCCTGAGAAGCAGAAGCAGAGCGGGTGGTGGCTCCCCTAAAAGAGGAATGTGCCCAGGATGGCCAGAGGTTGGGCTCATAAGGGAAGTAACTGAAGATGGACCTGGAGAGGGTGGCAGGACCTGACGGGAGTTTTCTGAGGCCCATGGGGGCCACACAGAATCTTGCAGACAGATCCCCGAAGAGAACCTCAAATTGCTGACTCCTGTTTGTGTGCTCTGCCATCTAAATGACACCATCCTTGGCTGGTACCTCGGGGTAATGAACCAACACAAGCCAAACCTGCAGAGATAAGGCTCCTGTGCCTCCAGGCTGCCCTGCCCATGCTGGAGCCAAACCATTCAACAGAGGTCTCTCAGCTGCCTGGGCTTCCACGTACTAGGTCCAGTACTGCCCCCACCCTGGCACTCACAGGACTACCCTACAGCAGGACCCTCAGCCTCTCTTTCCTGAGGTGCAAAAGATCCAAGCAGAGTCTGTGGTTGGGCAGTCATCAGTGACAGCCTGAGATTGATGTACCACATAATACATAAAGCAGCAATTCATAAGCACCCCACGGAGGGGCTGTTTCCCTACCCTAGGAAATCACACAGGCCATCTCCAGACATCACAGTGGAGCAGGGGACCATGTCGGAAACCCAGAGACGAGCAGTCCTGAGGAAGGAGGGCAGCCAGGAAGGGACAGCCTTCACGCAGCAGACCCAAGAACAGAGGGGGATAGGCGTGTGGTGTGAAGACAGCAGGTGCTCCAGAGAAATCGTCCATCCAGTTTTGAATTTTGAACTTTTGCCATGTGCAATACTCTCCTCCTAAGGAGAGGCAGAAACAGGAAGCCTCAGCTCCCAGTCAGCCTCAGGATTACCAAGGGGAAGCGCTGTACGCTACAGCTTTCTGCGTCACTAGCTTCTCTATCTTTTCTGTTTCTGTATCCATTACATCTGCAAAATGCCCATCTGCATGAGCACCAGAGACGGTCAGCATGCTAGTATAAAACAGCCTGGGCCCAAGTGGTTTTACGAGACTCAGGCTGAGGTTGAGTATGCTGCCAGCAAGCTGAGCTCAGCTGGGAAGCTGGACAGCACATCGATGCTCCTTCAGGATACTTCCGGCTCATGATCGACTTAGTGAGACATATCGCCGTGTGCCGGGGTCATCTGTGGAGACGCTGAACTCTGAACACCACAGAGCAGGAGACCCCACAGCGACTGTGAAGGGAAGGGCAGAGGCAGGCCTCTGGTTTAGCAAGAGCCACTCCGCCCTGTGAGCTGGAAAGGCGTTCAGAGCTGCAGGCGAGAGTGAACCTCTGCCCTCCTCAGCACATCCCTAAGCCTGACTGAACTTCCTTTTTTTCTAAAAACTGAGACACAAAAATGAGACGTGCAACATGTGCACTGGCTTATTTGTTTGTCCATGTGTGGTGAGAACCCTGAAAGTCTACTCTGGGCAGTGCACTCTTGTCCACTGTAGCCCGCGGGTGGTACGCTGAGTCTCTTTCTTGGCTCTCCTGTATCATGGAAATCCTGTGCCCTTCCCCTGGCCTTGGCCTCTTCCTCTTCCCCCGGCCCCCAGCCCCTGGCAGCCAGCACCCAACCTTGGCTCTTGAGCTCAGCGCTTCCAGACGTCTCATGTGATCAAGCACACAAGATGCTCGTCAGCTCCTCCCACTTCGCACAGTGTCCTCCAGGCCCCACCAGCAGTGAACACAGGAGTGCAGATCTCTGCAAAACGCTGGCTTCATTCCTTTCAATGCGCTCCCAGAGGTGGGTCTACTGGGTTGTACAGGAGTTCCATTTCAATTTCTTAGAAGCCTCAAGACTATTTACTGCAGTTCTGACACTGACAGAAACTGAATCCAAAACAGCTGCGTTATGAAGTATTCTAAACAAAAATGTGCAACGATGGTGTCGAATTCAAACACTGTAAATGATGTCTACAAAAGTCTGAAAAAGAATGCCAAGCACTTCCAGGAGTGATAAAATTTAACAACCACAACAGACAGAGAAATTTCATGTTACAATCAGGTGAAGAGACAATTGGGACACACGCGTGGGGCAGAAATGAAGAAGTCATCCTGAGGAAAGCCAGAGAAACACAGAAACAAAAGACGGGGAGTGTGGATGCCCACATCTTCCCAGAATAAAGAAAAAAGAGTCAACATTCCAGGAGCTTGCTGCTGAGAATGTTTTAGAAGTGCTGCAGACTCCAATGTTCAGATCCAGGAAGTTCTGTGACCTCTGAATCAATATAAATATGTGTTAACTCTGCCACATGTGCAGATGCATCACAAGGACACTGCAGAGCACCCAATGACAAGAGGAAGTTTAGAAAAGAGCCCCGAGGAACAGAGGGGTTCACCTGGAAACAGCAGCCTCCCCCACCACACACTGTGCCGGAGGTGACACACAGCCGGGGGCATCAGACAGGTGCCGAGGTGCCGTGCCCGCAGGATTGGCAGAAATCACGCGGTCCCACAGCACCAAGGACAGGAGACCACGTGCACTGGCAGACGCTCTCGTCATGGCCGGTAGGAAAGCCAGCTGTCCAGCTGGCTAGGAAAATTTTGATTTAAGTGGAAAGGAGCACTCCGTCTGACTCACCTTTTCTGTTCCTGCGGAAACAGTTGCAGACTTGCACTAGGAGGCAGATGCACACCAGCGATCAGAGTGGGAACGCCGAGACGGCACAAACTCAAAACATAACCACAGTTTCCATCGGTAACTGGGGAGATGAACATGACACGAGCAGGTATCTTAGGGTGCGAACTGTGGTGGCAACGTCGTGAGCTCCAAACACAGGCGAGAGCTTGGTGGTACTGATTAACACTGGTAACTCTGAGTGTGCACATGGCAAAGAATTGTTAAACAGGTATAGGACAGGTTCAGCTTGTTTCTTTTTCAGGAGGAAGAGAGAAGGATCAGAGCAGTCAGAAGAGGTTTTTATTTGTATCATATGTAGAGCATTATGTTCCAAAATGAAATCCAAAGTAATCAGATGTACATATTAGATGTGGATGACAGCCTGATAGAATGCTCACATCATCTGTACTTGTCCCTGGGTTTGACATAGTCCCTAATTTTAGAAGTAAAATAGTGTCTATGGTACATAAAGAACTCACAAAAACATTATGAAGAAAACACTCCCGAATTGATGAAAGTGTTGCAGAAGACATACTGATAGCAAATAAAGCACATGGAAAGCCCCACATCAGTAGTTACTGGGAAACGAAAATTGGAACTACAAGAGGAAAGTGTTGCTTACCCACTAGGATGGCTAAAACGATAGAGACCATTTGATTACCAGTGAGAATGTGGAACAATGAAACTCTTACCCCATGGTGGAATCTACAGTGGAACAAACTGTTTGGATGTCGCTTTGATGATTTCTTTAAAATTAAATATGTAACTCATACAAACATGGGAACCACATAGCCCGGCTACCCCACCCTTGGGCACTTGCTCCAGACACAGGAAAACACGTGTCCACAAAAGACTTGTACACAGTGACCTGTTTATAGTAGTATAGTATATAGTATAGTAGTAACTTGTTTATAATTACTAAGAAAATGCCCATTTGCAGATATGTGAATAAATACATTTCATACACACATACAATAGAATTTTAAGCAACAATAAGGAGAAATGAATCACAGACTACAATGAGGATTCCTTTCTAACATTTATTTATAATTGATGCTGAATATATAATTGATGCTATATATTGATATAATATATATAATTGATGCTGAATATATAATTTGGAGGTACATTTTGAGGTTTCAAAACATGCATACATTGCATAATGATCAAATCTTGGGTTCGGTATATTCTCAAATATTTACCATCTCTTTGTGGTGACAGTCAGCGTCCTCCTTTGTAGCCATCTTGGAGTATACAGTGCAGTCACCCTGCCCTACAGGACACATCAGACCTTACTCCTCCTACAGGACAGGACCTTGGTACCTGCTCATCCATTGTTCCAGCCCCTCCTCCCCCTAACTTCCCCAGCCCCTGGTAACTACCATGCCACTCTCTACTTCTAAGAAGTGAACTTTTTGAAAACTCACGTGTGAGTGGGACCATGGAGTACTTGTCTTTCTCTGCTTGGCTGATTTCACTTAATAGAGCCTCCTCGCCATTCAAACTCATTGACACAAGTGACATGGTCCCAGTGTGTTTTGTGGCTGAATGGGGTTCTGTCACGAATATGTAGCACACTTGTAATCCACTCTCTAGCGAGGGATACTTAGGTTGAGCCTGTACCTTGGTGACTGTGAGGAGTGCTGCAATGAACAGGGACACAGGTATCTCTTCCACATGCGGCTTTCATCTCCTTTGTGTGTATACCCAGCAGGCAGATTGCTGGATTACACGGTAGTTCTATTTTTAATTTTTTGTGAAATCTCTATTCTGTGTTTTATAATAGCTATACTAATTTATATTCCTACCCAAAGAATAACTTCTAAAATAATTGAGGGGGAAAAGTCATGCCAAAAAGAATATATGATCTATGATTCCACTGATTTTAGGAAATGTCAATTAATGTATAGTAATCAAAAGTAGATCAATGATTACCAGGGAATGGGGAGGAGCATAAGGAAACTTTTGATAGTGATAGATTACCTCATGCTGATCATGGTAAAGGTTTTATTTATGTCCAAATTTATCAAACTGTATCCTTTAAGTATGTGCCCTATTATATATCAATTAAGTATATCTCAATACACTGTTAGAGCAAATGGAAAAATACCATCTGGTTAACAAGGTAGATGGGGTCACAAGCCATTGTCCTGCAAAGGACGCTGGCTAAAGTGGGCTAAAGGCTCCTTAAAACTCCAGAAAGCACCATGAGTCCGATGCACCAGGGCTCTGGAAATCTTCTAGAGTCCCGATTCCCAGCAGACCGACCCCCCCACAGACGCCCAGCCCTCCCCTCTACCGCACACGGCTCCCCCCGCTTTGCTCCCTGCCACAATGAGGCTCAGTCCTGGTGGCTGCTGGGCTCCCCATCTTGGGGGGGGGGGGGTGGCTTCATCCTTTACCCTCTCAGAGGATGCTTTCAGGCTTGTCTATCTGCCTTCAGGCCCAGGCGGCATAGTCAGCGCCTTTCTGTTAACCACGGTTGAAAAACAAAACAAAAACAGAAAACTCTCAGCTCTTTTTCTTCTCCTTACACACTTAACATTTAAAATAAACAAAGATTCCCTAAACATTTCAGGAAATCCTCCAATAGGAAGGGAGGGAATGGGAGAGGAAAGATAAGAAGAAAGGTCTGAAAGGTGTAATACGGGAGGGTGACACTGCAGAGTGGATTAAGGGGCGAGCCTAGCACCTATGGGTTCCAGCAGAGCCGAGAGAGAAGAGGCAAGGATTCTGGGGATTTATTTGCTCCACAGCCCCAGTCACCACCCCGCCTGGCCCCCCTTGTCCCAGAGTGGGACAAAGCTGGGTCACAGCCCTTTGAGAATAAGCAGTTGGCCCTGCCCAGAGGTCAGCCCGAGGCACACAGTGTGAGAACTCCATTGTCACTGCAGGGCATGACGTGGTGCGGCTCTTCCTCAAGGTGTATTTTATGCTTTGAAAGCTTGAGCTCTTGTTAAACACCAAGACAAGCTGTTGTATTCAGGTGTTAAAAGGACGAGTGACACTATGCAGTGCAACCCAAGGACCATTCAGTGGCAGACCGAAACGCACAGGGTGAGTGGAAGGAAGTGTGTGTGGCACCTTGGTGCCCTGGCAGAGGTCACCTTCGGACCACATCCTCCTGAGGGTTGGCCACCACCCCCAGGACGAGAGAAATGTCTGCCACGACTCTTCGTAAGTCCCAGCTCAGGAATATATGTGTTGTGAACTTTCACAGACATGATCAGACCTCCCCTTACCGATGTTCGCAGATGTGGACACAGCTGCAAGCAACTCCTGGGTCTGCCCACATAGTCACAGCAGTGCTGCTGGGAGCTCACCGCACAGTGCTGCAGTGCACAGCTGAGCAGAGCTCCTCAGCAGAGCCCAGGGTATCCAGGAGCCAGGGAAAAGCAGTGGGGACGCGGGGGCACTACTTGGAGGTGCAGAGCAACGAACACTGAGTATTTGTGTCAAATACTCACTTACTTTGTCAGGCTTTTGAATGAATCTGACTTACAAAAGTTCTCCCAGATTGGAACTCTCTCGAGAGTTAGGGACTTGCCATACTGATGACACATAAGACATGCAGGAGACCAGAATCCGATGGATTCTCACCAAGCACGATGTCATTTTCTGGGTAACCCTCAGTTTTGGGCTCACACGGGGTCTCCCATCCTTACTCAGTGTCACAGCCTCTGACCCACCTCAGGCCCAAGGTTGAGGGACCCCACAGGGCCCTGGCCATAGCACAGTGGCAGGCGTGGCCAGCAGGCAGGACCGAATGGCTTGAGAGAGGTCCCCTCTAGGGCTCCTTACTGAGCACCAGAAGCACCTGCGCTGGAGGTTGGATCCCACTTATCCATGTTACAGTGGAGCCAGGAAATCGGAGGAGTGCAGGGGCCAACCCAGCTCACAATGCTTCCTGTTTCTCCTTTCTTTTCTTTCTGGATGTAGCCTGGATGACGAAGGCACCAGCCCCCTGCAGTTGCTCCTGTGAGCTGCTGACACTCTGCCGGAAGCTGCTTAGTTGCTGTCACCTGTGGCTGGAGCCAGATCTTCAGTCACTCAGTGTGGGGCATCAGCTGAGCAGCAGGGGAGAAAAGCATTGGCTGCTGACAGATGGCACCACCTGACTCAGGGTTGAGGATGTATGCAGTGTGTGTCGTCACTGGTCTGTTGTCGCTGTGTGCACAGGACTTGTGCAAATCCAGGGGACCCTCCCTGTGGAGTGACATCCAGTCTTCCCAGCCAGCCTCAGGGCATCCTCACCAGGGGCAGTGAGCATTTCTGGCCTGGCTCAAGAATAGTGAGCCCAGCTCACTTTACTCTCTGGAGACAAGGAGCCATGAGGTCTGGGCATGGCAGGTCCCCACACTTAGCCGAGGGCCCCTGCACAGCCAACACCCGGTACAGTTTATTACTGAGACTCAAGGCTGGAAGAGGAGGGGCTCATCCCTCTGAGACCCGAACTCTGATTTCCCGGGTGGCCCTTTCACAGCCCATCCTAAGGGCGGCCACACTCCTCCTCCCACCACCCAAGCAAGCCCTTCCCTTGATGTGAGTGGACTCCTGTGAGGAAGGGAAGGAACAGCGCCTTCCTGGGTCAGACCGACTGTAACAGCAACAGTCATTTTGGATGTTTCTGCAGCGGAGGTAGAAGACAGCGTCCCCGCCTGTGTCCCCTTCCTTCCTCCTCATCACAAAGGACGTTGTGTTCACCATGTTCACAATGATGTCGAGATAGGTACTCCAGTGACACCCAGACCAGGCCTGCTCTGCACCCAGACCAGGTCCTCCGGGGGCGCGGTGCGGCCCTAGCCTTAGCAAACGCTGTGTGCTCGGCCACCAAGACAGCACTGTGTCCCAGACTTCCCCAGAGCACCAGATGGCTCCAAAGGGCACAAGATGTCTGCCAGGAGCCCTGGCCCACTGCAGGCCATGCATGCGCCAGCCGCTCCCTGTCCGTCGGACGGAAGAGGACCTGTCCCCGCCCACAGGCACCCAGCTCTTCGGGCTTCACTTGGACACTATCTTTCTCAAGTGAAGTAGCTCCCTAGTCTTTGTGCCACCCAAAACCGTTTTTTTCACCTCTGCCAATTTTAAAAAATAATGACCTGCTGTCTGCTGCATAACAGCCCAACAGACTGTCCTCCACAGGGCTGTTCCTGTCCTGCAATACAGCTGTGGCCCAACCCAAAGCCACTCCCACCCATACCAGGATCCCAGTGCCTCTCAGGAGACATGGTCCCTGTCCATGGTCTGGGTCTGGGCCTGGTCCCTGTGGTGTTGTGACCAGGTCCATTGCCTGGGTGAGGTCTAGACCAACACATCTCATCATTACCAGAGATCCAGGCCCCCCAGACCCTTCTGTCTTCCTGTCTTCCATCTTGGCCAAAACCAGGTGAAGGGTGTGGGTTCAGGCTGTCTGCCTCCCTTCCTCCCCTTGCTGCCAGGTACAGTACTGGACATCTTCAATTCTCTGGGCACAAATGATTCTGGGCTTCCTGATGCCACCACAACCTGCCCACAGGCTCCGGCTTTACCCGCAAGCCCTCATGGCAGGGCAGTGTTCCTTTCTAAGGAGGCGCCTTTGGACCAGGACACTGCCACCCAGCACACGTCCATCTGCCCAGTCCCTCCCTAGGCTCCTGGGGTCCACCAACCTGTGTCCACTCCAGGGACGGTCCCTGTCTCTGCCTCATTCATGACATTCCACAGTACCAGCCCGGTCTACAAAAGTCAGTCCGTGTCTAGAGGTTTCGGTGAAAGTGACCATCACCAGTTTGGGTAGATGATGAGTTTGTGGCAGGGACATAGGGTCATGTGGAAAGCTGCTCTCCTGATGCCAACTACAGGGGCCAAAGGACTGGTCCTAGCCAGGGTATCTGTGTGAGACACCTGCACCCACCACAGGGTAGTCCCCTGGGAAAGGGTGCTGTGGATTAGCAGGTGGCCTTGGAAGCTATAGCAGGCCCTTGCCTGCTGGCCCCTCAGTGGACCCCAGACCACTGGAGAGCACTGTGTGTCTGATTCAACAATGCCTGTTCTGCAGAGGACTCATGCTGCTTCACAGTTGACCTGGAGGACCGCCCTCTTCCTGGGGCTTCTCCCCTTCCCTCTCCCCACCCCACCAGCCCCAAGGGTAGCATCTCCCACAAGGAACACTTGGGGGCAGTCACCTGATGCTGTGCTGAGCGCACTGCTCAGTTCTAGAGCACCGTGCCCCACCCTCTGGGCTCTCAGTCTGCAGATTGCCAGGGTAGAGAGACTGCAGGACTCACAGAGGACTCGAGCCGAGTCTGGAGAGGGGTCAGACAGAGGTGGCTGTGCCCAGTGGACTCACAACTTCAGGTCCTCACCTTTCTACCTCTCATGCTGCTCAGCAAAGGAGGCAGCCGGGTGCCCCTGGTGCAGAACCTGGCTGTAAGAGGGTGGCAACTGCCACTGCACACAGGTCAGGGTGGACTTCTGGTCACTCTGCTGCAATCCTCCCTCCCCTAGGGGAATGTTAACTGGGAAAAGGGCCCGAAGCAGTGCAGCGAATGCCTGAGACAAAAACATAAATAAGCAAGTCAGCCTGCTCATAGCACAGAGAGCTGAAAGGAAGGGAGGCCAGCTCGTGTCCGAGGGGAGGCTCCGAGGCAGCCAGCACAGTGACAGGAACGGATGAAGACGAGGGAGAACCCCTTGCAACCAGGGCAGCAGTGTCTCTGGCTGGGCCGGAGTGGGGTGGGCCGGACAGATCTCCCGGAGCACTCACAGCACTCACTCATGCAGCCACACCCTCCGGCACCACACGCTCATCCCCTGCACTCGGACCCAGTCACACATGATCACACACGTGTTCACACTCACAAGACACTGGTGCACGGCACACCCGGGTACACACACTCCATATTCCCACATGTACACATGCATGCACATGTGCTCCCAACCATACACTCACCCTCTCAGACCCTGTCATCAGGGACTGTCTGTCCCCAGCCCCATGGCCAAGGCAGCATGTGCAGGGGCAACAGGCTGTCCTCCAGTCCTACCCCTGGCACAGCCTTCAAGGGGTGGAGTTGGCTCCAGGCAGCTGTGCACTGCACGTGGCAGCTCGGCACCCACGGGGTGGCCACCCCTTGAGGAGACATGGCTGCCCAGGGCCACTGATGCCACACTCCCTGCCACAGAGTCTCATCAGCTTCCCCTGTCTCGACACCCAGCACCAGCTTGAGAGTTCAGCTCTGTCTTCCATCTTTTTCTCTTTATTTTTGGTCTCCTCAGGATATTTATTTAAATTATATATATATATATTTTTTTGAGGCAGTATTAGACTTACAGAAAAGTTGCAAAAATAGTCCTGAGATTCCCACCTCCTAGTCCCTGCCTCTGCTGGTTTGCTGTCTGTGATTTCAGTTATCTAGCACCAACTAAGGTCTGAAATACTAAACGGCCAACTCCATAAATAAGAAATTCATGCATTTGTAATAACTTGCAGTGCAATAGATTGTTGCAATTATTCCACTGGTCATTGGCTATTTTCAATCCTTTACTGTGCCTAATTTACACAGTAAACTCTGTCCTTAGCACTATAGATAGGAAACAGGGTCCATCTAGGGCTCGGCACTGTCTGAGGCTTCAGGCACCCCGGGCGTCTGGCACCTGTTCCCAGGACAAGGGGGCCACGTGCAACATTCGCCCACGCCCACTGCCTCATTCACAACCATGGCCCAGACAGATCTTGGTGAAGCATGATCAGCCATGTGTAGACCTTCCCCAGATGCCAGCAGCTCCCCAGTGCCGGCCTATTCTACCCCATGGCTGGGCTGTGGCCTGCATCTCTTCACTGCCCCCTCCACCTGACTTCACCTTCCTGCCTTTGGCTCTGGGTGGGAACCATCCGATCCCTTGCCTCGTGTTTATCTGATATTTTCCTGATTAAGTTAGATGTCCAGGCAGAGATGAGACCCATTTTACTGATTTTCTTTTCTTTCACTCCTGGCATGGCTCTGCTACTGTTTGTGCCTTTATCTAACTGCATTCATTTTGTTTATTTGAGAATATTTCATTTAATTCTTCTTGCCACATTGTCTTTATGACTGCCCTGCCCTGTGGCTGTGTCTAGCTCTTTCTACCTCTCTTCTCTCGCTGTCTCCCTAGCTCTGTTTCTCTGTCTCTTTCTTTCCTCATCCCCCTCCCTCGGTCATCAGGGCAGGACTTAGAACGCGACACTCCTCTCTCGGGCCCCAGGCCTCTTTCATTCCCTACTTAAGCCTGCATTATTCCAGTCCGAGTCAGCCACACACCTGGTAGCATGTTCTGCAGTTAGATCCACCTTCTCAGAGGGGCAGAAGACAGCAGTCCTGGGGCACAGCCACTCCAGGGCTGCGCCAAGCAGATGACATCAACACCACTACCCAGTCCAGGCCCCCTAGCCCACCCTGCTCTCCTTCTTGGGGTGTGCTGCTCAGCATGCAAATTCCCAGCCCCAGCCCTGACCAGGAGCCTCGAAAGCACCTAAAAGTTTGCACATGCAGAGCTCGGTGGTGAGAGGATGATGCTCTCAAGGTCAGGGTGCCCACAGCACACGGGAAACACCTAGAGCCATCAGCCTGGCCTCAGTCAACTCCATGACCTACTAGGCAGTCACCACAGCCAGTGCTGACAGGTGACCTTTGCTTGGACACAGTGTGACAGGCTGCACGCCTTGGTGCACAGGGAGACTGAAAACTTTGAGTCAGGATGAGCCCAGAGTGCTGACCTGGGCTCATCCAGTGCCTGGCAGGTACCCCGCTGCAGAACATCACCATCCCATTGCTGGTGGGAGAGCTGGCAGGGCTTACTGGTATATTTTGCTTATTTTCATTTTCAGCCAGTCTGCAAGGATTCAATACCACGTGTGAATCTGTTAAGCTGAAATGGAGACTCTGGAACCGCTGACATTCTTTTTCTCAAAAAGTAGAACAAATAGAAAACCAGTAATGACAAGATGACAAGACAGACATGTTTTCTTCTCTGCAAAGAAGGACAATTTGGGTCTTGCTGTACTTTAGATGAGCTATCTGGGCTGACTGGCCTCAGAGGGCCCTTGCTGCAGGGCTGCAGGATGAGCTTCCGGGCGGCAAGGGCCCACTGGACACCCAGCAATCCTAACTCACCGGAGTGGGGGTGCCTCCAGTGGACTCGCTTCTCTGCAAGCAGCTTCTCCACTCCCCTCAACCTGCCTGGGCACCTTCCGCTACCCTCAGCTCTGTGCCCCTCCATACCAATACCACCACATCCAGTTGATTCTTCCTGTCCTGAATTCCATCAGACTCCCACAGGCGGACCTGAGGGCCCCTGCCAAAGTCAGGGTCTGCCCCACACTTGGCTGGCCAAGCAGTGGGCCATGCGCAAAGGAGGGACATGGAGAAGGGCTCCCCACTTCCCACTCAGACTCGCTCACTGTCTCTTCTGACAGTGACATTCAGAACCAGCTTTGTGACTCCAGGGCCCTGAGTTATAAACTTAACCACAAGCAGGTCTGAGAGCGCTATGAGCCTGCAGATGGCTTCCAGCACATTGCACAGTGTCGAGAATGTACTAGAAAAGGATGTTCAGTGTATTCTGCAAGTGGGATGGAGACCACGAGATGGCAGGAGGGGAAGGGAAGAGAGAAGAGGATTGAAAAGAATTAGGCTGTATTATGTAGGTGTACCAACTCCTCGCACTGAATGGAATCACTGTGTGCTGCAAACATGGTCTATATACATATATACAGAGATAGAGAGTTGTGAGACACTGCAGGAACCCCAGGAATTCTGCTTTGAATCACCACAATTGCTAGATCCATGTTTCTCCAACCTTGAGAAATTTCTTTCTCTCATACTATTAAGTACCCAACTGGACACAATCACAAGCCAAAGCCAGGCAGAAGAAGCCACCAAGGGCAGGAGCAATTACTTGGGCTCCACGCTACTCTTGAGTTTGGAGATGGCAGACAGGCGAGAGTCTCGGAAATACTTCCCTGGAAGAGATATGCCACCCAGGTGACGTGTCTCTCTTGAGAGACAGTGTTACAAACCCTCCACTCACAGCGTCCACAACAACCAGACTGGAGTTGGAATCAGCCGGTGTCCTCCAGCTGGGGCGAGAGGACAGTGACTCTGTGTGTCAGGCCTGCGTTGGCCTGGTTCTGATCACACTTCTGTTTTCACGTGTGAACCGCTGGGCTATTCCTCAGAAGGCAATGTCTCCAACACAGGTGAGGCTGCCAGGGCTCCAGCTGTCTGGGCAGGGCACCTGCTCTGGTTGGATCTGAGGGTCCCTCGAGGTCCACATGTTAAGGGCTTGGCCCCCAGGTAAGGCTGTTGGGTTGAGGTCTCAGGGAGTTGTGTGGGGGGGTACCAGGGTACATCTCTAAGGGCACTGCGGTGCTGTGGTCTCTTCCTCTCGCTCTCCTGCACGCAGCCAACTAATGCATGACCTGCCTCCACCGCAGGCTTCTGTCCTGACGGACTGGCAGAGGCCCAAAACCTGCGAGGACTATCAGTCCTGGACTGAAACACACAGAAGTGTGAGCCAGAACAAAGCCTTCTTCTGGTTAAATGGATTTATCACAGCTACTTTTCACAGCATAGGAAGCTGAGTAGCACAAGGCTGGGCCACTGAGTAGGTGAAGAGCAGAGGTAGAAGCTCCGCGGGGATGGGGCAGGGCTTGCTTCAAACGCTACAACCTGAGCACCACGCCAAACCGGCTTTCACTTTCCCCACATGAAGCTCAGGCATGGATTAGAGAGACTTCAGAGGAAAGAAACCAGATTGGTTTCCCTCACTCTAAAGTTCAAATCTAATTCATCAAAGGAAGGAAATGATCTGCAAGTTTTCGTTTTTCACCTGCTGCCAGACTTAAATTTCAGTTTTGAGTCTTTAAAAACTTCACAAAAATCCCTTGTGCTTTATCAGTCACTTTTAACCACCTAATTGAATGGAATGAGTAGACATATTGCCAAAGAACATCAGCAAGTTGTCACAAATCAAACCCACAGATTGCAGATCTCGAGTGTTCCCACACTTGAGTCATCAGAAAGACAGAAGATGATGGTGGGTTCGCTGTGTGCCTGAGGTCCCCCCGTGCAGGGAGTGTGTAGCGCTGGGTCCTTTCCCCGCAGCAGAAGGAGAAGCATGTGAGTTGCCCCCTGGCATTTCCAGGCTGTCACTGTGTGAAGGTTATCTGAAGGGGTGTCTGATGTCAATGCCACGAACGCATCTGTGTTCCAGTTTCTTGTTGGTATGGACAGCTGTCCTTCATGTCTAACCCTGCCAATTCAAATTCGCACACATCTAAGCTCCAGACTGCACATGTAGGGAATTTATTCAGCCTCTCTCAGCCTCTCTTTTCCCATCTGTGTGACTCAACCTGCCATCACTGTAACAAAAAAAACCCAAGATAACTCGTTTATAGAGAGGAAAGGTTTGCTCTGGCTCGTAATTTTGGAGGTCCAGTCTAGGGTCTATTGGCTGTGTTGTGCTGGGTCTGCGTGAGACAGCCACTTACAGTCCAAATTGCCCATCTCATGGCCAGGAAGCAAAGAAAGGAGGCGGTAGGGGCTGGGGTTCTGCACTCTCCCTTAGGAGCAAAGCTCCAATGACCCGGAAGCCTCCCATCAGGCCTTGCTCTTGAGGGTTCCTTCACCGCCCATGAGTGTCATCCAGGGACCAGCCCTTTACCATGTGAGCCTGGGAGGTCCACAGGACCCAAGCCACGCACCACCTCCACCCGAGGAACAGTGACAACGGCATCCACTTGGGAATGTCAAGGGCAATGTCTCTGCCTGCTATTTCTCAGCAAAGCTCTCACTTGGGTGAGCAGCAGACAGTCAGCTGTCTAGGGAACTCTGGATGTCCTCAGTGATGCAGAGAAATAAGCTCCAGCAGGTAGAACTGAGGCCAGGAGTGGACAGGATCAAGAGAGGGGTTGAGAAGGGACTGAGAATGGACTATCTATGAACTGTGGTAGACTGAAAGAGTAGATTCCCACAGAAGGGACGGTTACCTCTTCGTGGAAGTATTAATGTCAGGGGTGGAAACATGTAACGTGTGGAGGATGCATAGAGAGGGAGTTCTTAGATCAGAGAAACAGAAGAGGTGAATGATTTTCTGAGTGGTATTGAAAGTAGCACAAACCCCCCAAGCTATGCTCTACCATGTTGTCATGATGATTCCCCTGGAGAATCTCACCAACCCATCCACCATCTTCTCATTTGCCCATTGACCCCTTTGGCAGCCTCTGTCGACCAATCCCACGACGGACAGCAGGGCCCTTTCCTTACCAGCACCCAGCCCATGGTGAGCCCTGAGAAGCTAAAAGAATGAGGAGCGAGCAATGTCAGGTTTTGATTCTGAGTCACCATGGCATCAGGCTTTACCCTGCACAAAGATGTTCTTGAGCACAACTGGGAAGAAAAGGACATGAGCAGGAAAAAAGATGTAGAACTTTTTGTTCACAGATGACATGACACTGCAAATGGAAAGTTCTAAGTGATACACAAAATAATCTGTTAGAGCCTCGCACAGAAACCCACTGGACCTGCCTTCCAACAATGCTTGAGGGAGTTCTTCAAGCTGAGACAAAGTGAGTGCATAAAACTCACTGATGAAAGTAAACGTGCAGAAAAACAACAAAATGGAATAAGGTGTATACACCCTTTTAACTACAATGTAAAATTTAAAAACAAAAATGTATTAGAATAGCTATGAGTTCTTATTATAGATACGCAGCATAACAGATTTAATTGTGATGAGAGCGTGAAGGGGGAAGGGTAAAGGTGGGGAGTCTTTGTGTATTATTGAAATAAAGTTGTTATTAACTTAAACAGACTGCACTGAGAGTAACACGTTCTACGTAAACTGCACAGTGTCGCAGAGAAAACCCAACAGTAGATACACAAAGGAGAGGAATGAAACCAAAGCATCCCTGCAAAAACTTAGTAAGTCACAAAGGAAGACAGTAAAAGAGGAAGGGAAACAAAAGAACCACAAACTAAACAGAAACAATACAAAGGCAACAGTTGCCTTCCTACTTACCAATAATTCCATTAAACTTAAATGGATTAAACTCTCCAAACAAAAGACACAATAATAATGAATTTTTTAAAAATCCAACTATACTCATCTTAAAGAAACTGATGTATGATATAGGATTTAAAGACATACACAGGCTGAAAGTGAGGGGATGGAAGGAGATATTCTGGGAAAATAGAAATTAAAAAGGAGTGAGAATGACTGTACTTAGAATGTCACAACAGACAAACAAGGTACTTACTCGAAGAAGAAAAGGTTTATTCATCAGGTAGGTACAAGAGGTGTAAATATGTATGCAAACATCAGAACGCCTGAATCTATGAAACAAATGTTAGCAGATCTGGAGAGAAAACCGACAATACTATACAACCAGGAAGCTCTGAGACCCCATTTTCAGTAATGAACAGAACGCCCACGGGCAAAATCAGTCAGGAAGCAGCAGGCCAAACACACGGGTGTGGAATATTTTATCCCACAGCAGCAGAATGTGCACTCTTTTCCAACTCTAATGGGGCAGTTTCCAGGAGAGAGCACATTAGGTGACAAAAAGGCTTTAACAAACTTAAGAAGATTGAATTATATCAAGTGTCTTTTCAGTCCACAATAAAATGAAATGTTATTGTCTTTTTTATTTTCCTTCTTTCTTGCTTGCTTTTTTTTTTTGAGACAGGATCTTGCTGTGCAATTCAGCTGGACTTGAGCTCACTTTGCAGCCCAGGCTGGTCTTGAACTTGCAATGATCCTCCTGCCTCAGCCTCCTGAGTGCTCGGATTACAGATGTGTGCTACATGTCCAGAAAAATGAAATTAATAACAAGAAAAACCAGAAAACTCATAAATATGTGAATAAAACAACTCTTGCATAAGCATCAAGTCAAAAAATAAGGAAAAATTTAAAAATATCTCAAGACAATTTAAATTAAAAATACAACATATGAAAACTTTTGGGATTAAGAAAAACAGTTCCAAGAGGAAAGTTTTTGTAAACAAATGCCTACATTAAAGAGGAAGGAAGATGTCAAATCAGCAATCTAAATTTTGCTCCCACAGGATTAGAAAAAGAAGAAAATTTAAGTCTATACTGAGCAGGAGACAAATAACAAGTATTAGAACAGAAATAAAAGAAGAAACAGAACAGTCATTGAGGAAATGCCACCAGAAACCTCACAGGTCACGGGTCACAGCTCATGCCTATTTTGATGACTGGTAGCCACTATTATAAAAAAAAAGACAGAAGATAATCAGTGAGAATGTGGAGAAGCTGAAGTATTTGCATGGTGTTGGTAGGATCATAAACTGGGGCTGCCACTATGGAAAGCAGCATGGAGCTTCTAAAAAAGCCAAAAGTGTCATTCCCATGATTCACTATGGTGTGTTGCCACAGACGCTGAAGTCAGAATCTCAGAATGTGTCCACACCCCGAAGTGAATTGGGGTGTTACTCACAATCGCCAAACTCCAGAAGCAACTAAATGTCCACAAACAGGTGAATATTTAAATGCAGTCCACATATTCCATGAAGCATTACTCCGTGGTTAAAGAGGGGTCGAGCCATTTGTGATGACATGGACGGACATGGAGACAGTATTATGCTAGCCGAGACAGGCCAGATACTGAAGGACATGTGCACAGCTCCACTTGGCTGAATTACCCGGAATCCTCAGACCCGTAAGAGAAGAGAGCTGCGGTGGCCAGGAGATAGGGGTGGGCCTAAGGAAAGGGTTGCAGTAAACGTTATACTTTTGTAAGACACAAACTTTTATAAACCTGCTGCGCAACATCATGAGTAGAAAGGAAACACAAGGTAACAAACTTCACGAGACTCCTGGATCACCTGCCTGACCTGCCAGGTTCACAGCACTTGGTCCAGAGCCCCTTTTCCTCTCTAAGAAACAGTTCCGCGCAGACACAGAAGCCCCGCACGCACCTCCCCAGGCACATCCCACTGCCCACCCAAGTGGCTGCCTTCCCAGCACCGGAGCTTGTAATCACACACACGTTTTCTGTTTACATTGCCTCTCATGTGTCCATAAACATTACAATAGCACAGTGCTTGCCTCATCAAACTGTTTAGAAATGTAATTGTGTTGTATAGGTCCTTCTATAAATTGCTTTAGTTCATATTTTTTGAAACGTGTCAGATCTCAATACCACTATTAATCATTTGTGTCTCCTCTTCATTCCTCAGTTGAGTAGAGAACCTGTGCACGTTAAACGGATGTTAGTACAACGTGCATCCCTCGTGCTGGTCCCTTCCCTGTACGTGCACGCGTCTTCCCAGGAACACACCAGTTCTCGGCTCTTGGACATCGTCTGTGTGAGTTGCTCTGTCCAGAGCGCCGCTTAGCAACCGGCAGGTCACAGGACGCACAGTGGCAGCCGCATCCTGCTGGACTGCCTCTCACGCCTGCCTGACTTACACTCTTGCCATCCGACCCAGAAGGTCCCTAACCACCTGCCTTCCCATCCGCTTGGCGCAGTGTTGCTAGCTTGGACTTGTTTTCAGCCTGCTTGTTATTTGAACCTTCATCTCTGTGGCTGCTGTGAGACTGAATGTATTCTCACACGCCGTGGTTTTTGGGTTCTGTCTGATGCAAACTGCCTTATATGCTGTGCTTTTGTCCCTCGGTCTAGATGCACTGTCCTCTTGTTTTACCAAAGGAATCCTTCATATCATCTTGCTGCTAATCCTCATTCAGTTGTGTGTTTGCAAATATGTTACCTCCTAGACTGTAACTTACCTGTTTACTTTTTAATGTTGTTTTAATGCTTCTTTTGTTACCGGGTGCTCTATCTGAGCTACATCACCAGCCCTTTTATTATCATTATCATTATGATGATGAAGATGATGTTACTTTGAGACAGAGTCTTATTAAACTACTTGAGCTGGTCTTGCACTCCCACTCCTCCTGCCCCAGCTTCTACAGTGTTAGCATTACAGTCATATGCCTCTATGCCTGGCCTTATTTTTAATAAAACAACCAAACAGACCAAGTTTTGGTTTTAGGCCTTTGCCTTTTTTAAAGGGAAAGAGAAATTTCTGCCAATTTGGGATCATAAACATCTTCTTCTTTCTATACTTCAGATTTTTAAGTCTTGGCTCTCAGGTTTGGGTCTTAGCACCTGGGTGCATGGTGACTCGTGTCTGGTGTGTACAGGGACTGTTTGGGCCTGCGGGTCCTGCACTTCCATCCGTTCTGTCCTGTGGGTTCACACGGCCACCTCAGCCTGCATCAACCCTTGCTCTGTGTCAGTTCTCTGCTCCATTTCTTTGAACTATTTATTTATTACCGTACCATCACAAAAAATCTAAATGCCCCAAAAGCAAATGCTCCCCCAGATCAGTCCTTATTAGTCCCTGCAATTTCTTCATCATGTGAGTTGTTTTATTAACTTCATACATTTCTAAAAATTAATTAATTGCTGGTATTATTTGAAATTTTAATGAATTTTTAGGATAGTTTGGGAAAATTAACTTCTCCATGTGGCTGTGTCTTTTCTTCCATGACTACCTGACCCATCTCCTTAAATCTTCTCTCGTGGACTCCAATAGCGTTTTGACATCTTCTTCATAAAGACTTTGCTTTTGTATGGTGATCTTCACAGTTCCTGGACATCTCTGTCGCCACCATAAAGGCAGTGTATTCTGTACCACATCGATGTTCACATCCTCATTGCCCGCATCCAGCTATACAGCTAACCATGCCCACTGATTCTGATGGCCCGTAGATTCCCTTGAGTTTTCTACGAAAACAATCTCATCATCTACAGATAATTCAGTTTTGTTTCCTCTTTGGAAATTCTTCTACCTCTTAGTTCCTTTTACTATCCCATGACAGTAGCTCAGGTGAAACACTGGAAGGAAGGGCAGTGGCAGACACTCTAGATTTCTTACGTTTGGAGCTCGTCTTTAAACCCAGGGGAGGAGGCTGTCCGGGCTGCCCTAAGTTACAGATAGGCATAGACTGTGCTGCGTGCTCTGTGGGTCACTGAAGACAAGGACAACACACTGCAGATTCAAAGCTGCTCAGAGGCATTTCCAGTGTTTTCACCACCAAGAAAAGACAAATGTTTGGCTAAATTAGTATGGTTAGTGTGATGTGGTACCTGAAAATTTTTTATGTTTTCATGTATCAGTTTAAAAAGAGAGAGGCAGAGACTTACCCTAAATTTTTATCACTTAGGCTGCTGGCTGTCAGGCTTTCTTGTAAATGCTTTCTGTCAAGTTAAGAGCTTGTGTTTCCATTTCCAGCTTCCTACGAGTGGGTACCAAGGATGAGTGTAGAATTTTAACCTGTTAACACCATGTGTCGCGCATAGGTTCCAGTTCATCCATTTGATTTGCCATGATCTGTCTCTTTCACACCTTGCGGGATTCTGCCAGTCTGTGGGGGTTTCCGTGTCTGCCTCCAGAAGGAAGGTGACCTTCTCTGCCTCGTGCTGTGCTATCTGACTTCGTGTAAACACGAAGCTTCCTCAGAAAGCGAGTCAGAGTGCAGGCCCCCTTCTGTTGCAGGGGATGTTCTGTGTCAGAGGAGAACCGTCCCGTGAATGTTCAGGAGAATTCTCTTGGAAAGCCATATCTGTTCCTGGCATTTGGTGTAGTACTAAGCACAGTACATTAAAAACAAAAGCAAAACTGCCAGGTCCACTTCTTAAATGGCTAGAGTTTTCCTTGGAGTCTTTCTGATTTTCAGTTTTGCCAGTGTACATTTTGGCAGATAATTCTCCATCTCTCCCTGTTGATACGGCTTTGTCCTTGTCAGTTCTCCTGTGTTTAAGAGCTTTCTGTCCCCAGTCATACACCTATTTGCATTCTCAGGATGACTTCTGTCTTTTCAGTTTTTCTCTCCATATGCTTTGTCTAAGTGTGTCTGTTTTCTTTGTTGTTTTGTAGGAGGAGCTAGATTTCTCAATTCCCTCTATTTCATATTTATATTTACTTTCTATTTTAAACATTTTCTCCCTTATTTCTATTGTCTCCCCACTTCTACGTTCTTAGCTTCTTTTTTTAATCTCTTAATTTTCTGCCTTGCTCGTTAAATGTGAATGTTTGTTCTCCTCTAATATAAATATTTATTCCCCTCCAAATGCTGACCTGGCTGCGCACAGAAGTTTTGGTATGGAGTGTTTTATCACTCAATATGCATATAAACAATTGCCTGCATGTACTCAAGGGGCTGTTTCTCCTTCACCAGGACACAGAACTACTTGATGCTCAAGTGTCTCATATAAAATGTGCAGAGTATGCAAATAACCAATGCACATTCTCCTGCATACTTAAAATCATCCCTAGAGTACTTGCTGTATCATCTGATACTGATTCTGATTTCTGAAAATCAGAAAGACAATACAATGTAAATGTAAAAGCAGGAGTCATGCTGTATTGTTTAGCAAACAGTGACAGGAAAAGAGTCTGTACATGCACAGCACAGATGCGATACTTTCTAAATATTTTCAATTTGCACTTCTTTGAAATCATAGAAGAATCACAGATACAGAGGAGCAACTTAATATGTGTCTGCCTAACAAGAACATTGTCTGCTGTGTAATTCAGGCTGGTCTAGAACTCACCATGTAGCACAAGCTGCCTTGAACTCACGCAGTCCTCCTACCTCAGCCTCCCAAATGCTGGGATTGTACCATGCCCAGAAAACTCAGCTCAAAATACTGTCTGTCTTTTGGAGTTAGGCTATCCATAGTGCTCAGCTGGCCTCAGATCTGCTTTCTGACAGCTCTCTTTCCTCAGGTTCCTGGCTGTGTCTGCCGTGCCCACAAAAGGGAGGAGATTCTGAGTTGCATGTGTATCTACATGGGTGCTTCTTTCAGGTTGCTCTATAGAAATAAATTTTCCCATTGAGTTCTCATTAACAAAACCTTATTAACAAAACAAAATTGCCCCCTTCCCTTCTTACTTCCCAAGTTAGAAGTCTTCCAGGCTGCACCCAAACAGAAGCAGTGGGCTTACGTCAGAGAGTTGATGTCCAAAGCCGTCCTAGAGGGAAGGCGGGCTGGAGAAGTGGAAGGGGAGGTCAAGGGTGGCCCTGTGCTCCTGAGCAGGCACAGCCCCGGGCAGGAAAGAGGCTTTGGGGTGCTGTGCCGGGAGGGTGCTGGGTCAGGCTAAGTAGGCATCCTGCTCCAGCTCAAAGCTATAACCAACTACTCAGCATCCGCAAGGGATCTTTACCCCATGACAAGAAGCCTGCAGTGGATCACCCCGAATTGCGCTTTGACCTAGACGACACAGCAGGGAGGAGACAGCAGACCAGTGAGGAGGGTAGCATGCGCGGACGAGCAAGTCCAGGGAACAGCTGTGAACTGCAACCCTGCAGTAAGCTGACACAGGAGGACGCAGCAGCAGAACCTGCTGCAGCCAGGGGCCCACACAGGCTCCCGAGACCACGCTCCTCAGCCCGCCCCTCCAGAGGCCACGCCCCTCACACCGCCTCCGTGGACTCCTCCAATCTCGCCTGTGGGGGCGGGGCCACGTGCCTGGCTTCAGCCAATGAGGTGCGAGTAGAAATGCCCTTGCGCTAAAAGTTGGGCGGGCTCTCTGCCACGTGGGGGAGGGGGGACTCTGACTCCTGCATTGCAGCATTGAGCCATCTTCAGGCTCATCATCAAATGTGTGAAATACAGCTAACAGCAGCCTGCAAATCTCAGCAGCTCAACACAACAAAGTTTTACTTCGCTTACGCATCCAACCATGCGTGTTTACCGACGTAAGACTCCATGATCCTGATTTATATCAAATGAGATTCACTCTAGGCTTACTTATAATAGTATAATTTTAACAACACCCTAAATGTCAACAAGCAGGAGACGGCCAAGTAAATGTTGGCCCGAGCTGTAATACTGTTGTAAATAATTTACAGTAAATAGAACTGATGTATTGAAAATCTTTAGCAGCGATGGGGGGTTTCATAATAAAATATTAAGGGAGAAAGGCAGAATTCTAAATGATTCATACAGGATGATCATGTATTCGTTTAAAACAACTTACATAAATGCAGAGTGAAAAAGGGCACAAAACCCCCAATGTTCATAGTAGCGATCGCTGCAGTGAAGCGGAGTAAAAATCAAAAGGCCACCGCGAAGCTCAGGAGGTGGAGCGCGCAGTGGGAAAGACACCATCGTCTGAAACAAGGAAAAGCTCAGTAAGGCTCCTTCCCAAGCCCCCAGGGTGGCCAGCGGAGTGTGTGGTGACTGTCTGGGGAAAGGATCCATTGAACAAGCGCCTCCCGACCGGTGAAGTCACTGCATGGCCAGTGCTGGCCTCCCGCCTGCTCCTCCATCTTCACCAGCAGCGACCCAGCCTCAGCTCAGACTCACTGGTCACAGCTGAGGAGAGCAGAAACGAGGAGGTGACCGATGCGCAGATGTTGTCCCACTGTATTCTCAGAGACCTTGCTTAACTTCCGATTCGCCAACTCCAGAGGCTGGAAAGGCTCCCAAGCCCTGCCCAGGCAGGAACGTCCTGTGCCCGGGAGGGCACTGGCTCATAGGAAAACAGGACAGCTTGTGACCACTCAGGCGTGGACAGTCAGCGAGGTGAGGTGGTGAGCTCCAGTTTAGAGGAGTGCTGGGCTGATCAGAGCACATCACTGCCTCTGCCACAGACAAGGCCCGACCATCCAGGTGGGGCTCTTCTTTGGGAAGTCCCCGAGGCACAGGGCTCCTTTCATCCTGGCGGGTTTTTCCAGAGGTGACCACAGTGAAAGTCCGTGCCTCAGCACCGTTTGGGCTGGAGGGACTCAGGCAGATGCTGATAAGCCTTATTTGGAGCCCATAAATGCTGTGGTGTAACGCCCACAGTGCCTGAGGTCACTGGTTCGGAAGTCGCTGGTGTTCTCTTCCACTACGGGAGGAACCTTGGATGTATTCACTGTGGGGCAGGGTCACTCTGACCACCTCTAAGACAAGGAAGCCAACATTCATGCGAAAGCGCCCTGAGGATATTTGAGAATTTTTGAAGCAAAAAGGATTGAGAGTTGAGTGTAGGGAAAATTCGGAATCACTTATTAGGCTCAGCACATAGCAATGAATAATTTTGACAATTAATAATCTGTCATTTGTCATATATTTGGTAAATTTTTCTCTAGCACTGATGATGTGCATTGTTCTGGACTCTGAGGACAAAAAGTGTCACTGTCCACCTCAGACCAGGATGCACGCCGGTCTTGGGTGGCTGCCTGTGTCCCGAGCATGAGCAGGCTTATCTTACCATGTGACGACTATTTCCACAGCATTCCACCAAGTTAGCTGTGAAAAGTGGCCTCAGGACGACCAAAACTCTCTGGGAGGGCATCTGCGAACACTTTGCCACTGTGCACAAGGCACACAAACCTGCTCCTGGCAGGTACCAGGGAACAACTGCGTATGTGAGACCACCAGGCTGGGCAAGGCATGATGGTCTCCTTGGCGTGGCGAGCACAACAGAAGCAGTATAACGAAGGCTTCTGTCCCTGAGGCAGGCCTGCTGCTCATCCTCCGTCACTGCAAAGACCTCACTGCCCAAGTCAGACCTTGGGGAATAACAGAGCGGGGTAGGAATCACCCCCTTGATGAGCCCCATGGAACAGTCATACTGTTCTGAGTCACAGGGAGGCTGTTGCAGGGCCTCCTTTCTGGAGTTATTTTCCAGCCTAACATGACAGCCTGACAGGACTGACCTCACTACAATGTTGGGAGTGAGGGGTCCTAACACAATCTACCATGCAGGCCAACTGTTAGCTGCCCCAGGGGGGAAGCCTGCCCCTAGCTGAGCACACAGGCTGAGTACTTGGTGAACACTGTAGGGTAGCTCCAGTTTCCAAATGTCAGGGGCCAGAAGCAAAGAGCACAGCCCCGACCCTAGGCAGCCTCTTGTTCCCTCCTCTTCAGCGTCACTGTGGTGGCACATCTGGTTTCTCCACTGCCACAAGGCATGGTGGCCTGTCAGCAGCACATGGACAGACCTGGCCACTCTCAGCCACAGGCAGGGCTGTCTTCACAGAGTTTATCCATGTGGGCCAGCCAAGGTTGTGTCTGGAAGTGG
This sequence comes from Cavia porcellus, assembly GCF_034190915.1. NCBI lineage: Eukaryota > Metazoa > Chordata > Mammalia > Rodentia > Caviidae > Cavia > Cavia porcellus. Next base: position 15,757,832 of record NW_026947500.1, on the reverse strand, counting down.
CAGCTTGGGAGGAGGAGTCTAAGTGGGGTCGCCTTACCCTTCTCAGTAGGGGCTGCCCGTGGGGCACCCAGTGGCCCCAGACAGGATCCCTCAGTGTGATCCCACTCGGCTCCATCCTCCACTCCCTGACATAAGCTGGGAGGGTGCATGGCCAAACCAACTGAGAAGACCTGGTGTGTGGGTGCAAAGGAGACCTCAGGAGACACGGGGAGTCTTAGCTCCAGAGCCTGGCCCCCAAAAGCAGAGAAGCAAGAAACAACATTGACCTAAATCACTCCTACATCATAATACTGTATACTGTGTGTGATCGATTGTATGTCTTAATTGTAATAACATTTTACTTATACTTGTAGATGATTCTAGATCCATGTACAATTCCTCTTACCTCATTTCTCAGATGGTAATATTTTGACAAGATACAATTCCCAGGGAGGGTTCCAACACTGGTGTGACCCCCAGCTGTGCTCACCTTTCCCACAGATGTGTTCGTGTGTGTGTGTGTGTGTGTGTGTGTGTGTGTGTACACGTATGTGTCCCATCCTACACTGTTCTCTCACATCCACCACAAAAGATAAGATTCTAAATGTTCCCATTGCCCTGGGACCCTGCCTGTGGCCTCTTTTGATAGCGTATACACTTCGGTTTAAAAATAGGAACAATATTGATTGGTGAGAACATAAAGTGATATGGCCACTCTGAAAAACAGTTTAGAAAAACAGTTTAGTCATTTTTGTAAAACTAAATATGCAGGCACCCCCTGTGCAGTCCAGCGATGGTGGCCTTGGACATTCGTCCTAGAGAACCGAGGGCCATTGTTCATACAGAGCCTCACGACTGCTCTTCTACACCCAGCAGAAGTAGGGGACAACTGGGGTGTTCCCCAGGGGTAGGTGGGCTGGCAAGCCATGGCACACTCTCACATGGAAGGCCACTCAGCATCAAAAAGAGGGAGCTCATGTGCACAGGGGCGCTTTCTGAGTGAGGAAGCCCGTCCCGAAAGGCCACAGACTGCCTGATCCCACATCATGCCTGGAAAGACAGGATTTCAGACTGCACAAGGCTGCTGTGAACAGCTCCTCCTCACAGCCCTGAGGAGAGCCCTTCACCAACTCGCCCGCTCATGGGTTGCCAGTGCTCACGCTGCACTCCCCACCCCTCCTGGACCTCTCCTCCTGTCTGATCTGTGCTGTCTCCCCTCCCCGGAAAGCAGGGCAGGGTATGGGAGGGAGCAGCAGCAGAAGGACCCAAGACTTGACTCACCCGTTCTCTGGGCTGACAGTGCCAGCTCTCCCTGCCCCGGAACCCTCAGAAGTAGTGGGAGATGAGGAGGGAGGGGAAGTCTATGGAGGTCCAGCACCTGCTGGAGGAGGGGAGATGCAGGGCACTGGAATGTGGTGTGAGGTCCTCTCCCCAAGCATGCCTGCTGCAGCTGAAGTCCTCGAGCTATCAGCAGTTTTCTTGGACCAGGGAGCATAGCCAAAGGAGGAGCCGTGGAAACTCAGGGTCATGGTAGTGCTGCGGATGCCTGGGGAAGCCCCCCAGTGGGAGGCTGGGGAGGCTCCACCCATCTACTGACCAGTGTCATTGAGCTGCCTTCTTCTGTCTCCTCAGAGAAGGTGGTTATCACCTACCACAAATGGAACTTTAAAAAGGGGCTTTAGCTCAGCGGCCTAAGTGCCTGCTTGGCAAACAAGAGGTCATGAGTTCAATCCCCCATACCAAAAAAAGAAAAAAGACAAAGAACAGCACTCAACCCTGTGGTGCTCCTTAGACCCCCACAATTCTGAGTCCTGATTTGACGATCCACAGCCATCCATCCATGCCATCATATTCTGAGGCACAGGGTCCTCTGAGCAGACCCTAGTCTCGCTAGGTGTACAGGTCCTCCCTTTGGGCCCCCGAGGCAGCCCCCAAACATCCACTCACCTGTCCCCATGCCACTACCTACTCTTGCTCCCTGACAAAAAGCACGTTGTTGTTTTGATGTGATGATCAATACCTCTCTCTCAGTTCTTTTATTGTTGCTGTTTTGTTTAGTTCTGTGACACTGGAGATTGAACCGAGGGCCTTTGCACTGAGCTACTTGATCAGCCCTTTCCTAACTTTTTATGTGGAAACAAGACTTCACTAAACCACTGAATTGCTTGCTCAGGCTGAGCTTAAACTTGTGACTGTCCTGCCTCAGCCTCCCAAAGTGCTGGGATTACAGGTTTGTGCCATGGCACCTGGCTATCATGACTCCTATCGGATTCTTCCTGACACTCTCAGAAGTCCATCAAGCCCAGAACTTTCAGGTTGAGCTGGCAAGCAGCAGCAGGGAGTGCAGGGACCATGTTCCCTGAGCCTGGCCACCTGGAGACCAAAGGGCCCACCGGGATGTGTTCCAGAGTGAACGCTGGCAGCACCGAAGCCCGGGAGAGCTGATCGTTCTGCTCCAGTCTGCCAGGAAAACACATCAACCTCCCAATGCAAGGCTGTCGAGCAAATTTTATTTTTTAAACTTGGGAAGGAATTGGGTTTCCATTCCATTCAGGCCTTCAACTGACTGGGTGAGGCCCATCCCAGGAGGCTAGCTGCCCACTTCAGAGTGCTGAGGACTTGGTCACATCACCCACCCACGTGCCTGGGCACCCCGTGGCCCAGTCCAAGTGACATGAAGGCACCACCGAACCCACGTTGCAGGAGCCAGATGCCGAAGTCAGGTGGTCATGCTTTCCCAAAGTGGAAACTGATGATGAAAGATAGGACGATCGTGGTGCAGTGCTAGGGACTGGGAAGGGCTGGGAGTGGGGAAGGAGGGAGAGAGAGAGGGGAGCAAAGAGGAGCAGAGGGGCGGGGGGCAGTGTGTGCGCTGGAAATGTCAGTGGTATTAATGCTCACGGAATTAATTAATCCCATTGATTTGTACCACTACCAGGTGTTAGCAATTATCATTTAAAATATAAATAAAGTTGATTTTAATATAATTAACCTTCTTAGCAATCTTACATTCTGGTTTTCCATTACTGTGTAATAGCATGCACCTCTCTCCAAAAATAACAACTGTGAAACCGAAACAGCAGACATCAGTGCATTGGACTAAAGTCCCCTTTGCTCTGCCTGACGCTCTGGTGACCCAGGGGTCCAGCAGGATGGCAGACAACAGAGCCGCAGCTTCTCCACTCAGCCCCTGTGGGCCCTGGGTTTCTTGGGGATATGGTTGTGCCTGGCCCAGCGGGCGAGCCCAGACCACGCACTTCCTAGCAACCTGCCTGTGCCTGCGAGGAGGCAGAAGAGGCGCACGTGTTGCCAGGGCCTCTGTCGGGAGCGGGCGCCCTGTCCCCACTCTGTGTCTTGCTGGCCCCGTCTTCTCAATGTGGAGAGTTGAGGAAGCAGAAAAGTGGACGTGACCGGGGAGGGATGGTCCCTGAAGAGGAGCATGAGCCCAGGTGACCCTGTCCACCGTCTTCAGGTCACCCTGTCCACTCGATGAGCTTCATGTGTTAGCAGCAGCAGCAGCTGCTCTGAGGCCCGTGGCTCCACTAGATCATGGCAGTGAGACAGCCACAGTGGTGACAGCCAACCAGAGCCGCCAGGTTGTCGGGACTCAGTTACTCTGTTTGACGGAGCCCAGCAGAGCCACAGAAGCACTCCTTCCAGGTGCTCGGAGGTCTCTGCAGGGTGGCTCCCCCTCCACAGATCCTGCACAGACAGAAAGGCAAACACAACCCACCTCAGCCGTCACACCCCATCCGCCAGTGGCCAGGTTGCTTTCGGGCTATGGTGTCCCCTCTGCACTGGGTCCAAAGCCTTCTTGGGCACGCAGGTGACAGCATCTCCCAGCAGGGCCACTACCGTGGAGCTTGCTCAGAAAAAGCTATGAACTACAATTCCTGCCACCCAGGCAGCTGCCACCAGCCTTGACTGCTTGGCTTCCTCAGGTCTCCTGGGGCTGCCACAGGCCCCTCAGCCTGACATCTGGGTTAGAATGGCTTCTCAGTTCTTGCAGAAGACACTGTGGACAAAACAGGTGCTGGCTCCCCTCATGCAGTATGGAAGGCGCCCTAACACCCAGATTTTGGAAAGGAGCCCTCCCGTCAGCACTTTCCACTCCACTGTGGGGCCACGAATATAGGAAAGAAGCCACTCCTTAGCATCCCTCCCCATACAGGTGCTGCGTGCACAAGGGGGAAGAGGCCTGGGTGAGGCTGAGCATGAGTGCAGAAGTTTATCACTGACTCTGAAGAGCACAAAACAGTCCCAACTGTTGGATGGTGCCACCAAATCCAAAAAGTCTGCCATGCAGCCCTGTCCCCAGCTGCAATCTCTACTTGGGAAAGCAGAGAGAGGAGAGGAGTGGCGGGGTGGCGGGGGGACAGGGGGTGTCTGTGATGGGAGGAGAGAGAAGGCACAGTGGCAGGCCAGCATCTTTACCCTGTGACCCTGGAAAGCCCTTGCCCAGGGAGCCCTCCCTTCAGAGGCTCAGGGCCCCTGAGCCGCTGAGGCCCCCAATTCGCTCCTGCTCCCCGCTGTCTAGGACAGCCAGCTTTAAAGACTAAGATTCTCCCTGCAGCACTGGGGGTGCCACAGACCTGCTGGGGAGGACTGGGCCCTGGCAGATGAGCCCCCTTGGGGTGGGAGGAGCCAGAGGGCTGCTGCTCTGCAGAACACTTACCCTCCTACTTCATCTAATCTGCAGTCGCATGCTTTCCGACAGCATGAGCCTGCTGAGATGAGTTAACACAGTCTGCAAGGAAAGCGTCTGCGCCCAGAAAGCCCAGGGTTGCTCAGCACCCTGTGTGTGGCCCATACGGCCTGGGAAGAGAAGCTCTGGCAGGCAGCGAAAGGTGGCCTGACCCCACCACAGGCCAAGCCCAGGGCCCACACGTTCCCAGAGCCACATGGAAGCACACACAGGAGCCTGGATAAGGCCCCGTAGACACAACGACTCTTATTCCCTATGCTGGAGTCTAAAAGGTACACAGGGAAGGAGATTAAACCAGCCTCAGCTCCTTCCCTGGGTGCCCAGGTTGCCCTGAGCCCCTGGTGACAGGAGGCTCCTGACCCAGCCGGGCACAGGGCCAGGCTGCTGTCAAGCAGGAGGCCTGACCCCCAGGCAGCGAGAACCTTCGAGCAGCCAGGCTCCCTGCCCCAAGAAGCGGTGCCACGCTCTGTGTCTAATTTTAGAGGCTGGCGTTTGAAAGGTCGAGTGCCTCCCGAAGGGTTTATGCTCTCTGCGGTGCTTGTGCCCTAATTGTAGCGTCAGCCTCACGCTGCGCCCAAGCGCCTACCTCCGCCTGCTGCTCTCCATGTGGGCTGTTCTCACCTGCTCCGCCGCGGGGACCTGGAATGCTCAGCAGCCGCCTTGCTTTCTCTCCTGGTGCCAGTCTTTGCTTCTGTCACCACCAACCACTCGAGCACTCAGCAAATGCATGAGGTCCTCCTTCCCATGCCAGGTCTTCCCCGTGGGCTCCACCACGGACAGGTGTTCCGGAGAGAGGAACCAGCTCTGGAGCTCTCCCTGCCTGCAGGCACGGACCCTCCTCGGATTTGGCGTTTTGAGACCTCGAGGATCCCCCATGGCTTGTGGATGCAGAGCCTGTCCTGGGGGCATGCAAGCCACTTCCCTGGCTGCCTCTTGTTGCCTGTTGTTCTAGCTTTCCCCCAATATTCCGTGAGTTCCCCTCCTCCCAGCATCCCTGTATCATCACCCAAGGCTTGTCTGTCAGCCTGCCCTTAATCCTGCCCCCCCCCCGCAAAATCAGGAACTCTAGTGTCTAGCATTCAACACAGCCACAGCCAGAGCTGGTACAAAACACAAAAATCACACTTCCAGAATGGAGATCAAACCCTGCCAGCCAAGGAGCTCGTCTACCAGCTGGGCTCTGGGACTGGGGGCCCTTCTTGAGTTCAGGTTGACAAGGATCCCCCACACAGCTAAGAACCCCAGCTGTGAGAGCCTTAGACCAGGCACTCCCCTGTGCCACACACCCACGCTGCAGAAGCACCTGAAGACAGAAGCCAGCCAGGCGCTCCTCTAACAAGGTCCTTGAAGTCTTAAACCACAAAGACAGAACACTCCTCCCAAAGGAAAAACAATCTTTCTCTCCAGACCCCAGGGAGCCATCTGACTTGAATAAACAGGGTTCTGCACCCCATCGGAAATGACTATGTTTGGGTGATTTCCTCAACTCTGTTTTTCAAGAGCAGAGCCAAAGCCTTATCTGCAAGACAAGCCCCATCTTTCACACCACTGGGGAGCTGGGGTAGCTGATAAGGAGAAATAACAGTGAGTAGGTGAGGCATCCATCTTCACTTCCTCAGGCCAGCAGGGTCCAGCCTCCCAGTACTGGCTCTGCAGGCTCTGGGGCCAGAGATGCACAGCCCTTCCATCCGCTCTGGAGAGTCTGGAGCCTGGGTGGAGGGGAATGAGGCAGCAGGCTGCTGCTGAAAACTAACCCTGAAGAGGTGCTTGGTTGCTCTTGTCTGCAGGAGCACCCCTTACTCTTGGCTCCTCTGCACGTGCCTTTTCCTTCCCCTACTGGGCACCCCCTAAGGGGTCAGGCAACCTCTATCCCTGCCCGAGCCTTGCCACCTGTCACCTCCTGGGCCTGCTCCAACAAGTCACGCATGCCCCACACTCTCGGCCCGCTGCTTCGATGGCAGGGGCTGCCTGCAGGGGAGAGGTCTCTTCTCCAAGAGCCCACTGCCGTCCAGCTTCACCCCACAAGTTCACTCTTTCTCCTGAGGTGTTCAGGGGCTACATGCCAAAGAAACTGCAGGCTGAGCAACACTGACCAAAATACACCAAATCTACATTATTTCGAGGGGCCCACAGGATACTGCAGTGGGAAATTCAGCACCTGACTTCACGTGAGAGATGGCTATAAAGTCAGTTTAATTACAAGTGCACTGAAAATAGATAAAACTGCCCTCATACTATGTGTGAACCCTGTTGCACTTGAGTTCCATCCTCTCAATGTCTCATTACAAATACCTGAATATTCTAAAACCTGAAACCCAAACGTTTCAGATACAGCCTGCCAGAGCAGCCCTCCTCAGACTCATGCAAAGCCCCTCCACCTGCACCAGAGAGTCTCCAAAACCTCTGCCCCTGCTGCTGCTCCTCTGCTAACTCCCGGGGTGCCGGCCCCCACCTCCCACTCAGAAGCCTCCTTCTTTCCCTGCACCTCTACTCTTTCCTCTCTCTACCAGGTTGTCCCAACAGCAAGACTCTATCGGCCATGCAAAGCAGTTCCGGAGTCCTCGGTGAGTGTCTGTATTGCAGTTGTGGCTGCCTCTTGCCCTGATTTAATTCCAAACATTTACCTTTCACAGCCAATCAGATCTCAGGGAAGAGCCTGAAGTCACACAGTGCCAAGTCCAGAGAAGGAGGTGGCTGCAGGCCCATGATGCTCTGGTGAGCCTGCCCTGCTTTGAGATGGCACCAGGCAGCTGCATCACCATGTCTGTGTTAACACACTACAAAGACACTCACGAAAGAGGACCAGAACCGCTTCAGAAAACAGCAGAGATAGGTGTGTTTGAAGTGAAGTCTTTTGAAGAGGGTGAATGGCAATGTGTCTTTTACTGTAATAACTTTTTACTTTAAATATCCACCTTATTTTTGATCACCCTTGGATGACATTATGATTGTATCTCTCTCTCTGTCTCTCTCTCTCACTTTCCATTCCCCTCCCTTCCTCCCTCTCTCTGTCTTTCTGAATATTGAGCCCAGGGTCTCACGCGTGTAACTACGCACTCTACCACTGAGCTATACTCCCAGTCCTGGATTTTCAGATGCAGATGACAATAAGGTCATAACTCATTATGGTGGGTGCTCAGGGCTTCCAGGCAGGAACACACTGCAGTTCTGGACATTCAGGACAAGGACCGGGGTGAGAGTCCCTGAGGAGCTGAAGACTTACGTTCCCCAGGACTCCTCCTGTAATGACAGACCAGAAAAGAGGAGGAGGTGGGAGGGACCAAGGGGGAGGCACACAGGAGGGCTCATATGCCGGAGCCCCTTCGAGGGGCCACATGAGTGCAGCTTTCCTCCACAGGGCCAGTGTGGGGTCTCAACCCACGTGGTGCTGCTGTAACAGAATGCTGCAGGCTGCAGGATGATGCCAGATGTGGTATACTGGCCATGTTCTGGAGACTGGGAAGTTCCAGCATCCAGCCAGGGCCTTCATGCTGCATCGTCAAGGAAAAAGGAAGAAGGCCAAAGCAAGGGGAGAGGACAGGGAGATGGCTGGGCTTTGCTAAGGAACCCACTCCTGCAGAGATGTGCCCAAGACATCAGCACTCCCAAGACATCATCACTAAGCTGCCCCTCCACCCTCAAGACACAGTTACTGCTCCTGAGACCCCTACCCTGTTGGATTAGGGATTAAGGCCCCAATACATGCATTAGGGAGACTCATAGAAACCTTAGCTTGTGATGGGTGCAAACTCCATGCAGACTCCAAATGGCCTGGAGGGTGGGTGTGGTCACCCAGGTGTCCAGACTCTGTACAGTGACCAGCCCTGCCCTGGGCCTGGATATCCTGAACCGAACACAGCCTCAGATCCCAGCCAAGGGATCCTGTCCTGTCCACTCCACTGAGTTCCACCTCAAAACCAGGGGACTCTGTGGAGCTTAAAATACACACAGTTTGCCTCGTTTGCCCTAAATGTCTCCCCCACTTCTACAGCCTTCTGGAAGTCATGGGATGACACGTCCCTTCTTGTGGGGATGTGCCCACTTTGATCAGTAGGGCTGTCCAGCTGTGTGGCTGTCACTCAGCTGGAAAGGTACTTAGCAGAAGCTGGGACATGCAGCTGTCCCCAGGGCTTCCCTACTTATTGCATTTTCTGAGCAAAATTAAGAGACAGGGGCTAAAAAACGAAGCTGAAGCAGAAGAGCCCTGGTTTGGAAGGCAGAGTGACGGAGACTCCTTACTGGAGCCGCCCTGCTGTCACTGCTGGTTTTGTTATTTTGAAATACTACTATGCTTCCTGGGATGTGTTATTTTACAGCAACAAAAGGTCAAAGTTTCCAAGTTTCCTACTCTGCAGTTTTGCAAACATTGTAAAAAGGAAAAAGAATCACTTTATAGATATGTTAGCTATTTCACCTCACTGCTTAACATGCATTAAGATTTTACCAATATTCTAAATTCCTGGCACAGCTATACAACCAGCTCTTAAGAGCAAGGAGAGTTCTCAAAGCCTCCTGGAAATGTCAAGGGCTCTTGTTGGTGTTAGGGAAGTGGCATACGAGTAATTTCTCAAGTCACCTCGGCCAAGCCCTCGGAGGATGTAACTCCCTCCTGGGGGAGGAGAGGCGTGGGAGATGGGGCTCACAGCAGGCTGTCTCCAGTGCACGCCTCCTCTTTGAGCATCACTGCTTCTCTCTATAATAACAGGAACCTGTCCCATTAGTGTCTGGAATTTGGGAGGTGGAGGAGGCTGGATTACTTACAGTGAGCCCTGGAGACACTAAAGTAATTCATGGTGCACAATAGGACATTTTTATGATCTCACTCAGATTTGGGGTACAGGGTAAGGAGACAAATGTGGCTGGAAGCCACCTGGAATGTCTGTCCACAGCTACCATTCAGAGGTGCTCACAGTTCCAGTCCGTACTCAGCCAGCTCCAAGGTGGAAAAGGCACAATGGAAGGGCCTGGTGCAGGAGACCTGCTTGCTCACGTTGGCCAGAAGCAGAGCAGGAAGTGGGGAGCTGGGAGGGGTACACCTTTCCAGGTCACACCCCCAGCAGCCACTCCTAACAACACCTTCAGCTATGGGTTCCTCTGTGGAGTAACCCACCCCCCCCCCAGAGCACAGCCTCCCCATTATCCATCCAATCACTTTCCCCTGCCTCTGAGTGCATGGGGGCTGGGGGGGGGGCAGATTCTAAATCCAAAGCACCACAACTGCAATCACAGGAATTATTAGAAAGAGCTTAGAAATGAGGAAGGGACTGCAGTGGGCAGCATGCCCTTGGTGCCCTGTGAGTGAACACGGGCGTGGGTGTGGTAGCATCCCCCTGTCTACAGAGGCCTGCAGGGACCAACCCATCGCCACCCCAGGCGCTGTCCATGGCCTGCCAGCCCCTGGGGTTCCTCCACCCACAGGTGCTCACTCCTGGTAGCAGGGTAAATGCCTCAGCCTCTCTGCCACCCTTGGAGCAGCCTTGGGGAGCACTGGCAGGGAAATGGAGCCCGCCAGCTGCAGCGGCCACCTGATCATCAGCAGGCTGACTTAAACCTTAGGCTCAAACCCTAAACACGTGATCTGCACCCACACATTTATCTCAGACTCTGCTTTAGGCACCAACCCAAGCAATCCGCAGGCTTCTCATTAAGAAAGATTTTCCATCTCTTGCCCTCTATCAAGTGTTTGTCTTTAAGAAAGGAGATTGGATAAGCAAACCAAAGATATCATGTTAGAATGCACCACCTCTATATGAACTGGTTGGGATTCTTATTGTTAATTAAGGAGAAAACACCATAATGAAACTGTACTTCTCTCCCACTCACAAGCGTCAGCCTTTCCCTTTTGTCTGAAGCCTGGGGAGAGCCCTCCACTATACTGCAGGCCCATTTAAATGTGAGTCCCATCCTGAGAACCCCTCCCAGAACACTCACAATAGTGGTGACCAAACCTGTGGGCACCCAGGAGCCCAGGCAAGTTGACACACAAAATTCATCACCCTGTCCACCACGTTCATGTTTATCACCATGGAGAAATAACTCTGCTCTAGCCCAGTGCTCCATGTCAGCCTCGGGTGACCAGATATACCACTGTCTCGCAGTGATCACTGGAATGCCCCTTCATATTTTAATTTTCCATTAAAATAAAAATTTATTACAATAAAAGACACAATGCCCAGAATGATCAGATAGGAGTGTTTCAAGTGAGGGGGAATACCTGGAGTATTTTGAAGGTGATAAATTTTACTATAATGAAGTGTTTAACTTAAACTTTTACTCTATCTTCTGATTACCCCTCATTGAACAAGGTTTTCAGCAATTTATGTCAAATAAAAGCTTTATGATGTGTCCCTATCCACCTTATTCACCGGATCTGGCACTATGTGACATTAAGCTTCTCCCAAAGCAAAAAGGCCATGAAAGATAAATGTTTTGAGTCCATTCAAGACACTGAGGTACCCACAACAGCCTAGTTAAAGACAGGGGCAGGGCACAGGCTCCCAGTCCTGTGTCCAGGCCAGGAACAGCCTGCAGAGAGATCCTTGCCTTTGAAGCTCTCCCAGTTCAAGACGGAGCTGTCTAAGTCTCTCTGGGGTAGGAGCCTGGCAGCTGCACCCCAGCCCATCCAGGCGGTTGGGTGTCACTGTCCATACTCTGGCATGGCCTGCTTAACTTGTCTGAGGGACAGATGAGTAAGCCACTCCTGCTTCCCGGGGCTTGAGGGAGGATGTCACAATGTCCACCAGGGCCAAGTCCCCTTGCATTTGTGGGGTGAAGGGTGCAGGGACAGGGCAGGCAGACGGGGGCAGGCAGGTGTGTTTCCCACCTCTTCTGTTCTCCAAGTAGGAACTTCCATGTGCTTGGGGTCACAGCCAACCTACGTTTCGTGTTGGTACAAAAGAAAAGGGAAAAGAAGGAGCCAGTGGTAGCCCAGCATCCTTGAGCTGAAAAAGAAACTCAGGGAACAAGAACTTTTCTCCCTAGCTCCTCTCTGATTCTGGTGGAGGAGCAGAGTGGAGGCATTTTCAGGTTTGGGGCACAAGAACTGCTGTGGAAAGGGAGGTGATGTTTAATGAAACTACATTTGGCCTGAGGGGGCCCCCATGCTGGAGCTCCCACATTAGTGTATAGATCACCCAAGATGCCAACTGAAGGGCACACAATTGTCCCGGGCTAGAGACAAGACACTTATGTCTGCCAATTAAATGGTGAACATTTAATTGTAAGAATACAGCCAGCCTGAAGCTGGGATCCCTAGTGGGACCACCTAGAGGAACTGTCTTGGTTACTTTTCTCTTATTGCTGAGACAAAACACCAAACACCCAAAATGAAGGAAGGAAAGGTTTATTTAGCTTACTGTTTGTGGAGGTTTCAGTCCATAATCAGCTGGCTCCAAGGCATAGCACTGAGGCAACACTTCAAGGCAGCAGCCAGCAAAAAGCAGCCAGAGCAAAAGGGGAGAAGAATCTGCTTCTCCTCTCTTACAGTGTAAGCAGCCAGCCCCACCACCCAGGGGTGTAGCAGTCACAAAATCTCCTTGCCCTCCACTTGCACAGGAGGAGGATATTTACAAAGTAAGAACCTTGTGTTCCTGCTGAATGTCTTAGTCACACTTCTAAACTGCTCAGGTTGACAGAGTGTATCAACCATGACATGGGCCGGCCTATTGATCTGGGTCTTCATGGATAAGGCACCCAGGTTATTAGGACGCACTTAGGTGGGGTGACACCAAGGGAGGGACTTGAGAGTGGCCTAGTATGTGGCCATGTGGGCACTGTGACCTTGCAGGTGTCAACTTTGTCAAGTTGTAGCAGAACAGATCTCACTCCTAGGCTTAGGTTGGGGCTGCAGGTGTGGGAATGGGCAGTGGCTGTTCTCAGAGCTCAGGGACCCAGGTAGCTGGTGTGGAAGGAGCCCAGCCCGCTCCATGTCCTCTGGCTGTGTACCATGGAAGCCCTGTACAGCTGGCCCTGTCTGCACTGCATTGAAGATTCACCACCTGACACTAACCACAGGGCTCCAGGCAGCAGGCTCCACCACACAGCAGGAGCCCCAGGGTCAGTCTCCTTCCTGATGGTGTGGGCTTCCCACAAGTCCAAGCCCACCCTGATTCTACAGAAAAGGTAGTTTTTTCTCTGATCTGTCAACAGGGCAATCAACATGGATGCCATGACAGTGGTAGAGGGATTCCTCCCAACAACGCAGACAGTCAGCTCCTGAGGACACCAGCTGGCCATCCTCTAATCTAGCTCCACTCTGACACTATCTACGGCAGGCTGAGGGCTCCACCCCTAGGGCTGACCCCTTGAGACTCCAGAAGTCAATCCTAGGCTCCAAGGTGTGACCTATGCTGTCAGTCAGGGTTCCCACGACCCCATCCTCCACTCAGCTGATTTGCAGAGACATTCCTGAAACTCAGGGAGACACGTTCACCCATTTGTCACAAAGGGTCTCATGCATGGTACTGATAAAGATGTGTACAGGACAGGTGTGGTGGCAGCGGACAGAGATTCTGCACTCGCCCCACTGTGTTGGCCTCTCCCTGGCTCTCTGGACCTGTCCTTGGGGTTTTTGTGGAGGTTTCACTACCCAGGCACAATCAGCCACATCAGCAGCTGTGGATGACCAACTTAGCCTCTGACTCCTGCCAGAGGTTGAGGGGTGAAAGCTCCCCACCCCTCCCATTGCCCCTTGTTCTCTCTTGTGAGCAGCTCCCACGCGAAGCTCCCTCAGCCTTAGCAAAAGACACAAGACTCCAAGGATTTTAGAAACTGGTAAGAGAAACTTTCGGAGCTGCCCTAAATTTTAATTACATTGCAAAGATACATAATGAAAGGGAAAAGAGGTATAGGAAATTATAAGTTAACAATTAAATAACCATCGACCAAACCAGCCAAAGAGGGTTTCACATTCACAGATGTACTTAAAATCCTGATGTGATATAGCCGCTAGGTTTCACCCACCATGGTCTCTGCTTCCTCTCACAAAGGCCTTTCCAGAAGGTTAGCCCCAGCCAATCCTGAGGCTCTGGGAACTTCTCCGGACAGACTGACAGACCACCCACCCTAAAGCCTTCCCAGCATCCAGTTCCCCCAACCTTAGCCAGAGCCAATGCAGGCTCCGTGTAAACAATCCTTGCTATCCTCCCCAGAGCTGCAATGTGCAAGCGCTCCTGGCTCTGTGTCCCACCGATGTTTTCCCAGCAGATCTGGAGCCTGGCTCCCAGCAGCTGCATGGTTTGTCGGAGGACCTGTTGCTTCCTGGCGAGAACCCATCACAGCCCGATAAGCTTTGCTTTCAGGAAACCCTCAGAGTCAGGAATGCGGCTTGCAGTGTTTGCACGGTGTTCAGTAAGCACTGCAGGAGTTTCTGCACTGCCCTCCGCTGCACACTGCTTAGTGCTGGCTGCCAGCCCCACTGTGGTTCTCGCCCAATGGGTCAGTGCCTCGGACAGTTGGGTACTGAGGCACCCACACTAATCATTCTCCCGGGCAGCCAGCCACCCTGCCCTCCCTCTCCTGCTGCATGACAGTGCCACCCCACTGCCGCTGTTTTTGTGAAGAAGCCCCCGCAGGGCCGCTCACCTCCCCCTCCAGCCCGGTGCCAGCTTCGAGCCCATTCCTAGCACCCTGGCGGTAGGAATCGAGGCGGCTACCCCACCTTCCTCATGCAGAGGCAAAAGCAGTTCATTAAACACAGTTTAAACTCAGTGTGTGGATCCAGTAGGCGGCCTCTGTCAAGCCTGCGTGGCTCCCAGGCAGTGCAGAGGAGCCATCTTCACGCGGTTACAAAGCCAGAGTCCAATGGGAGCTGTCCGTACGCTGTCAGCCGCCAATGGGAGCCATCCGCCCGCACTTACGTTGGTTTAAGTCTCAGGGCCTTTGAGGCAGCTTAAGGCACCTTGACCCTTCCCAGGCCGCACAGCCTGGTGGCACACACCTTCTTCCATGCATGACGCTGCCGGTGACAGGGAACGAAAGTGGCAGGGCAGATGACCGAGCTCTGTGATCCACAGATGTCCAGGTCTCATAGCCCAGGCTTCTTCTGACTGGTAACCAGCACCAAGTCGGGATGAAGCCTTCTCTCCTGCCACCCGCCCCACTCAGGCTGCAGAAGCTATAAGCAAGCCCTGGGTTTGTCTTGGGAGAAATTAGAAACCCTCCGGATGAGGGTGAGCAAGGTGGGCAGCCGAGGGGCCTATAGCAAAAGGCCTCACCCCGACCCCTGGTGGCCCTGTCACCTGGTGGCCCTGTCCTGGGCCCTGCAGCGCCCAGGAGGTGGAGGTCATGGCCACATGGCTGATTATGGGCCGAAAAGATGTCAATTCAGGTGGATCAACAGCAGCAAGATTGCAGCAGTACCTGCCAGGGAAGCTGCATGTGACACAGCTGGCTTTTCAAGAAGGACAGGAGGACCGGGGGAACCTAGCCATCCAGATAAAGAGCTCCAGAGTAGCAAAGGCGCAAAGGCCTTACCTGATAATCTAGGGAACAGGTGGAGCAGGGCTATCAGAATGCCCCTCTGATCTTGGGTCTCATCTCTGCCACCTGTTCTGTGCGCAGAAATGGAAGTCCTTTAGGAAGCCCACAATTTGCTTAGGAAACCTGCATGTAAACTGGCTCGCAGTTATTGACACTGGTGTGAGATCTTGGCAGTGGCAGCATGTCACTGCCGCCTTCATGTGCTTGTCGTGAGAAAAGTCACATTGCTTAGAAGGGAAAATGAAAGACCAAAGAGGGTGCACTGAAAATACAGGCCTGGCGGATATATACTGCCCAGGAGTAGGGAAGCCTGTGCCTGTATTGCCATCTACTTCACGGCCTGGAAACTTCTCTTTCTCTCTCTCTCTCTCTCTCTCTCTCTCCCTTGTCCTCTCCCTCTGCCTCTCTCACTCTCAGCATTGAGTTCAGCCGGGCAGCCATCCAAATGAGTCATATTAAATTCTAGCTATATTCAGCACAAAAGTCATCCAGCATCAGAAGATCAAAGCTACATCAGCTAACAAGCACCAGGGAATTGATAAGCAGCTAAAATTAGGTCATCGCATAGCAGTGGCTTTTGATGGATGGAGTGAAATTTAGCCTCGGGTATGCTATTTAGAGATCTGTTACAGCACCCTTTCCCATAGCCACAGTGAACACACAACAAAGCGTCCTGCGTGTGTCTGACTGAGTATTTAATCATCACTGCTTGGCCTGCTGGCTCGCGAAGGCAGACAGGTTGCTAAGAGTACACTTAGTTTTTGGGCCGAGCCTGCAAATAGATTTGAATTCCTGCACCCAGAGCTCCCCGAGGCCATTCTGCTCTCTTCAAGGCAAATTCTGTGATGCTATTTTAATCACCTTTCTGAGTGCTCTGCCCGCTGGACAGCTCAGCCTCTGCAGCCTGACCAGCTCCAGGCTGATCTAAGGCAAACTGGCTCCAGGCCGCCACACAGATGAGCTGCTGCCCTAGAGGCCCCGAACTCTTTCTCACTCCTTCTCACAGTCTTAGAAGCATGGCCCGCTTGGCAGTGGCTGTGCCCCTCTGTCTCTGCCTGGGGTTGGTTTCCGCTTGTAACACAGGTCAGTGCCAGTACAGAGTCGCAGCAGCTCTGACCGGCTGGTGTCAGGCATATGGGCCGGGCCGGGGCACACAGGTGCCTGCAGTGGACGCTGTCACCCCGGGACCCCCACATTGTCACCCCAGAGCTCTCCCGTGAGGAGGCCTCCCTGGCACCATCCCAGCCTGGCCTGAGCCCCTGGCCAAGGATGACTGTTCCAAACCACTCCACCAGCTTCCTTGGCTCACCCTGGCAGCCCTGGCTTTCCCTCCCCACCAAATGTGGCTTCCACGGGTCCCAGCACAGTCGTTCCAGGCTGCAGGCTGCTTGTTCCCAAATGGAACGTCCACTTTTGACCACCACTCCTTGCCCTGCTTTCAGCGGACACGGCGGACAATTTCCAGATAGGTTAGACTGGAGGAGCATTTGAGGGTGTGTTTTTGGCTTTGCTTTTGGTTTTGATGGTACTAGGCATCAAGCCCAGAGCATTTACACTGATTACAGCCCCAGTGCTTTTTATTTTTATTTTTATTTTACTTTGAGACAGGGTCTTGGTAATTCCCTAAGGTGCCCAGACTGGGCTCAAACTTCCAATCCTCCTGCCTCAGCCTCCCAGTGTGCTGAGCTTATGGGTATGGATCACCACATCCAGCAGATAGGTTAAATTAGGGATCTGGTTTCGTCTGGTTTAGGTGGGTTGAGGTCACCAATTCTGGTTCACTGTCTCCATGGCCACAATGGTAGCTGCCCACAAAGCCTCAAAGGACCAGCTCATGCTATCAAAAGACTGAGAGACCGGCCACAGGTGCTTCATCAGTCCCCAAGCTAGCAGGAAACAGGTCAGGGGCCCCCAGGCCACCTGCACATGCTACTGCTGCTCCCACTGCTGAGTAACCAGAGACCGAACCTGGGCCCACACAGGAGAACAGCAGCCTAACGAGACAAAGCTCAAAGCAGAATGCTGAAGACCCTCAGGGGTTAGGGAGCCTGGAGCAGGACTGGTCCAGGCTGAGGGAGGGTGGGAAAGGCAGGGTGAGTGGGACAGGTCTCTGCCCAGGCAGGGCCAGCTGCAGGGGCTCCACAAGGAGCTGTCTGGGCTCCAGGGAGAGGCAGGGTGTATACAGCTTCAGCAAGCTGAGACCGCCTTGGTGTCACCCCTCCCAGGACCTAAGGGCCACACTGGGGGTGGGGGGGGTGCTGCTACCAGACGGCCCTAGGGGGAGCCATCTTCATGCAACCCAAGCCATGAATTGCTGGTTTCAAGGGGGACTGAGGCAGGAGACTTGGGTGTAACAAACCAGCTGGCAAAGAGAGTATATGTGATCCATTCATCACAAACTGCCAAATCAGGAGCACAGCACAGGACACAGAGCCTTGCGCTTGGGACTGTGGGTGAGAGTTGTCTTCTCAGAACTCGAGCAGGTGTCACCGACGGCCGCCGAAGAGCTCAGGGCTCTCTGCTCTCTCACAGAGGCCACCTTGTGCTGCAGAGCGTGTTTCTTTTCCTACACTTATATTCTTTAAAATTTATTGGCGCGTGCTTGGTGCACATGTGTGGTATATCTCACTGATGTGGTACATAATACGGCTCCTGTTTTTAATCCCCTTCCCCTCCCTCCCTCCTCCTCTGGTTTCCCTTCTCCCCTTTTCATTCTTGTTGATGTTGTTAATCCTAGTACGAGTTTACAGCACATGATGCTGACGCTCACTGATGTCATCAGGACTTTGTAGCTGGCAGGTATTCACTCTGTCCATTTCTAATCCCCTCCCCTCTCCCCTTGTCCTTGGTGCCTGGGACCCTTCCTGTCCACAACGATCATTTCATCTCCTTCTACCCTTTATTTTTCTCTTAGTTTATACTTTGCCTTACTCCAGTGAGAGACACTACAGTATTTAAGCTCGTGTGTCTGGTTTCTTTTACTGAACATATTTTCCAAGTGCATATATTTTCCTACAATTTGCACTTTTGTCCTTTGTATCCGAGAAGCATTCTATCATATTTAGATACCACACTTTCTCTATCTAATCGTCTTTTCTAAGGGGTCTACAGGCTGCTTCCAGGACGCTGCTGCTCTGAACTGTGCTGCTATAAGCATTACATAAATGTAAAGTCTTGATTCCTTTTGCACTTGTCTTGACCAGTTTTCGTCTCTGGACAGAAAGAACATAGAAAGCACCTCTCACAGAAGACCCCTGCACCTTCATATGCAGCTAACAGTGTCACTGGCTCAGCTGACTCCCTGGAGGGAGGAGCGCTCAGGCCCCCAGCTGACCGGTCACCACTGCAGCCTCTGAGGGGGAGGCACCAGGAGTGGCTTTTCATCTGCAAATCCCACGCTGCTGTTTGCTTCCTCCTTTGGCCAGACAGTTGCACTGGGCTTTGCCCGGAAGATCAAACTGTGGTGGGCACACCGACTGCTCTGCTGGACGCTGCTCTGCTGGCTGAGTGCACTGCGAGGAGCCCCTCCTAACCCTGGCAATGTCCAGGACAGGAGAGCAGACACCCCTACACTCAACCAGGGCCCAGCCAAGCTCTGAGTCTCTGGATGGAACAAGGGGTGGGTGGCTGGGACTTCACAGCCACTGAGGGAGGTCCCATCTGCCGGTGGGGGCTTATTCTCAGAATGCTGCCACTGAATAGTCAGGCATGTTGAGTTCTGATGCCCAGACAGAGCTGGACCAGAGAGCCCAGTGCTGGAGTCTGGCATTGAGGTTGGCACAGTCATTCACACAGTGCTTCCTACAACACCTGAGGTGTTATTTTCAAGAGTTGCCTTTTATTTATTTGTTTATTTTTCTTGTCGTACCAGGGATATGAATGCATGACCTCACGCTTGCCAAGCAGGCACTGATGCTGCTGAGCTAAACCCCAAAAGTTTCTTTTTAAAGGTTTAGACTTGTGCTCTGTGATGAGAAATCAAGGAAAAACTGATTACAGCCAAGAGCTGTCTTCAAGGCAAGCTCCAGCCCCCCACTCCCACCCTGCCTCCATGCCCCTGCCCAGAATCCAGGCTCAGAATCCCAGCTGTGGGTGTCCTTACACACGCTCCATGCTCAGCTCATCATCCTGTGCAGAAAGATGCACCCTGGTGTGGGAGGTCACCAGCTGGAGGGCTGCCCCTGAACCCATAAGTTACTGCTCTGCACTGTATCCCAGCACAGTGCTGTCTGTCATTCAGATGCTGATGGAACCCAGCTAGCAGCTGAGAGAAAGGCAGAGAGCCCAGGCTCCAGCTGGCTCCAACACCAGATGTGTGAGAGGGAGGCCACACAGGAACCCCGCCTGAGCCTCAGTGTCCTTTAGTCGGGGCCTCCCTGAACTGCCAACCTGCAGGGTTCAGGCACATCAATGACCAGGGGCTGCATACCATGTTTTGGGACCCTCTGTCATGCACGCACGGTATCCGGAGCATTCTTAGGCAGCAAATAGTGCTATCCTCCGCTTCTAATTGGAGAACTGGTGAGGAGCTCACGGATCTTCCAACCTCATACAGCTTGACATGGTGATGCAAGACTAATTCCACTGTAATGGGTAGTTATCAAGTGAAAGCCACGAAGCAGGTAACACAGGTATCAGCTGCACAGCCATGCACTTGGGGGAGGCCCCTAGCTTATGCACTTGACTTCCACCCAGGAACTTCCTAAGGAGAGCTGCTGCAGAGATGGATGTATTTACAGTCTCATGCAGTAGTGCCTCATCTCCTCCAAAGAGAGGACAACTGCACCCCACTCAGCAGGCGAATATCCTGGCAGCATGATGGTGCATGTGTGTCTTTCCTTCCCTGTAAGTGGGAGAGCTTAGTTCTTTTACAGTTACTTATAAAGCCTCATGCAGTGTACTTCAGTAGTCAATATATTACAGCTTGGAAGTCTGCTATCGTCCTCACACTGGGGAAGGCAGGGGAAGCAGCAGTGGCATGAGCTCCCTTTCCTGTCTCCAGCTTCTTGCTAACTATGTAGTTGCCATCTGCATCTGTGAGGTCTGCACTGAAGATTCAACCAATCCCAGGCCGAGCATCCTTGGAAAAACCTTTGCACCTGTACTGACATAAACCTTTGCACCTGTACTGACATAAACCAACATTTTCTTGTCCTTGTTTCCTAAGCCCAGCTGTACAGCAGCTGTTCACATGGCCCTTACCTTACATGAAGCATTGAAAGTCACATGGGGGTGATATAAAGTATGCAGCAGGCATGACAAGTGACTGCTTTGCCATTTTTTTTTGCAAATGTTAAGTGTTTCAAAATGTCCAAATGTATAAGGTAAAGTGTGATAATCAGATATATATGCGCGATGTATAACAAGGGTAGTTAACGTTTCCACCTCCTTATTGCTCATGTTAATGAGTACAGTCTGATATTTCAGTACATGCGCAGCGTGTGCTGGTCAGATGGGAGCTGTTCACGATTTCACCTCCTTGTCCCTGCTCCTCTCCTCTGTTACTCATAAGACATGAACTGCTTTATAGGAAGGGCTGGAGCCACAGCGCCCCGTGAGTCCTCAGGGTGCCGTGCTCAGAACTGCCCTGCCCTCCACATCTGGACTTTCACAGCACCAGCCCTCGCCCCCTGCAGCCACCCACTCAGCACCCACTGCCCACTGTCCGATCCATCCTTCCTCGGCACAGGGTCCCCCCTGGGTGCCTGTCAGCGGGCTCTTGGTGTGACTCACTGCGTTTGTTCGCTGCTTTCTTGCTCCTGATAAGCTGAAGCTTCATTTCCTGGGGAGGAGCCGAGTCCATAGGAAGCTTGCACTGAGGTCTTTTAGGCAAACACCACACCCTGGAGGCTGCGTCTGCCTGGGAAAAGCAGGGACCTGCAGTCCACCCACCCTTGGCATGACCCTGGGACATTCTCCTCCGCAGCGTGGCAGCGTGGCCGTGGGACCACCACGCTTGGTCCCCTCCGACAGAGCAGTTCCCTCTGGGCTGCTTGTGGGCCTGACTCCTGTGTCCTCCAGGGCTCCAGGGCCCATGGCTGCTCAGACCTGTTGGCCTGGCCCCTGAGAGGCCCTTCCACCCATCTGCCCCCGGCCCCTGCCTTGGGCAATGCTTTGGCTGTGCCTCCAGGAAGTGGTTACTGCCTAGTGTCACAGGCCATGCAGTTGTGGCCTGGATTGCATTGTTACTGCTCTTTTTTTGTGGTTGGTTTCACCTTACTCTGCCACCCTGAACTGAAATGCCAGGATCCACCCCTCTGTTTTTCAGTTCAACAAGTATAATACGTTGTAGGAAAGTCCGCACCCCACATCATATAGCGTGATGAATTTTTGCAAACTGAACTTGAAACTAGCATCTGGATAAAGAAACAGAACGTTGCCAGGGCTGGTAGCTGCCTCCTGTCTCCCTCATCAGAGCCCTTCAGACCTTAAGTGTCCGCAGTTTCCCCCGAGTAGCAGCATGTGCGCTCTCACTGTTCCCTGACTGAGGAAAGGCATTGTCACAGCAAGCCAGGGCCCAGCCCACAGTCACACGTCACAGCAGCAAGGCTGTACCCGCCACCCTGTGCCTCTGTACAGCGAGCATTTCCGGGCCCACAGACCCACATCCAGGTGGGCATGGCATCCATGGCTTCCTGATGCACAGCTGTTAAGAGTCTTACACCAGCAGTTATCAGAGAAAAAGCTGGGGTTACAGAAGCTGCGCATGACACATCACTGGTACCTCAGCCCTACCTCAGCCCTGAGGTTCACATCCTGAGAAAGCCCCACACCTGGGCTGCTGGTTGCAGGCCACTCCAGACTGTTTGCTGCGCTGAATACCACAGGCCACTGTAACAGCGTGACTACATGTGAATCTAAACTCCAAGAAGGTGGAGTGAGAGTTCTACAAAGCTTTCAGCTCCGTGATGATCTCGTGGGACTACCAGCATAGATGTGGTCCATTGCTGCTGGGAACATCATCATGTAGGGTGTGACTGTGACCCCACAGACAGCCCAGGACCTCAGGCGTTAGGACTTTTAATTTCCATACCTACCCAGTTAACATAAGAATTGGTTCTTATAGTCAAAAAGTCCTCAGGCTTTTGTACAACAAATCAGTTCAGACTCTGTCTTCACTCTTTGAGCTAAACAACCTGTACCCTACTCTCTGATTCTGTCTTTCCTGCATCTGAGGGAGACTGAGCACATTCCCCTTCCAGTCACTGCCCTGGCTGGACCTGCACTGTCCCCAAACACCCATGTACTCAAGGCCTGCTGCCCAGCCTGTGGTGCTCCTGGGAGGTGCAGAGCTTTGAGGTGGGGGCAGAGTCAGGTAGAAAGCGTCTTCTCCAGGCAGGTCCTAGAAAGGATGTGCCCAGTGTGGTGTCACAGCTCTGTACGCATTTGCTTCCCTGCCACAATGAGATAGACAGTTCCCCTCCATTGTGTACTTCTGTCACGATGTTCCATGCCTCATGGCCCCCAAGCAACAGGACCAAGCAACTGCCAGCAGACACCTCTGAAACTGCGAGCCAAAAATAAACCTCTGTCTTGGTTACTTTTCTCTCATTGTTGGTCCAAAACACCCAACCCCATAAGGAAGGAAGGAAAGGTTTATTTAGCTCACTGTCTGTGAAAGTTTCAGTCCATAATCAGCTGGCTCCAAGGCAGGGTGGCATGGCACAGGGGCAACACTTCAGGGCGGCAGCCAGCAAAAGCACCCAGAGCAAAACAGGGGAGAAGAGAAGTCTCTTTTCCTCCCTTATATTGTAAACAGGCTACCACTCCCACCCAGGGCAGATGTAGCACTCACAAAATCTCTGTGCCTCCTCTTACACAGGATGAGAATGTTTACAAAGTGGGGATTCTGCCTCCCTGCTGAGTCTTTTAGTTAAACTTCTAAACTGCTCAAGTTGACACAATGTGCCAACCATAACCCTGAAATGCCAGGATCCACCCCTCTGTTTTTCAGTTCAAAACCATATGCTTTGGATTCATGTGCACAGAAGCAGGTCAGAGTCCACACTGGCAAAGATGTTTGTGTTGGGCTGGGGAAGTGTGTGCTCTATGTTGCCATGGGCAAAGCCCAAGGATGGTGTCTCGGAAGGGCCAAAACTCAGGAACAAGCCAGTTTAGAGCTAATGCATGTCCTGTGGTCTGTTGTTTTGCATTGTTAAAATTTCCTTGTTTCTTTTTCTTAGTTAGGCTTTCACCTACTTGTTCTTGAGCAATCCCTACCTACACTACCCTGTCAGTGAGCTTTGTTCGCTCAGTTAAATTATGTCACATTCCCACAAAAGTACAAATAGATCGATTTTCACCTTCTGGTGACCAAATCTACATTACCCCAGATTATCAGTGACCTATATTCTCCCTGGGTAAGAGAGCTCTGAGTTCCACAAAGATTGGACACCGACTCAGCTCTCTGAAGAAGTTATAGCTTTAAAATCACACTCAAGAGTTGGGCAAGGATCCCATACATGAATTAGACCAAGGCCATTCATATCTTAGAAGAATTCCATTTATAAAACTAGGAATAAGAATGACACAGGAGAATAAGATAAAGCATTTGCAAAAGCAGTGAGGTTATTTTACACTATATATGTGTTAGTCTGTTTTCTATTGCTGTACCAAAATACCTGAGACTGGATACACTTTACAGAGAAGTGATTTAGTTCATAGTTCAGGAGGTTGGCAGTACAAAGCACAGCACCAACTCTGGTGAGAACCCCCTGGTTGGGTCATAACTCAGTGGAGGATATCTACAATGCAGGGTGGAAGTGTGTGAGGCAGATGACATAGGTGAGATGGGAAACACAGACCCGGCCTTATAAGCAACCTGTTCTCACCAGAACTAACTTGCTCTATGAGATCGGTGGTCATCTTTTCTGAGGGTAGGCTCCATCGCCTACTTAGCTTCCAACTATCTCCCTTTCTCAACCTTTCTGCCTCCCTGGGGACCAAGTTTCCAACATATCTTTGGGTGACACTCAAACCATGTTCAAACCATATTCTTTTCATACTTACTTACATTTATGAATTGGGGATACTTGTATTAAGAGGATATTAAATGATTCTACCTTAAAAACTGACAGGACAGCCCCGCCCATAACCTTTCCACCTCTCTCCCACACTGGGAAGCTTAGTGAGCTTCAAAGGAGGGGAGAAATTTATTCATCACCTGTCTGCCATCAGGAGAACCTCAGTGAGCTGTGTGGGGCATGAAAGACCCTGCCCATGCCTCTCCACCATCCTGGGAACCTTGGTCTAAAGGAACCCAGGTACCTGGCCCATTCCCCTACACCATGAGACAGGCAGCCAGCACAACAAGCACCCGGGACATGGCAAACCCAGGGTAAATTCACTCTAAGAAGGGGAAATGCTTTGCACACAAATCCCTAACTTATGATTGGTACTGTTGTATAGCTATAGACTACTCTTATGATCTAAAGCACAAAATCAATAGTTACCACAGTTTATCAATTTCTAAATTGTGCTTGATGTTATCACTATTGCAAACTGTCTTACTGTAACTACAATGTCATATTTGTTGTAATCAGTTGTTCTCCCTTTGTAACAATATTGGGAAGTTCTTAGGCAACAACCTCACCACAGCCTTACACCAAAAGACTTGGGACTGAGCAAAACAGAAACCAACATTCTACTTTCAATTAATTGGGAAAGTAAGAGCTTGGGATAGACAGGAACCAAAACTCTCCTACACACAGAAGATGTCCCTAAGAACAGATTTTTTTAGAGAGGCTTTGATATTAGTGATATTAGTACCTACTACCAAAATTCACAAGGATCATCACAGACCACAAAGTACAATATTTTTTTGAAATAGAAAATGTCAACATGAATGAGCAAAATGCAATCTCAGACCTCCAGCTCACCCAGAACAGCTCTAGGAGACATGAACACAGACAAAATAAAAGATTCACACCTAAAGTTTCTGAAATGATAGCAACTGAAGTAAAGAAACAACTGCATGAGGCTGTAGAGGAAATCAGATCAGAAAATCTCTCAAATAAAAAATGAAATGACAACCCTAATGAAAGAATTGTTGAGTATATCTAAAAAGGACACTTTTTAAAAATAGAGGAGCATAGAAAAATAATGGAAACATTGAATGAACAATACAGTAAAGAAGCAGAACACATGGATCAGATTCAAAGGGATATCCAGGAAATTGAAAATTCCATTGAAAGCTTGCAAAACTGCTTGAACAAAACTGAAAATAGACTCTCAGACCTTGAAGACAGGATTGCAACAAGAGATCATGAAAGACCTCTTCAAAATAATGAGGAATAAGGAAATAACAGTTTCAGATGATGCAAAGAAAAACAATACAATACTTATAAAACAAAAACAGGAACCAATACAAACAACATAAAAAGAATATTTGCAGAAGTAATAGCAGAAAATTCCCCAAGTATGGGAAAAGGATCCGACATATAGATAAATGAGGCATACAGAACTGCAGCTAGTCATCACCAAAATAAATCTCCACCCAGACACATAATAGACAAGATCCCACAAATTCAGCACAAGAACAGAATATTAAAAACCGCTAGAGAATAGAAACATATTACCTATAAAGGAAAGCCCATCAGAATCACAGCAGACTTCTTAACACAAATCATCAAGTCAAGTAGATGTTGGAGTTAAGTATTTTAAGTATTGAAAGTAAAGATTTCCAACACAGATTGATGTACCCTGAAAAATCATCTTTCAAAATTAGTGGAGAAATAAGATATTTTCATAACAAAGAGCAACTCAAGAAATTCATAACTACCAAACCAACCCTACTAAGAGTACTGAAAGATTCCAGATAGAGATAAAACTGACCACAATTCCAAGAACAACAATAGAAAGAAATAATCAAGCAGGGTGATCAATTAAATAGAGGGGGAAATTAGGGAATCAACAGCAGGAAGATAACATGACGAACATAAGCCAATATATATCATTTATAACCATTAGTGTAAATGGCCTCAATTCACCAATCAAAATAAACAGATTGGCCAAGTGGATCAAGAAACAAAATTCAACAATATGCTATACATAAGACACATATTTAAATCAAAAGGAAATTCAGAGACTGAAAGTCAAAGAATGGAAAACAATACTCCATGTGACAGGAACCCACAAAACAGCAGGGGTAGCTATTCTGTTTGCAGACAATGTGAACTTCAAACCAAGAATGACCAAAAGAAATTTTTTTTAAAAAGTCACTATATACTTATTAGGGGAAAACTTCAAAAGGAAGAGATAACAATCATAACTATATATGAACCAAATATGAGAGAATCCAACTACATAAGACAAATGTAAGAAACATGAAAAAGCAAATAACTAACAATATGATTGTATTAGAGACCTTATCACTCCATTGTCACAAAGGGATAAGTCAACTAGACAAAAAAATCAGCAAAGGAATAACAGAACTGAATCAAATATGTGAACAAATGGACTTAGTAGATGTTTATAGAATATTATACCCAGCAATATCAGAATACACATTGTCCTTAGCTGCACATGAGACATTCTCTAAAGTAGACTACATACTATCCAATAGAACATGCTTAAATAAATGCAAAGGAACTGAAATTATCCCACACATATTATCTGACCATAGTGCCGTGAAATTGGAAATTAATGCCAAAATAAACTACAAAACTCCATAAATGCATTGAAATAAAATAACACTTCCAGACCAATGAAATTAAAAGGAAATTAATATCTGCAATCAAATGAAACTGCAAATACAACTTACAGGAGTTAGTGGGATGCAATGAAAGCAGTCCTCAGGGGGAAATTTATATCAATGAATTCTCATATCAGGCAA
The DNA here is from genome assembly GCF_034190915.1 of Cavia porcellus. Taxonomy (NCBI): domain Eukaryota; kingdom Metazoa; phylum Chordata; class Mammalia; order Rodentia; family Caviidae; genus Cavia; species Cavia porcellus. The sequence goes on along the minus strand of NW_026947500.1, from coordinate 15,730,836 downwards.
ACAGAATGAGAACAAATAAACACTCTAATGCTATACCTCAGGTTACTAGGGAAAGAAGAGCAAGACAAGCCCAAAGCCCAAAGAAGGGAGGAAATTATAAAGATCAGAGCAGAAATTGACACAATTGAGATCAAGAAAACAATACAAAGAATTAATGAATTAAAGCATTGGTTCTTTGAAAGAATAAATAGTCAATCTTCAAAAAAGGAAGAAAAAACTCAAGTTCACGCATTGAAGAATAAAAGAGTAAAATCACTACAGATCTTGTGGAAATTCAGAAGATCAATACCTTCTTTGAAAATCTTTACTTTCATAGGATGGAAAACACAGACAAAATGGACAGATTCCTAGAAACATATGATTTACCAAAGCTGGAAATTAATTAGAACCTTATCAACAGAGAAAAGCCCAGGTCCTGATGGATTCACAGATGAATTCTATAAGAAATTTAGAGATTTAATGCTAATACTCCTCAAACTCTTTAATAAATTGAAAGGGAAGAAATTTTTCCTAATTCATTCCTGGAGGCAATTATTATTGAAACCAACCAAAAAGAAGTACTACAGGCCAGTCTCCCTAACAAACACAGATGCAAAAATTCTCAATAAAATACTATCAAACATAATGCAGCAAACTATCAAGAATATTGTGCACCATGACCCAGTGGGATTCATCCCAGGAATGCAGGGTTGGTTGAACATATGCAAATCAATAAATATAATATATCATATCAACAGAACTAAAGATAATAAATCGCATGATCACCTCAGTAAATACAGAAAGGGTTTTTAATGAAGTCTAACATTCAATCATGATACCACAGAGAAAACTGGAATAGATGGTCTTTATCTCAACCTGATAAAAGCCATTCATGACAAACCAATTGCCAAAATCATACTAAACAGACAAAAACTGAAAGCTTTCACTCTAAAATCAAGAAGACAAGGATGTGCACTGTCACTACTCCTACTCAATATACTGCTGGAAACATTAGCCAGAGCAATTAGACAGAGAAATAAAAGGAATAAGGATAGGAAAGGAAGGAGTTAAATTATCATTATTTGCAGATGGTATGGTACTCTACATAAATGACCACAAAAGCTCCACCAAAAGAATTCTAGGTTTACTAACCAAATTCAGTAGCACAGCTGGATACAAAATCAACCTTCAAAATTCAACAGCATTCCTGTACACAAACAACAAACTTACTGAGAGAGAAATTAGGGAAACCACACCTTCACAATAGTATCCAAAACAAACACTGAGGAATCAATCTACAAAGGGAGTAAAAGATCTATACATTGAAAATTACAGTACTCTGAAAAAAGTAATCGAAGATGATTTCAGAAAATGGAAAGACATTCCTAGTCCATGGATAGGAAGAACCAACACTGTGAAAATAGCCATACTGCCAAAAGTGTTATACAGATTCAATGCAATCTCAAACAAAATATCATTAGCATACCTCACAGATTAGGGAAAACATTCCTAAAATCTATCTAGAATCAGAGGAGACCTAGGCAATTCCTGGCAACAAAGGCAAGGCAAGAGGCATCACAATCCCTGACTTGAAATTATGCTACAAACCTATTGTGATAAAATCAGGATGATACTAGGAAAAAAAAAAAGACCTGAAGATCAGTGGAACAGATTAGAAGATTCAGATACAACTACAAACAAACTCAGCCATCTTATCTTTGAAAAAGGGGCCAACCATGTTTACTGGAAGAAAGATAGCCTCTTTAATAAATGGTGTTAAAAAAAAAACTGGCTTTCCAACATACCAAAAACTAAAATTAGACCCATGTTTATCATCATTCAATAAGCTAAAGTCAAAATGGACCAAATATCTAAATGTTAAAAAATAAATAAAAAACCTAGTTTATTAGGAGAGAAAGTAGATAGAAAACTTGAAGACAGATGTAGAAGACCACTTGGATGGCTCTCCTTGAAAGCAGAACTATTACCTCTGCATGAGTTAAACGGGCCCTATCTCTATGTACTGATATGCACAAAGCTGGCTAAGCTATTCCCTTCTCCCTTCATCTGGCTCTAAACAAAGCAAATAAGGCTTGCTGAGGTGCTGATTGTAGCCCGTGAGGCCAGTCAGTGGTTTCCTGTTTCCTTGCATCACGTTCCCTGTAAAATAGTGAACACTGCAGCATGGCAGAGCCACATAGCGCCAGGAATGTCAACTGGGTACAAGTCTCAAAATAAGAGGCTATGACTTCCTAGGGCACAAAAGTTTACATATCAGAAACTGAAGCAACAGCCTCCTAAATCATTCAAATGCTACCCTAACTGAGTCATGCACACTGGTCTTTCTGCATACCCTTCTCCTTGCATATTGCAAAGATGTTTGCTCTCTACCTGGCCCACTAAGCTCACCTTACATAATTCTTGCTATCCTCAATGTCACTCATCCTCAAGCCACTCCCTTCTTCATGAGACAACAAATCCTGGGGGACGCCTAGGATCAAGGCCATTGTTCATGTAGCCTCACCTGGACCAAACTCAGGACCTCTTGGTTGCCTGTAACTTTGAATATGTCTTAGTGTCTTTATTATCACTTTATTATCACTGTGAGTTGCATTGGAGGTGGCAGATTGTAATTAACTGGCTGAGATTCCAGTGTTTCAATGGAATTACAAATATAAACTTTGTGGACCACAAGCAGGACAGGATAAGGGACTACAATACTAGGGTTACAATATACAATGTTTGAATTACAAAAATAGAGGTAGGCAGAGAGTTCACAAACAAAAATCAAACTGCATGGGAAGTACTTTAAAGAATCAACACCTGGGATCTCATCTTATTAAAAAGCTTTTGCACTTTAAAAGAAATCACCAACAGAGTGAAAAGAAAATCCATGAGTTGGGAAAAAAATTTAGACAACTGTCCCTCAGACAAAGGACTTTTATGTAGAACATATAAAAGAATTTTAAAAATATCAGTCCCCCCAAATTCAAAGACTCAGTCCAAAAATGAGCACCTGAGATAAATACACACTTCTCAGATGAAGAATGCAAATGGCAAACAAATAAATGAAAAAATGTTCAACATTATTGATCAGTCAAGAAATGCAAATTAAAACAACACTGAGATTTTATCTCACCCTCCCAATGCATATCATTAAAAAGTCACCCAATAACAAATCTGGTGGGGCTGTGTGGAAAAATGAACCCTTTTTACTGTTGGTGGGAGTGTAGACTGGTACAACCACTGTGGAAATTAGTGTGGGGATTCTTCAAAATACTAAGATTGGAGGTCCCATTTGACTCAGCTATTCCCCTTCTAGGTATTTTCCCAGAAAAATTAAAAATATTGCACCACAGTGATATATGTACACCCATGTTTATAGCAGCACAATTTGTAATAGCTAAATTTTGAAAACAATCCAAATGCCTCTCAGTTAAGGGATAGATGAATAAAAATGTGGTATTTTTATACAATGGAGTACTACTCAGCTATAAAGAAACATAAACTCAAGACTTTTATAGGTAAGTGGATGCAATTGGAGACCATACTCACAAGTACAATAAATCAGACTTGCATGTGTAAACATCATAGTGTCTTCCTATTACAAGACACTGAAAAAGTAAATCAGATTCAAAATATACAATAGGTATTATGAAAGAGAAAGAAACTGCTCAAAAGGCAAAAGCAACTGGGATGGGGAAAGGAGAAAATAAGAAAGAGGAAATATATATATATATATGTATGTATGATAGCTAAGATAATTGTACTACTCATTCTATTAGTTCATTGAAAGGAGAAGTTAATGCTTATATTGTTTGATCAACTTTTCACACCTATATCTATTATTCTGAGCAACTATTTTGAAGCCAACTATAGGTAATATAATAACCATTGTTAATTTCCTATCATCTTGTCTTGAAATTCTGTATTTTTTTTTCTTTTATTCACTTAAAAAAAAGACTGACAGGGAACCAGGACTCGTGGTGCATGTCTGTAATCTCAGCACTCAGGAGGCTGAGACAGGAGGATCACTTGGGCTATATAGTGAATTCAAGACTAGAACTACGTAGCAAGATCCTACCTCAAAAAGGAAAAACAAAAAACATTGATGGAAACAGCTCAAAGAGCAGATCAACCCTCACAAGGACATAACAAGGTAAAGAAAAAGAGGAGCATGTTTTTCTTGTTCCTAGAAAATCAGAGATCTGAAAAAGAAATGGTTAAGGAGGTAGTATACTGAATCTATATCAAGATGGATGGACAGATGGATGGATGGATGGATGGATGGATGGACAGATGGATGGACAGATGGATAGGTGAGTGGATGGAGGGATGGATGGTTGGATGGACAGATGGATGGGTGGATGGATGGATAGATGAATGGATGGATGGATGGATGGATGCATACAGAGATGGATGGATGGATGGATGGATGGATGGATGGATGGATGCATACAGAGATGGATGGATGGATGGATGGATGGATAGATGCAAAGATGATTGACATGCACTAAAGTAATACAACAAAATGTTAGTTGTGAAGTCTAGATGGTAAGGATACTGGAGGTCCCTATAAGATTCTTTCAACTTTTGTGCATGTTTGACATTTTCATTGTAAGATGTCAGAGAGATCACCTGAAGTTCAGCATTCCTCATGGCATCACCCTGAAGGACCCAAGGGACTTATTAAGAAGACTTCTGGAGTCTCACTTCAGGCCCACATCAATATTTCTGGAGGTTAGGCCTGGGACATGGCATTTATAATGCCTTCCAAAGAGTTCTTAAGTACCCTGGAGCTTTAGAAACATTGCACACATATCACAGTTCAGCATAGTTTTGCCTAGGGCCACAGGAACCTATAGCAACGGTATTAGAACAGGGGCTACCAGGTCTGCTCTCTGCCCACAGCGCTCAGATCCTGGTGGCCTGCCTCCAAGGCAGTAGAAACAGTTATGGTCAGTATTTGGTGGTAATTGGTGAAAGCAGACCCCATGTAGCTACTAACTGCAGGCATGAGTTACTGCTGTGAATTAGACCGGATGTGAGTTCCTTTGAAAACATCCAGTCAGGTCCTGGAAGCCTGCGGCTGAGCCTCCACGAAGGCCTCATACAGGCGAGTGCTGGGTCTGGGAGCCATGTCCGGGTCACAGCAGCACTGATGACTAACACGTGGGGCAGCTGCACCGTGGAGACAGGAAACCTCTATTTCCAAAGTTATTACGCATTTCAAGGTGGTGACAGGAGAGAGTGAACCAAGGTTAGGACACTTCTGAGTGTGACCCTGTGGCAGGAGCCTGGCTCACAAAACACACATTTTTACATGAAATCACCTGGCACAAAATAATCCCTCATTCCCGCTAGCATCTCCAGAGACATGGCCACTCTTCCTAATTAGGTCTCAGGGTAGCTGATTTCCCACAGTAAGCACATGATACACTTTAGGGTTTTATTTGCCCACTCAGTCCATGGTTGTTGAACAGCAAAGCTGTTTTTAGACTTTGGGGATACACTGAGAAAGAAAACAGACATCTTTGAGGGACATCTTTGAAAAAGGGAAAACATAAATCAAATAGTCAAGGGCTAAAGAAAATCCAGAGTAACCAGCAAAAGTGGGCATGAGGGACCGGCATCAGGACCTTCTGCATGGAATCAGACAGCAGCAGTGGCCATTGTCATAGTCTACAATTTATTGACTTCTTTGCTTCATTTGTTTAAGGCAGTGTCTCACAGCATTGCCCAAGCTGGCCTCAGACTCCTGGACCAAGGCCTCCGCCTCCCGAGTAGCTGAGATTACAGATGCAGACACATTTTACTTTAAAGAGGCAGAGTCAAGGGTGGTGTAAAATGCCAGACATTGGCAGAGGCACGTCAGTCCCCGGGCTGCATCTCCCCAGATCCTGCGCTTTTCTGCTACTTGATCCTGTGCTTGATGACAGGGGCAGGGATGAATACATGAGCTGCTGAGCTCCCCAGAAAAGATGGCTGCAGGGTTCCAGGAAGGTGCAGCTCCCAGTGCCACGGTGGAAGGTGGGGTCTGAACTCCCACGTTCATTTCCACGTTGCCTTCATACATACACTTACAAAGTACATTTGCAAATACCTTGTACTTTACATAGTACACACATGTGTAGTATGTACAGTGTATATACAGCATATATGGTTTATATACAGACTTTATATAATATATAAAGATGTATCAATATGTTTCAGTACTGAGGTAGCATTGACATACCGAGACATAATATTTGCACATCTTTGTGGGCTGCAGCAGATAATTCAATAAATATGAAATGCATACTGATAAAATCGAGTAATTGGCAATTGTGGCCAATCAGGAAATCACTTCTGAGAGTTGGGAGCTTTTGTACTCCTGTAGCTATCTTGAAATGTATCAGAGGTTGCTGTAACCAATAGTTACCCTATTGGGGTACAGAAAAGCAGAACTAACTCCCCTCTTGGTTTCGTGCCCTTATCTAACTTCTTTCCATCCTCCCTGCCCTGTGTTCTTACAGATCTAACTGGGCAAAACCCCCAGATGTGGAAAGACAGAGGGCATCATGGCACTTGGCAGTGGAGACCCCAGAACGCCACCTCCTCCATCCCGGCGGGAGGCTGGGTCGTTGCCTCTCGGTGAGAAAACTTGTACCCCAGCCCTCATCTCAGGGACCACTTCTGAGAAGCCAGAGTAAGAACTGACTCCCAAAGCACTGTGTGGAAGCAAGCGGAGGAGGCTGAGGAGAAGCGGAAAAGAGAAAGCCCGGAAGAGTCCTGAAGCCAAGGGAGGGGTGGTGGCCAGGATCACGGGCAGCCCTGCTCAGGGCGAGCTGACAGAGAGCAGGGCAGTGCCAGGGCTTGCGGCCTCCGCAAGGACATGTCCCACAGTGGGACTGGAAAGGGTGATGGAGAGATGAGGTGACTGGGGGGAGGCGGGCAGTGGCTCAGAATGCATCAGGATGGCAGGGGTCTGACCACGCCGGAGTGGACTGTGAGGACAAAGCTGACCTGGAGAGGCAGGTCCACCAGAAACAGAGTAACTGCTAGTGTGAGCTCTGGCCAAGTAGGTGACGTGGGTTGAGGAACCAGAGGAGGGGTGGGTGGCAGTGCAGATGCAGGCAGTCTGGGAACTGGTAATGAGGTGACGTCCCCCCTGAAAACGTGGCCTTGTTTTAACAGAGGACGGAGGAAAGGGGCGCCCATGTGCTCGGGACCCCCAGGAGGCAGGGCACTGGCAGGGAGTAAGAAAAGCTGTTTTATGCCCAGTGCCTGGAACCCCAGAGGTCAGTGACTTCAAGTTAGAAGTGGCCCCAGGGAGCTGGGAGCCAGGGATCCAGCCCTCCCAGCACATACGCACCCCTCAAAACAAGCCGTGGGGGCAGCTGTGCTGAAGCACACCTTCCCTGTGCAGCTGGCTCATTGGGGACACATGTGACCACCAAGCACGCCTGCCACTGGGAACACAAGCAGTCAATGTGGGGTGACATCCCAGCTGCCAGTCACTGTGGGAGGCGGACAGGGGCTCCATGGTGTCGCTCCCTGTGCAGACAGCGCCATTGCTGCGGGGGTTCTCTGTCCCTGCAAGCGCCCTGCTCGCCCGTCCCACCCCTCCCCTACAGAGGCCTAAATACTGAGCCAGACAGGGTGAGAGTCAGCCACCAGCTGTGCATAGCTCGTGTGTGTGGGATGCACGGGCCAGAACAGAAGTGTGGCCTCCATGGGAAACGCACGACGGGCTGGGATGTGAAAGGTCTCTCTAACCTCAGGGGCTCAGATATAGCGCTCTCTGTGTTAGGGTTGATGCACAATGAAAACGAAGCCTACCTAGTCCTTTTTCTTTTTTGCTGTGGATGTGCAGAGTGCTCTGTGCACAGCTGGCTCACGGTCCATCCTTGTATCCTGCAGCCCCAGGTCCCTCCCCAGTGCCCAGCTATGTTCACCTGCACATTTGCTCCCTGCTCCTTGGCAGCACCAATCCTGCTATCTCCCCGGGTCCAAGTTGAGTCCCACCAAGCTGTGTTCCCTGGTCAGCACCTCAGCGGGTTCTAACGTGGCTTCCCAGGTGGGGCCGGGCCTCGCTGAGTGGGGAGGTGTCTGCATCAGTACAATGAGGCTGAGAAACACAGCCTCTCCTGGCCTCCTTCTCAGAAAAACCCAGGGCTGTGTGGAGATGGAGGTGGTGGCTCCCGCAGAGCCTGCTACACTGGGGACATTTGTCCTTCAGGCGCTGGGCGATGTTACAGCAGCAGCAACCATATGGCACTGCAGCACAGAGCGGAGAGGGGCCCCAGCAATTATCCGCACACAGAAAGGGACGAGGCTCGGGTGGCCTCGCTGTAACAGCTCACTCTCCTGAGAGGCCTGACCCACTCTGGACACCCAGTGTTCACTCCGTGCTCACCCTCAGGCTCCGCATCCTAATACTGCCACGTTGGGACCCACCTTCCAGCACCCAAACCCTCGGGAAGATCACACATGACTCTCAGGAGATCAGCGCTTCCTCCACCAGGGACACTGTGAGTTTCCTGATCTCTTTCTGACCCTCCAGACATTTGCGCTGGCATCACACCTGCCGTCTCTCAGCCAGAAGTGACTTATTCTTGGAAAGCTCAAAAAAGACAGTCATTGCATCTTTCTCCCTCACAGCAAGAAACGCAATCAAGGAGAAAGATAATTAAATGTCTTTGACTCATCAAAACCTTTAAGATTTCAAGCTGGGGCCGGGGATTTAGCTCAGTGGTGTAAGCGCCTACTTGGTGAGTGTGCAGTCGTGAGTTCCATCCCCAGTACCACAAAATAAATAGATAGATAGATAGATAGATAGATAGATAGATAAAATAAATAGAAAGAATTCAAGCTGTTCTGCACCAGGCATAGCCAGTAGCATTGGTGAGGAAAACTCTAGACACACATGTCACAGCACAGAGTTGGCTGTAGCACAGGCGCATGCGTGTGCACACACATGGTGAAGCACAGACACCCTGTAAATACATCAGCCAGCACACCCATTTCTGACTAAGCCACTACTGTTTGAAACTCAACCTGGGCCTGCGACTGGCCCTGTCCTTGCCCGTCTTTCTGTGGGGCTGATTCCGGTGAGGAGGTACAATCCCAGAGGCACTCGAAGCAAGGACTTACATGCTACAAGGGGTGCTTGTTCTCTACCCGAGGCCCCCATGCCCAGCGCAGTAGCTCATTTACCCCCTCCATCTCGGGAGCGGGTGTGCTGACAGGGAGACAGGAGATGGCAGGAGAGCAGAAATAGGTGATGCAGTTTGCGTGAGGTGGATGGCAGGGCTGGATGGAATCCAGCTCCTGCAGCCCTGGGCCTGGGAATCTGCCCTCAGGGAAAACAAAGGGGGAATTCATTCATTCACTCAACCATTTTCTTTGCAAAGGGGGAAATCTCTCAACTGCTTACTGATAAACACATTAGCTGTGGAGACATGCACTAATATGGGCCTCCTTGGAGGGCAGAGTGAGAGGGTGAGGCTCCCGCCCTGCTCAGAGCAGCCACTTCTCCCCCGAGGGCTGCTGGATATGAAGACCACCGAGATGGGCTTCACAGGGCGTGGCCCAGTACAGGGTGCTGCTGCGGGTGACCTGAGCTGGCACCTGAGCTGCAGAGAACAACAACAAGCTCCAAACACTCAGCAAAAATGTTGAACAGCAGTGGGTGAAAACCTCATGGTGAGGACTCATCGGTCATTTGATCTTCAGAACTTGGTGCCATGGGGACTCTCCTCATTCCCTGGGCAGCTCCCCTCCGCCAGCTCTCCACAGTGTCCCCGAGACCCGAATCCTAGAGTCTTACAATCAAAACTTATTTATGTTGTCTCCACGGTAAATTTTAGGCATTTTCTCCAGCTGCTCTTTTACAGGAATCTAGCAAAGGGCTCTGCTAGGGAGGCCAGGCACATGATCACCTCGGTTCCCTCTCCGGTGAGTGGACGACCAGCCCACTGCCCACTCCCGAAGCGGGAGGGCAACTTCCCTGGGGGTCCAGCTTTGAAAGGGGTGACACAGAGCCAAACAGAAGGCCAGGGCGTGCACCTCCTTCACACCAGGCTTCATCCCCAAGTGGCGGCTTCTGCCTCTGTGTCTCATTGGCTCCTAGGCCCTCCTGCTGGCCGCTGTGTTGCTAGATGAGAACCTGGAAGTACGCTAAGACAGTCACTCACAGTGGCCTGGCCAGGCGGGTTTAGTGAGTCGGGGCTGCTCCAGGGGGTAGAAGCTCGGCCTGCCACTCTTGGAGAAGAAGAGCCAACGGGAGGGTGCTGCGAGCACCAGGAGCTTGTGCCGAGGACACCCGTGCATGGAGCCTGGGCCTGAAGCCCAAACGTGTGGTCCCCACCACTAAGGCTGGGTGCAGGGAGCCCCAGCTCAGCAGGCTGCTGTGGCTGTGGGAATCCAGCTCGTAAGGGACCGAAGCCGGTTGGGGTAAAGCAGGTTCCACCACTGCACCCTCATACCGGGGTGCTTTGCCTTTCTTGCACCCAGCCCCGCTGGGCTCCACAGATTCATGGGTAGTGACTTGGGAAGTCTACTGCTGCAGGACGGGGGGCTTTCCTCTGCCACACAGCCCACCTCCATTCATCCAAAACCTTAGTTCACAGCACAGCACCCCAGACCAAAGGCTGGAGGGCAAACACTCAGTCTTTCTACCAAACCCATTTTCCTCCCCTCACACTCATCTATGGCGCCTGGAATAGGACTTCACCCATCGCACTGTGACCCAAGGGCCTGCAGAAGGTGAGAGGCTGCTCTCCCTGGCCTCAGGGAGCTGGACACCAAGCCCCTTCCCAAACAGCCTGCTTCGTGGCCATCGAACATGGCTGGCTGTGGTGCTGCAAAGCCATACAGGGGACCATGGGGTAGGGATAGCAGAGAGACAAGGCCTTCCCTATCCAAAGCTGGCGTCTCTGCAGGAGCCACTGCTTCTCACTGAAACCCTCGTTTCTCATTCTATTTTGAGATTTCCCCTGGATTTGCGGAATGTCAAGACGGACCAGTGGGGAAGCCCCAATACAGAGTGGCCCTGTAGGCCGGATGGACCAGGCCTCCGGGCCTTTGAGCAGAAGCAGAGAATTAGGGCGCTGCTGTGGGTGACCTGAGCTGGCAGCTTGAGGGCCGCCAAGAGGAGGCGGTGTGGAGGCTCCCCAAAACCCTACAGGGTCAGTCTCCTCAATGAGGCCGAGGCCTTCGAGTGCAGGCGAACAGATCAGGCAGCTCCTGGAGCCTTGGTGCTGGTGAGGCAGCCAGAGGGGAAGAAGAGCAGGAAGGGAGAGCCAGGGGTGGGGGTGTGGCTGGAGGACTGAGGGCTCCTGTTCCACAGGGACTTGAGCTTCTCCCACACCCCCTGGCTCCACCTCCACTCCAGAGAAAAACAGCCAACATCAGGCCATGTGTACATTTAAGGGTTTCCCATGCATTGTAGCTTCTCTAGGTGCCCAGAGGCTGTGTAGTGTGGTTCTGCCTTCTTTTTAACCCTCGGCTGGCAGAAGGAGTTGTTTTAGGCTTTCCACCCCAGGTGCTCCTGTCAGGTATTTCTGAGCTTGATGTTTTTATTTCAAGCTGAAATCAACAAATGAAAACCAAATTGAACACAAAGAAAAGTCCATTTTAGGTCTTCGTGGGTTAAAGATGAGCAATAAAGGCAGACTTGATACGTTGCCAGAGGTCTAGGTTTGTCCGATCTAGGTCCAAAACCTGCCAGAGCCTCGGGGCTGGAGGAAGAGGGCTCCTGTACCAGAGCTTTGCACGGGCTGGGGCAGTGTTGTCAGAGGTTGTTACAGTGGAGTCGACACCCTGGGTGTATAAAAAGCCTCTGGCTTGAGTCTACACAGAGCCTGAATTACCCCCGTGGGCCTGGAGTCGCCTTTTCTCTTTGGAGAGGAACTGCTAGGTATTTAAAAGGCTTCCAAGTGGCTGGGAAATTCATGAATTTGCTTTCAAAAATAATTCCATTCCATTCTAAAATTAGAAGTAGGGAAAGTCAAGCAACTAAAACGAGTTGTTAAGGGAGTGTCTACCATGGACAGTCTTTGGTTTGTTTCCAACTTGTTTTCTGGATCCTTGATAAATCCCAAGGTTGGTGACTCGTAGCATTTCCCCAGGGTAGGCAATGAACCGGACCCCAGGCAGGGCTGCCCTGCAGGACCATGCCTCACACCGCAGGGAGGAGAGGATACTGGCGCTGGCCTGGGATACAAACTGTGATTCTGGAAATGTAAATTGCATAGATGATAATTGCATGCTTTGGCTGCTTGGAGAGGCATTCGGGAAATATGCTTTGGGCATACTGAGTTTGTTGAAAAGTGAAGAATGTCACATAGACCATTTGGCCACCTATTGGCAGTCGTAACTTAATATAGCATTGTTCTCTTTCTATGGAACTGGAGTGCTAAATCTGATAGTTGAGTCAGTATTGGATGAGTTTGAGGAAGAAACAGCTATATTCTAAACTGAACAAGAAAAGACAGGGGCAGAATATTCGTCTAGAAGACACTGAATTTTGGCTAGGGCAACTCCATTAAAAAGCCGTCCATAGATCCTCGGGGCCAGGCGTGGTGGCCCACGCTTGTAATCCCAGCACTCAGGAGGCTGAGGCAGGAGGATCACTGCAAGGTCGAGGCTAGCGTGGGCTACAAAGTGAGCTCAAGGCCAGCCTGAACTGCACAGCAAAACTGTTTCCTTGTGCCGGAGTTCAGGCAGCCCCTGGGCATCCTGGAGCAAGCACTGAGCAGTGATGGATCTGCCCTGCCCTCTCTCGTGCTGGGCTCAGGCTAACAGCCTGGCGTGGTGGGAGGGGGAGACACAGGTGCTGGCTTGGCAGGGACCGAGGGCTTCTTCTTCGTATTTCATTCACTCAGCTGCTCCTCTCCCACTCCCTCCATTCACACACAGCTTTTCCCTTAAGTGGAGATGGAATACCATTTGTTTACCCACTGCTCCTACTCTTTGCAATCATGGCCAAACACCCACACAGATAAACCCTCCTTTAAACTCGAAGTTCTCTGAAGCTGGGCCCAGATGTGTTCTCAGCCACCCACCTCATTTTCAGGGATTGTTTCCCTGACTGGCCCATTGATTGGTTCCCTTATCCGAGTTGCTCTGGTGTTTATTGTAGCCACACCACACTCCTTCTGGACACTCTGTCTGTGCTTGCTCAGTGTCTTCTTATTTGGATTTTGGTTGTAATTGAGGTGATTTATGTGACCAGGAGAGAACTGGAGTCCTTGTAACATCGAGATGTCCTTCCAAGCGCACGACCTGTTCCTCCCCTTACACAACCATCGTGTGTGCTTTTAGGTTCGCCTACAGCTGCTCTCGTCAGAATCTGTTTCTCACAGGTAGGCTGTCGTATTTAATTTCACGTCACATAAATCCGCCAAGCAAGTGCAAGGAGGCGTTTGTTTGGTGGCAACCAGGCTGGATGCTTCCAGAGGGCCGGGGAGGCCTGAGTGGGTGGAACAGGGCAGCCTTAGACCAAGTGGGACTGCCCGGGAGTCATGAGTGCCTGCTCCTGCCACCCACGGTGTGGCCCGGACCCAGTGCAGCACGGCTGGAGGCCTGGTGGCTTCTGCTCAGAGCCCGTCAGCTGCTGAGCCCCCAGAGATGCCTCACGAGCTACGATGGAGAAGCCCGGATTAGAGGGGTTCCGCGGTCAGGTCACAGTGAGCACCCCGAATTCTCCCGCATCACAAGCGTCAGATCTGGGCAGGGTCCACGGAGACTCCAGGTGCGCCGTGCAGGAGAGATGACCTGGAAATCGGTTTCAGCGCATGTCCGAGGAACAGGTCTGGACCGTATGCTAAAACATCGGTGAGTAAATGTACACTTTTATGTTTTCAATTCAAGTGAAATGTCCGAGGCCTGTCGTGGCATTGCATGATGGGTTCTTAGCTGGACACACTTTTCACATAGCCGATGCAGGTCTGGACTGGGCTGTGTGTGGAGAGTCTATGCTAACTTACGGTTTCTCTAGGTACTCTCATTCAAAGCCTTGAAAACGTGGGCATAGGGTTCCATTCAACCCTAACTTTCAATGAGGTAGTGAAGGGCACTTTTCCACCTTTAGTGCTTTATTTATTGTGAATACTTATTTATTTGTATCTTGTCACTATTGTTGATTTTATTCTCGCTCAGAGTGACTAGAGATTTATTTAAATTACTTCCAATTGCCAAAACCTTCACTATTCTTGTTTAGTTAGTTATTTATATCTATATTTATCTTCTTACTTCCACTGTCTTTGTGTTTGTTATGAATTTTCAGCCTCCTTCCTTTTCTGACACCAGGATTAAAGCTGCGAGGTCTCCTCTGACAGCCTCTTCATCCACACCTTCATGTGTGGGGCACCCTCTTTCCCTGAAAATAAAACCTAGCCCTAAAGGGGTCAGTCTTGAAAGATCAAACATGCCGGCCGTGTCCGTCAATCGTGTCCCCTGCCGTGCTGTTCTCCGGCTCCACCAGGCAGGTGAGGTGAGGGTTGGTGCTAGTGTTCTTGACCTCTAGATTTCTAGGCCGATTTTTATTTTTTGACTGAGTGTTACTTTCGAGATCAGACGGCAATACATACCTTCTTCTCTAAATCTGTAGCTTCTAGACTCAACTTTTGTTTTAAGGAATGTCGTCTTGGTCCGCTTTCTGATGCTGTCACAGAACACATGCGGCTGTAATTTAGAGGGAAAAGAGGTCTGTTTGGCTCTGGGTTCTGGGGTGCGGGTCTAATATCGTGGTGTCCACAGGGTTTTGCGCTGCTTTACCCCCGAGGGGAAGCAGAGGCAAGACCAGGTGCAGGGCAGGGGGAGGACCCGGAAGATCTCGCCCCTCACCACCCGCATACCCGGTAACCCCTCTGGGTCCTGGAAGCGTGCAGACTTGCCCTGGCAGGCGTCCACCATGTAAGGGCCAGCAGTGACCACTGCACCTTGAGTCCCAGGAAAGCCTCCTGGCCTCTCCACACCTTTGCTCCAAGACCTGTTGTCTTTGCAACCAGCCTTGGAAGGCTGAGCACCTGCACACGCCACAGAGCTCCTGTCCTGGCCCAGGCTGCAGGCGCCCAAGGACACACTGTGGCACAGTGGGGCCCGCACAGTGCACGTGCACGAACTGAGTGTGTGACTCTGGGCATCGGCAGCTCTGAACATACGAGGATCCACTTCATGTTCTTCCAATTTTGCTATGGTAGGAGGTGTACCTACACCGTCACACTAGGCCTCTCCCTTCCAGTACAGTCTTTGATCAACAATGATACATTCAACACGCTGCTGTGAAGCAGGCTTTGTGCGAGGTGGCTTTGCTCAGGTCCAGGCTGCCATCGGAGATGTGAGTTGGGCAAGGCGAATGTGACACTCTGTAGCTCACACATACTCTGTGTAGTTTCGGCTTATGATCTTTTCCATTTCTGACAGGTTTACTGGTACATAGCCCCACTGGAGGTCAGGCAGCACTTGTACATGTTTGCATATGCACACGGGTACGTACGTGTGTGTACATGTGTGCTCATGTTTTACATGCGTACCTGCATGCACGCAAATATGTGTAAAGCTGTGTGAATGTGCACAGGATCACATGTGTGTTTCTGTCTCTTGGGGCACAGTCCTCGGGGTCAGGCATGGGGCTCGATGTCTCTTCCTTCTGCCCAGCCTACCTTTCACAGATTTTGTCAGTTTAAGAAAATCACCCTAAACATCAGCTTCAAACGCAGCTGTGCGATCCTCACACAGGCCCTAGCCTCACGTGATGTCCCCGTGTCCGACACAAGTGTCCGCTGCCTTTCTGGTCTCTGATGTTCCAGCAGTGGGTTTGCCGAGAACCAGCGCACTTCTCTCAGGAGACTCCTGCATGATTCTCAGGCACACTCAGGCCTGACAGACGTGGGTTACATTTAGATCAGACACCAAGACTGCTCAGGTAAGGGACTGGCAGCTTGCAGGGGACAGAGGCACAGATTACAATTTCTTCTTATGGAAAAAAAATGCATTCCTAAAACATTTATGGCTTAGCTTCCTACACTGCTTTTTAAACTGTAGAGGAAATTGTCCTTTCAACATCTCCCATAAAATTAATGTCCTTTTAAGACTGTAATCCATTTTCTTTCCATCTATTTCATCAATTTTCCAAGCTGGCAGGAGTTTTAGCTCCTCCCTAAGCTCCTCTTCCTTCCCAAATTACTATAAAATTCAATTATGACCTGATATTCTGTACATTGTGTAACTGGAGATGCTGCTTCAAGAAAGTCAGAACTGAATTTATTTATCATTAAGTGTATTAGTAGTTGGTGGTACAGCTTCCTCAGCAGAGGTGTGTATTTTAGTCACACATACATTCAGGCTCGCCATATCCAGCAGGCGGGTCACACGACAAGCCTC
The DNA here is from genome assembly GCF_034190915.1 of Cavia porcellus. Taxonomy (NCBI): domain Eukaryota; kingdom Metazoa; phylum Chordata; class Mammalia; order Rodentia; family Caviidae; genus Cavia; species Cavia porcellus. The sequence goes on along the minus strand of NW_026947500.1, from coordinate 15,714,486 downwards.
TGTCTCATCACACTTTCAGGAACCTTTCCTCCAAGTGTGCAAATACACACCTTAACACCAAGGCCGTTACAACCCGCCACGGTGTCTGCGTGTCTTCACTTGCACAGGATAGATTCACTCAGGCTCTTTCAAGGAGGCGAGAAGGTGTGGCAGCTATTAGAAGCGTCAGTGGGATGGCTCTGGGAAACAAGCTGAGACACCAAGCCAGTGAGGGACCTGCCCCCTGCCCCCTCATGGATATGAATCCCTGGACAAGGGGACTTGTGCCAACGCGGCCAGCAAAATCCAGACTTTCCATGCTGCCAGCAAAACGCAGCACCCCTCTCCTCAACCTTCCAAGTGCTCCCCAGAGGCTCAAACCCCAGATACAGGGGATCTGGACAAGGCAGATGTCTCCTCCAGCTGCAGGGAAGGAGGTGGATGTGGGGTGCGGATCCGTCCGGCCTGCCCCAGCCACTTGGTGGAAGCCACACAGAACAGCGGACAGAGGCTTGACGAGGACTGCGCACTGCAGGCCATCTGCCCCTGCCAGGTGTGGGGGTGACCTCTGCAAGGCCATGCACCTTTGAGATGTGCTGCAATCCTGTGCTGGATGGTGGCCACCAGCTCCCTGCAGCTGCTGTGTGCCCAAGGAGGGCAAGCCTGCCTGAGACGCGCTCTTGACCTAAAGCTCCTGTCACAAAGCAAACCAACACTCATTACACTAGATCGGGTGCCACACACCTGCAATCCCAGAACTCAGGAGGCTGAGGCAGGAAGATCACTGCAAGTTCTAGGTCAGCCTGGGCTAAAGTGAACTTAAGGCCAGCCTGAACTGCATATTGAAACCTTGTCTCAAAAAGACAAAAAAATAAAAGAAAGAAAGGGGAAAAAAAGAGAAAAAAGCCATCACTCATCAACTCATTAATGATGTTACATTGGTTACACGTACAGCTTATAGTATTAAGTGAATATATTCTTAAAATCAACTTTACAGCCACAGAATAATGGGTAAATAAGATGTGGCACAGGTGAGCAATGAAATTTATCTGCTTTTAAAAAGGAAGGAGACTCTGACACACTCCACAGTATGCATTGCCTTGATGGCATTGTGCTAAATGAAAACGCCAGTCACAGAAAGGCAAACCCTGTGTGATGCCATTTACATGAGGCCCAGGGCAGCATAGGGTTATGGGCATGTGGGATGGACATGTGTGTGCTCAGAGAAACTAGCGGACACCTAGGGTGTCTGATGGCAGGCTCCTGCCTCTGAGGCTAGGGACACTGAGAGGAGAGCCCCTCATCCTTCCAGGAGCAGCCAAGTCTCCCTATCCACCCACAGTGGACATGAAGGGTACACACACATGAGCGCCTGTCTCCGGAAGCTAACCCTTGGGACCTTGACAACATCAGCACATCTTACTGACCCAGCAACCAAGGCCAGGTGTCTCGTGACCTTTCAGACAACCGAGCTCTGAATGGAAAACGTGTACACAGGTAAATAAAAGGGCCGCACATCTGTGTTTACCAGCATAGAAGGATGGCAGAGAGAGTGCGTTAGAGTTGCAGGGAAAGTCAGGAAACTTTCCAGAGGGAGGTCCCCTTGGGTCACTGGAGGTGGACTTGTGGACATCACTAGAATGTAGGGTGGGGGTGCCAGGTAGAAATATGGGCAGAAGGCTGTGATGCCACAGGAAGAGTGGGGGCCTGTCTGGCCAGGTGCAGAGAGTCCTCTCCAGAATCATTGTTTGACCTTCTCTTTACAGGCAGGGCCAGAGGTGGCCTCATGTTCACTAATCTCCACTAAGTGTAGTACTGTACAAGGATGGACAGATGGATGGGTAGGTGGGTGGATGGATAGACAGATGGACAGATGGATGGAAGGGTGGATAGATAGAGAGATGGATGGATAGATAGATAGATGGATGAATGGATGAACAGACAGACAAATGGATGGGTGGGTGAGTGGATGGATGAATAGACAGAGAGATGGATGGACATATGGACAGACAGATGGACAAATGGGTGAATGAATGGACAGATGGATAGGTGGGTGGATGGATGGATAGACAGAGAAATGGATGATGAATGGATGGATAGACAGATGGATGTCCTGGATGGTGAGTTCTGTGTCACACAGAGTCACCAGGCAGCTCTGATTCCTGTTTTATGTGTAACCGATCAGCCACTTTTCAGCTTCCCTTCAATCCAGAATGCAGGCATTATTTCTGGTCCTGACAGGGGCAGAGCGAGAGGCTCCCAGTGCTGGAGAGAGGAGATAGGCAGAGGGCTAAAAGGTGAGCTATTTGCTGGAGGACCACAGCAAGTGGGTATAGTACACAGTTTTTACTGATTTAGCATCACTGTTTTATCTACTAGTATCTGCTCCTGGGGAATCCATCCACTCAACTAAGGACCAAGAGAAAGATGAATGCATAACCTAAATTAGACTCATCCAGTCCTTGTCTCAGCCTGGGCCCCAGGTTTGTGCTAGTATTATTTGTGTCTAAGACTTTTCCTCCAACACTTACACACTAAGTCCTTAGTTATAGCGTATTTACCCACTTCAGGCACTGAGACAGGCTCTGGCTTGGCTCCATGGCCCAATCTCGAAGGACAGCATGGCAGAAGGACTCCTGCTGGCCCCTCTAGTTCACAGCTTGGATTGTAGTCTCTATTCCTCTGGGCCTCTGGACTCTGCTCCCCTCTGTGCCCACAGGCCCAGGATTCCTCAGCTGGTGCTGGCAGAAGGGTCAGCGAGGCAGCAGACACCAGGATGCAGAGCCGGATGCCCAGCAGGTTCTGGGAGGAGGGAAGGCAGATAACAGGAAGCTTCCTGCTCTCCTGAGGCTGAGTGGAGCAACGGAAATGGGAGCCACAGGGCAACAGAAGCAGGGCAGGTTTCCCTGATCTGAGGCGGCCTCAGTCAGCCAAGCACTGTAAAAACTAACAGCAATTGTTTAATTCGAGTTCAGGGAATTCAGAGGATGCGGTGTCTGTGCTCCTGGTAGGGTGACAAGGAGCGGCTGGTCAAGGTGACCTGCTTCAGGGCTGGCTCTGGAGCATGGTGCTGGGGTGCCCGCCCCACATGGCTCTTGAGCTGCCACACTCACAGATGCGCCCAAGCTGGTGGGTTCCCGAAGGGCTCTGGCTTCAGGGGTCACCCTCTGGAGCACGCGGGGCCTCCTGCTGCACCCTTTGACTCAGGGGTTCCAGGCAGGCCGAGGCTGCAGGCGTCCAGCCAGCTCTCGAGCTGCCCTTCGCCTCCACGCTGCCCTGCGCTCTCGTGGTCACTGACGATGCCTACCACACTCTCAGCATGCGAGCCGCCGCAGGCTCAGGACTGATGGAAGCTTTTCCGCACATTTTCAGTCTGCAGTGGGCCGGGCTGGAGAAGGTGGAATGTGGCTGTGGGGAGGAGCTCCACTGACCCCTGCCCCGCAGGGCCCCTCTCCTCTCCCAGACACTCACGCTGTAGGACGCATCCGTGGCAGCCTCTGTCTCCTCTGCGCCTTGATGCCCAGCAGGACGCCAGCCTCACAGCGCAGGACAGGGTTCTGCGGGTATGCGGCAAGCTCATCAGGCTGCAACCCCACCGTAGTTGGGGTGCACACAGAGTGAGTCACACAGATCCCACAGGCAGCATGCAGACTCTGGAGTCACGTGCAGTGTTCCCCACATCACCTCTGCCTGACCTGTCCTCCTTCCCAGCTCACACCTGTCCCCAAACACAGGCAACACAGCCTTTTAGCAAAATTGCTGATCATGTGACTTCTTTCTCAATAAACTGTTGGTGTAAGTCTACAGTCGTGAGTTGGGCGTACACACACACTAGGAAACACACACACAATGGCCAGGAGCCAGAATACAGAGATCACCCACAGAGCACCCTGGACCCCTCTAGAGCCCCCTTCCACTCTCAGCCCCAGACCACAACCAACCTGGGTGTGTCAGGAGTGATCAGTTTGCATTATTAAACTTATATAGGAACGAAGTCAGAAGGCCTGTACTCATCTAGCTTTTTCCCCTCCTGCACACCCTCCTGTGCTGTGTATCCACAGCCACTCCCTTTTCCTGGCTGAGTAGCAGTCCCCCGTGCGGACGCAGCACAGAGAGAGCCTCCACTCACCTCCGAGAGGCACTGGGGATGCTCCAGAGTGGAGAATTGCAAACGACCTTAAACATTCACCCCAGGTCTCCATGCAGACGTATGCCTAACTTATTTTGGGCAAATATCTAGACATGGGAAAGGAGATTGTGTAACAGTCGTATTAAGAGTACTCTGGACTCTAATATTTTTCCAAAGTGTTCACACCCCCCCCACCCCAGCAAGACTGGCCAGTGTTGTTGGTTTGTGCTGTCCTCACTGATGGTCACCTAGTGACAGCTCACTGCAGCTTTCTTTCCATTGTCCAGGCAATGGGTCATGTGAAACCTTCCATGTGGTTTTCGGCCATTTCTGTATCCTCTTTGGTGAAGTGTCTGCTTGAACAATTTACCCACTTGTAAACTGCCATTTGTAATACTGGGCTTGAGTGCAGCTTACATGTCATGGTTGTAAGTCCTTTGCCAGATAGAGGTGTTGCTAACATTCTCTCCCACTGCCTGACTTCCTCTGTCATTGTTTTACTGGCATGTTTTGAAGAATAAAAGATGGAAGTTTTGAAGAAGTCTGGTTTACCCACTTTTGATGGGTTCTGTTTTCTTATATTCTATATTTACAATAGTGTTTGCCTGCTCTAGGTCCCAAAGATTTTATGCACATTTTCTTCTAAGGTTTTGTGACTGTGATCATTTCAAGTGAATTTATACATGAAGTAGGGAGAGAGATGATGTTTGTCTGTCTGCTTGGTTGGCTGGCCGGTTGGTTGATTGGCTACTTAGCTGGCTTGATGATTGGCTGGGTGGCTTGCTGGTTGTTGATTGGCTGGTTGGCTGGCTGATGGGTTGGTTGGCTGGTTTGCTGGTTGGTTAGTTGGTTAGTTGGTTGGCTGACCGATTGGGTGATTGGTCTGCACAGTTATTCATCTGAATACATGTTTTTCCCCTAATAAACTAAGGAGCAATTTGTAGAAGAACAAGTGACCCCAGCCACACCTATCTCTACTGTGCCTGGTGACCCACACACCCTACCCCGGCACCCTGCTTGACACTGGGGTTCTGCAGGAAGTCTTGGATTCAAGAGGGGCCTGCCCTCCAACTTTTAAAAAATTCTTTGACTGACCAAGTTCATTTGCATTTCCTTGTTATTTTTAGAACTAACTTCTCAAATTCTACACAAAACCTTGCTGAATTTTTCACTTGGATTGCACTGAACCTGTGGGACAGTTTGAGGGGCATCGTCAGAGCTGTTCAGCCCTCTCAGGCCAACAGGACTCAGAATTCCCTGCACATGTTCAGGCCTCTGAAATGTCTGTGCAATGCTCTGTGGTTTTCTTTGCAAAAGACTTCTCAGTCATTTGTTAGTTCTATGCTGAAATGTTTTACTTAGGGTTGTTATAAATAGAATTTTTAAAGTTTAATTTCCAAATTACTTGCTGCTGGTATATGCATATGCTACTGGTCTTTGTATCTGCAATTATGGTAGTGATTTTGTAGATGCTACAAATTTTCTATGTAAATAACCATATCATTCAAATAGAGAGCTTAGTGTCTTCGTCAGTAATGTTTGTACCTTTTACATTTTTTTGTCCTAGATCATGATCTCTTAGGTCATGAGAATAATGCTGACTCAAAGTGATGAGAGAGAGACAGAGAGAGATATTGATTCTGCTGACTTTGTTCCTGATCAAGCAAGTACTTGGTGTTTCAACAGTAAGTACTATATTAACTCTGGGTTGTTTACAGACCCCATTTATCAGATCAAAGAAGTCCTCTTTTGTGCATAGATTTTTGGAGAAAGAAATAATTTCCCTATCATGGTGAGGTTTAACACTCTTTTCTTGGCAGTGTACCGATCAATTACAAATAAATAAGGGACTGTACCGCATCACCACGTGCTGAACACAACTGCTATTTATCCATTCCACATCCTCTTCAAGTACACAGAAAATTCAGACAAACTGTGTGCTGGGCCATAATGCAACTCTCAAACTTTTAGCTACCTATAATCACATAAAGTAGATTCTCTGACCACAACAGAATTAAATTAGAAATCAATAACATATCTAGGATGCCCCCACAATATTTGGAAATTAAATTATACACTTCTAAATGATAGATGTTTTGAAAAATAAATGGCAAAGGATATATGAAACATTTCAAATTGACAGATAATGAAACCAGAACATATCCAAAGGTGTGAAAGGCAGCTAACGCATGGATAGGAGAAAAATTTACATATTTCAAAGACTTACATTAGAAAAAATCCTGAGATTCCACCTCGGTAGGCTAAAAGGTAAAACAGAGAGGAAAGGGAGCGCGAGGACATGGGGAGAGAGTGGAATGAGGAACTGCAAATCAGTAATACAGAAAACAAATACCGTGTTACACAAAACTACAACGGGAAGTCCTTGTACTTTAACAATAGGAAATTAAATTTATAACTACTTAATGAAGAAAAACAGCAACAGAATGCAAATAGAAAGTATCAGAAACTCCAGACAGTGAAGCTGTGAGCAACTTTATGCCAACCAAATAGGAAACTCAATGAAATCAACAAACTCCTTGAAAAGTACAATTTGCCGAAGTTACCTAAGATGAAAAGGAAAATCTGAATAGCCCTGCGTCCATTAAAGAAATTGGGTTTGTTGTCATAAACCTTGCTGAAGGAACTCCAGGCCTAGATGGTGTCCAGAAAATTCCAGCGAACACTAAAAGCAGCAGAAAAACCACAAGTACAGACTGTTCTGGAAAACAGAAATGGAGTGAGCCTAGCCCAGTGTGCATAGGAGGCCAGCATAGCCTTGCACCAAGACACACAGAATGTTACCAAATAAAAAGGACTTTCTCAGAGCACCGAGGTTAAGGAACTAAAGCTCCCCGGAGAGGCTCGGTGCACGCCAGCACTGTCGTCGCGAGGTGGCTCAACGAAGCCAGCAGGAACAAGCCCCGGCTTCCCACTGAACTGCTTTAAGATCATCCTGCAGTGAGTTTAAGAGCTCTTCGCGTTGGGTAATACATTATCTTTTAAAAACAAAATAAAGGCTAAGCCTGAGCAAAGGAACACAGCAAATCAAATTATTGGTTTAGCCGAAATCCAACTCTAGGAACCAGGATCCCGGAGGACCTGGGTGTATTGGGAAGGGGTTTGTGACAGGAGTGAAAGGGCCCAGGCCATTGCGGTCGGGGTCCTGTGTGAAGGTTACAGTGCGCACGGCAAGGCTCTAAAGTGGCCCCACGGTTTCTGTTTCAGCAGGTTTTCTTATTCTGGTCTCGACCACAGGGCTGAGGGCCCTTCCTGCTCTGGGTGCCTGTGATAGAGCTAGGAGAATCACTTGGACCAGTGCTTAGGGTCCAGTGCTTCAGGCAGGGGTGTAGCTCATTGGTGGAGAGCTTATCCCAGAAACACAGGGCCCTGGGCCCTGTCCTTAGGGAAAGATGGAGATGGGGGCACCCGTACACGAGCTGGGGAATACAAGCCAGACCTGGACTCTGGCCACAGGAGCGTCTTACTCAGGGGCCAGCACTACCACTACCGCCCACAGAGCTTCGACAGGCGGCTCATGAACGGACACCTGCCTCTCCCGAAGAGAGCGAGGGGCCGTGTTCCTCTGCACAGTCCAGCAAAGGACTTTCCTACCAGCAGCTGGCAGCTCCAGGAGTTTATAGGAACAATAGAAAGACTATTCACAGCTGAAACGGGAATGCACAGAGCGCTCTAGGTGCAGGGCTGCCAGTGCTCTGCAGTATAACTCACAGAGCCTGTGACAACTTCTGCTTGGTGACCCGCACTGAGGGCTACGGTGAGAAGCACTCGGAGAAATTTCCACAGCAGCCGGAATTCCTGCACAGCCAAGAGAGTCACTGCCTGTGGCCATCCAGGTCTACTGCATTTTCACAAACACTGGTTGGAGATGGGTTGGAGAGGGCTAAAAAGAACCTGTCCCTTCCCCATGATTATCGGTGACGTGCTGTTCTAGAATAGTGGCTCAAAGGACAGCTTGAGGTTTGTCAGCTCGGGTGACTTTTATCATCACCATTTCCTGTTTGTTGAGGTGGGATGTTGCTATCTTGCCCAGGCTGACCCTGAAATCCTGGTCTCAAGTGATCCTCCTACCTCAGCCTCCTGAGCAGCTGTGACCACAGGTATAATGCCACCACCACGTCCAGCTTGAGGCTGGTTACTGATGATGAAGCATTAAATCTGCATCTGAATTAAAAAGATTCTTCAAAGTCATCCTTATGCTTACTTTTTTCATACTGTCTCACCTTCTGCTATACTATCTGTGTAAAGACAAAGATGTTGCGCCAGTGTATCAGCGGTGGCCGAATCCTGGGCTAGACCTGGGGAGCCCTGCGAGGAGAGTACTGGTGGGGGCTGGTGGAAGGTGAGGAGGGTCCAGGGGGTCACCACAGACAAGTGGGGTGAGACCATTCCCCGTGCCCCAGCAGATAGCTGCAGCCCAGCCGGGCATGTGAGAGCTGGGATCACTCTCTGTTCTCCAGCAGGGCGTGAGCTGTCGCTTTGTTCCCTGAGTGGACTCCAGGTGTCACCTGTGTGGTTATTGGAAGATGCAGGTAGGGAGTGACTCACTGTCTTGCTGTCTCTGGTGGAGCCCCGGGCCCCCCATCACTCTCTGAATGGTTCATGTTTGTCACTGCCCTAGACACACGGCCCTCAACCCACACCTTTGCAAAGGCGATCCAATCCCGGGGTCGTGCCCGACGTCAGTTAGGTTTGGCTTTGTGGTATCCATCTTACAGTCCTGGAAGGGGCCTGGGGGCTGGCAGGAGTTTCAAGATGTGTGGAGAGGGAAAGGGTGGAGCAGGGTCCCAGGCTTGGTCAGGCCCAGGGGCCACAGCTGGGCAGGAAGCTTGGCAGGCTGCATAGAACCCCCACCGCACAGCCAGTCTGATGCCTGCAGTCACTGCCTGGCCACTTCCAGGATGAAGGGGACACAGGGCCTGCGTGGACAGGCACAGGACCTGCCGTGATTGGGACACCTCACTTGGCTAGTGCCCGGCCACATGTGGGGCCAGCAGCCAGTCTATGGGGACCCCACTGGAGACACATGGGGACAGGTCATCGCAGGGCTCAGTGAAAGGCTTAGCATGCTCTGAAAGCCACCTGGGCTGTGGCCCAGTAGCCCTGGGGTCACTCACTTCTGTCAAGCGATTCAACTCTGAGACATAAGGTTCCTGTCGGAGGACAAGGGGTCACCGGTGGCTCTCTGGGGTGCCTTGGACGCCCACCCCATGTTGTCTGCCCTGCTTCCCTGGTCAGGGTGGCAACTGCACCCACTGCTGGCTCCATGCCACCATCTCAAGGGGGCAGGCACATGCAGAAGCACTGACCCCAAGCTCATGGCTCATCTGCTCCTTGATACCCCCACCCTGTCGACGAAACTCTGAGCGAACCTTCTGCTGCAGCCATGGCCGGGGCTCCTGTCCTGTGTCCCCACTCCAGCCAGCCTGGCAGGAGGGTCAGCCCCATGAAGACCCTGCCATTTGAGTGAAGAGACCAGCACCCCAGGGTTTCCCATGTAGAAATGGAGTCATGCCTGAATCAGATCAGGGCTGGATGGGCCAGGCCTCTGGGGTTTCTTCATCTGGTCACCCCCACCCCCACCCAGGGAAACAGCTTCGTCCTCCCAAGGGTGCCCGCTGTGCTGTGCTGATGGTGGCCCCCAGCACTTGCAGGTCCTTATTTCCAAAACTCAGGCCAAAGCTGATGAAGCTGGGCATTATCCAGAGGTGAGCAACGGAATCACAAGGGTCCTACACAAGGGAGACCAGCCAGAGGTCAGAAGCAGCCAGGCGGTGACAGAGCAGAGCATATGGAGAAGAAACAGAAATGGATCATCCCCGGGACTCTGAGCAGTGGAGCTGGGGCAACAGGGGTGGGGTCTCCACAGAGCTGCCTCGGGGGATAGGAGGCCGGCGTGGACTTATCCCCGGGCCCTGGACACTTTGGCTGGGATAAGCTTCCTGGGGCCCACCCTGTCCCATGGCGCAGGGGTGCTGAGAGGGGAAGTCGTTTGTCAGCTTGGTGTGGCTGCATCACAGCTGCGGCCAGGGACTCAGAGAGGAGTCCACAGCCTGCCCCAGGGCACCAGCCTAGGCAGCACCCCTGGCTGGCACAGACCTGCCTGGGAGAGTACACACATCCCAGCCAAGGAAGGACTCCAGGTTCGTGTTTACAGTGTAACCAGAAGCAGAAGATGTGAACCTCACACAGACAGGGCTTCAGCAAGCGGCTTCTGAATGGTGACCTCATGCTTGACTGTCTGCTCTGTAGCACAAGCCTTCCAAAGTGGTACAATCGACGGCAGTGTGCAGCTCGGAGGAGGCAATGCGCTAACCCAAATCCAGCCCACAGCAATAGAGAGAGGGGAGTTAGATAGGTAGATGTCTGATAGATGATCCATAGATGGTAGAGAGATGATAGATGAGACCATGGATCTTTTGTTTCCCGAGTTGTGCTGTCTTAGCTGCTCAGTGCCCTAAACTGGCTCCAATCCCTGCTTTTCATCTTAGTCCCTTTCCAAGTCACTGAGGAAATACACACCTGAAAGGAGGAGACATTAGTTTTGGCTCGTGTTTTCAGTCCACACGTGGGCTCCAAGGAAGCAGAGTGGAGGAGGAGCCAGGGGTCCACAGGCTACCAGGTCACAGAGCCCCTCTGTGGACAGCCGTGGGCTGTGACTCGCCGAGCTCTACCCACTGCCCAAACCTCAGCCCTGGCCCTGGCCCTGGCGAAGAGCAGGTGTCTCTGGGCAGCAGACCCAGGGACAAGGCGGGCGAGGGCGCACCCGGGTCACTCAAGCCAGCCTCTCCGTCAGCGGCGCTAGGCCACCGATGTCAGTCTCATCCTGCGAAGACCTCCTGAGAGACAGCTTCCGCAGCTGCCCCAGAAAGCGGCAAGATCGATGCTGCAGATGTGTTCGGAGCCGGGGAGGCTTTTGAGGGAGCTGAATGGCGGGCAAGGTATCTTCTATTGTAATAAATTGTTAATCTGAACATTGATCGTACTTCATACATACAAAATCAAAGCATATATGCAACACATATGTTTTTATAAGCTTGGGACAGTAGTATGGCTCCCAGTTCAGAGCACTTTTTCACTAACTGCATTTTATAAATTTCTGTTTGGCTCCGCTGTATCCGTTCGAGTGTGCTTTCGGTGTCTCTAACAGGGCCCAAGCTGTAGGCCAACCAGGACACAGACGCTGCTAATGATGGCGCCTCTCTGCTGCGCAACGAACCAGGAGGCTTTGATCCTAACTGGCCGCCTGCTCCTGTCTGACTCTGTGGTCCTGAGACAGTCACAGCGGTGCCCCCGTCATGCCCCAGCCTGCAGTAGGGACAGCGTGACAAGGAGACCTGGAATCCCTGAGCAGCCAGGCAGGACGGTGTCCCCGAAGGTGGCGAGGAACCCTGTCCATGACTGCTGGGCTGGGAAGACAGGTGGGAAAGGCGACGGCCCGCCAGGCCGCCCCCTCCTGTGACCACTGCCAGGCCCCATGTGTCCCACACACTCTTCTACCTAGGAGCTCACCCGCTCACTCACCTCAGGAAGCTGAGACCAGGAGACGTCACCTGGCCTTGCTACCCTGAATTCTGCAGCCGGCCATGCCTAGAAGCCCTGGCAGGGCAGCTTTGCTTCCTGTGCTACTTGGAATGGGAAAAGGGCGAAGCTGCTGTTAAACACCCTAACGAGCAGCCTCTGCTTTCTGTTGGTTTATCTTGCGGTGCTGAGGACTGACCCCAGGGCTTTTGCACAGAGCTACATCCCAGCCTCTTTTTGGTTTTAATTTGAGACAGGGTCTCACTGAGTTGCCCAGGCTGGGCTTGAACTTGCCTTGGCCTCTAGGAGAACTGGAATTATGAGTGCATACCCCTGATTTGGGTGATTTTACTTTGTTTTCTGTATTTTTCTTTTAAAGCATTTTCGTCTGAAGTCTCTCCCTTAGAAGAGTAAAGAAAGTGAATCTTCTCCTCAGTGGGAGGCAGGGAGTGGTTTCTCTCCCGTTCAGAAGAGACGAGAGACTGAGGCAGGGCGCTTGCCAGGCCTGAGGCAGGACAGATGGCGGAGGTTCTGCAGCACCTGAGTCCCTGCTGACGGCAGCCTGGAGCTGCCAAGTTGCTAAGAATGAACCCCTACCCCCGCCCCACCCAGCTGCACCCGCACTCAGGACCCCTAAGGACAAAGGAGAGGGCTGCCCACCTGGACTTCAGTTTTCCTGGGCCCGCAGCTCTGCCTGCCCCCTTCCCCTCTCAGGATTTTCATTTCTGTTTTCACTCCACTTCCAGAATGAGAGCACAGATGCATCCCGTGGAGTCCCTGCGCTCTGTGTGGACACCCAAGTGCCGCCATGTCGCAGACACAGATCCTGGGTCTCCAGCTCTGGGGGCCTTGGCCTCGGAGGTGGCTTCATGTCTCAGGCACACACTGCTCCGCCTCACTGCTGAGCTGGGGTCAGGCCTGCTGTGGGCTGGCCCCGCTGTCCTCTGCCTGGGCCTCTAGAGGCCTGGGACTGAGAGCAATGCTACCATAGCTCTGGAGCCCGCTTCCTCCTGCCCCAACACTCGTGAGCAGGCTGCAGGAGGCACCGTGAGAAATCTGGGGCACAGGCGGGGAGACCCTGGGCGCAAGTGTGTCCCTGTCCCTCAGACCTTGCTCACCTCTGCTGGTCCTTGCCCATCCCTTTTTTGGCAGCCCTGGGAGGAGCCAGGAATCCCAAAGACCCCAGCACGTGGCTCTGGGCTGGGATCCCAGGAAGGGCTGAGTGTCCTGAGCCCTCCCAAAAGTCAGGGTGGGGACAGACTGACACACTTCGACCCTGCAGAACAGAAGGGGCACACCCAGGCAGCGAGGCCGGGGGAGAGGAGAGGCCCCAGGTGGTTGGAGCAGCTGTGTGGCTCCCTGTCCCATGGTCCTGGGTGACTCAATACACTCGGCAACACCCATGACAGACCTGGTGATGGACCAGGCCCAGGACACAGCCCGGAGGAGCTGGCCCACTAAGAGGAGTCCACACTGCCGAGCTGACCCAGGGGGACAGCTGTGGGCAGAGCCAGCCTAGCCCTGATACTCACTAGGGTGGGAGCAGGTGGCTGAGTTTTGGACCCTGCACTCGGGGTCTGCTATGCCCTGCCCTTGGGAGGCCTTCAGCTTGGTTCCCTGGGGACCCACATGGTGTGTGTCCGTGAATGGCTGACAGTCACAGCAGTGTAGGCAGCTTCTGTGTGCAGGGTGCCCACTAAACACCTGGCACCAGCAGCTTTGTCTGCACATCCTGCCTGCACCTACACAGCATGGCGTTTGCTTCCTCTCCACTCTAACCAATGGACATGGACTTTGGGTTCCTAGCCCAGACCCCAATGACTGAGCATCTTTGTTCTCCTGACTACATCTCGGCCACCATACTGCAAAGACACCAGGACATAAGGAGCACACCATCAGAGGGTCACCGGGGCACCCCAGGGTGACCTCAGGGAGGGCGGTCACAGAGCAACCCAGCTTACACCAAGCGCAGAGGAACTGCCCCACTGAGCCCTTTCCACATTTTGCCGCCCAGAGCCAGAGCAGGGGACACTGCTGTCTGAGGGTCCGATGTGGGGATGGACTGCTACACAGCAGCAACTGAAATGTGGGGAGCTCTTCTGTGCCCCAGGCATGGGGACAGATGAGGATCCACAGGGCGGAAGGGGCCTGCACATGGAAGGTGACCGTGCACTCAGGCCACTCTCCGTGGCTACAGCAAAGCTCCTGGGAGTGGGTGATGTTCGCAGGAGGGAGGTTTGTTCAGCACACATCTCTGGAGGCTGATTGGGACAGTGCACTGCCCACTCTGGACATGCTGCCTGGCTCCCCATACCACGGCAGGTGGCCTCACGGTGGCACCACTCCAGGAGAGACCACAGGCAGGTACAGGACCCAGAAAGGGGGGAGCCAGCTTGTCCCCCTAGGACTCACTCTATAGAGAGCAAACTCTAGGTCTGCCCTTTGTTCTTCCAGGGTCAGCACTCCGTGACCCAAAAGCCCCTCCTGGGCCTCCTCCAGAGGCCTGCCCACCTCTAACACCACACACTGGACCCCAGAAGTGTGTTCTGCTTTGTCCCCTGGTGCCTCTCTATACCACCAGACCTCCTCTCAGAAACAGTCCTGGAGGTGGCCAGCAGTTCCCTGTCCCAGCCCGGCAAAATCAGCTGGGCCAGGGACTTGTTCATCCCGGTGTGCCCATGGGTTTGGATCATAAATTCGCCTGTGCCCCAGTAGCTCCCACGTTGAAGGCTTGCTCTCCAACAGAAATGTCAGAGTGGGGTCCTCGGAATCTGAGGGCTCTGACCTTTGGGGATACGCCTTGTCCCATGGTCCAGGTGAACAGCTTTCTTCTGTTCCCATTCCCACTGCCTTCTTTCCCTGTCTAAAGTAATGGAGTCAGCTGACCGTGGCCTGAGCCTCCGACACCAGGAACACAGCAAACCCTTCTTTCCTTCAAATTGTTATACTCGGTTATTTCGTCACAGTGATGAAAAGCCAACTGACACAGTTATTCTTCCTAGGATTCACTTTTAAAGCACTATGACCCTTTGATTCCTTTTTAAAGTTTTATTTGCTCTGGAGATGACGTGTGTGGGACTACACCTGTTGGTGACATCCTTTTACATTATCTAGAAATGTTTTATAACCTCTGGATCTGTGACATGCATTTGGCCTAGGGCCTGGGTCAGAGGCCCTATACGAGGTCACTGCCGCAGGTGGGGTGCAGAGACTGCGTCCCTGGAACCAGGGCTGCTCCTCCTCACACATCTGCTTTGTAGGGTGTGCACAGTTGGGACAGTGGAGTGTGGGCTCCATTCCTAACTTAGCCCTCTCAGGGGCTCTCAGTGGCGCTGTGCTTCACCGGGGGACCTTTCACAAATGGTTAAATTCACCAGCACACGAAAGCTTTGGGCTGCTATGCTGTTGTTCTGGCTGTGTCTAGATGTTCTGCCAAAGCCTCCTGGGGCCACGGGGCGGGGGGGGTTCAGAGGTGCTTGGATCTGGAATGTGTGATGCTGGCATCAGGGCTGTGTGATTACTAAATTATCTTGGCATAGTTCTAGGTGTCGAGTAGTTGGAGGTGGTCTCCCACAAGACTGGAAAGTCAAGTGTCACCAACTGCAGTGGGCAGTGGGCTTGGCCTGGTCCCCCTCTGCCACTGGCCTCCCGGATGACCCAACAGAGCAGTCACTGGGTTCCTCTAGACCCTGGCTGGCCCCATCTGGATCCAAAGGGCTCCTCAGGCTCTGTGCCTACCCTTTTCCTTTCTCTGTGTCCTTGGGGTCTTGCCATCCCCAAACCGGGAGGAAGCCGTTTCCTCGCCTAGTGCCTTGTGTGTGCACGTGTGTACATGTGTGCACGTGTGTGTGCATGTGTGCTGCGGTGGGAGCTGGGAGGTGTTCCTGAGAAGCTGGGGATGGAGAAAGATGACGGGGGCTCTGGGGCAGGCAGCCTAGGAGTTCCTGGGGGACGTGGTGCTTCCAAGTTCAAGGCACTGGGTCCGTTCCCTGCTTCTGCAGGCAGGGCCAGCACCACGGCTGGAGCACACTGGACGCTCCAGGGACCCCAAGGGAGCAGGGCTTGTCCAGGCTGACACGGTCAGAATTTGGTCTCCGGGGGCACAGAGTATGGAGTCCATGACCTCGATGAGTGCTATTCTTGCCTCAGAAGCCTGCAGCCCCCGCCCCTCTGGCTTTCTGTGCCTGAATTGCACAAGGGCCTGGCTCCCTACAGGCTCTGTGGTCTGCCAGCCGCCTTACCAGGTAGAGTCCTTCCCCAGTTCACTGCTGACCCATGAGGCAGGACCACAGTGCACTGCTCTCTGTACAACCACTCCTGCCGCAAAGCCTGTGTCCCACCCTGCCACTCCTCGGTGTCCACAGGGACCCACTCCCAGCCTCTTTATATGAAACAGCATCATATTTGCATGAAGTCTAGCACATCCCCTGGTGATTTCTTCTCTAGGTTGCTTACAGCACTCAAGGTACGTCCTAGGCCAGCAGTTGCTATACAGTTCAGCAAACAACAACAAGAAAGAATTCTGCACAGGATTAGTGCAGATGCAGCTGCTAATGGTCATATCTGTCCAAGAACAGTTTACCTCTCGGAGCAGGGCGCCAATTCCCTGGCCGAGAAGGCCGAGCTCTTCTTGCATTTCTTCACAGCCCAGAGCTCTGGCTGTGGCCACCTACGCTAAGTGCGGGGCTTGCCTGCCTCCTGTCACCCCTGCTCCAGCCCCATCCGCCCCCGCTCAGCAGCAGCTCCTTGAGAAAGGCCTAGAGTCTGGACAGCACTCGGAGCAGGCGGCAGAGGCCTCCAGTCTGGGAACCTCCAGAACAGCACATGGTGCTCTGTCCACACTGAGACACAGGGGACTCAATTACAGTCCCCTGAAGACGCTTTCTCTAAAATAAGAACATACACAGATTTCTCAACCCGCAGAAATCGCTGACAGCTTTGTTTTCAACCCAGTAGGAGTAAAAAAGAAGCTGACAACTTATTTTTGCAGGTTATGCTCATTCAGGTCTATTTTTAGACTGTTTTCCTAAGTCAGGAAACCCAAATAGCAGCGGCCGCAGAGCTCGGCTGCCTGAGCACGAGGGCCCGGCTCCCCTCCCTCATCATGGCAACCCCTGAAGCCCCCGGAAGCCTCCCAGAGAGTGGGTGCTCTCAGTTTCTAGAAGCAGGGTTCGGGGGAAGGGCACCCAGAACAGGGCAGTCACATTAACTCCTGCTAAAGGGCTATTAATACACAGAGAGGCCCACAGATGCCCTTGACTTTTAACAACGCAGTTCAAATAATCCCCTGTATTTAAACAGATTTCTTTTTAAAAGGCCATCCAACCCTATCTGGGCTGTTAAGATAAAAATTAACCTATGGAAAAGAAAGCCTACTCAGAAAGCTATAAAAAGGCCCTGCCCCTTCTGGGAAGGGCGCCCTCCCTTGCAGCGGTGGGCAGTGGTGACTCACGCTTTTCTATGGAAAGGCAGGGGTTGGGCCTGAAAGCCACCGGGATGGGAAGCTGCTGTGAGTAACAGGCTGCCGGGCAGCGCCCGCCCGCACCCCAAGCAGAGCAGGCTGCTGTCGGGGCCTCCCAGGGCCATGGCCCTGCAGGCAGGGCAGGATGGGGACCCCAGCTGGCCTCCTGGCCAGGCTCCTTGCTGCACTGTTAACGTCTTGTGCTTCCTGTCTTGAGGGACCAGGATCTCAGAAACCACCTTTCTCTCACATGTTGGAAGAGTCTTCAAGGGAGGCTGCAGTTGAAACCACTGTGACGAGTATTTGGGGTTCTGTAGTGTGGATGACAAGCCTGTCCGGCAGCACGCAGTCCCTCTGCGGGTAGAGGCCAGTGCAGAGATGGGGCCTGAGGACAACCAGGGACACAGGAGCTCCTGTTCTCGGCTGTGCGTTTTTTAAAACAAGTACCAAAAGACACCATGCACACGTCTACACATGTGCACACACATGCGCGTGCACACGTGCAACCCTCCTTGGGGAAACAGATGAAATCTGAGTGAAATCATGACACAGGGCTCTGCAGCCACAGTGGAGCTCATCCAAAATCTGAGCGTGGCCAGTGGCTTCTCTTCTGCCCCCTTCCAGGAAGCAGCTCTGTACTCGTCAGGGTTGTACACACATAGGCAGGCAGCGTGGCTGTGGAGGACCAGCTGCTCCTGCTCTGTGCCTGCGCCAGCTGCTGGGGTGGAACTGGGTCCCCAGGATGGCCCACAAGTCCACATTTTACCCATCTCGGGCTTTCAGTGGAGCCCGGTGCAAGAGGCCGTGCTCCCCCAGGCTCAGCCGAGCACTGGAGCTCAACATGCGCAAAGGTGCCGGGGGAGGCAGAAAGCAAGGGCCTCGGACAGGGTGTTGCCCGAATGCCACATGGCATCATGCCCAGCCCTTCGTAGCCCTGTCTAGGGTGGCCACTAGCGGAGCATCGGAAGCTCTGAGAAACAAGGTCACTGTAAAGGTCTGCTCTGAGGAAGGAAGGAGGGCGGCGGAGGGCTCAAAAACAGTGCAGGTGAGTAAATTCCTGTGTCTTCCCCCCTCCGCTTCATCTTCCTCCTCACAGAAACACAGGGCCCCTCTGCAGATGACCCCATCTTAAACAGCTTCTGTGTCATGCAATTGCTCAGAAGAGAGAAAACCACCTCTTGTCCTCCTCTTCAGAATCCATATTTAGGATTCTGGTCGTCTTGCGGCAGAAAAAGGCAAAAGAGCTTCGTGAGCATCAGACAGACTTGGCTTCCACTTTTCTGAGAGCTGTGAGAGTCCAGTACAAGCAGAGCTGGGCCCGAGGCCTCTCCTGAGAAAGCACACACAGTGATAAATAGCGTGGCTCAAATGATGACAGTGGCACTCTGGACACCACAGCCCCCGGCATCAGGAAGGGTGGTGTGGCTGAGCCAGACAAGGGGACTCTGTCAGTGATAATGGGGATAAAACCACCAAGAGCTGGGTGGTTTTCTGGGGTCATCAGCCATGCACTGGGGTTCTGGCCATGCTGAGTTCACTAAGGAACACAGAAATGCATCCGAATCTCGAGTCAGCTCTGGGTTCCCTGAACCAGAAGAGCTGCACACGGGCATCGGTCCTCAATCTCCTAGCAGGCATGGAGTTGCTGCTCTCCTGCTGCTGCTCTGCAGCCCAGTCAGCTCCTCCTGGAAGCCGCAGAGTGCGCCCATCTGCTGCATGTGCGCCCTCCGGGGTGCACACAGGGCTGCAAGTTGCCAAGGGGCGGAGCTGCTCCACAGGGACAGGCCTGGAGGACAGTGAGCAGCAGGCTGCCGGTGATGGAACATAGAGGTGCCCTTGCAGCCCAGAGACTCTGGGTCCACTGTCCCCGAGGACGATGCTCCTGTGCTTATGTGCTGGGGACCTGCCACTTGCAGCAGAGTCCAAAGCCTTCAGCATAGAAGACTGTTGGGAGCCGCCGACACCGGTCGCCTTACTTGGCGGACGTAGGGCCTGTGGGTGGGAGCGGAGCCTGAGCTAGATTGCCCCTCCCATCGAGTGAGTCAAGTTGGTGCCTGCTTCCTGCCCCCTGATTGCGCTGGCGACTTAAACAACCCGCTCTGTAAGATAGTCTGCCTAGCAACAACTGATGTTAGCCAATCAGCCCGCATCGGGCGCTTTGAACTGATTGGCCACTGTTACCCTATAAAAGTAAATGCCTCTCCCGCCACGAGACAGGAAGCACAGAGAAAGCACAGAGAGAGATAGAAAAAGTCCACCGGCGAGAAAGGGCTGGTGGCAGAGTGGAGGCCTCGCGGGGCCCACGCGGAGATAAATAAAGGCAAGGTTGCACACCGCCAGACTTTGTCGTGTGTCTTTCCTGCCGGCCGGGAGCGACCCCGACATTTGGTGACCCGCACGGGGACTGATCAACCCCGAGACACGGCGGTGGTGTGCAACGCTCCAGCGTGGTGCTGCCGGACAGGTGAGTTGGGGATAAGCCTGGGCTTTGGGTGGCGCGCACCTACAGGGCTTTTAGACTCCCCTCAGGCTCACGCGTAGGTGACGAGTTCTTTAAGTCACACGCGGTGAGTTACAGCCCTTAGAGGTTGAGAATGGGTAATTTACCGAGCGCGGAGGCGCAGCCCTTGGTAAAGGCCCTTAGGAAGCTTTTAAAAGCTAGAGACCTCAGGGTAGGTCAAAAAACACTGAAACTATTCATAGCAGAGATAGATAGGGTGGCTCCCTGGTTTTTACCCACAGGGCATTTAAACCTGCCGTCATGGGAGAAGTTAGGCGGGGACCTCGCCTCGGCGGAATTGGGAGGCGATATTTCGCCGGCTATTCGCCCCCTGTGGGAAATGATACATGCGTGCCTTGACTCCTATGCCGAGTTGCGCCGCGAATTGTGTGCGTGCGCCGCTCGAAAAAAGCAGAGAGAGGAGAAAGGGCCCCCGAGCGCTCTCTGGCGGGGAGGAGATAGAGAGCCATCCGCTCCGCCCTGGAGCTCTTCTCCAGAAGCGGCTCCCCGCTGAGAGGCCGCTACAGGGAACCCTCCCTTCTCTCAGCCGGCACAGGAAGTGACGCCCCGTTCCACTCTGTCGCGACCTCCGTCCTATGACGTTGCGCCGCGGGGCGGACGGTATTTTCATGGGCGGCTACTCTGCCGAGCAGGCTGAGAAAAATGCCGGTCGAGGAAACGGGGGCTGGGGATTTAGCTCAGCGGCATAAGCGCCTGCCTTGTAAGCAGGCAATCGCGAGTTCGATCCCTGGTACCGATAAAAAAAAAAAAAAAAAACGAAAAAGACCAAAAATAAAAAAAAAATAAAAAATAAAAAGGGGGAGTAAGCCAAGGCCTGCCTCCAAAGGCGCGGTTATCTATGGCATGACAATGGATGGGCCCGGATCCGGTGGTTAGCTGGAACCGAGGCGCGGTTTGTGTTTTTCCACAGGAACCGGGACGAAAACCACTGTGGGTCCCAGAGAGGTTGACGCGACAAGTCCCTCGACTGAAGATCAGGCCTGTTCCACCAGAGGCCAACCGCAGACCCAACAACAAGATGAGCCCTAAAAGAACTGCAGGACAATCCCTTTTTGGGGAGCCTGGAATGGCTTGCTCCCCTATGTTTTACCATTGTTAGGTCCCCTGTGCTCCTTGCTTCTGCTCTTACTTGTAGGACCATGCTTGCTCCGATGGGTTACATCATTTATTAATGGGCGCCTTGCGGCGGCCCGGCGTCAAGTACGCCTGGTTGCCCATGCGGCCCTGGCAGCAGCCCGTGATGGGCACAATGACCCCCAGGCTTACGCATGGCTCGCTCCACTGGCCTACGACCGGGTCTAGATGTGGCGGGTCTTCCGCACTCCTTCCCTAATGACACCACACAGCAGGGTAGGTGAGTCAATGACGGGTAAGAGCGTGCCTCCCCAGCATGACTCGACCTAAGCCAGGCCCCTACCCCATGGCGCACGAAAGCCGCTGGATTACTAGAATCTGCCCAGATCTAGATGCCTCTCCGAGGGGATCACACGGAGGGGCATGAGTGCATGCCTATGTGCATCCAGGTTCCGTCCAGTTCACTCCTGGCCCTGGAAAAAGGACGAGGGTCTCAAGGCCTTGGCAGACCCGGGGGCGGCCGACCAGGGTCCAAGCCAAGGGCCTACGGTGGGCCTCAACACAGGGCATAAGCCTCTGCACTCGATCCAGGGCGGGCTGCGATGCATACATTCATTCAAAGTAAATAAAATAGGGGGAGAAGTTGGGAGCCGCCGACACCGGTCGCCTTACTTGGCGGACGTAGGGCCTGTGGGTGGGAGCGGAGCCTGAGCTAGATTGCCCCTCCCATCGAGTGAGTCAAGTTGGCGCCTGCTTCCTGCCCCCTGATTGCGCTGGCGACTTAAACAACCCGCTCTGTAAGATAGTCTGCCTAGCAACAACTGATGTTAGCCAATCAGCCCGCATCGGGCGCTTTGAACTGATTGGCCACTGTTACCCTATAAAAGTAAATGCCTCTCCCGCCACGAGAGAGAAGCACAGAGGAAGCACAGAGAGAGATAGAGAAAGTCCACCGGCGAGAAAGGGCTGGTGGCAGAGAGGAGGCCTCGCGGGGCCCACGCGGAGATAAATAAAGGCAAGATTGCACACTGCCAGACTTTGTCGTGTGTCTTTCCTGCCGGCCGGGAGCGACATCGACAGAAGACTGTACTGCGCAGGTGAGACGTCATCTTCAGGCACTCTCTTACCCAGGCGCTCTTGGTTGCCACGTGACTTTCCACTGTGTGGGAATGACAGCCTTATCAGAAGGGTACTGTAAAACACACCGAGCCCTCACCACATATGAAAGGTAACTTGAGTGCACAGAAGAGTGCTTCCACAGCAGCCAATCTCATAGGAAAATCCCGTTGCTAAAAACGTAATCCCGGCAGGCTTCTCTGTTTCACCCCGTTGCCTCAAAACAGTTCATCATGTTAAGAAGCCAAAAGCACACTGAATTATTTCCAAAGCACTTTATTCCGAGGTCGCGCTTGGCTCTCTACCTTTGCACAGGCAGGATTATGTCACAGTGTTAATCATTTCCAGGATGCCTGCAGCCGGGTAATGAGAAACTTCTTGTGCAAGCAGTCATTAATCAGGGGGCAGCATTGCGTAATGCGTCCTGAAGCACGTGTTGTAGGATCAGAGTACACAGCGCTTAGCGTGGGCCAGGGCTTGTGCTTCCCACTGACCTTTTGCAAAGCAGAGCCGGAGCCATGTGATGCCCGCTGCTTGCCAGCACTGGCCCGCTGCCAGTCATCAGGCTGGAAGATCAGGACAAACAGGAGGCTCAGCTCCCTCAGAGCTCCCGGAGGAAGGCTCGGTGCCGTCCCTGTTTTCTGGCATTGCTGTGGCTGCTCCATGTCTTCCTCCTCACCATTACAAAAACACCTTTAGCGCTGAAACGAAAATGGTGCTCCAGTGGTTTCTGGCATTTGTGTTAGAAACAACAGACACCGTCTCACAGGAAGACTGTTGTGTAAGTAAGAAGAGCAAGAGGTTAAAGATACTGGAAGCTGAAGACAAGCACAGAAATCTCGATCCATCATGTTTGATGTCCTTGAGCAATAAATGTTAGTGAGAAACTTAATCTCAGCAGCGTTCTCTAAAGAGAACACTTGCGAAACACTTAAGACAAATATGCTGCAATCATTACATGAACGAGGAGCTTGTGGAGCATAAACTGTTTTTGCAGCAGCAACACCAACTCTTGCTCTCTTTGAGAGACTGGTAATTAGCCTGGGTAACAATGGGCACAGTGTTTACCAGCTGGGAGTGGCAGGTGACTCACTGTGGTCCTCTGCCTCCAGAGTGGCCGGGTGCAGGGGCTCTTTTCAGTCACACCCTGGCCTGCAATTGCTCCCAGGCGAGCCAAGAGGCAACAGGACATTTCAGTAGCCAGGTAGAAATTCCTGAAGACACATTAGGAATAATGAAGTAATAACTTTCACCTTATTTTGCCTTTTTTTTTTTTTTTTGAGAAAAGGTCTCTTGGATCCCATAAGCAGCAAACGTTTACTGTATTTGAATTCCTGTCCAAGTCTGACAAGTTCAAATTAATGACCAGTGTCATCACATGTAAAGTGCAGCAGTGAAGCCCTAGTTCAACAGCCTGGCAGGAAAGGCTTTTCTAAGACACAAAGCACTAATAAATGTGGGCACAACAGTGATTAGCCTCTGAATGCCACGCTCATTAGCTGATTTGCCCCTCTTTATGGCTGCAGCCCTCCCAGACCATCCAACCCCAGACAGCCAGGGAGCTCTGTGAGAGCTGCGCGCCTCAGCTCCTGAGCCGTCCCCAGAGCAGACATTTGTAAGACAGTGCACGCTGTGACTGCACCTCAGCATTCTACTGGGAAATAAGCATATAACATACTTGAGGCTGTGATAATTGAAAGGATTTTGCCCTAGATAGGATATTATGGCAGTGGAAGGCGGGACCAAGGGACGTTCACCTTGAGGTCATTTCCCTCTTTCCCTATGACAACTTCCTTTTTCTTCTACAGTGGCACAAAAAAAGGTCCCAATCAGCTGCTCACGTGTCACCAATGCCTGCCCTAAGTGCAAACCCGGATCAGAGGTTATATATGTCCTCATACCCCACATCCTGATCAGAAGAGCCCCGGCTGTCCTTGGTCATGGGGTGCTTCTCCTCATCCTTAAATAAAGGCTACTGTCCTTTATATTCTTTTTCTCTTTCCTTGTGCTGAAAATCCTATCAGTAATCACTGTGTGAATCCCAGCTGTGACTTGGCAGAAGTGAGGAAGCCAGCTTGCGCATGGCGTTTACTGACTGGAGTCAGGCTGGGATGGGAAGTGATGTGAGTGGACACAGCACAGTGAAAATCTCCAAAATTATGCTTCTCCATGTAAGTGATGAGGACACTGCAAAATTGTCAAAGCTTTCTCAGGACCCTGGAAATTAGCCCAAAGCTTGTCATATCCAAGAAGCGTGTATTCAAGAAAGTGGTGGGAACACAATAGAACACAAAGCACTGTGGCATTTTATTTCGCCCTGGCGCACTGCCCCTCCCAGTGCCGCACAGACCTTGGAGACGAGCACTTGCACAGTCACTGTGACCACGAGTCTTGGTCACAGTGCACTAGCAGCACACCACCAGCCGGGGGCTTACAGGGATCTGCCCCACTGTCTGAGGCGAGAAAGTCTAAGGGCATCACGTGCCAGGCATCAGAAGCCACTAGCACATGCTTGGTGCCACATGCAGGCTCAGAAAAGGCCTCAGGAAGCTCCAGCTTTCACCTCTACTGACCTTGAGGATCTGCATAGGAGCCAGAGAAGGCTATGGTGGCGCTGTCATCTGCCTGTCAAGCCTCTGACAGCATCCTCAAGATGTACACAGGCCCCTCAGCAAGGGCCAGAGCCTTCCTGCTCCAAGGAGAACACAGTTTGTACCCAAGCTGACCACCGTGTTAAACAAACAGATGTAGGTGGCCAAACTCAACAAAGAATTAGGAAACTGAATAAAGAAACAAATACCAGCAACAACAAACAGCAACTACAGTCCTGGGTTGAAAGAAGAAGGGCTTAATTTCTAGAGTTGCTGTATTATATTTTATTTTATAATTTTTATATTATGTTACCTATTATTTTAAAGGTCCATTATGTAACAAAACATTACTAGACATGCAAAGAAACAAAAAGTTTGACTCACACAAAAAGAAGAAACACAACTGAAACTACTGAGAATGTCCAGATGTTGACATTACTAGAAAATATTTTAGATTAATTATTCAAAATGTTAAAAGAATTGAAGAGAAGTATAAGAGTGATACCTGATTAAATAAATAGCAATTTAAAGAAATTGGGGAGAAAACATAAAAGAACCAAAGAATAATTCTAAAATGGAAAACATAACTGTAATGAAAAATGCACTACATTATCTCAAAAAGCAGATTAAAAATGGCAGAGAAAATAATAAACTTGAAGAGGTATCATTAGAAATGATCAAATGTGAAGAGTAGAGAAAAGAAAGATCAAAGGGAAACGAAGGGTCTCAGGGACCTGTGGGACCTTAAATAACCAACACCCGCAGAACAAAAGTCTGTAGGGGAGAGTGAGAGGGAGCAGAGAGGTCGTCTGAAAAGACAGCAGCCCAAACGTTTCCAAACTGGACAAAAGACATGAGCTGCCAGAGCGGAGAAGCTCAATGAAAAGGACAAACTCACAGAGCAGCTCGCTTGGACGCATTGCAAATCATCAGAAGACAAACAGAGGGTCTTGGAAGCAGCCAGATTATGTACGAGGGATTCTTAGTAAGAGTGGGAACCAGTTCTCCTCAGAAGCTACTCAGACCAAAAGGCTGCAGCATGATTTATATAAACTGCTAGTGGGAACAGACTGTCAACCAACCATCCGCTCTCTAGACAATGACCCTT
Organism: Cavia porcellus; assembly: GCF_034190915.1. Taxonomy (NCBI): domain Eukaryota; kingdom Metazoa; phylum Chordata; class Mammalia; order Rodentia; family Caviidae; genus Cavia; species Cavia porcellus. The sequence continues at coordinate 15,688,968 of NW_026947500.1, read as the reverse complement.
CAAGAAGGAAGGGAAAATTCAGACTCCAAGACACAGAACTGGGCATTTGTCTCTAGGGGACCTGCCCTAAGAAATATTCAGGGAGTCCTTCAGGTTAGAATAAAAAGACACTAGGGAAGAACTCAAATTCACATCAAATAAAAAGCGCCGAGAAAGGTAGCTAATACACAGACAAGGTGAGCACAGATTTCATTTGCAACTTCCTTTCTTCATAAAGGGATAATTACAAAGCACTGTGGTACATAAAGATGTAATTTCTATGGGAGGAGGAACAAAGTTACATGAGAGCCATAATGCTGCACTCTGTGGAAGCTAACTTGGCATTAATAAAAAACGGATTTTACAAGTCAAGAAACCAAGTACTATATAACAAATGATATGACAAAAATATTAAACAGTACACCAGAAAATACTAAGAAGACAGTAATGCGAAAGAGCAAAGAAGGTCAGAATATGAAGATAATGCACAGCAAACCAGCAGACGAGAATCCGACCCTCCAATGATTACCTTAAAGGTGAGTGATTCCACACCCAGTCCAAAGGCAGAGCATTAGCCTGTCTGCAGGAGGTACTCTCAAGGATATAGGCACAATTAAATTGAAATAATACAGGAAAAAAGTGCTCTGCAAAAAGTAACCAGTATGGATTTCCTAATATTTAGAAAAAATAAACCTGACAATAAAAGAAGCACGTTCCATAATGACAAAAGAGTTAATCCACCAAAAGCCTTAACATATAAACATATATGCATTTAAGAGCAAAGCCCTAAAATGGAGAAAGCAGAAATCTGACAGAATTAAAAGGAGAAATAATTAATGATTAATTACTTAATAATAAATGATACAATACTAGTTGCAGACTTCAACATTTCACTTTCAAAAGTGGATGGAGAAGATCAAAAAGGAAATAAAGACTGAGTATGACTATAAGCCAACTGGACTTGACAAACATGTACTCAACACTTTAACCAACAACAGTAGACTATACAAATCCTTCCAGAACCTTCTCTGAGAGACCAGGATTAAGTCATAAAACAAATATTAATAAAATTTAAAAGACTGAATTAATTTTGAATATCCTCACCACATGCAACAGAATTCAAATTTAAATCAGTAAAAAAGGAAATTTGGAAATTCGTAAGTATATGACTAAAAAAAAATATAATCCTAAAAATAAAAACCAACAAAAACAATGAGTTGAAGAAAAAGTCACAAGGAAAATTAAAATACTTTGAGGAGAACAAAGGCCCCAGAGTTTGATTCCTGGTACCTCCCCTGAAAAAAAAAACCGCCAAAAAACAAAACAAAACAAAACAAAAAGCCCAAGTGTTAGAGGTCCCCAGGACCACTGTGAATCTGGTGATTCTGTAGGGGGACTCACAGGCCTCAGAACATGTTGTAGTCAGGGTTTATAGGGGAAGAGATTAACACAGGACACATACTTTATGGGATTATTTTATAATATTCACCCAGAGTCACATGCAGGAGACTGCAGGAAATCTGCCCATGCACTAGAGACTCAAACAGTCCTCTGAGGGCCTGGATCCCATGCCAGTGTCCTCTACGAGTCCAGCTGGAGCCCTAGAGCCCACAATAATGTCTCAAGCAAGTCTGTATCAAGGATCTGCCCTGGAAGGCCCAAAGGTCAGTGGTGGAAGCTAGAAAGTCTATGCCAGCAGGGTGAAGGGTCTGTGCCAGCAGGCTGAGAATCTGCACTGGAGCCAGGAAGTGATGCTCAAGGTAAGGACCAGGGCTCCCCCAAAGAGAACTGCAGCCAGCAAGAGTGAGGACCCGAGCTCCTCTGGTGAGAACAGCTGAGTTCACAGCAGGACAGCCATGTGACACCTTCTCCAGGAGAACTAAGCGCTCACCATCCTCCCCTCCAGTTCTGTTCTTATGTTGTTGGCAAGGATCCTCCGGTGGCCCTCCACACAGAACCATGCTGATCTGGTTCACGAACTGCCCATTAGTTAATCCACACCAGCACATGATCACATGCACGGCTCTGACATCACAGTCACAGGATGCCAAGTACACACAGTGAAGGGGAACAGTGTAGAGTGAAGAACCCTCCAGGAACCCCTCCTGGTGGGGCCACGCAGGATGCATTTGTTCCCCAAGCCATGAACTTAAGAACTGAGTGAGGTGTCACCCACGTCTCATTAGAGACCGAGATTCTAGGGTGTCCGCTGGGGGCTGGCTGCACAGTGTTTTCGCCAGGCAAATACCCATGCTCCATATTTCCGAGAGGAAAGCAGATATTCAGCATAAACTGTGTCATTTACACAAACAGTTCAAGGTAACTCTCGTTGGAATGGGAATAGTACGAGCCTCCCAAATCCATGCTTCACAAATGCCAGCCATGACACAGCCTGACATTCGTCTTTCCCAAGGCAGCAGCTCAGCTGGTGATGTGAACTCTTTGCCACAAAACAACAGACTAAAAGGCTTGAGATGCCGCTGAAGCACTAGAGGAAAAGAGCAGCCGCGGAAGCCGGCACTTCAAGGAAGAGAGGTCACACGGCAGGAACTTAACATATCACATTATAAACTCAGAGAAATAAAACAAATAGCCACATGCAAACACAAGTAAGCTTATAATAGACACTATGGTGGAAATAAGTGAAATAAAGTATAAGGTAAAAAGGAAAATTAATGAAATAAAAAGTTAGTTCTAAAAAAGGTTAATAAAATGTATAAACCCAACTAGACCAAATGAGAGGGAAAAAGGGCTGAAACTTTAACATTGTGCGTGTGTAAAATGGGGCCGGGGACAGAACTCAGCAATACAGCACCTGCCTGGCAAGTGCAAGCTTGTGATTCTGAATCCCAGTACTGGGAAAAAATGTGTAAAATGGGTTTGTGTAAAAATATAAAAAGGAAACCATGTAGAATTCTAGGTGAACAACGGAATAACAGAGCTCAGTGGTGAGGAACCTAGGGCGTGCATGCCGCATCAGGCACACAGAGCCCGTCATATGACAGCCGCGTCCCCCAGGGTCGTCCTTCGCCAGGCACTCAGGTTTCACTGCAGTGGCGATGCTTTGCAATGAAGAAGTGGGCTTTGGGATGCAGTTTGAGCACTCAGTCCCTAAAAAGTTTGCCATCACTGACTTAGATCGAATGAGAAAATTCCTAAGAAGTAAATGAACTAGTGAAGCTGATTCAAAAAGGAATAAAAATTCTGCGTAGAGCTGTAATGAGAAGCTGAGAGAGTAACCAAAGCAATTCCAGCACAGACAGGAACAGGTCCAGATGGTTTCCAGAGGGCTTTTCATCCAAATGCTTAAAGCACAATTAGCAGAATCCTCTCCAGATGGTTCTAGAAATAGATGAGGGAACACTCCCTAAATCAGTCTAAGAGGCCAGTATTACCAATACCCTAATCATTCAAAGACATCACAAGAAAACTACAGACTAAAATTCCTTACAAGTACAGACTCCAAAACTCTGCACAACACAGCAGCAACCACATCAAACCAAAGCATACACACCACAATCAAGAGATTTACTCCAGGAGTGCGGGCCGGAGCTGGTCCAGTACCTGCAAGTCAATCAGTGTAACAGCCATATTAGTGTAATAGCTGTATAAAACAAGTACCACACTATCATCTCAGAGGCAGAAAAGGTATTTTTTTGCAAAATCCAACACTCATTTGTGATTTAAAAAAAAACTCGTTCAATAAGCTAGGAAGAGGACCTTTTTAAAAACCTGATAAACAGCACCTACAAAAAAACCTATAACTAACATCATTCATGATTATGAGACCAAAAGCTTTCCCCTTAAAACAAGGAATAAAATGAAATGTCCAGTCTTGCCACTTCTATTCACCATTGTCCTGAGGGCTTCTGCCAGCAAAACAACACAAGGAAAAGACATAAAAGGCACGCAAGTTGGAAAGAAAGAAGTAAAACTCCCTTTGTAAATGACATGATACTGAAAGGATATAGAAAATAGGATATAGAAAGTCTTAAGAAATCTACTTAAAAAGACACTTAGAACTAGTAAGTTCAGAGTAAAGGCATTCTAGTTCTACTAGATATCAAGACATAAAAATCAAATTAAGTTCATAAACTAGCAATGAAACAATTCAAAAATAAAATTAAGAAAACTATTCTCTTTACACTCCCATCAAAAAAGAGTAAGACTGGGTATGGTGGCACACGCCTGTAATCCCAACACTCAGGCAACAAGAGGCAGGAAGACCGCCGAGAGTTTGAGACCAATCTGGGCTTCAAGGGTCATGGCCAAGAACACGAAAAGATAGTTTAGAATGTGAGAAAAAGATTTGTAAATCCTGTGTCTGATAAGAGACTACATCTGGACTACATTAAGAATATTAAACAGTAATAGAACAACACAATTAAAAATAGGCAAAGTGCTTGAATAGATACTCATCCAACGAGGATATGCAAATGGCCCACAGGCGTCTGCACATCTGTTCCATGTCACAGGTCACCAGGGAACTAACAGCAAAGCAAAAGCACGGCCTGATTCTGCCACGCCCGCTCCAGGATTGCTGCGTGGGAAGTGTAAGTCAGTGACGAGCGCTGGCGAACATGGGAAGAAGCAAACTCTCCAGCGTCACAGGGGATTGTAAAGAGCAGCAGATGGCTGGTCTCGTCAAGAAGTTAAACACAGAGTCGTCACACGTTCCAGTAATTCCACTTTCAAACATATCCCAGAAAAGATAGGGTATTGACTGTGTGCTCACACACGTTTATGGCATTATTTGTAACAGCCAATAAATGTGAACAACCCAAATATTTGTCAGTTGCGAGTGAATAAATGTGGTTTGTACACACTATAAAATATTTCCAGCCGTAAAAAACCATTGCTATACGCTGCACCACTGATAAACTTGGAAATACTCTGTTCAGTTTAAAGATCTGACACACGAAGGGCTATACAGGGCACAGCTTCCTTTGTATGAAATGCATGCACAGGAATGGGGCAGGGCAACCAGAGCCACTGCTAACGGCAAGATTACGGGACAGATGGCAGCCACAGCTCCCCGGGCATATGCTGAAAACACACTGAGTTACACATGAGAGAGAGAGAGACTCTGATGTTATATGAATTACGTCTATGGTAGGAAAGAAGAGAGCAGAGGACAGGAGGGGAAGAGCAGCCAGTGGGCTTTTCTCAACTCTCGTCTTCAAGGTTGCAAGCCCAGAGCGCTGTTCAGAAGTCCAGGCGCAAAAGATAAGGATGCCCAGCCCAGGGCTGAGGGTTGGAGACTCCTGCCCCTGTCTGAATGGACACACACGTCGAGATGAGCTTTACACATGTGGCTTCTATCCCGCACCTGCAGAAGAGCCAGGGCTGACACCTGGCTCTCCTTGGTACCTCTGTCCTGCTTTCGATGAGGAATTTGTCCCTGAAGGAGATGGTCATAAAGTAACATGCAAAGTCTGTGGAGCCTCTCTAGGGAATTCAATGTACCTCTTCTGATCTACACATGCAAATGTTTCTTAACACGCATGAAGCGTATGTGGGTGTGTAAACTGCAAGTCATGCTAACTTCATGGGCTTGAGGCTTAGAGTTTCCGGATCCTTCCTGAGCCTGGGCTGACACAGATTCCTGGGCAATCCCATGCCTAACCGGTCTCAGAGGAACCCAGCCAGGCTAAGCACCCAGTCTTCTCGGGAAAGCGGATATCTCACACCTCACAGTGATACGAACACTAGAGGAAAGAACCTAACTTTGCAGTGGTCTCTGTGTGCCCGCATTGGTGTTGAACAAACCATTCTTTCCCGGAGCCACTAACTGCCACCAAGATTAATCATACCTCTCCAGTAAGCTGAATACTTCCTGCCAGGCCAAAGGCCGCTGCTATTTCCCATTACTTGGGCATATCACATGTATCTTGTGCTTACATTTTTAAAGCTCTCAAGTTAGGGTCACTCGAAAGCAAGTGATAGACTTCATAAAAAGTTTCAGAAAAGTGTTAATCAGCAACTCAAAAGAAACGTGACTCAGTGCAAGAGAGACTCTTATCTTAGGGGCTGGGACTTCTCTCACTTGCCAAAGGCTGCACTTTCTGTGCACAGCACAAAAGCTGCATTCAGCTCAGGGCCCAGAGGCTGAAAGTGAAAGTGACTCAAACCTGCTCCAAAAAGGTCAGGAGTGCCCTCACTCATTCTCACATTCTCTGTAGCCTTTCCCTCTGAACATCACCAGAAGTATGCAGTCCTGAGCTGCGGCTTGATGCCGTGGTGATTTCACACCGCTTCTTTCTGAAGGTCTGGGTACAGAGAATGTGAGACATGCCAGCCTTTTCACTGCTTCAGAGGCCTCGGCACCAGCTCAAGAGCAGCACAAGGCCCAGCCAAGGAACAACCCCTCTCCTGCAGGCCAGGCTGACCCTGGGACTGGCCTCCACTACCTCCTGGCTGATGAGGGAGGTGGCCACTTAGACTTGGAAACCCAGCAGGAAGATGAGCAAATGGGTTTTCCAGGGCGATCCATCATGCCGGCCCACCAAATCTGCACTATAAATGCAGCATCCAGGGTTAAGAAACACACTGAAGAAACTAATGCTACTTAAACTGTGGGTATCCCGAGGGACAGGTCAGCCAGCCAGCTCAGACAGCGACACCTTCCATTGCCTCTGGGCCTAGCCCACCATGTACTGGCGCTGTGGAGAAGGCCATCAGTCAGCCATGCCATTGTACAGGAGCCCTGTTCCCAAAACCCACCTCTGCAGACAGCCCCAGACAGCCACTTCATGTGCCAGCATCCCAGAGTAGAGCCCCAAGACCTGGGAACTCTAGAGAAACCTGAGCCACTGATTTTAGTCACAGCTCTGGGCGTGCCGCAGAGTGGCAAGGAAGGGCTGGATTGTGGCTTTCTCCTGCCCCGTGGGAGCTTCTGGGAGTCCAGATTCGGGCTGCAGTTCCACCAGGAGCAGCCACGTTTCCCAGGACTTTTATCCAAGGTGAACACCCAGGTTCTAGGACACATCCTCCAACGCCCTGAATGTGTATTCTGCCTCCCTGCCCCAGTGGGTCTCTTCTAAAACGTAAAACAATAAAATGCCATCTGCACATCTGTATGAGACCTCACAAATTTAAGGTACCTTGACACAGACCACATGGGATGAGTGGGCATCTGCCCAGTCTCTGCCCAGACTACTGAACTCCTTTCACTTGAAGACTCTGCCCTGTCCACGTCTCACTGAGAAACTCGCCCCTAGAAAAACAGCACACGTCTGTGCCCACCTGAGCAGTGTGTGATGCTGAGAACCAAACACGGAACTTGAGGAAGTCCAGCTGTCTTGGGGTCCGAGATCTTGTCCAGGTTCTCAATGTCCTGAATGAAGAACTGAGTAGGACACCTATAAGGAGCACCGAAAGCAAAGCCCATTTTGCACACAGAATCACGCTCCACAGAGCTGCATGGGCCAGTGAGGAGAGTCCATGGCCCAGAACAGTTTGGTAGGGGTTAGAAATTAGAGTTTGGGGTGGGGCTGAGGGTTGACAGACATCAGGCAGGGGTGCGCTGGCTTGGAGGTGAGCAGAGCCTGTCAATCACAGAGGCCGGGACAGCACCAAAGGGTGCCCAAGGCCCCGTGCATGGGACTCCCCATCGCTCCCAAGAGAGGCAGCTGGCCATGTGAGGACACAGGCACTGCGTGGACTCTGGGCTTCCCATGGTGCATGCTCTGACCCCCAAGGCATGGAGCACGTTTTATTTTGCCTTCTCCCTTTCCTTTCTTTCAGCCCGAGTTTTGCGCTGCAGAGCTGTTCTCTCTCATCCCTTCGTCTCGAGCTTTTCAAATCAACTTTGGCTCTGTTTCTGGTTCAATATATCCAGTTTTTCACTCAGGGCAAAAAGGACCTGGGACACTTCTGGCCAGCAAGCCACTTCTAAAGAAAGTCGGGCTGAGGCTGTGCCCCTCACTGGGCAGTGGTGTCAAAGCCACAGTCAGCAACATGGTGATGAGGGCTGGGGCCAGCTGAGGCTGCCGAAGACCGCTGAGTGCACGACCTGGGTCACCTGCTCACTTTCTCCCTGTATGTAGACTGGGATATTCTGGCCCTGGCCAGTGTTTAACTCAGCAGGTGGTGCTGGCCCAGACAGCGGGTCCAAGGCAGGCCCTCTCTTCTCTCTATAGCTGTCTCTTTGGCCATGTCTTGGCTGACGCCTGGAGATACACTTCCAACTGTTCCCCAAATGCACAGAGGGTGGTCTTGAGCCACGATGAGCTCACCCTGGCTCCCTCCGAGCTGTATTGCTATCAGGGCTGAGTGCTGCAGCTCAGCGAGTGCAAGGCCTCACGTGATTGCCATAGCTCGCTGCTGATGTAGCCCTGGGTTCCACAGTGCGTCTGTTGAATGCTGGGGTGCCGGACATGGACGCCCAGGGTGAATCCTGCAGAAACCGACGATGCTATTGCTTAAGGTCTCAGTGAGCATGAGGAGAAAACACAGGCACAGTGCCTTACACAGAGGAAGTGCTAAGGCGTGCTGGCTCCAATTGCTACCCTGCCTGCTCAATGTCGCCAGATTACTCGCTAAGCACACTTTTCTGATCTCTCCAAGTCACCAGATAATCATTGACCAACCCAGAACACATATATCAGAGCCTCTGGGGATGGGCTGTCTGGCTGTTTCATTAGACAGATTAACAGTGATGAATGTCAAAGGCTGTGGGTTCAATTCCTGCCTCCAGCCCATCCCCACTATGGGGCTCAATCAAGCAAGCAAGTGGTCTGTGCTCCAGGCCTGACCTACACCAAGCGAAGGATCTTTCCTGGGAGGTTGTGGACAGTAAGTAAAACTCCCTGCAAAGCTCCTGGGAAGCAGCAAAAACTTCACAACTGCAGTTGTTATTGTCACAAGATCTGGTCGCCACTTGCCCAGCTGGATTCACAGGTTGCATTCAGTGACTTGTCAAAGGGCCCCTTAAAGACACATAATACTGTTTTCTTTCTTTCTTTTTTTTTTTTTTTTTTAATCGGTACCAGGGATCGAACTCATGACTGCACGCTTGCAAGACAGGCGCTTATGCTGCTGAGCTAAATCCCCAGCCTCAACACTGTTTTCTTACACGTTGCACACCAGAGCTCCAACCTAGGTCTCAGGCATGGTGAGGACATGCCCCACCACTGAGCCACAGGCCCAGCCAAATACGTCTACGTCAGGCCCTTGCAAGGAAACCAAGGTGTGGGGCACTGCCTCCATGCCACCAGGGAGCTGCCACCCTCAGGAAAGGACCGGACCCCCAGGAGCCCCAGAAGGGCTGCGGTGCTGTTGAGTGTGGTCCTGCCGAGGCATGGTCCTCTGCATCCTTTATTTCCCCCCTAGGAACCCAGGTCTCTTGAGCTGCCCTGAGAATTATTCTGGAAAGCAAACACTGCCTAAGGAGACACTGGAGGATAGGAACTATGCCTCAGGTTTTGGAGGTTCCCAGAGGGCTATGAAAATTTGAAGGAAGACATTTCAAAGTGATTTTCAGGGTCTTAGACAGCCCCACCTGCCAATTACATCACAATCTGTGTCCCACTTCATTTATGTAAAGAAATGGTTAATAGTCAGAATGCTTTTTTCATTTGTGACACATATATAGCATGTATTCTTTAAAAAACTATGAGAAAAATAATCTCTATTGCTACTGATAAAGTCCAACAAACACTGACATATGTACCAGTTAATATTTAACGAGGTTGGCAGACAAAGACTAGATTATTAAAGAACTGTCTGCTGCCAGGAGCAAATGCAGGGCGGGTCACCAGAAAAAGGCCAGCAGCCAGACAGTGCCAAGCTTGTGTGAAGACCTGCCTTTCCCGTAAGCCTCTCTCCACCACCTCATCACATACAAAGTGCCTTCCTCCATCCACACTGCTGGAAAGGCAAAGCTTTGGACAGGCCAGCTGTGAGGCCAAGAGCAAAAGCACTGAAGGAGACCCAGATCCTTTGGTATGGAAATCACACTTGAAGCGATGCTTTACATCACAGCATGGACTGCACATCATCACTCTGCTGACTTCCAGGATTTGCTTTCCTTAAGACCTTCAGTCACTTGGAGCTCTTTCCTCTTCTGCAGGTAAGTTAGAAGGTAGCCAGGGCTGAACCAGAGCCACACGGTTTCAAGAACCGAGACAACCAAGATACTTTTCCTCTCCATTTTGCTTTCACCCTCCCCACCATCATGACCACGCTTGATCCACGCCCTCTTTTTCTGAACCTTGTCTCTCCTAATCTGAACAGTTACACCCACCATGCCCTCAGCTCTAGGACTGACTCCGCTCAGAAGAGGGACACATGCCCCCTGGAGCAACTCAGCACCACCCAAAGCCCCGGGCTTGGGCCCACTCAGAACTCCTTGCCAGCAAGAGTACTCTGTCCTGCTACACGAAGCCTACGGTACCTGATGCCACCACTGGACTGTTTCCAGACACTCTTCCATAGCATGACCAGACCTTGTCAGGAAGTCACACAGCGTCAGGCAGGCAGAGGCAGAATGACTCCGAGTGAGGAGTCCTCAGCACATGCCCGATAATCTTTCCCATTAACCTGATTACCTCCTGGTCGGTGAAAACAGAAGTGGCATTTTAGCATGCCATGGATGGGACAAGTTGGCCCTGGAACTTTTACCGATTATCAAAACAAGCACCACCACATTATCTGCAAATTTGCCTGCAATAAACGAACGGCTCAGCAACTTTATCAGTAAACAAACATACATACCATCAGATACGATCACTGGAGAGTCCAAGTGGGGTTTTAATAAGCTCCTTTTATACTGCGGCAATCAGCTGAGCCTTCATTATAAACCTGCAGGCTCAGCCCCTAAGGTGATAAGCAGCCAGCCTTCCCCTCAGCGCACATACCTCAGGAAAGGGGCCACCCGTCTGTCAGGAGAATCAGTGGCTGGCCTGTCCACCTCTGTCTCTTACAAGACTTTTAGAATTGTAAGAGTTGAACTACCTAAGTGCTAAAAACTTCAACACTTTAAGAATCAAGCCTAAGCTTTCAAAACACCTGATGGCTGGGGTGGAGAATGTGAACTGTGGAGGAAGACCTCCATGGGACCCATTTGGACTGCAGAGGCTCCATCTTGGCCCTAGTGTGGCCAGGCTGGGACCCAGGCACCATAGCAGAAGGCAGGCTGGCTTTGTAAAGTGAACGTTAAGAAAAATGACCTCAAGTTACTTCCATAGTTCCCATTCCCACACACTTTTGTATCTATGCGTCCCCGTCCTGTGGGCCTCTGGGGCACTGCTCTAGTCCGCCCTGCTACAGGAAGGCAGACATCTGTGTCTGCTGGAGGAGAAGGGGCTGCTGTGCTCACCTGCTGAGCCACCCTTGCCCTGTGCCATCTCAGGGTCCACCTTGCAGGCCCTGTTCCTCTTTCCTCCTGTCACCCAGCTAGGACTGACTCTTCTCAAGGCCAGGCCCGGGGTAGGAGGAGTCTCACGAGGGTGGCTGCAGGACACAAGCTCACAAGCTCTCGGCCCGCGACTCTGACTGCATTAACTCCGCACCCCCAACACTGCGTTCCAGGGCTACGTGAGGAAGTTCCTGATGCAATCACCACGGGAGAGAGTGTTCCGAAGGCCAATAGGCAATGATTTACTTAGCTGAAAAGGATGGTGCAAGAGAAATGTTTCCAAGATTTATTTTTCATTAATTTTATTTATATTAGGTAGTTTTGACTCAGAATTAATCTTATCATTTTTCAGTTTGAGATGTGTATATGTGTGTGTGTGTTGTCTGTTCCCATGTAATACCTCTGAAATTTTATTTGGTATAACTTCACATTGTTATAACTTCACATTTTTGGTATACAGAAAGAATTTTAGTTTCTTAACACAGCACAGTAGCCGTATCTGCATTATTCCCTAGAGTATGCAATATATAAATTATTCACATTAGAAAATTCAGAACCGAAAGCTTCATATGCAGGAAATATGTACAAGGTATGCCTAGTGTGATCTGTGTTTGACAACACGTACTATAGCTTTACAATCCAGACGGACAGACGGACCTGTAGGCAGAAGAGGGCGGCTCCAGGCGCTCTCCTCGCACACCTGACAGTTGCGCTCGCGTCACTTTGGTCAGAGATCTCACCTCGGAGGCCAAGGGCAGGGCGGAAAGACACTTCCGGAAGTCCACTTAGTACAGAGGCCTATAAGTTTCTGTTGCTTCTATTCTCCTTTATAACGAGGCGTCCTCTTCTCTTTAAAAGCAAGAAGACCTTCCAGTCTGTCTTTTGTTGGAATAGTCTAAGAAAAATAAAACATTACACATCAAAAATTAAAAATACAACAGTAAAAACCAGTCATGGATTATCTAAGCAAGCTAGTCAGATGTTCATTCTAAAACCTTGAAATCTATCATCTGAGTAATTCTCCTTACTATTTGATCAAATTCATTACCCTTACTCTAAATATTGTCTTTGTTTCAAATATACTTTTAAAAAATTAGCATCCTGGTCCGTGGTACACCTGTTACAAGTGAGAGCCAACAGAGATACACTAGTTACTTAGGGCGCAGTTTCTGTTACAGTTAACTATCGTGCAGGGCATTCCAGGAGTCTGACAGAGGCCTGGCTTGTGCCCCACCCCATCCACCATGGAACACTCTCACTGAATGACACACCTGCTCACCTGACCTGTCTCTCAGCGCTCCAGTTCCCTTTCTCAGAATGTCACTAAACTGGAATCACACAGTTCCTGGGCATCTTGGTTGAGTTCTGCTTAGCAGTAAGTACACACTAATGGTTGCTCCATGTCTTGCTGCACGCTAGTAACTGACTGCTGTATAATATTCCACTGGTAGCACAGTTTATCCACTTACTGCTGTGAAGGGCCTCTTGATTGCTTCCAGGCCTTGGCAATTATGAATACAGCTTGACTTGCAGGGTTTTGTGTGGATATGTTTTCAACTAATTTGGGTAAGTACCAAAGAGCATGATTGCTGAATCATATGCTGAGAGCATAGTTTTATCAGAAACTGCTGAACTGTCTTACAAAGTAGTTCAAACCATTCCTGGTAGCAGTGAATCAAGTCCACATCCCCATAAGCACTTGGTACTTTTAGTGCTTTGGAATTTTGTCATTACAGCAGTTTGTAATTGGCATCTCAAAATGCTTAATTTAGAATTTCTTTATGAATTATGTGTTGGCATCATTTCTATGACTATTTATCAATTATTTATCTACTTTGGAGCCTGTTTAGATCTTTGGTCCTTTTTTTTGGCGGGGGGTGGGGGGGAGGGTATATGGGGATTGAACTCATGACCCCATGCTTACCAGGCAGGTGCTTATGCCACTGAGCTAAATCCCCAGCCCGTTTGGGTCCATTTTTAATTGGGTTACTTATTGTTGAATCTAAAAGTTCTTTATTTTAGAAATAAGACCTTTTCAGATGTGTTCTGTGGATTTTTCTCAGTCCACATCTCTTCATTCTTTTAGCTGTATCTTTTACATGCACACACAGAAGGTAACTTTATTAAAGACATACATTGAATTTTTTCTTTTATGGGTTGTACTTTCAACATGATAGCTAAAGAAAATCAACTCCAAACTCACTGAGCTCTTCCCTACATTATCTCCTGTGAATTTTATCATGTATTTAGTTTCTGACTGGTCTTGAGCTGCATCTTGAGGAAAGCTCAGGGTGAGTGTCCATACCATTTTCACATGTGTGAACATCCAGATGTTCCAGTAAGACCTTCTTCAGGTCCACTGTGGTACCCCGGCTTTTCTGTCGCTCAGCTGCCTGCACTCACGTGAGTTTGCAAATGGGCTTTCAGTTGTGTCCTGTGACCTACTTACTGATTCTTCCTCCAGTGCCAGTGTCTGACCTTGGTGGCTCTGTGGGAGCCCCAGTTAGGTTAGGGTTAGACTTGCTGCCAGCAACACTGTTCTGGCTCTTCTGATGCCCTGTACTTTCCATACGAACTCTGGAATCAAGCTCGCAATAGTACCAAAGTAGGATTTTTACTAACTGAGTTAAATTCATAGATCAGGTTGGGGAGAACTGACATCTTAACAACATTGTCTTCCTATCCACGAACATGGGCAATCTTCCTTCCCCACAGCGCTGTTTTTCACTTACAGATTATGTCTTGTAGATACATACCTAAGGTTTTTGAGTGCTAATGTAAATGGTATTATTGTATTTTAAAATTCCAATTCTATTTTTTCACTGCTAATACTTAGAGAAGCAACTGACTTTTGTATATACATCTTGTTTCACATAATCTTGCTATACTTGCTAGAGAAGGTTTTTGTTGTCTTTGAGTCTTTAGCATTTCCCACTTAAGACAATCATGTCATCTGTGACCAGTTTTATTTCTTCCTCCTCCATATGTACATTTTTTACAATTCTTATGTTTTGCCTTAATGCATTGGCTAGAATTTCTGCGCGGTGTTGGAAGGGCACAGTGACAGGAGACTTCTGGCCTTGTCTCTGCCTGGTCTCCTCTTGCCCGACCATTAGCTATGATCTCTGGGTAGACGTTCCTATCAACTTGAAGAAGATTCCCATTCATAGTTTGTGGAGCGTTATAATAAATAGTAACTGCCTCAGAGCAAATGCTTTTTTTTTTTTTTTTTTGCACCTACTGTCATGGTTTATGTCTGTGTCCCCCAGGCCTCATGATTTTGCATTGGGCATTTGTGCGTTTGCATTGTCTAGTGCTTGGATTGATGGTGTTAGTGCTACACCCACTTAGGGGTGGAGCCAGGACGTGATGTAATGGCAGGAAGAAGGTGTGTCTTGCTCTTTGCTGGTTCATCCTTGCTGTTTGCAGCCGCCATGAACGGCGGCCCAGCCATGCCCGCCTGCCTTGGAGCCAACTGAGTGTGGACTGAAACCTCCAAAAACTATAAGAAATAAACTTTTCCTTTCCCAGCTTGGGCTTCAGGTATTTTGTCTCAGCAATGAGCATAAAGTAACTAAGACACCTATTCATATGATCATGTAACTTTCTTCTTTACTACATTGATGTGATAGATTCCACACAATTTTCAAATGCTGGATTTTCAAATTCTAGGTAGTTGTGAGTATAAATCTTTTTATATATTATTAGATGCAACTGGCTATTATTTCATTAAGGGTTTTGAGGCCCACATTCAGGAGAGAAATTTGTCTTTAATTTTCCTTTCCAGTAATGTCTTGCTCTGGTATAGGTATCAGGAGAATTCTGACTTCACTGAGTATGTCAGAAGTTTACCTTCTGCATCTACTTTGTGGAAGAGATTATGGAGATGAGTTACTTCTTCTCTAAGTGTTTGATCAGGTGTGATTTACGCAGTGTGCATATGAGTTTTTGTTTTTTGAGTCTGCAGTTGTTTGTAAGATATTTATAATATAACTCAGTCATGGGATGTAGTCACCAATGACAGGTGACTTATGTATACAAAATGGACGCAGAGTGATGTTCCAGATGCCGCCGTTTCATAGCGATGCTGAACTAGTTTCCATTCTCAGGAGAGGGAAAACAACACTCTGCAGCTGTTTTAGGTCTTCTGAGGAGGTGAGGGGCACTTTCTTTTTGAATAGAAAGAACTCAGCTATCTACATATAAAAAAAGAAAACGAGCCCTTCTCTAGTGGACTTTGGTGGTCAGGAAAGAAGGCTGGGAAGTCTGGGAAAAGCCAGCACATCTCAAGCACCTCTGCTGTGTCGCAGATGCCCTCCTCCCGAGGGAGAAGCCAGGTCCACACCCCTGCATGACAACGTGACCTGCACAGACAGGGCCAGCACAAACGGCACTAATTTTGTCATTCCGAGTTTCCTAAGTGATGCAGTCAGTCATCACCCGCAAAACAGCATCAGTCACAAGGGCTGACAAGAGTCAAACTGCAGTCCCAGCTCGGATGAGACAGTGTAGTGTTGTGTAGCCTTACATAATTTATTTTAATTACACAGAAAGTGCACAGGACTTGGAATGTGTAGCCTCACTGATTTGGTGACTGTGTGACATACCTGAGCATAACAAGCTTCTTCTATGGCTAATCCTGTTACCAAGTCAACCTGAAAACAAAAAGAACTCATTTCAGCAGAAGGAATGACTGAATGAAAGGAGATGCAATACAAATTCAAGCGGGACAGTCTTATTCCAAAAGAACAGAATCCTTCAATCCAGGGCTGGGGATTTAGCTCAGCAGCATAAGCACCTGCCTTGCAAGCAGGCGGTCGTGAGTTCGATCCCTGGTACCGATTAAAAAAAAAAAAAAAGAATCCTTCAATCCAGTGCACCTGATCAGAAATACACACAGCTGCGAAACCAAAACCAGACTTCCTGGGCTCCCATCCTGACCCCATCCTGGGCGCTGAGTAACTTGGGCAAGCTACTTACCTTCTCTGCCTCAGACACCTAAGCAATGAGCTGACTGCACTGCTCAGGGAAGGGGATGCCGTGGAGTAAAGGAGTTAATCTATAAGCCATTAGAAAGCAGGATGGACAAACTACTATTACAAACAGACTGAAATAAACCAACTGAGTAACTGCTAACTTATAATAGTATAGCATAGCTAACAAACTCAATCTCATTTTACTGGCATAAAGTCAAAGAAGATATAGAGGCTTGTATGTCTTCAAAGAGAAAGGAGCTCTCTTTGAAGATCCCTAATTTAACCAGAACATAACAGCTGTCATTAGAGACCAAACCACATGAGTATCCTGGCCACCCTGACCCAGCCCCACTCCCTCAGGAACTGCACAAGCCACGAAAAGCCAAAAGAGGAGAGAGCAGGACACAGCTTGGACTGGCACGTTTTCCTTGGCATGCTTTTACAATGTGATAGTAACCCTAAACCTGTGTGACACGTGTGGTACACATAGTGTGAGGCAAGTATATGTGCGATGCATGTATGTTCATGATACACGTGTGCATGGTGCATGTGTGACACATGTGACATGTATTGCATGACATGTGTGATGCATGTATTACAAGTATGTGACAATGTGTGCAGCACATGTACATGTGTGGCATGTGTGTGAGGCATGTAATGCATGTGTGACAAATACGAGTGATGCATTTGTGTGTGACACGTGTGTATGCCATGTGACATGTATGTGACATCTATGAGTGTGATGCACATATGGGTGTTTGTATGTTTTCCTGGAGACACTCCATCTTCACGGCAGAAGTAACAAGCACATCACAAGCTGTGGAGCCCTGACAAAATTCTACATTCTACGTTCTGTGATCATGATGATGAATCGGCAGTAACTGACATGCAGGATTAAACAAAAGATGCAGCTGAAGAGAGCTCGGGGCTTTCCGAACGGCTGTACTGAAATCCTTGTATGTTAGCATATTAAAATAAGGCACAAGTCCAAACACCACGTGCCCATATTAAACTTCCACTATATTTTAAAAAACTCAAGCCTTAAGAAACTTACCTCCATCCCTTGATTAATTGCCAATTTTGCCACTCTCATTGCAACAGGTCCCTAAAATTCAAATTAAAGAGACAAACTTTAATTATGGGCTAGTAAGTACATTGCACACCTCAGTAAAATTCAATTTTCCAGAGCTGGATGCGTGGTGTGGTCAACAGCGGGTGCCAGACACCAGGTGAAAAACCCCTCTTCTAGTTTTGCAAGGTCTCAAACAGCTACTGTAACAGCCGAGTCCCACAGTGAGTTTGATTTTTATTGACTTATTTTTGGCACCAGGAATTGAGCTCAGGACCTGGTGCTCATCAGGCTGGTGGTCGAGCGGCCCCCAGTGAGCTTGGAGGCATGGGGCCCTTTCTTGCAGGACCCCCAGAGCTGTCCCTGTGCTTTTAAGATGGGAGTGCCAAGGAATACGTGACACTTTCTGAACTAAAACCTCAGCACTCAGGTTTAGCGGCAGGGTTGGCACTCTGTGGTGAGTGTGTGGGCTTTGAACTACAGCTGGTCTCCAGTGCTGGTCTCTGGCAGGTTCACCCTCCCTGCTCCGGGTCCCAGGCAGCAGCACGTGCCTGTGCGGTGCCAGCCTGCACTCCTCCACACCAAGCTCCTCCTAGCTGGGCAGAGTGTGGGGAGTCTCTGGCTCAGCACCACAGCCGTTAGCACCAGAGGGGCTGGGCCATGACTAAGTGGGGCTCGCCAGAGCCCACTGTGGATCCTGCCCCGTTGGCAGGGTGTCTGACCAGCATGCCAGTGGGCCTGAACTCCAGGGTGGATCTAGGTCACAGAGAACAGAACGCCTGCCTAAGAAGGACACCTCTGCCCTAGGGAGCCAGGCATCAGTGGCTCCCCAGATAAGGGCATCCTCTCCACCCTGCATCTCTCTGTATCTCTGCTCACATGTGGTGGACAGGAAATAAGTATTTTATTTTATTTTATTTTATTTATTTTTTGGAAATCAGTATTTTAAATTGGCCTCCTGAGTAAAACTGTATGATAGGTTCCAAAAGACAGGCTCAGCAGAAGACTCTACAAATGAAATTTCGAGAAACTTGGAGAAGTGGGTGAAAATGCGACTTTTTTTTTCTGATCTACAGATTCTATTATCAAATTTAACCTATCTAAGCTCTTCAGTAATACCAATCTTATGGAAGTTTTCAATTATTTGGAAGAGTTATCTAGTAAGTAAAGAAATAAACATAAAAATAAAGGGTTCTTCCATCTAGACTTGCTTTGGGACCTGATGCAGTTTTCCCAGGTCAGTTTCTGAAGTCACTCAGTATCCCTCATACCCCTGAGGGACCTGGAGAAGCACAGGGATGCTCCCAGGCACCCTTCAGGTGGAGGGGAGCGAAGCCACCCAGCGCAACGACACAGCCCTGCTCCTGACAGGGTCTATAGTGCAGCAACAGGCTGTGGGTGGGGTCATGGTGCAGCTGCGCTGCTCTCAGGCTGACAGGGACCATCAGCGCCAGCCTAAGGGCACAGAGGACAGCAAAGAGCCTTGCATGGGGGAGGGGCCTCCCACAGCAGGGGTGGAAGACAGACCCTGAAACAGCCCTGGGGCATCAGAAGCAGGAAGGGCCCCAGCCTCTTTAAAACGCACCCCTTGACTGCAACTGAGACATGGTGCCATAGTTTCAAGCTATAGAAGTCAGTAAACCAGTACAGGGTTAAATGTTCATGTTCCCTGATACTTTACTCCTTCTTTAGTGGACATTTCCCTAACAAATTTGAGAAATACCAATGTTGCAACAGTTTCTTGTTTCAAAAGCAGTGCAAATCTTTTTATCTGCTTTCTGCCCATCAGTTCACTGCTCCGCTTCTGGACCCAAGGCTGAAAGAAGGCTGCAGAAGGGCTGCCTGGGTTCCCACACAGCAGAGTAACCTTGGCAGCGGGCTGTGCAGGTGTGGACTCCCGGCCACAAGGAGGTCCACCCAAGGCTCAGGACAGGTGTGCTACGGCCACGGTCATGGCTGCACAGGGCCCCAATCTGATAGCAAGGGTGAGCATGCCGAGGGCACCTTTAGAAAGCAGATATAAAACTGTGCATAACTGTAGGGTATGTGTACCTTTTTTGGGTAGACAGTTCATAGCATTCCTCAGTGGATTTATGGCCCCGAACAGGTTACAAATACTGTTTTGACTTCAGAAATGGTGTGTGTGTGTGGCTACACCCCACCCCCACCCCCAATGAAACTTCACACTCCATTAGGGCTCATGGGATTATCACCAGCTGCCACAGGAGACTCTTCTTCTAGTTAACTCCTTCCTGCTGATATGCAGCAGAGGAGTGTCTGGAACACACCTGAATGACAGAGCCATCAAGGCACCATCCTTAGGGGTACTTGGGCTAGCCATGCTTGTGAATGTGTGGTGTGTCTCAGTCTTTGCAAGTGTGCCATGAGGTAGGAATGAAAGTGGTGCTAAAGTCACCATCAACACGTATACCACACAGTAAGTCACAGCCCTGGTTGCACAGGACACCAAGGGGGCATGGCGGAGCTGCACCTCTAGACTGCAAAGGTGCGTGCTGATGGGTCTGGACCCCGAGATGGTCCAGTGGGACCTGCCACCATCAACCGCCCCACAGAACAACTGAGCATGTGCATTCGGTGGTAAACAAGAGAAAACAATTCCCTAGGCAACGCACTAAACACTGTTCGTATGAAAAATCATCAAAGTGAGACTATGGCATGACCCTAGAGTATCCTCAACTCTTAACTATATTTCTGAAAAATCTCAATGTGAACCCAGTGTAATAGTTCCAGTGTTTCAGCCACCACACATCTCCTGCTGGGCAGGTGGGCAGGTTGCTCTGGGCTGTGAGGGATGAGAAGGTGCTGTGGCAGAGGTACCTGAGGCAGAAACTCTCTCGCTAGGTCCAGGGCCTTTCTGTAGGCAGCGTCACCCTCCGGATTCTGCTCTAGCACGTGGCTGACTAGGCCCACAGCTTTGGCCTCTTGGCCATCGAGCACTCGTGCTGAGAAAATGAGCTCCTTGGCCAGGGACATTCCGATGGCACGAGGCAATCGCTGTGTTCCCCCTGCAAGGCAAGGCAGGCAACGGTCGGAAACCCTCCAACATAGCACCGCACTGTTTCCTGTGCTCCTGCAGAATAAACCAGGGCTGTAAATCTGTATACTACACACAGTCACTGGAAAATGACTTCAGAAGAGAATCCAACATCTTTTTCAGCTTATACAGTTAGTAATACCAAAACAAAAGAAAAAAAAAACATTTTAGAGTTTCTCATCATTATCAAACAATTTTGTGTGTGTCAGATAGATGATGTACCCCTAAACGCAACCCACGACGGCCAGTACGATGGGAGCAGCTGTGGAGAGACGCAGGCCTGGTCAAGCCCGGCACTCTTCTTTCAGCTTAGGAAAAGCTCACTTGCACATTTCTAAGGACTCTGCTATGGTGAATGAACTATAAACTTACTTTAATTTAGGAAAGATGAAGCAGACATCTTCATGTGGAAACAGGCTTTGCCCTATTCCATTCACTTTATTCGTCCACGCCCCATCAGTCCTGCTCTCTCTTCCCTTTTGAAGCTGTTCTCCTTCAGACATACCCACTTCCCAGTTTCTGGAAAATCCACTCAGTGAAGTCAGGCCCATGCACTTGGTGCTGACTCTGCACGGAGCACTTTGCAAATCTTGGGAAGTGGTCAGCTCCTCAACAGAACGCCGTGGTGCAGATGGCTCTCCAGGAAGAGGCCTGTGTGCTGCAGACGGGCCCATCTATCCAATCCATCTGCCCATTCACTACAGTACCTCTCAGTGAAGCTGGACAGAGGCAGGTGCCAGGCCCGGCCTTTGTCCCCTTCCACAAGCCACAGAACAGCTGTGATCCTGATCTGCTATGCTGCACCCTTAGAGTGGCTGCTGCATGGCTGAGGGCACGAGCAGCAGAGGCAGAGGAGAGCAAGCCCTCTGTCCATGCAAGCTGGCCTGGCCTCACCTGGTTCACCAAGTCTGAGCTGGTCTTTGTTCTCTATATTGGTCACAAGCATTTGAAGAGTAGATGGCGCTTTTATCCAAAACCAACCCCGCTTGCAAGCCGACTCCGTGAGCCTTCCGGGCACTGTATACCCTAGCCAGTCTCTCCACCCCCAGCACCAGCACTTCAGTGCAGCCACTCTCCTTCGGAGGAAAGGTAACTCATTTTTATCCGCATTTCTCCAAAAAACAGGAAAAGCCATAAATGCCACACATTTTGAGAAGCTCTTCAGCAAAGCATGCCCCAATTGGGGGGATAGAGCTCAGGACACTGCCCTTAACTGTCTTAAGAGCCAAGACTGCTATTTAGGGCAAACAAGTTCTAGAAAAGCAACAGAAAGCCCACAGGAACTGGGAAAGCCCGTTTTCAATAGAGATGGTTTTCAAACATGATGCAGTGATGCTTCTGCCGACCTGCTGTTCTCAGTTGCTGAAACTGCCCAAGAGGATGTAGTGTTCAACAGGAACAGCAGAAAATGCCTGCCCAGAGAGAAGCACTGCTGAAGCAGCAAACAGTGTCTACAGTGATGCTGTGCAGTACAGTAAAAAGAAGTCCCAGAACTCGCACGACGAGCTGCCCCACTCCGACAAGTTACTGATGGAGCTCACGACAGTGCTGGCCAGGACGCCGACACAAACCATGTGGCCCTGATGACTGCCTGCACGCAAGGAACTGGTGAAAGTTTTCATGAGACTGAAGAGTTTCATGGATATGGGATTTACAAGGAGTGCCATATGTTAAGAAATGACTTGTGTTTGTGTTCTGTGAAAAGTCTACTGTAGTTGGTGAAAATTCACAAATAGAACCCTTGTAAATGTCACACTTCCATTCAGTCGAAACTCAGCATGTCACAGTCCATGGAGTTCACACCTCTTCGCACTACTGCCCAGGAACATTCTCCAGGAAGAAGAGTTGCACACCCTCGAAGTGTGAGGGCCACAGAGGTGTGCCCTCACCACACAGCAGCGCACCCTCAAGGCTGGCACCCCACTGCTGCTCTGTGCACTGCAGGACGGTCTCCTGGGAGGAATGACGTGAAAGTCAGAGCACGTTGCCAGGAGAGTTTTCTGTTGGTGATGGTAATGTCATGGGATCCAGAGGAAAATCCTCACCGTGACCTGCCAGGGAGCACTGCCCCTAAGACTGGGTCATCTACTCCACCTACTTCCCAGAAAAGGAGCCCCAGTGTCTGTCCTCTGTGCCTGGGAAAGTACACTTGGCAGAGCAGGCCTGAGGCCTCTCACGTTTAGTACACGTCAGCACAGCACAGGTATGCCACAGCACCTGCGGACCACACCCTGCTGCTCATTTAACGTCCATGGCCATACCAGTTGCGCTGCCTTCCAGCAGTCGTGAATAAGCTGCTGTGTACATGAGTCCAGTGTACAAACGCTTCTTCAAAACCCTGCTTGCTATTCCTCTGGGTTACACCCAGCAGCAGATTGCTGGGTCACACAGTAATTCTGTTTAGTGTTTTTGAGAAGTCTGCCACAGCACATGAATCTTTTACACCCCAGTAGAGAACAATTCCAACTTATCTACACACTGTACTCACCAACAGCTGTCTTTTCGTATTTTGCATGTTAAGCACCTTTCCTTTACCCACTTGTCAGCTAATGGACACTCCGGCTGCTTTGAGTTCTGGGCTACTGTGGATACTGCGACAGTGAACATGTAAGTGCAGCCGTCTCGGCCTCGCTTCCTTTAGGGACACACACAGGGACAGGACTGCTGGGTCACAGGCAGCTCCACTGTCAGCAGGGGTGAGGGCTGCTGCTTCTCCGATGACCACTAGCAGCCACCACCTGTCTTTCTGAGAAGGCTCACTCTTCCTGAAGTCAGATGGTACCCACTGTGATTTTAATTTGCATTTTCCTGATTACTGATGTTGAACATTTTTTCATGTATCTGTTCACCGTTCACATGCCTACTTCAGTCTACACCTATTTTAGAATCGGGGTTAAGTGTGTCGTGTACATGTGTGGTCTGGGTTTATTTTGTCTTGTGCTTGGTAATGAGGAATTTGGTTCCTTATAAATTCTAGGAATCAACCAGCTCCCCAGAAAGTTTGCAAGTACATTTTCCCACTCTGTACGTCATCTCTTCACTCTTATGATTATAGCCTTGGCTAAGCAGCAGTTTTTTATTTTAATTTTTACTTGAGACAGGGTCTATCTAGTTCAGGCTGTCCTTGAACTCCAACATAGCCTAGGCTGGGACTGAACTGGAGGCAATCCTCCTGCCTCAGCCTCAAGAGTGCTGGGATTACAGGTATGCACCACCACGCCCAGCTAGCAGCATGCCATGTTTTATTTTGCTTTTGTTTCCATGCTTTTGGGCTCTTCTCTGAAAAATTCTGTCACAATTTCTATATCCTGAAGCATTTCCTTTATGCTTTCTTCCAGTAATTACATAGTTTCAAGTCTCATGTGTAAAGCTGCAACCTATTTTTAGCTAATTTTTCTTACTGGTGAGAGAAAATTTTATTTGTATGTGAATATCCAATTTCCCCAGCTCTCTTGAAAAGACTTTTCTCTAATGCATGTTTTGAGTATCTCTGTTGAAAATGACTGACTGTGAATGTATGGGTTTACTTCCTGGCTTCTTCTGCTTTGTTTCACTGACCTACATTCCTGTTTCAGTGCCAACACTACAGTGGGTTTTGACTACTACAGCTCTGTTGTGTATTTTGAAGTCAGGATTACAGTGCTTCTGGCTTTGTTCTATTCAAGCTGGCTCTAGCTAGTAGGGGTTTCTGTGCTTTGACACAAATTTTAGAACTGTTTTTTCCATTCTGAAGGAATTTGCACTACACCTGTGTAGATTTACTCTGGATGGGATAGGGACTTTAACAATATTGAGTCTTCCAACCCACACCACCAGGTACCTTTCTATTTCCTTCTGTCCTCTTTCACAAATGTTTTTACTTTTCATGGTAGAGATCTTCCACTTTTTCAGTTAAACTGATTACTAGATATGTATTATAAAAGGGACCATTTTTAGTTTATCTTGATTTTGTATCCTGAAATACTACTCAAGTAGTTTATTAGTCCCAAATCATGTCCAACCTGGACACAGTGACAATCTGACTTCGTCTTTTCCATCATGGGTTTCTCCTGTTTCTTTCTCTTGCCCAACTGATCTGCTGGCCACAATAAATAAAAGTAGCAAAAGTGAATATTGGTGTGTGTTATGGTCTTCTAGATCTCAGAGAAACTTTTCTGGCTCTGTGCATTCAGTAGTATGTCATCTGTTAGCTAATTGTTACATTTGTGTTTTTTGTTCTGTTTTGTTTTTTGGTACAGGGTCTCACTAAGTGGTCCAGGGCAAGCCTGAACTTCTCTGAACTGGGGGTCAAACTCATGATCTTGCACTTGCCAGGCAGGCACTTATGCCACTGAGCTAAATCCCCAGCCCACAAGCCTGAACTTTTTAAGTTGCTTGGGCTGGCCTTGAATTCATGATCTGCTTGCTCCAGGCACAGTGCTGGAAGAACAGGCATGCATCACCATACCTGGCTTAGCTGCTGAGTATTTACACGTGCCCACAAACAAGGATGGCCTTTACTATTCTAAGGCGTGCTACTGTGACTAATCTACGCAGAATTTTATCACAAAATGATGCTGCATTTTGTCAAATGCCTTTTCTGTATCTATGAAGACAAGCATGATTTTTGATCTTCATTCTGGGATAAGTTGATCACGTTTTGATCTGCATATATCGAGCATCCCTGCATCCCTGCAGTGGGATGAATCTCACTGCTCCCAGTGAGACTCCTTGTATGTTCTCTGGATTGGGTTTCCCAGTGTTTCATTAAGGACTTTCACATCTATGCTCATCAAGGATGCTGGCCTGTGACTGTCTTTTCTGTTGTGTCCTTGTCCAGTTCTAACAACAGGGTAGTGCTCATACTGTAGAAGAGTGTGGAAGAATTTCTTCCTCCTCAATGTTTTTGAAATAATTTTGAGAAAAATCAATTTTAGTTCTTTATAGTTTCTAAAAATTTATTTCTTTATATATTTATTTATTTACTTGTTTGCTTATTTGTCTGTTTGAGGCAGGGTTTTGCTATACAGTTCAGGCTTACCTTGAATTCACATGGTAGCCCACAGATCTTCACACAGATCCTCGTCTCAGCCTCCCAAGTGCTGGGATTATAGGGGCACATTCCTGCACTTGGTTATTTTTGTTTTTTAAAGTAAATTAATTGAGATAGCCTTTGACTCACTATGTAACCTGGCTAGCCTCAAACTCCAGGAAATCCCCTACCTCAGCCTCCCAAGTGATGGAATTACAGGCATGTGCTGCAAACCCCAAATGTTTGGTAGAACTTAACCGTGAAGACATCTAGTCCTAGGTTTTTCTTCAATAGATTTATTATTGGTTCAATCGAATTACTCATTTTGGGCCTGTTCAGGTTTTCTATTCTGATTCCATCTTGACAAGTTGCATGCATTCAGAAATATATCCGTTTCTTCTGATATCAAATTTGTCGATACACAGGCATTTCTAATAATTACTAATATCCCCTTGTATTTTTGTGATATCAACAGTCATTTCTCTGTCTGCATCTCTAATTTTCAGTCTTTTTAAGGGTTTGCCTGTTTTGCTTACTTTTTGAAAGAAACAGCTCTTTGTTTCATTAATCTTTTGTGCTTTTAAAAGTAATTATTTATTTCATCTATTTCTGCTCCAGTCCTTGTCATTTACTTTTGCACTGTATTAATTTTCAGAGGTGGCTGGATCTAGAGTGTGTGACGCTTGGATCAAGAACTCAGTAAGTCCACTGACCGGTTTGGCATAGTTCTGAGAGTTGATACCGGGAAGGCCTTCCCTGGGTGTGAGTGCTACCTGCCATAAGTGCCTGCAACCTGGACAGAATAGAATGCACAGAAAGAGGCCTCAGCTTGCTTTGCTTCATTGCTTTAGCTGCCTTATGCCTGCCATGGACTGTTCCTCCTCTGCAGGGGATGTCTGTCAAGTCATCTTGCCTTGGAGCCAGCTAATTATGGACGGAAACCTCTGCAAACTGGGAGCTGAAATAACTTTTCTCCTTTAACTTGTGGGATTGGGTGTTCTGTCTCAGTAATGGGAAAAGTAACTAAGTACAACTTCTTTACGTATTTCCAGTACCTTGAGATGCAGTGATAGGTTGAGAACTTTCTCTTCTTTGAGATGCAGGCAATAATGGCTATAAAGTTCCCTCTCGGTCCTGCTTCTACTATATCGCATAGATTTTAGTATGTATTTTCCATTTCATTTGCTTGAAGAAATGTTTAGATTTCCTTCTTCATGTCTTCCTTAATACACTGGTTGTTCAGGAGTAAGCTATTTAATTTTCATGTATGCTTACACTTTCTGTAATTTTTCTTTTTGCTTATTTTGGTCAGAAAAAGACATCTAGTATAGTTTCAACTTTGAAAACTTTCTCCAGGCCTGCTTTGTGTCTGTCTAGCACATGAATGGTGGTGTGCTGCTGAGAGTCTGTTTCCGAGTAGCTGGAAGAAACCTCCCACGGAGGTCCAGCAGATCCTCCTGGCCTAGAGTACAGTGCAGCGCTACTTTTGGGGGGCTGATTTTCTGCCTGCAAGATCTGTACACACCCCAAATTACTATATAAAAGTCCCTTACTAGCATTGCTTTGGAGTCCATCACCCTTTAGGGCTATTAGCAGTTGCTCTATATATTTGGGCACTCCAATATTGGTTGCATATATATTTAGAACTATTATTTCTTTTTACAGTAAGATCTTTGATATATTTTGTGTTCCTTTTTGTCTATGATATAAAATATTCACATCTTGTATATAGTATAAAATATTCACCCTTTACCAAAAGAAACTTTCTTAAATAGTTACACAAACACATGATTGGAATATATATGATTGGATTCAGCATTTCCAATAACATTTTACCCTTACAAAGCTTCTTTGGTAAAGAAAAATTATCTGTCCTATCTTTCTATGCTGCATTCAAACTGCAGAAATCACAGAGTGATGGTCTGCTTGGATCTCTACGTTTATGGAAATGAAAGTATAGCCCCATTAGTGCCCCGTACAAAGTTGGGTTTCAAACCATATAAATGTGGTAGTGTCTAATTTGGGCACAGTGTGCACACCTGTAATTGAGTACTCCTGGAGGCCAAGTTCAAGCCCACCTGGATGTCTTAGTAACTTAGCAAGACCTGACTTAAAAACAACAGGCTAAGGATGTAGCTCGGTGTGAAGGCCCTGGGTTCAATCCCCAATATTACAAAAAAAAAAAAGTTTGTTTGTTTTTCTAAATTTATAATAATGCAAGCAAGGAGTTTTAAAAATGGAAGTTACAATGCTATGTGACACAAAAAAACTAAATGTGACCCTTAGGTTTTTACAAATATAGTTAGCCTATGTTTATAAGAACAGCCTAAATAAAAACTTTTCATGCTAATAAACTGCCTTGGTTGGGCAGCACTGACTGTGTCTATGAGTAGCTATGAAAGATGAGTGCTCCTGGGGGTCACAGGCACACAGAGCCAGTGCAGGGCTGCCTGTGAAGCTGAAGGGTGAGACTCCACGGTACAGACCAAAGGCTGATGTGTCAGACGTGTAAGGATGAGCACTAGAAAAACTTCACTTCAATTCACCTTCGTCCAACCAAAAACATTAAATTCCAGCATGAACTTGGAATCCGGTAAAAACAAAGAGTGTCTGATCTCCATCAGGTGGGTGTCCCATAGGCGGCTGAGCTCAGGACCCCTGAGAGATATGGAAGGCCCCAGCACTGGCTTGGTCAATGCTACGTCTCAGGTAGCAACACCAAGAGCCTTGGTGACTAAGCAAATTAAACAATAACATTAAAACCAGGTCTGTCCCAAGTGGAATGAAAATCGCTGCAAGCTTGCAGAGCAGGAATGCACTGTTGACAGAGCTTGGTGACGCTCTATATTCAGACTCACTCCGCTGTCCACCCTAACTAAGAGCATCCAGTACAGAGCCCCGCCTCCTGGGCCAGTCCTGCTTGGAGGCATGCTGGGCCATGGTCACACACTCTGACCAGGCAGCAGCCAGGGACAGAGCCCAGGGATCCCCCTACAGGCAGCACACAGCATGGGAACCTGAAAGGACAGCTCAGAAGGCTTCTGCTCAAAGGTAAGCACCACACCTGATCACAGTGAGTAATGTATTGCATATTTCCAAAGTGGCCAAAGAATCTATCTTAACATTCTTAAAACAACAACAGGTAAGGTAATAGAGATGTTAATTAGCTTCACTGAATCTTTCCACAATGTATACATGCATGACAATATCACTCTGTGTGCCAGCTAAAGAGTGAAACAATAAAAACTGCTGCCAACTCACACCTTCCTCTCAATAGTGACTTCACAGCTTTTTTGTCATCACCTACCAGACAAAGGCCTTCAGTGGAGAAGGCCTGAAGGCGTGTCCTGTTCAGCCAATGGGAACTGAGTCCTATTTCCACTCTGTGATGAGGACAGAAGCATCACAGCTGCCACCCTTCCCCTGCCACAAACCAGGGATTACAGAGGCTCTAGGCCTGGCCAGGCCACACACGGGTCAGAGGCAACGGCCGAAGCTCTGCACTTCCAATGGGCCCCCACCTTTGGCTGCAATGCAAGGAGCCTGCAGATCCATGAGCACAAGACTGGGTGGGAGGAGCCATTCTTAAGGGGAAGTGTCAAAATTCACGTGGCCAAACAAGCACTCAAGATCATTGCACCAAACACTACACAGCGCTCACTGAGTGCCTCTCTGGAATTCCTCTTCGGGAAGTAACTTCAAAAGTGGCAACACCACTGTCCATTCTCACCGAGCAAGCACATCCTGACACGTCACTGTGGAAGGACCAGTTCTAGGCACAGGGACAGAGCTGTGGGCAACACAATGCTCCTGCCCCTGGAGCCCAACACTGATGAGGAAGCCTCACAGGAGGCAGATGCCTGCCAGTGGGCAGTGGACACGCAAAGTCACAGAGTGGAAGGTGACGCAGTTTAGATCAATGGCCAGGGAGGGGCTCCTGAGTAGGCGATCCTGCAACTTGGGCCACATGGGACTGAGCAATGAGTTTCCTGGAAAGGTGTATGTTACACAGGTAAGCCAGTGTGGCCGGAGCACAGAGCAGGCTCAGACCCAGGGGCCCTCTGGTTCCAGAAGCCTCTGGTCTGCTCTGATTAGGCAGGAAGCATGAGCAGCTGGGGCGGCCTCTGAGAAATGGGGTCAGGACTGCTGTTCTCTACTTAGTGTGAAGAAGAGTTAAGGTCACTACTGGTGGAAAAGATAAAGGAAGCACGTGGTAGGTTTCCAACAAGCTTGGAAAGAAACTTCCAGACTAGGTCCTCAGACACCTTAAATGCTTATCATGTGTTCACAGCTCAACATTCAATGCCCCAACTGAAGTCCTGGTCTCACTTCTGGAACCCTTGGGTCCCTCTACCTCATTGTACATGGCTCAGAGAGCAGAGAACCTGTGCACCTGAAGCCAGAGTCAGATGCTTTTGTTCTCTATCCTGGCACAGTGAAATGGCACGAAGGCTAGGTGTGACTGCTGGATGTCACTCCCTGGCACTTAAAAGTCCTGAATGAGGAACCTTGAAGTGCAGGGACCAACACAGGGTCAGTGATGCACACTGCCGGTATCCAAGGCTCTTGGATTTGTGTGTACCCACCCAGCCTCACTACTTTCTGTTCCTCCACTAACTCCAGGATTCACGTGATAGATAAATGTCCTTTCACTTAGAGCAGCCGGAGTTAATTTTCATTGTTTGCTCTCTAAAAACAGCTATGAAATAGTAACAATTGTTTTTTCTCCTCTATTACTTAAAAACAGATGAATGCAAGTTTGCCTGAAAAGGTCATTTGTTCCATCCACATCTTATTGGTGGAGGGACCAAATACCACCAGGCTCTGTCCCAGGTGCTGAACAGACAGCAGTGACCAAGCCATCATTGATGTCCTTCTACCCTTAGGTGGCCACGGAAGAAGAAAATGAAAGAAGCAAGAGAGCTGCAAATGACAGGAAGTGAAATGGAGATACTTTCAGGCCTGAGACCATACAGACTACTTAGAATGGCTGGCTGGGCTGGGTGGCTGGGCCAGGCCGTGAATACCGAGGAAGAGTACTCAGTAACAAATGAGTTCGGCGGTGACACAGGCAGAAGAGTGAGGATCAAAGGTGAGGCTGTGCTTGGCACGTTCGAGAGGAAGGAGGCCACTGTGACTTGCAGTAAAGAATAAGGGAGTTGCAGGAAGAGAGCTTGGATAGGCAGGCATGAAAGCTTATGTTCTGCTCTAGCAGAGGGTACAAAAAGCACAGGAGGCTTTTGAGCAATCAGTGACACAATGCATTTCTAAAAGATCCTTTGTAAGCCTGAGAGAGGGAGAGAGAAAGAGAACGGGTCATAGAGACACAGCAAAATTAAGTGCCCAGCAGGTCACCTGAGTGCAACATGGTGGCTTGAGTGACACAGGGTAGTGTAGGTAGTGAGGAACATGTGACACAGGATAACTGCTTTTTGAAATTACTAATGAAGTGGATGCAGGAAGAAAAGACAACCAACCTAATACCTAGATGACCGCCAAGGTGTTGTATCTCACACCAGGAAGAGAGAAGAGGGAAGGAAAAGGAGGTGGATGCTAGCCCTGTTACCAAGTGAAAGACATCTTCCAGACACAGAAGTGAAGCAGTCAGTGTGCACATGGGTACAAACTCTGACATTCACTAATGTTCAGTATCATGCAGATGGCATTTGAAGATAGGCCTGGACAAGATCACCAGGAGACTGGTCAGACAGAAAGGCACAGAAGTCAGCTGGACCATGAGACATACTCACCAAGGCACAGTGACGCATACAGGGGCTGTAGGCAGCCAAGGCGCACGGCACCTTCCCCTCTTCTCACCCGGCCCTTCTGCTAAGGATGTCAAATCTCCAAATCTTCTAGGACTTCTCCACTGAAGTAAGGACCTCAGGGATAAACGGGTCTTCTTCCATGATGCTGTGGAATCTATGAGTCACCTTGTCACCATGACGGTAGCCTGCAAGGCCAAGTGTCAAACTAGAGACCACATGGCAGAAAGATGTCACTATGCTACCAAACTCACAATGCAAAGATGTTCTGTCTGGTGACATCTGTGGTATTAAAAAGTATTTTCTTATTCTGTCAGCCAGCTGAATAGGATTTCCTGTTATTTATATCCAAGAACATCTGAATGTTTAAATGGACTAAAGAATAAGATCTGAACATACACTGTGGACAGTGGGAAAGTAAGTATACTAAGGAAGTATGATAGGATTGTTGGGCAAAGTTACACATTTGAAATACACCATCACAAGATAAGTTAACATCATTATCTTTTTATCTCCTGAGCAATTTCTGGGGCAGGTAGAGTAGGCAGATAAACTGGAACTTTACTAGAGAAGTACAAATGGGAGGGTGAATCAAGTCATAGCAAAAGTCAGCATTTACGAGTGACAAGTACTGCTGAACTGGCCAGCATTAGGAGCATTCACTTGTTTAAACTTCACAGTTTCTCTATGAGCTCAGTGAGAGAGATAGCTTGGGTCCTTGTAAGGAAGTGTCCATCACAAAAGAATGAGACCTAAGCAGGGTTTGGAGAAAAGAGGGAGTGTGGAGGCACTTGGCTCTGGTGACCTGGTCAGGCCTGCGGAGAACTGCAAGGACAGGGGCTGCAGTGCGAGAGGCAGGAGATGGAGATTCAGAACTGAGCAGTGCACACAACATCAAGGCCAAGGGGGCCCCAGGCTGAGAAGGGAGCAGGAAAACAGCCTGCAGATGCAATCACAGGTTGCTAAAATTCAGTTGTGTGCTGAGTCCAACCCTTAGTACCGATAAAAAGTAAATAAAATTCAGCTGTGTAGATAGTACAAACTAATGTACAGAAAGCATTCATCACAATTTCTAGAATAGCTTTCCTAGTTTAAAACCCATCAATTAAAAAAAATTGGATACTGGGAATCTACCTTTCTAAATGGGAAAAATGATGTATTTGTAGCCCATCCAAAAATTTCGACCAAATTTTCCAAATATCAATAGAATATCTGGTGCTGGGTGTGACAGCACACACCTACAATCTCAGCACCTGGGAGGTGGGAACAGAGGGTCACGAGTTTGAGCCTGGCCTAGCAACTCAGCAATTTAATGAAACCCAGTCTCAAAATTAAAAAAAAAAAAAAAACAACAAAAAAAAACCTAGCTGGAATGTAGCTCAGTGCAAGGCCTGGATTCAAGCTAGTACTAAATAAACAGGAAACAAAGCACCATTAAATTATTATCTAATGGTCTGTACCAAGGTTCCTGCATAACACCTAGCATTTCGAACATCAACTACCAATTTATTTGATGAATTCATTAGGGACCATGTGTATGTACAGAAAACAAATCTATCAGATACGAATTATTTATACCAAATGGCACTAAACAAGATAATATAAAAAATTAAAATACATCATGTTAAAGATAAATGATGAATGTCAACAATGCCTAGCAAAAAATATTTTAACTTAATTTAATCTTATTTTGAGACATGGTCTTGCTATGTATTCCATGTTGGTCCTGAACCTTCTATGTAGCCTAGACTGGCCTCAAACTTGCATCGATCCCCCTGCTTCAGCCTCCCACGTGCTGGGATTACAGGCATGTGCCCCCATGCCCAGCCAAAATGAAGAATTTTAAAACTGTACTTATCAGATGAGAAGAGCAGCACCAGGACAGATGGCCTGCTAGCCTCTTATGATAGGATGAAGCTGAGTCAGCTGTGCGCTGGAAGAGGGGGAGCAGAACTGTAATTACTCTACAGCAGTCCACTCCATGAAATCCTCTCTTCAGCATCCAAGACTCTCAAAGGAGATGGTCCGAACCACACTCTGATGTCACAAAGTAACAGGTGAAAACAATCTTGAATACACGTTTCTTTTTTCTTAACTGTAACTTTTAAATGTTTATTGTCTAACCCTAAAATCAGTTTTCTAGCATCCTTCAAAGGTGACCAATTAAGTTTTTAATCTTTGAAAATCACTACCAACTTAACAGATTTTAACCTATCCGATACACAGCAATTCGCAGCAGTTAGGGTTCCTGAAACTCAAACTGTGCTTTCCGGCAAGTGCAAACTCACCCAGAAATGGCTCTGGGCCCCCTGTGACAAGTCTCAGATCTATGACAATTTCTGATGATCTGGTATCACCAAATGCTTCATGTTCATTTCCTCTCCAGACCCTGTTCCTTTCAGTGGAAGTGCATTTTAAAATGTACAATTTTTACTCATACAGTGATCAAGTTTACTTACAATAGCCACAATTTCATATGCATTCTCTAGATATTCTTATAAAGATTTGCACTGTTTCAAGGTTTTTCTTTCCCAACAAGAATCAAGAATACATATTAATGTATTAATGTAATGTAATGAGCACTGCCAAAGTAACACTTGGGGTAAACTATTAAGTGGTTCAGGAAACTAAAGAGAAGGGGTGCTCCTAAATCACTACTGGAAGCCAGCATCACCCAGATTCTAAAATCAGACAAGGATCCCACCAACAAACAGAATTATAGGCCACTCTCTCAAATGAACATGCATGCAAAAGCCCTCTACAAGACACTGCAAGATAGAATGTAACTTGGTCCTCAGAAAGATTACATACGGTCCACATGACCGAGGGATACGAGGATGATCAACACATGTAAATCAATAAATGTAACCCATCACACAAACAGAGGTAGGACAAAAATCACATAATCATTGCAACATATGCAGAGAAGGCCTTTGACAAAGTTCAGGAGATACTCGCGATTAAAACCCTGAAAAAATTAAGTATAGAAAGACCTTATCTTAATATGATAAAAGTCACTTATGACAAACCAACTGCCAACATCCTATTAAATGGGGAAATACTGAAAGCTATCTCTCTAAAAATCAGCAACAAGACAAGGACGCCCACTACTACCATTCCTGTTCAACACAGTCTTTGAAAAATTAACCAGAGCAATCAGGCAAGAAAAAGAAATAAAAGGGACACATACAAGGACGGGAAAAAGTTAAAGTATCATCATTTGCAGATGATATAACCTACTTACAAGACCCAAAAAATTCTATTACAAAGAATTTAATTGGAACTTAGATAATCTTAGAATTAAATACCAAATTCAGCAATTTAGCAGGATAAAAGATCAACACACAAAAATCAATAGTGTTCCTATATACTAACAATGAAGTAAGAAAAGAGAACAACATGGTAATGACACAAAAACAGACACAGGGATCAAGGGAAGGGAATGCTGCAGAGAAAGCAGACACAGCCCCAGTACACTGAGCTATCTGATCTTTAACAAAGGGGCCAAAAACACACTGAAGGAAAAAGAGTCTCCTCAATAAACAGTGCTGAAAAAACTGGAAATGTAAATGCAGCACATCAAGTCTAGACCTATGTTTCTTACCACATACAGTGATACCTGTCCCCTGCCCCTCCGACCCCTCGTGGCTCCTTTCAATTCTTGGTCCCCTTCTCATTTGCAAACACTGTGCTCTATTTCCATTTGTTTTTCTTCAGTTGGCTTTTTCTACCTCCATTCCCTCATTCTCTGCATCCATCTCAAAGCTTCATGAATGCTTTGGTCTGTGACTCACTGAGTCCACAGACAGAAGCACTGGTAAGAGTCTGTTTTGGTCCGCACACTCCTCATCACGTCACGAGCACGACCAAGGCCGCCCTTCTCAGGTGAACACGTGCGTGGCTCTTTCTTCCAGAACCGTGCACTGACTTAAGCTTGTGAGCCAAGGCACCAGACTAAAATCAGATGAGTCAAAGATCTAAACGTTAAGGCAGAAACAATCTGCTGAAAGATAAAGCAGGCAAGTGTCCTGAAGACACAGGCACAGGCAAGGACTTTCTGAACAGAACCCAACGAACGGCACAAGAAATAATATTGAGAATCAACACATGAGATCACAGTAAATTAAAAAGCTTCTACATAGCAAAAGAAACATCTTAGAGTGAAAAGACAACCTACAGAACAGGAAAAAAAATTCTACCAGTTATTCCTTTGACAGAGGACTCACATCTAGAATGTACAAAGTACTCAAAACAGTGAGATACTTCAAAATGAAAGACTGAGTCAAAGGAGAGGCTACCGAAATGAACAGATAATTTCTCAAGAGAAGTACAAATGGCCAATAATAGATGAGAAAATGTCCAACGCTTCTGGGCAAATTAAAGCAACACTGAAGTACTATCTTACTCCAGAAAGAATAACCATCACCAAAAAATTGAGTAACAACAAATGCTGGCGAGGCTGTAGGGAAAAGGAGCCCTTCTGCGTTGCTGGGGGGAATGTAAACTACTACAATCACTATGGAAATCAACATGAAGATTCCTCAAAAAATGAAAACTACAAATGTCATTTGACCCAGCTATTCCCCTTCTAGATACCTTCCCTAAAGAACTGAAGATATCATGTTACAACGTTACATAAACACTCATGTTCATAACAGCACAATTCACAATAACTATGTCTTGGAAACACCCTACATATCCACTGACAGATGAATGGCTAAAGTGTGTATTTATACACCTGAAGTAATGCTTTGCCATAAAGAAGGATAAACTTGAGGCATGCACCTGGAGACAATGAAGGACTAAGCAACAGCTGGATACCAGGAAGGAGGGAGATTCTTTCAAATGGAAAGCGCAACAAGAGATGGATGCAGAGAATGAGGGAATGGAGGTAGAAAAAGCCAACTGAAGAAAAACAAATGGAAATAGAGCACAGTGTTTGCAAATGAGAAGGGGACCAAGAATTGAAAGGAGCCACGAGGGGTCGGAGGGGCAGGGGACAGAAAAACAGAACAATTAAGGTGTGCCATGTATATGGACCAACTTCCCAAGACAAACATAACCAAGTACTGCAAATACTAACAAAAATAAACAACAAAGTCAACAAAAGCACAACACTAGAAAAACACATTAAAAAGAAGACCAATGATGCTCCAGCTCCGGGCTCCCCACTGTCTCCTGGGCAAGCAGAACTTCCATGCTACGGGGAGAATTCCAAGCCAGCAACCCAAACTCTGGTGGAAAGTAACACACACGGATGCTATTTTAATTCTGTCAACATTTACACACACTAAGATCTTTAAAGTAAGTTTAATCTGACATTTCACAATCAATTACAATGTGTTAGTAACTGAACACAACTTACACTTTGGGATTGTAAGGTACATTTCTGAAAGGTACGAAATAGCAGGTTTTGTTTTTCTGTTCATCTTTTTCTCTCATAAATTCACAGGGCAAAACTGCTCAGTAACAAAGGGAGGCACAACAAACACTTCAAGTTCAAAGTTTCGTAGACACTGGATTAAAGGTATTTACTGGTAGGATTAGCAGTGACCTTTGACTTCTAAAAGTAAATATTATTTTCAAATTACTTACAAATCCATCTTACAAGAGAAAGCACATGAGGGCTTTTTCCCTTCAGCTGGGGAGGAGACACTGCAGTGACACCAGTTTTGGACCATGATCCCCTTGGCACCCACTCCGTGGGACTCTGGGTCAGAGGGCTCTCAGCAGGAGCACGTGGGCTGGCCGGGACTTGGAAGTTACCACGCTGACAGCCTGTCCCTTTTACAGTAAGAGCACTGGGTCAAAGAGGAGAGAGCTGCGTGAGTGAACGCGGCATGTTTATTGCTTTTAGACTGTGTCATGATCATGTGAAAATCATAAAATATTTATCCTTCAACTTGTGACCAATGCTTAAAGTGTTGCAATACTTTCTATTCCTGAAGCTTTCAGCATGCTGCAACACAGTGAAACACATACACACACACACACACACACAGAGAGAGAGAGAGAGAGAGAGAGAGAGAGAGAGAGAGAGAGAGAGAGAGAGAGAGAGAGGAGACAGGAATGAGTATCTGGGGAGAAAATCCTACCTGGCTGAGACCCAGGAGGCCCATCTGAAATACACCAGTGTAAGCTCTGTGTGGCTCACGCTAAAGCAGCACTTAGCAAAACAGTTGTAGGACCTGGGCAGAGGAGACAGGCTGAGCAGGAAAAGGCTCTGTAAAGAGGGAGGCTCTGTGAAGAGGGAAAGACCTCACTGGGCTTTCTGGCTAATCCTGATGACAGAACAGAGCTTCACTGGAGAAGGAAATGAACAAGGCAAGGGGGGAGGCAGGCAGACACCCCTCACCCACCTCCACTAAAATGCAAGGGGGCCACTTCAAAGGCAGCTCCCCTCTATACATAAACATACACAGTCTCCAGGGCACTGTGTTCGTGCACTAGCCCCTTTACACAACTGCTAACTCAGCCCTGCACTGAAGGCCTCCATAAATTCTAGAGATAAGACCTTGCCAGGACAAAGGAAAGCCAAACAAGGCACATGTGGGAACTTGCACGTAGATGGCGATACCCAAATTACAGGGCTTGGGTCTCTAGGCCTGACAGAGCTAGCAGGTTGTGAGGCACTCCAGGGTGGCGTCCCTCCTGCCATACTACTGAAAAGGGCCAGCACAAAGGCCTGGGACCTCTGGCTTTATGGAGCCCCTACCCTGAGTCAGCAGGGTAGCTGTCTCCCCTCCTCCTTCCTTCCTTTCCAACACAGGGTCCAGGAAAACAGCTTCCTTTCCTTACCCTGTCTGTGTAACCCTTCCTGACAGGAAGCTCACCGATCCTGAGCTGCCCGCCTACCACTGATGTGGGCAGCAGTGCCCATTCCCCTGGACACAACTGGACATCAAAATTACTTTTCTTGGAGCAAATCAAGCAGTTTGTGAACAAATTAAAACCTTTAGGGTTTAGCTTTCCAGTTTTTGTATCTATTATCAAAAGACTTTTTTCCCCCACCCATATGCCACTGTGACATCTTTATCATCTGTGTTAACTACTTCCTCCTGCACACGTGTATCATGCTGCTGGCCACTGGTCTCAAGGCTTCACATAAGCAAGGCAAGCAGCCTACCTGTGAGATGAACATAAAATCTTACTTTAAAACATGAGGCACAAATGCTAGCTGTGGTGGCGCACACCTGTAATCCCAGGACTTGGGAGGCTGAGGCAGGGGGATCACTGTGGGTTCAAGGCCAGCCTGGGCTACACAGTGAGATCCTGACTCAAGATAACAAATTAATTAATTAATTAATAATAGAATGAAATAAATTTTAAAAACCCTCAGAAGCCCACAGTGTGCACCTGTCCATCTCAGGCCACCACATGCACCCAGCACCTGCCCACGCTCTATAGTATGCGCAGTCGGAGCTGGCTTGCTCAGCACAGCGAAGGATGGAGACTGATCCACTCTCTCAGAATGGGAGCCCTGGTGGAACAGTGGAAGGCCAGGCTGCGTCTGTCAACTGAAGAGGAGGCACTAGGGAACTGTGGCGATGGTGGGACCAATCTATGTTTAGGCGGCCCACGTGGCAGCACAGCTGCACGTGGGGACTCAGCACTTTGCATGGGACTGTGGGATGAACCGCTGGTTTAGTACACAGCTGCCAATTAAATAGCATGGCCACCAGGGCCAGTGGCTCTGCACCACATCTCCTGGCGTCTGCTGTCATTGAGGGGCCTCTTCGCTCCTCAAGGTTCCCATGACTTCCCTGTTGGCTGAAAAGCTCATTTCTATTGCAAAACCACAGCTTGGACCGGACCTCAGTTTGTTTCAACACGCCAGTGCCTCTGTCAACGCTGCTGCCGAGGTGGAAAGACTGCACGGCATCCCTGTGGTGCCCGTCCGGACAGGGAGATGTGGTTTAGAGCAAAGCAGGGAAAGGCTCAGCAGAGGTCTGGTAAGAGGGGGCACCTCAGAGAATCCTTACAGGCCAGTGACAGAGCAGTGCCCAGTGGTGTGGGCAACCTTTGCCATGCAAAGCTGACCTGAAGACAGAGGAGACATCCAGGAGCCAAATAACAATTTCACAAGACAGCTGCTGCACAAGCGAGGAAAGTGGAATCACACAGCTGACCTAAACGAAGATCTTCCTACACACTTTCAACACAAACCAATCCCAAGTCCGCCTGAGGTTAAACAGTGATACCCAGAGAAACAAAACTAAGAGGAATAAAGGACAGAGTCCACTCTTGGGGCAGCTCACATGCATCAGACGGTATAAGGCCACAGCGCAGTCAGAAACCTCCTTCCCACAGCAAACACTGCCAT
The DNA here is from genome assembly GCF_034190915.1 of Cavia porcellus. Taxonomy (NCBI): domain Eukaryota; kingdom Metazoa; phylum Chordata; class Mammalia; order Rodentia; family Caviidae; genus Cavia; species Cavia porcellus. The sequence continues at coordinate 15,649,431 of NW_026947500.1, read as the reverse complement.
GGCTGTCCTGTAGCCAGACGCCAGAGTTCTGGGAGGCTGAAGCAGGATGATGGCAAGAGAGCCCAGCCTGGGCAGCTGAGCCAGGCTGTTTCTCAATAAAAATGTTTAAAGGGCTGGGGACATCTAGGGACATAGCTCAGTGTAAAGCCCTGGAGTTCAAATCCAGCTTACAAAAAGTCTCTATAATGATGTCTCTTTCATGAACAGTAGACATCTGCATTATGACTGGAATTTTAGTTTTCACATATGATCAAATGCCAGCCACTTGTGCTTCCAGATGGTCTCAGATACAGAATTAACTCTTAAAAAGTTCTGGAAGGTTCATGACTACATCCTTTCCTGCAGGACTTAAGTCCTGGGCCACTGTCTCTCTGAGGTCACTGAGATCTGTGCGCACAGAAGGGAGACTGAAGGCTGCAAAGAGGAGCTGGAACCTTCGGCTGACAACTTGACCGACCACCAGCCCTCGGGGATGAACTGAGGTCATAAGCAAAGGTCCATGCCTATGCACTTTTCTATCTTAATTCCACTATCACAGATAATGCATTATGTGTGTGACTGGCTTAAAGTCCTTAGTATCCATAAGTGTATCACAGAGTTACCACTATGAAATCACTATATTTTACAGTATGTATACAGTATGTATACAACAGATGATCTGCTTTTATAAGATGTGGTGTTAGATGAATATAAATATATAAACCAGTCATAGAGAAAATTATTAAGTTATTTGGATAGTTTGCTAGAAACACATTGCCTGTTTACTGCACTAGATAGATCACCTAACTAATGAAATGTTTTCAAGCTTCATACCTCGATATCTACAGATGTCACTCCTTTAGGAGTTGTATTATTCCACTTTGTACTTTTTTACAGCCTATGTTTTATGAATGTTGAAAACAAATTATGCAATGCTATTTCCCAACCCAAGAGGACAGTACGAATGGTAAAGCATAAACCATGCAGTCTTTACAAAGCTTATTATGAGTAACAGTTTCATCATCTCTAATGATTAAATGGTAAGCACTGTATTTTTCATTAGTTATGCACTGTGAATTACTTGAAAATCCATTGATTTAAAACAATGAACATTTATCCTTCCATGATTCTACAGGTTTGCAGTCCATGAGGGGCCTGGCTGGCTCCTCTCTCTCCAGGCTGTCTCCTGGCTTCCGACAGACAGACCCTGGTGGTCCTGGCCAGCACCGATCCTGACATGCAGAGAGCCCCACTGAGCCTCCCGAGCTGGGTGCCCACCTCCACTGCCAGAGCAGAACACTGAGTGGGGGAACTGGCTGCCTGCTCAGGATCCCTACCTCCGGGAAGAGGACTGGCCAAGCCGCACACGGTGAGGGCACCTGTTCTCCTGTACCCTGTTACTGAGCAGCACTGCTATTCTCGAAGGACACACAGTGTGTTCCCCAGAAGTTCACAGTTTCCATTCTCGCTCCATCAAAGGAGAGCCCAGCCTGGTGCTATGTGTCTGCAATCCTAGTGCTCTGGAAAGCTGAGGCAGGAGGATCACAAATTTGAGCCCAGCTTGGGCCGCTTACAGAGACCCTGTCTCAGCACAAATACCTCAGTGTGAAGGTTCTGGATTCAATCCCCAGTATCTCTAAAAACAAACAAAAAAAATCAAAGAGGTAAACAGAACATGTTATCCATGTTAGAAAATAACAAAGCAAGAAAAGTGGGGAGAGAATAATATTAAACACTTCTTTTGGAAAGCTCATCACATGGGAAAAAATGCAGTACCTGCCAACAACAGCGGAAAGTAAAGGAAGTAACACATCAATTTTTTCCTTTACTTTCTAAAATGTAGCCACTTAATTTTAAAATAAAAACACTATATTTAATAAAATTTGGATCTTGCAGTTTTCACCAAATCAGAGTCTTGATAAAGGGCTTAACATGCAAGTTTAGGTCTCAGAGTCTAGATGCCTTCTCTACTATATACACAAAACATCTACACAAGTACTTCTAACAGTTTATCAGATGCTATACAGATAGCAAAACATCAGTGATAAAAGAAATAATGCACAAAAATATCTAACATTACCTAAATATGACCAAACAACAGCACTGGCGTGAACACTTGGTTTGATCACATAATAAAGATCTGAAGATATCAGCATAGCAAAAACATTATGAACAAATGGCTACTACTCATTGAGAACTGATTTCATACTGTGTGATTTAACACAGTATTTCTCACAATATTCGCAAAAATCCTGACCAGGACTACTGTCCTCCTCTGACCAATTAGAGCACCAGGGGCCAGAGAGGCCAAGTGACTGGCTCTCCTGGGCAGGCAGTAGTGGGGACCAGAGCCTCCTGGTTGCGGCTCTCCTCCATGGGGACGGCAGCGCTCAAGGAGAACTCACTGCCTACTGCAGAACTGGGTAAGGAGGACTGAGGGAGCAGCCTCACTACCCATCTCTCCTGGGGGCTATGACAGGGCAGGTGGACCCTGAACAAGCAGGCTGGAGAGGAAGAAAAGATCTGCCAGGTCCACCAGAGGAAGGAGAGGCCTTCTTGGGGCAACTGCGGCTCCTTCCTGCTCCCTGGTCTGGCCTGCTCTGCCCTGTCCTGCCCTGCCAGGAGGCCACCTTCCCCATCCCAGTTGTAAGGGCCAGCATCACTGGAAAAGGAAGCACAGGAGCCACAGGATGGGTGGTGGGTGAGGCCACCTGCCCACATGCCCTGATCCTCAAGCAGGTAGCTCCTGCGGTCTGCTGCTCATGACCAGCCTGTGTGCAGTGACCCACTTAACAAATCACTTCAGACCAATGAACAAATAAAAACAAGCATCCTATCTGATAGTTCCCTGTGAAGGTAAACGGGTCCTCACTGGGAAATCACCAAGCAGCTCTGAAGTGCCACTGTAAGAAAACGCTGCTATTAAGGAAACCAGGCAACGACTGTTTCAAATTATGAAAGCAGGATGAGCCATTCTCAGAGCACAGCCAAGCAGAATGAAGCAACTCTTCACTTACTGGAAACAAATCACTTTTGCAAAATACATCTAACACCTAGTCAGTTTTTCAAAACTCTAAATCATCTCAAGCAAAAAAGACAGATAACTTTCCCTCTCGTCCCAACCAATTAAAAAAAAAAAAAAAAAAAAAAAAAACATACCATAAGACAACAAAGCCCTCATCTCAACCAGTACCACAGAAGGAACCCCCGCCCACCTCCGCCTCCTTCCCCTTCCCAAGGCTTCAGTTACTTGGGGTCAACCACAGTGCTAAGACACCAAAGGGAAACCCCAGCAGCAAGTCCTGCGCTGTCCCTGCCACTGCGCCCAGCCTGGGGACCCTGCGCCACTTCTACTGCCGCTTCTGGGATTCAAGCACCTCCCGTGCAGTGAGCCCTGAGAGCTCACGGCCCACCTGTGGCAACAGCCAGGGAAAGCCACATTCATGCATCTTCTGCCACAGTAAGCTGCGGGGACTGCTCTGGTTTACAGTTGGTGTTGTCAACTTCTCACTCTGCTAATTTATAAATTACGCTTTATAGCAGGTATACAGTAAAGCAGGGGTAGGAAGATCCCTTGCCCAAGTCCCACTTGGGCAACTTAGCAAGACCCTGTCTCAAAACAAGATTTTAAGAAGGGGCTGAGGAAACAGCTCATACAGCCCCGCTACATCCCACTCAGCAACTGTGAACAAAGTCCTATACCGGTCAAGCAGAGTAATTCATGTTGCCCTCATGAGTTCTGGGGTCATGGAAACCAGTTCCAATCCACAGATCAGAACACTGCACCTCTGTCGAACACGCATAGACATTGCTTCCTATCTTTATTCTCTAAGTAATGTATTACAATTACTTGCATGTCTTAAGTAGCATAAGTAGTTTGGGGATGATTTAAAGTTCACAGGAAGACACGTGTAGGTTACACACACACATGCCATACTGTAGAGGACACGAGCACACCTGGGTCTGGTGTCCATGGCATGAAAGGGACCCTAAGCCAACCTCTAGCAGGTATTGCAGGAGGACTGCATGCAATGAGGTCTTAGATATCTTCTCATCATCCTATCATTAGTCTTTTATGGCTTACTGAGCTACAAAAGTTGTTAAGGAAATCCACCAATCTACCTACCAAATAATATTTTCTATTTTATGTATTTACTAGAGAAAAAAGAAGTCATTTTTTCAAACATATATGACTAAGGAGCACCATGTGGGAATACTAGTGACTAAGAAGAGCCTAAAACAGCCAGCTGTGGCCATGGACCGTGGGCTTACTGTAGACTAGGCCCGGGCTTACAAACTTACAAGCATGTGTAACTCCCTCACCAGTTCTGGAGGTGGGGTCAGGACCAATGTCCATAGGCTGTTCACACAGCTGCCACCACGCCTCTTCTGTCTGTCCACAGGAGACAGCGCCTGCAAGGCTGTGCCCAGAGCTCTAACTCCACAGGGCCGAGCACAAAAGGGAGGATGCTCGGGCTGAGCCCAGACAATAGGCACTCTGCAATACACCCATAGTGCTCTCTACTGAGTGTGTGCAGATGCCACGGCATGGACTCAACACACTTGAAGAAGAAATACCACGAAACTCCATGAACCCCATTGGGGAAGCAAAGCCACTCAAACTAAAATTCTAATGTGGAATGTCGTGTCAAAACAATGTTGGAGCTCACATTTCTGCCACTGGCCTATAACCACATAGGGTACAGATGTTTGTTTAAGGAGAACGGGCAAACTTTTCTGCATCTATATTGTTAGTATTAATGTTTTCTTTCTTTTTTTATCTTTTCTTTTACATCAAATACTTCATTTTTAAATATAAAAAGGGCCCATCACTCTATAGAAAATACTCATCACACAACTGCTTATATGAGGTCTTTCCACTGTGTAGAATGACTGGGGTATCAAGATTCTACAAGAATCCCCTGTGAACACAGTGAAAAGCAAGTCTGTGCCTGACAGCTTTGCAGCCTTGGACTGCAGCTGATGAGCACCTACGCAACCTGGAGGCCACTGCTCCCCGCTCAGCAGCTTCCCAGGAGGGGCAGGGCAAGTGGCCAGAACTCTACCTCACACTCATCAGTAAGCCTGACGTGTACCCTAAAAATTGAGCCGTAAATATCTCCTCACACACATGCCTCAGGACCTCTGTGAAAGTGTAAAAGTATGGGGCACAATCAGAAACACAAGAAGAGAAAGTGCAGACGTTATTGCCTACAGGCCACGTGGTGTCCTGCTTAACTGCACCCAGAGGAGCTGCTTTCAGGGGCACGCACAGCCCTTCTGTGATGCCAGCCCTGTCCCTGGGAGCTGAGGGAAGCCGAGGCCTTCAGTTGAGTCCACTGAGACCATCTGAACAGCCTGCTTATCTCAAACTGTTAAGAAGTAATTCCCTGTGCACAAATCATATTTTAATGGAGTGAACTACAGCATGATTCAAGGAGACAGAATCAATACAGTGAAAGAAATTAAAGTAAGAAGTCAAGTAAACAAGCTTAATAAAAGAAAATAATTATGTTTCCAACAAATTAAAATGGAAATAAGGCTAATACCCTTTCTGGCACACACAAGACTCCTCCACAAGTAAGTTAGCAGACAGAATGCTACCAAAGTAAGTGTGGACCCTCCAAAGCCAGGAGGCCCCCTCCAGAGATCAGGCAGCTTCTCCCAACGGTGTGCGCGATCCAGTGCCAATTTCCAGGACTTCCTGAGGTGGAGCTGAGGAATTAGGTGACAGGTAGGAGAGACAAGCGGAGGGTGGTGTGAGGGCCAGGTAAAGTCCTTCCCGAAACACCAGGACTATCGATCTACAGAGGCTAGGGATAGGCATGTGACGGGCAGGCTATCCGAAACAGCACACCGATCAACACCCTTTGGTTAGCATGAACCACCAAAAGTTCCCAAAGTGTAGGCAGTGCGCTACGCTTGCTCTGGGAAGATAATTTCCCTAGCTCAGTATGCACCTCCAAACTAACCAAATCCCAGCAGTGGAGTGAGGCAATTGATAAGTCTAGGGCCATACACCTTAATTACCTATGCAACTTCAGAAAGTCCAAAGGCTGAACTCTGTATCTTCCAGGCATAAAGAACTGAGAGACGGCAGAATTAACTCCTACCCTTGGACCTGCCATATGGCACAGCCTCAAACGGCAACTGAATCTCACATTTACAAACTGAAATGGAAAATATTTCAAACCGTAACACAAAGTTGACGTGAGGTTTCAATTTAGGCTCAAAACAGGGTTTAGAAATGCATCCCATTCAGTCTTATTGGAACAACAGATCTGGAATTTTTTAATCTTACAAAACTATGAAAAATAAACACTAACACACCAGACTGAATGCTGGCATAGTAATGAATCCGTAGAATAGTATGTAACTGCAAGCTTAACTTGAGCAAGAAGTTTCCTGTTCAAAACAACATAGAGGGATAACCCATTTTTATTTCTGACTGTATCTTTGTTTCTGTTTTCGTTTTAACACCTTTGGTTTCAACTATTCTCCGAAAGTGGTTTTTGTGTGGTGGCTACCAAGAAACGCAGTGGCATCAAGTACAGGTCATCCAGTTCTGCTGCTCGCTCGCCCTAACTTGCTGCCCAAATGTGTAACCTCAGTGACAGCAGCGCCCCTAGTACACAAGAAGGTCCTTTTCAGAAGAAAAGGCACTGCACAGCTGCCTGTACAAAAAAAAAAAAAAAAAACCTCACATCACATGACAGTTTAAGGAAAAGACAAATCAAACAGATGTATATGCCCCAAACAGACCTGAGCCCTGGCACGGTGGTGCACACCTGTAATCCCAGCACTTGGAGACTGAGGCGGGAGGATCACTGCATTTGAGGGCAGCTTGGGCTACAAAGTGGACTCAAGGCCAGCCTGAGCTACATAGTGAAACCCTGTCTCAAAAAGACAAGAAAAAAATCTGAGAAAAGCAGAATGCTTCCATGGTTTCTTGACCAGTAACTTTTAATGATGAAATATATATGTGCATGTGCATTTGTATGTTTTTAATATAAACGCCATTTATAATGCCCCTTACAAAGTAAGAGTCACTTTTGTAAATGAAATATTTTCCATTTCAGTTTGTAAAGTGGAAAATAAAATTTCCACTTTAAACTATCAAATATTAACTTGGTACATACTAAAGTTACCATCTAGAAATGACTTTAATTATTTAAAAATAACTATGATGTAAATTAACTTAGAAAATGCATTTTTCTACTTCCAAACTCAAGTTAACAGCTTATGAATTGAGGCACTTTAAAAAAAAAAAAAAGTTAAACTCCAAGTCCTGGCATTTTATCTTCCATTTTAAAAGAATTAAATATAACCAAATTTAACTAATGTCACTTGAACATTTTGTTTCAGTTTTATTTTAGAAACAACAAAGATATTTGTAATGTATGCAAGTACTTGAAACTGCTTTGGGCTAGTCTAGTGAATTAGTTAGTGAGGCTTAGACTGTAAAACAAACACACTTCTACCAGGCTACAGTAGTCTGGCTTAAGAGTTTTGCATATTCCGTGGCAGAAAATAACACTTCGTGCAGTCTATCCTAAAGTGACACTCACGAATAAAACCGTGACCAAGATGACTCCCAAGCCCTCTCTTCTAAAGGGCCAGCACCACTGCTGTGGCCTCATGTGTGGCCCCAGAGGGCAAAGGTCCCAAAGTGCTACCGGCTGCCAAGGACAAGCAGGACGACCAAGGCCCAGCTCTCCGGCCAGGCGCAGGAAGAGAGATTGTGCAAGGGAGGAGACAGGAGGGAGAACACTGGAGTCCTCGGCGATCCTAACCCTGCCCTGCCAGTGCGTGCATGGCCAGGGCCCGGGGACCCCCAGGCACAGCTGACCTTGTACTTACTGTTGGCAGGCTCACTGCTTTGTCCCTCTACCTCCTCAACGCAGAAGGAAAAGCAGAAAAGACAGCAGGCAGGGAATCCTGGAGACAGCCTGCCCTCCACACTGCCCTCCCAGGAAGCCCAGGCTCCAGCCCTCTTGCGAGTTCCCACCCTCATGGTGACAGCTTCCCAGATGAAGCCAGCAAAGTCAGGAGACTATGACACCAGAGCAGGGAGGGGGTGCAGCTCAGAAAGCAGCACCAAAAGCACGGTGGCTGGCGCTAAACAGGACGCTGCCACCCACCACTGGGAGAATGGCCGTGCACATCCATTAGGAAGAGCACACAATGGCATCTTTGTGCTTAGTCTGACAGTCTCTTCCTTTTAGTTGTTCTATACAGCAGAGTTGTATTTAATGTAACTACCTATACGGCTTGGCTTAAACTTACCATCTTGCTGTATGTTTTCTATCATCTGCCCATTATTACCTGCTATTCTTTTTCTGTCTTCTTTGGGCTGAACACGTTTAGTATTCCCTTCTGTTGTTGCTACTTACTTATTGGCTATTTCTTTGACATTTTAATGGCTGATCTGCTATTATCATTTACAATTTACAAAAAGGATATGAATTAGTATTTTAAAATCTACTGATAACCATATGTACAATATGTACACTAGAGAACTTACAAAATTAAAACCTTGATTTAGGTTTCATCAATTTCAGAAAAAGTTTGCACATTATCTCTTCAAATGCTTTCTTTCTCTACTTTCATTTTAAGCACCGGTGAGGCAGGAGGCTGCAGTGGCAAAGCCAGTGGGAAAGCAGGCGTGGTTGTTCATTACGAACCACAGGACACCCACAGAGTAGTTCCCGAAGCCCTGGCAGGGACGTGCACCAGGACTTGAGCAGGCTTCCACAGGATGAGTCCTAGCATGTGGGAAAGGGCTCGGGCCACTGAGCTCTCGCAGCTGCGTCCCTCCAAGGTTGTCAACCTCATCCTGTAGAGGGGATTTTCCCTACTTCACTTGGTTCAAACTCACTCTGCACAGCTGGTTTCTTTTCCTACCTTTAATAAACATAAAATCGTGCTAATGTCTGTATGTGTCTGGACTAATTCTTTGCTCAGGACAGAAAGAGCCTAGAAATCACTTCTAAAGCTTTGGGCAGCCCATCACACACACCTGCTCTGCACCCCGTGGACAGGGTCCCTCACCCCTAATAACATCTTAACCACAGGTAATGCAGAAGGTGCAGAAAGCACAAGTCAAACATTTTGCACAGACCTGACTGCAAACATTAAACTATAAAATGAGAATGTGGAGAAATTATGAACATGTGGCAGACACTTGCACACTGTGTGTGTGTGCACACGTGTGTGCATTCCAGCGAAACTAGAGGTCCAGGTTCATAATCCAGCTCTCTCAATTTTCAGACCAGATAGCAGATGAGACAGCGAGAGGGGCAGTTGGGCACGGAAAGGGAGCATGGCCAGGCTACAGAGTGCTGGAGTAACCAGACTCCATGGTACTTCAGAGATTAGAGAATTTTTCAAAGGCAACAAAAGAAACCTTAATACATTTTGATACAGATATTATCACCAGTTTCACTTTACAGAGAAAGAAAAGTTCACACACCTAAGCAACCTGCCAGGCAATTACCCTGGCTCAGTCCAGGCCGCTCAGTCCCAAGTCTCACTGTCGCTGGCTCCCACACTCCGTGGCATCCTCTCTCGCTGGACAGCTGCAACAGACCTAGAGGTAGCCACACTGTGTCTCAGCTGCCCACACTTTCTGATTCCTCTGGGCCTGCTCTTCCTCGAGAAGCTCTCCATGTGGAAAGCAGCCCTGAGCCCAGAGGGTGCACCTGGCTCTCCTAGCAAGGTCACAGCAAAGGGGAGGCCACCTGGGGCAGTGAGTTACAGGTGGCCCAGTCCAGCATCCAGGAACACAGGGCCGTGATTCTCTGGCGCCCAGGGTCCCTGGGTAGGCAGGGCAGAAGGCAGTGAAGGGGCTCCCTTTCCCTCCCTATTTTCTTTTCCCTGCCATACTCCCCCACCGCAACCCCCCACCCCCTGGCTACCACATTTTTCCCATCTGAGATCTCATAAGAAGACAGCAGATTTACAGCAAGTGGATCAGGCTTTATTGTTCTGTCATTTCTTTTGTAGTGACTGGAATGTCATCAACAAGATATTAACATTGCTTTTGCTTAGAACAGCCAAAAGGCATTCAGTGGAAAGCACAGGTAAGACTAGTAGACCCAACCAATGCTGCAGAGAACACACCCTACAGAAAAGGGACCGCACAATTCTGAGGACACTGTTCCTGCTCCTACCACCACTGTACTCCGACTCAGACTCAGGACAGACAGCTCCATCCATCAAGCTTCTCAGCTGCTAACATCAGAACCAACTTTTGCTGATTTTCACAGAGAAGAAACTTACTGGAAGGGTTCTGAAAGGCTGCAAGAATTACCAGGAATGCTCAAGAACTGTATTTTGAAAAGCAGAAGAACCAAGAGATGACACAAACCAAGACTGCAGCCCCTCACCACGTAAGAAGTACAGACAGATACAGCTGTAGGGCTGCTGCCCTGCATGGGATGAGGCTGCAGACATTCTGCAAGCAGCACCCCAAACCTACACACCAGGGAGCCGGGCGTGGCGGTGCACACCTGTAATCCCAGAACTCAAGAGGCTGAGTCAGGAGAATCACTGCAAGTTCGCGGTCAGCCTGGGCCTGGGTTGGAGGTAAGCCTGAACTACACAGGGAAACTGTCTCAAAAAAGACCAAACAAACAAACAAACAAAAACAACAACAAAAAAACCCTATATGGTCAGGACACAGAGGGCTTCAGATACAGCCAAGGCCAAAAAATTAAATAAATAATGTTTCACATATTCTTCACTTAACGCAAACACCGGAGAAAGTTCTTCCCTGTAATGCAGCTCCCTGCCCAAATCTGCCTGATTGAAGGTTTCTCCTCTCAACTGGCCAGTATAAAAGTGTAGCTAAGTGGCTAGTGATAAGCATGGTGCGTGAGAGTAGTTCAGAACCTAGTATGCTGCCCTGCATGTACTTGAAAAGCAGTTCAGACTTCTATAATAACGTCGACTGGCATGAGAAGTGCTATACTTGAATTAAGGTCTCACAGAATAAAGGTATCAAACCAAAGCATTTTTTAAACCCTCTGTATTTCTGTAACTGAAACATTTTTCTTATGGCATCAAAATTACCATGCGTATGTGTACATTCATGAGCAAATTAACAAAAAGCAGTGAAGGAGCCCAGTTAATGGGCATCAGGAGGGAGCTGGCTCCCTTCCAGGGCAAGTACCACTCATGAAAATTCAGCAGTTTGCATTTAATGGGATCTGAGCTCTTTGACTAGGGCTGCTGCCCTCTTTACGTGAGGCAGCCAGAGAACACAAGTAACTCCTGAATATTTACCTGTTTGCCTTTACCTCTTCTCAAGGGTGTGAAACAGGGGCTGGCAGGCCAAGTGTGTGTCTGTTTGCAGTTTGCTTCTTCACCCAGCATCCAAGGAGACACCCAAAGGAAGAGTTTTCCAGGGATAGTGTACACACACTGTCACAACGGGAAGGATTGCTACTGTTCCCCGAAATCTGAATCATTCCTCCCGAAAAGGAACTAAAACCACGCCTATTAAAAACCAGCTAAGTAGAACAAAAACAACAAAACAGCACAAACGTGCAAAACATACTTAGTATTAGCAGAAACAACATGTAAACATCACTTCTGGGTATGTCCTGAAATCCTAGAAAACACAAAATTTAGAACAAATTGTCCAGTTTACTGTTTACTAAACACTGCGCTTAACCAGCACAAAGCCACGGCCGACACAGGGTAAAAACTGGACCGGCTTCTCTCCTCATGGAACCTAGGGCCGTGACAGCACATGGTACGGCCAGACCAGGACAGAGCTGTGACTGCAAACCACGGAACAGGGCACTACAAAGCTTCTGGTTTCAAAGCCAAACAACATGCTCCCAAGACGTCCTTGTAAACAAATCCAGACCCTTGCAGATTTTACAAGCCTTGTTTTCCATCACATTCCCAAGAGATGTTATGAAGCTTATGCACAACTGGCAAAATTTTTATAACTAAGAAAATCAACTGTATAAAAAGTAAGAAGCAGCAAAGTAAACATTAGATTGGTGCCCTTAATTCATATTTCTAAGTAATACTGGACAAAATTCACATTAAATCAGTACGTAGGGTAATAGTAATCATAGCATGGAAATGAATTTAAGATAACACAAGAAAGAAACAAAAAATATATGGGAAACAGAAGCAGAGGAAAAGCTATAAACCTACCAAGTTTTACCCTTTCACAATAATTTAGTTCTTGTTAACACTGCTAAAGTAGGGTAGAATGTCCATCCCGTGAGAATCACACCTCCTGAGCAATTTACACCGATGTTACTCCTAAGTTTTATCAGGGAATTAATCAGAATCCAGTCACCAAAGCACATGGGAAAGTGACAGCATATTAGGCAAGGAGGGGAAAGGGTCATCAGATACAAGAAGAGCATCTACAGGACTAGACGTTGCAACGGCCAGCAACAGTAACAAGGACTGTCACCATCATTTCTAACGGGACGTCGAGTTGTCCCCCAGAACTCTTTCAAGCCCTGTCCATGCATTCGTCCTCATCATCCTCACAGTGCCTAACACCGAAGGGCTGTTCACACTGACAGATCAGAAGGCAGTGCCCAGGCAAACCTCTCTCTAAGGGCCACAGGACAGGGCATCGGGGCTAGTGCTTGAGCCACATCACCACAGACAACCCCAGGGGGTGGGTTTGCAAGAGTTCTCTCCAGCTCTTTTTGAAACACTGAACTGATGCACGACTAGCCTCAAAATAGCTTTAGATCTTAATTATTATAGATTAGTAATATTAGATCTTGTTAAATATTAATTATTGTCAGGTAGGAGTTTGTTTCTTGGTTTTCATAAAATGCCAACCTTACCAAAAAGTCAAACCTCCAAGCTAAAAAGAAACCTCATAACTTCTCTAACAGGATGAGCTTGGCTATTTCCAGAAGCTTCCCACACATCGGAGATGCTGGTGTCCATATCATCATCGGCAGGCCAAGGAACAGGTTATTTCCAAAGAGATGGAAATTATGCTCATGAAGTGACGCACGGGCCTGCTGACACCGCACCACTATTTCTAGGCAGTGGACTCGAGCATCAAATGAGTCTCACATCTCAGGGACGGGCCGAGAGCCCGTGACCTAGTTTCATTAGGGTGGGGGAGAAATGGCAATCCGTCCTTGGAGCAAGCACAGCATCATGCATCAAGAACTTTAAATAACTTTTCCATGGGAAAGCAAAGTATAACCAGAGACAATATCAAAGGTGAATTTATTTCTGTACCTGTAAGTTAATGCTGGCTCTCAAAGGTTATCTGTATTTTCAAATTAAAAGGAAACCAAAAAAAATGAGAACAAGTAAATCTAAACAAGAAACTATTTAAATATTACAGCCTCATATAGTTTCAAAAACTGTTTACTACTGAACAAAAATGAATACTACATTACTGTTCTAAAATCTGTGGCCTATGCTTACATATTACCCCTACAGTATAACATGACTTTACTGTTTCTGACTTTCTCTGAACAATGAAAAAAGATAAAACCATTATAACAGTAACTCAACAGTATTTTCAAGAAATGTCAAGATTACTGGCTGATTCTATCAGTACTACATCCAAAGAAAGAAGTGTTTCTGTTATATGCATACAAAATACAATGAAATAATGAACTTGCATGGAGTAGCATGTAAATGAAGCATAATATATACTTGCAAAACTCCAAAACAACAGCTTTTAGAAGATACAGGAAGAGCAGTATCCAGGACACTGGCTCTATAAACATACTTCCTATATGGCTTGCTTCCTGACGTGAAGAATGTAGAAACAGTATGGAATTAATTATCTCACAGGAGAAGCGCACAGTAGACCACACAAACTCGGCGTAAGATCCAGGAGAGCCACACTTTTGCAACTCCAAGGCAGAAAACTAAAGGTTGAGTGAAGAGGCACAGAAAATGGATCCAGTGACTAGGGGCGATGGTGTCAGAATCAGCAGACAGGATGGGAGGCAGAGCTGCAGGCACGGCCAGTGATGAGGGAGGGGCACAGACGGCAGCACAGACATGACTGACGCAGGGCAGCAAACCAGGGACTCAGAATACAGCAGGAAACTGACAGATACAGCAGCAGGGAGACTTGACACAGCCCTCCAATCTGACAGATCACACACACAGAAACTAAGCAGAATATAATGAGTAAGATACAACACACAGACTACATCTAAAGCCTATCAACAGAAAGAATGCGTTACTACTGAAGTCCTTTCATCTGTATTTCTAACACTGGCCAACGCAATCACTATAACACTGAAACTACATCCTCAACATTGTGCTACAGAAAACAGTATCTAAACATGTCATAAGAGCACTAAAAATTATCAAGGGAAACAGCAAAAGTAACTTCAGAACTTAAAAAACAATCTATTCTAAAACAAAGATCACAAATTAAATAACAAAAATATAAATCAAGAAAATAAGAATAAAAGCATCAGCAATCAGCTAAAGTTAGCTTAAACTACAACCACATTTTTCTAAACTAAAAATAAATATGAACATAATAAAGTATTTGAATGAGGTTTTAAAAAGGAATGCAAATATTGAGACAAAGGAAAGGTAAAATTAATGAATAATAAAAGTAAAAAGTCGTAAGTTATGGAAGAAAAAAAATTAAAAATTTAAAAGTCTTAAATCTAACAGCCAGTCCTACAAAAAAGCAAATCAGAAGGAAAGAAAATAAAAATACAAATTAAGGAATAAGAGTGAACCAAATATGAATGAAAATTTAAAGAATCATGAGAAAATAGTATATATAAGTCAATGTGAACATTGTCCCCTTGAAAATTCGAGCTCCCAAGCTCACCTGCACTGTGGAGGCTGGGCCCGTAGGCTCCCCACTGGAGGAAGCAGGGGACAGGGCCGGGGAGATTTCAATGGTGAGGTATCAGGAGAGAGCAGGAGATGGAGAAGGTAGGGTAGGAAAAGAACTGCCTGCTACTGCAGACCGCATGAGACAGAACCACTCAGTACCGTGGCCGTGGGAGATGGCCACATTCACGGACCACAGGGCCTGCAGCATATTCACATAGTCCCATTTTCATTTGAAAAGTAAACATCAGACATGAATATACAAGCATATTCTCGTTTCACATAATCTCACAGGCATCAAAAACTCATTTTATAAAAGTCAACTGATACTGGCTTTCTTGTACAGACAAGAAACTCACACATTAGGGATTCTCTTACATCTCTTGCACAATTTTGACAGATGGCACTCAGGAGTGACAACTGAAAAAATTGGCACATCTGTTTCAAAGGAAAGGTGATTCTTTGCTAATAATATATTACAATATTAATAATAATATTATAATAATAAAATGCCGTGTAAGGCCATCAATTTTAAGGTTCATTTCACTTTCATGGGTAAGTAATGTATGCATCTCGGGAGAGCTCGGTGCACAGAAAAGTAGCGTCAGTCTAGATGAACACTGAGCAATTAGCCTGATTAAGCAGTCAGTCATTTGACAAAAACACAAGACACTGCATTTATTTAAGAAATCACAGCATCACCTCTTCCAATCAAAACCAGAGAAGCAAAGACAGGACTCACCTCCCTGTCTGAAAAACCAGTTTTCAAGACACTGGACACAAAGCAAAGGTCAGTGACCACTGAAGGCAAGAAAAGAGCCCAAGAGCCCGTGACTGTGGCCCTCACACACATAGACGGCTGCAGGACATGGAGCAGGGGCAGAGCAATGCTGCACCTAGCCTGCTCAGTCACCTCAAGAGAAGCGTGAAGAGCCCAGAGACCCCAGCGGAGGAGCAGAAGGCAAGGACAGGTCAGAGCCGCCCTGGCTGTATTCAACAGAGGACTCTCTGCTCCACACGCTGGCCACACTGTGGAGACCAGGAAGCAGCCACCCACAGGAGCGGCCGTGCTCGGCCAAAGCACAGTGAGAAACACTGCCCAGCGCCGATGAGGGTCCACGCCCAGCTGTAGCTTCACAGCATGGCCCAGAGCAAGGACAGACAGTGGAGTCCTCACTGGACAAGAACGCCACCAAGAAGACAGCAGAGCAGCAATTTCAGGGTTCCGAAAACAGCTGACCTAGATTTCCACACCCAGAAAAAATATTTTCAAAGGCAGAGGTAAAACAGACTTTTCAGATGTTCAAAAGGCAGAAGATTCTGTCAGCAATATAAGCACACTATGAGAAAGAATAACAAGCGAAGTATGCATCTACACAGAAAAAAAAAAAAAAAGGACTGGAAATACCTACACAGGTACAAATCCAAGGCTTCTCCTAATTCCTTAAATCTCTTTTAATGATAACCATCTAAACGGAAGTACTAACACTGCAATGTGGGATTGAACCCAAGCCGTCACCCAGAGCTACAACCACAACCCCTTTATTTTGTGACAGGTTTTTGCTAAGTAGCTAAACTGCTCAATGCTGGAACTACAGGCGTGTGCCACCAAGCCCAGTATCATAAAGTATACATAAACATCAAATGCATAACAACAGAAGCACCAAGTTCAGAGGGAAAAACAAGTCTGTACTATAATGTTCTCATACACGCAGTGGCCTCCATCTGGGCACAGTGGTGGTCACCTGTAATCCCAGTACTGTGGGAGGTTGAGGCAGAAAGACTACAAGTTTAAACCTCGCCTGGGCAACTCAGCAGCTTACAGAGATCCTGCCTCAAAATCTTAAAAGTGGGGCAGACACACTGGGGATGTAGCTCAGCGCACAAGTCCTAGGTTAATCCCCAGTAAAACACACACACAGACACATACAGAGTGGCATAATTAAAGATGTACAGTTTACACCCTAAAGTAATAAAAAAAAAAAACCAAAGAGTAATAATATGTAAGCCAATAAAGATAGCATAAAAATGTAAAAATTATTCAAATGATAAAAGAGAAACAGAAACATGAAATACAAACAAGAAAACAGAAAACTGAAACATAAAAATGTCAATAATCATATCAACATCAACTAAGGAATGGATTAAAAAGTTGTGGTATTTTTATACAATGGAGTACTACTCAGCTATAAAGAATGATCATATTGAGATATTTATAAACAAATGGGCACAACTTCAGACCATACTCATAAGCAAAATAAATCAAACTCACGTGTATAAATACCATATAGTCTCCCTAATGTAAGAAATGGTGAGAATACATAAAAGTATGTGGTAATCATGATTCCCCATTACATTGCTTTGATGCCTTATAATGACTGCATTCATTAGTTGGAGTGGGTTTATCCTGCTTTGTTTGATTTTATTATCTGTGATGGTATGAACAGCTATTTTGAAAAAAACAAGTCATTATAAAAGCCAGTGCTGATTTAATATCATCTTACTCTGAAGTCCTACCATGCTTTTGCTCTTCTGTTTCCGTCGGTTCTACCATGTTATATATTACTGGATTATATTACGTGTGAAAGTATAAACAAATTTTCTATGGAAAATGAGATAATATAGTAGTCATTGTTCATTTTCTGTTATTTGGTTCTGAATGCCATGTAAGACTTTCATTCTCTTTAATAGTTTTACACTATTTTGTTATGTTTGATACTACTGTATATGAAGTTATGCTCAACTATTTCAAACAAAGAGACATGGTAGTTACTGTTAATTAAGGGTTGTCTTGTGGTAAAGTACTGTGTTGCTTACATTATTCTATTCTGATCTGCTTTGTTATGTCTGTTTTGTCTTAATCTCTTTAAAATAAAAAAAGATCACATCAAACTTACATAAACGGAAAACTCCAATTAGAGCCCAGTGATGTAAGACAGAGTTTAAAAACTCCAATGGAGTGTTGCTAACTAGAGCAAACAGGGTATGTAGAAAGAAAAAGGTTCACATTGTGAACCTAAGCGGGATGCAATAGGCAACATGAGTAAAACAAAGCGGGAATATCAACAAAACACACAAATACCAGGCATGGACTTCAAAGCAAAGATGCTGCTGGGAATAAGAAAGGTCATTTTAAAATGTTACCAAGGTCAATTTACTGAGAGGCAGTAACCCAACTAAACATTCGTGCACTTAATAAAAACTTTGAAATGCAGGCAGCAAGTACTAGAATAAAACTTAAAGAAATGAACAATTTCACCATTACAGTTGCAAGTTCAAATTCTTATTTCTCAAAATCTGACAGAACAAGTAGAAAGAAAACCAGTAAAGATATCAAATCTGACAGTAACATATATTGAGTTTATCTTCACTTGTAGAATAGTGCCAGACCACAGCAGAACATATAACTGTGAAGAGAAGACACAACAGAGAGAGAAAATCAGTATGCGAGATATCAAATAAGCAAACTTATTCCAAGGCTGAATGGAAGCTCAATCCAACACCCAGCAGCAGCTGGACTTGATGGTACACACCAGCATCTCAGATACTAGAGAGCTGAAGCAGGAGGATCTCAAGTTGGAGGCCAGCCTGGAAACTCGGTGAGATGCTGTCTCAAAATACAAATATCTTTTCAAGGGTTTGAGATGTAGCTCAGTGGTAGAATGCTTGCTTAATATGCTCAAAGCCTAGCATTCCATCACCAATACTACAAAATGAAGAGAGAGGGGGAAAAAAGCAAGATAAGCAGTTTTATAAAAACTGATATGCTGATTCCAAAATTCATGTGGAAATGGCAAGGACCTGGATTAGACAAAAACAAATTTGACAAAGCAGCAGGAGAATATTCCTGATTTAAAGATTACAGTATGTATTAATAAAATATATTAATGTCAAGATAAACAGTGTACAGACACTAACCCACAGATATGTCATTTTAGACAAATGCAAATAAAAGAGGCTTTTCTTAAATGCTGGAGCAAATTGTGTCTATATACAAAAAGAAGACTGATCTCTACCTCACACCATATATAAAAATTAAAAATGGATCAAAGATCTAATTGCAAAATAAATCAACAGAAGTTTAACAACAAAATACAGGAGAAAAACATGAGTGACTCTGGACAATGATTTCTTAAATACAACACTGGATGCACAGTCCCTGAGAGAACAAATAAAGTGGGCTGTGTCAGAGTGAACACTGCGCCTGTAAGCCACTATTACGAAAGTACAGAGTCAAGTTTCAGATGGAAAGAAAGTATCTGCAGACCACAGACTGGACACCGTTACGAAAACTCAATGAGAACCAAAAATAAATCCCAATTTTAAAAACCAGGTAAAGTATTTTAAAAAGAAGAGAGAGAGATGGCAAGTAAAGAAAGGCTGTTAATGGCATCAGACTCCAGGGAAATGCACGTCACAGCCGCGATGAGGCCCCGCACCCTGAGCAGAGGACTGGAGTCCAAGACTGGTGCACCCAGTGATGGCCAGAGTGTACAAACCGAGGCTCCCACTGGCTGTTGGGGGAACTCACAACCTGGTGATACAACCATGCTGGAAACCAATCTGGCAATTAATTAAACACATAAACACACTCTTACTGTATGAAACCATCTCAGTCAGTCCTAGGGTAGTCACCTGAGAAGATAACTGAAAGCATACATCATTCAAAGGCTTATACACAAAATGGTCACAGCAGCAGCCTTAACAGAATAGCCAAAACTGAAAATAAGTAAGTGCCTATCCACAGCGAACAGATAAACTGTGGTATAACCATACAGTACAATTTCATTCAGCAATAAAACCGAATTATGGTTGAAACTCAATTCAACACAGATGAGAATCAAAATAATTATGCTGAGAAAAAGATAGTGGTGAAGATTATACAATTCATGATAAGCATGTAACATTTAAAAATTACAACTGCTCTACAGTAACAGAAAGTAGGACAACAGTTGCTCAAAAATACTTTTTGGCAGTGGATATGTTCCATCTTGTCTGTGATTATGGTTTCATATGACATGTCAAAACTTACATGCTAAAATATATAGTTTACTATACCTCAATTCAGTAAAGCTGTTGTCAATATTTTAAAAAGAAAAAAATTTCAGCAAGCAACAAGTAGGCAACAATACCCACAATGAGTGTTAGCCAATGACGGTGTCTACGTCATGTTGAGAGGCGCTCACACGGACCGTCTCATTCAACTCTCAAACTCCACTACACACTACTCCAGCTTCCATCTGGACATTGTAAGCTTCGCTCAGAAAAATAGCGGCAACAGAGACAAATGCTAACCCACACACACATCTGCACAGAGACAATTTGGTGGCCCAGGGCTGCACTAGACCCGCAGAAACAGTTGAATCACCAGACACTGAACCACGACATCACTGCCAAGCTGGTGTGTTTCTGCTTCTGTGAGCAAAGGAAATACACTCTGTGTCCGCACACATCCGTAGTACATTGGGTGGAGTTGGCAATGTAATAACACATCTGCACCCCTTTCTTCACCCTCTTTGCTCCTCTCTATTCCTTCTCCATCACTATCTCTGGAGCCCTATCTGGGAGACATCTATTTCCATACTTCTTATATCTATCTTTTATTTTGCTCTTTATTTGTAAGGTGTATTTCTTTTTTTGCATGTTCTTTTTTTTTTTTTATCAGTACTGGGGATTGAACTCATGACTACCTGCTTGCAAGGCATGCCGCTGAGCTAAATCCCCAGCCCCTTATAAGGTGTATTTCTTATAAGAGAAACCATCAAGTATTGAAGCCTGTATCTCTGATTCATTTCACTTATCATTATGGTTTCAAGGTTCATTCATTTTCCTACAAATGAATGTCACAGCAGAATAGCACACCACTGTGTGTTCATACCACACCTTTTTTGTCCATTCACCTGCTGTAGCCTGTTTCCAGGATCCAGCTATTATGAGTTGCGGTGCTACAAACATGGGCTTGCATGTATGTGTCTCGTACAATGTCTTCAACTCTTTTGGGAAGATAACAAGGGGAATACTTGGGTCAAACAGAATTTCCAGTTTTCTGAGGAACCTCCACTGATTTATAGTGGTTGCACCAATTAACATTCCTACCAACAATGCAGAAAAAGATTCTTTTGCACTGCAGCTCCTCCAGCATTTTTTTTTTATCTGATTTGGTTTCCTGCTGACAGCCATTCATTCTCCTGGAGTGAGATGGAATCTGTGTTGTTTTAATCTGCATTTTTCTAATGACAAGTGATGCTGAACATTTTTCATCTGTTGATTTGCCATCTGTATTTCTGTGAAGTCTCTCTGTTTCTACTGCTCATTTTTTGATTGGGTCTTTTACTTTGGGACTCTAATAGTTTCTAGGTATTACTCCTCTATCCAAATAGCTAGCAAAAAATTTTTCCCACTCTTTAGGTTTTCTTTTTCACTCTGGTTGTTCTTTTGCTGTGCAGCTTTTAATTTGATATGATTCCACTTGTTGATTCATGGCACACCAGGGTTCTGCTCAGAAAGTCCTTGCCTGTGCCGCCTGTGGCTTCAAGAGTTTATCTTTTTCTGGCAGGTTATTTCTGTTTGAATATTGAGGTCTCTGATCCAGTTCTAGTTTAGTGCACAGTGAGAGAGAATGGGATGAGACTCACTTGTCTACGTGGACAACATTTATTAAATGCCACATCATTTATTAAAGAAGCTACCTTTCTTTCATTGGGTGTTTCTGGCCCCTTTGCAAATTTGCTTGCTGTTTGTTTCTGCATCCTCAGTTCTGGCCTGTCAATATGTGCATCTGTTGTTGTGTCCGGATTTTACAGTTTTGATCACTACAACTTTATAACAGAAGTTGAAGTCCAGGGGCTAGAGATTTAGCTCAGTGGCACAAGCACTTGCCTGGCAAATATAAGGTCATGAGTTCAATTCCTGGTACCAAAAAAAAAAAAAAGAAGAAGTTGTTAAAGTCCAGGACCATAATGCCTCCCACTTTGTCCTTGTCACTCACAACTGTTTTTAATATTCTGGGTCTTTTCTGGTTCCTACAAATTTTAGGGTTGTTTTCTCCAGTTCGATGAAGAATGCTGTAGGTATTTTGATTGGGATTGCAAAGCATCTGTGTATCAATTCTGGAAGTATGGCCACTGTCTATCCAGGAACAGGGGATTATCTTCTTTCTCTGATACCTTCTTTGACTTCTTTTTCAGAGTGTGGTAGTTCTGTTTTTGTTGTTCTGTTTTTTTCATTGTAGTGGTCTTTCACTCCCTTAGGTTAATTCCTAAGTACTTAATTTTTCTTGGTGCTACTGTGAATGACTTTTCTCACCCCATCTTTCTTAATGGACTCCTTATTAGTATACAGGAATGCTACCGATTTTTGTGCGTTGCTTTTATATCCTGCTCCATTACTAAATTCAGTTATAAATTCCAAGATTCCTTTGCTGGATTCTTTTTGGATGTTCTACGCAGAGGATCATATCATCTGCAAATAATAACTTGACTTTTTCCTTTCTTATGCATATTCCTTTTATTTTTTCCTTAACAGTTCTTGCTAACATTTCAAGTACTATGTTAAACAGAAATAGACAGTGGACACCCCAGTCTGGGTCTTGATTTTGAAGGGAAAACTTTCAGTTTTTCTCCACTTAATATCATGCAGGCAGTGGATTCATCAAAAATTTTTATTATACTGAAATAAGATCCTTCTTTATGTATTTTCTTAAATGTTTCTATTATGCAAGGATGTCAGATCTTGTCAAAAATCTTGGGTCTATTGAGATGATCATGTGATTTTTGTCCTCTTTCTGTGATGGATTGTATTTATTGATTTATCTTGCTTGAACCATCCTTGCATCTCGGGGAAGAAAGGTAGTTGATTATGATGTGTGACTTTTTTAATGTTTTGTTGCATTCTCTTTGCCAATATCTTGTTGAGAATTTTTGCATCTGTATTCATTAAAGAGATTGATCTATAGTTGTCTTTGTTTGGACACTTGTCTGGGATAACTTTGGGAGTACTAATTCCCTTTCACGGTATCTAGACCTGTGCTACTCTTAAGTTGGTAGGTTTGTTACAGTTATTTCATTGCCTGCTGTTGGGTTATTCAGGGTTTTTGAATCTTACTCGTTCAATTTTGGCAATTTGTACATACAGAGATCTTCCCATTTCTTCTGAATTCTCCACTTTATTAGTGTACAGGTTTAAAAGTAGTTGTTAATAATCTTTATTTATGCAGTGTCTATTGTGATTTCACCTTTTTCATCCCCAAATGCATTGATTTGGGTCTTTTCTCTCCCTTTATTTGCAGATTGGCTAAAAGTCTGCCAAATTTATTAATTTTTTTTTGAAGAACCAATTCTTTGAGTCATTGAGTTTTTGGTCTTAGTTTCATTGATTTCTGCTCTGACTTTTTTGTATTAGATTTTAGATTGTTGTTTTTCTAGGATCTTAAAGTGTGCTGTTACATATTTAGACTCTCTCTGGTTTTGTGATATGGCACTCACAGCTATAAGCTTCCATCTTAGTACTGCTTTCATTGTATCTCATAACTTCTGGTATGCTGTCCTGACATTTTTGTTTGGTTCTAGAGCTTCTTATTTTTTTGGAACCCACTATTCATTTAAGCCTGTATTGTTCAGTTTCTACGCATCCGTATAACTTCTGTAGTTTTTTTGATTTTTAGTTTCATTGTACTCTGATCTGACACTATACATGATCTAGTTTCAATTCCTCTACATTTAAACTCTGTTGTTGTTGGGTAGATATCTATTAAATGAAAGGAATATGCTCTTTTTCTCTTCCAAATGTAAGTTCCTGCCATATGTGGACCATACAATGAGTCAGATATAATGCCCATGTGCACACATCAAGAGATTCCCCCCAGCTAAGTCTGAACACACCATTCTGTTGTGTTCCATTGATCAAAATGCCTACTTTTCACCATAATACAGTGAGTTGGAACACTATAAATTCTATTAATTTCCTCTAATCTCAATGATTTATTTCACCTTCATTCTTAAAGAATCATTTTCTTTGTGGAATTTTGAGCTGACAGATTTTAGAAATGTCGTTCCATTCATTTCTGGACTCCACAATTTCAGATAAGGAATCTACAGCCCAAGTACTGTTTCCTCTCCTCTGACTTTCAAAATTTGATTTTTCTCTTTAGTTAAGCAGCATGATTACAACATATGTCACAGAGACTTCTTTCACCTTACCTTGTTTGGGTTTACACAGGCTCTTGAATCCTATGTTACTGTCTTTCTTCAAATGTGGAAAGTTCAATCAGCATTTACTCTTTATTTTTTCTAATACAGACTTTTCTCTGTCCTTTCAGAACATTTAGAAACATAAATGTCAAACTTTGTAGTACTGCTACAGAGGTCTCTGAGGTTGTTCTTACTCTGAGTCACTTCTGTTGACCCCTCCTGGTTCGATCACTTTCTCCTGTCACCTCTGTTCTGCAATTCAGTACAGCTTTTTACTTTGACAATTGTGTTTTTCAATCCTAAAACGTCTATTTGTTGACCCACCTAATTAAAGATATCTTGCTCTGAAATTGGAAACTTTATGAACACAAATGCGATGTATAAAGAGTTTGATTTTGGAGGAATACTGTTATGGATTGAGAACTGGTGGTCACCTTAATGCCAGCTGGATTACATCAGCATGCATTGAGCGAAGATGCTCCACCTGAGGAGGGTTGCCAGGATAAATAGGTGGACAAGAAGGGAGGTGTGAAGGATTGAGTCCTTAAGGAGGCATTGTAAGTTCTGCTACGAGTTGTTGTCTGAGCTGTTGGTTCTCCTGGAGAAGCTTTGGTCTTCACATCGAGCATTGCTTCCTGGCTCTGGAGGGGAAGACATGTGCTGCTTCATCTCCAGGATGAACTCGTCATGATGTTTCCTGGCACATACCCGACTGTGCTTGTCACTGGAGGAGCTCGGGGCCTCCATGTCGCTGAGGACAGCCGTGGTGCCTTTCAGGACAGCCCTGGTCTTTGTTGTGAGTATGACTTCTTGGCTCCAGTATAGAACCCTCATCCCACTAGCACAGCTCCTTCATCCTGCTGGCATAGACTTTCTGGTTTCCATCGCTGACCTTGGGTCTTCCCGACACGGATCCATAAAAGAGACTGGCGTGAGTCCTTCTTGTGGGCTCTGGACCTCCAGTTGGACTCGTGGGAGGCACTGTCCTGAGCTCTGGGTTTTTATCTAGATTCATGTGGGACATTGCCATACGCTTTAGGCTCTTGACTAAATACTGTATGTCTTTGGTGTTGCGGATAGATTTCCTGCATTTTCCTGTGTTAACTTCTGGCGACCATTATAAAAATATTATACGCTCCATGTCCTAATCCTAGTTGTTCTCTGTGTATAACCCCTGACTACAACAATTACAAAGTACAATTTTTCATATCAGGGATGTACAAACAACGAACACTATGTAAATATTCCACAATCCGAAAAACCTAAGTCTGAAGCTGTCCAGATACCAAGTTGTTTGGATAAAAGATAACCAACCCACTTCATATCTCATATTTATATATTTATTTTCTCAGACTGCCTCCCGTGGTACTGGGAGTTGAACCCAGAGCCTTCACACTAAGCTATATCCCCAGCCTGTTTTACTTTGTATTTTGAGGGAGGGTCTCACTATGTCATTTGGTTTGAGCCAAAACTTACACTTCTCCTGCCTCAGCTTCCAAGAGTGCTGGGATTATGGATATGCACCACATCACACCTGTTTTATTTACATTTCTACTTATAAATGTTCTTGATGTGTTGTAAAGCTCAAAACTAAGGTCTAATATTATGCGCAGCCTTAGCATCAAGTGAACTGTGTGGACCAAAACCAGACTAATTGCAAAGTTCTCTTCCCCACTCTGCTTCTGTGACAGGTCGCCTAGACAAGAACACCTCCTGGCCAAGGAGACCAGGTGCAGTGTCCACTCATCCACAGGCATAAGCCCGTGGAATCATCCTGGCAAGTCCCTCTGGGCCCTGAGCAGGACTCTCAGGATGGCCAGGACCCCTTCTGCAGCCTTCATGTTCTCTCTGTGCATGTGGTCAGTGAGGCCATGCCTGGGCCGAGAGTCCATGTGATTGATAGGCTGCTGTCCACCTCCTATGCTCAGCACCACAGGTTGTATGCACAGTTGGCACCTGCTCAGGGCAGACATCCTTCCCACACCCACAGATGGCTGGAGGAGACTAAAACTACTCATCTTCCATTCTTGCAACAGTTTTGTGGTGGTTGCTTTAGAATCGTTTGTCAGAAAATTCCAGGCTTCAAACAGCTTTCTGCAGACTGTGATTGTAGCACCATAATTCCCCAAGGCCTTGGCCCAGGCAAGCCTCTGAGCAGTGGTCATCCCTCGACACAGTCCTCAAAGTGCCAGTTCTACTGCCACACATCAGATTCACGCACAGCTTGGGAGTATGTCCAGGGTGCACAAGCAACTTCATGCATTCACTGACTTGAGTTCTTGTTTATCATTCCCTGGTATTTGTGGTTTCCCAGAGCACCCAATTTTGGGCCCTCTGGCCAGAACCCTGAACCACACTTACTTTATCATAGACTTCCAATGACCCCACCGGGAGCCAACCAAACAAAAGCACGGGAAAACAAGGGACGAAGACTCGCTTCCACAGCTCTTCTAGATCTCCGGAAGCAGGTTGGCCTTCCTCAGAATACAGGTGCTTCGGGGCCATGGCTGCCCCTGCTGGTGCTGTAAGGAAATCCATGTCCCATGTCCTCATCCCTGAACAGAAGAGCTTCTCTTGGGGTCTGTCTCTGCCCAAGTCTACTTCCAAGTTTCAGGAGGCATCAGATGCAGTCCGTGGATGCGAGGGGAAGGCACGGATGCCCAGCCTGTTCTCCTGACCCTGACACCTGATTAACACTGTATTAGGGTGGCTACAGGACATTTTTAACTAAAACATATCCAAACCGTTGCTTCCAAACCTGCTTTTTTCCCACAGTTTTCCACATCCAGCCACAAGACGACTTCTCCTTTCAGTGACTCAGCCCCAGTCCCTGGAGTCTCTCCTAATATGTCCCTCTCATGCATATTTCCCATCCGACCTGACTCTATCCCTAAAGACTTCTGAGTCCAGCCACACCTTGACCTCTAATACCATCTTCCCCGCCCACACCCAGGACACCTGGTACCCGGCACCCGCACCGGCAGGAGGCGATTTCTGGCTCCTGCCCTAGGTGACTACTGTCTGCTCTTAGCCCAGCAATCACAACAAGGAGCACGTCACACTCTGCTGCTGTTTGTCATGCATCTCTTTTCATCTTCATTTTCACAAACTAAATGCTCAGCGTGACCACAGGAAACTCCTCCTTGGCCTGACCACTCCTTACACTGCTCCTGACTCTTGTCCTCCTCCTCCTGCTACGGTGCAGTGACAGGGAGAACACTCCAAGGGCACTCCTGTTTAACTAGGCAGGACCTTTGCCTGAAACCCTCTTCCTCGAGTCTGTGTGAATAGTCTGCTCAAAGTCTTTCAGCCTTTGCTACTTTCTCAGTGAGGCCTGCCTAATCTTCCTGTTCTAAAGAGTAAACCTGCACCCTCCTCGGACCCCTTTCTTTTTCCGTTGTATCTCTTCCTCCTCCTCCTGCCATAACACACAACACACCCTCTGCCATGTTACACCATCCTGCATGGTGTAACATGCAGGATGTTACACCAGCATGCATGGTGACAAGGCCTTGTCTAGACTCCACAGCAAAACTCAAAACGTGGCTGCTTAATGAACACACATGCCAGAAACATGAAGTGTGAGCAGGAGGAGCAGCAGTGTAAGCTGAGGTCAGAGGAAGCCAGGCACCAACTCTGCAGACCTTGCCACACAGAATCCATTCGCTCTGCCTTCATGATGCCTGACAGAAGTCGTAACGTCTTCTCTGAACTCATGAGCCTGGCTTTATTCCTGCTTGATTACCAACTTCATCATAATATGGCAGTTAAGATACTCAGGCAGACGTTTAACCTGTCCCACTAGAGTTCGGATCTTCACCTCCAAGGGAGTAGCACAGAGTCCAAGTCGATCTGTTTCCTCCACAGCACTACGGAAATGGCCTGCACTCAGAATTCGACAACAACTCCCCAAACACCTTAGTTAAACACGAAAATGGTCACATCTTGGCACAGGAAGAAAAGAGACTTTCAGTGAGCACATGTGTGTCATGCATGGTACATGGGTAAACACCAGAGACTCAGACAGAGATGCTAGTGGTTAAGGAAGGGACCTCCCTCGGGCAGCTCCATACTCACCTAACAGTGCTGCCCATTCATTGTTCACAGCACCAGTAGGATGTGCGACGTTATGCAAGACTCTTAAGAAAACCAGTCTGACTGTTGCTCCCTCATGAATCAGCATGAACTCATTCATCAGATTTGGCACATGACAATCCTCCACTCATTTATGAAGATCAAAGTCACCCTCACAGAATAAAGATGAGTCATTGGTGAGGATAGTCAAAAGATAAACTCAGATTCTGATGTAAACTCTAAAAGAGTTCCAACAAAGGCTATAAATAAAGCTTTCCAGAATGACAACTGTGTTCAGGACAACACACACTCAAAAGATTTAAAAATTCACTGCTTTAGAGACACACCTTAAAATAGAGATCCTGGAAAACATGCCAAGAGATTGCTTTATTATTAAACACAGACTTCAAGAATGTGCAGCCTTCACCCTGGGGAGCAGAAAATAGACAAAACTCAAAACTCATGGTGGTCACTTTGCTGGTTCCCTGAAACCTGAAGGCTCCCATATATTCTGATTCATTTTCATTCTCAGTCATATTATTCATATTCTCTCCTTTTCATCTCTCTCCCTCCCTGCCTCCCACTGTGTGTGTGTGTGCGCGCGTGTGTGTGAGGAGTTTCTAAGAGAATAAAGTATACCCATAGTTGATCACTACCTTAAACCAAACTACCAAAGTTACCCTCACCAAAAGTCAGACACCGACAATGCATGCCACAGAAAGAAGTACCAAATGTACTAATTCAGTTTTCTTAGTAAACTCTGTAACCCAAACCTAGCCAAGAGAAAACACTACTGAAATCCAGATTGTACAAACCTCACTCAGTCAGTCTGCCTAAACCCTTTAAAAGAAACTGATGTGCGGGAACATGAGTTAGGAGATGGTGGACAAGGAACAAGACACTGCAGTTCCTAGGAAAAGAGTTAAAAGTCCCCTTGTATGCAATGGTGACTGTGGTTAGGAACCACACCGTGCCCTGAATTCACCAGGAGAGTAGACCCAAAGTGCTCGCCACACACATGAAGGACAGCGTGCCACATGCATGATAGCAGAACATCATACTGTATGCCATAAATCTATGAAAGTTTACTTGTTGAAAAAATTTTATCTCACAAAAAGAATGGTAAGCTAAGTAAATGTCCTATGTCTTGTTAAAGGAAAAACAGTTACCATCCTGTCAATGAGACACAAGGGCATTGCACATCCCCAGGTGGAGGCTCTGCAAAGAAAGAGCATTCCATGACATTTTTGCCAAAAATGCACACTCTTAAGTTATTCATGAGGACAAAGTGGGCAAGTCCAAACTGAAACTTTAGTTACAGCCTAGCACCCTTTAAAACTGTCCAGACCGCTAAAGACAAATATACATCAGAATTCTCCCAGATAATGAGACTAAGGAGTCACAGTAGCTAGACACAACACAAGTTCTGAACTGGATCTTCTATCACACAAACACAAACAGGCCATCTGAGCAAAACGAGGTAGCGCATAAGTAAGGCCATGGTGAGTAGTGGTAGTACACGGCATTAACTAATTTTGACAACCACTATATCACACAAGACACTCGTGTTTGTGGGAGAAGGTGGGTAGAAATGCTTTAGCCCATGTTTGTAACTGTAACCTAAACCTGAAATTATTTCAAAATGAAAAGCTAAAAGATAAAATTAGGTTTAGTGACAATCAAAAAAATTAGCATTATAAACCAGGGTTGGTGTTGCACACTTGTAATTCCAATACCTCTAGAGGCTTAGGCTGGATGATTCCAAGTTTAAGCCCTGCCGAGGCAATTAAGCAAGACCATGTCTCATAATGATGACAAGGATGAAGGTAATGGTGGGCCTTGCAAAGGTCCTGGGTTCAATTCCGAGCATCAGGGAAAGAAAAAAATCCAGCACTGAAAAAAAAAAAAACTTTAAAAAATGTTTCAAAATAGCACGAGGCACTCTTCTAGAAGTGATATGCAAATTAAAACCACACTGAGACTTCATCTCACTCCTGAAAGAATGGCCAAGATCAAGAAAACCACCAACAACAAATGCTGGAGAGGCTGTGGGGAAAATGGAACTCTCCTGCACTGTTAGTGGGAGTGCAACCATTGTGGAGGTCAGTTTGGAGATTTCTCAGAAAGCTGGGACTGGAAGCCCCATTTGACCCAGCTATACCACTTCTAGGCATATTCCCAGAAGAACTGAAAGCATCATACCACAGTGATATATGTGCACCCATGTTCATAGCAGCACAATTTGTAATAGCCAGATCTTGGAAACAACCTAAGTGTCCATCAACTGAGGAATGGATAAAAAAAAGTTGTGGTATTTTTATATAATGAAGTACTACTCAGCTATAAAGAATGATCACACTGAGACATTTATAAATAAATGGATGCAGCTTGAGACCATACTCATAAGTGAAATAAATCAAACTCACATGTATAAATACCAAATAGTTTCCCTAGCGTAAGAAATGATAAGAATACATAAAAGTATGTGGTAATCATGATTCCCAGTCATATTGGTTTGAGGCCATATAATGTTTTCACTCATTAATTGCAATGGTTTTAACCTGGGTTGTTCTATTTTAGTATCTGTGATAGGACAAATACCTATTTTGAAGAAAACAACACAACATAAAAGCTAGTGCTGATTTAATATCATCTCGTTTTAAGTCCCATCAAGCTGTTGTACATCTGTTTCCACTGGTTTTAACATGTTGTATCTTACTACATTTTACTATATGCGATAGTATAAGCAAAATTTTTTATAGGCAAAGAGATAATATAGAAACCGTTGTTCGTTTTCTGTTAGCTGGTTCTAAATACCCTGTAATACTTTCATTCTCTTGAATGGCTTCACACTGTCTTGATATGCTTGATGCTATAGCATACGAAGTTATACTCAAATAATTCAAGAAAAGAGGCACTATGGTGACTACTATTATGTTAGATTATCTGGTGGTGAAACACAGTGATGCTTACATTGTTCGGTTCTGACCTGCGTTGTTCGGTTACAATGTCCTCTTTTATCTTAATCTCCCCCCCTTTTTAAATTAATCTATTTTTTTCTCATTTTTTTTCAATTAAGGGAAAACTAAATTAAAAAATAGCAGGATATATTACAGTAACTTTTTTGTTTTCCTATTAACCTGATTCGAACTCCAGTACTGCTCTCCCCATCTTGTTCTGTCTGATTATACTATATTCTATTTTGTTTGATAGTATCAAGTTTGAGGGTATAGGCAACCACTTTGAAGGCAATACAATATACTATAATGCCCATTATGGTTTGACTATTATCTTTTTTTGAAGTCCTGTAAGGTCTCCGGTGTAGGTTTTATTGCTCTTGTTCTGTACTGTTTTGATCAATTCTATTATACCTAATGATATAGGCAACTCAATTTAAAAATAGCAAGAGGCACAATGGTAACCACTTTTGATCACCTGGTATTCTATTTTTGTATCATGTACTATGCCCATCCTCTGTTCTAACTGACTCTGTTTTGCTTAGTCATGTTTGGTTTTATTCTCTTCAAAAAAAGTATTAAGAACTGTGGGAGTAATAAAACCCAAAAAGTGTAATTGTTATTATAAAAAAGAGAGGAAAGGAAGGTGGACTAAGGGATATAACTGCATGTACGTTTGAGTGTGTAGGATGGAAAACCGTATTACTGAGCTTTTGTTGGGATCATTGAACGGAACTGTCTCCAATCTCACTGTATGAATGTCCACTTTATATGCTTTAATTTTATAATTTGGACAACTGTTTCTAAGACAATACGTAACCTATTAACTAGTGATTTCTTACTGTATTTTTTTTCTTGAAATTCTGTATTACTTGTACCCTTTTACTGCTTTTTTATGCCCTTTCTTTTTTCTCTTTAAATAAAAAAAAGATTTCAAAAAATCATACATTTGCCAAATGTAAAACTGCATCCTACGCTAGAAAATCATGACAAAACCAGCACCAACAACTACAAATTGGAAGCCTGAATATGGATGGATACAATTCTAGCACTTTGCCTAGAGACACTTGTCTGTCTCCACAATACTGAAAAGGGCACACTTATTTTCCCACCATATCCTCGCCTCTCTCACTGGTCCTGCAGAAGCTCTGCCCACCTCTTGCCTCCAACCACTATGCCCAAGGCCCTTCCAAGGAGGAAGGGAAGGGAAGGGCGGAGTCACACCTTCCTGCGGACATCGCCCCTTCCCCCCCAGGCCCGCATGCATCTATAGTCACCAAAGGCCACCAAGGGAGGCAGGAATTAAGCTGCCTCTAGTTGACACAAGTAAATGTGTGGCACCAAAAGGGGGCGCCTCAGAGCTCACCTCGGGCATGGTGAAATGGACCAAGTTAGAAGTGACATTTTTTAAAAAAGCAGTTTTTCCATATAATGATCATCTAGGAGGATACCTACAGATAAAAACCATCATCTGTAACAGAGAGGAAGAGGGCTTTTCTACATGAAAACTTCTGTCTAGCACCTTTAGATCACACATGTACAATTGTATGTAAGCATGTGGTACTGGTGATAGAATCCAGGAATGCTATACCGCTGGGCTATCTCCAGGGCTGAGTTGTCCAGGAAGGATTCAAACTTGCAATCCTCCTGCCTCAGCTTCCCTTAGTGTTGGGATTACAGGTGTGTGTCATTGTGCCTGGCTATAAAATTTTATTTCAAACTACTCCAGAATTTAAAGAACAAAATAAAATAAAAAGCCTTTTACCCAAGGTACCTTAAGAACCACAATACATAAAAGTGAACCATAAAAGTGTATCTCTTTTTATCTGAGTATGTGGCCTCAAGAAGAATCAGAGTCATTTTTCTAAAAATGCAATGCTGCCTAACACACTATGAGCTATGAACTTGAAAGCTTCACCTTATTAAAGAAACAACAAATACATTCCTTCAAGTTAGTTATGAGAAAAACGAGAGCCAGGGAACCATCTATTTTAAAGCACTCTGATCTTCATGATGACTTTATTTAGTAAAATTTGAATAATTCTACTCATGAGAAAACACAGCCCAAATTCAATCAAACGTGTAAAAAGCAGATCTGGAATGGATCCATTACTGAAGACAGCCCTAAGAACGTAAGTATACTAGAGTCATTGTAACACAAAACACTGCTTATTCAAAACATGGTAAATACCCAAATCATCAAGCTCATCTTTTTCCCATCCCTAAACTCGGTCCAATGCTGTCTAACACAGCATTAAAAAGTCATGCATCTGTTTCCTAGGAGTGCTGCAATAAGTTACCACAAATTCAGTGGCTTCTGAACAAGAATCTATTATCTCACAGTTCCAGAGGGCAGAAGCCCAAAATCAAAGTGTGCTCAGGACTGATCCTCGAGCAGCACCCTTCCCACCCCTCTCCAGTGACTGTGGAAATCTTTGGGATTGCACAGTTTAGAGATTCATTCTCCCTCCCTCGTATCTTCCTAAATCTCTATATGCCTTTTCGTTCTCTTAAGTACTCTTCCCCGATGGACTCAAACCACCCTCAGATAACCCAGGACAATCCTCCTCAAGCTCCTTTAGTTATGTGTCACTCTGGGCCTTCCCCAAGGACCTAGGGTCACATACACTAGAGTGGGAAGTGTGAGGTACCAGCTGACCCACCATAGCCATGGCCTCTCCAGGGTCAGTTACACCTGAATCACCGATGAGCACCTGCCTCTTGAAGTGTTTCAGAGACTTGTCATACCATGCTTTCACTCAAGTTTGCTTTATTTCACATATTAGTGATCTGATCATTTTTTCACACGGATCTGTTTCTTCCTAAATCCTCCCAATGATCTTATTTGTTTTACTGTAAACCAGGTAGGCCCCCTAGAACAGGCAGACAATGTGATGCTTCCTTGGGCCCACAGCAACAGACCTTTCCTGGTTACTAAACAGAAGAGTCTCTCTCACACAGTAACGTGGGCAGGCTTTGCTCAGCTCTCTGTAACCTGTGCTTTAGCTTCTCCCAGTAAACCCTAATCAGTATACAATTATTATTATACAAACACTGTACAATAAGGTTAAACACACAATTTTAACCTATTCACACAGTCACTGTTACATCTTTAGACAGTTATTTCATTTATACACTGATAAATGATCACTTACATGTGAAAGGGACAAGGAGGGTTCCTACGCCAGGCACATTCTTAAATGAAGTCTACTTTTTGAAAGAGTGACTTCACGAAATGGGAGTATCTCCAAATTCTCTGAATCAAAATAGCAAAAATTTCAGATTTATTGGAAGATGCATGATTTCATTATGAATGTTATGAAGGCGTTTTCTTAAATGATCTTTCCCCCAAAAAGCAGCTTATCTATCTTTTTCATAGGAAGAGAAAAAAATACCTCTTTAGCTCTAACGTCAAGCTGCTCACTAAGCCCCGCCTCTGTCCTGCAGGCCCACCACTGAGGCTTTCGTCACTAAATGCCACTGTCCCCAAAGGCATGAGCTGCAGAAATGCCTGCCCATGAGAGACTGTCAAGGAGCCGGGGCTGTGGAGGGAGACCTGTCCCCAGAAGGGCTATGAGGAACCCTTTCCGCTCTGTCTTGGGGTCCCAGCTCTCCGAGGCAGCAGTCTCCTAGGCCACACGCTCCCACTGAGGCCTCAGGTCCGAGCTGAGCACTGGCCTCCCCAGGTCAAAACCAGAAGCCCAGACAAAGCTGCCCTGCTTCTTAGGTGCTTCACTCAGGTGCTGTCAGTGACACAAAGCCGGCAGACACACAAGCCCTGCCTGCTCCTGTGCCACCTGGCTGACACGCGACACTCGCCACACAGTGAGGGCTCTCAGCCGCCACATGGCTCTCAGAAAAAACACCCAAGCGTGACAGCCAGCAGTGTGAGCTGTCCTTAAAGCTTCAGAAGAAAAACAGACAAGCACAAGAGACAGCTGGAAAAGCAAGCAACAGCCGCACATCACTGCCCTCTCCTCTCAAGGACGATGCTGTGGGCATGCCCCACTGAACAGGGGCTCTTGCTTCACACAGCGGCTATCTAAGGCGGCATTATCTCTTCACCCAAGTGCTGCTTTCCTGGTTTATTTTTGCTTTATAACCTTTACCTGGGAGCACATAATGTATTAGAGATAGGTGTGAAGAAGAACTCATACCTCCACCAGGAATAATCGCCAACTTTGTTTCAACCAGGCCCAT
Organism: Cavia porcellus; assembly: GCF_034190915.1. Taxonomy (NCBI): domain Eukaryota; kingdom Metazoa; phylum Chordata; class Mammalia; order Rodentia; family Caviidae; genus Cavia; species Cavia porcellus. The sequence continues at coordinate 15,614,213 of NW_026947500.1, read as the reverse complement.
TTTTGCGGAGGAAGCTAAAAAAAAAAGACAAAGAAAATTAAGGAACATTCAGTCATCACATTCTAATGACAACTTGTGAAAGTGAGTAAATGACGATATACCAAAAATACTCTGCATACTAATTACACTGGTGCCACAATTCTTTAAAAAAAAAAAAACACTTCAAGAGCTACTTATTTCTGAAAATAAACACTCTAAATGACATACATGAGGAGAATCACACAACATTTTCTGTTAAGCAGTGCTTGGCAGGGAGCTAGTTTTGATGGTGGAAGAACAGAGCTGTCACTACATTATCAGACTTGATACTGTCAAGTCCCATTTGAAGGCTTAGATCTTCATTAACTATTCAAGATTGTGAGAGAGATTATGTCTGAAAAGGATGAATTCTTTAACTGCCTGAACATATATCTTATAAGCTGGACGTATAGTTCAGCGGCACAAGTGCCTGTCTGGCAAGCACAAGGTCCTGGATTCAGTTCCTGGTACCCTCAAATGTCTAATACACACACACACACACACACACACACACACACACACACATCATACCACATGTAGCAACGTCTCTAATATACACACACACACACACACACACACGCACACACACATGATACCACATGTAGCAACATCTCAGGATCAAGGCCGGGGTTACTTTCTGACACAGTTCAATTGCTGTGATGGCTGAAAGGGCTCCTCTTTTTGTGTCTGCTTTCATGGCTACCTTACAGTATTGTAATTCTCTTTATATGCATATATAAATGTACTTCTGACTACTTCATATATCCTCATTTTCAGAATATGTATTCTTTCAAAATGGATTATGTGTGTTTTAGCTTTTCAGTTTAAAACCCAGCACCAGAAATAACAATGAATACTTTCACCTCAAAAACATAGGGACCTAAAATAAAATAGAAAGGATGCCAAGGTACAAGTGAATAAGCTGCCATTTGCTTCCCCTATCTCAGGCCCACGTGAGGCAGCACATGCAAGGCAGACCTGGACACACGCTCGTTTTGTAACAAGCGAGGGCTGGGGTCCCAGCCAGGCGCCAGCTCTGGGCTTGTGACCCTCTCCCTGTTCTGGATTTCCTCTATACTCCAGGGCACCAGGTTGTGGGACTACTAGGGAGACCAAGTGGGATGCAGTACCAGTCAGGTGTATGCGACCCTGGTTCAGCACTCGGCGAACGGCTGACATTATTTCCATTACATCCAAAACTGACCCCTGCGGCCACAGAAGACCACTCAGGAAGAGCCATGAAAACAAAGGGAGTGACCTACTGCAGCTGTACCTGACAATGACTCGCGGGCTAAGACCAAGCACACCCACAAGTCAATGTCCTAGGCTGGCTTCACACAGTAAGGGCCACTTCCTCCACTTCAGAGAAGAAAACTAAGTCAGAAGGGTAGGACCTGGGCTTGGAGCTCAGTTCCTTCCCACCTCAACCTTGGTGTCTCTTTCTGCTGCTAAGACTGAGTGATAGAGAGCAATACTGTTTTCTTAAAGAGAATTTTAGACAAATCGTGCAGCCACACAGGTGACTCTCTGAAAATGTTCTGCAGGAAACAGAAGGAAGTATCTCGGAAGCAAACACACACTGCACTTCTTTCCACCACAGGCCGAACAGGGCCAGTTCTCACCTGCCACTCGGATGTCACATGCTAAAGCCAGTTCAAGTCCACCACCTAAAGCTAGTCCATCTATCGCTGCGATGGTGGGCACAGGAAGATTCGCTGAAACAGAAAAACAATTTTATGCTTCTTCAATTAGATCATTAGCATGCAATTCATTTTAAATTTTTCTGTGACTATGTTTTTAAATGGGTATTGCATAAGACTTTTGTGCTTTTAAACTCTTAACAAAATATGGGCATTTCCATCATCATGCTTCCAAAAGTAGTGACTATATACATTCTACCATATGCCCTGGCAATGATACCTTAACACTTCCTATATTAGTAAATACCTTCATACATATTTGTTGTTAAACTAACACAACCACATCTCAGAGCCTACAGTCTTTCACATAATGTTTGGCTTACATCAATTTCAAGCTGAAGTGCTCTCTGCATGAACTGTGAAGTCGGTGGCCTCTAATGGGCTACATGGGAGCTTTGAACACGCACCCCAGCAGGCATCTGCACAGTCCAGGAGATCTCCCTCTGCAAAGGAGGGCATGGTCCAGGCCAAGAACCCACCCAGAAGGCCAAACCTGACTCACCAGGACTCAAAAAGAAAGTACTGTTTTAATGAGACATCTGTAAATGACACAAGTTTATTTTTGTCACTTGTTGAAAATGCGACTTATTGTATCAATTATTCTATGAAGCTGCATTTTTTTCTTTTGGCCTTTTGAGCTGTGGTCTCACTATTCAGTTCAGGCTGACCAGGAACTCATCACAATTCTCCCAAGCACTGGGATTACAGGCATGACCACCACACCCAACTTATTTTATGTTTGACTAGGGGAATATAAAGCTGGTCTGGATAACCCTAACACAAACAGAATACAGATCTGTAAAAGGTACCATGCCTGTAGCTCAGTTCCCAGCACCACCAAAAACAAAAACACAAACAAAAAACCCAAAGGCTCATTCTTTTAAAACACAAAGGTATTAAAAGTCCCACGCATGCACACGTGGAATTTGCCAGCTGGCTTCCAGCAGTCAGAGGGCCAGGAAGCAGCGCCCACCAGTAATGTGTGCTCTGCCCCTCGATGCCTATGGCCACTGTTTGCCTGACACATCCAAGATGTTCTTTCCATCACACTTGGCAAAAACTGACAGGCAGATACATCTACAATCAGTATCTACAGTCGAAAGTAAGTTTAAGGTATGATACTATCTAGTGAATTTTACCTGGAGAAAAGAAAAGTCATGTTGTGACACACAGCATAATCTGAGCAGCTCCCACCTTCAGCTCCTGAAAATGAAGCAGAACCACTGGGGCCTTTCTAAGAACCCAGTCAGGGAGATTATTTCTGGTTCCCCACAGCTTTTCCTCAGCCAGCAGTAGTAAACCTACGGCACTTGCACCCTGTGGGCTGTCTCTGTCACTGAAAGCTCTGTTACTGTGTTTTTCTTTCACTGTATGAGCTGTTTCTCAACGAAAACCTCAGCATTCCAGTTGAGTTGCAGTGTTGGCACTCTGTGATGGCTGCAGTTTGGGGATCTGTCTCTAAAGTTCACCATCCCTTTCCTGCGCCATGCTGGTCCCCCACCAGCCTTCCTTGACAGATCAGGTTCAGGGAGTCTGCAGGTGTCCACCACATCTGTCATCAACCCACCACACCAGCAGGCTCTACACTCTGACCCTGTCTGAGCCAGGGAGCAACCTGTAGCCCCTGGGATCAGAGCCACAAACCCCAACCCTGCCTCCCTGATCCCCTCACCTGCCGCACTCTTCCTGCCTTCCTATGCCCTTCCTCTAAGTTCTGTCTCCCAGTTATGCTTCACACTCCGCATCACCTAGGAAAGGACGCAGAAGCAGCCCAGGCATCCTCCCTCCTGGCACCATGCATGCAGTGATTCCTGAGTGCTGTCCAGCAGCTTGCAAACCTTGGCATGCCTCCTGCTGCTGTCCGAGTTCCGGGTCCCATCACTTCTCACCAGCCTGGAGTCCCAAACGTACCGCTCTTACCACAGCTGGTTACCCTTCCATGCATCTGCCATACACTATGATCGTTCTGAAATCAGCCATGCTCTTCCTCTAAGACTGTACAATTATTTATTCTACCATCAAGATTAAAATGGAGTAAGCTTCTAGCATGGCATGAGAGATACTTGATGAACAAGTATGCCTACCTCTTTTCTCTAGCCTCAAATACATACCTGTGTTCTAGGCCAAACTCCTTATAAAACCTGCAGAAGCTATTCACATTCAAAACCCCTAACTGTAGCCAGGCATGGGTGGTGCTCATCTGTAATCCCACCACTCTGGGAAGCTGAGGCAGGAGGATTGCAAATTTGAACCCAGCCTAGGCAACCTGCCCTCTGCTCCTAGATCTCTACACCATTTGGAATGCTTGGCTAATCCCTGGTCTTTCCAGGCACTGCTCCAACATCCCACCATTTATGTCTCTCTAGACCCAGTGTACCCTTTCCTCTCAGGCCACTCACTCCTGCACTGCCCACCTGGAACCAAGATTGATGTCACATCAAGCCAGCTGAGGGTCAAACTTCTCAATTCAGGACAACCTTTAAGGTTTTACATAACCTCTTCCCTTTTGTTATTTTAAACCTGGTTTATTTTACTTATCTTTTTCTTTAACTATAAGAAGTTACTGTTAATGTCTTGTTTTTAAAACTTTAAAGAGGTAACATGACTATATACAGGCCCACAGAGCTTCAGAAAAGGAACCATAAAGCATTTCCAAGCCAGAGAGGGCACCAGTGGAGAAAGCGCTTTCTTTCTGTGCATGAAAGAGGGTTACCAGCAGTGCCAAAGGCACTCAGCGAGGAGCTGCTGAAAGCTGTGACGCTGTGATACACAGATCTGGTGGTTCTCTTTGACCTCTAAACTTAAGGCTCCTGAAACTCATGGAAAAATTCTCTGGAGTAATGAGGTTGCCTTTGTGTGTAATGATGAGACGGACACATCTGGGAGCACAGAAGCAGCTTCTAGGTGAGAGCTGGTCACAGGAGACTGGGCCTTCATGAGAACGTCAAGACTTAAACCACAAACACCCCGTTAGGAGAGACGGGCTGAAGACTGCACTGATCACCAGTACCAATGACGTAATCAACCATGCCTTCATAAAGAAGCCTCTGGAAAACCCAATTGAACAGGGCTGGGAGGTGCTTTTAATGCCTCAACACAGGCAGCGCCTGGACAGGGCATGGCAGCTCTATGCCTTTCTCTTTTCCCCTTATGCTGTGCAGCTCTTCACCCACTGTTCATCAGCAGTCTCTACAACGTCCTTTACAATAAAAGTGACTATAACGAAAGTGTTTCACTGAGTTCTGTGAATCTTTCTAGCAACACACTGAGTAGTCATAAACCCCAGTTTATGGCTAAGCGGTACAGGTGACAACCACCACCGGGCATCTAACACAGACACAGTCCTGCGCAACTGAACCTTGAACCTGTGGATCCGATGCTGTCTGCAGGTGATTAGTGTCAGAACTGAGTCAGAGGACACCTAGCTGGCCCACACTTGCAGAAAACACTTCTTGATGTGCTCTGTGTTGTGCTGTGTGTATGAGAACAGGAAAACACACTTTGGGGGGTGTTTCCACAGCTCTATAAGAGAAACAAATAATGAAAATCAGTTTAAATGGTCTACAGAAATCAAGCCAGGCCTGAACAGTTTGAGATTTTGCTGAATCTAAAACTGAGTTCCAGTTTCAGGTAAGTCCAAATCTTGGTCAGCAGGTAATTTTCTCGTATTCCTTGGATTTCCTCAACAAGTAGAAGCAAAATGATGTCTATGGAAAGAGAAATGTTTCTTCACAGCAGATTGTGCTCTAAAAATTTAAAGAAGCAGAAGAGTTAAACATGCTCGCTCCCTGCAACCCGTAACCCGTAGCAGCAGTCGTAACAGCAGTCATGACCTGTAACAGCATTCGGCATCAGCCTGAAGCCCAGCAGGAGGCGTGCAGAAGAGAAGCAGACCAGCCAGAGGCAGCTCCACAGTCTGGCACCTTGGGCCACTGCCTGCAGAGCCCATGAGGCTTCAAGCGACAAGCTGACACTTGCTGGGCCACAAAGGAAGGACACCCTCTCCTAAGACTGCATTAAAAAAAGGAGCATTATCCATGCATGGGAAGGCACTTTAAAGAAACAGACTGATGACATCCCCTCCATACCGCTCTTCTCCACAAAACATAAACCTTTTCTCTCTGGGGCAGCACTGGAGACTGAACCCAGGGACTTCACACGGAGCTACATCCCAAGCACAGTGGGACTGTTAGAAGGTCTAAGTTGGGTCTCTCAATTGCCCATTCTGGGCTTGAACTTGTGATCCTCCTGCCTCAGCCTCTCAGAGGACTGGGACTGTAGTGTGTACGGCCTGTGTTAGTAAACACTGTAGAATGGTGGAAATACACATTGGGCAGGGAATTTTGAGGACTGTGTGAAGTACAGAATCACAGCAGAAGAGAAGTAAAGTGTGAAGGTGCCTCATGGGGACACAGCAGCAGGAGGGGCTCAAATGAATAAGCTCTTGCTCAGATCTCCTGGATTCAGATGCTAGAGAAACAACGCCTCCCCTGGCACAGTTATGCTTTGAGAGATTAATGAAAGTTACTTTTGAATTTGATAGTTCAGAATTTTGAGAAATTAAGAGAGGATAAAAAAAAGTTTACATTACAACTTGCAAGAAATACATAACAAGTGCTATATGACAAGATGTTGGAAGTCTTCACATACTAAGACCAGTACAACCAGGGTCATGGCACTCTCAAATCATTAAACAAGTGGACTACTGGTACATCCATATTAATTAACATAAACTGGCACTGTAGAAAAGCCTATAGGATTTTCTCTACTAAAGAATTACCTAAGCCACACAGGCCGGATGCCATCAGAAATTTCCCGCTAGTAACCAGCACCCGCAGGGAGAAACAGCCAGTCCCATCCCCGTGCACATGCTGGCTACCATCGGGACTCTCCTATAGTAGCCAGTGAGAGACAGGAGAACCAGACAGCTAGGCCTTGGAGAAGCCCACCCCATACCTGACACCTCCTGGGGAACCTGGGTTAGGAAAAATCCAGCTGCCTATCCCATCTCCCAGACTGTGGACAAGTGGACAACGTGGGAAGTGCCTGGGACCCCATAAACCTACACGTCCAGAGGAGCCCAGGAAAATGCCAAGAGAAAGGAGCAAAAGGCAATTGCTGGCCTCCAATCCAAGCAGAAAAAGTCCAGGAGACGTGGACATGGCAGAAAGTGGAGTCATACACCTGAAATTTCTGGGATGACGGCAACTGAAGTAAAGTGACTACTTTATGAGGCTGTAAAAGAAAGCAGATCAGAAATAATATCTCAGGTAAAAGAAGAAATGACAAGCATAATAAATGGGTTCCTGGACATAGCTAAAGAAGACACAGACTAAAAAAAAAAAAAAAAAAAAAAAAAAAAGGAGAAGCATAGGCAAACGAGGGAAACTTCAAATGAACAATATAGAGAAAAACTGGAATGTATGAAGACTCAAAGAGATACCCAGGAAATTAAAAAGTCATTGAAAGCTGGCAAAACAATTGAAAAAAACTGAAGATAGACTTTCAGACCTTGAAGATGGAATGGCAGCTAGCAATTGAGAAAAGAAAAGCTCTTAAAAATAACAAGGAATCAGGAAATAATAATTCAAAAGCTGCAAGATGACCCAAAGAAAAATAATTTAGGAATCATAGCATCAGCAAAAAAGCAGGGGTCAATACAAATGACATAGAGACTATTTACAGAAGCAATTGCAGAGACCTTCCCAAGCATGAGAAAAGGAACTGACATGCAGATAAATGAGACATATAAAACTCCAACTGGCCATAACCAAAAGAAATCTACACCTAGACATATTAATCAAGATCCCAGAAAGTCAGCACAAGAACAGAATATTAAAAGCTATTAGAGAAAAGAAACAGATCACCTATAAAACAAAACTCGTCAGAATCACAACACTTCTCAACACAAACCATCAAGTCAAGAAGAGGTTGCAGTATTTCAAGTCCTGAAAGAAAACCCAGATTGATGTACTCTGCAAAACTACCTTTCAAAATTAATGGAGAAGTAAGATACTTCCATGACAAAGAACAAATTAAGGAATTCATGACCACCAAACCAACCTGACAAAGACTACTGAAGGATATTCTAAAGAGAGATAAAAATGACCATGGTCCCAGGAATAGCAGCAGCGTGGGATCACCGAGCACGACAGGCAATTGAAAGGAGGGCAAAAGCAGGCTGCCAACAGCAGGAAAATAGCATGGCAGACACACGCCAGTGCATGTTGACCATAACTAGTAATGTAGATGGCCTCAATTCACCAATAAAAAGGAACACAGGCAGCGTGGATCAAGAAATAAGATCCATCAATATGTGTTATATGAGAAGAAAGACATTAACTTGAAAGGAAACTGACTGAAAGTCAAAGGAGAGAAAACAACGTTCCATGCCACAGGGCACGGAAAAAAGCAAGCCTAATGTAGCTTGCCTATCAATCACAGAAGGATAAGAAAGATACAGCATTTTTATACAATAGAAAGCTACTCAGCTATAAATGAGCCCCTTGTAGGTAAACAGGTACAACCTCATGGGTGAAATGGTTCAGAGTCACATGGGTGAACATCGTGCTGGCTTCCTAGTATAAAAACCTAAAGAAGTTAGTGAGATCCAAAATGTACAACAGATGCTATGAACGCAAAAAGGGAGGAAATGGCTAAAAAGGGAAGGTGGTAGCCACTGCTGATTTCCTATTGTCTTCTTTTGAAGTCCTATACTGCTTTCATTGTTTTGTTTTGATTGGCTTTATTGTATTGTATTTTTTTTGGTTTTATTCTCTTAAAAATAAACATTTTTAAAAAAAAGAATTATTTAAGTAGAATAACTAGTATTCAGCAAGTAATTATATATTACCCATTTTACAATCCAATATTATAAATTCTAAAGCCTATTTTCTTTCCTCAAAAGGTATTATGCTTTGGCAACTTTTTTTCAGGAAACATGCACCATCTCAAAGCACACACTAGTTTCACAGTTATCTGATACACTTGTTTTTATATCTAGTATTTCTTCTACCTGGGCACACTGAATAATTGTATGACTAATAAAACCTACCTTAAGAAAGGCAGAGTAACTGTTTGAATATCTGAGAGAATAAAGCATGAGTGCAAATGAATGGGACCGGAACTGCGAATCCAATGAGCAATGGCTTTTCCCAACAGCAAAAGGAAGAAATTATGACTCAATGTGTTATGCAAGCATCAGGATCAGATACTATTTTGAGTTTCATTCCAGGAAATGAGCCAGGTATGACAAAAAAAATAGTCCTTTGAAAAGCTCTTAAAAATACAATTAAAGCAAACAACCAAACCATTTTGCTATTTAAAGAAAGCAAAATAAAAGCAGGGTAAGTTAGGCTGGGTTGAAGGCCCTTGGGCACAGCTGTGACATGGGAAGCCTCTCTCCTCCTGCTCAGGCACAGGTAAACCATGGTGCGGAGCAACTGGGAACGACTCAACTATGACTTCAGTAAGTTCCCCACCAGCACCCCTACATTCAGAATTTACCTGTAAGAAATGTGCACCTCCCCCCCCCCTTCAAGATATAAAGAAACCAAAACACAGAACAAGCCCCGGGCAAAGCCTGCAGGCTGGCTGTAGCTCAGCTCCCCAGAGGCTGGCACCAGGCCACCCTGAAAGGAGCCAGCTGGGGGCCAGCGATGAGGGCCGGGCAGGCCTGTGGGCAGGGCTGAGGTATCTCAGGCATCATGTCCTCAAAACAGTGTGCATCCAGGGGGCTGGGGATTTAGCTCAGCATCATAAGCACCTCCTTGCAAGCATATGGTCGTGAGTTCCATCCCAGGTACCGATAAAAAAAAAAGAAAGAAAAAAAACAGTGTGCGTCCAAAGGCACAGGGTCACCATATTCTAAGTATGATGCCTCGTTTCTAGCACCAGGGTAAAATTCAAATAAAGCAGGAAAACACCCAAGTTGCTGTGATGAAAGTGGGCAATGACAGCAGTGCTCCTTCCCGAGGCATCATCAGGCTAGGAACCAGAGCTGAAGGCCAGCAGCGCCCCTCCCCACTACACACATCTGCATGCGGGCCCAGCAGGGTGTGTTCCAGCTTTGCTGAGCCACACAGAAGAGGAAGAAGTGCACTTTCCCATTAAGAAACGAAGAAAACGCCTCACAGCAGTACAGTAAAATAAGCAGTCACTGCTCCCTTAACACCAGAGGAAGCGTGCAAAGCAGCAGCAGCAGCCTGCCCCAGAGGCTGCAGGCGCGGATGGGCACTGCAAGGGCATCAGGACAGCCAGCCGCAGTGCCGCACACCACGCACCTTCCTAAATCATGCAGCACGGCTGTGTCTAAAGTGTCTGAAATCACACTTGGGGAAACTCAGCCACACATAGTGTAATATCATGATGAGACATTATTTTACCAGTATCTTGAAGCCTGATTCAACACTGACATAAACCAGATGACCCCCGCAGTCAGCTGGAAGAGAGTACCAAGACGCTTTTTAAATTGCAATTCAGCTACTGAAGAGAACTGACTGACTGTCTCACGGAAGTGAGGGTCCATCATGTGCTGCCAACACCAGATCTCTGGTACCGCAGGGCCCAGCTGGAGGGTCCTGGTCATGCTGCGTCCAGGCAGTTCTATCTTCAGGCTGGTAAACTAAGACAACCTTAAAATTATGGGAACATCAGAATGGGACAAATCAGGGTGTTTGCTGTGACTTGGATACCACTTTCCCTTCCTGCCTGCCTGTCAGTTTGCATTCGCCACACCTGGAGAATCCCTTTAGAGTCCAAACAACAGACTTTACTCTGCGATTTCCTGTGCTCTGGCTGCTTTTAATGAAAGAGAATGAGGAACTCAAAGGCACTGGACTTCTCTGAAAGTTATTCTTTGTTTAACTAGAGATCAGGAAGAAGTTCTGTATTTCACTCAGTTCAGTTTTCTTAGGTTCTTAGAAAGTCCATTCCTGAATAGTATCTCCAAAACCCTAAAACAAAATTCAGTTTTGCTTTTTAAAAAAATCATATGGCTTTTGTTTCGCATAATGGAAACGATAACTTCTCAGGTTTCTGAAATATCAGTCATTATTGCCAGTCCCTTCTCTGCAAATATGAGGTATCTGGATGGAAAACAACTCAATAATTTTGAAATACCAGGCATCAGCAAGCATGCACAGAAATGAAATGCTGAGGGCTGACTCCCGCTGTCACCCCTTCCCTGCCCACCCCACAGCTTCCTCGTTCAAGTCCTTTACAAAATCAGTGCGAAGGACTTAAGTGAACTTACTATGAAGTTGTACATCTCTGAGAATTACCTTTCTGATACTGAGTCTTTCTGTTAAAAAGCATACAAATTGTTTCTATTTTGTTATGTAAATGTTTTTCTTTTATAATAAAGACAATTTCTCATATATATTGTATACATTCCAAGATTTCTGTTCCGAGTGTCAGGGGCTTTTCTATGTATATCTTTTGTCTACCACAGACATAAACAAAGGCAATTACCTCTAAAATGGGGTCCCTTGCCCAACTGCGATACTTTTTTTAGTAATCTGTTGACCCTTCTAGCTTTCTGGAGACATGTCAACTGAGGACAGTCTTGCTCCTTCCAATCTTTACTGCATTTGTTTCTCCTCACAACAGGACTTCAGAACAGTACTAGGCAGAAGTGGTGACCAGGGGCTCGCCTGTCTAGTTCTTGGTATAGGAAAGGCTTCCAACACTTTACTATTAATATTTTTCATCAGGCCAAGGACTTTTCTTCTGTCCCTAATTTATGGGCTGCATTTTCCATTAATTAAAGAATCTGATCATTTCTTAAATGCTTTTTCCCAGTCTACAGAAGTAAACACATCTTAATTGCCTAGGACCACAAATTTAACTTGATGTTTCCAAACAGAACCTCCTCCCACTTTCCCAGTCCTTCCTGTGGGACTGCACCCAGGCTTCCAGGAAGACCTCGAACCACGTCTGCTGAGCTTGTATTAAACCCACTTCCCCTCCCTGTGATGGGCTCACACTACTGTCAGCCCTCTCTATCTTCTGTCACTAATTTCTGACACCTGCATTATTCCTTAATTTTTTTTTTAGATTTGATACTTTATATTATTTTTAAAGTAACTTTTTAAGGTAACATGTAACTTCATTGTCAGTGGTTTGTCTCTTGCTAACATATGAATTTAAAACTATGTTACCCTCAGATACTACTTTAATCAAGCTTCAAATAGATATATATTAATTTTATAATTGGTCTCAGAACTTTTCTATTTTCTTCTGTGACTCGTGAATTATTTAGTGATTTCTTTTAAATCTATAGATACTGTATAGGGGTTTGAAATTTCTATATGTGAGTATCTGGCTTCTCACTACCTGTATTATACACAGAACAAGGTAAATGTATACCAATTTTCTGAAATTCAACAGATTTGAGGATCTAGCATGACACATTTTCATAAAATGCTTCATATGTTCATGAAGATGATATATATCCTCTAATCTAATCTGAGTTTGAGTCCATTACACCAGACTTGATCTTCATACTGTTCAAATAACTTTTATTGACTTTTTTGTTTTGGGCCTCACAATAAATTGCAAGAGCTGCACTAAAATTTACCTACAACAATAATTTTCCTAATGATGGCAAATTTGCTAATTTATCTGTATCATTTTATTTGTACATTTTAAGACTTACTTTTAGATACACAAAGATTTAGAGATATGCTTCTTAAAAAATGAAGCTTTTATCACATTACAACTCTCAGATAGTACTTTCTATCTTAAAATTTTGCCTGATACCAGTACTCACAGGACCCTTCATTTGGTTAGTAATCTGGTTAAAAAAAAAAAAGCCATAACAGACACAGCTTGTTAACAATATATAACTGATTTTACCTTTTAACAGAAGTTCAATCAATTGACATTATTGGTAATTGTTAGACTTATTAGTTCACCTACTGCATTACTGCATTTTTTTACATTTTTTAAGATGAGATAAATTTGAGTCTCTTTTTTTCTTACTATTTAAATTTGAGTCTCTTTTTTTCTTACTCCAACCTACTATTTATTTGCAAGCTATATGTTTTATTCTTAGTTCATGAATTTTTCCAAGAATAAATCGGTCGAGGTAGAAAATCTTAATCCTCTAACCAAACAACACTCAGGCCTTACAGACCTTAAATCTTTGAAAGATAATGAAAGAGTCCTGGGGCAAGCATTAAGCAAGTTTCCAAAATTATAAAACTCAGTGTACATATAAAACTACAAGCAGTGTCAACTTCTACTTCCAGGTTAATAAACACATAGCACAGGCAAGTAAGCCAATGGCCATTACATAAATTAAAACATGTATGCTTTAAATAATCAGCTTTACAAGAGAGAGAGAATGAATACCAATAAAATAAGACTCTGAAAGGTAATAAACTGCCAAATCTTACTCATCCTTCAGATAAGGGAGAATTTCTCTGGACATCACAGGAAAAGATGGGCCTTTCAACTCATACTATAAAAGAAGTATAATTTTGACAATAACCCAGAAAATAGTAACACAAAAAACAGTATTAGGTTTATCTCATCTGTGATTGTACCAAAAATACTCAAGGTGATTCCATATTGAAAACCACCATTACCCTAATCGCAATGACTATGCAGAGTTCATTCCAAACATCAGGTCAGCGCAGCACTAGTGAGTTCACTAATGTAACTGTGTGCCAGTTACAATGCTGCCATGTATTTCAAAAGCACTGATAAATGGTAACATTTTCCTTAGTTTAAAAAACTGTAAAAAACAAACTGAAATAGAACACAACTACCTGAACCCAATAATTACTGGCAAAATAGTAAAGGTACTCTCTAAAGTGAAAAACAGATAAGGATAAACACATGCATTTTAACACATGTGTATAGTACTAAGGGCATTAACCAAAATGAAAAAACAAAGACTAAAAAATTGAGGAAGAAGAACCAAGAAGCCAGCCTGCCTTCCCACGAGCCAGCCAGCAGGCAGGGTGGGAGATGAGAAGAGCCCCAACCCCACCCCACAGAGGAAGTCAGGCTGGGATGACAGCAGCCGAGGTACAGAAACAACTCAATGCCCATATTGACTTTCAGGCCTGGGGACTGTAGTCTGAGCATCTGTTTAGAGGACAACAATATGCAATATAGCAACTATGGGGGCTCTCCTTCTGTCTTGTTTTTGAAATCCAACATTGTTCTGTTTTGTTTTGTTCTGTTTTATTGTTGTTTTATTCCCTTCAAAATAAAAAACAAGCTGAGAAAAAATAAAACTGCATAGTTTACAAATAATTGTTGATATGGGGCTGGGGATTTAGCTCAGCAGCATAAGCACCTGCCTTGCAAGCAGGCAGTCGTGAGTTCGATCCCTGGTACCAATAAAAACGAAAAAGACAAAAAAAAAAAAAGAACAGATGCTATAAAAGAGCTAATAATAAATCTGAAAAAGACACAAGACCAAGACCAATATGAAGAAAATGATAAAATTTTCTTGAAGGACATTAAGAAGTGAACAGCCCTCAAAAAAGAGGTATTCATACTATGGACAGAAAAATTTGGCATCATAAAAATGTTCTTCTTTTAGTTAACAAAATTTAGTAAGGGCTAGGGAATATAGCTTAGAGGCGTAAGCACCTGCCTGGCAAGCAGACCGTCCTGAGTTTGATTCCTGATACCAAAAAAAAAAAAAAAAAAAAAAAAAAAAAAAGCAAGTACTTGCCGGGGGGCCGGGCGTTGTGGTACATACTTGTAATCACAGCACTTGGGAGGCTGAGGCAGCAAGATTATTGTGAGTTCAAGACCAGCCTGACCTACGAAGTGAGCTGGAGGCCAGCCTGAACTGCCTAAGACCCTGTTTCAAAACAACAACAACAAAAAAAAGATTTAATAAAATTCCAGTCACAGTCCCAACAGAGAATTTTCCCTTTGGTCTGAAAAGTGACAGTACCAAATTTATATGGAAAAGCTGATTATATGAATATCAGCAAAGAAAATTTCTAAGGAAAAAGAATAATGGTGGGAATTTACTGAACTCAAATAAGGGTGGCACATTAAAAGACTTTCTCCATAATGTACTGAATAACAAAAGATTAATATTCAAATATCTTTTAGGGGTAGAGGTATAGCTCAGTGGTAGAGCACTTGCCTGGCATGTATGTGGCCTTAATGCAATCCCTAATACCACTGGAGGAAAAAACCAAAAATAATTTCTTTTAAATAAATACTGAACGACCCTATTGAAGGATGAAGCATGTGAAAAGGCAATTTACAGAAGCAAAAAGGCACATCTATTTGAAAGATAAATCACACAACTGCATGTGGAGGATAAAAATGAAAATGATGCGACGTCTCCGTAGTTCCCTTTGACTCAACAGCAGCAACTAAATGCTGGCAGCAGTATGATGGAACAGGCATTGTCTCTTAATTTGTGGAAATATAAATTATTATAATGTTTAGGAATCTATCATTATACAGAAGGATATTCACTACTTTAACAAAAATTAATAAACAGCAAAAACTCTAAATGTTCATTAATAAATAATTTGAAACTTCTGTTTATCATGGATAAATATGCAACAATACACTGAAAACTGGTAACGAGAAAGTGCACTGATCCGTACTGTAATTCTGAGTATGACAATATTTGTGGAACAAGATCCAAATCCACAAACGTCTGCACAGTTATGTGAAAGATACAGACATCTTAAGTAAACGGCCGGCCATGTCAGTTTCTTGTTTTATAAGAAGTACATTCAAAGCCATACCACAAACACAGGAGGAGTCTGTAGTAATAAAATATCTTACATAATTTTTTTCCCAATTGAATGTGCTATTTTAAAGTGACCAGCTGTGGGTCCGGATTATCTACTCATTAAAGTATTTGACTAAAGCATACATAAAAAGCCAGTGTGCAACTTTAACTCTGACTTCAGTGATCCCCTCTGCATTCTGAAAGAGAAATTGAGTGTGCTTACCAATGTCGTTAATCACTGCTCTGATCTTGGAGACAAAAGGGCCAACTTCACTGGGATGCATTTTGGCTCTTTCCTTAAGGTCAGCACCTGCAAAATATTTCATTAAAAATATAATCTTGTTACATACAACACTGAAACATAAGATGAACACATCACAGGAAGGTCCCGAGCCATTTGGTAAGGAACTCCACAACCTAAGCTCTTCTGCCAGTGCCCCCAGCACAGATCATCTGCCTGGTCGCAGACTGTGATGTCTGGAGCAGTGCTTGCCTCCTGACTACAGATCCTCCCATTCTCAAAGAAGAAACTGCCTGGGTGGCACTGATCCATAATTATTCTAAAAGACACAAAAACTATGAAAAACTTTACATGTTCCTCCATTAAAAAACACAAGTAAAGTCAGGCACACACCCTAAATGCCTGGTAGTCAGGAGGCAGAGATGAAGTTTGAGGCCCCGCCTTTGGGTAAAACACAAAGGTCTGAGGCCACAGCAGCGCAGGGACAGCGCAATTTGCCCCCGCAGGCGGGGCCTGGAGCCAGCCTCCAGCACAGGAAGAAAACGGCAAACACGATGGTCAACAATGACACTGGGGCTTCAGTACCTGCAGACGCCGGTAGGCTACTGACACCACAGGGCCTCAACAGGACACAGCTAAGCCAACGAGGGGTGTGGCACTGAGCCCTGTGCCATCAGCCAACCCTTCTTCACCACACCACCTTGGTTCCCATGCACCACATCTGAAAAATGCTGGCTTCACGGTACAAACCAAGACACACACTCTTAATTATGATTTTACTACACAATGCTAATTTTGGAACACAGGAAAACAGACTTATGGAGTTCCTTATGAGATCTTTTAATTCAGCTAGGTGAGGTGGTACACCCTGTAATCCTAATACTCAGCAGGCCGAGACAGAAGGATGACCTCAAGGCCAGCATAGGCTACTCAGCAAGACCCTGTCTCAAAAAAATAAAAAACAAATGAACAAAAAAGAGATTATTAACACTCTAGCCAGGCTTGGCTGGCTCACACCTGTGATCCCAGCACTCTGAGAGGCTGAGGCAGGAAGATGGTAAGTTTGAGGGAGAATAGGCATCATTAACTCTGAACTCAAAACAAACTGAAGTGAAGCTAAAGTCCTAGAAATGGTTGGCCCTCATCAAAACAAACCAACCCAGAGTTCTCTACATTCTTATTGGCCCACTATATATTAGTCATGACTATGAATGACATCAAGGACAGACAGGGCTCACGCTCTTCAGGACAGGCAGAACTAGAGTTGACAAAGCACTTTGTTATATTCCCTGTCAAAACATATGCATATATCTACAGGCATACAGACGCAGACATACAGATACATAGATACACAGATACCAGAAAACCTCAAACATGTGAACAAGAAACATAAACAACATTCAATGCAACATTAATAAAATAGCAAAAACTGGAATTAACCTAAATGTCTATCAACAAAGGAATTAATAAAAGTAGGACATTTACAAAGCGTATTATATATGAACCAAAAATGAAAGAAGAGTACTGATAAGATAAATCTATTAAATGAAAAATATAATTACAGAAAGATACATAATAACCACGTACATAAATTTTTAAAACAAGAATGCTAACAAGAAGAAAAAACAGACAAATGGGATTTCTTGTGCACGGCAAAGGAAATAACAGAATGGGAGGAAATATTTGCAAACCACACAGCTAATAATTGATCAATATGCAAAATGTAAGGAACTCAAACAACTTAGCAAGAAAATAGTCTGATTTTAAAAATAGGAAAAGGATGTATAAACAAAGACATACAAATGGTCAAAATGTGAAAAAATGTTCAACATCACTAATCGTTAGGGAAATGTGAACTAAAATTACAATACGAAGGCCAGGAATTTAGCTCAGCAGCACAGCGCCTGCCTGGCAAGCACAAGGTCCTGAGTTTGATCCCTGGCACAAAAAAAAAGACAAAAAGAACATTTACAGTAAGATGTCATCCTGCCTCAGTTTAGAACACCAATTCTCAAGAAAATAAAGGATAAAGTGCTGGGGGCTGGGGATTCAGCTCAGCGGCATAAGCGCCTGCCTTGCAAGCAGGCAGTCGTGAGTTCGTCGATCCCTGGTACCGATAAAAAGGGAAAAGGAAAAAAGACAAAAAAAAAAAGGATAAAGTGTTGATGAGAATGGAAAGAAGAGAGCCCTTGAAAGTTACTGATGCAAACCTCAGCTATTTCAGCCTAAAACACCAGCAGCACAACTTCCACTGGGATCCAGCAACCCCACCACTGGGCACAGACTTGTTTTCCCTCATTCATGGTTACCAATTCACAAAAGTGGTCCAAATATATTACATGGCAAATTCCAGAAACAACTGCTAAGTTTTAAACTGCACCATTCTGAGTTGCGTGGTGAAATTCTGCATTGTCCTTTACTCCCCACACGGCTATGAACCATCCCATGACCACAGAGCGTCCGCACTGTGCTCAACCCCATCTGTAAGGCACCCCGTCACCATCCCAGGCACCAACTCACTGTCACAGGGCTGTCATGTACATTCATCACCCTTGTTCTCAACTGCTTTGTTTTCAATGCCCTTATTTTACTTAACAATGAACGTAAAGTACAAGAGTGGTGATGCTAACAATTCAGATAGTCCTTCAAAAATAAATCATAAAGTACTCTGTTTAAATGAAAAGGTAAAAGTTCTTGATGATAAGGAAAAACGATTATAAAATTGTATGCTGAGGCTGCTAAGATCTGCAGTACGAATGAACAGGAAAAAGCACAGGCATATTTAATTTTATTGTGGTTTCACTGTACTGCACTTCAGAGATACTGCATGTTTTTCAAACTGAAGGTTTGCTGTAACTTTCCTCAGGAAGTCTATCAGGACCATTCTCCCAAAGCTCGCATTAACTTCACATTCCGGTCACTTTTTGTAATTCCCCAGTCTTTCACACTTGTTCAGTGTTACTACATCCCCTATCACTGCATCTGTTAGGCTGACTAGTGATGTACAATGTTACCATTACAAGGTTTCCGGCTGCCATGAATGGTGCTCCTAGAGAACAGCAGACTTACAGCACATTACTGAAACCCAACAACAACCTCTCAGCAAGTGTTCACAGGGGCAGACGCACACACCAGAGGTGATGAAGCACAGTGAAAGAGCACATCAGAAGCCAAGACAGGCCAAAAGCTAGGCCTCCTGCACCAAGGAACCGAAGCCGTAAGTGCCTGGGAAGTGCCACTCGGTGAACACAGAAACAGTCGGAGGTCCAAACAGCCACACTGCTTCTGGGGGGAAGTTTTAGTGATTGGACACAAGACCACACTGGCCACACGTGCATTCAGTCACACCCTGACCCAGCTCCAGGTCCCCATCCATCTACTGAGGCGGAGGCGGAGGCGGAGGAGGAGGAAGCCACAGGCGGACCTGGTCCATGAGGCTTCGGGAAAGCAGCAGTCCCGAGGCACGAAGCATAACCCATGCTGCTGCAGTGACACACAGGAGGTCCTGGTAAGTCAAGGCTGCCAAGAAACAGCCGATCTCCTACCAAGAGGAGGCCACATGCAACTGTCACATGAGAAGGAATGTGGGCTGACTAGGGACTGTTAGGGGCTAGCCCTACCGTGGGCTTGTCACTGGATTTAAGTTAAATCCAATGCTCACTCACCCTTCTAAGACTCCCAGGGCCTCACAAATGAGACCACCACGTTCCTCTGCCTGTGTGCTGTGAGCGCACACAAAGGGCTGACAACACATTCCTATCTTCTGGTATTTCAAGCCCCAGGTTTAGACCACTACTCAGAAAGGAGAGTCTTCTCAAAATTGTATCATTCACTGGCATTTAGATACCACTAAGGACACTTAGGTCATGAAGAAACTCAAAGCACCATCAATAACAGGAGTCTGGAAGAAGTTCACTCTAACCTTTCCAGACAACTCTGAGGGGTTTCTAAGGTCAATGGAGAAGCAGTATAAGAGAAGCAGTTAGAGAACTGAAATTGAATGTGACTCTTTTAACCATCTGATAAAACTAACAGAGGAGGAACTGCTTCTTATGAGCAAGGAAAAGTGGTTTCTTGAGGTGGAATCTACTGGTGAAGGAGCTGTGACAGCTGAAGCGAAGGCAAAGGACTCAGGATACTGCATATAATGAGCTGCTAAAGCAAAGGCAGCCTTAGGAAGGAATAGCTCCAATTCTGAAACAAGACCTGTGGTGGGGTAAAATGTTACTATGCTTCCACGAAAGGAAGAGCTGACCAATGCAGCATACTTCTGCGTGGTCTGGCAAGAAACCTTAACCTTCAGCAGTCACCACCTTGAACAGTCAACAACCATCAGTATTTTGGCCAGACCCTTCACTGATTTTAAGTGGCTGAAGCTCAGCTGATCAGTAGCATTTTTCAACAATAAAGTATTTTAACTAATATACATTTTTTAAAGGAATGCTATTATGCTTAAATTACAGTACCATGGAAAAATTTTTATATGCATGGAAAGGCCAAAAACTTTGTACGACTTGCTTCATGTGACAGCTACTTGCCTGCCACATAGAAAACTACTGTGGGTTGCTCGGAACCCAAGCCATCTCTTGAGATGGGCCGGCTGCATCAGCAGCTTTCTGTTACTTACCAAGTACCTGAGAGGATCAAAGTTTAAAGAGAAAGGTTCTCCTGGCTCACAGTATTAGAGGTTTTAGTCCACGTCCAGTTGGCCCTATTGCTTTGGGCGTGTGGCAAGGCAGTAGGTGGGTGACACTGCACAGCTGGGAAGAAAGGCCAGCATCCCATAATCCCCTTGGGAGCACACCCCCCCACCCCATGGCTGAAAAGCCTCCCTCAAGGCCTCAGGATTAGAGATTCCACACCTCCATCACACCAAGCCTAGGATGAAGTCTGGCCTTTGGGGACATTTGAGATCCAACCTGTAGCATCTGCATGAGGGTCAGTGCTATTCCTGGTGCTGGGTATCCACTGTAGGTCTTGGAATACACCCTCTATGGATAAGGGATAACTACTAAAACATACAAAGAAAACAAATCAACTGTGTCACAGAGCTATCTGCACCCCATTTTCATTGCAGTATTTATTCATAACAGCCAAGATATGGCATCAATCCAAGCATCTACCACCTCAAAAGCAGGTCAAGAAAACAGGCAAACCCACAATGGAATGTTACTCGGCCTTACCAAAAGAGAGCCTGGCATTTGGGAAGGTAGCAGGAATGAGGTCAGTATGTTATGGGTGACAGGCCAGATACAGGGAGGCAAAGTGTGACCTCGCAGCAACACACAACAGAACAGTGATGGGCAGCAGCTGGGCACGGAGAGTGGCAGGGGTGGGGCAACACTGGCCATGGACACCGGAGAACTGCACCAGGAACAGAGACTGGAAGCAGTAATATGTTTACAGGTCTGGGAGAAGCAGTTCGAACCTGCTGTGTGAGGGAATCTGCATTTTAATTATCTAGATTTAACCACTCTGCACCATCCATTCTACATTTATACTTCAAAATAGCATGTTTTACATGATAAATACAATTTCATCAATTTCAATAACTTTGAGCAAAAGGAGAACAAGAACTTCCTCAGGGACCTCAGGTGTGGGTGGCGGTGCCTGGCACTGCATCAGTGGCTCATGAGTGGGCTGAGGTGACAGTGACAGCTGAGGCTGAGGCCAGGCGTGCAGAGCCGCCCTCCCTTGTACCACTGCGCTAAGCAACGCTTCTGAATGCCTGATGTGACCTCACAATGAGTTTTTTCCATGGAAAATTAAGTTAACAAAAAAGGAAAATATTAGTAAGGGCAAAAAAAGCTGACCATGGTACGCTACGCTAAGCTAAGAATAAATGCTTCAACTCACGGCTGGCTAAGATCGAGAGTGTGACTTTACACTGGGAGGAGCACCCGGCTTAGTGCTCAGTGGCTGCTGCGCAGGATGACTCAGAACTGCTAACGTGGCTTAGGGGCTGGGACAAGAGGTGGCTGAAAAGGAGCCACGCCCACAGGGGAAGGCAGACTGAGGCCGCAGCTTAGAGGCTCCTGATGCCTTGGTCCTGAGGAGACCCCTTGGCTGCATGGAGGCCTCAGGGCAGGTGACACAGCAGGCTGCCGGTGACCCTGGAAGCAGGACTAGGGCCAGGACTCAGCGTGGGCCGAAGACAGCCCAGGTGTGTTCCTGGGCCAAGCGCACCTCCCACAGAGGTCTGAGGACCAGCTCCCGCTATCATGACAGCTTGTCTGTCCATACAGCAAAGCTGAGATTCCTGTGGGACTCCAAGGTTCTACATGAAGTACAACATCTGAGACTGAGACTACTTTAAAATTTTAGTATCTTTTTAGTTCTTGAAACATATCCTTAAATACTAAACGTTCAGAACTTTAAAAATAGTTTTATCTCTATTCTTTTCTAAATTAGTTGGTCATATCCAGTAGTTTAGCATTTCCCAGTTCTATTTTCTATTCAAGTGAACTATTATGTTACCAGCAATCTTGCATTTTCCTAGTCCATCACTCTCCTGTTCCTGTACAGACCACAAGTCCTCTCCTCAAATCTCAAAACCACCTACTGAACCTGACACCAACTTACTTGGAAAACTCGCACTCACTGGAGACATTCCCACAGCACCCCACTGAATCTCGCTTCTGTAGGACCGAGTCCCGCACCCTGCCCTGTCCTGAGACTAAACTGCCACCCTTGTCACTGGGCCCAACCAGTTCTTGGCTCTTTGAAGACATCAGCCCAGCACCTGCCTGCTTTCTGGCTGTCCTCATTCCCCTCACTGTACAATAATCCTGCAACGATGGTATCCTAAAAAACAACCCTTGTGGACTTCCACCACAGCTATCATGGAACATATCTCTTCAGATCAAGCCCGTGACACTATGGAAGAAAATATCAAAGTCAGCTATTCTGAGGGAGCTGGGGAGCAACTAAGGCAGTAGGAGGTCAGCAAACTACAGAGAAAGAAACTACAGTGAGCTTCACCTGCCCCACCAACTACTGGATGAGCCGTAACAGACAGGCCTGGGAGCCCTGCAGGACTGCGGGCCACCTGGGACCCAAGAGAAACGCTAGCCAAAAACAGAAGCCAAGGTCCTGGAGAAACAGGATCTACAGGAAGCAGTGTCCACCGAGGGACACACAGTCTCTAAAGTAAAATCTCTACAACAGAGGAATACCTAGAACTCACAGCTTGCCAAGGCAGGGGACCCATAAATACCCAGGCCTTCAGCTGAGACTTAGCACTCAGGTGCCAAACAGAATAAAGCCATATTAAAGGCATCTACACCAAAGCCAAGTGTGGAAAACCAAGGGCAAAAAACAAATCTTAGAACTGCCAAAATGAAAGCCACAGTAAGTATCTGAAAAGGCAGTCAACCAACAGTTGACTTCTTAACGGAGAATGAGCAGCATCCCTAAGGTGGGGAAGAAAAGCAGCAGCAGCAGCAGCTGTTCATCCCACCGTGCTCTCTACAGTGCAATTCACTGCAGTCAGCCTGGATCCAAAAACATTCAACAGGAGAATCATCGCTGCACAGCACCGTGAGGACTGTGACCTGGCCCCTCGGGGTCACGCAGGGTGCCAATCTCCCTTGATCGATACACTGCAGTGCTATCGGCCTGTCCGTCACCACATCAGCTGTGTGTACCTGGAAGCTATGTTCAAGAAACCTTTCTAACGGCCCAAGAGATGGGCAAGCAGGCACAGACTCACTGCCCTAATGATCAGCACAGCCCTGTGAGAGGAGACCCTCCATATCACCACAGTGGCAATCACTCCAGTGGGAGTCCCAGGCAGATCATCCTCAGACCACAACAGTGACCCTGTAATTTTTCCTTAATATAAGTGGCATTTATGCTTCAAAGTCTTATTGATAATCCTGTATTTCCTTATAACCGAATTTGTCCGTGAACTAAAATTTCATTCAATTCCCTAAACTACTAATGTCCTATATAGTATGAGTTTCCTTCCAGATGGAACTATCACTACAACTATTACTAGCAGAGCTGACTGGGGCATAACTATATTGTGAAGCTACTGAGTGTTAAATACAAACATCTCTTAAAAGTGTATCTCGATGAGGCCTAATTTCCCTTCTCCCAAACACTGCACAGGCCACATGGGGGGGGGTCCCCTCCCCGGAGGCTTGTGAGAGTCACTGTCGGTTTCACTCTCACTAAGAAACCAAACCCTGCCCTCCTCAGAGCCAAGGGGGACATTTCCACAGCAGCATCACTGCGCCAGAGCAAACTCTCTAAACAATGATACCGTCATCAAGAAACACACAACCATTCCTGAACAGCTCTATAGAGCCTCTACAAATTACCACTGAAATCAAAGAGCTGGAAAAGTGCTCCAGGACGGACCCTGCTGAATCCAGGATGAGGAAGACAGAGTCGCTGAAGCAAGGGGCAGCCCGAAAGGCTGGGTTGAGAGAAGGCCCATGTGAACCACCGCTGGGCAACTATCCGTGCCCCTCCCGCACACCTGGGAACACGGCCTCACGGGAAGGGGCTTGCAGGTATAAGCTGTTCCATCAGTGCTGGATGGCCAGATCACACAGACCACAAAGGACACTCTTGAAAGGTCTACACCAAGCTGCCTTTCCAGGTGGCCACCTCTGCACACCTCTGCACGGGACCTCCAGGATGAGCGCTGCCCACTCCCCATGACAGCCAATGTATTAATCCCTCTGGGTCCCTGAGTCCCCAGATCCAAGCCTGCATGTGCAAGGGCAATCCTGGGACAAGATTAGTGTGTGATTCATGGACTCAGCAGATGGTGATGTGGCAGTGCCTCGCCGCCCAACTCATGTAGGGTCTGAATAACAAAACAAGGGGAGGAGGAATTACACTTGAGCTGGGATATCCTGGTTTCTGCCTTGGGCCTGAGATTTCATTGGCTCCTCCGGTTCTCTGGTCTTTGAATTTGACTAATTACACCACTGGCTTTCCTGGCAGAGGCAGCCCCAGCCTTTGTAATCATGTGCAGTCAGTTCCTTATAATAAATCTTTTATCTCCTACTGGTTGTTCCTCCTGAACCCGGACACACTTATTAAACTGTGCCAACCTAATGGACAAGAAACAAGCTGCATTTTCCTCAGCAGTAAAAAAGAAAATGCTCACACATCTGTAAGGCATTAAAACACTGTAAGATCATTAGCTTTGAATCACTCCAGTTTTTGTATATACAGTGCCATTTCAGCATCTTGGTATTTTTATCAGAACATGCGGGCAGATATTTACATTCCTTGTGTGGAGTTGGTGCATGTGTACAACACAGCTTAATTCCTTTCCTCGGACTCTTTCCTTCCTCTCCTTTCCCCTTCTCCGTTCCTCCATTTGTCGATCCCCTTCTCATTTGAAAAAGATCTCCCTATTTCCTATTATATGTTTGTATTTTGTTCTTTACTTATTACTTGGGTTTCTTCCCTAAGAGAACGCATGTGCTAAGTTTGTGTGTCTGATTTGTTTCACTTAGCAGTATGATCTCCAGTGCAACCACTTTCCTATAAATGGCTCAAGCCTCTCCTCACTGTTGGCAGGGTATTCCACTGTGTAAATACATTTTCATTATCTACTCATTTGCCGATGCACACAGAGGCTGCTTCCAAGACCCAACTATTGTGAACTGTGCTAATACAAACATGAGGATACACGTATCACCTATCATGGGGATACATGTAAATGTGAAGTCTTTAACTATAAGAAGATACCTAAAAGTGGAATAGCTGGGTCAAAAGGAATTTCTAGATTTAGATTTCTGAAGAATCTCCATAACAATTTCCATAGTGCTTATACTACTTTATTTCACCAAAATGTATAAGGGTTCCTTTTCCCCACAGCCTCACTAGCATTGTTATTGTTTGATTTTTTTTTATGATGATCATTCTTTCTGGAATAAGATAAACCTGTATTTTAATTTGCATTTCTCTAATAGTCAATGATGCAAGCACTTTTTAAAGTCTTTATTGGCCATGTGTACTTCTCTGAAGTGTCTATCCATTTCATTTGATCTTTTGGGGGGCCTTTTATTTGGGGGGAATCTAACATTTTTGAGTTCTCTATGTATTTCAAGTATTAGTCTTCTGTCCATGGGCTAGCTGGTCAAAATGTTTTCAAATTCTCTAGGTTGTATTTTCACTGTTTTGTTTTTGTTTTTTTGCTTTTTATACCAACTACATTCATTAGAAAAGAAAGTTATGAGATATCCTTTCTTTCCTTAAGAAACTAAAAGAATAAAACCAAAATGAATAAAAGAAAATAAAGATCAGAAAATACAATATCTTATCAAAATGCCAACATCAGTTTTCATAAAGATTAACATTTTGATTCTTACATTTCTGTAGAAATACAAAAGATTGAGAACAGTCTAAACAACTTTGATAAAGGAACAAAATTAGAGCCCCAACCCTCCCCAATCCCACGACTTACCATAAAGTTACACCAATCACGACAAAACAGCATTGATATCAAGATAGACAAAACCACCAAGGTTCGAATGTGAGGTTCCAAAATAGATACAAATATTACAGAAAGTTGATTTCTGGCAAAGATGCAAAAGCAATTAAATAAAGAGAGATACACTGGAACAACTGTATATCCACATGCAAAAACCCAAACCTTATGACACATCAAAAATTTCTTAAGACATTCAATCAACTCAAAATGGCTCACAGTGGGTTAAAGTAAAGGCAAGTGTGGCCTGAGATGTTGCTTTGGTGAAGTCATTCTCTCTGGGACAAAATATGTTTTTCCTTTCAGTTTGTTACACTAATGAAACAACGTAATGTTTATATGTGTGACATATTTATTTCACTAGTAAGTATGTTCTCAAGGAATTATCTATAAAAATGTAGTCCATTTACCTATAAAAGTGTCCAGTTTATTACTTTTTGTGGCTGAGTAGCATTCCACATCTTTTTTTTTTTAAATCTATTCCTCAGTCGATGGGCATTTAGGTTGTTTCCAAGATCTGGGTATTATAAACCGTGCTGCTATTTGCTGTGCAGAAGCTTTTTAATTTAATGTGATCCCATTTGCTCATTCTTGGTACTATTTCCTGTGCAACCAAGCTTTGTTCAGAAAGTACTTACCTGTGCCTATGTATTTATGTTATCTTCCTGCAGATTAACTGTTTCTGTTTAAATGGCAGACCTTCGATCTATTTTTATTCTACATTAGTACACGGTAAGGGATACAGATCTAGAGTCACTCTTCGGCATGTGGAAAGCCGGTTTGCCCAGCACCATTTATTGAAGAGGCTACTTTTCCTCCAGCTTGTATGCTTTGGCCTTTTGTCAAAGATCACATTAGCTCACTGTGTTTGGGCTGTTTCTGCATCCTCTGCTCTGTCCCACTGACCCTCCTGTTTTGTGTGTCACAGCTGTTTTCATCATTATCTTCCTTGAAACCACGGTTTTTATTCCCTACACTTAACCAAAGATCAGGCTGGGATGGCCATGCCTTCCCCACACTAGATCTGCACCGTCACTTACACCAGCATAAAATGGGGCAGACAGACAGACTGACTCTTCCTGAGCCCACAATGTCCTCATCCACGATGACAACTGGCCTGCTCTTTCCCTTCCTGTGCTGCTCCTGGGTGGGGGCTGCATCAGGAGTCTCCTGGCTTAGAAAATGAGCTGAAAAAGTCTTTCTTTTCTATTTCTCAAAGAATGTACAAAAGACTAGAATTATCTGCTCCATAAATATCTGGATGGCATGTTCCTCTGAAGTCATCAGAACTGGGTTCTGTGTGGATGGACTTTTTTATCCTGGGATTACTAAAGTCTTCCACTTCTTGAGTCAGTTTTGGATAAGTTTCATTTTCCATCTAAAATACTGAATTTATTGGAACCAAGTTGACTTTATACATTTAATCTCTGTGGAATTTATGCCTATGGCTTCCCTTTTCAATGTGAATATTGTTTATCTGCCCCCTCCCAGTTAATCATGTCAAGAGTTTGATTATTTGATTCTCAGAGAATCAGCTCTGGGATTTCAACGTGTTTTCCATGTTGGTAATTAGCTTATGCTCACTTCATGCTTTCCTTCTATCCTGTTTGGGCTTACTCTGTAGTTATTTCTGTCCCTGAAGTTGGAAACTTACTCTCGTAAGCATTCCTTCTTAAATTACACTCTCTTACACAACTTTTCAAATATTTTTGTTAGGATTTGTTTCTGTTTTCTAATTTCCATAAAGTCTCTGGCCACACTACAAGATACAAGTTATCCCTAACTTTTTCTTACTCTTTTTTGTAAATGATTTCTACCTTTACCATGGTGGCAGCAACCTGCTAGACGTCCAGGGGTTTACGGACTTGGAGACTGTTGAGGTCTCAAGAGCGTCCACTTGGAGGGAATGTCAAGTCGTCCCCGGGTAGGCACCCCCACACAGCACCTGACACCAGCCCCACTAGATGACACAGCAGCCCAACCTGCAGGAGCTGTGGCCAATGGCATGCCTGGTTTACTCTTAGTTCACCTCATCACTTCAGAGAAAAGCACAGGACAGTGAGAAAGTAACTTTATTAGTAATTTTAACAAAATTTAAACACATCTTGATTATACATTTTTCCTGGTATATATACACATGTATACACACATATACCCTACAAATACATATATATGTGTATTAATCACGCCAAGAGTTTGATTATTTGATTCTCAAAGAATCAGCTCTGGGATTTCACGTGTTTTCCATGTCGGTATTAGCTTATGTTCACTTCATGCTTTCCTTCTATCCTATTTGGGTTTACTCTGTAGTTCTGTCCCTGAAGTTGGAAACTTACTCTCGTAAGCATTCTTTCCCTTCACATACACACCAGCAAAGGGCTGTATAATTTAATCACATTTTCTCTAATATAAACTAACCTGGAACACAAAAGTTTATCAAACTGATACATTTCAAATATATCTGCAATAGATGATCATTGCCTCTGATTCTTCTGTACTTGCATTGCAGAAACACAGTGCTTTTGGAAATACTAACAGCTGAACTCTGCTGAGAAAAGAGTCAAGGATATTCTTTGCTCTCTAGTTTCAAAATAATTT
This sequence comes from Cavia porcellus, assembly GCF_034190915.1. Taxonomy (NCBI): domain Eukaryota; kingdom Metazoa; phylum Chordata; class Mammalia; order Rodentia; family Caviidae; genus Cavia; species Cavia porcellus. The sequence goes on along the minus strand of NW_026947500.1, from coordinate 15,585,474 downwards.
CACTTTTGAATTTATATAGTAAGCACCAGTCAGAATAATCACACCAATGATGGCTGTCACTCATCTGCCATCTACTTACTTCCTAGTTTCTTTGTACACACACCTGCTTTCAACACTTTCAGTTTACAAGGTTCATACACAGACTATACGTAATATTCAAACACACTGGCACACATCCTCCCAGTAAAATCAGGTGGTCTGTCTCAGCACCTTCCTCCAGAAGGGCAGCAGTTATTTTAGTCTTATCTATTGCTATATCCTCAGGTTTTAGAACATTACCTAATACACACTCCCTCCCCAAAAAACTGAATAAACATTTCAAATCTAAATGTGTTATTTTTAGCAAGTGTTCAGCAGGAATTTCTACAGGGCATGACTACTAGCCATCTTTTTCACTATACAAATTTCCTCCCATTTTCTAACAACACTGTTATTTCTGTTATGGCATATGCCCTCCTTAGGCTCCACCACCCACATATTTGGAAGATGAAGTCACCCCAACATTGACACCTGGGCGCTATAAGCCTGAACTCACAGGATGGTCCACTCCCCTAAGCAGTCAACTTGAAGGGTCCCCTGTGGACTAAGCAATCTCTTCCGTCAACAGTCGTGCATTGATGTAAGACCTGGGACTGCCGAAGCTTCCAACTACCAAGCTGAGGATGAAGTTGGCATACTGAGAGTGATGATGAAAAGATTGCAGAAAAATCCACAATCACTGGGCTCCCATAGTAATGACAGGCCTACAATTCAAGTCGATTTGTGGAGCTTTTTCTGTTACAGGATGTGAGAGCTTATCACCTACAAGTGACAAATTGGTTCTGTGCAGTCCACATCTATCCTCAAAGGGTAGGATCTTGATTACTGGAGCTTGGATGAGCCTAGGTACTACAGGAAATTTCCGGACAAAGTCTGGAGGGGAGAGGACCAGTGAAGCTAAGGAGCATTATTTGCTTGGTGTAACATGACCACCCTTATACCTCCTACAGGAGTTTTTCAAAGTCTTCTTTTACTAAATAGAATCAAAACCTCCGCCTTTGTCTAGCATCCCAGCCTCTCTAGTAGTAAAGAGATCATTTCTCCCTCTCCAACAAGATAGGACTGATCCATCCAAATGCAAACAGTGGTATTATCTCCATCCTGAAAACAGCTTGTTAGTCCCTCATATACTCCCAGGTATCACATTCCTATAAACGAACATCGAATGACTTCTAGCATGCATTATTAACCAAAAATTAAAAACAGTATATATAGAAATGCTACCTGTGTAACAAAGAATGCAAGTAGGTAATTTTAATTTTGCAAAAAGACACAAGAATAATCTAGATACTATATTCCTTAACACTCTCAAGGATGGAAACTAGAAGAAAAGAGACTAGAGGAAGGAAGCAGACGCTGACGTTTCTATAACTGCATCTCTCTGAACAGCTTTTACTTTCTGAAATCATGTTAATGTTTTATAGATCTGAAGTGAGGAAATCTAACTTTGTTTCAAATGAATAAAACATAAACACACCAAAGGAGAAGAAATGTAAGTAACTCTCACCACAGCATTTTTAACACTGAATAGTACAGCATTGTTTGCCCTCAGTCTAAAGACAGAAATGTAAATAAATTACTTGCCAGCTCTAGTTACAGGGTCTGATTACCACAGTTGCCTGCATCAGCAACTATATGACTATTTTCTGTGTATCATGGGACTAAAGAGATGATACAAATGAAAAGGGAGAAGAGGAGGAGGATGAACCTTGCAGTATTAACTCAAAACGCAGTTACCACATTTAAAACTGATTCAAGTCCATGTGTATGCGTGGGAAATGTAACTGACTTCCTGACAGAGGCCTAGAGCACAATGATGACATCACAACGAGCTCTCGGAGCACCCTCCCCTCAGTGCAACACCACTCACCCCAGGTACACCGGGGACTTGCATCCCAAACTGAGATGGAACAACTGCTGCCGGCCCACTCTCTCTCAACACAAATCAAAAGGTCACTCTGATACAGTCAGCAGAGGGGGACAGACTGTGGCCCTGGGCCTGTGACTGCCCCAGTTTTCTCCCGAGGCATAAAGCGGCTGGTGCACAGCAGGAGCCGCACAGAGCAGGTTGAGCAATGGATCCTCAGGGCAAGGGCCTAGAGAGGCAGACAGCCTCACAGGGAAAAGCACCAACCATCCACACTGGCTCCTTCCCAGAACAAACAGCTAAGGAGCTGTGATCTGAGAAAAGCCTGGAGACTGCAGCAGGCGAGACAGTTAGGGCCTGACCCACAGGAGCCCTGGTCTGCAGGTCCCAGCGCAGGCGCCATGGAGACAGATGCCCAGGAAGGATGGGTCCGGTCACAATCACAATCAACCCACTGATCGTGGGGAACAATTGTAAACATTCATAGGCAGGAAGGGAGATGTATAGTATCCATTTTTACAAACTTAAGCTGGGGAAACTGCATTGGTATTTAATTCATTAATCACACAGCCTTTACTTTTTATAGAAAATGTAAAAATACTGATTATTTCCACCTATCTTGACCTTATTTTGTCCCCAAAAGGCCTACATTATTCATATGGAAATTCTAAAAACCAGGGGAATTTTAGGAACCATAAACCTCAAGATCATCTTGATTGGTGCTGACCTTTCAGTCTAACATTTGCACAATGACACTACCACTGAACACAGTATTTCATGAACTGTGTGGGCTGCACAGCTGCCTTCAGGTCGCCCCATCACACAAGAAGCATGAACACCTTTACTGCCTATCCAGCCACACCGCCTGCTCAGCAGAACCTCTCTAGGGTCTCCGTTACCACGCGTCCTTGCCCAGCCCCCTCCAGCACCAGGGCCCAGAATCCAGGGAACCGACAGGATGAGCCAAGGAAACAGAAGACTGTGCCTGCACAGGAGCAGGGCACAGCAGCCCACAGGCCAGTCTGTTCCCCGTGGCCCTTGCTGTGGTTTGCATGTGGTACCAGTGTCCCAAGGCTTCCTATTCAAATGTAATCCCCACCGTGAGGCCTCCTCGAGGTAAAAGTGAGCACAGTACCCCCATCCCTCTAGGACGCTGAAGCAGGAAGATCACAAGTCTGAGTACAGCCTGCGCAATGTGACAACTTAGCAAGGCCCTAGCTCAACAAAATGCATACACAGTCTGCCAAAAAAAAAAGAACACACACTTCAGGAAAAGAAAAACAGTATATGTTTTCAACAGATGGTGCTACCCACACATGGGGGACCCCCGAGGATGCTGCAGATCACACAAAAAGCCGCTACACTGCCAGCCCTCAGAGAGAAACTGTAAGTGCATGTGCAGCTCCCTCCATGACCAAGGTCACCCACGCGGGAGGTTGACCCCACCACGGTGAGCACCTCCTGTGACTGCAGAGGCCAAAGGTAACTCCCTTTAATCTCATATGTTTCAATCAATTCAGTATTAAAATATTTATACATGTTTTTGTTTTCTTGAAATATGCATACATTTTGGTGGACTATGTAGAATGAGTTCAATCCCCAGTATAGAAAAGAAGTTATTAAAAAAAAAGTTTTCAGAGATGATGGTGATGCTTTTGGGAAGTGACTTAAATTAGGTAAGGTGACCAGACGAAACTCCTACAAACTGAATGCGGTGACTGACACAGAGGGAGAAGAAATGCCCCGCCTCTCACCTCCTAAGGCTTGTACTCCACTAGATGAAGGTTTTCTGTACCTTCTGAACTGGTATCCATATCACATCCCTTTCTAATAAAGTAGCCTGCTTCACCTATTTCACCATAATAACCAAAACAGACTAACAGCCCTCAACCCAAGAATGATCTTACTTTTCTAAGGGTTATAAAAATAAAACAAAGACTATGTAAAATGGTAAGAACCCCACAAAGCCTAATAATATCTGGCCCACAACTGGAAAATTTTGCTGATCCTGGCCTAGACACCTACCAGTCTCAGAGATGACTAACAAAGCCAGCTACTGCCCAAGACCAACACCAGGAAGAGCCCAAGAAAAGGTGACCTCGCCTGCTGGAGTGCACTCAGTGGCTGGGGCTCCACCCAGGCTGATGGCTCAGGAGGCCAACCATACTCCCAGCAGGCCTCGATGGTCAGCCAAGGAAGGGCTCCGATCTCCAGAGAGGTCTGCTCTCTGCTCACTGCCCTCCCCAGCAGCTCTGCCCCTCCCAGGCATCCCTGTGAAAAGGGGAAGCTCCAAGTCTATTTGGGTTCACATGCAAGTCACATCTTCAAATAGTTTTAACAACAGGTAGTAAAGGTGCTTCAAATTTGAGAGGGGAAGCAAGAGGTTGGATTTACTGATATTCTAGATATAATCTGTCTATGAGATCCCAATGGTATCTCAAGAAAAAGTCACTGCTAACCACACAAGCCACCTACCTGCACATGGAAATTCTACAGTAAGCTCATTTCATCAGGCATTTGCCGAGGCTACTTCCTTACCATCTGAAATGCTCATACAAGTGTCCCACAAGCCAGCTGCAGGCTCCTTCTATGAGCCAGGCACTGTTCTGGCCATGGGCCCTCACCCTGCCTCATTCTAGGCAGGAGCTGAATTGTGGGGAGGTAGACTGATACTAAGCAGGAAAAAATAAATTTGAACTAAAAAGCTCAAAGATGAAACTTCAAAACAGGAAAATGTGGCACGGCTGGGGAAGGAGGGAGGCCTACTCTGGCCTACCTGAGATGACATTTGAACACAGTGTTTCCAAGCCCAGGGAAAACCGAGGACAAGTTCAAGAAGCAAGTGAGTTCTGTCTCACAGGAACCAGAAGAGAAGCGGAACTAAGGTGGAGGGGACAAGAGGGAGCACAGCAGAGACAGGGCCACAGCCCAAGAGGCCAGGCGGACAGTACTGCACTCGCCTGGCATCCGTTTCCTGTTGCTTAGAGGGATTAGTTGGTATTTGTGGGCCACTGTATCCCCTGCAGGCACCACGGAAGGGTCTCTGGGCCTCCACATTCCCAGTATGTGGCCCCTTGCTCACGTCCCTGGGACTTCTAGCTTCCCTTCAGCATCTTTCCTTCTTGCCTTCCTCCTGCTACCCGCACTCACGGGCTTTTGCACTGAACCCAACCGGTCAATCAGGGAAATCGCCACGACTCGAGGTCTTCAACCACCACGGGCCACATTCCCCTTTGCACACAGGTCCTGCGCTCACTGGAATCAGCATCCAGACACCTGCTGCGCTGGCAGCCACGACTCACGCCAGGTGGTGTGAGGGCCCTGAGGCAGGGGGCGGGCTCTTTTCATTTCTTCAGGGTCCTCTGGATGCTGCATGGGGAAAGTGCCACCAGGGGACAAGAGTGAAAGTGGGGTGAGTCAGCAGGATAGCACTTACTAATGCACATTTCCTGTTCGTTACAAAGAGAAAGAATCTGCACAGCCTGAAATAGTAAAAATGGAAATTAGCCATAATGAATCAGCAACAGCAAATCAATTACTCCTTCCCCAGAAAGGACACCAGTATTGAATCACACTATTCATGGGCAACTTTGCCACACTCAAGTGCAAATTTAAATAACAATATTAGTAAAAGGTTATCTGAAGAAAAGCCTCAAATCAATGATCTAAACTTATACCTTAGGAATTAAGAAAGATTAAACCCAAAACACACAGAAAATAAATGAAAGAAATACAAAGTTAAAAAAACAATGAAACTAAAATAACTCTTCAAAAATGATTAAAGCTGTATAGCATTTTAAGAAAAAAGGTATCAAAAGTGAATGAGATATAACTATAGATTCAGAAGATATTAAAAAGGAAAGTAAGAATTGCAAAATTATGCCAATAAATGTGAAAACTTACGATAAAACAATTTCCTTAAAAAACACAAGCCATTCAAAAAGTAACTTCAATTGCCCTGTATCCATTAAGAGATTAAATTAATAGCTAAAATTCTTTCTCACAAAGAGAATTTGGAGACTAGATTCTATACAAACTCTTTCCGAAAAACAGAAGGAATATCATTCAATTCATTTCATAGATCAGCATGATTGATACCAAAAACAGACATAACAAGAAATCAGCTCCCCTTATGAAAGTAATCACAAACTTCAATAAAATTTGACAAATCAAATCTAGCAATGCATAAAAAGGATACATCATGACCGAGAGATTCATTACAAAACACGACTTTTATATTTGACTATCAATAGATTCTCCCCTAAATATGATTTTGAATAGTTCATGTTCCAAATTTTTTTTAAAGCCTCAGCAAACAAAGAATAAAAAGGAACTTTTCAACCTCAGAAATTGCATCTGTTAAAAACAAACAAAAAGGTTAAGATTCCTGGTGACTGACTGACTGCCTTCCCCTAAGGTTGAGAAAAGGCCAGCGTCAAGTCTTATCACATTTCTTTAACCTGTAGTGAAGGTCTGTGTTGATGCTGTAAGGAAAAAATTAGAAGCAAACAGACTGAATTGAATTTATCTGCAGATTACTTGACTATCTATGGGAGAATCTCAAGTATCTCCAAAAAAGGTTCCTAAAAACAAAAAATAAAACAAAACAAAAATAGTTTAACGAGGTCAAGGATAAAATCCAACTACTGGTATACACAGTAGCAGTTATTAGGAATAAAAATTTGAGACTAATTAAAAAGAAATTCCACCTTACAGTGGCATCAAAAAACATGAAACAACCTAGAAATCGCTTTGACTGAACACGTCACTATTGCTCAGCTGCAATCTGACCACGTCCCCAAGGGTTCCTGTGTTGGTACCTGGCCATCCAGGGCGATGGGAACGCTGGGAGGTGAGACACTCCAGAGAAGGAGACCGATGGGAGGTGGTTACCACCACACTGCTCACTCCTTCCTAAGGGGGGGGGGGGTCCTACTAGAAGGCAAAGCTGGCCCTTCCTCAGTGTGTGACTTCCTGTCTCTGACAGGTGCTCCCCCCACTGTGAAGGCATCTGCCATGAAGCAATTGAGCCCGAGCCTTCAACAGAAGCCAAAGAAAATGGGGCTGTCCGACCTTGGACTCTCAGCCTTCAAAATTGTGGGTAAAATAAACTTCTGTTCATTATACAACCTCAGGTATTTGTTACAGCAACACAAAGTGGACTAAGACAAGTCCTGTATTAACCAAAACAGTATGGTACTGGCAACAAGATACATAAGTTAATGGAACAGGACAGACAAAACGAACACAACTCACACATGCATACTGCCAAACGATTTTTTAGTAAGGTCTCAACGCAACAGGAGGACATTTAATTACTTCAACAAATGGTACTAGAAGAAATGGATATACACATGCAAAAAAAACCCCACAAAAATAATTCAAGAGTATCTAACACCCTTGGAATGTCCCGAGTGACAGTATCTTCTGAAACTCAAAGGCAGCCCTTCTCAACCAACTTCAATGTTCACACCACTGCAGTGACCCTCCTGGGCCCCCAGACAGTTCCTAACCCAGAAGAATAAGCGATGATGAAGCACTGGGACACACAGTTCACACTCAACACAGCCTGTGTGGAGTGGCATTTAATCAACAGTGGCTCTGTACTAAAATCTCCACCTAAAAAAATCCTCTAAACAACAGGATCTGGGGAGTTTCTATCAATGAACATGTCAACCTGCTTGGGAAAGTGATGATCACTGGGTTCTGGGATTATACAGGCTATTGCTAGGACCTTGGTGTTCTGTGAAGACATGCCAAAAGGTAGCTAGGTTTTATACTTATTGAAGGCAGAAAAAGCAGCACAATCTGCAGATTGAGAGCAGGCCACTGAGAAAGTTTCACTGGCCACGAGGTTAATGGTAGAGCTCCTGTGTATCTCTCCTTCTTCGGGCTGTCAGACCTAGCCTGCCTTACAAAAACTTGCTTCATTTCCCACCAGAGGAATTGAAGATAGCACTTGCTAACTGGTCCCAGTTGCAGGGCTTGGAAACTGTATTCTGTGCATGCACCCTGGATGTCTGTGATAAAAAGGTCATTATTACTTGCCCAGCCAGTTTGGTCACACTCCAATCTCCTGCCTCAGGGCATGGAAGCTCTGCAATCTCTACATCCCAATTTATCCTATAAACCTGTTCATTCAGCTGCTCCTTAGTTGTATTCTTCATAATCAACCAGTAACAGTAAGTAAAATACTCCCTTGAGTTCTGAGAATTGATTTAGCAATTCTCATTTCTGGCATTACTTGTGATTCTTTTCTCTAATACTACTTCTGAAACCAACCACTGGACAAGGGACCTGTACCAACTGTCCAATTCTCTGATTCTATGCAGGTTTCATTACATGGGCATGACTGATTAAACCCTTGGCCGTCAGTGAATAAACTCAACCTCTGACCCTTTTCTGTTTCCAGAGCCAAGAGTACTGAAAGTTCTAACCCTCTAGTCCCATAGTTGTAGTTCTACTAGAAGTTCTCACCTGAAAGCTACCTAGGGTTCCCCTGGCTTATATCATTACACTATAAACCAAAGGGATGCATACTCAGGAAATTTCCAGTATTTTAGGAGCTCTGTGCTTCAAACCAAAACAAAGACCAAATATGTGTTTTTATCATAACACCTCAATCTCTATCTCATAATATATTCAAACATTAACTCAGAATATAACATCCATCTAAAGGCAAAATGTAAAAACTACTAAAATACTACAAGAAAACACAGGAGAAAACCGTTGTGCTGTGCTTTAGAGATAAGACAGTGCTCCTTAAGCCACTGAAACAGTGTAAATTGTAAAAGAATCAGTCTCAACGTATACAGAAAAAGAAAAGCCATTGAAAAGGAGAAAACATTAGCAAAACATACCAGACAAAAGACTTGTGTCAAGAATATATAACAATATACAATATACGTTCTAAGAAACACATGGGGAAAAGATCCGAATAAATGTTTCACCAAAAAATATATACACATGACAAACACAAGATGCTAAAAATCATTAGAGAAATAAAAATGTAAAACCATAAACACATGATTACATATCTAGTAAGATGCCTAAAAGTAAAAAGATTGATAACATCAAGTATTGAAAAGGTATGAAACTCCTGGAATTCTCATACATTCATTGCTGGCAAAAATGCAAAGTGATAAGTTTTTTTGGAAAATAGCTGGCAGTTTCTTGAGTTTTGTTCTATTTTGTTTTCTTGGTATTGGGGATCAAAACTAGGGCCTTATGCATGGTTACCAGTTTCTTATAAAACTAAACATATTGTTATGGTAAGACTCAGTAACTCCACTCCAAAGTGTCTTCCCAAGAGAAATAAATCATTCATAAAGAGGCCTGCACATCAGTGCAGAGAGGATGCTACAGTATGGATGTGGAACGTCCCATCCCCTGCCGAAGGCCATGTGGTAAGGCCTGGTCTCCCAGTGGTACTCCCAGGAGCTGTGGAAGCAGCTTCAGGACAGGCCATCATCAGAGCTCTTTGGTCCCTGGGAATGTGCCCTGGAAGGGGACCGTTGGACCCTGACCTCTTCCTCTTTCCCTAAGCCCCCTGGTACACGACTGTGAGCGCTTTTGCTCTTCCAGGCATTCTAGCCTTGACGTACTTGCCTTGCTACAGACCCAAACCAATGCAGCTAATTGACCACAGACTGGAAACCCCAAACTGAGAACCACAGTAAAGCATTTTCTCTTAATTACCTCAGGTATTTTGTTACAGTGGTGGAACGCTAACTAACCTGACATCCAGACTAACATATCTAGAAGCAGTCTGCATAAAATCCCAAGATGGAAAAACTCAAGGGACTGTCAACTGATAAAGGAAAAATAATACCCATACAGTGAATGACTAACTACCAGCAGAGAAAATGAATACTCAGCAATGTACTGAAAACGGTACTTGGCCAAACAAAAAAAACAAAAACAAACAAACAAACAAACTGGATCTACTGAGTCATAGAACACGGGTGAACTCAAAGCATTATGCTAAGTGAAAGAGGCTAGACACAAAACACCACCTACACCACGAGTCCAATTATAAGAAACTCTAGAACAGACAAAATTGTAGTAGTGCCAAGGAGACCTGCATCTTAGAGACCACAGTAAAGGAGACTGACTACAAATGGGCAAGGAAACTTTTTAAGTGATGAACATGAATCATGAGTGTGATCATCATTTCAGTGTCTGTCAACACTCATCAATTACACTTAAAATGGGTAAACGTCACAGCAAGTAATTCATACCTCAAAACAGATTTTTAAATTTCTAACAAAGATCTACAACAACAAACTATGCTGACATGATAACCTAACATAAAACAAAATTTGTGGTATCTACACCCTTAGTTTTACTTACCACTTAACTAAGGGTCTGACTAGGTAAATAAATAAGTATGCAGCTAAGATTATGAAATAGTATTAAACAGATTGCTTCATTAGTCACAGGTTTCCACATGTCATGAGATCTGTATCTATTAGAACAGTATGCACTGTGTTCAATAATGCAGGCTGACAGCTTTAGTGAGAAGTGTTTAGTCATAACACAATTTACTAGAATTCAAAAGCAGAAGTAAAACGATCTTTTTTTAAAAAACCCACACTGATATAATTCGGTGAAACACTCAACTTACAGTTCTACACACAGGAATCAATTACCAAGAATTGTTTGTCATCTATTTTAGGAATTTCAAGTGTCAGTAATTTTTCATAAAATTTCACCTGAAAACATGATAAAAAACAACGCATAGGCACTCTGCGATTTACTATTAGAATACTTGTAAAAATAATGAACAGATGACTATGATTGCAAGTTTGTGGCTAATGCAGCAGATTCTGGCTAATTCAAAAGAACTTTTTCATAACTATTATAGACAACAATAAAATTTTTTGAGCGAACGTTTTGAAACAGAATTATTTTAGCTTTCAGGTGTAAGAAACAAAAAATATTAAAAATGAATAAACAATTTCTAAAACATGCGGCAGGGAAAGCACCACACATTCAGGTCAATCACTAATATAATCAGTATAACTGATGCTTCACAAGAAGCTCTGGCTATCAAAATATGTTTCCCAATATTCTAAGATGCACAGGCATGCCGTGAGCCCAGAGACAGGTTTCTAATCTACAAGAAAGATACACAACAGTGACTTCCAACCAACAGAGCTGCTAAGATGTGTAAATGCATGAATTATAAGAACTTAAGGAGACTTCAGAGACCAGTATTCGAGAGGCTAAAGCAAGATGATTGCTGCAAGTTCGAGGCCAGCCTAGGCTACATAGTGATTTCAGGACCAGCCTGAACTGCATAGTGAAACTGTCTCAAAAAGACAAAAACAGCCCAAAGAGAAAGAGAAAGACTTCATATTCCTTTTAGGTCTTAGATTAAAAACCTCAATACCGTACAGAAAGCCCTGCCTGGGGATAGGTAGCTCAATGGTAGAATGCCTGCTTAGTATGCACCAGGCCAAGGGTTTGCTCCCACTCCTGCTTTGACCCTGCCCTGGGAGTCAAATAGTTCCAACTAAGCCACTGGCTTAACCAGCCTTTTACCTCCTGGGGAGTCTGTAAATGAAAGAACAGAAATTATTCTATGAAATCTCTTTGTAGTCTAAAACTTTTCTTCTCAAATGTTTTAACAACTCAGAAATGTGACACAATTTATCAAAACAAAAAAATATACTAATACACTTTATAAGTTTTAAAAAATTATTTGCTACATATATATTTGCTCAATATAATTTGTCAATATAATGAAATTCAGATTTCAGAAAGTCTCAAGATAGAGAAAATATCACCTCTGATCTGTGATCTAACTTGCACAGCTCACACAGCTATAATAATACTGGGCATAATGTGCTGTAACTCTCTTATGTACGTGCCAGACTGTAAGAATCTTTCTTTATATGTATCCTGTTAGCTGCTTAACATTCTAATGAGTGCATGCATATATTTGTACAATGATTACTTATTACTATAATGAAGTGTTAGGGGAGACAAATGATAAAATTATTATTTTTATTAGGGGATGAAAGGAATAGCAAGATTTCTCTGTGTACTCTTTTGCAGACTTTTTAACTTACTAATACTAGTTTAAGTAAAACTTGATTAATGTAGATGAAACAGTTATCAGAAGTCAGAAAACGCCTGGTCCAATACAATGTAAGGCTCTCCTTAATAGTCCTTAATATTAGTACCTGTTTTCCTAGCACTTTAAAGGGTATAGGGAAAATAAAGTCAGCAGTCAGAATACTCTAAAACAATGGTGGTCTGGGATAATTCAGAGGATCATCTTAAACATATACCAACACTCCTAAACAAGCATCAGTGAACTGAAGTACTGTTTAAATACTAATTAATTTCAGCAAACACATGATTGAGTGTCTTATTATAATGCTGTGTTCTGAGAATACAATAAAGGACAAAGAATAAGTTCCTCTGCTCAAGGAATTTGGGGCAAGATCACTTTATAAGCCTTAAGTTTTAAGAAATGAACAAGGTACCATTAGAATCGATAAACAGGGAAGAGAAACCTTTGGGGAGGTGAAAAAGGAAAATGAGTGATTTGGGGGAGATGGGAGGCTTCAAAAGAATAACCAGTGAACAGGTCCACTGTTGCTGAGCAGTGTGTGTGTGTGTGTGTGTGTGTTGGTTTTTTACTATTACTGCTACTTCAGAAGGAAAATTAAAGATTTCATTATGTGAGGCAGCTACAGCAGGGCACATCTGTTAATTCTGGCATTCTGGGAGGCTGTAGCAAGTGCAAGATCATCCTGGGCAAACCAGCAACTTCAGTGAGACCCTATCTCAAAGGACGTAAGTCAACAAAACAGGTGCTGGGAATAGGGCGGGGAGCAAAAGCCTGGCAATACCCAAGATTGTCAAAAAGGTTTTATTACATGTTATGGCTGTGTCTAGATGTCCCCCAAAGCCTCACGCAGGCGTAGGCAGGGCTTTTTCAGAGGCAGACTGTGTGACACTGGAACCGATTCATGGTGCACTGCTAGGATCAAGGGCACTAGGATGAAGGGTGCAAGTGCTACTGCCCTGAGTAGCCTGGATAAGAAATGAGGGTAAAAATTGCTGTAGTCACCCCTTGTTTGCTTCGCTATCTTCTGCCCACCATGAACTGATTCTCCTCTGCAAAGCTTGTCTGCTCTGCCACCCTGCCCTGGAGCCAGCCGACTACAGATTGTAAGAATCTTTCTTGCTAACTATGAGCTAACCCGCTGCTAACTATGAGCTAAGTAAACCTTTGTCCTTTAACTTTGTGTGTCAGGTGTGTTGTCCCAGCAACAACAGAAAAGTAACCAAGACATCACATGAAAGACTCCATTCTTTAATAGTAACTAATGAAAATAGTGTGATTAAACATTAGATATTTATGTCACTTTAGGCCATGATAAATTTAAGTATTCTTTTAACTAGGTAAAAAAATTTTATTGACCTAGAATCATACAAATAAATACAGATACACTTACTAGATTGTCTATTTAAAATCCAGGCAGAGAAACCCTTTCACAGAAATCTGAAACAATAGTCCCAAATGACAGAGTGAATTACTAAAATAACTTATTTGCACCTATTTTCCTAAATTAAAATACTGACTTTAACAGGATACAATAACAAATCTTGTGAGTTGAACTATTAAAGATTATCCTGATCACATGAAAAATTAGAAGTACATAAAGACAGATTAAATTGAAAAGTATTCAAGGCTAACTTGCTCATCTGATAAAACAGTGCTTTGTATATTATTTAATATGTCCCTTAACAGGTACCAGCAACAGACAGCTACACACTGCAAGAAATCACTAAAACCCTTTCTAAATAGTATCATTTGTGCAGAGAAGCAGAATAAATAAATGGAAGCCAAAGAAAGGGTAAAGTAAAAAGACTTCTATCAGTAATTATAGTGTGGTAATTACCAAACCTACTGCTCTGCAAGGACAAACACTAAGTGAATGCCAACAGTGCCGTCTTGCCTTCACAGTATCACTGCCACTCCTCAAAGATTCACGCGCTCAGCCCTTGTTAAAATCCCTGAAACACATCACAGCTTCCTAGCTAGCTGCTCTATCGTCCCAAGAAGACTGCAAAGCCACCAATCATGGTGTGAGAACAATTTACCTCGAGACCATGCTCAACTGGTCTAAAAGTTTCTATTCTAAAAGTTACAGAAATAAGAATCATAATCCTCTTGGGATAAGTTCCCCATATTGTTTAAGAAAAAAAGAACTTGAAATGTGTGTAAAACCTTTAATAAGAACCACAGAGTTATCATGTATTTACTACTATTGGCCCTGAATCTCCGGATTCCACATCTTCTTAATTAACCACCCACAAAGAGAAAAATGGCAGGGGGGGGGGGAGATCTATATTGAACAGGTGCAAACATTTTTCTTGTTAGTGTTCCATAAACAATGTAGTATATAAAACTATTTCTATAGCGTTTACATTGCACTGGGTATTGCAAGTACTCCAGACACAATTTAAAGTTTATGAGAAGATGTGGATAAGCTCCATGCAAGCACCACATCATGTCACATAAGAGACCAAGGGCCCATTCTAGTGCACTGTACTTTCCTGACACTGTCACAGTGAAATCTCTTAACACCCCTAATAGGCAGCAGAATGGCCCTTGACAGATGGGAAGGCAGAGGTCTGGAATGTCAACCACCACAGTCCAAGCACAGGAGTGCACTGATGCCATCAGGAGTTGAATCTAACCCTTTTAAGTATGTTACACTACATTTGAAAAAAGCAAAAAAAAAAAACCCTACCAAAGCCAAAATATAACCCACTTGTGCTATTACTCCTAAGTGTTCATAAATCTACCATGTTTTAAGGTAAAACACTGAAGTTTAAAAAGACGGAGCACACTAAAGGACATCAACCACAATTAAGACACCTCTAAAAACATCTGTCTCCAAATATTCTCTCACATTCTCAGAACTGTTCCAGGTATGTATTCTTCATATGCAGTAAACACTTGCTTAATCAACAGAACAGGGTGGTGGTTTCCCTAAATATCAGACTACTTCGAGGGGATAATTCCACCTATGGTTGACTGAAAAAGTGTACTTTATGCTTTAAATTCTACCTTTATTTGCTTCCTGGTAAATTATAAGGCACCACAAATTACAGGCCTTTCTCATCTTGATCACCTGCATTTCTTACTAATTGAAACAGATTCACTGAATAACTTAGAAATAGTAAGAAATAAGTAAAATGCAAGCTACATTAATCTTTAGCATTGGTAATGCAACAACAGAAAAACATACAGCTTTTGCTGCCGTGAATACCAACCTGGAAACACTGTACAACCACAGGCACACACCCAGGTGGGTGCTGATGTAACCACCAATTTCCAAAGCAAACTCCACAATGAATGCTTTGGGACGTGGCAGGCATGCTGGTCAGTTAAGAGTACTGTTTACACCACTGAAAGTACACAGCATAATTCTGGGACAGGCAACTGGACTTTCCCTTCCCAACAGATGTTTCATAAATACTACTCATGTGCCACAAATATTTCCAGAGCTCAAATTATGTTTCAACTTCTAAAACAACTCACATTACAAATTTTTCTTTATAAGTACTTTTTCTTGTAAAACAGTAAAAAAAACAGACAAAAAGAAGTTGCTTGCTGGCAATGAAGCTCAAACCACAGGACATTTTAGGAAAACAGACTTTAACATAATTTCATAATACGAGAAAAACTGGCTATTATTTCATAATAAAATTCACTTACATACCAGCACAGAATATCCCTGGGACTTCACTCCTAATTATTATGGTCCGAACTTTCTTATCAGATTTTAAAGCATCCACAGTTTTTGATAACTAAACCAAAACAGGGAGAGTAAGGAGGAAAAAGAAAAAAAATTATTTTTAGACTAGTGATATTTACATTAGATCTTAATATTAGAAATAAACATTTTAATGTTCACACTCACCGTTTTTACAAGATTTTTACTGAGTGAATTTTTGGCATAAGCTCTGTTGATTCCAAGCACCAGGATTCCTAGTTAAAGAAGGGGTGGGAGTGCAAAACAAGACACAAGAGTTAGCGCAGTATTCCAAAACCTGAGACTCTAACATGTCTAACCAACACTGGCCTTAACAAATCCACCACCTCCTTCAAATTCCTGGCCTGTGCTCTATCCTTATTTTCATGCTTAACTTCCTTTTCAAAACAAGCCTTTTTCTTTAAACCACAGTACATTCATAAATTTTGCAACACTAAATCAGACTACCTGGGGGAGGGCCACACTAACTGGTAAAAATCTGGAATCCCAGGATACTACTTAAAGTCTGCGTTTGTCATCTTCAGGCATAAAGAGGTGATCACTGACAAAAGCTAGTGGCATGCTGGGATCATCTGAGCTGCTTTCTGCGAGGATGCCAGCTGCCACAGCTCATTCACCTCTTCCTCTGCGGCACCTCGCAGTTGTCAGCACTCACATCCCGGTTTCTCTCCTGACTTCTGTCCCACACTTAAACTGAGGGCACCTTCACAGTGAGAGCACACAAGCAACTCTAACACAATCCACAGAAAACAAAGTTTACTATGTCTTGCACTAAACCCAGGCCTCCTGCCTTCCTCCCCTAAATTTTATCAGAGAGCATCATACCAATCAAAGGACTCACATCAATTTTCTAAACACCAAACCTACATATAGAATTCATATTTCCTTAAAATCCTTTAATTACTTATTTCTCAATATCTGAATTCAAAGACCTTAAGTGGATATTCAAAGTTCAATACAATCTTTAAAGCTTCCTGCCCTAAGTTAAGCACAATTTTCTCCACATAATTGAACTGCCTTTCTCCAGGCTGAGAATAGTCCTTACATGTAGAGTTAAACAGAAGACAGTGAAATGTACACCTCTCCTGTCCAAGAAACTGGACAGACATATTTTTAAGGAAAGTACAAAGATGATTTCAGCTCACAAGATCTTCAAGAATCCCAAGTGATTTCAGTGTGCAGAACAACACAATACACAACGTCTACCTATGGCAGGCTCTGCATGACCTTGAATAGATGGCAATAGCCACCTCTAACTGAGCATGTTAATGCCTAAGAGCCTGAGGTGGATTAACTCACATAACCCCCGTGACCAAGGGACAGGCACCACACTTATCATCAGTTAACAGACAAGGACCCTGAGACTTCAGAGGTTCAGTGCCGTCAGACAGTAAGCAGCAATCAACTCCACATCGCCACCACTATGCCACCCTGCTCAACTTCAGTTCCTCATGAAGAAAATTAAGCAGCTAAAACTTGATGCATTTATTCAAATATATTGAGTATGCATCACGGTGCTTGGTCCTCTAAAAGGGAAAAACAAACATTAACAACATTGAAATACACAATTCAAAATGTTTTACATGCTACAAATGGTGCAACAGTATCTCATTGCCAGAACTGACAGGGTCTGGAGGAAAGGGGGAGACCCCAAATAATCCACACAAAAACTGCAGCAAAGCTTGCATGGCAATTATATAGTAACACAACCAAAAATGAAATCAGAAAAATAATTTAATAATAGGTATTCTACTTTGCAACACAGCATGTTAAGAAGCCGAAAACATTCACTCAATCCTAAAAAGTAAAACCCTAAAGAAACTGAAAAAAATAAAAATTTTAAAAACTCTCCTCAGATCTATTAGAGAAGAGCTAACATTACTTAGTGTCCCTAAAACTGGAGAAACATAAGAGAATGTGGAGAACCCTGGCTTGCCTGAGCAGAAATCCACAGGTACAAACCTCCGCGGGGAGCACCGCGAAGGCACCAGGGCGCAGAAGCCCAGAGGCAGCAGATGGTGGCTGGAGCGGTCTATGTGGAAGGGGACAGGGTCTCTGGCTAAGTGCTGACTCTGAGCTTCAGGATGTCACAAAAGAAACCACCAACACTAGACGACAGAGGAAAAAAGAACAGATCCAAGAACTAGGGGACAATTACAAAGGGTATAATACAATGAGAATTCCAAGAGGAAAAGAAAATGCAAAACAACAACGGTTGATAATTCCCTCAAATTAATGTCAAACATTAACCCACAGACCCAGAAAAATAGGAAAAAGTCAAGAAAAATGAATGCCAACAATATCAACCAGAATATACAATTTTCAAACTGAAGATAATGGAAGATAAATAAAAATCCTGAGAGGAGAGGAAAATAAACACCTCTAATAACAATGTAAGAATTCTGCTGGTCTACTGCAGGGTCCCTACACGCAGGGATTTTGTAGCCATCCTGGTATCGACCTCTGGCTCGAGATCTGTGCTGGTACCAGTGTGAACAAACCCGCCGTATTGCCGGTCACATGGAAGCATGGCACACAAGCAAGTACCGTACAAAATCCTCGCTAAGGGTGACAACCACTCTACTGCTACTGGTCTACACACTTATTCTTCTGTTAATTATCATTTTAGGCTGTATTCCTACTAACAAAAAAATTTACTATAGGACAGGATGCCATGTTATGCCGGCAGCATCCGCAACTGTTCTGTCTTTACTGTCTCCCAAGGGCATCCTTCTGCTGAGCCTGATTTAAACTAACTGTTCAGTTCACCCTGGGCCCAGAGGCAAAAGGCAGTACCACCTAGATATGGAGCAGCGACACCACAGATTCACGACTGTACACAGTGTGTGCACACAACGACAAAACTGCCCATGACTCAGCTCCCAGAGCAGTTGTTTCCATCTTTAAGTAACACATGATGCTGTGCTGAGGTGCTGAGGAAAGAAATCACCAAGCCAGAATTCTGGATACTATAATAAAATCCTCCAAAAAAGAAGGATGAACAAAGTTTTTGTCAAATACAAAAAAAAAAAAAAAAATCTAAAATTTTTTGCCAGTACAAGTGCCCTATAAGAAATATCAGGAGAAACTTCTCAAAGAAGAAAATTTTATAAGTCAGTAACTCATATTTACATAATGAAAGGAAAAGCATCATAGTAGAAATAAGTGAAGGTAAAATAAAAGTTTATTTTTCTTTTTCTTAATTGATTTAAGAAAACAATTTTTTTAAAACATTACCACTGGAGGAGGGTTTGCTCCTGGCATGTGCCAAGTCCTGGGTTTGATCCCCAACACAGCATTAAAAAATAAAAATAAAAACAAAGTAAGCAACAATGGGTTCAGTTACATATGCTTACGTAGGAAGAAAATAGAGACAAATGAAGTACTAATAAAGGCCAGGAAGTAGCTGAGTGGTAGAGCACTTTCCTTGCATATATGAGTCCTTTGGTCCAATCTCAAACATGGCAAGGAAAAAACAAAACACAAAAATAAATACAGATAGCTCAAATTCATAAGATTGAACATCTTCACAATACACAAATTAACTGGACTTCTAGAAAGCTGGTGGAGTGGAGAGCAGCAGCACAGCAGCTACTGTGAAATTTGGAGTCCAGAGCCTGAAATATACCAACATGGGGAAGAGAAGGAGCAGGGTGGATCCCTCGGATCTGAAGCAACAACTGGAGCCCACAAGGGAGAGCAAAGAGGACTTTACTGCAAAAGAAGGAGTTGGCAAAAGCACTTTTTCCCTGAATCCTAGCCTGCAGCATGAGAGGTGGCTTGAACCTACAGAGACACAGGGACCATCAGCCACCCGGATGCTTCTGCACCAGCAGAAAGGAGCAGTGGATGCTGCAGGGTCAGAGGCTGGTGAGTAGCTCCAGTTCAGATATCCTCAGGAGACCCCGATTAGTTCGCTGCCACTCTGGAAAGAAACCAGCTGCACCTGCACCACAGCCACTGTGGACTCACTTCATCTATTGGCTCCCAGTGTCAGGGTGAGGTGCAGCCATGGAAGACAGCCAGGGTCAGGGAGCCAAGTTAAAGCCAGCAACAGGCACCCAGAGTATTGAGGACTGAGTAACTCAGGTCCCAGCCTCACAGCCAAAACCCAGAATCAGCCTGAACCTCAATGGAGCTGAAAGCACAGGTTTGCAGGATTATCCACCATCCTGCCATAATTCTACTGCAAGCTTGCTGGAGTTAATCAGCACGGATCTGGGCTCTGTGTGTCTACCAGTGACAGAAGAGACAGGCCCTGAAGTGGACATGCTTTTCCTTCTTCTTTGCTTTTTTCTTCCCCTCATTGTTTATTCGGGTTTTATGTTTGTTTTACATTTTGTTGTATTACTACAAATCTTATTCATATGGCTAAAGGTGGCAAATTAATAGTTACCACAGTTTGTCATTTTCTAAACTGTGCTTGATGCTGTTGCATTGGCCAAGGTCACATAGTTGTTCCAATCAGTTTTTCTTCCTTGTATGCCAGGACCAAGACTGTTTGAGGACCATAAACAGTATTACAGGTAGGTGCCAAAGAGCCAGGGGCTGGGCCAAACAAGCAGTAACTTCTCATCCCCAAAAGAAATTGAAGAGGTAGGATCTTGCAACAGATTCAAAAGCCGAAAGCCAACTACATGTAGAAGACATCTCTAAAAAGTAGTCATTCCCTAAGGAGTTCTCAGTACCAGCAAGGAAGCTGCCTACCATAAGCAATTTACAAGCATTGATGCAGAAAGTTAACTAAAAAAAAAAAAAAAAAAAAGAGCCAGACAGAAAGAAAATGAGAAGATACAAAAACAAGCTGCAACCCTAGATTTCCAGCTCACACAATGCAAACCCAGGGTGGGAATGAGGCAGCAAAATTCAAAAGTCAGCCACCTAAACTCTCTGCAATGCTACATTGGAAGGAATAAAGCAAATCAGATTTCCTGAAAAATACCAGGGAGCCATGTAAAAGTACAGTATTCTATCCTCACACTGGGTTATTCTGCTGTGTATACTTTCAATAAAATCTTTAATCTCCTGGGTATCTGTAAAAATAAAAAATGCTAGATGATGCAAAAAAGAATAATATAAAATAGATCAGTCATTAAAATAGCAAACAATAGCACAAATAACAAAAAACCAGTTCACAGAAGTAATGGAAAAAACTTCCCAACCATGGAAAAAGAATTTGACACAGAAGTGAAGCACAGAGAATTTCATTTTTTTTATTTAAAGAGAAAGAAATTAAAAACAATGATAGAGAATTTCATAATAGAAAACTAACAGTGGTTAATATATTGCATATTGCTATCTTCCAAGTAGTTGCAAGATATAGGCATGCAAAACTGATAAAGTAACACAAGCACAAACTATTCTTTTCAATGAACAAGAAATTAGTAGTACAATTATATTAACTATCTTGTGTGTACTTGTGTGTGTATATATAGATATTATTTTCCCTTTTCTCCCCTTTCCCTCATCCCAATTGTTCTTTCCTTCTGAGCAGTTTCTTTGCCTTTCACGATATCCACTGTATTTTTTGGATCTTATATACTCTTTCAGTTTCTTACATCAACAAAGACAATACAGTGTTTACATATGCAAGTCTGACTTATTGTGATTATGAGTATGGTCTCTAGTTACATCCATTTGCCTATAAAAGCCTCTAGTTTATCATTCTTTATACTTTAGTACTCCATTGTATAAAATATCACAATCTTTTTATCCATTCCTCAGCTGATGGGCATTTGGGTTGTTTTCAAGATTTAGCTGTTACAAACTGTGATGCTATAAACATGAATGCACATATATTGGTATAGTATGATGTTTTTAATTCTTCTGGGGAAATACTCATAAAGGGAATAGCTGGGTTGAATGGAACCTCTCATCCTAGTTTTTTGAGGAATCTCTACATTGATTGCCACAATGGCTGCACCAGTCTATACTCTTACCAACAATGGAAAAGGGTTCCTTTTTCCCCACAGCCCCGCCAGCATTTGTTATTGGTTGATTTCTTGATCTTGATTATTCTTTCTGGAGTGAGGTGGAATGTCACTGTTATTCTAATTTGCATTTTGTGAATGATCAGTGATGTTGAACATTTTTTCATATATTTATTCACCATTTGCATTTGTTCATCTGAGAAGTATATTTTCGAATATTTCAGATGCCCATTTTTGAATTGAGTCTTTGAATTTGGGGGAACCTGATTTTTTTCAATTCTTTATTTGTTCTAGATAAAAGTCCTCTGTCTGAGGGACAGTTGGCTATAATTTTTCCCAATCTGTGGGTTTTCTTTTCACTGTTAGTGATTTCTTTTGAGGTAAAAAGAAAAAGCTTTTTAAAAGATGAGATCCCAGTCATTGATTCTTTGAAGTACTTCTGTGCAGTTTGGGTTCTGCTGAATTCTCCGCCTACCCCTATGTCTTCAAGTTTTCTACCTACTTTGTCTTCCAGCACATTTAGCGCTTCTGCTTTAATATTTAATCCTCTGACCCATTCTGACTTTAGTTTAGTGCAGGGTGATGGGCATGGTTTAAGTTTTCGTCTGAGACATGTGGAAAGTCAGGTTTTTTTTTAGCTCTATTAAAGAGGTTGTCTTTCTTCCAGTGAACACATTTGGCCCCTTTTTCAAAGATACAGTGACTCAGTGTACTTCCAGTTGTACCTGTATCTTCTAATCTGGTCCACTGGTTGTCAGGTCTGTTATTTTATCACAGCAGCTTTGTAGTATAATTTCAAGTCAGGGGTTGAGATGCCTCTTGCCTTGCCTTTGTTGTTACCCAGGGCTGACTTTTCTATTCTAGGTCTCTTCTGGTTCCAGATGAATTTTAGGATGTTTTCTCTGTATCTATAAGGTATGCTAACGGTATTCTGATCACGATTGCATTAAATCTGTGTAACAATTTTGGGAGTGTGGCCATTTTCACAATGTTTGTTCTTCCTAACCAAGAGCAACGGACATCTTTCCATTTTCTGACATCATCTTCAATTTCCTTTTTCAGAGTACTGTATTTTCAATGTACAGTTCTTTTACTTCCTTTGTTAGACTGATTCCTAAGTATTTCATTTTTTTAGATGCTCTTGTGAAGGATGTGGTTTCCCTAATTTCTCTCAGTGAGTATGTGTTTGTGTACAGGGATGCTATTGATTTCTGAGTACAACAGGAAATTACATAAGGATAAGTCAATACATGTCAGTCATATCCTTCAATGCCAATAGTCTCCATTCACCAATCAAAAGAAATGGATATGATGGAGTACTACTCAGCTATAAAGGAGCGTAAACTGGAGGCTTTTACAGATAAGTGGATGCAACTAGAGACCATATTCATAAGTGAAATAAATCACTCATGTGTAAACACTGTATTGTTGTCACTGGTGTAAGAAACTGAAAGTAAGATCCACAAGTTACAACCAATGAAAGGGAAAGAAACTACTCAAAGGAAAATCACATTGTTTGATCAATTTTGCATGTCTATATCTGATAACCTGAGCAACTATTCTGAAGATAACACTATGCAGTAAAACAACCACTGTTAAATTCCTATCATCTTGTTTTGAAATCCTGTTTCACTATTGTTTTTGTTGTTATTTGGCTTTGTGGTTTTTCTTTTCTTTGATTGCTTTTTTATTTTTCTGTGCTTTTTTTCTCTTTAAAAAAAAAGAATGCATCAAAAAAACAAGATCCAACAAAACATTCCATATAAGAAACACATTTAAAGCAAAAAGAAAGTCATGCATGAAAGTCAAAAGATGAAAAACAATACTCCATGCAACAAGAAGCCAGAAAAAAGCAATGGTAGCTATTCTATTTGCAGACAAAGTGAATTTCAAGCCAAGACTGATCAAGAGAGACAAAGAAGGTCACTACATACTTGTTAAGGAAACAGTCCAAGAGAAAGCATTAACAATCATAAATATATATGCACCATATAGCAGCACCCAACTATATAAAAACACCAGGTTAGGACCAAACATTAACAGTCACAAAAAATCAAATAAGCACTAATACAATTGTAATGGGGGCCCTCACTACCCCACTGTCACAAATAGATCAACTAAACAAAAAAATCAACAATAACAAAAGGACTGAACCAAAGCTCTGAACAAATGGACTCAGTAGCTGTCTTCCACTCCATAATATCAGAATATACATTCTCAACTGCTCAAGGGACATTCTCCAAAACTGACCACATGCTAGCTCCTAGGATCTTCTTGAGCAAATGCAAAGAAACGGAAATCACCCCAAGAATATTACCAGGCTACAGTGCCATGAAATTGGAAATCAATGGCAAAAGAAAAAACAAAAAGTACATAAACACATGGAAATTAAATGACATCCTCTGGACAACCAATGGATCACAGATAAAATTAAGAAATTTGATAGTTTCTACAATTAAACAGTAATGCCAATACAATGTACCAGAATTTAATGAAAGCAGTCCTACAAAGGAAATTTATAACAATAAATTCTCATATCAGAAAAACAGCTCAAATAAACAACCTAATATGGAACTTCAGGCTTCTAGAAAAAAGAAGAGCATCTATCATTCTATGTCTATGGAATACCGAGCAGAGATCAGGAGTTCCTAGAGGCTGGGGAGGAGGAAATGGAAGAAGAGTAAAGCAGAAGTTTATTCTGGGGGTTCTAAAGGGGGTAATGAAAGTACTATGTAATCAGATAATGGTAGCTAATAGTAAGAAAAGAGCAAAGGAGGCAGAATGCACAGCAGGATGGCAGTGACATACTTAGCAAGAACCCTGCCAATCCCACTGGTGGACATCATTAAAACTAAAACATGTGATCCTAACACTTGGGAGCTGAAGTAGGAGGACCACCACCAGGTTAGGACCAACCTGGGCTACATCAGTGAGTTCAAGGCCAGCCTGGAATATATTCCAAATAAACAAAAAAGGTCAAGACACACAAAAACACACTTGAACAAATGAAAACACATACCATGTTCTTACATAGGGAAAATTAACATGAATACTTCAAAACAATCCCAATTTTGAAACTACTGATGAAGATGCTAATGTTCATGGGGAAAATAATGCAGTATACCCCCCAAAACAGAAAGCAATGATAAAGGAGAGAGGAACCAGCCCATCATATACCAAAACATAACATAGCATCTTAATACAACACTAGAAGTAAAATTTATGTGATAGTAAAATAATAAAACGTCTGGAAATTCAGTTAAATTTAGATAAAACTTTTCAAATCCGTGGGTAAAAAAAATGAACAAATGGTGTTGGGATGACCTGGCACCCACAGATAGAGGGTTCCGAGGTTATGCAGCCAAGATCACTCTGGCAGAGACTCCGATCCAGTGGATTTCTGCTATCCCTCCTCGCTAAACACTAGCTCCCCTCTCCCCTACTAAGCACTCCCACAGCATCACGCATTCTTCATGCACCATCCATGACCTAGCAGCACCACGATGCCTCTGAATGTTCCGATGACCTCTCTGCAGCCACTGCCACACCCTTTAAATATTCCTGTTGGTATTCCCTGAGCATTTGCTTATTTCTGACTCAAGAAGGTTTTCCAGGTTCCCGTTACATTTTTCCAGTTCCAGAAAGAAAATCAGCTATTTTTTCAAAGAGCACTGGCTTATGTTTATCAGAAAGCTGTATTCAGAAACCATGATCCAGGTACTAAATATCTTTACTATCATGGTAGCGTCATGGCTTTTAGGTTATTTCAGTGCACAAAACTAGATGATAATGTGCTTATGGTTTTTAGGGTTACCTGAAAGCATAGTGTATCCTAACCCTAACCCTAAATGTACCATTCCAGGTTTCTTTCACACCTTGTGTTCCCTATTCTGTATCTGTACTTTTTCCTCCCACCATAATGAAAAATCTCATTCCCAAAAACAACCTTTTTCATTTGTCCTACATAAAAAAAAAACAAAAGATATTAAGAAGTATATCTATCTACCTCTGCTAACAAACATACTATATAAAATTTAAGATTCTTTTTGATTTATAATTCCTAACTGGAGTAAAAGGTAGCAATTCTTTAAAAAAAAAAAATTGAACTATGTGTAGATGATTCTAGTTCCAGAAGGGAAATGAATAGCACTGTTACAGAGAACAGGAGGAAAACACTGAGAATGCTAGTACTTTATTATTACCAGGAAGCAGCACAATGTTAATTTAAAAATAAATTTAGATTAGCCATAAATGTATATTGCAAAACTCTAAGGAAATCACTACAAAACATTTAAAGAAGTGTAACTGATAGGCTAAGAAACAAAATAAGGGGCTGGGGATTTAGCTCAGTGGCATAAGCGCCTGCCTTTGCAAGCAGGCAGTCATGAGTTCGACTCCCGGTACCGATAAAAAAAAAATTGAAGAAACAAAATAAAATCATATAAAATGCTTGATCAGAACCACAGGAAGCAGTAAGACAGACAGACAGACAGACAGACAGACACACACACACACACACACACACACACACAGAAAGAGAGAGAATGCCTAAGCAACAGAATGAATAAACAAACAAGGACAACAAAGGCTGGAAAAATATTTTAGGTACCTGCCTACCATGTCCCAGGATTCAATTCCCAGTTCTGCAAAAAAAAAAAAAAAAAAAAAATGTGTAACAGGCACGATAGTGCACACACTTCTAAACTCAACACCTGAGAAGTTGAGACAGGAGGACTGAAGGTTCAAGACCAACCTGAGCTACATGGTTTAAAAGCTTAACACAGAAATCATTAAACACAGATGATTTCATTAATAAATTCCTCTAAAATACCAACAAAATGACATTGTTTTTCTACAATCTTCTTTAGAAAATCAAGGTGTAAGGCAAATATCCCAGCTCATCCTATGAAATTAGTACACCTCATTCTAAAATCAGACATTTAAGAATGAATATCTTTCATAAACATAAATGTGAACACTCTCAAAATACAAATTCTCAAATGAAATCCAACCATATGTAAAATAGATTTACACCACAAGCAAGTGGGGTTTACTCTAAGTCTCCAAGTACAGTCAATATTTAAAAATCATTTAATGTAATTCATCACATCAACAGATTCAACAAGTAAAACCATGATAACCCAAATGGACTCAGAAAAATATATGACAACATTCAACATGATAAAACACTCAGCACACAAACTTAAGGAATAAAGCCTATCTGAAAAACTTACTAACATCACACTGAATGGTGATGTCTGAATGCTCCTCCCATTTTCACGATTCTGGCCACTGCTGTGGAGGCTCCAGACTCATCAACTGTAAGAAACAGAACTTTCTGCAAGCACCGGGTCAAGAGTTCCATCCCCCAGGAACAAAAGAAAAAAAAGAAATAAGAACTAAAAGATACCCGTATTGAAAAGGTAGGAGTAAAATTACCTTATCTGCAAATGAAAGTAGTAAGAAATTCCTAAGACATTATTAAAACAAAAAAGGGGCCAGGGATTTAGCTCAGTGGCATAAGTGCCTGCCTTGCAAACGTGCAGGCGGTCAAGAGTTCAATCACCGAACCAAAAAAAAAGATAAAAGTTCATCAAAGTTGTGCAACTTGTGCTGTGCAAAAATCAATCGTATTTCTATGTACTGGCAATGAACAATCTGAAAATGAAGTTAAGAAAAATCCCACTTAGCATCAATCCAAAAGAATAAAAGATTGAAGAACGGACTTCATCAGAGTAGACAACGCACTGAGAAAGTAGGTAAGCTCCAGTGAACCGGGGAGGGGGCAATGGGGAACCGCAGCACAAGGACTAGACCTTGCTGACCATTACTACACAACTCTGAATGAAGTAAAGAAAGGCACAATGTGAGATCTTCACATCACAGTTTATGAATTACATCTCAGTAGAAAATAAGTACAAATATCTCAGAACCTACTTTACTAAGATATAAGTCACATAACCATAAAATATATTAAAGTGCATTTTTATAACATGAAAACAGACCTATCACAGGCCGCTGAGCAGTCCAGTGGACTGGCAGGGGATGCCTAGCACAGAGAACACAGAAAGCTCTCCCAGACACTTGGGAGATGGGATCCTGTCCTGGATGTGCTGCATGAGGAGGCCAGGATCAAGAATGACTCTGCACTATGCATCTGCCTGCTCTATTTCTGCCAGAAGGTTTGCAAAGATGATCTTTGAAATAGCACACAATTACAGTAGATGATACATGGTACAGCTTACCACACCACGGGAAGGCAGGCTGGCAGAGCAAAGGGAAGAGTCACTCCAGGAAAAGTGTGCTGTATCCCAGACACACAAAAAAAGGCAGGGCAAGGCAAAGTCTAGATTCAGTGGCAGAGAAATAGACTGTGAGGCCTAATGGTTGAGAAGGTTTTACAGGACCCATGACAGGTTTTTAACTGTGCAATCAATGATTCTTAGGCTTCGGAGAGTAACCCTAGCAGTAACGTGAGGAATAAACTGGGAAGGAGAATGACTGGAGGCCAACAGACCTACGAAAAAGATGAGAAGAGCCGCCAAGACCAGACTCCTGCTCTAAAACGCTGTGGGATGGACAGTCATGAAAGAAATGACCCCCTAAGAAACAATGCTACCTGACTGCATGCCTGACAAGTGAAATGCAGCTAAATTTGCCCAGGAACCCTCCCTATCCACTGCCTGGTAAGCATAGCCTTGGAACTCCTCTCACCTGCCAAACCCTGCAAGTATTGAAGCTCTCTGCTCTCACATGCCTTTAAGACTAGCACTCCAGGTATTCTTCACGATGCTTTCCAAGTGCTTCTTAAAAACCCTAATATATTCGATTTTCACTTTTGCATAATGGATTATAGGTGTTCAATAAATGTATGCCAAAACTAAATGCCTGGTCCCCTGCCCTAACCTGAGCAATGTGCTGTGCCGCCCTTTTCGAGACCCCTCCAGCCCTTTCCAGCACTGCGAGCAGAAGGAACCAAGTACCCTCGTATCTTCTGCACAGTCCAGGCCTGGCGTCTGCCTCCCAGGCACACGGAAGCACAAGGACAAAATCAATCACCTCCTGCACACTGTCTGCCCCCAGAGCTCAGCAAGACAGAAAGTGCTCTGAATCATTTAACTGAAACGAAACAAAACTAACTTCTAAGATAAAAAGACACGGGGAAACTGCTTCCGAGTCCGGGCTCTGCAAGACGAAAGTGTATCCTCCCCGCAGCGTCCGCAACCGCACAGGTGCGGCCCGCGCCGCCCGACGCGACCTTGGCGCGCAGCTCTGAGGAGGCGCGCGAGGCCCCCGAGATGCAGCCCAGGCCGCCGCTCACCGCGGTTCTCCTCCTCCAGCTGCCGCACCCGCAGCTCTTCCTCGCTCTTCACCTCCGAGACGTAGCCCCTCCGCGGGGCGGGACCCCCGGCCGCGGACGCCCAGGCCCGGGCCCACAGAGCCGGGCCCACCCGCCGGCCGACCCACGAGCCGGAGAGCCGCCAGCCGGGGCCGAGACGCGCGCGGCTGGCCTGCACGGTGCCCAGAGCGCCCGGTACCGCCGCAGCCGCCGCCATGTTGTCTGTTTACGGCGTGCGCCCCGCGGCCGCCCCGCCCCCGCGCAGCGCCGACGCGCACGCGCACTCGGTGCCTCCAGTGTCTGGCCCGCCTCTGGGCCCCCCGCAGGCGGCGTGCTCAGAGCTTGGCCCAGCGGGTGTCAGCGCAAAAAGGAGAAAATGGTTTCCCAAACTGTGCAGTAGTGGAGCGCAACGTGCTCGGAACCGCCCAGGAACGCCAGGCTTCACTCTTCGGACCAAGTCTTTAGAGTTGTTTTGTTAAGCCACGAAAGTGACCTAACGCGTTCTGTTTCGGTTGGACTGCAAAGTGTGACAGCCTGGAGTAGGGCACTGCCTGATTTTGAGTCGCAGTTCCCTATCTCAGCTACGTGCCCTGCCTGGCGATCAGGGCGGGTGGGGTGCAGCAGAAGAGGACAGAGGCACTGTGAATGTGCGGCCTGCAGGTGGGCCTTCCCAGAGAAACTGGAGCAGGCCCTGAGTCTCAGCAAGGGACTCTGAAAGCCAACTTAGAGAAATTGCCACTAGCAGCAGTTCTCAGACCTCCACCAGGTAGCCACGCTGGGAAAGACGCGCTGCAGTGCACACATTCCTAGTGCCATACACGTTCTGCTGTTGTTGCATGGTGCCCAGGCATCCTACACGTTACACCTGATCAGTTTTTAGCCAAACGAGTGAATTTTATTCTGCTTCTGCTTTAGGAATGAAGTTGAAAACCGATTGTATTATGTCTTTTGTCAAGGGCATCGGGAGAAATTCTTGAAAGTTAGGCCAAGGAAAAATTACTTCTTTGCTGTCTCTGTGCTTTTCTGATCATGTTCATGTGACTGCTAGGCATTGAGGTTTTAGTGTTATGATTTCTAATTTGGTTCAGAGGTCTCTCGTGATGTGGAAGGAAAATCTGGAAGTGACTGGGAAATCAACCAGCAAAAGAGGGAGAGAAAGAAATAGGGAGAGGACCACTAGAGTTAAATCCTTTATTGGGGTTCAGGATATTACCCTGGAAATTTCCCATGGGGAGTTCTAATTGGTGGGCTGAGAGCTAGCAGAAAAGTTTCATGGAGTCATTCCATGACTGCCTACTGGTCACTGTGGCTTATTGTATGGGTCCATGGAAAGAATGAAGTAGACTGCATCTAGCTGTTACCAGAATGAAGTTTTATAAGATTGTTATGGCTTGTATCTAGATGCCCCCCAAAACCTCATGCACTCATAGGTAGGGCTTTTCAGAGATGCCTGGATCCAGGATGTGACTATGGATTAAGGGTGTGTGGTACTAAATTAGTCCACTGATTGGTTTAGCTTAGTTCTGGGTGTAGATAATGAGAAGGCCCACCCTGGGTGTGGGTGGCACCAACCAATAGGATTGTAGCCTGGATGAGATCAAAGGAAAATGAAGGCTCACTGCTTTTACCTAGCATGTCATGGACTGTTTCTCCTCTGCCATGCTCTTCTGCCATGTTTCCCTGTCTTACAGCCAGCCAACTATGGACCAAAACCTCTACAAATAACCTTCCCGCCTTCAGTGTCAGGTGTTTTGTTCCAGGAATGAGAAAGTAAGACAAAGACAGATATCTGGGTCCACCACAGTGAAGCACAGGAAGAAGAGAACTAGAAATTGTGTCAAGAGTGACTGAGTCCTACTTCTGGCCAAAAAAGTTGAGTTGAATATCTTCCAGATGGATGCCAAGGCAACATAAATCATAAGAATTTGCTATATTAGGAAACTAAAAAATGAAAACAAAATTGAGACAGGGTCTTATTACATTGCCCATGCTGGTTTCCAACTCCAGTTCTCTTGCCTCACTCTCTCAAGTAGCTGGAATTACAGACAGGCATTGTCACACTCAGTGGAGACTCAAATTTTTATACAGCTCAATCGGTAGCTGTTTCATTACAATTGTATCCACTTTTGTTGGTCTCTAATTGTTTTTGGTACTATCATACTGGCTCAGCAATACATTGTAAACTTAAAGAGCTATAGGGATCACTTGACATAGCTATTTAAAATAAAATAGCACTCTGCTGGGCATAGTGGTAAATGCATAATCCAAGCACTAGGGAGACTGAAGAAGAAGGATCACAAGTTCAAATGCCACCTGGTCAATTCAGTGAGACCCTGTCTAAAAATAAAAAATACAAAAGACGGAATATAGCTCAGTGCAGATGCTCTGGGTTCAATTCCCAGCCATACAAAATATACCCTCAGAAAGATGGGCCCGGTCAACCCCTTCCTGTGAGCCAGCTGGCACTCAGGCTGGGAGACAAAAAGTGTTGAGGCCTTCCTCTACCCCAAGCAACCAGCTGATTCAGAGAATCACAGACTAAGAGGATAGCCACTGAAGTAAAACAACAATTTAATGCCTATGTTGTTTGATTGACTTTGCAGCCCTAAAGCTGGTAGTCTGAGCATCTATTTAAGGTATAACAATATGCATATAGCAACTATGGGGGATCTCCTTCTGAAAGTGGTAGCCATTGTTAATTCCCTATTATCTTGTTTTAATGTCCTATATCATTTTCATTGTTTTGTTTTGATTGGTTTTATTCTGTTTTGTTTGGTTTGATTTTATTATATCTGATGGCATGGGCAACAGTTTTGAAGATAACAAGACATATTATGATAGTCATTTTTTATTTCCTATTATCTTATTTTGAATTCCTGTTCTGCTTTCATTGTTTGGTTTGGTTTTATTCTGTTTTGCTTCATTTGATTTTATTATATCTGATGGTATGGGTAGTTACTTTGAAGATAACAAGAGGCATTATAGTAGCCTTTGTTGATTTCCTATTACCTTATTTTGAAGTCCTAGATCACTTTCACTGTTTTATTTTGATTGCCTTTATTCTATTTTATTTTGTTTGGTTTTATTCTCTTTAAAAATAAAACCTCAGAAAATACTTTCAATTGATTAGGAGAACTTACAGAAAAGTCATCATAAATTGCTTGAGTTAGAAAAGAAATCAACAGCAATGACTGCCTAGAGCCTGATTAAAAAATACAACATAGAGACACTATCCCAACACTTGTGACTTTATCTTTATTTGCAGCAATCATGTCAATATCCCAGGTCTGTTACTATCTTAATTACTCTTCTTGTTTCTGAGAAAAAATCCCTGACACTCAAAGTTGAAAGAGGAAAGTGTGTTTTGACTCAAAGTTTATAGAGGCTTTAGTTCATGGTTGGCCAGCCTCAAGACAATGTGGCATTACCAGGGGGCGTCACATAGGAGAAACAATCCATAGCAATGCAGCCAGGAAGCTGCTCACAACAGCAGTGAGCCTGCCTTCCCTCCGTCCCTTTTTTATTCCATCTATGCTATCGGCCCATTGATTGATTCTACCCACCCCTAAGGTGGGATTTCCATTATCCACATTCGGAACTATGCTAAGCCAATCAGTGGACTAAGTCGGTACTGCCTGCTCTTAACCCCCACTACCACATGCCCTAGAATCACCCAGCTTCTAAGAGCACATGAGCTCTGGGGGAACATCTGGATGCAGCACAAGCTATAACACTGACAAAAAATGATTTTCTTTTTTTGGTGCTGGGAATTAACCTCTGAGCTTTGAACATATTAAGCACACACTCTTTGATGAAATATGTCCCATCCCCAAAAGTTGGTTCTTAAATTAATGTAAGTAAGGAAATACCATAGCCTGTTAAGATGGACAATAAATTGAGAATTATCAAATATCAGGGATTTTTAAAATTTCAAATCAAACAGACACTCTTTGCACTGGGTATAAATTGCATCACTTTGAGACACTGGAAAGTTAACTATTTCCTACTGCCACTTCCTCATCTGTGGAACAGTTAGTATGTTTATGGTGCCTTACAAATTCTTTATGTTCAGTTTCTTCATTTATAAGATGAGGATAATTATGCCCCCTTTGTTGGGTTGATAGAATAAGTGTGTAACACAATTGGCACCAGGAAATGAGTATACAATAGATAATGTTAACTGCCCTGTGCCAACTTCCTTTTCAGTCTGTTCCATCACTTAGACATCTTGTTTTCTTTCATGTCCAGAAAGCTTTGCAGTTGGCATTATGTTCCTGATTTTCATATGTGAGGTGAAGTTACTTAGCAAAGCTGGCAACGAGGAAGCCAGGGAGCTGGAATTCAAATCCCAGTGTATCTGTTCCAAAGCTCTTATTCTTAATCACTGTTTTGTATACCTTGCAATAAAATTTAATTCCCTCTAGTTCTTTTCTAACTTTTAGTAAAAGGTTGACAAGTATGAAACAGAAACAATATATACCTAAGTATTGGAATGGAAAACTGGAAAAGCCAAGTATTTAGAAAAGAATGCCCAGTAATGTCCAAATATAAATTTAAATTGTGACCATCTCCTTAAATTAAGGACAGGGACTTTTGCTTCTCTCCAGCTCTTAGGTAACAGACTAGCCACTCCTGTACCTTTTTTCTAGTGTTCATTTTGAGGTAAGGTTCAAGGTGTATGTCATGTAAAGTGTTAGTCGCTTTCCTTATGATTGAGACACACTACTTGACATCCACAAGTTAAAGGAGGAAAGGTTTACTTGGATCACAGGTTGTAAAGGTTTCAGTCCATAGCTCCAAGATAGGATGGCATGGCAGAGGGGCCTGGTCAAGGAGAAACAGTCTGTAGCAGGGCAACAGGAAGCAACATCAGGAAGAAGCCAGGGAGGAAGACATACCTGTCTGGGCAGCAACCCCCTACCTCTTTCAACCAGACCCCAAGTCAGCTGCCTACCCCATAGTCTAAGCACCTCTGTAAGGTCCCAACTGTCATGGTGTGTCACTCTAAGAGGCCCTCTAGATGTAAACCCTAAAAGTGTGCAACAGAGCAGTACCAACCGTGAGCTCCTGGAAACAGCTCACACTCACAGCGTTCATCCTGAACATGGTGCAAGAACCTCCCAGAACCTGATGTCACGGTAAAATGTAGCCAT
The DNA here is from genome assembly GCF_034190915.1 of Cavia porcellus. NCBI lineage: Eukaryota > Metazoa > Chordata > Mammalia > Rodentia > Caviidae > Cavia > Cavia porcellus. The sequence continues at coordinate 15,551,341 of NW_026947500.1, read as the reverse complement.
TCCAGTGTGCTACCAGCCATGATCAGGGATGCAAAGAATTCAACAAATGCAAGGGGGAGAAGAAAACAGAACTGTGCACGTTTTTGAAAATAGAAGCATATTTTGAATAGTCTGCCTGAAATAATTAAAGAGAAAATAGTATATTAATTCTTACAAAGACTGAGTAGCTATGTTAAAGACATGCATGAAGAGGGTGCCTTACCCAAAGAGAGGCTGTTAACAATCCAGGATTGGTCTTGGATGTAGGCTGCTGTCTTTGCATCCTCAGGTAGCTGCTCCCGCCATCACCAAGGTGAGGAAAATGCCTATAAAGTCACTCTGGGAGGCTGAGGAGGGAAGATTGAAAGTTGTGGTCCAGACTGGACAACCTGTTGACTTAGTGTGATCTTGTCATAAAATAAAAAGAAATCAAGAAAGGCTGAGGATACGGATGTTGGGTTCAATTTCCAATACAGTGACTTACCGACTTACAGACATTTGAGTTGCAAACTTTCACAAATACAAGCAGTTCTCATTATAAACATCCATAGATGTAAAAATCACAAAGTAGCTCAGGTGTCTCCTGGACATTGTCACAGTTGTGCTGCTTATGCTTAACGTGCCATGCGGCATTGTACAACAGTACTGTAGTCAACCAGAGCCCAGGATATCTGGAAGCAAGAGGAAAAGAGTGGACGTTCCTCATTATTATAAGATGAATCCCATCACTGGCACAATTCTGTATCTGTGTCAAAGGTGTGTGGGTCACTTTGTCGGACTTACAAACAAATTTGACTTATGAACATCCCCTTAAAATGGAACTCTTCTGTAAGCTGAGAATTTACTGTACTACAAAAACAAAAACAAAAACCACAAGGAAAAGATGAGGTAAGTAAACCACCCTCCCTTTATTCACAACTTCACTTTCTGTGGTTTCAGTTACCCATGGTTAATTACAGCCTGAGAATGTTAAATGGTAAATCAGAGAAAGAAATAATTCCTAAGATTTAAATTCCAGCTGTGTTGAGTAGCACCAGGAAATCACAGATCACTGCCCCCGGCCTGCTATATGCACTGCCCACCTCTCAGCACTTAGTAGCCATCTCAGTGACCAAATCCACTGCATGGTACCCCAGGGCTTGTGTTCACATCACCGTCATTTCACTTGTAATGTTCCCGGTGCAAGAGGCCTGATGCCAGCAACTCAAATGTGCCAGAGAGAACCTCAAGTGCTTCCAATAAGAATCATTTCATGACAATACAAGAGGGAGAGTGCACAATACTTTGAGGAAGAGAGAGACCACATTCATATAACTTTTCTTTCAGAACGTTATTATAATTGTGCTATTTTATTATTAGTCAGTGTTAATCTCTTATTGCACCTAATTTATGAATTAAGCTTTACCATATGTGTGTGTATATATCAGAAAAAAATAATTTACCTATTTTTGATCTCAGAGTAGTCTTCTTTGGATAAAGAAAAACTACTACCAATTCTGTCGATGGAAAAAAATCTAGAAATGGCAAACATCCCTCCACTCGTGTCCACACTTGCAGCATGGCGGCCCTCAAATCTGATCTGTGACCCCAGGCCACACACACAGCTACAACTAGATTGCTTTACGCAAAGGAGGTTACAGACATCTGGGGACACACTGCCACAGTAGACATTTTAAACATTCATAACTTAGTTTAAGGCACAAAGCAAGCACACAGTCCGTTTCAGGAATGTACTTTTACTTGTGACTTAGTCCTGTGATGAGAATTAAAACAGTAGCCTCCTGAATTTCTTGGGTCTCTTTTTAATGCTTTCATTAATTTTTTCCCAAGTCTTCTCTAACTCCCTATTACTAGGATCTGTTTATACACGCAACTGTAACCTGTGACTAGTGTTCACTAACCACACTTCCAAGGAAAATGAGGGAGGCATACATGTTTGCACATGTTCACACTCACACCAGTTCCACAGTACCAGCTGGGTTACCCACAATCCCACTCAGTTCTGACGCCCTGGCCTGGAATTACCATGGGATCCCACAGGTCAGTCCCAGCAGACTGCCCCTTTTCAATCGCCAGCAACAAGTCACCAGGCTTCGGTACTCTAACCAGCCTCTATAGGTACGTGATGGGCCCCCATGAAGCCCTTGTTGGCCTCAGTAACTAGAACCAGCTCACAGAAGTGAGGAAAACACTTTAGGTAGCGCTCATGGAGTTGTTGTAAAGGACAGTGCAGTGTAAATGACTCAGAGGAACAGCCAGGTGAAAACACAGAGAGGGTGAGGTCCGGGAGCTTCCCAAGCTTCTGCTTGGAGTTGGGGTGTGAGTGGGCATGACTGCCAGCCAGGAGACTCTCCTGGGCTGCAGGGAGGGTGACATGGCAGTTCCATTACACAGGCACGGCTGGTCACACCCTGCACTGGTCACTCTGACATTGGTCATTGCTCTGTCATTGCTACATCTCAAGCCCCTCAGGAACATAAGAAAGGGGGGGTGCACCTACGGTTGGCTCTTCTACCATCCAGCTCCCTTCTCCCTGAGTTACCTGCTCAGCACAGACTCTAGCTTGTTCAAAAGACCTATGAATAGCAAAAGATACTCTTCTCAGTCCTTCACAGGAAATGCCAAAGGTTTTATTAGCTCTGTGCCAACACTCAGAGAAGAATAATATATATGTATCTCAGTACCCCATTGTATCCCAGTGCCCGTGATGGGTCCCTTCTCCAGTAGTCCTCCTTCCACCTCATCTAGTTCACACTGACCCCTGCTTAGGAGGGGTCACAAAACAGGTTTTTTTTTTAAACTTTACTATGGAGAGAAAACCATGCACACTGAGGAGAACTGAAGTGGGCTACAGCTTGGACACACCAGACATACATTCTTTAACTTCAGCTATCTCCTGGGAAAGCTTGCAGGCCCTCACTAATTATCTTTATGACTTGGAAATGGCTTTTAAAAATGGATGGGAACAGAAGACGCCGGGTCAGTGAGGTCACCAGACTAGAAAAGCTCCATGCAGGACACAACATATTCCCTCGCAAAACACAGTCCCTGTTATGGGACCAGGAGCAGCCTTTCCCCCTCTTACTTCTCACAAATTCCTCCCACCAGGGAGGCAGGTTTGAGCTTTTACCACCTCCATAGTTGCCACACAATAAAGCTTTGTTTTGCAAAAGCCTAGTGCCATGATACTAACTTCAGGGTGCAGCAGCCAGAGTCCTTGCTCAGTGGCAAAGCTGTACGTGGAATTGTGAATTTGGCTCTTTCTTGGATGAGCACCATGCATTACTATCTTCCCTCCTGATGCTGGGTAGCAGTCTCTGCGCAGCACACTTCCATCAGCCACTGGGTCACAAGGGTGAATAAAGAGCTGCTCTAGGGTGTCAGCAGGCTGAGTGTAGCAAATGGATTGGACTTGTGACATTGTTAATTTATAATGGGTTTACTGGCACCAAACGTTGTAAGGCAGAGCACTGTAAGTCAAGGAGCAATAATGTAATATTCACCCCTGGTTTAAGCAAATCCAGGCTTGGAATTGGCCATAAAATTCTAAGATTCAAACCAGGCATGATGGGAAATACGTTGAATCCCAGAATTTTGTGAGGTTGAGGCAGGAGGATCACAGGCTCAATCCCAGTCTGAGCATCTTAATGAGATCCTCTCTCAAAAACACAAAAGACTAAAAAAAAAAAACCACCAAAACCCCACAATTAATGGCTAAGGGATATAGTTTAGTGTGAAGGCTCTGAGTTCAACTTTAGTACTGAAAAAAAAAAAAAATCTAAAATTTGGAAGCTAACCCCTATTACTCTTTACCCATTTGGGGTCACACAGTAGACGGTGTTGGCTTCCCACATCTCCTGAAAAGGCAAATGGGCTTGCACCTGGGGGTGGAGGGAAACTAGGGGTCTATAGCTTTAGCTCTCTGCTGTTAAGGTTCTGGAGTCAGTTCCTGGTTCCTAAAGCACTGTCTGGTGGGTGGAAGTTTTAGTCTGTCCTAAGTCCACTGACTGCAGACAGAATAAAGGAGCTGAGTTGGATGGATTAGTCAGCTGAGGCTGCCATGACTAATCCTGCAACCAGGTACCTCAGTGAACAGAGTTTGCTATGCAAAGTGCTGTGCACACCTGTTGGGAGGCTGAGGCAGGAAGATCATCATGAGTTCAAGGCCAGCCTGAGCTACACAGTGAATGTAAGTCCAGCCTGGACTACTTAGCAAGATCTCATCCATCCCTGGCGTCCCTGTGTTGCCTCCTCCTCTTCAGAGGGCTCCATTCTGGCCAAAGGTCCCACCCTCATAATCTCATTGAACTTAATTACTTCACGTTGCATCTGGGTTTAGGGTTTCAACATCTGAGTTTGGGAGAGCAGTGGCTTAGTTCCTGACAGGAATTCTGCACCCTCAGCTCCCTGGAACCGGCTCTGCGGACTTGCACCCTGTGCCCCAACAGCCCAGAAGGTAGCCCTGATGGCAGCGCCCCCTGCACACACTCTTATTGTGCTGCCACTCACCCTGCCTCTCCCTTGGGCTTGGCTGTCTTGTCAATCTCTACTGCAGTGAGGTGTGTGGTTCCAGTAAGGAAGGCGCCCTAGCAGGATGCTCCCTTCTGCTCAAAGAATTGTCCCCGGCCAAGCTACCATCATGAGCTCTGTCAGCAGCTGTGCAGATGCAGCTGGGCTTTCCCTCTGATTTGTGACTATTCAGAAACCAAAATCTCATCCTCTCTGAAAGCAGCAGGAGATTCTACTTTGAGACTTGGTGGTGCTGCTCTTCTCTCCTGTTGTCTCTTTCAGGCTCATGCTTATCTCAGAATAAAGCAGGTTTCATTTACAGAGACCCACTGAGCACGGACAGTGAGGCTTTCCACAGCGCGCTGGGCACACAACCGCACTCCCACACACTGACACACCTCCCTCCCGAGCTGGAGCAAAGCTCCGCTTGGTTAGAAGCTGTTTTCACACCAAAAAACATGCTTGAGTACTTTCATCCGATTGTTTTCATTTTACTATCAATAGCTAAATGCAAGCTGTGCATGAGTGTGTGTGCGCACACATGTGTGTGCATGTGTGTTACTAAGGATTGAACCCAGGGCCTTGTATGAGCTGAGCAAGCACTGTAGCATTGAGGTAGGACCCAGTTCTTTAGCGTTGTGATTTTGAGATAAGGTAACTGGAACTGTAAGTTATGACTAGGCCGGCCTGGCCTCTGAATTTGTCGTCTTTCAGACTCAGTCTTCCCAAGTTGCAGACAAAAGTAATCAAACTAAACAGAGGTTTGCAGTGGTAAGGTCACACGTAACACATACATCTTGTTTGTTTGTTTGTTTGTTTACTTGCTGCTGTCAGGTGATTATAATGTTTGGAAGAAAATCTCAGTGTGGCTCACTGCATACATTTTGAAACCTTTATCCCCAACATAAGAATGAGAAGAGTTCACCTTTCAGGGTTGCGAAGAATAAAGGAGATAATATACATAAAATCCATTCCAACCGCATGTAGAATTGTGGTTTAATGGAGCATGAAATATAGCAGAACATGGTCTAGGTCTAGATTTCACACTGCAACTAATCTTTAAGAAATGACCACTTGTCAGAATGTAGAGATAACATCCACAATCATCTTCAGGGCTCATTAAAACATTCTATCTTTCCAAACATGTGAGGCCAGATTATATTTATAGCTTAACCAAACCAAAGTCTTGCAACACATTAAATTCAGAAGGATTATGAGAACCTCGCTCCTATTTATTAAATTAGACACTAGAAAGATCTGACACAAAAATAAACAATTGCATGCTTCTTATGAATCAGTTTGGTTTGAAAAATACAGTTATATTTATGGAAATATTTCATTTATGTTAACATATGTTGGATTTGTTATTAAATGAATAAATATTTTAATATTTTGTCAGTTAAACTTCAAATAAGGATACAGGTCCATAGATACAGTTTATGTAACAAAAATTCATCAGGGTTCTCAGTAATGTTTGTGACTCTAACAGAGCCCACAGACCAATAATTTTGAGAAATACTGCTTGCACATAGATCACATTTCCTGCATACAGTTTCTCTTCAAGTTTGATGATTTTGTTTTATATTCTGGACACTGACTATAGGTGGTAGATAGATCTGGATTCCATTTCGTTTTCCTGGGCAGCGTTGCTTATGTTGTGCTAGCAGACGTTGAACCTATCTAAACCCAGATCTGCCTCTTATAGAGTTTTCGGCTGTCACTTTGATTACTGTCACCACATTACCTGGAGTCTCCTGCATGTGTGCATAATGCATGGTTCATCCTGAGATTTGGGCTGTGTTCACACCCATCCTTTGGGGCAGCTATCTGTGGCTTTCTCCTTCCTGAGACACACACACACATTTGTGCACATTTATTTCCTGGAAGTTGTGATCTCAGACTTCTTCCTCTGATTCCTTAGCCAGTGAGGCCACAGTTCTCTGGGTTTCAGCACTGACGCAGGCAAAGCCACAGTTGCTGGCAGGTAGCAAGGTGTGAAAGCCTCCCTGACCATCACATACTTCATGCAGGAGTCAACGCTTCTTGCCTGGCTTCTGGCTGGTTTCTTCTCAAGCGCCTTCAGATGGCCTGTTGCAGTTTGTCCAGTCTGTCCAATTTGTCATCTGCAGGAGGTTTGGTACAATATGAGCGACTCTGCTGTTACCCCAAACAGAAGCCGAACCCAGAGGCTGCTGTAACTCAGCTGACTTCTAAAAGATATTTTCCTGCTACTGATGTCACAGCACCTCGGACTTCTTGGCAAGCCACTTGGAAGGTCAAGTTAGGGGAAAAGAAGACTTTCCCATTCCTTTTGCACATTTTTCACCATTTGGACTTTAAAACAACATTGACTTCTTATTCCATAATTTTTAAGAGGTTAAGGAAACACATGTGTGTGCGTGTGTGTTACTAAGAATTGAACCCAGGGCACTGGGCACTAAGAATTGAACCCAGAGACACTGCAGAAATTCAAGTCACTTTTGCAGAATGGTGATTAAGAGCTTGGTCACTGTGTTTAGGTCACACAAATGGCAGACTCTAGTACGGCTACTTGCTGTGTGTCCTTGGGCAACTTCCATCTGGAAAAGGGACTGAGTATTTTTGCTTTGTATGGTTGTGTGTTGGTCTCTTGAGGCTGCTGTAACAAAATCCGTAGACTGAGCAACTTATAAACAAAAAAATGTGCTCTCACAGTTCTGGAATCGAAGAAGTCTGAAATCAAAGTAATGACTCAGTTCCTGACTTCTGTATGGCATCTCTTGCCAGAACTTTGCTGGGATGTATTTTGTTTTCTTTTTTTGAGACAGGGTCTCACCATCTAGTTTAGGCTAGCCTTGAATTCACTGTGTAGCGGAGGATGGCCTCAAACTGTCAGTGATCCTCCGGCCTCAGCCCCCTGAGTGCTGAGATTACAGGTGCCCACCATCACACCCAGAGGCTTTTTTTCTATGGGCACAGGTTGATTTGTGATAGTTCCACTCCCAAGACTTAGTCATGGCACCGGGACCACATCCCCACAGACTTTTGCGTCACTGACCGGATTTTAGCACGTGGATTTCAGCAGGAAACAAGCCTTTAGACCACAGCAAGTCAGCAAGGATTAGATGACGTGTGTATTTAGCACCTCACAGTAAATTATAAACTTTGATAAATGTTAGCTTTCATTATTACTATGTTTGAGATACAATAATTTTAGCATGGACCAATGATTTCCAGCACAATAAACACTGAGTTAGGAAAAAAATTAGTGCTTCTATTTTGATTTTTGCCTCTTCCTGTAATGTCATTTGTACATATATACTATGTTTAGAGGCTTTTAAAACTGATTTTAAGAAATTGGGGATCATCAGGGCAACAATTTGATAAAATTTGATAAAAAACAGAAACATTATAAAGTGTAAAAAATCTCATCCTCAGGATGATACCTCTTTCATGCAAAGCGCAAGGCATTTTCAAGCCATGAGTCAGCTGTTCATCGTCCCCGCCCGTCCTGTGTCACACGAACGTCCCCATCACGCAGTCAGGCTTCGGGGCCCTGTGCTGCATTCGCCCACCACATGCACACTGCCTGGCCCCTCCCGCGCGGAACCATGAAGTTCAGAGCAGGCCTGTGCCTAGGACGCTTGGTTTATTTTAAGAAACTTATAAATAATTCAGGAAATGAGCCACATTATTTTAATCGGCAGAATCACTGTACATGTGTCCAGCGGAAATGCTCCATAATGTCATCTCATCTGGGGGCACTTGGCAATTATCTATCTCTAAATTCAGAAAGCTAGCGACAGTCAGCTGAGGCTTGATAGTTTACTATCATAGGCATTTACAAGTACATCAGCAATCTTAAATTCTATGGTTGCATTCTTTTGAAAGTAACTCAGTAAAAATTTAAAGCATGATCTTTGGAATAAGATTTGGCTATAATAAAAATTCAACAATAACCCAAAGATTGACCACCCAGAATATAGAGCTCATGTACCCAGATCCGAATGGACCTCAAATTCAATAACACTTCACAGATCAAAGTGCCACTTTGTCACTCTAAATAACAAGCGTCTACAAAGATTAATAAATTGACTGGAATAGCATTGCAACAGTAGCAATGCACACGCTATATTCAAAGAGGTTGTGGTATGGGGAAGATTTTAAAAGAAAAACAAAACAATGTATTTTCATACAACTGGATTTTATCAAAGAATTAATAACAAAGGTGTTCAAGGATCAGCAATAATGATTGATAGGCATCTGGAGAACAGATATGTCCTTGCAGAAGGACTGTGTAAATTTCCAGTGGACTTTGTGCTAGATTGAACTTTTGAGGGCTTTCTTTTTATTTTTAAATTTTTTTTTTAATTTTTAATTTTAAAGAGAATAAAGCAAAACAAAATAGAACAAAGCCAATCAAAGAACAATGCAAGCACACAGCACTTCACAACCAGACAACCGGATATTAACAGTAGCTACCATAATGTCTCTTTTCCTTGAAATAGTTGAGCATACCTTCACACACAATAATATCAAACATAACAATATAGTATAAAACCATTCAAAAAAATTTAAAACATTACAGGACTTCAAAACCAAATAACAGGAAATGAACAATGATACTATAATATCTCATTTTCAAAGATACTATAATATCTCATTTTCCTCAAAAAAAATTGTCTATACCATCACACATAACAAAATCAAATAAACCACAGAATTGAGTAAAAACAATCAAAACAGAAGAACAAAAGCATGGTAGGACTTCAAAGCAAGATGATAGTAAATCAGCAATGGTTGCCATAAAGTCTTGTTTTCTTCAAAATAGTTGTTCATACTATCACACATAATATAATCAAACAAAATAGAATAAAACCAATCAAACAAATGACTGAAAGCATTATAAGACTTCAAAGCAATATAATAGGAAACCAAGGTTACTCTAATATATCCCATTATATTCAAAGTAGCTTCCCCTACCATCTGACAGCACAGAATCTAACAAAACAAGACAGAACAAAGCCAAATCTAACAAAATTGTGCAAACAATGCAAGGGTAAGACAATAAGAAATTGACAATAGTTTCCACCTTTCTCTCCAGGTATTTCCTCCCCTTTGCTCCTACATTAACTATTTTGCTTTTGGATCCCATTAACTCTTGTTTCTTTTGCTAGGATTCACGCGTATGAGTTCAAACTGTTTTGGCCATGACCATGATGTCCAGTTGCATCTATTTACCTACAGGAGCCCTGAGAGTACTCTACTTTCTAGCTGAGTAGCTTTCCACTGCATGAAAATACCATCTTTCTTATCTATTCTGCTGTTGAAGGGCAAGTTACTCTTGCTTTTCTTTTTTTTTTTTTTTTTTTGTCTCCTGTCATATGAAACAATTGTTTTCTCTCCTTTGATTTTCAGTCTATGAATTTCCTTTCCATTTAAATGTGTTTCTTGTATACAGTATATAGAGGGATCTTGTTTCTTGATCCAGTCTCCCTGTGTTTCTTTTTATTGCTGACCTGAGGCCATCTGCATTAATGGTTACAACCGGCACACATTGGTTTGTCTCTGCCCTGCTGTTCTCCTGTTGTTGGCCCTCCACTTTTCCTCTTCATTCAATTGCCTGTCTTATTTGCCAATCCTCCTCTGCTGCTGTTCCTGGAACCATGGTCATCTTTATCTCTCTCTAGAATATTCTTTAGTACTCTCTGTAGGGTTGGTTTGGTAGTCATGGATTCCTTCAGTTCTTTATCATGGAAGTATCTTAATTTTCCATCAATTTTGAAAGATAGTTTTGCAGAGTAGATCAATCTGGGTTGGAAGTTGTTTTCTTTCAGAGTTTAAAACATTTCAAACTCTTCTTGACTTGATGGTTTGTGTTGACAATTCTGCTGTGATTCTGATTGGTTTTCCATTATAGATGATCTGTCTCTTTTCTCTAACAGCTTTTAATATTCTGCTCTTGCGCTGAGTTTTTGGAATCTTGATTATTATATGTCTGGGTGTAGATTTACTTTGCTTATGGCTACCTGGAGTCCTAATAGATGCTTCACTTATCTGCATGCCAGATGCATTTCCCATGTTTGGGAAAGTTTCTTCTATTAATTCTATGAATATCATTTTAATTTCATTTGTGTTGACCCCTGCTTCTTCACCTACACCTATCACTCTTAAGGTATGCTTCTTTGTATCATCTTGCAGCTGTGGGGTTGTTATTTCCTGATTCCATGTTATTTTTAAGAGATCTTTCCTTTCACGATCACTAGCTGCAATCTTGCCTTCCAGGTTTGAAAGTCTATCTTCAGTCTCTTTCAAGTGGTTTTGTCAGCTTTCTATTGAATTTTTAATTTTCTGAATCTCTCTTTGAATCTGTTTCATGCATTGTAATTCCTTTCTACATTCATTCAAGGTTTCCATCATTTTCCTATGCTCCTCCTTATTGTCTCTGTCTTCTTTAGACCTGCTGAACAATTCTTTCAGTATGTTTGTGACTTCTTCTTTTATCTGAGACATTATTTCTGATTTGACTGCTTTTACAATCTCATGAAGTTGTTTCCTTACTTCAGTTGCTGACCTCTCAGAGATTTCAGGTGTGTGACTTCTGTTTTCTTCCATGACTGTACCTCCCAGACTTACTCTGTGTGAGCTAGAGGTCTGAGTTTGCCTTTTGCTCCTTCTGACATTCTCCTCCCAACAAACTAGTTGTGGGGCCCCAGGTACTTCCTACACTGGCTGCCCCTAGGCAGTGTAGAGGGATGAGACAGGCACCTGGGTTCCTCTAATTCCTGATTTAGAGGGAGATAGCAAGGCATGGAGCAGACTTCTATAGACCTAGGCAGCTACACTGGGACTTTGCTGATGATCAGGGGTGCATGGAGGTAGGGTTGCTTCTCTCAGCCTGTGTGTCTACACTAGGACTCCCATGATGGTGGCAGACACATAGGAGTGTGTCTGTCTTGATTCTGCTAGTAGGTGATGGCTGTCTGAGGGAACCAAGGGCCTCCAATGGTGGCCTATGGATGCATAGGGCTTACCTGGCTGTGTGTCCCTGCTCCTGCTGGCTGCCTGCAGGAAGGAGCCTTCTGGTGACAGCTCCCTGAGGGTGAAGGCGGATTTGCTGGTTCTCTCTGTCCATGCTGGCCGCCTGCAGGACATAGCCTTTTGGTGGTGGTGCACAGCAGGCAGAGGTGGATCTGTCTGTCTCCCTTGACCTGCACTGGTTGCACACAGAAGAAGGGGCCTTCGGAGGGTGGGGTCTCAGCAGGAAGAGGCAGATCGGGTTCTCTCTGCCTGTGCTGGGTGCACAGAGGAAAGGCTTGAGGACTTTCTTGAAATGCTTCTTGTTTCCTGTTATCAGGTAACTCCTAAATGAGAGGAGTAACTCATTGTAAATTTCCCCCAGCTCTTTGTCTAGGATTGATGCCATGGACTCCATCTTGAATCTGATAATTTTTACAAACTATGTCTCTGGTATTATGAAACATGCTTGATGTAGTAACACACAGCTATAATCTCTAGCGGTCAGGAGGCTGAGGCAGAAGCATCACTGTGAGTTCTAACCCATGTGGGCTATATGGTGATTTCAAGACCAGCCTGAACTAATTGTCTGTGACGGTAAGAACAGTTATTTTGATGAAAACAAGATGATATAATAGCTAGTGCTGATATAATATCATCTCATTTTGAAGTCCCATCTTTTGTTCTTTTGTCTCCTTCGGTTTATCATGTTGTATCTTATTGAACTTTATTATATATGATAGTATAAACAAAATTTTTTATAGACAAGGAGATAATATAGAAACCATTGTTCGTTTTCTGTTAGTTGGTTCTAAATACCCTGTAATACTTTCATTCTCTTGAATGGTTTTACACTGTCATGTTGTGTTTGATGCTATAATATACGAAGTTATATTCAAATATTTCAAGGAAAGACACAGTATGGTAGTTGCTGTTATGTCGGGTTATCTCGTGGTGAAACACTATGTGGCTTAACTTGTTCTGTTCTGACCTGTGTTATTATGTTGTTATGTCCTCTTTTATCTTAATCTCCTTCTTTCTGTTAATTTTTTTAATAAAAAAAAAAAGAGGCCAACAAGCCAGCCTTTCTGGTAAGCCACACAAGCCAGGTGAGGTCCAGGAAAAGTCACATAGCGTCTCCCGTGAGCCTGAGAATCCAAATTCCCACCCCGCCACTGCGAGCAACCAAGTGGTTTGCAGGACAGGCTGACTTGATAACAACTAAGGTTCAAAAAGCAACTAAATACTTGTATTGTTTGGTTGATTTTGCAGGCCTGGGGCCAGCAGTCTGAACATCTATTGGGAGGATGACAGTATGCAGTATAACAAATATGGGGGATTACCTTTTCTCTTGCCTTTGAAATCCAAAATTGTTGTTTTGATTTGTTCTGATTAATTGCTTTGCTTTATTCAGTGTTCTGTTTTGGTTGGTTTTATTGTGTTTTGTTTTGGTTTGATTTTGCTACACCTGATGGAATGGGCAACTATTGTGAAGATAGCAAGATATACTATGTAGCTATTGTCGTTTTCCTAGTATGTAGCTTTGAAGTTCTGTACCAGTTTTGAAGTTCTGTACCTTTGTTTTGATTGGCTTTGTTCTGTTTTTATTTGTTGAATTATACTATCCTTAAAATTTTTAAAAAAAAAAACAGAGGGAGAGAGAAAGAAAGAGAATTATTTTCTGGTTTTGAGTACAGATACGTACTCAAATGACATTTTGGGTAAATGGCCTCATATCCAAGGGTGGCCCTTGGGTAGGATTCTGTTGCCTAGTGAAACTATAGTGTCTAGGTTCATGTGAGCACAGTTCATGGTAGTCACACAATGAAGGAATTGCCTAAGAACAGATTTCTCAGAACATGTTCTGCTGTTAAGTGACACATGTCTACACTGGGCCAGTTTGCAAGCTGCAAGCTATTGCCCCCTTCTGTGGAGGGCTCTCTGCCCTCCCTAAATATCACTTTACCTTGATTGTTGGTCAGCTTTCCACTCCTGTAGCTAAACACCTTGGAAAGTCAGCTGATAGTACAAAGCATTTATTTTGGTTTGTGTACAACAAAGCCCACTGCAGTGTGAACCCCGGGTGGATCAAGGCCCAGATGAGGTTGGAGGCCTCCCATTGTGGTCACACCCCAAAGGCCCCCCTCAGACCTCGTAGCAGGGCGGCGATGGAGTCTTCAGCACAAGAGCACTAGGGAGCATTTCAGATCCAAACCGCAACACCTGGGCAGCGTACAAGAGACAGGGCAAAGGAACAGGAAACAGAAGAGGCAGGGCTCCATCACCCACTGTCAGAAGATGTAGACATGATGTGGGTCGAGCCCAGGCACTGGCAGTGCACAGCGCATTTCCAGAGAATCTCAAAGCTGAGCTGGTGCCTACAGGCAGCTTGAGAAGCAGGTATTAGAGGCTTCTGGAGAGGCAGGCTTCCTGGGCTTCAGAAAGTATTTTTACACATAACATCTATGAGCATTTAAACAGCAATTGTCAAGAGCCTGCATTCATCAAAGCTGTATTTTCTGTTTTCATTTGAAATCAATTTTATTGTTGGAAGATAGTTTGGGCCTTCGTTTTTTTAAAGCAGAACCTCTGGTCCTTTTCCCTATCACTGCTCTGATATCACTGCTCAAAGTGGATGACATTGCAGGGCACACTGGAGAACACCTGATGGGCAGGAACAACTCCTCAGGGTCTCAGCAGCCTGTGGGGGGTGCAGGCTGCGAAGCTGTATCCAGGGACTGGGGCACTTTGGACCAGAGAGGCACGTACTTGCTCCTCTGGATAATTCTCCTCTGAGTTATTGAGCAAGAACAGGAGTCTGAATGCCATTTATTATCAGTAGCCAAGGTAATAAAACACAAACCACATCCCAGTAATAACATTTCTTTATCTTTATTTCTGTCTCCTAATAAAAGGGACCAGCTGCTCCTCTTAAATCACGAGGACAGTCCCTCACATTCTTTCTTCCCAGCTCAGGCCCTTTCCCTGGCTGTGGTCTGGAAACCTGGGAAAAAAGAGCAGAGTCATCCTGCCCCGGCCAAGGCAGCAGGCAGCACTTGCCATCCCCATTGGCAGGCACCTGGGGAGGGGGGTGGACAGTAAAAAGGATGCCCTCGGGCCCTCGGTTGGTGACCTGGGGATTTGCCCTGGGGAAGATTCGGGCTGCAGGCTCCACATGGCCGTCCAGTCCCAAGGAATTAGGAGTGTCCCTGCCACATCTGAGAGAAGCTGTCCAGTAGATAAGAAGAATGCGGTTTGCCAGACAAGCTTTGACCACTTTCAGACATCTACAGTCAGCCAATGTGGACGAGAACCAAGAAAAGACAGAAAACCAGGCGTACCCAGAATCACTGTCAGGCTCCACTCTTACGGGAGCTGCTAGATGGCCACCGGGCCGCACACCAACACACCACTGAGGAAACCCGGGGAGATGGAAGCCAGCACTGCTTGCAGACACCGATCTGTGAGATACGTGCAGCGGCGCAGTAAATGCGCTCTCTCTCCTCGCTGCCCAGGCAAGAGAGGCTACAGCAGAAAGAGTTGGGTGGGATTCACCAGGCAACGCATATTATTCCGTTTTAAACTACTCCCAGAGCCAGGCACCGTCATACATGCATGGAACTCCGGCACTCTGGAGGCTGAAACAGGAAGATTGCTCTGAGTTCAAGGCCAGCCTGGGCTACACAGTAAGCTCAAGGCCAGGCTGAACCATGAAGCAAGACCGAGTCTCAAAAAACCAAAACCAATCACTCTCTGCCAAGAGGTCAGATTATTAGTTTTTGTACTACATCAAGAAATTGGGATTTCTTAGAAATCCTATAGCGTAGTGATTCTCATGGGTAACAAATTTAGCAGAAAATGAGCATTTTGAATTGACAAATTTTTTTTTTGTATTTTTCATTTAATTGAGCCTTCACTAGCATCATTTACTTTACAATTTGAGTTTTACAGATGATTAAAGCTGGGCCAAGTACAAAGTACAGCATGGGCACATGCTGAGGGGTGTTCAAGGATGTACATGCAGATTCTGCGGTAGCTGAGCGAATAGAGGCACAGTTTTCTCCTGCTTCCTTTCTTACTCCTAAAGCAGGATTGAAGTTTAGTTGAGGGAGAAACCAGGGCCTGAGCAGCAGGTTTCCAACCCCTCTAGTGTGCTGATGGTGGTGTCAGCCTGCGGCTGTGCACTGGGCAATGCTTTAAGGTCGTTCAACAGCCTGGTTCCTACTGGGGAGACCTGCCCCCAGCTTCCCCTCTCTCTGTTCCTCACTTATCAAGTCTGTGAGAGAGCTCAAAACTCCACATTCAGAGGGACACTGCATAGTCATAAAAATAGTGAGAAGGGCTCTGAGAACAGGTGGAACCATTTCCAAGACACAGCTCTGATTGAAAAAGTGAGGTCAACACAGTATATACTCTACGCCACCTTTTATGTAAAAAAAAAAGGGGGACATAAGAATATATATATATATATATATATATATATATATGCTGTTAAAAAAAAGGCAAGAAAACACAAATGGGGACATATAGGTGTTATAGTCAGGGTTTACCAGGAAAGAGATTTCATATAGGACACAATTTGTAGGACTGTTTTATAATACTCACCCAAAAAGTCAAATGCAGAAGACTGCAGGAGATCTGTCCATGCGCTACACCCAAAGACTCCAGCTGAGGGCCTGAATCCCACAGCAATGTCCTGCATGAGTCCAGATGAAGACCCAGAGCCCATGGCAATAGCCTCCACGAGTCCAGCTGGAGGCCTAGAGCCCACGACAATGACTCACACAAGTCTGTACCAAGGATCTGCCCTGGGAAGGCCCAAAGGTCAGCAGTAGAAGCTAGAAAGTCTGTGCCAGCAGGCTGAGGATCTGCACTGGAACCAGGAAGCGATGCTCAAAGTAAGGAACAGGGCTCTCCCAAAAAGTACCACAGCCATCCCCAGCAACAGGGAGGTCCTGAGCTCCATCGCAGATGAGAACAGCTGAGTTCACAATAGGAGAATCAGCGGCACCATCCTCCCCTGCAGCTCTCCTTCAGTGCTGTTGGCCACAGCCCGCACCACTGGACTCAGTTTAGAGGGGTTTATCAGTGGGTGTTCTTGGCTGGCCATTAGTTCATCCACCACATAAGGGATACCGACACTGTCCCTTTTCATGTCATTTTGGCTTTGAGGAACATGTTGGTGTTCTATGCATTCCAAAAATAAAAATGCTGAAACAGGAAAGATAAAGAAAGCCTAAAACTGAAAGCAAACTGAAACTAAATGCATTTGAAATTAGCTTCCTCATCCCAAGAAAGGGAAAAGAAAAATGAATCCCAGAGGAACCTGAACACAGTTGTTGGAGAGAACATGCAGGGCTCAGGAAAGAGAAGACACTCCTGGAATATGTTATTTTGTGAAAAAGAAGTACTCAAGAAATGATGGGAAATGTCGTGCCAACAAGTTAGAGGGGCTGCCACAGCCAAATCTGAGATAATTTGAGCTCCTATGTAATTAAAGATTATAAACCATAGGAAATAAATGAAAATCTATAAATCTACACTGATGAGACAGACAGACGGACATGGGTGGGTGGAAAGGGAAAGCTCTTGCTTATAGCATATAGCAGGACATTGCATGCCAAGAGAGGAATGATGGGAAAATTCCTGGGAGTCCTCGCGGCGGCAAGACACTCAGCAAGTACGAGGTCCACTGAGGGGCAGGAGGGCGCTGACCTCATTAGTGGTCCCCAGCCTCTTTGACTCCAGGAACTGGTTTCAGTTTTTCCATAGGGCTGTGTGTGTGTGTGTGTGTGCACGCTCGTGTGTGGTTTCTGGATCCGTTTTTCCTTTTCCCTTTCAGACTGATGATGACTTAGGCTTGTAGAGAGCGCTCCTCCAAGTCCCCACCTCCGGCTTGCAGCTGAGCTCTGACCCTGTGGGCTCCCAGTGTCCGCAGACCCACCCGGGCCGGCTCGGCAGCCAGGCAGCACAAAAGGCTCACTGGGGCCACCTGCTCTGAGGGGCAAGCTGCAACGTCGTGGGTGGGGATGGGCCCCCCGGGCCACCCTGGAGGGGTTCACAGCTGGAGGGGCACCACCGGAAGTGGGCCCTGGCAGCTACAGCTGGCCGGAGCAGAACCCTGCTTCCCCAGCATCTTGCCACTGCTGGGTGTCTGCCCGAGTTTGGACAGCCCCCAAAACAGGCACAGTAACCATTTTCTCCTTTAAGGTGTTTTTCTTGGATGTCTGATCACAACGCAAAGCTGGCCAAGGTCATTAGAGTTCGGTAATGGTAATGTGGCGTGCTCTTGCACACCTGTAGTCCCAACCCTCTGAGATGCTGAGGCAAGATGGAAAGTTCAAACCCAGCGTGGGATGCAGCTAGGTGTGAAGACCCTAGATTCACTCCTTTGCATTGCCCAAGTCCTAATAATCACACCAGTGCTCACAGCCTCTGCGGACCTCAGCAGGCCACTGCCGGCCTCAGAACAGCCTCCTTCCCGTTTCTCTCCCACCTCGATGATCGTTTTTAAAGTTTAAAGTTTCTTGCAATCTTTGTACACAAAGTCTTTCCGTGTTGCCCCCTCCCCCAATTCAGTCTGATACTGAACTTATGTTGTTTTTCACCTGCAGTTCTGGCTCAGGTCCGGTTATTTACATTCAGTTAAGTAAGTCTGCCACTGTTCGTGCATTCCTCGTTGACCGGCATTTAGTTTTTGCAGTTACCAGCAATATTCCAGTGACACTGGTCTCTTCCTGAGCGCAGTTGCCAAAATTGCTTAAAATTGGCTAAAACATGAAGCTGGCCCCAATTTAAGCACAATTACAGTGTTACAAGGTGGTGAACAGGCACCCTCCCAAACGGTGGCTTGAACTGGAGCCTCAGGGCCCCTTGCTCAGTTTCTCGATGACAAGCGAAGCAAAACGTCTGATAAAATGTCTGATGGCTGCGGACCGGTTGCTCACTGCAGACTTAATATGCACTTCTCGGATTCCTAATGAGACTATGTTATAAATGATTATGAAACACTTTGGTTTCTTCCATAGATTATTTATCCATAGCCTTTGCCAGTTTCTTTTAGGTGAGATAGCCCATCTTCAGTGATTTGTAATTTCCATATTTTTATGTTCTCTGATGATGAGCATTTGGGGTATCTTTTCTCAATCTTTGACCTTTCACCTTATTGTATCTTTGGTTGAATGGGAGCTTTATATTAATGATGTCAGATTTATAAGCCTTTTCCTGTCAGCTGGGCCCTTTCCTTGTACTTCCCTACCTGAGATCTTAAATGTATTTTCCCAGGCTGGGGTGGGGCTCCTTGGGGGAGCATTTGCTCAGCTTTTATAAGGCCTCGGGTTTCATCCATTCCTCAGAAACAAAACAAGTAAAACAAACAAGCAAACAAATTCAGGTATTGTTTTCTAAAATACTGAGCCTTTTTATTTTTCACATTTAGGATCTTTATCAAGGATTATTTCTGTGCATGTATAGCACTCTAATTTATTCATTTATTTTTGGTCCATAAATGACTACTTGGTATAGGCTCAGATGTCAAGGAGAGTGGTGAGCTTGGGTTAAGGTATACTTCAGTGAAGTCACGTTTTTCTGGTAGGAAAGAGTTCTGAAAATCCTAATTTTGTATCTTGGAAAGTTAGTTGACATCGGGTACGTTCTTTATTGTACTTTTGTTCTGTTTTGTTGCCACCGCTAAAAAAAAAAAAAAAAAAAAAAAAAAAAACCCTCAATTTCTGATTTATAGTTTAAAAAAAAACCCACAATTTTTGAGTAGCAAGATTGAATAGTCTGATAGTTGGTGATGTTTAACCAGAATAGAGGAGAATGTGGTCCTTTATTTGGGTGTTGCTCAAAGGTCATGTCATAAAGGCTTGGGCCCTAGACAGTAGCATTTTTAGGGAGCAGTAGGAAGTGGGGCCTGGTGGAGGGAATTTAAGTCATGGGGCAAATGTTCTTAGGGGAATCAGACCCCAGCCCTTTCCTCCTTGTTCTCTTCCATTGAGAGTTCCCTACCATCATGCATCGTGCTGCTGCAGGCTCAGAACGGTTATACCAAACGACCACAGGCTGAACCTTTGCAACTGTGAGCCAAATTCAATCTTCCTTTCCAGGAAGTTAACAATCTCAGGCATTTTCCCACAAGCACAGGGGAGCTAACAAGCACAGGCATATTGGGCAATGATCACCTACAGAGAAGGAACTTGTGAACAGTGAGAATACTGACAGAGGTCCAGGGCCTTTGGCTTCATTTGTACATACTTCATAGTTGCATCAAATTATAAGGACTTTTGTAGGTACAAACAAACACGAATTCAATGACATTTTTACCTCAATCATTATCCATGAACCAAATAAGTTTTGTGCAAACTGGATAGTAAATATTACCGAAACCAAAATACCAAAATTATTTATATTATATTATATCATATTTCATCACAATGTAGTTATTTTTTGCCACATTTTAATGGGCATAGTTAAAGGAAAAAATGGAAAAAGGAGTTGTGATATTTACTCATGATGGCATATCATAATTTTCTAAGGACAATCAATTGTTAAAGCCTGAAAAATAATACCTAAATTAGGTATACTAGTAAATAAATCTACTTTTTTAGAAATGAGAATTTTTTTTTTAAAGAAATTGGTGCAAACTACAAAAGAGAATAGCCCCTCAGAGGGCTGACCCGAGAATAAAAGTAAAGTGGGGCTCTTTCCTCCAAAGATAAAGAACAAAATCATCATCTTTAAAACCAGATTAAATATTCAAGGGTTAAAACCACTTTATTTGAACTACTAGGTCTCATTCTTTATTATTTATAATCTTTTCAGTTTAACATCTTTAATATAGGTTTATATGAATTTTTAATCTGTCATCAGATACTTTTATTAACTCTGACTTTTGAAAAAATTAAATATCAACGTAACATACTACATATAAATTTACTATTTTAATGGAGTTTTGCAAAGAGCAAACAGATATTATTGAGTTACCCATCCCTTTTTTAACTTCTGTCTCTACTTATCCATTTTAATAACCATAGATTTCTGGTGACAAATTATTTATTACTTATAAATTTAGTCATAGGACCTTAACAATTATAAAGCATAATCTAATCATTGCTGATTTTTAAAATCAAAAGATAATGTTTAAAAATCATATGCAGATAGTAGAAGCAAAATAAATTAAAATGACTTGTACGATTTCTTGGTGATTACAGGAAAAAATATTTTATAAAGCAGCAGTTATATAATTTGGTTAATTTATACGTTTTTATTTTTATGCCGTTTAGTATTTTGTATAAAGAATGATTTTATCTAACTTATAATATGACAGGGGAAATATAAAAGTATAAAATAATGATATTAGAGAAAAGATAAATAGCTGTTTTAGAAACCAGAATTGGCAAAATAATATAATTTGTCCATGTATTTCTCCCTGATAAATAGGAAGCTTATCATGCTAATTGTAAACGCAATTTACAAACCTCTGCATTTTAGACCTTATTTCAATGATGTTTAATAATATTGCTTTTTGAAAACATTTGTCTTCATTGTGGTTTATCTGGCTGTTTAGTCATTGTTAGGGACTCTTTCTCAGTCATTTTCATAAGAGAAGTGCTCGTCTTGAAAGATAACTTTTAACACATCGCAATTTTATGTTCATCACACAACGCAATTTTATGTTTTGTTTCACTTCCTGGCCTGCTCTAAAACAGTGCTTCCTAAACCTCTATACTAAATAGTCGGTGGAACATCATTGGATTCCCCCACTTGGAGCTGCAAGGTGGAAGCTGCGTGGGGCACTCAGGTCCATGTACCTCCACCATTTCCATCTTAGCTGCAGGGCAAGTTTTCGGGCCACTTCCTGCTTGAGAGCTGTCTTACTGCTGGACATGGCAGGATGCCTGCAGTAGCAACCAGACCTTGCAGTTCTGGCCCAGACAGCAAATGCTAATGTTAAGTTTGCAGCCTGGTGATGGCAGCATTTATTGTTAAACTTTTGTAGTGCTGGGGATCAAACCCAGGGCCTCATGCATGCTAGGCAAGGGCATGTTGCCCTTGAAGGGTGTCACCAGTCCAGCAGGATTTGGAGACAGTTTTTCCACATGGGTCTGAAAAACACCTGCCTATATGATATATCCCTCTACCATCTCTGGCTCAGCTTATCTCCCCTGATAATTCCATCTTATTAAATGATAGGTATCCTTTGTCGGCATGGACCTCACTTTGGAGGGCTTTTAAAATAGCCTCATTGTTAATGGCAAATGCTTTCATTCAACCTCTGTTTCGAGAGAATTTGTTTCTGAGAATCCTGAGGCTTTGCAAAGCCAATTTGCCATTTTCTGTGGGATAATTTGTTCCCATTTGATTGGAGTGTACTTTCTGAGTGATTTCACTCATTATCACCTGTTATGTACATTCAGATGTTTTCTTTAAAATGAAGCGTGGAGCATGACTTGGGTTGGAATTCTCGAGCCTGTCACCCCTTTGTAGTCTGCCACTTGCAGACCAAAAAGTCATGCCCCTTGCAAACCAAAAAGTCATGCCCTAGGAATAGTATGAAATCTGTGTCCAACTTTGTGTGTGTGAATAGTCTGCAATTCAGTGAGCTTTGTGCCTTCTCCCTCTGCTGCAATGATTTGTGGGGAGGAGGCTGGACTTTTCAGGCATTAGCCAGCGAGTGTCAGTAGATCATAACCAGGGCTGGGCACTGCCTTTCTGAGCCTTCAGCAGCAGGAGTTGAGGTCTCCGGTGCTTCCCAAAGAACACCCCTGACAAACACCCCAGACTGTTTGGTCAGGCCCCTCAAGTTGCCACAAGGTGATATGCCACAGGCACTCAGCCCACACTCTGTGTCCCTCTTCCTTTTGTAGAAGGAGGGTGGTGGAGTCACCCCAAGTCTGGTCTGGGATAATTCAGCCCTTTGTGCTTGTAGTGGTGAGGGTTCCTGGCTAGTTTCCAGTTTACTGCAGACTGAATGTGTCTTCTAGCCCCATGTACCATCAGAGCACAGGCGTGTGTGTGTGTGTGTGTGTGTGTGTGTGTGTGTGTGTGAAAACTGGAGGAGTAGAGGCAGACTGTCTGACAGTCTGCTTGCTAATGTCAGATGGACATGAGAGAGCATGGCCGTCCAGCACAGGGCTTCAACCTGAACAATATGGCAGTGACAATGAGGCAACAGGAATTCGCTTGCATCCTTCAGAGGGGAGCCGTCATAACGGGCCCCATTCATGGTCACAGCTCTGACAGCAACTTGATGGAGATGTTGAAGAGCAAAGCACACAGCTGGCTTTGTTTCCAGAGGATCTTGATCTGCTGGTTGACCAAGCATGGGTGAAAAATATTTGTGAAGTACATTGCATTGGTACTGAAAGTCTCTATAAGACTTTTTTCCCTGTCCTTATTTCCAGTGTAGAAACTACATACACAGCATTTACATTGCATTTGGTATTATAAATTATCTAGATATGATTTAAAATTTAGGAGATAGAAGGGATTATTAAAAAACAATGAATATTTAAATAAAAACTCATTATAATAAAGGATGCATTGCCAAAATGTAGATAAGCGTGTTCAAAGTGAGAGGGAGAATTTTGAATGTTTTGAGGATTAATGACAATGTATTTTTTAATTCTAGTAAATTTTTAGAATTTAGACATTATTTAAACTGTATTTTTATCAATCCAGTACATAGGTTGTATGAAAATATTAGGTCATTTTATGTAAGGGACTGAGCGTAGGCAGAATTTTTGCATCCACACAGATCTGGGAGCCAATTTCTTCTAAGGGCCACACTACATCCCCACTAGCTCGGGGCTGGTCTCGCCAGGTGGGAGGAAGCACTGTTCTTTTGTCTACTTTAGGTTGGAGAGCATGGAAGCTGAATACACATGCAGGACTGTGGTGTGGCCGGCATGGCTGAACTGAGAACAAGGAGACACCTCAGGGGGCAGGAGAGACCACAGCTGAGGCCACCTGGAGACTTTCTGGATAGTTTTTCTTTTCTTTCTTTCTTTTTTTTTTTTGGTCTTTTTCCTTTTTATCGGTACTGGGGATCAAACTCACAACTGCCCGCTTGCAAGGCAGGCGCTTATGCCGCTGAGCTAAATCTCCAGCCCCGGATAGTTTTTCTTAATTATGATCATCTGTTGTTCTGAGGGTCCTTGAACCCCTCCCAAGATCCTGCTCAGGTTTCCTCCATTGTCCACTCTGCTCCTTGCTTGTTCTGATTGAATACGGGCTGCCCAGTGTCAGTCAGCTGGCCGGCTAGCAGAGTTACAAGCTCTGCTGAGGATTTCAGTCCTCTTGCAGCCCTAAAGACCATGCCGCATGTCTCATTCTTTTGAGCCTTCACTGTGCACCCTTTGGGCCGTTGGGGATCTAGGCACAGGCCACAACACCTTTATGACTTCTGCTACTAAGCCCATTTAGGGAACACCTAAAAACTTTGTTGTTTTGGCTATTTGGGTTTTTTTCTTCATCACTTGCTAACCTTTCTCTTTTAGGTATCTAATAAGGGACAGCATGTTTTGTTTAATTTTTGTTTGTTCATTTGTAGTTCTGGGAGCCATACTTGGGGCTTTTGATGCTAGCATGGATTCTACCAACAAACTCTATCCTCAGCCTTGCTTTTATTTTTGTGATGAAGTAGAACCAAAAGTTTCCCAAGAAAGAGAGGGGAAAAAAGACAGAACCACGACACATCTATCAGAATGATTAAAATAAAAAATAATGATAACACCAAGTGTGGACCAGGTCATGGAGGAACTGGAATGTCACAGACTGTTGGGGGAAGGCAAGTCGTTCAGCTACTTTAGAATAAGCTTTGACAACTTCTCCCAGAGCTGTGTGCACTTGTACTATGTGACTGGGAATCCACCCCTGAGTTTTATACTCTTCAGAAAAAAAAAATCCCGAAAAAAATTACAGACATTTTACTTATAATACCTCAAAACTGGAACTAACCCAAATTTTATCAATGTGTAAATGGATGAAAGAAATATGGTACAGCCATGTTACAAAATTCTATTCCACAATAAAAAGCAGCAAGCTATTGATACATGCGATGATTTGGATGATCTCAAAGCCATTATTATGCTGAGTGGAAGAGAAGATAAAATTATGATAGTAGGATGGGTCTGAGTGGCTTTGTGATTTGAGTGACAGGGCCATGGCAATATCCTCTAGCTTTTCAGGAGGTGCATTGGTCAGTTGTACTGTTCCACTTTATTTCCTCTTGGTAGAGATGGGGATGGGGTCAAAGATGTTCCAGAGTGAGCTCCTAGGTTTGCACTTTTGCTGATCTCTGCTGCCTACGCTTCTGTCTATACAACGATCAAAGTTCCTGCTAACACTGCAGCTGACTCTTTTGGCTTTAGGATGTTTGCTTATATTCTCCCCTATGGATCTGATCAGGCCTGTGTTGAGTTTGGACCTGGATTTATTTCCTAGTCTCCTATTTCATGCCTTTTCTGTATAAGGCCATTACTTAGTTTTTCATAGTCTTCCTGTTGGTTGAAAGTTTTCCTCTTAAACGTGGCTTTAATTTGGGAGACCATTTCTGCAGCATGACCTTGTTTTCCTGCTAATTTAGTTGAGATTCAACCCGCACTTGTTATGGATTCACTACAGAGGTCACACATCAGACATTCTCACCTGCCAAATTAACCCCATTCCAAACTCTTTGTTTATTAAATTCATTTAAAATATACAGGTAGAAACAAGGGTAATGAAACAGGATTATTTGGGATAGGATGCAAGCAGGGGGACAGCTCAGGTCTTTGAATCCTGCTCAGATAGATGTTGTGTTGTGTCTGTGTCTTCTGTCCTGGCCATACCAGCTGGTCATGGACGACCTCATGAGGACCAGGACCAAGACTCCACTGGAGGTCAGAGCGGAGGAAGTGCCTGGGACTGTGAGACAAAAGTGTCTGGTCTCTTTAAGGCTTGTCAATAGCTTGCCAAAGGACTATGGGTTTTATTTGCATTTTTTAAAAAAAGATAATGTATTTAAGAAATCTGAAAAAGTTCAGAGAGAGTGACATGGATTTAGAGACTCGGGTGGCATCTCTGTATCTGGAGTCATAAATTTTAGGTATTTACCTCTTTTTCCATTCCTCCCTGTCTTGTGTTTAGCACACACATGCTCTGCTTGTGAACTGCTTTTCTTTAACATATCTTGTAATTCTGGCAATGTCTTTCCAAGCTACCTGCTAACTAAATGTAAGTAACAAGCTACATATATCTCAAGTTTCCTCCCTTCTTTGCAACAACATTGAGTATTAGCAGGCAATACCAAATACGTGCAGTCCACTGTGTATCTCACTGGAATGAATCATGGGCTGGAGAAAGAGAGGGCAACAACACCTATCTTTTTTTTTTTTTTTTTTTTGTCTTTTTCGTTTTTATCGGTACCAGGGATCGAACTCACGACTGCCTGCTTGCAAGGCAGGCGCTTATGCCGCTGAGCTAAATCCCCAGCCCAACAACACCTATCTTTGTGTTATTTTAAGGCCTCTTGTATTGCATTATTCCTATTACTGAGTGTGGCTTGCTAACTCCGGGCTCCAGTGCTGACACGCTGGCAGGGGCACTAACAGGACGCGACAGACCCATGCCTGTCGGAGCTCTGCATCCTCATCCTTGCAGTGGGTGTGTCCCCTAAGATGCCAGATGCAGAGGGACCCAGAATGCGCATATGTTTCTGCAGATACACGGACCCCAAGGACAGAAGGAGAGGGACAGGGTTGAGCCACAGGGCTTTCCTTCCTTCCTCCCTCCTCCCTGGGACAAGTGAAAGAGTTGGAAGGAGGAGAGGGGCTGGGGGGCCACTCCCAGGACCCTCCTAAGTAGAGGCAGAGGAGGCCGATTTGGGAGAAGAAATTGATTTAAAATTAACTGCATATATGGTAATCCATTTAAAAAGAACTGGTCCCAAATTCCTAAACTATATAATCCTTACATTTTAAAAATACAAATCCCTCTCAGATTTGTCTTATCTGGATTCATTTTACAGGTAAAAAACTGCAATCCCCCAAATTTGATCCTTGTTAGGCAGAATTATTTTCAGAAGCAATACTAAGTTCTGATACTACATACCAAAATATTTACTCTCATAGTAGTGACTTGGTTCATGTATCATAAAAAGAAAGCTTTAATAAGGAAAGGACTCATTGAACTAATGCAAGCAATACAGTCTAGACTATTCTGAGCAATTAGAAAAGTGGAGAGAATAATGTTATAGACCCATCACCAATACTTGGTGACTGGACCAGTTAGGAATGGGGAGCTTATAGTTCGTAACAAACATTCCTGTTTTTACAGTGACTTTTAAAACACTAACATTTCTCACCCAAACTCTGTCCAGTGGAGGCTAGACTAGTTAGTCACTGAATGGGGACCCAATTGCCAGAGGCTCCATAATCTTGTGCTAACAGCAGCAAAACAATCACCTGCAGGTGAGCTGTGGACATGGCATGTGTGGTCTAACAGGTCAACACACGGGTTTAGAGGTCAGCTCTGAAGACTCTGGTGTCCTTGGTCTGTCTCCGTCCTGTCTGAGACCTGGCTGACACAGAAGCCTGAAGAAGTCTATCAGAAAATAGTGGGCCCAGATATTAGCAGATATTGATAATGTCTAACTCCACTCTAAATGCTGCATTTAATTACTCAAGTGTAAACTGTGGTCAGAACACTTTACCCCTAAATATTTTTGTTGTATAGCACTATAAAATGAGGTATTTCCTCTTTTTTTCCTGCACTATTGTCAAGTGAGAATTATAGGTATGGCATTTTGCCATAAACACCTCAACATGCATCCCTTAAAGGAATCTTTCACTTTTAAATTGTATTTAGCCCATTATCATACCTGACAAAAGTAGTAATTCCCTCTGGTTCCAAAATCAATTCATATCTAAGTTTTCCAATTATCTCAAAATGTCTTTCTGTGCACACACCAAGATCCAATTAACGACTCTGCTGCATTTTTATATTTAGTATAATCTCCCTTAATGACACACTGTCCCTTCCTGTGACCCCACCTCTTTCTATGATCTTAATTTATTGAAGCACAGGTCCAGTTATTATAGTGATTGCCCCACTTTCTGGGTTGGTTGTGTTTCCTGAGAAGCAATTTCACTTGTTCTTTTACCCTATTTACCCACAGTCCAGCAGATGGTTAGAATGCATCACTGGAATTAGGTTGCCTGTTTCCAGCATGGAAGCTTTCCGAGGTTTGGTAGGAAGTTCCCGTTGTGCCACAGGTGGAGGAGATGCAGCCTCTGTCCAGCCTCAGCCCCATATGCGTCTCTCCAGAGCAAGATTAATTTCCATGTATAACTGTCTCAGATAGCGAACTTTCAAACAAATGTAGAGAAACTATGAAAAACAAGGCAAGTCAGTGTGTGAAATTGACTTCTCGAAAGTCTGGAGTGAGCCGGAAGAGAAGTCAGGATTCCATTCACAGCCGCGCCTCCTTCCACTTTTCTCCATGCTTGAGTTCTGGCTCTTGTGATGCAGAAGGCTCTTGGCTGTGCTCCAGCCTCTCTGGCTCCAGTTTGTGGTATTATTTACCTGTTTTTTCCTGATCTTAATTGTGGTTGTTCTCACAGCACTGCCCTAGGCACTGTCCTCTTCATCCTGGCATACACCCCTGGGAAAATGTTATCTGCATCTGTAGCTCAACAGCAATCTACAAATGACTGAGTCACAAATCACAGTGTATCTGCCAGAAAGAGAGAGAGAGAGACAGAGACAGAGAGATAGAGAGACAGAGAGACAGACAAAGAGAGAGGCCAATTTCATTATGAGGAATTATAATGCTCAAAGGGTTAAGGAGCCTGAGAATTCTCACATTTGCAAGCTTGAGACCCAAGAAGGCTAGTGGTGTAAAAAGTCTGAATTCAAAGGCTGAGAACAAGGGAAGCTTCTGCTGTGAGGAGTTTCAGATTGAGGACAAAAGACAGCCAATGTCCCAGCTCAAACACAAGCAGAACAAATTCCCCCTTTCTGCATCATTTATCCTATCAATTTTATCCGAAATTTTGCAATCTGAGATTTCCATTATCCATAGTCAACTATGGTTCAAAAAATATTAACTGGGCAAGTCTAAATACAAACAATTCACATGTCTTAAAGTGCAAGCTGTTCTGAGTAGCAAAATGAAATGTTGTGTGTCCTGTCCCCTTCCACTGGGACAGAAATCTTCCCTTTGTCCAGTGCATCTGCGCTGTATGTGCACCATCCATGAGTCACTGAGCAGCCCTTTCGCTTATCAAGCAGCTTGTCAAGGCCTCAGTACCGTGCAGAGTATTCTCTGAGATTCCAGGGTCCACTGGGGCCCTGGGGCACGTCCCTTGTGGTTATGGGGAAGCGTTGTATCCCAGGCTTCAGCAGATTGGGTGAACTCACCCTTGTGGGGAAGACAGATCTACTTTATGAAGTCCACCATTCCAAGGCAAATCTCAGCAGGAAACACTTTCCCAGCTGCATCCAGAAACAATGCTTAGAGGAGTACTTGGGTGCTCTGGGTCCAGTCACACTGAGAGACAAGCGGTAGTGGTTCTGGCAGTCTTTTGAGATAATTCTTGTAACCAGGAACATATGCCTGAGGGCTCTTCTTATTTTACCTTCCAGTTTATCTTTCTCTAGGGCTTAACACAAGCAACTCCACATTGATTCTCATACCGGAGAACACAATTGTCTTCTCAGGTCTTCCTGGTTTTTCAGTTTCATACCCAGTGATCCCCCTTCCCCTTACTGGAGATTGAACCTGGGAAGCACAAAGCTACATCCTTAGCCTTTAAATAACTTTTACATTCAAGACGGTCTTGCCAAATTGCCCACGCTGGGGTTGAACTCATGGTCTTTCTGCTGCAGCTTCCAGAGCAGCTGGGATCTCAGGGGTGCACTCCTGATTCTGGCATCACGGCTGCTTGAGATGTACTGAGAGGCTGGGGCGGGGGCTCAACTGGGTGGACCTTGGTGCCACCGCTCCAGAGGAAAGACACAGTCAGACCCTCACCTCCGTTACACCGGCCCAGCACAGCAGCATGGGAAACGCATGGCTCAGGGCACAGACCCCCTCGGTCTGTCCTAGAGGCCCTGCTGGCCTTTCTGACCTCTCTGCCGCAGAGACTTTTCCCCTGTGGTTTTGGGGATCAAACCTAAAACCTGGTGCACTAAGCTACTGTCCCCGCTTTCTGACTTCTAACAGCTCAGGTTAGGGCGCCCTTAGGAAACCTTATTCGAAAGAACTCCTCAGCTGAAGTCCTAACTCCTGGCAGCTTAGAATGTGACTATATTTGGAGAAAGTCTTTCAAGTGGTAATTCAGTCAAGATGAGGTCACTGGGACAGGCTCTAATCCAACACCACTGGTGTCTCTGTAGGAAGGAGAGATCAGGTCACAGAGGGGTGGCCATGGGAAGACGCAGGAAGGAGATGACGTCTGTAACGGAGAGTGAGGCCTCAGGAGAAACCAGCCCTGCTGACAGCTGGATCGTGGCTCTCCAGCCTGCAAAGAGTGAGGAAACAAACTTGTGTCATTTAAGCCACAATATCTGTGGGGCTTTGTTACACTAATGCCAGCCAATGGGTAAGCCACAGAACGCTCCTCCTCTGCAGTATGACTTCATGTTAAACAGAGGTTTCAAAACACAAATCACTCCTTGTGCTCATATGAACCACTTGTTTCATGTTTTAGCTTTGAATTTTTAAAAAAGTTGTTTTATAATTCTTTGCTTTTTACCCTCAGGGTAATCCAGGGCAGGGAGATAAATCAAGTATTCTTGTTTACAAATAAAGAAAGTGAGGCACACAGATGGATTACACGACTACACCAAAGTCTCATAAGAGGTCTTTCAAGTCATCAGCCTTGCTACTTGACCATGTGGCTTTATCAAATGGAATATCTCACAGTCCCTATCTCAGATGGCGCTTATTCCCTAGTACTGCACATGCATTCAGGATATCATCCAGCAACAAATGTGTGCCCATCTCTCAGAAGGTGCCACAAAGATGGGGTTGGAGAATGTGACTGTAGATCTTACTTCTCAAATTTTAATGAGCACATAAGACCCACCTCTGGCGACCTTGTGAGAATGCAGATTTTAATTCTGGGTGGGGCCTGAGACTGGGTTTTTAGCAGCTTCTGTGCCAGGTTCTGCCAGTGGATCCCACTCATACTTTGAGTAGTAAGGCTTAATCTATATAAGTAGGAAACTAGAAGATTGGCCTGGTTGCACTGTATTTTAAAAAGTTAAATCAGAGCAAGAAAGAAGACATCCATAAGCTAGGAATCGGGTTCTCATCAACATCTGAATTGCTCTCACCTTTCCTCCTGGGCTTCCCAACCTGCAAAACTGTGAGAGAATAATTTCCCTTATTTAAGCAGAAAATGTGGAGGAAGAAAATCGGGGTGGAGGGGAGAGTGTTATTAAGCTAAAAAAGCATGTGTAAAATTTGTCAATGATTTGCAAGTGTGTTTAATCCCACAATAAAAGTTCTGCTGAGATATATCCTGTGGGTTATGAAAGATTACTTTAATTTAGCTTGCTAGGCCTCTGACTCATTTCAGGAATTCCTCAACTGGCAACAATGCCTCAGAGCTCCGAAGCATATGCATTCTTTGAATTTACTGTGTATCTCTCTTCCTGCTTCAGTATAGATGGAATTTTAGAAAAATTCTTTTAAGTAAAAAATATGTCTCAACAACAGACTCTCTACAGCACAAAAGTAAATGACTTCAAAATAATGTAAATAGAAGCAGCAGTGGTTGGTTTGGTGCCATCTTTTCTCAGGGACTTGAGGAATGATTGAATCCATCTACAGAGAACAGATTGTTCCATGCCAACCCTACTACGAAGTAATGGCTAAACAGATTTTCTCGAAGCTTCTGTTACCATTATAGATGCAAAGTCAGACAAACAATTCTTATTTTATAAAAAATATAATAATAAATCAATATACATTTTCTCATGTCTTAACAAGGATTTATTTGCACGCATTCATAAAAGGGAAAGAGAAGTTAAAAAACAATAATAAAAAAATAACAATATATTTATTATGTCAGATTCCTAAGATACAGAGAGAAACAGTAGCTGATGAATTTAGTACCTTACAAACATTGTAAAGGCTGCTGAGACCCGAGGTAAAAAAGTGTAAGACAGAATGACTTGGGGTCAGTTTTGGTTGTCAAGAAGCATGAGATCAGAGATAGGGCAGGGTGGGGAGGATTCCTGGAAGGCTTAATCCAAAGATGTTGCACAGAAAGAACTCAGCACTCCGCAGTGGGGCGACCTACTGCCAGGAGCAGCACTGCCGTTCATGTGGTCCTCAGCTGGTCATGCTCCTGCCACAGGGCGTCCACCAGGAGAACACTGTCCCCCAAAAGCCATCTGAACACAGCCTTTACAGGTTTGAAAAGGGCCTCACGTTCTCTGGCTTTCTGTTCTATGATGGGGTATTCTGTACCTTGAGTAAATGCAATTCCCCTTTGGTTGTTAACTGCACTTGGTGTGGAAGAAAACCAGCCAGGCCTGCAATCTGCCTGTCTGCTTTCAGGTAATCAGGTCCCTTCTGGAACGAATACAGCTTCAAGTCCAAACTGCAGTACAGGTGTCAAAAGTAATTGAAAGTGAGAAAATATCTGTAATGCTGTATTAGCTACCATAATCCACCCAGGTGAGGAGAATTGGGGGAAAAGAAATAAATTGGGGGAAAATTAACATTCAGAAACACTAAGAGCTCAGAAGGAAGATGCTAAAATATGTTTTTCTAAAAAATCTCCCAATTAAGTGTATGAATTCGTATTATCTCCCCCTTCTGGTTCTTCTCACCCAGAGGTCTACTAGGGTCCAGGACGATGCCCAGAAGTTTTACACACTTAACCTCTATGATGCAGGGAGTATAATGTCTGTTGTTTAATCGAGTATAGTATCTTATCTGCTTCTTTTCTCTCATCAGATAGATGATAGGTAGATAGACGATAGCTAGGTTGTGGAGAGAGATGAAAATATGGCAAGATGAATAAATAGTTAACAGCCACAAAATGGATAGATGACAGGTGATGGATACATAAGTAGATGATAGATAATGAATGGAAGGATAGATACGTAGGTAAACTTTTTTCTTTTTTAACAATTAGGACTATAGGATAAACATCAAACAAAACCTGAAAATTTCTACTCTAAAGAACAAGGACAGTTTTGTTTTGTCCTTTCAGAGTTTGATCATGTTACTTAAATTGTCTTTAAAAGGTACAATTTAAAAGAGCTAATTTTAGATGGAAATATCACCAACACCGGTAGTACAGCAGACATCATCTTTCCTATAAAGCAATCATTTAACAAAAACTTAGTCCCAATCTTCCTGCATCTAACACATTTTCCCTAATGCTGCTGGGATGGCAGTGTCCTGCTTTAGCTAGAGAAAAGACCCTCAGATATCACAGATACTCTCAGAGGTGCCAGGGCAGGTGATGCAGAGAAGCCAGAGGGGCATCAGAACATCTGCACAGTGTAGGGAGCAGCAGAACCCTGTTAGGTATATGGATTTCATGTGACTGCAGGTGCATTCACCATACAGTGCACAGCCTCTTCCTTCAGCTGGAAGCGGATGTGGGTCCACTGAACCAACGGTGCCTTCCAGGATGGTCATGGCCCACACTTTGGAATTCACAGGTGAGAGAGATGAGGCTGAGAAGGTTAGGAGCAGTTAAAACGCTGCGGGCCTTAAATTCCAGGAAAAGTAGTTTGGCTACTGTCATTAGTTAAAAAAAAAGAGTCTATGAAAGTGCTTAAAAGGCAGAGGAAAAATAATCGATAAGCGATGTGATTCCTCACAGGCTTTGGGAGCTCCTTCTGCAGATGGTGAGAGTCTGTGCAAGAGGACTGTGGCAGCAGTCTTTAAAAGGCACTGGCAGTTATGGCCTGAGATGAGCAGGTGAGATATTTATTGTGCTTTACTCTCTCCCCTCTCTGCCTTTAAAAGGACCACCAGTTCAGACATGAGGCTGTGATGCAAAGAAATTAGGAGCACAGCTCGTGTGATCCTATCCTGGCTACCAGCCACACCTCTTGAGCTTGGGCAAGGAACTATCTGTTTCCTGGCTAAGCTTGGCCAAGGGTCATCACTGGACTTAGAAAAGTGCCCCCAAATACAGTTAATGTTGGCAGCATCCTATAAAAACCCAGATTCCCATACCGTAGTCCCCTTACTGTAGTTTCTGAGTTTTCAGTATTCATATTCAGTAGCAGCCTAGAAATATTAAACAGAAAATCATAGAAATAGAAAATTTGCTAAATTTTAAGTTGCATACCATTCTCACCTGCATGATAAAATCTTACAACTTCCCACATCTGACCAGGATGTGAATTCTGTCTTTGTCTGGTGTTTCCACATTGTATTTGCTACCTGCCTGTTTGTAGCCTTCTCAGTGTCAGATCAGCTGTCTCAATACAGCAGGACTTGCATTTAAGTAGCCTTTATTTTACTTAGTAATTGCCCAAAATGCAAGAGTAGTAATACCGGAAATTTGAATATGCCAAAGAGAAACTGTAAAGAGCTTCATTTCAGTGACAAGTTGAAAGTTCTTTACTTAGAAGACAAAAATTATATTCTGCAATTACTAAGATTGCCCTTAAGAATAAATCTATAAAATTGAGAAAGTAAAATTTGGCTCGTAGTGCAGGATTTACTGGTAAGACCCAGAGTCCAATTCTATCCAGTTTCGGGCATCCGTGGGGGTCTAGAAACATCTGTGGAGAAGCACTTCTGTGCGTGTGTTCCCCAGAGAGAACTACACCCTGTCTGGGCAGAAGGTTTCTTTGGAGCAGCTCCCAGGTCTGCCACGGGAGCAGGCTGTCTCCTATCCTACCTACTTTCTGGTCATGGTGTGGAGGGAGGAGAGTGCACAACATTCATTTCGAGTGTGCTCTGCTTAGTACTGTGCCTGCGTGTACCAGCTGTGCATGCTGCATCCTCATCCAAGCACAGTCAGAAAAAAGCGATCCACTTTTAGTCCATTCTTTATCATCCTTTCATCAAAAATACAAACCACCATGTGTTTGAAGCAGAGTTCAGCATCTGGAGTCCATTGGGCACTTGGGTGTACCAGACAGCAGGTCTCAGCTGTCACCTGCATTTGCTTTCTGCCCATCCATCATGTGTGGTCAGCTGCTGGGCCTCTCTTCTCCATCGCAGAACATTTCAAACTCAGTGGTTATGAAGACGATGTGGCTCTTTGTTGAGCCTCACTGCAAGACTCCAGAGAGGCTACCATGATTCCTCCCACCTGGGGAAAACCAGTATTCTCTGTGTTTTGCACACTTTCATCCCAATTTGCATGGAATGACCCAAACGATTATCCCTTGTTCTGTGATGCCATAGATAGGATTTTGGGTGCCACGTGGGGCATACTACACAAATCAAAGCAACCACAAACCAAAAGTGCAATCTGAGGTATTTATTGTACTTTGTAGAAGACTAAGGACAGGTTAAGGGTCATTAAAATCCACCTACTTAAGTAAGCCGGACTCAGGCCATTCTGAAAGTGCTGACAGACTTAAGCAAGCCAGAGTTTGCAAGTGTATTTTAAAGGTGTGTACAGTCATTTCTGGCATCCGGGGGCACTGGCTGGGACAGCCCAGGAACCACAATCCACCTGTGCTCAGATTGTCTAAAATGCCATCCTAACTTGATTTTGGTTATTTGAGATGGGCCTAGCTGTGTAGCCCAGGCTGGCCTTGAACTTGGATCCTCTTGCCTCAAGCTCCTGAGTGCTGGGACCATAGGTCTCACTTCTAGGACTGGCACGGTATTTGCCTTTAACCTGCACTCACCCTCCTATAAATTTTGAATCACCTTTAGGTTACTTATAAAACTTAACACAATGTAAACATTATGTGTATAGTTGTTTGTGTTTATTTTTGGGAAAACGACAAGGAAAGGCCCTGCATATGTTCAGCACAGCTGTGATATTTTTCTGAAAGTGTTGATCTGTGGTTGGCTAGATTTCAGAAGCAGGGCCAGCCGTTACAGGGCTGCCTGTGCTTTCATGTCACACAGCGACACAGCTTTCAGCCGTGAGGAGGGACAGTGCGTGAGTTTCCGACTCTGTGTTACTGTGGGTCCTCAGTCCACACGGCCCAAGTTGCAACCGTGACAACTGTGGTAAAGCATCAGAGTGGATGCTGTGCGTGGGCTTCCCTGCCGGGCTGCGTTTCCATGACCTCTTCCGGTTTACCTCTTCCAACCACCCTTTCCTTTCACCCTTCAGGCGCCACCGTGGTTTCCACATGCAGACTTGTGCTGGGGACACGCCCAAGCGTGGAGCACAAAGAGCACAGGACTTGTTCAGAGTGTGCCTGGAGGTAGGGCCCTGGGAGACAATGAGTGTCCGAAAGGCCACGCAGTTCTCCAGGTGCACAATATTTTTCTTATGCCCTCCTTTTGCTCTTTTCTCCCCCCTCCCCATTGGTACAAGTTTGCAACAGCTGAGGTGGAGCCTTGTGATTATCTGTGGAGGGCAAGTGGGCCTAGGTTTATCTTTGAATTCTCCAGATAAACTCCCTTCTTCAGGGACGAGGCACACCTCTGCTGCCTTTCCCAGGGTAGCATTGCAGTCTCCAGTCCCTTACGATGGGGACATGTTCCGGGGAACGTGCTGGCAGGGGATCCTGTCTCTGTGGGACAAGCCCCCAAGTCTACACAAGTAAATGTCCCTAATCATCTGTGTGGTCTGCTGGGGACCAGAAGCTTCTGGTGCCCATGACCCCTGCTCAGCCCTTTCTTCCCGCCAGCCCAGCTGTGATACTTCCTCTCTGCTCTGCTCTTTAGCTGGTAAAATGTCCTTCAGTTGCCTGCCCTGGTGACAGGTCTGTTCTAAACTCCTTCGGTGGCATATCCTTTCCTGTGTAGCCTGGCTGCTGACAGTGTGCTCCAGGGGCTATTGCTGCTTTGAATACTCTTTTCCTTCTTAAGCAAGTGTAAACTCCTCAAATGGAGACACTGCCTCTTCGCGTGTCTCTGTCAGAGCATGTGGCACAGAGCTGAGTATCCCCGTGCTAATTAATCTTCACTAGTAATTAGCAGGGATCTGGGTAAGATGCTCCTCAGGTGTTGGTAGCCTGGGCTGCCAAAGTTTACTTGCTGCGAGGTGTGGGAGTGCACACCTGTGACCCTAGGAGTCTGGCAGGCTGAGGTGGGAGGATGGTGGGTGCAGGACTGGCCTGGACAATTTAGTGAGAACTGTCAGAAATAATGGGGTTTCCAGACGTGCCTGGCTTAAAAGGGCCTTCTTACCACGGTCTCCACAACCCTGGGCTTCATTCAACTACTTCCCCGAAGCACCTTTCCTCCTCCAGTAAGCAGGTGTTGGAAAAAGTGGTTACCCCCATCCGAGACTCAGTGAAACGGACAGAGCTATTCCTATCTGTGTGCCACTGACCATATCACTACTCAGCATTCAGGAACACCAGTGTCCCTTGGCGATGATGTGGTGGCCACGGCCACCCTGACTTTCTCAGTAGTGCAGCCTTGTCACCATCTGCCGTCCTCTTATCCTGAGCTGCTCACCTACTGTCACCTGTCTTAGCTCCTTTGGTTTTTTAAATTTTGTTTTTTCCCTCTTGGTACAAATTTTCTGCATTAGCTTTTTCCTTGTTGTGACTAACTATCTGAGGAACACCAACAGAGTAAAGGTTTATTTCAGCTCGTATCTCAGTTTCAGTGCACTGGCTCTGAGGCAGAACTACCACGGGAGAGGTAGAGGGGAAGAGCCAGAGAAACAATGCACCTCCTGGGGCATCATGCCAGTGACTGTCCGCCCCTTCTGCGTCTCCAGCTCCTGGTATCTGCTTCAGCCACGAACACATCCACGGGTGACCCCGGGATGAGATGCAGCCTCATAATGGGGTCAGGGTCTAGACATCTGCTGACCCATTCAAGTGAAAACCAAAGATTAGCCATCACAATGTGTACGGAAGCATTAGCTGGAACTCACTAACATCCTTTCTATACAGCACATTTATTCTATCTTCCTTTGCTTCTGTATTCCCCTTTTATTGGTGCATGTTTGCAATACATAATATTTACGTTTGTTCAGGGGACTGGGTAGATACAGTATACATGCCACCTCTTAGCAATTTTCTCCAATAGTTCTGCAATTAATTCTTCCCTTGTGTTCACTAGAATGAAGATAGATGCCTCTGTAGAAAATATCACCAGTCTTTAAACAAGTTGTGTTTTTAAATGCTCTTCCCATAGATATTCTAGTTCACATATTTCTAAATCTAAACAGCTCATAACCGAATTTTCTTGTTTCTCTGGTATTTTGAGCAGCCCAGCAATTCCACATCTTGGCAAGTGTCTCATTTACTTTTCTGGTGCAACTGGCTGCTGGGATGCATGGATATCTAGCGGTTGTATTACTTAACAACTCCATCCAAAACCAGAATAAAAGCCAGCGATGCAGCCAACGATTCTCATTTTTGAGGGATAATTTCTAGTTTTCAAAAATGAGCTTAATAGCTACCCAGGTTTTTAATCTAACATGGTATTGAGAAGATTTTTAAAAACGGTGGTGTGATACAGGTGTCCATGGATGAGAGACTGACTTCAGAAGAGCTGTGTGGAGAGTCAAGGGCTGGAAGACCTGCACAGACCCCAGCACTATTGTTGCAGAATCTTTGCTCCTTCAAGATAAAAACATAAAGTTGGGACATAACTGCCAGTGGGGGCTTACAGGGCAGTTTTGCTTTCTCAGAGAAAAGCCATTCAACATTTTCTCAGCTTCTCTTTCTCTTCCCAGGCTGTGGACTTCAGAGCCTTATCCTGGGGCCAAGCAGAGAGATCACTGGTCTTCCTCCTCCCAGCACAGGGCCAGACCATAAGCTGGAAAAGCCCTGCAAGCAAAGCCCCGGGCGGGCCCCCAGGAGACAGTCCCGCCCCATACCACTCTTGCCTTGGGAGGGGAGGGCACCAGCCTCTCCAGGTGTGTGGGCACTGGGTGGGTCCTCTGGGAGTGGCTACTCCTCACTGCAGCCTCCTCTCCTCTCCCTGGGCCAACCCACGAGCTGCCCTTTTGAAATTTCACTTTCTGAGAATTTTAAAGACCTGTGGATCTCTGAGGTTAGGGTCTTACTTCTGAGCACAGTCCTAGATTTGGCTTTAAACATGCTTCCTATGATCTGGGCTACTCTAGATGGGAAGGCGGGGAGGGGGATTACTGGACTGACATCTGGAGACCGAAGTGTCACTGTTCAACTAGTTCCTTGGCTCACAGCTGGTTTGTGATGCTCCTTTTGCTACTGTGTAGTATTTTAAACCCACTCCCTTGAAATAAGGAAAAATGACGCTTAGGGAGACAGCCCATGCCGTGAGGGCGAGGGATATTTAGCAGTTAACTTGGGGCCTGGAAGCCGGACACTTGGCAGGTTCTGCTAGTTCTGCACTGGGAGGCTGAGGTAGGTGGATAATTTGAGTGCAAGAGCTGGCGATCAGCTTGGTCAACACAGCAAGACTCTGTCTTAAAACAAAAACAAAGAGGTAGGGAAGGTGCTTAAGTTGAGGAAAACACTTTCTACGGCTTTGTTCTGAGATCCACAAAGTATTTCCTGAAAATAACTCAAGGTTTTCCCTTCTTGCTATTATCCTGCTCTTTGTTCCTCTTGCAGTGCCAGGTTGTAAGGTCTATCCCTTTCATGGAAAATGTAAACAGTTTCCTTAGCATTTTCTCCTCCTTTATGGCTGTTAAGTCTCTTCTCCTTTGTGATGCTCTCTGTTGAAGGGGTCAGAGGAGAGCTAGGATCCCATTTGCCTAGGCAACCTTCCACAGGGCAGTGACAACATCCAGCAAGGGAGGAAATTAGAGCTCTTTTCCCCAGCAGGTGCAGTAAGTCCTGACTTTCCAACCAGCGAGTACCCTTCTGGAGGGGACATTCCTGAGTTGGTGCGATTCTTACGCACCTTTGATGCAAATATGCAGTGAGAAGCATAAAAAAGCCAAATACACACACACACACCAAGAAGTCCCTGACTGCACAGTGCAGTGAGCACCCAGCAGCACAACTGTGACAGCGTCTGGCAGGCACAGGAGCTGCTTCTGCGATCTGTTCAGGTCTGGGAATGTTTGCGACTCGAGCTAAGTTTGAATCTGAAAGTTCACAGCTCGAGTGTTCGTTAGCCGAGGACTCACTGTAGTTAGCTTATTAATAGTTCTTTTCCTCAGTGCTTTGTTTTTTCATGCTGGGCACTGACCCCAGGGCCTTGTACACCCTACAAAAACATGTTCCCACTGAGCTACAGCCCCCGGTGTCTGGCTTTACTTCAATGTCTATCACAGTGCGTGTCTGTCAAAGTCTCTGGGTCTTGATCCCTACTCAGCAATTTACCCCACCTTTGCTTCATATTTTTAGATGGGTCTGCTTCAGGTTTCCCAAGAAAAAGACTGAAGAGACGCTAACGGCCAAGCTCGCCCATGTACTGGATGCAGGGTCCAGAATCTGGAAAGAAAAGTGGCCACTCTGTGAAAGGAAAAAGAGGGAGGCGGGAGTGGCGCAGGCGCCCTGTCCCGCCAAGCCCTGCACAGTTTGCAGGCCCAGGAAGGCTGGCGCAGTGTGGCCCGGGCAGGCCTGTTAGAGGGCCTGCAGCCCCCAGGTGGGACGCCACTGCAGGGCACATCCGGCCTGCTGCACCAAGGGCCACTGCGCAGGGCGCTCAACAGCAGGGACGTCAGGGCCTGTGCTGTGACTTCACAGGCGCTTCACTCCCTTCCAACAGGAAAGCGGTCAGTGTGGAGACAGGACTTGGGGAGGTGTCTCCTGCTGCGCCTCTCTGCTCCTCAGGGCAGGCATGGCCATGAGCTCCTGGCCTGGGGGTGGGGACACTGCCTTCTCGGCACAGTGCACAAAGTGACCTGGACATTCAATCAGAGGCCTTCTCATCCCGTTTTCTTAACTCCTAGAATTTTAAACGAATGCCCGAAGATAAAGAGCTATTGTTTATATTTTTTATGAACAATTTATTATTGTTTTGTTTTCCAGGGCTGGGGATTGAACCCAGGGCCTCCTGCATGCTAGACAAATGGTCTACTGCTGTGTTACATCCCTGCCTGTAAACAAACCCTTAAAAAACGTTCTTTTAGGTATTCATATTCATGTGTCAATGTGTGACAATGCATGTGTTCTCTGAAAAAAGTATTTAGCTTTATGTCTGGACTGTGACCTTCCAGAACTGCTAAGGTTTATAATAATATAAAAACGTCTCCATCATTTCAAAACAGTCTTTCATCTACGTGGGCCAGTGACTCAACTATCTATATCAGGGTGTCACACTTGCAAGGGGATGACTAAGGACAGGCTGGCTCTGGGCAACTTGGATTTTTCTGCTTAGGAATAAATATATACAGAGAAAACAACTTTACAGAAACCTGTACAATAGGCAGTAATTTAGTACACTGGTCTCAAATACAAGAAAATATTGTTTATAGCTTGGAAAAACAAATTATTTGCTGAATGTACACTTTAGTTTTCCTTTATGGGAATGAAACCACCCCAGATAAATGAAATGTAGGTATCTCAATGTCTACTTTTATAACTTAAAATCGCCTGTTCTTTTTCCATCAAATCAAGTGCAAAGGAGCAGAAGTTCTGTGTCTGTCACCAATCCTTTATTGATACTGGTAACTTACACACTTTATAACAGAACAACAAAAATAATGTTCGGTATGTACAGCCTTTGCGTGGACTATCTGACTATGCACAAGGCAGAGCGCGGACACAGCTAACCGCATCATCTGTGCACATGGATGCCGAAGGGACAACATGTGCACGTACAGTGAAACGACATCACAGTCCAGTGGAAACGTACAAAACGTACTCATCTATTGCAAATGACATCTTTCTCAATGCCCAGATCTGACGCAGCCATCCTCTACCCGGAGTTGGAAGCAGAGATTGGCTGTGTGGCTATAAGTCTCTTAAGTGAGACAACCTCTGTGGACAAGTTTGCGATCCCTTGCTTCAAGTACAAGTTCTCTGAGTCGGAAACTTTGTACCCACTGTCTTTAATCTCCACTACTCCAGTTTTGAAACTGTTCTGAGTCTTGCTGCTCAGGTCTTTTGGGTGCCAGTGTTCCGATTTGAGGGACCAATCTTGAATGCTTGTCACCTGCACTGAGAAAGGAGGGAGGGGAGAATGGACCACGCTCGCAGTGTTATGGCTTCCGAGTTCAAAGTGTCTCTTAGATGTCATGTCAATGGGGGAGGAGAGTTTTTGTGTGGCCTCGAACTCGTTATCAAAGGCTTCCACTTTGATCTGCATAGCTTTGGCTTTGATCCGGAGCTTGTGCGGCAAGGCAGAGGAGTTCACCTCAGGGACTTTCAC
This sequence comes from Cavia porcellus, assembly GCF_034190915.1. Classification (NCBI taxonomy): domain Eukaryota; kingdom Metazoa; phylum Chordata; class Mammalia; order Rodentia; family Caviidae; genus Cavia; species Cavia porcellus. The sequence goes on along the minus strand of NW_026947500.1, from coordinate 15,509,481 downwards.
CACTGTGGCGTGCACACGTTTGAGCTCCACAGGGGAGTGGATGGGGCCCTTGGGAACCTGCTGCTCGTCCTCCCCATCAGAGGACTTCCCCACCACCCCGTCGTCGGTCTCAGAGGTTCTTGGGGAGCTGCTGGAGGACCTCGTGACTTGCAGGAGAGGTGGAGAATGTGAATAGCTGGTGAAAGAGCTCCCCACGTAGTTCTGGTAGATGGAGGCTGCATAGGAGCCCCGGTCATCCCTCGGCTCCCGCGGGAAGGACTCCAGCTCTACCGGCTCCTGCTTGATGACCTGGAACTTGCCCTCGGGACTTCGGCAGCTGCCCGGCATGGGGCTCTCCCGGGTATGCTCCCCTGAGGATGCCTCGGACACGTCAGACACCGAGCTCTGCGGGGAGTGCTTGATGACAGAGATGCAGCTGCCTGCCACCAGCCCCGGTTCATGCTCATCCGTGAATGCACTGGCGGACGTGGCCTTGGCTGGCTGGTAGTCCTGAAAGTACACAACTGTGGCGCTATTGAGTTTCTGAATCTCCTGAGCATATGCCGTGGAACTAATTAAACCAAACTTTAATTTCAGGGAAAGCAGTTCAGCTTTTAAAGTGGCGTTTTCTTCTCCCAGTGCAATTAGTTTGTTCTCTAAAACCAGGTCATTCAGTCTGCGCTTTTCCCGAGAACGTTTGGCAGCTTCATTGTTTTTCCGCCGCTTCTCCCAGTACATAGCATCCTTCTTCTCGTCGGGAATGAATTCCCGTTTCCTCCGGCAGGCAGAAGATTTGTTTTTGCCCACACTTCCTTCACCCAGAAGCAGCTCTTCGGCCGTGGACAGGTCCTCGGGCACCTCGGGTAAGGCCGAGGTCAGCACCATCATCTTGTCCGCGCTGCCCGGACCATCGAAAGATGCCTGCTCCTTTTTGATGGCTTGCATCTTTCTCAGCTGCATCAGAAGCAGCCTTATCCTACGGACATATACAGCAGAGGAGAACAAGTTAGTATCTCGGGATTCTCAAGCGCTTTTAAAATCCATCAACAGTCCTCCCTGGTTCTGTTTTCTGGGATAAATGTGATGGCTCCTTTTATTGAAGAGAGTAGGGTCTTCTGGTTATCTGCAAAACACAGAAAGACAAAGTTACTCACTGGAACAGATGCTGGGTGCCAGTTACCCACAGGGAACTGTGTTGAGCACCTGGGGATAAAAGCACAAATGGGACAGAATTCTTTCCTCCGAGAGGCCCCAACGTCTCTATTGCAGAGCCTGAAGGTCCTACCTGCAGGAGGTTCTGTAGTCTAAGACAGTAAGAAAAATACTAAATAAAACAAAATAAAACCACCTTTGAGCTAGGGGTAGAGCACAGCAGTGTTAAGGAGAGCTGGCTGGTGTGGCTGCAGGGGTAGGCCGGCACCGGAAGGAAATGACAGGTCACCTCTGGTTGATGAGTTTCTAAATAGCACTCACACTGTGGCCCTTCTGGATAATTTCAGATAACATTTATACAGCTGCTGAGCAAACATGCCTTCCTCTTCAAAGGAACTCCACTTAGTAAAGTCCTCTGACATCTGTAAACAAGTTTTGCAACCACAGACAGAATAAAACACAAACAGAGCTGAAACTGTCCAGAAAGCTAAAAGCCACAGGAACAACTGCACTGTTGGTCTGTCCCCACACCTCCACGAGGATGGACGCACAATGCATGTGAGGTTTGCACCCACCAACTCCCTGAGGATGCACCCCTCTAGATGAAAAGGCCCCTTTCCACAGCCCACACCTCAGCCACACCTGTGCTTGTAGATTAGCAAGGTCCCTTTTTCTGATTCCTGCACAGTGATTTATCAGAAGGAAATAATGAAGCCTTCAAAGTACTCTTCCAAGTCCTAAAAATTCTGTCCTAATAAGATTTAGTTACATAGCAGCTTCAGACTAAAATTAACCGTTACTGTTCAAAGGTTTTTTTTTTTTTTTTTAAAGTAGAATCCCCTCTTGCAACTTAAAATTACTTTAAACCAAGACAGTGTAATTATGGAAAATACTTCTTTCAGTTTTACTAATTAGTTTCAAATAAAATACAAGAACTCAAAACAGAATTGTCAACTAGTTTCTTCTCGCACCAGTGAAATATTTATAATGTGCCTTTGACCTGACATTTGCCTTTTTTATTTTTTTGATCGTGGTGCTGGGGACCAAACCCAGGGCCTCACACATGCGTTAACTGTGTTTCCAGGCCCCTGACACTGCTCTAACCTATGATAATAAATCTGCAGTGTGGGTCAGTAACACTCCTTTTGCAGTAGTTTTGGGTTGTCTCCAGAGGTCGATTCCCTGCCCAATTTTCTAGTTGGTCACACTTTTATACCGCAGACATGAACAGCTATTCTTCGCTAGGACTGTCTGTATGTACCGGCACTCTACCCTGCCACATTAGAAAGATTTAATGTTTTTGTTTTACGTCACTACTTCTGTCTTACACATAGTTTCATAATGACTAATGAAGTTTAATTGTATCAGTTAGAAAAGCCTGCCAGGCTTCTTTTACCTTTTCCAGAACAACAGAAGATGCACTGTAGTAATTCCAAGGTCAGAAAGAAGGGGCGTCTTGCCGTGTTTTGCGCATTAGACTGAGTCAACACAGCCAGGCAGCTGCTGGCCACAGCTCAGAGAAATGTGTGACTATTAATTTCAGGTTTTTGTTTGTTTTCTGATAGTGACACTTTAACTGGCCGCGAGGGCATGGAGTGCGTCACCGTGGCAATGGTGCTGTGGAAATGGAAACTCTACTGACCACTGAGGACAGGTGTGTCTCCTATTATTCCCCTCTAGGTTCTGCCTCCAAACTTGAAGCCCTATGCTCCTTCCCGCATGGCACAGGCCACTCCTGCGAAGTCTGTATCCTGTTACTCAGGATCAGGTCCTCACCCCTCAAGTGAAATCAACCCAAAGTGAAGAGTAAGGGATTCCAGCTCAGGAAAGAGGGTGACCTTGGTCTTTCATGAGATGCTTCTGTTTTCAGAACTAGGAAACAAACCCAAGACCTCTGTTCTAAACTACAATGGACAGGCCATTAAAAAAAATATTTTTTATTTTTTAAATTTTGAGACAGGGCCTTGCTAAGTCTTTAAGTTGCCCAGGCTGGGCTCAAACTTGTGATCATTCTGCCTCAACCTCCCTGAGTGCTGGGCTTACGGGTAGGTGCCCTGCTACCTAGCTAGTATGCCTTTTTAAGACTTCATGTTGTTAAGTATCATATGGTAAGCCTTGGACAATACTAGTCTGAATATTTTTTCTACTTGAGAGAGAGTCTATCTCTTCCATGCATTTTCCTGTTTCTTAACTTTTTGTGATTTCTCTTCACATAGAGTAAGTGGAAACCTTTGCCCTTCTGGCCCACAGGTGTACACAATGCACAGCTGTGAACCTGCAGGTGAGGGTTGGCAGCTGTCACCATGCTGTGCATGGAAATAATCTCTGTGCTACTGACATAACAGTAACTACAATGATTTCATCTGAAAATTTCCTTAATCTTTTTCTTCTAGGCATCTAAATACTGTACACTAGATTCTTCGTCTCTATAATTTTGTTGGTATGTTAAACCTCCACACCCTGTAATTCGTTCTAGCTACTTGGGAGGCTGAGACAGTGGGATCTCAAGTTTAAGGTTAGCTAGGCAACGAAGTGAGGCTCTGTTTCAAAATATAATAATAATAATAATAATAGGCTGGGATCAACTTCTTTGGGTTTAATTCCCAGTCCTGCAAAACATCCAACTCCAAAACCAAACAAAACACAGGCTTACCAAAAACTCAACTCTTCCATCTTCTCCCCATTTGCAGCTGACTGCCTATTACTGCGAAGCTGTGCATCTCACTGCAGCTACGGCCCCACTGGCACAGCACCACACACTGTCTCAGGGTGTTTTCTGTAGCATTACTTATGAATAACTTTGCAGGAGTGGGGGTCAGCACTGGGAGTCACGGGCAGCCCTGGTTTGGGATGCTGTGATCGTCTAAGCATTTGCCTTTGTGCTCCTGTGAAGGCTCCCGGGCCGATACTAAAATATATTTGTATTCCAACCACAAACTGAAGCACCAGGTGCTCAGTGCTGGACTGATAACTGCCCACCTGCCTTGCAGAGCAGCATTTGATAACTGTGAAACTTCTTGGAATCCTCCTTTTTAACATTTTTGTGTGACTCCTAGACGCAGCATTTCCCCAGAGTTTTAGTGGAGTTTCTTTCATCATATAGGTTTATACAACACACATGCAGCATCAATATGCACCGGGTGCTGCGCTAGAGCCAAGGCAGGCCCTGGGCTGTGCAGGCACTGGACCTGCAGGCTGGGCTGGTCACTCACACAGTGCTGGCTTTCTTGGTACAGTGATAGTAATGAACACATCCCCAGCCGGAGCCTCATATTGAATGAACACTTCCTGTGCAACAGGCACAAGGCAGTGGCTAAGCCACTTTACTGCACTAACTTTCACAGCAACCATTTTCAGGTGAGAAAGCTACAGCTTAGAGAGGCGATGCCACCTGTGTGGGGTCACACTGCTCATGAAATGGCAAAGCTGAGGTCCCAGCCCAGCCTGGACTTCAATGCCAGCACCCCTGTCTTGTGCTCTTGGAGACACCTGGTCCTTGCAGGTCACCCTCACTTCTGAGTCACACATGCACCATCACTAGGGCTCCTCCTAACTACAGATGCTGATCCAAGCCAACAAAGCACCTAGAAGTGTCTTCCACCTTCCCAGAGGAAGCTGGTACTTAGTGAACCAAGAAAACACTATTTTCCTACCTTGGGAGAATCTCTTAGCTCCTACCTAAATCAAGACAGGGAAAAAGAAACACAGCAGTAGACATTATCACCTGTGACTTCTTTTCTACACAAAAGCAACGTGCATCCATTTTCCACCAGGGCTTTCCACCTAGAGTCTCAGGGACCACCGTGCAACCCACAGGAAAACCAGCTCTGGATGGTACTTATATTCCTTAACAATAAAGCCAGTGCAGGCTAATGCAAAAGCTGTTTACACACCTTCAGAGAACATCCCTATTTATGCTAACCTAATGACTTCCTTTCAAATCCCAGTATTTTATTTAATACTGGGATTACATCTGATTAATTTGACAATTACTTCATCTATGCGTCATCTTTGTGAATCAACATTTAATACCATGGTACCTTAGTCATTGCGTGTGTTTCTTCTCCGGTGAATACCTGACACTAAGTGCCTATTCTGTGACGTGTGGGTGTCTGGTACGAGCCAGGTCACTGCACGTATTAGGCTATACAACCACTTCTAGGAAGATCACGAATGAAAAGAAAGTTGGGAAGGGGCAGAGCCCACACACAGCAGCTGACATTCTTCCCCGCTGACGTGATGCTGCTGTCACTGCCATGCCTTTCCTAGCACATGCACTGCTGCTACAGCTGCAGAGTTTATTAAGTCGGATGCCCTGAATGCTGTCTATAAAGAAAACACTTGATTTAGAAACTTTTCCAAACAAACACAGCCTTACAACCTAAACTTTGAATCAAATTTATCTTTGAAGAGTTACTTAGCATGCTAAGAATTGCATCTTGTTTCTTCTCTAACCTGATGTCTCGCAGAAATAATGTTGGACAGCTCACTCTTTCTCCCAAATAGAAAACAATAAATGTGTTTGGAGCATCTAAAATGTTACCAATATTTCAGACCTTATAATCTACTCTGAAACAGGCTGTAATTATCTCCTAAAGGGTATGTGGTTGCAAACTCTTTGATTATATACTTTGATTTTAACATTCTGTCAATATATATGAAATATGGTTTGGTATGCTTAATATTTTGCAAGACACTTTTGATACTGTCTCATTTTCCTCTATTCTCTGAATGCACTGTTGACTCTCTGATGTTAACATAAATACCATCACAGAAAAAAACTTTTTATGGTAAATCTAAGTTTTGATAAACTATATATCATCTATCTCTCCACTAAGAAGTCAGCTGCTTGTTTTTCAGGTAAGTGCTACTTTCATGAAAAATCAAAGATCTAACAATTTCATAGCTCTTTTTACTTTTAAACTAAAAATACTAGCAAAAGGTTAGCCTTACTTTTTTTTTTTGTCTTCTTTTTTATCGGTACTGGGGATCGAACTCACGACTGCCTGCTTGCAAGGCAGGTGCTTATGCTGCTGAGCTAAATCCCCAGCCCCCCTTTTTTTTCTTTTTTACTGTGGATAAAATCCAGAATGTTTACATCAATGAAATGCTTTATTTCTTTTTATAGGTAATAAAGCAATCTAGTGTTTAAAAGCAAAATAAGAGAACTCACACACACAACCATGGGAAGGTGGGGGATGCAAAAGTTTAGTCAGAAACACTGAAGTTGCAGGGGAATTTTCTTATCTCACTTCAAAGGAAAAGGCTCTTCAAATTGAGCATGGAACTTCTCCAGGTGCCCAGGCGCACACTGGTATCATTGTATCTCAAGTGAAAATCTAAGCCTCAGGTTAGAAAGATGTGCTGCACCAGGACAAGGGGTGGGCACATGTGCACACGCACACACACACACTGCCAGCATGCGTTCCACCACAGCAAAACACTGGCCTATTTTTTTCTATTTGGGAACGTCTGTAAATAAATGTTTCAGAACCTGATTGAATTTACCATAAATGAAATTATTTCAAATTCAACAGAGGCCTACTTGAAGTTTAAAGTTAATAGAAATAACAACATTGTAGTTTATTTTCCATAGCACTGATGCCATTCAGTCACTGTGACACAGAAGAGCCCCAACCTGACGTCCTCGCAGGAGGCTGCTGTTTGTAACCCGGTGCACACAGGCACACAGAAGCTGGTGCTGACAGCTGCACAGAAGCAGCAGGGCACACACCTGTAGCTGCAGTACTCTGCACACGCTTGTAAGTGCAGCGCTCTGCGAGGCTGCGGGAGAGCAGACCCACTGCCTAGGCAATTCATCAAGACCATCTCAAAACAGAAATAAAAAGGGTGCATTGTGTTGCTTGGTGGGAAGGGCCCAGGTTCAACTCTCAGTACCACAAAACAAAAAACAATTAACTTCACATCTTGAAAGAGAGTGTTCACTACAGACAGTGATGGGCAGCAGGGCAGATGGAACAGGGATGTACTTTTTAAAATCCACAGAAATTTCAAAGTGGGGATCATTACTATTCTCAAAGGGTCTGAAAAGGTAACTGACCAGTCTAATGACTAACCAGAAATCTCAAGGGACACCAGCAGTCCCCCACTCACCTCACTGAGGGAAGGGCTGTACGGAACAAGTGCTCACTACTCGGAATACTGTACAACGCCGGGAAAAGTGGCGTGGGCGGGGGAGGGACTAGGCAGAGAAAGTTCTGAAGAGTCATCCTAATTCTCCCTACTGTGGCTTTTTAACTCTGGTTAACTTTCCCCAGCACCAGATAACTGCAAATGTCACTGATTTTGCCAAGTGCCTCATGCATACAATGGATTTAAAATGTTTATTTTTAGGGTTAATTTGATGGCCACTTTATTATAGTTTAAGATCCCCAGAAAGTTAATAAAAGACACTATGATCTGATAACTAAAATGCTTATAAACATCGCTGTATTCCAATGAAACTAGGGCCTCAAAGTACAGATTATTAATGAATCGCATCTAGTAAATCCCTACTGAACTTAAAAACAAGCTTATACTCTCTAATTAAAACCATATGAAAAATTTTTAACTACAGGAAAGTTATTTGCAAAGAAATATGAGAAATAATTGGGGGTGGTGGCAATAAAAATTCATTTTGAAACTGAGAAACTCTTATGTAATGTCTGTGATCAAAGGTCAATGTCTTGCAACATTCTCATACAAGTCCGATCTGGACAAAAATCAACTCAAATATAATTTAGAAAAATAACAGGATAACAAACAATGTGCTAACCTCGTGAAATGCAGGCATACCTTACAAAAACAACAAAGTGAGTAGCATAGGAAATTTCAATGATATTGTTTCTGTTACGATTGAATTGACTCCCAAGAGTGCACTCATCCGCAATAGAAATTTAAAATATTCAACTTTTAACAGCATCAACGCCATCTGGATGACAATGGAAATAATGAAGTATATGCGGTCTCAACTTGGGTAAAAATAAAGCCACTATGACTGCACCTTTCCAGCCCAGCCACAGCAGCATCTGCATTTCAGAGTCGCCTCCACTGACCAGGGCAAGGTCAATAGGAACAGCCCCGCGGGTGAGTCAGACTTGCTCAATGTGTGAAAGGGCTGTCACGAAGCGTGTTAATTTCTAGGTGTTGCATCACCATGATGTTATAATTGCACTTCACCAAGATAAGCTCCAACACAGAAAGGAAATTGTTTCAAAAGCTACAGTGAGCTTGCATTCGTCCTCACTGAAAGGAGGCACAGAAGGGAGAGGGTGACAAGCATGGCTCCCCCACCTCCCACTGGGCCAGCACCAGCCCTCCAACTGTGCTTGGCACCTGCAGTGTTTAGTCAACCTCGGCTCTGAAGAATGCCCAGTGTGAGGGTAGTGATGATGGTTACTTCTGGCCTTTCCCCATTATTTCTCAGCTCTGTCCTGTGTCACAAGTACAGTGTGAACTGATGAAATTTAATCTTATGTGAGTCAAAAACTCAGCCAGGGAGGCTTTAGTTTTCCACCGCATAAAGCCGGGAGGCCCTGCTGATTTAGGGCCTCATTTTAGGAAAGAACACTTAGGCCCAAGGACACTGGTCATAGAAAGTTCCAGAGAACTGGATGGGGCCTGGCAGTTTACCCTCAACAACTCCTCTTTCTGGTCCTTCAAACTTCCCCAAAGTATCAACCCTGGGCCTGGGGCATTTGAGGGCCTCTGACCCTATCAGGAATCCCCCACCCCCCACCTGAAATGAACCCTGGTTGTCTTAACAGAAGCAATCCCCCACTGGAACAAGAAATCATCCCCAAACAGACCTTCCTTAGTATCAGTCTAGGCCTGATACTAAGGGCCTTCCTAGTATCATCAAGGCCCTGGGAGACCCAGGTGGGCGACACAGAGCGCACTAACTCATCCTGGGTTCTGGTTTCATTTCCTTGGTTTACCTGAAGGGCTGTGGAAGGGGCAACATAAAAGCCAGGTCGATGGACAGCAACAGCCAGCGACAAGGGGACACTCACTGACTGGGGGCACTCACGGGATGGAAGCCAAGCTTTGGATCTGTTTTCAACAAAGCTCAGGTCCTGTGCTCTGCAGGAGCCCACTGTAAAACCCCTAGAGAGCCAGGTCTGGAAGTCTTCAAGCCTGGAGAGGAGCCCTGCGCCACACTCTTCAGGGTGAGACTGCAGTGTCTGGCGGGGCTGTGATTTTATTTTGTTCTTAACTTGGTGGACCCGCGTTCCCTTAGACAGCACAAAGATTTTAAAAATTAAAATAGCAACAGGCGCTCGGCTGGCCCTTTCAGGCCAGGTGGCCCCTTTCATCCTCCCTGCCGGGGCCTGGCCCTGCCTCTGACTCTGGGAGGGTCTCCCCTCCCCAAGCGCACGGAGCAGCTGGGCTCCAGGACTCAGCGGACTCCGGAACAAAGGTGTGTGCGGCTCCAGACGCACGGCCTGTGGAGGCGAGGGCCCGCCTGGGGGTCCCCTCCGGGCAGCCGGGCGCACTGGAGCCTGCCCTTCCCGTGGCCAGGCCCGGCTCCCGAGACGCGCCTCCGAGAGGTGGGCGGCGCAGCAGGGCCTCGGTGGCGCCAGGACCCCCGCGCCAGAACAAAGGAATGCGGGAGGGGCGGCGGCAGCGGGGCCCGGCACAGCGGCCGCCCGGGCGCGTCCTCTAGAGGCCCCGCCGCCCGCGCCGGCACCCGCGCCCGCTCCAGCCCGGACCTCAGCCCGGGAGGGGCGCCTGCAGGACCGGGCGGGGCTGTGCCCTGGAGGTCGCGGTCGGAAGGTGGCGCGCGCGGCGCCCCGCAGGCCTGGGGCTCCCACCCGAGCGTGCCAAGTAGGTCGAGTCTGACGCTGATCGTCTTCCAGAAGGACCGCAATCATTTGGGGGTCACAGAATGTGTTCAGTCACGAATCAGTGTAATTTGGCCTCACTCCTTCGCCCCCAAAATCTTCCACTTTAATTATTTAAATATTACGTGAAGGAAAAAAATGCTCATAGGCACGCTATTGTATTCACGTATTCCCACGGAATTACACAGCATAAGAGTCTAGGAAGAAACTGAATGTCTGGCTGCTTCACACATTCATACATCCTCACACGAATAAAACTAGGTTATCCAGACAAAAATACAATCTACTAACCCATATTTGTTTCCCATAAATCATATCTGTCTGGAGAAAAAAAAAAAAACACGATGCGAAATAAATACTTTTGACCTCATTAGCTGTCGTTATTTACAAAAGCCAAGAACAGAAGATGACACTTGGCTCTTTCCCGCTGTTCTCAAAGAACAGCAGTTTCCTAAAGTGTTCTTTAAAAAGATAAACGGGCGACAGCACCCAGCGAACCACCGGGCACCGCGAAATGCCTTCCTAAAAATATAATCTTATCAAAGGTCTCCAAAGGCGTGGAGTTGAAACTACAGCAAATGGTCTTGAACTTGCATTTGCACACTGCCCTGGAGAAAACACCAGAAATAGCACCGAGGCCACAATTGTTAAAATGTGACTGGGCTAAATTTAGAAGAACGCACATTTCATTTAGGGCAAAAGACCCACATTTGGCAGCATGAGCTAACGCAATGCTTCGCCGGTTGTCTACTGTGCTGTTTAAAATATCCTTTAAAAAAACCTGTCACAGTGACATTCTTAAACGCTGAGGCTGTCCTACTTTCTTTGTAGCAAGATTATAAAATCACGTAATTAGCTCCCGCTTTCTACGCTCGCTGCCAGCAAATTCAGCAGTTACATAATGCAACATTTCCAGGAAACTATTATGTGATCTGTCTCCAGTCTGAAAAAGCAATGACAATAAGGTGAGAAAAAGGATTGATCCGATGGAATGCATTACAGTTAGGAAGCTGGGGAGGTAAACGTCACAATGGTTCTTCCCAGATTAAAAATAACAGCTCGGAACATTTTAAGGGGCGAGCCCTCCCCCGTCATAGTACCCAAGATCAGTATTCACGCCCAGAAACACCTCTTTTCATGCTGTGCAGACCGTTTTAAAACACCTTTATTTGGGGTTGGATACGGATGTAAATAATGATCCAATGTCCAACACTGCGCTTAAATTACTCGATGGGTCCACCCAGATGCGTGCAATCCCACATCGGCCCGGACTCCGCGCCAACATTTCACCGTGGCAGATTATGCAATGTAAGAAAGGACAAATCTACAACCTTCTCGAGGGCTTGTAAAACACGCTGACGACAACAGGGTGGAAAGGTCCGCGCGAGCCGCGCCGACGCGCACGGCCGCCCACGGTGCCTTCCTGCCCCCGCCTGGACGCCGGGACGCCCGGGTTCGGCTCCGCCTGTCCCGGCCCGGCCCGCGGCAGCAAGGCGCAGCCCGCGGCGCCGCGCGCCCGGGACACCGGCGGCCCCGAAGCCCGGGGACGTTATGCAACGAAGGGAAGCGAGCCCGGCGGGCTACGTGAGGCACCACACTCGCTGCCGCCGCCTGAGGCGGCGAGTCCCGCGCTGACAGGGCTGCGAAAGTTTCCGGAACGCGCGCCCCGCGCGCCCAGCGCCCCCGGCGCCGCGGCGACCCGGCGCCCCGATCGGCCGCGCGCTCGGGAGTGGGAGCGGGAGCGGCGCAGGCTCCGGGCCCGGCCGGCGGTGGGCGGAGCGCTTACCGTGTTTCTGCTCTCGGGCGGCGCGGAGAAGACAGAGGCACCGGGAACAGGCGGGCGGCGCTGGTTCGGGCCGGGCAGAGCCTCCGGGCCCGCGGCGGGCGGCGGCGAGGGCGCGGCGCGGGAGGCAGGCGGCGCGCCGGGTCCGCGGCGCCGTGGCCGCGCCGAGAGATGTGTGTTAGTAGGTCAGTTCCGAGCGCCGCGCGACGTCGCCGCCCGCCAGTCCCGTGACGGGCGGCCGCGGCCCCAATCACCGCGCCCGCACCCCCGCCCGCCCCCAGGCCTCCGCCAATGGGTGCGGCCGACGTGGGAGGGCTCCTGGAGTCCCCGCCCCCGCCCCGCCCCGAGGCCCCGCCCCTCCCGGCCGCTGCCACTCCGCGTCCCTCCCGCCGGCCGCGGCCACAGCGGCTGCCCGGTACTCGGGTCCCGCGCCCGCCCGAGGAGCTGCGCACGGCCGCGCCGCGGCAGCGTAGAACGGACCGGGGCCGCGCCCCCGGCGCCGAGTGATTCGGCGCGCTTTGTGACCCGGACCTGTTGCGGGCTGGCGGGGGCGTTGTGCCGGCGGCCGCGAAGCTCCTTGCGCCAACACCGCCCCTGCACGGCGCGGGCGAGGGCGGCGGCGGCGCGGCGCGGGCGTTGCGTAACGCGGCCGCGAAACCGGGCCCGCGGCCCCGTCCCCACCCCCAGCTCGGCCATGTGGAGCGGCCGAGCGCAGCTGTCCCGGGTCGATACGGTCCGGTCCGGTCGGACCCCGCCGCCCGGCCTCGCCGGGAACGTGTAAACGCAGGATCTTGGCCACCCGGCAGCGATTCGCGTCGCCGCGGGGACGGTGCGGCACGTGGTGCCCGCGTCCACAGGGCAGGCACGCTTCAGGAGCGGCGCGGGCCGGTCTCACTGGAGCACGACGGGTGCGTCCCGCGGAGCCAGCGCCCCTGACCCGACACCTCCCTCCCTCACCGGCTTTTACAGTCGCGAACAGCGCGGTGGACCCGCAGGTGCCGGCGCGCGGGTTCGGCGTCGGCTGAGGTCAGCCCACTGCTCCTGGGTCTTAGCTACTTCCCTGGCCTCCCAGTGTTGCAGACAATAGCAAAACAGTTAAGAGCCTGAGAATTTGGACAGCCTCAGAGGGCGAGGGCTTTCGGTCAGAATTTACTCTCGGAGAGCACAGCCTGGCTGGGGCCCTCAACTGAGACCCGAAGTGAGGGTCCCAAGCCCTTCCCAGGTGCAGACTTGTTCGGGAGCTGCGTGCGTTTATTGACCAGCCTAATGAAAACAAATCCCGATTTGATATCAAATTTCCATTTACTAATAGCTTCCCTCCCCCTACAACCTTACACTGCCTATTTATAGCTTTGAAAACCTCTCAGATGAAATCAAAACCAGAGCTGTAAATCAGTTACAGGGGGAGGGGTGGGGGTCAGGAGGCAGCTCGTTCCTAGCAGTAGAGAGGTGCTGGCCGCACTGCCTGCTTTCCACGACGCTCTGTTCACGCTGTTCTGCAGGTGGAATGCTGTAGACAGGCGGCATCTGTCTTTACATGATGACAGCTATACCCTCAGAGCCGGTTTAGGAGCCTGGAGTTACCTCAGTCAGTGACATGGAGAGCGCTCTGATCTGGGACACTTGTTCTTTCTGCTGAATTTTAAAATCTGATGCTCTTCTGATTTCCTGGAGTACTTTACTGTAGGTTGTGCCTGTATCATACCCATGCTTCACTTTTTATTCTATCAAACTTGGAAATCAGAGGAATTGTGAAAGATGCCTGTGACACCAACTTTGAAAATAACTCTTTAGCTCCTCCTGGTGATTAGGAAATTGCTAAACATCACCACAGAGTAGCTGTCTCTGGCCCTTAGCCACACCGCCTCTCCTATGACACCCTGGATGTCGGGCAGAAAATCTGCAGGGTGACCTGCATAGAGGAAGCATGAAGCCTAAATTACTTGATACAGATCAACGAGGGCCAGGGACTGTCAGGAGTACATCGGTGTGCCTGGTAATGGAACAGGAGTAAGGAGGTTCTTGGGATGGGGAGGAAGGGGCTGTGGTCCAAGTGTGAAGTAAAAAAACCTACTTTTTACATTTTATTTGTGGTTCTGGGGATCAGATCAAGGGCCTGACACACAGCAGGCCAGCACTGCACTGCTGAGCTACACCCCCAGCCCCAAGTTAAAAGAGTTTTACTTTTGGCTTCCAGTCCCTCTCAAGGTGGGGTCCAGCTGGGTGCAGGAGCCAGGCAGGAGGTGGTCACAGCTCTGATGATAGTTACCTCGGTCACACTGCACTTCATTCTCTTTCTCTGCCAACGTGCCCAATGATTTGGCAAGTATAACAGAGAGCAGGACAGTTTGAGAATAGAACAACTAAGTCTGTAGCCTTTCCTTACCAAGGTAGGAAGAGCCCTTTAACTGCAAGACAGTTCAAGCTAGAAGATGCCAAGAGGGCGCTCATGTGCAGAGGTTTAACACTGGGCCTTGCTAGACAGAGATCCCTGCCAAATAGATATGTGGAGAATTCAGGGAGTGAACTGCATGTGCCCTGTGGCACAGGGAGAGAAAAATGCCCCCTTAGGAAGATCCCAGCACAACTGGAGCACAGTGCTAGGGTCCTGTGGCTACAGGTTTCCAAAAGAAACAGCTTTTAAATTTTTTTGGTGAACTATGCTGATTTTCTGTGTTGGCAAAAAGTCAATAAAACATCTCAGCCTCGGGGGCGCAAAGACAACCCCCCTCCCAGGCACCCAAAGTGAGGCCCCTCCCTCGTCTGTGCTGGATTTCTCTGTAGAAAGTTTGGCTTGCTAACACTCTTTGGTGACCACTGGTCTGATCTGGTGTTTCGCAGTCAGCCACAAGAGCTGTGTTGCTCTTTCATTTTTTGACCATTTCTTGTCCTTCTGTTAAACTTCATGAACAGAAGTTCAGGCAATTTCTAGGAATCCATAGGTCGTCAGTTTACTCTGTTTTCAAGTTGTGGCTTTACAGTATGAGCTAGTGTGCGCCCATCAGCATGATTTATGGTGGCATTTTGGCTTTGATCTAGTGAGTCATTGAATGTTGAAGCGGGACTTCCTGGAATGGTATTTCTTCCTTTCACTCATGAACTTTTCTATGTCTACACTACATGTCATTTCTAATCATTTAGCTCCTTCCTCTCCTTGCTCTTTGACTTTTCTTTTGATTGGCCTTTATTTTTTGTTTTGTGTTTCTTCCTCAATTTATTTGGTTCAGTCTTCTTTTTAACTTTGGTTTTTTGGTGGTCCTTTGAATCCTGGGTGTTTCTTTAGATCCCTTTTTTCTACCAAACTGGACTTCTTTCTCCTGTCACATCCCTGTTCCCTACACACCTTAGATCAGAGTGTTAGAAACTTTTGCTGTCTTCCTCTGGCCTGCAGTCATCTGGCTTTTCTACTGTAGTCCCACCAGCAGGAGTTCTGTTAGTGTGCTTGGCCTTATTCTTCAAAAACCATATTTTGTGGGAAGTTGAGTAATAGAAGAGGGTCAAATACTAACTAGTTCCTGTACAAACACTGACTTTAAAGTATGGAAAGCCAAAATGTTCCCTATTAAACAGTTCTTGCTCAAGCTAAGAAAGAAATCAGATCTCTACATTGACTGCATGATTTCCCCAGACAGAAGCAGTTGATGGTTTGAATACATTTCAAAGCAGTTCCAAAAGATCTAGGGAAAGACCAGAAAGGGGTGATTCTGTAAAGAAGAGAAAATGTTGCAAGCACACTGAAACAAGTTTTCAAACTCAACTAACTTAGATGGCACACATTTCAGTAAGCATTTTTGTTCACTAGGATTACATGGTGAATGCACTGAAATAAAGTAGACTAACAAAAAAGGCAGGTGGGAATCGGTGGGAGACACTAAAAATGGTCAAGAGTTTGGCAGTAGCTTCTTGCATCCATTGCAACACCATGGTGATGGAGCAAGCTTTGTGGCAGCAGTTAGCTGACAACTGGGACCCAGCAGGGTTGCGAGGATGTGAAATAGTAAATTGTGAAATGTGTTCTAGCAAAAACAATTTTACTAAGAATAAGAGATGACACATCCACATTGCAGCGCACACATAAATGAGGTATAAAGCTTATCTAAACATTTCTGTGAAACTGCACAGGGTGGTTTACTGGAAAGAGCTGCAGCTGCAGGTCAGAGGTCTGGATTCTAGGACATTCTGTACCCTGCACTCAGTGAGGGGATTACTTCCTTCCTGTCACAGAGTGTCTCTTCCCTCATCTGAGACCTGAGTGAGTTCAAACAGATGCTTGACAGGATGGTCCCAGCACAGACACAAATGATCCCTTAGATAGAGCCACGGGCGCCTGGTGCAGAGTGAGATGGAGTGTGGTGGTACAGAGAAGCCGCCAGCCAGGTGCTGGCCCATTCATCGCCTTCACTTTGTCTCCTGGCCACAAGCCCAAGAGGAAATCGCACTTCTGAACAGCATTCACAGACTGACAGGCAACCTTGTCCTCGGTGGGTGTCGTCTGTTTCAGTGAGAGGTTAACATGAGCACTGTGTTTGGTAAATGCACAGAGAAGCCCGGACATCCAGCGTTGGACTGCAGTTCTGGTCTTTTGAGGAATGTGCGGCGTAGCAGGGGCTGAGCCACTCACCAGAGGCCTCAGCATTCCACCCCTGCTGGGTGATGATGCTTAGAGCCAGTGTATGTGTGTTTGTGCATCAGAAGGACAGAAACACAGGTTCACTGGTGTCACCAAGAGATGCGAGAAGTGGAGTCCCATGGTACAAAGCGAGAGACAGGAATCTGTCTCCCTGTCCAGCCCCCTTGTTGACCACCCCTATGGCCAAGGCAGGTCATTTTCCTTGGCTGCTCTCTACCTCAGTTTCCCCTCTTGGCCGCCTTTGATACTAATAGGAACAGTCTCAGTCTGAGGGTAACTTTATAAGCTGCTTAGGAAAGTGTTTGCTTTGTGATATTGGCACGGGTCAGGTGATGTTACTGTTAATCATGCAGCTTGACTTGGAGAGAGACTCGTCAGTCAGGGTTATGCAGGATTATGCACACACACAGTCAGGATTATCCTCACACATGTGAGGAGCACATGTCTGTGTAAATGGATACAGATGATGAACTCTTGACACTGCTAGACCCTACTCAGATCAACTGAATAAGTGAATCCTGAGATCTACAAGCCAGCAGCTCCGAGATCTTGGCATCAGGGTTCATCGTTCTTCCACTGAGCACCCTCCCAGGGTGCCAGGCAGCTCTGGGAACATTGATCAAGGTCCTGTGTCTGCTATAGATTGCAAACTCCATCTATTCTTTCACTGGTCACAGGTTTGCTGACCACTTCCCATGGACCAGGGGCTAAGGTTAATGGGAAGGTTGATGTGGGAGGTTAAAAGCATAGTGCAGGTCGCTCTCACAGATGGTGCCAGGAGGGGTCTGGAGAAGAGGCTCCCATCCCATCACTGGAGGACCAAAGCATTCCCAAAGGAGAAGGAGGACAAGGTTATCTGGTGTTTCTAAAGATGGGTGAGTGGCCCATAGCCGTTGAGAGGGTACCAGGTGGAGGGCCCACTAGACCTAGTGCTTTACATGTGCCTCAGTTTCTCCGTGGAGTCACATTATCACAAACACTGATAATGCACCTCAGCATTCGCACACTAAAGACTCCGCCTCACATGGTGCTATGACCAGATTGCTTTTATCTCTGAAGGGTTACACCTGGGCTGCCTGCAGGGAATCGTGAGCCTGGACTTGAACAGCTCACCAAAGTGGAGGTCAGTGTGATTCTGGCTTCCAGGGAACACCCCTGCTTGGGATGTGCTGTTCCAGATATCCCTCTGCTCCTGCCTCTGTTTCTGTCCCTGGTGGCCCAAAATGGTTCTCAAGCCGGACCTGTGCTGCCCAGGGACCCATCGTGTCTAGTGCTTTTAATGCATGAGCAGTACCTTTACCCATATCCCAGCATGTCTCCTTCTGTTCCCTTGGCCAGCAGGTCCGGGCTTTGGTGGCTTGCTATCAGAATGGCTACGTGGGCACCTTCACCCCTTCGATCGGTGCTGGCTAGATGGGGCCCACCTGGTTGTGGCTGGCTTTATCTATATTTTCCTGCTGCATGGAGTTGTACCCAGCAGACATCTGGGCATCTCCCATCACTTAGAAACTCAGATGAGTGCAGAGGGTGTGGACCTGGCCTTCCAGAGACTACTGAGCAGGAAAAGGTGAATTCTGAGTAGCTAGAGGGAGGAACAGCAGACAAATGCCAATCCATGGCTGAAGCCCCTGAAGGGCTGGCAATCCTAGAAACACTAGTCATCCTGGTAGCACACCACCTTGTTCTCACCATTACTTTCCTATTTCTCCATCTCTCTTCCCTTTCCCTCAGTCCCTCAGTTCTGGGGTTTTATTGTCCCTAGAAATTTTGACACCGGAATTTTTTTAATGGACGCAAAGTCAAACAAAATTTTAAGTAACAGTAGTTAGTACAATACATGTTATCTTTAAAGTAGCTGCTTAAGATACAAGATGCGAGCATAAAAATGTCTCCAACTGATATTAGCACAAACTTTCCTTTTTAATGCATGAAGAGACACAGATAGTATCACTGACTTGAAATTTTTCCTTTTTCTATACTGTCCTTTCCCTTTTCACCCATCCTAGTTCCTTTTTCATTTTGAACAATTACTTCCCATTTCACAATGTCTATTGTACCTTGTAGAACTTACTTGTTTGATTTATCACATGAGGGAAACCATATAATGTTTATGCATGTGGGTCTGATTTATTTCATTTTTGTGTATGGTCTTGAGTTGCATCCATTTACTGATAAAAGTTTCAAGTTTATCCTTCTTTGACTGAGTAGTACTCATATATATATATTATTTTTTAAACCTCATTATTTTTTATCCACTTGTTGGTTGATGGACATTTAGATTGTTTCCAAAATTTAGCTATTACAGATTGTGCTGCTATAAACATAAATGTGCATACATTGCTGTGGTATGATGTTTTTAATTCTGGGAAAATACACAGGAGGAGGATAGCTGGGTTGATTGGGACCTCTAATCCTAATTCTTTGAGGAATCTTCACACTGATTTCCACAGTGGTTGCACCAGTCTATACTCCCATCAACATGGGAGAAGGGTTCCTTTCCCCACACAACCTCTCCAGCATTTGTTCCTGGTTGATTCTTGATGATAGCCATTCTTTCTGGAGTGAGATGGAATCTTAGGGTTGTTTTAATTTGCATCTTTCAAATGATCAATGACGTTGAACATTTTTTCAGACTCAGGGAAAACCTGGCCCAGTTTATTTCCTCCCTCTTCCTGACACTGTGGATGTCAGAGTTAGCACTATTCTCAAAAATAAGTTTCCCAATAACACTCTCATCACTAAAAGCAGCAGCAGAGCAAGGTCTCTCTTTCAGTCTTGCAGAGGAAGTGGTGTCCACTTTTCTCATCTGTGACATCATGTTGAAAATGTCTACTGACCCTGGAGCCACCTGTATGTTCAATGTTGCTTAGTTTTTTGTTGTGTCTGAATTCTACTGTAATGAGGCTGAGCTGAAAGGAAATGTGAGGTTTGTTTGTAAGACAGTAGTGGGAAAATATTAGAGAAGTCTTCTGTTTTTTTGTGGTGTGATATGCATTGCTGTTTACTAGGGAGTGTCAGAAGTATAGATATCTTGGTGATAAAATAAAGTTCAGACTAAAAGACTTTCTCATTAGTAAAAATATCTGTTTACCATTGAGCATTTCAAGAGTTATTCTTTTTCAGTACAAATTTAATAGTGAGGTAGTCAAGACCTTCACTTTTAAATCGAAAATGTAAGATTTCAACATCATTTTGAAAGTCCTAGGCAAAACAAGGAGATAGGGAAAAAAATCTGCATTACAAGGATGGTGGGATTCCATGTGTTCATTCACCTAAAATACACAGAAAAATTAAAACTTGTAGAAATACTAGGAAACTTCAGTATGGTCAATGGACAAAATATTAATGCTTAACCGAAAGAGTTTTCCTGCCCATAGGTGGTGCTTTGTGGGAAGAGCTCGAGGCACACCCTGCCACTTCACCACTCCACCCAGAGAACCTCGTGCTGAGCAGATCATGAATGGGAATTACGTCATTTCAGTTGGCCAACACCCAATTCCAAATTCACCCATTTCATCCTTACTTGGGATTTGCAAGTATCACACACTTCCACAAACTTCCTTTGAGGCAAAGTTGGTTAACTGGCAGAATTCTGGCCAGAGACAAGTAACAAGAAGCTGCAGGTGTAGGGGTGGAGTGCCTGGATCATTGAGCACTTTGAATCCAATTCTGAGGAAGAAATATTCTATGCTGCTGCCATTCTGAAATCTGGTGTGGCTGCTACCATTCTGGAACCCAGTTTGGCCACTGCCATAGTGGAATACAAAGTCTTCAGCCTTTGTTTCTATCCTATTATATCTTATTGCGCATTATTATGTTGATACTATAAATAAATTTTCTATGGAAAATAAGATAATATAGTAGCCATTACTCATTCTCTGCTATTTGGTCCTGAAAGCCCTGTAATGCTTTCATTCTCTTGAATGGTTTTATACTGTTTTGTTATGCTTGACACTATCATATATGAAGCTATGCTCAACTATTTCAAAGAAAGAGACACTATGGTAGTTACTGTTAATTATGGGTTGTCTTGTAAAGTGCTGTGTTACTTGCATTGTTCTGATCTGATCTGCTTTTTTATGTCCTCGTTTGTCTTAACCGCTTTAAAAAAAAAAAAAAAGCAAAGTCTTCACCATTGTTTTTTGAGGCTGCAAAGGGTAGAGACTTGCTGCTTCTTGCTATGCCCTCAGGGCATGTTTTCAATTCTCCTGTTCCTTCTCAGCAATCAAGGTCTCCTCTGCTCTATCTTTACGGTCCACAACTTTTCTGGAGCTTCTCTTTTGATCAAACTCACGTTTTAAATCATTGCGTTTGGCTCTCTGTACTTGATTTTCAACAAAAACCTGGCTAAAAGTCACCGATAGCAGTCATGCCACTCATCTCAACATTTGAGTGCCTTGAAATTTCTTCTGCCAGATTAATCTGCTGCCCTTAATTTCAGTCTCAGGCAGTCTCTGGGCATGAGAAAACTGCAGACAAACTTTTTCCAAGCCATAACACACATCATCAGGAGTCCAACAGCCAATCCAGTCCTCCTTCCTAACAGAAACCTCCCAAGCCTGTCTTTACCTGCTGAATTTCTATCTGCCTTTTGGTATTCTGAGCTCTGAACAGGATACCCTATACAGAGTAGCCTAAGGCATTCTAGATCTACAATTTCAGGTGACATCTCAGAACCTTTCCAAACTCTTCTCACAAGTCATTCTCAAAGGGTCTTGAACCACATGATCAAATAATCACAGCACTGTCCCTACTTCTGTCATTGTTACTTTACTCTTGTTGCTGAGACAAAATATGTGATGCCAAAATTAAGGAAGAAAAAGTTTTTTAGCTCACAGTTTGTGGAGATTTCAGTCCATAATCACCAGGCTCCAAGGTAGGTAGCCTGGCACAGGGGCAAAAGTTCATGACAACAGAAGACAACAAAAGCAGCAAAAGCAAAAATAGAGGAGGAGCAAGCCTCTTTCTATCCCTTATACTGTATGCAAGATATTTGCCCTAGGGAAGGTGTGACACTCACATGGCCAATCACAGTGCTAGACAATGAACCAATCACAAACTCTAGATTCAGCCATCTCCAAAAAGCAACACCCCTGCTACCACATGGGGCTTTAGTTGAGGGACATCCAGACACAAACTATAACAGTAGCCCAGGTTGGTCTTAAACTTGCAACTATCCTCCTGCCTCAGCCTCTTGAATGCTGAGATTACAGGCACGTGCCACCATATGTGGCATTTCTTTCAAGTCAAAATTCTAATCAGTATTTTGCAAAACTTAAAAAGTTGGTCCTCAAATTCAACTGGGCAAATATTCCAGAATAATGTAAATTGATTTTGGAGGGCCGGGGATTTAGTTTAGTGGCATAAGTGCCTGCCTGGCAAGTGTGAGGTTGTAAATTCAATCCCTCGTGCCAAGAAACAAAAACAAACAAACAAACTGACTTTGAAAGAGAATAATGGAGAGTTTATTCAATTCAATCAATCAGACATTAGAACTAGATCACAGCTCTGGTCTTGGATTCGAAAATCATGTAAAGAAGCTGTCTCCTCACTGCTCCTTGAGCCCTAGGAAGCCAGCCAAGGATGCCACAGCATGGTACCAGGAAGCCTCCCATGTTCTGAGTTATCTAACCAACATCCAAGATGCAGGAGGACAGCTCACCTCTGCTGTCTATAAAATCTTGTGAGTGGACCCAAATGGCAAATAATTTGCTTCTAAAACTTCAGATTCAGAGGAATCTTGGAAATATCTCTTCAGCATTTTGGTTTCCTAATTAGAAGCCAGACAGCGCAGAACCTGAGACAACTGATGCAAAGTGACTTTGACAGTGGGAAAAATCTTAATCTCCTTCCAAACATGAAAATATTCCCATGAGATTAAAGGTACAAGTGTTAGAATGGGACATGTGATTGCTTTAAGAAATTAAAAAAAATTTTATTAGTATGTGTTTGTAGTGCATAATGAATATGTTCATTGTGGGGAGTTTGTATATGCACGCAGTATCTCTTTAGACTTATAATTTCTAAAACAAAATGCAATAAGAAGAATAAATCTCTAATCTTGGGACAGGGCATGATCATGAAACCAAAAAGTCACAAAAGAAAAGCAAATATAAAATTAAATAAGTAAAATAATCAAACAGCTTTTGTTTGGTAAGTTGTTAAAGAAAAAAGAATTGGAGGAAAGTGTTTAAATTTTATTTTATACAATGGGTTAACAAACAATGTGTGAAGAATGTTAACCTTTTTTGATTTTTTTTATTATAAAGAGAATAAAGCAAAAAAAAAAATAAGGCAAATCAGAACAGAACAATGCAAGCAATATAAGACTTCAAAACAAGATAATAGAAAATGAACTATGGCTACTATAATGTAACTTATTTTCTTCAAAGTAGTTGTCTGTCCTGTAACACATAGTAAAATCAAACAAAACAAAACAAACTAAAATCAATCCAAACAAAAGAATGAAAACATTGTAGGTCTTCCAAACAAGGTAATAGAAAATCAACAATGGTTACTATAATTCATCGCATTATCTTCAAAATAGTCGCCCATACCCTAGTAAAATCTAACAAAACAAGAGAGAATAAAACCAAACCTAACAAAATTATGAAAGTGATACAAGAATTTAAAACAAGATAATAGGAAATTAACAGTGGTTATCACTTTCCCTTTTTAGGCATTTCTTCATGTATCACTTTAATAGTATCTATTGTGCTTTTTGGATCCCACTAACTCTTTCAGTTTTTTATGCCAGGGAGATAACTCCGCGTTCACTCATGTGAGTGCAAACCATTTTACTCATTAGCATGATCTCCAGTTGTATCCATTCACCTACAAGAGGCTCAAGATTATCCTACTTTATAGCTGGGTAGCTTTCCATTGTATGAAAGTATCTTATCTTTCTTCTCCATTCTGTAGTTTATGGCAAGTTACTCTTGCATTTTACTGGTCTCCTGTTGTGTAGAACAGTTGTTTTCTCTCCTTTGATTTTCAGTCTATGAATTTCCTTTTGAGTTAAATGTATCTCTTGTATACAGTGTATTGATGGATCTTGTTTCTTGATTGACTCTCCCTGCATTTTTTTGTTGGTGGATTGAGGCCATCTACATTAATGGTTATGACCAATATGCGTTGGTTCATCTCTGCCATGCTATCTTCCTGCTGTTGACCCTCCACACAATTGCCTGTCCTGTTTGGCAGTCCTCCTCCACTGCTGTTCCTGGAGCCATGGTCATCTTTATTTCTCTCTAGACTGTCCTTCAGCACTCTCTGTAGGGTTGCCTTGGTAGTCATGAATTCCTTCAGTTATTCTTTGTCATGGAAGTATCTCATTTTTGAAAGATAATTTTGCAGGATACATCAGTCTGGTTAGAAATTGTTTTTGTTCAGGATTTGGAACACTTCACTCCAAACTCTTCTTGAGTTGATGGTTTGTGTTGGGAAGTCTGCTGTGAGTCTGATTGATTTTCTTTTATAGGTTTTCTTTTATAGGTTTTTTCTTTTATAGATTTTCTTTTATAGATTTGTTTCTTTTCTCTAACAGGGTTTAATATTCTGTTCTTGTGCTGAATTTCTGGGCTCTTCATTATTATATGTCTGAGTGTAGATTTATTTTGGTTATGGCTAGTTGGAGTCCTATATACCTTACTTATCTGCATGCCAGATATTTTCCCATGTTTGGGAAGTTCTCTACTGTTATTTCTGTAAATAGTATTTTTATTTCATTTGTGTTGACTCCTGCCTCTTCACTGATACTACCCCTGTTAAATTTTTCTTTGTATCATTTTGCAGCCATTGAATTGTTATTTCCTGGTTCCTTGTTATTTTTAAGAGATTTTCCTTTCACAATTGCTAACTGTGATCCTGTCTTCAAGATCTGAAAGTCTATCTTCAGTGTCTTTCAAGTGGTTTTGCCAGCTTTCAGTGGAGTTTGTAACTTCCTGTATATTTCTTTGAATCTGTTTTATGCATTGTAACTCATTTCTATAGCGTTCATTCAAGATTTGCATCACTGTCCTATGCTCCTCTTTTTTTGTCTTTGTCTTTAGATATATTAAGCAATTCTCTCACTATGTTTGTGATTTCTTCTTTTATCTTTGACGTTATTTCTAATCGGATTATTTTTACAGTCTCATGAAGTTGTTTCTTTACTTTAGTTGCTATCCTCTCAGAGATTGCAGGTGTGTGACTTTCATTTTATTCCATGACTATATGTCTCATATGTTCTATGTGGGTTGGAGGTCTGAGATCGTCTTTTGCTTCTTCATCTTGACATTCTCCTGGGTTCCTCCCAACAAGCCAGTTGTAGCGGCCCAGGCACTTCCCAAGCTGGCTGCCCCTCTGCAGTATAGGGGAACAGGACAGACAGCTGTGTTCCTTTTCCCCAGGTGTACAGGGAGATACCAGGGTGTGGGCGGGCTTCTCCAGACCTATTCAGCTACACTCAAGCTTCCCCGATGGCCAGGAGTGCCTGGTAGCAGGACAGCTTCTTTTCTCAGCCCGCGTGTCTACACTGGGACTCCCCCGATGGTGGCAGGCACACAGGAGTGTGTTTGTGTGATTCTCCTTGTTCTGGTAGGCACTAGCTTCCTGAAGGAAGGAAGGGTCTCCAATGGTGGCCTGCAGGTTTGGGGATCGATGTGGCTGCAATTTGGGAAGCAAGCTTTGCAATGGCAGTGGCAGGCACACCCCCACTTTGTTATTAATGTCAGTAAATCCATAAGAATAAGCTCAAAATCCAATAGTAAACAGGCAAAGGTATGAATTTTTGAAAAACAAATGATTTTGAAGCATACAGAAACAAAAGTAACTTCATTAATAATGAAAGAATGACTTCATTAATAATGAAGAGTGGCTTCATTATTAATGAAAGAATTGAGTACTAACAATTATTGAAAAGAATTTACTTACACTGATGTTGAAGATGACAATCATGTAGGAAGTCAAAAGCACAACTGGGTATTGTGACTGTTTTCTAAAGGTAAAAGCTGGTCTCATGTATATGTGATCTGGGAGAATCCACAAATCTTCATGGTGGTCTCTCTGGGGAAGGATCAGTATGGGTAGATTTTTCATTTTTATTAAATGTTCTTCAAGGTTTAAAAGCATTTGACAAAGGACACCTATGACACAAAGATTTGTATTTTTAAAAAATAAAAATCTAGAAACCAGTAAGCTTCAGGTTCAGCCGTTTGACATACAGGCAAAGGCAACCAAGCTCTTGACAGCCAACAGAAGCTTGGATCTCATCCATTGATAGATACAGAAATCGAGTCTTTGCCTCAGTGGTCTCAAGTCTGAATGGAAGAAGCTACATTATTACCTGACCATATGTTTCGTAATTCTAGAATCGGAAATGGGGAAAGCAAGAACCTTGTGAAGGTACATTGCGAATTTCTCTACAGGAGTTGCTGGAATCTGCACTGGATTAAGGTGACTGATTAAACCTAATGCCAGTGCTGTTTTGTGTGTGCTATCTGCGTCTTCAGGCAGGGAGGCAGTGGTGGTGACAGACATTTGCAGCTCCTGCCTTCGGCATGAGCCCAGCCTGAGCCATGCACTGCTCTCCTTTGCCTCAGTTTAGTCACTTTATCTGGGCTTGCTGCTTGCACTGCAAGTTGTTGAAATTGCTGCGTTGCTGTAACTTCCTGAATTCCACCATAGAAATCACAAAGCTAAAAACTTTTCTTTGAACTTTTGTACTTGGAATTTTTCTTTCTCAACTCAGTCTCATTTGTAAATGTGTTCTTGTTGTGGATTAAAAATGAGTGGGCAACTTAACACCAGCTGAATTGAATCAGCATGGTGCTCAGTGTGGACGGCTCACCTGAGGATTGTTGCTAGCATAAAAATGAGACACGTAGAGGAAGAGTAGTGTTGTGGGTTCTAAGTATTGTTGTTGGAACTATTGGTTCTTCTGGAGCTGTTGGCTCTCCTGGAGGAGCTTGTCATGCTGTCTTCCCCTATATGAATTCGGTCATTCTCATTGGAAGAGCTCAGGACCTTGTTGCTGAGGATGGCTGTGGTTCACTTGGGGAGGCTCTGGTCTTTGCCTTGAGTATTGCTCACTGGTGCTGGAGGGAAAGATGTGTGATGTGTGCTGTTTAATCTCCAGGAAGGTTGTCACGCTGGTTTCCAGACATATACTCGACTGTTTTCATTGTTGAAGGAGCTCCGGAACTCATTGTCACTGACGATGGCTGTGGTACTTTTCAGGGTGGCCCTGGTCCTTATTTTGAGCGTTGCTTCTTGGCTCCAGAGTAGAACTGTCAGCTTGCTAGCACAGATCCTTCACCCCACCGGCACAGATTTTCTAGCTTCCAGTGTTGACCTTTGGGTCTTTGCAGCACAGATCCATGAAATAAACTTGCATGAGTCCCTGTTGTGCGCTCTAGACCTCCCACTGGACTCATAGGAGGCTCTAGGTCTTCAGCTGGACTTATGCAGGACACTGCTGTGGGATCCAGGCCCTTGGCTGGATTTTCTAGGTCTTTAGTATGTGGACAGATTTCCTGCACTTTCTTGTGTTTGACTCTCAGTGATCATCATAAAATAATATTATAAACTCAGTATCCTGTAATTGTTCTCCTTGCAACCCATGACAGTTCTATAGTTTTTTTTCTTTCAAATGGTAAATACTATGTTATGGGCTTTTTAAAAATAATGCATTTTAAATTTGTTTAAATGGCTGAACCCAGTTTTAAGAAGAGAAACAAGAGTATGTGGTTGACAGCATGCCTGCTGTGTGGTGTCACTTCGGCCACATTGCTTGATCTTTGACCCTCTGTCTGTTCTACGCAAGCGCTTCCTAAGTGGACTACAACAACATTATGGGGATTTCTGCTTAAATATCTGAGTAGTAAAGTACTCAGATGCGCCAGAACCTTATTCACTTAGTGGACATTAAACTGGATTGCAGTTTAGATAGGCCTTCCTGGGTGCCTGGCCATGCCTTTCTGTCCTCACTGCCATGGCCACCTTAGATCCGTCTTTGTTGTGTCTTGATCTCATCACAGCTTCTTTTTTTTTTTTTTTTTTTTTTTTCCTTTTTCCTTTTTACCGGTACCAGGGATTGAACTCACGACTGCCTGCTTGCAAGGCAGGTGCTTATGCCGCTGAGCTAAATCCCCAGCCCCCCATCACAGCTTCTTAATTCTCCACACAAAATAAAGTATAGCCAGGTTCTAGTCAGCCCTGTTTCAGAGCTTCCCCTCACCCTTGGGAAGGGTTCCTGGTGGTCCACAAAGTCCCATCCTTCGCAACCCTTAGGCTCATCCCACGCTGCTCCTCGGGTGCCAGCCATGTCACTCCCCATCTTGTTTTCAGTGTATTGATTTCCTTCTCACCTGTGGCCATTGCATGTGCTATTGCTTCTGCCTGGAACATTCTGCACACTCGTTTGTGCAGCTTTCTCCTCCTCTGTCTTAGGTCTAGCTTCACAGAGTCATGCTCAGTGACTGGCACTGTCTCTCCAGCACCCCTTCCCATTTCCTTGGAGGCTGTGCTCCAAGTTTCCCTTACACAAGTGTCCCTCCAAGACTCCCTGCACATGCGTGGGGTGAACCAACCAGGATCAGCTTAAACTAAAGCAAATCGTCCTCTGAGTTTCTTCCGGTAAGAGCCCTCCAGGCATCCTGGAGACGAGGAGAGTACAAAGGAATAAAGTGATGTGCCCAGACTTTCCACTGGTACTGTCAGCCTCACTTCACCCCCTTTGCTGAGATTAGTCCTGAGGGTCCTGACACCTGCTGAGAGAAAACTGAGTCATCTTTTCTTGCACTCCCTTCTTGGGGTGCACTGAGGGAGCCAGCTACCACCACTCAGCCAGGGCTGGTTCTTCTGCCCTTTGGTCTGCTGAGCTCTATCAATCACCTGTAATTCTCACCCCACCCCTTTCGTCTGGGTGGGTTAACACTTTAAAGAACATATCTCTCTCTCGTGCACTTTCCTGGCCCATGAAGAAGGGGCTGGCACTAACTACCAGAGAATGGTTACATGTCTCCAAACCTAGCCTGGGGTGAAACCCAGAGATGACTGCAAAGCCACTCTGCTTTGCTCAGACCTCCTGCCGCAGGACCTTTTGCTCAGATCCAGGACTGATCATGTTCTTACAGCCTCACAGAGG
This sequence comes from Cavia porcellus, assembly GCF_034190915.1. NCBI lineage: Eukaryota > Metazoa > Chordata > Mammalia > Rodentia > Caviidae > Cavia > Cavia porcellus. The sequence goes on along the minus strand of NW_026947500.1, from coordinate 15,480,967 downwards.
AAAGACAAGTGAACTTCAACACTTCTCGTTGTTGTCAAATTGCCTAAATGGACACTCTTTCCTGTCATCATGGGAGGTGCCCCGCTGCTCAAGCCTGATACTCTGCTTTTCTCTTGAGCTCTGGGCCCAACTGGATATTCCCTCCGTAACTGGGTGCTTCTCTCCATAACTGAGTGCTTCTGTCATAAATGGGCACTCTTTTCCAGAACTCCAGCATCTGGTATTGACCCAAATGTCATCAGCACTTGAACTTCGGGTCTCTAACCGTGCCAGTTTGTCTGGAGCTGAGGGGACTTCAGTAAAGGCTGGGATGAATTTTTCCACCCATTTTTCTCCCACAATTTGAACTCATCTTCCATAGCCCCATATTGTCTCTTCTCATCCTTCTCCAAGTCTCTCTTGCTTTCACTCCCAAGTTTCTTGAAATACGTGCTTCCGGGCTGGATGGGGTGCTCACCTCCCAGTTACTTCAATAAAAAATGAAACTGGGTCTTGCAGCTTCGCCGGGCAGACATGCTGAATCTTTCCCCTCACTCCATGGCCCCGGGCTCAGACACACCAGTTCTGAGGCGGTCTTGGTAAGATGAGCAGTGCACCTCTGGACACTCATTTCAGCCTTGTCTGCTTGCATGTGGGCAGTGACCCTCACCACCACTGTACTTCTGTGCAGTATGGGCCTCTGTGTCCTCCCACAAAAGTCACTTTCACTGACCTTCATACACTTCTTGAAGGCTCCATCTTTTGTCACAGACTTCCTCTGTCTTTTATTTTCCACATTCACCAGGAGATCACACACTCTCTGGCTCCGCTTGCCCTTCATAATAAGTGAAACCTAGTCCCTGATGAATACCACTTTCTACACTGCAGACAAGACAGGCATATCCAACCACATGCTTACATCACGTGTCCCTGTGGATACCTATGAGGTAACTCATGCTCAGTCTCTCCACAACTGATCTGATCATGAGCCCTATTCAAACATCCACCAACGCCCGGTCACTCATCTCAGACACTGGGACTGCCAAGTCTTACAAATCACTGGAAATCTAACTGTCATAGTGACTTTTCCCTGACGTCACCTAACACCAGGGAAACTAGTTAGGGAAGTTGGTTGGTCTAAGCAGGACAGATTTTTCTGAAAAGATGTGCAATAACTCGTGAATCCAATAGCAAGACCGGACAGTGATGGTGCATGCTTAGCAGCTGCAGATGTGTAGACAACCACCCTGATTCTGAGCACAGACACTTCTCTTTGCATCCCTAACATTTCTGATCCTGAAGCATGGATGCCACTGCTAGCGCCACCACGATGGAGGCCTATTTACCACCCCTGGAGAATGGTGCTCGTGCTCACTCATACTTTCCACCTTTGTCACACATCTGACATTGTCCTTGATTCCTCAGTCCTTACTGCATGCAGAGCATGGCCTTCCATTGTTAGCTGCCCAGTCAAGGTCACCAGAAGCCTAAAATGGTGCATGGCAGTCTCCACTTCCATTCTGATGAAATGATTGCTCTGTCAAGTGGTGGATGCAATCTTGTCCCCTGGGGACTCAGTCTCAGAATGATCAGGACCTGGAGAGGTGAGTGCTGGAATGCAAATGTTTGACACAGCTAATAGGTAATGCCAAGTATTTGGCCTTACAGCAGACATGCTGCAGAAGCTCCCAGCCTTTCTGTGGTCTTGCTGGCCTGTAGCAATTGCTACATCAGCAGGAAGATGTGCCTCACCCCTCTTTCACCATCCAGTTTTCTCTCCAGTTGCACCTACAGCCCCGTTGCAAGACAAATGAGCAAGTGTTCAGACTCTGCGGAGCTTGGAGGGCCGCACCAAGGTAGCGGGGCTGGAACCTGAGTGCCACTTCCCCACGTGCCCCACAGGGCCCATATGCTCAATGGGCAGCGCGGCTGGCAATTGAGGTCTGAGCTGCGTGTGTCTTGGAGAGATAACACTGCAACAAGTCTTCATAATAACTTCTGCTCTAGAGAGTGGGCAATCGCATTTCCTTAGCAGGCCTTGATTCTGTGTGCCCGCAGCTGCCTAGTTAACATTTCACCCATGCATGCCAGGTGCTAGCAGAACTCCTATCTCTGCTCCAAGCTGGTGTTTCACGTCCTTCAGTTACATCTTGTCCAGGAAAACCCACCTCACATTTAGCAAACTTCCTAGGAATGTGGAATCCATTTTTACACCATTCAGGAAAAGGTGCTTCAAGCAGCAAGAACTAACACTGGCTAATGTAAGAAGAACACTAATAATAATTTGTTTAAAAATTCCAAGTCACACACAGGATTGAAGGAGGCTGGCAGGTCAGGTGTGCAGGGACAGACGTGGACACCTACCCAAGTCAGCCTGCAGGAGTGGTCCCATGAGGTGCTGCTGCTGCCTGTCCGATGGAGACACTGTTGCCCGCATGTCCCAGCCTTTGATGCCACTGCCAGGACCAGGGTGCTGCAGACACGAAGCAGCCAGCTTTGCAGGCACCATCCCTGCGGGGGGAAAGAGCAGTATGGCCTTCACTCCTCCAATGAAGTATGGCCATCCTCTTCCAATGAAGAGTCGCGGGACTTCCAATGGGAGTCATAGCGGGTGAGGTGCTTCGGCTGCCAGGCAGCCTGGAAAACAGTCGATTTTCAGCTTTTTCTGATGGGAATCAGGCCTATTCACAAACACAGGAAGACGTTCTGCTGCTGAGGAGCCCCTGGGAATGACAGTTATCCATTGCACCCCTCCTGCAGTCAGCCTCAGGGCTCTACTGGCTCTGCCACCCGTAGTTGTCTTTTAAAAGAGCTTCATTAAGGTGTAAGTCTTACACCACACAACTTAGTCATTTACATCATACAGTTCTTACAGGGTGCCGAGTACCTCCAACACAGACACTTCCATCCTTACCATCTAAACATTTTTCTTGAGGCATTGAAGCTCTCACTCTGATGTTATGAGTTACATACCCACAGTAAAATGGAGGGTATAATAAATCAAATTGCCATACCCATCATCTTGTACAACCATCAGTTTTTGTTTGTTTTGAGACAAGGGCAGCTGATATTTACATCTGCATTTAGCAGAAATTCTACATGTGGTACAATTTCATCATCTGTAGACTCACGTTATATATTACATTTCTGGCTTTTTCCTTTTGTGTATCTGTTACCTTATATTCTCTGACTTACATCCTTTTCATTTTGCCTTCCTATCCTTGCCCTGGTAACTGCTGTTTTGTTCTCTCTGTACATCTACTCTTTTAAAAAACATTATATTTATCCACACAGAACAAGATTATGCAATATTTTTCTTGTGTGCCTGGGTTATATCACTTAGCATAACATTCTCGAGGTTCACCTACGCTGGGAAGACGGCAGGGTCTCCCTTTCAGTCTCCCTCTGGTTGCCCCAATGTAACTCTGCTCTAACACAGCACTGACCTGTGTGCACATCCAGTGAGGAACCATGGCTTTAGCAAAAGAGCAACTCATCCTTCAGTACCCAACCTCAAAGAAATGGAAACTTAAAAATTGCTTCAAAAAGGATTCAATAATAAATGCTGGGGGGAGGCTGTGAGGAAAAAGGAACGTGTCTCCACTGTTGGTGGGAGTGTGAAACCACTGTGGAAATCAGTGTGGAGTTTCCTCAGAAATCTAGAATTAGAGGTCCCATTCAACCCAGGGATTTTCCTTCTGGGCATTTCTCCAGAAGAATTGAAAATATGATATCACAGCACTATATGTGCACCCATGTTTATAGCTACACAATTTGTAGTAGCCAAATCTTGGAAACAACCAAAATGCCCATTAACTGAGGAATGAATAAAAATAATATGGTATTTTTATGCAATGGAGTACTATTCATCTATAAAAAAGGATAATCTGGAGACATTTATAGGGAAATGGATGCAACTTGAGACCATATTCACAGCTGAAATAAATCAGACTCACATGTGTAAACATCGTATTGTTTCCCTAATGTAAGAAGTTGATGAAGTAAATAGAATCCAGAAAGTACAACAGATATTGTGAAGTGGAAGGGAGCTGTTTGAAAGTAAAGAGAAACTGGGATGGAGGAAAGGAGAAATAAGGAAAGGAGGAAGAAAAAATTATATATATATATATATATTATATATATATATGCAAAAGTTAATATTGTTATACTACTAATTGATATTAGTTTAGCCAAAAGAAAGGTGTGTGCCTATGTTTGATCAATTTTCATGCCTATATCTTGTAATAGCAACTACTTTGAAAATAACAATGCACAATGTACTAGCCATTGCTATTCTCCTACAGTCTTATTTTGAAATTTTGTACTATCATTTTTATTGTTTTTTTCTCTAAAATTAAAAAAGTGCTCTTTCTGAGAACTGACATTTAAAAAGGATCAAGTTATGATACGTGAACCCATTTCCAGTGATGAAGGAGGAACGCAGTGCCTTGTACAGTCTGGAAACTCCTTGAATATTTATTGCTTACGAGGAGAACTGGGAAGTGGAGGACTGTCGGCACCTTGCCCACGGGTTTCAGGTTAGCCGCCCTTGTCAAGCTGTGAACCCCCAATAGGATGGACCAGGAGCTCCACCCATTCCTTGTGCACTTTTCTTGCTCTTAAAAAAAGCCACCTGGTTCTACCCCGCTGTGTGCGTGCTGGACGCCGGAGCCGAGGGTCCTGTGGGCGCTGTCCACCACAGTAGCCCTGGGAGACTCTGCATCATGAACAGACACTAATAAAAAGAATTAAAAAGATGAAGTCATTTGGGAATACTGATTTCAAGGTTATTCTGGAGAAATCCAGACTTGACTTTTCCCTAACATATTTAAGAGCTGTTTCTTAAATTCTTGTTAGCAGTATTTTCTTCCTATGATTAATCTAATGCAAGTTTTTGACCATTTTGACCATTTTAAACTGTGTTTTAAGGCAGGGATGAAAGGCGTAATTTATTATGTATGTTAGTCTACAGTATCCTCGGAAATGAAAACCCGAGAACAGACTATAGTACATATTGGGGGAGCTTCTCTGGTTAAGAGAAATGAGGATTTCAACATTAAAAATAGCTACTAAATCAGGACAGTCTCTTCTAACTTGAGATGTATCTTTTAAACTTACAGTATCCTATTTCTCCTTTTGTGTGTTACATGGAATTAAACATTAGCTTTAGAAGTGGAAAAGAAATTTGAAATAAATGAACCTTGGAGGATACAATTAAAGAATATAACAACTACATTAACGCATGATTTGTGTCCCTATCTGCAAACAAACAAGGCAGAGAAATTATTTCCGTCCTGCAGAAATCATCTGTAAGAAGCGTTTGATCACCGTACTTTTACTTTTTATATGTACATCCACATAAAAGGAAGCTTTGCATCTGAAGAAATACTGCAGTGTAAGCACCGAGTCTTCACTACAAGTGAGTCACACAGTTTCTCAGATTGGGCTGTAATTCAATCACCTCTCAATGAAGGTCGAATTTCACCTGTTGCAATCTTCATAGTGAATGTCAGAATTCCTCTCAGGCAACTCATTCTTCTACTCAGTTCAGTCAGGCATGCAACAAACCTTTATTAAACGTCTCTTCTGTGGAAACACTATGCTGAGTTCCAGGGCTACTGTGGTGGACAGCGCCCACAGGACCCTCGGCTCCGGCGTCCAGCACGCACACAGCGGGGTAGAACGAGGTGGCTTTGTTTAAGAGCAAGAAAAGTGCACAAGGAATGGGTGGAGCTCCTGGTCCATCCTATCGGGGGTTCACAGCTTGACAAGGGCGGCTAACCTGAAACCCGTGGGCAAGGTGCCGACAGTCCTCCACTTCCCAGTTCTCCTCGTAAGTAATAAATATTCAAGGAGTTTCCAGACTGTACGAGGCACTGCTTTCCTCCAAATCTTTGCTCACCACTTTTAGCACCCATCCATGGATCTGCCTGCAACAACTTTTACAATAGTTGCCTAATAGAGAGTCGTTCTGTTGCTCTTGTTCTTCATTACTAAGGATTGAACCCAGAGCCTCCCAAATGCTAGGCAAACACTCCACCCCCGAGCTACGTCCTCACCCTTCTGAAGTTGTATTTTGACAAAGGATTTTGCCAAGTTGTTAGGCTGCCCTTGAAATTGGCAGCCTCCTGCCTCAGCCTCTTAAATGGCTGGACTTACAGGCATTGGGCCAGCATACTTGCTTTGATGAGGAGTTTTTATTTTTCTCTTTTCTTCTATATTACTTGAATTTTCATAATTCTTCTGTCAGAGAGTGAGGTCCCTTCTCCAGGTTCTGCTTATCCAATTGCTCACGTCATTATGAACGGATGGATATTTTGTTTCAGTTAGTGCCATCACTGTTACTTTGGGGCTTGTGTTTTCCAAGATTTGGCTACAGGATTTCCTTCAGGCTAACTCTTCTGTCTTCTTTGATAAACCCCACGTCTCCCTCTTACCATTTTTAAAAAATCTGTTTCCAAATTCATTCTAAACCTCTCATCTATCTGGGACTGCTTTATTTTACACAATATTCTTTGAGCTTTTAAAAAATCTGTAGAAAAATGGATTTGTTGGAGTATAATCAAGCAGCTGGCACATAATAAGCCATCTCCCGATAGATTCTGACATCGTCTGCACTCAGGAGCCCTTAACCATGTTCTAGCCTATTTGTGCCTTCAATCTACCCTCACCCTACCTCCCAAAGCAGCTACTGACCCATTTTTCCTCTCTCTAGATTAGTTCACACTGCCTAAAATTTCACATAAGAAAAACACCTAACTTTCTTACTGGCTTTCTTCATCAGCATGATTATTCTGAGATTTATTCTTGCTGTTATATAAATGCTTCATTTCTTTTTTATTGCTGAATAGTACTCCCCAACCAGATTCACTACAGTGCCTCCGTCCATTCACCTGTTAGTGGGCAGGAAGAATGCTCCCTGTTTTGAGTGATGGTAAAAAAGCTGCCAGGAGACTCTTCCATACAAACCCTGTGGTGCTGAGTTTGAGCCCAAGGCCTCACTCATGCTAGGCAAACACTTTCTCTTTGCATTAGAGCCCCAGCTGGTTTTTGTTCACTGTTTTTACATTTTGATATAAGGGCTTGCTAAGTTGCCCAGGACGGCTTCAAACTTGTGATCCTCCTGCCTCAGTCTCCAAAGTAGATCAAATTACAGGCATGTAACATTCTTATACAGGTTTCTATATTAAAAATCTGCTTGAATTTTTATTGGGATCTCACTAATGTATAGATCAACTGGGAAAGATGTCTATTTAACACTACTGGGAGTTCCAAGCTATAAAAACGGTTATGTTGCTATGTGTTACTTTTCTTTCCCTTGGCAATATTTTGCAGTTATCAGTGTAGAGGTCGTGCACATCTCTATCTATATTTTTTTTCTTTTCTACCGAGGATCTAACTCATGACCTAACACTTGCCAGGCAGGTGCTTATGCCACTAAGCTAAATGCTCAGCATTGCATATATTTTGTTTTCATCCCTAAGCATGTTTTATGCCATTATAAATAATATTTAAATTTTTATTTCCAACTGTTCATTCATATGATGTTGTATAGTTGACATCTGTCTGTTGGTCTTGTATTTTGCAACCTTGCCAGTTTCTCTTATTAGTTGTAGCAGCTGTTTATCATGCTCACTGGATTTCCTCATGGATAAGTATGCTATGTATTAAACAGTTTTCCTTCGACCTTTCCAATCTGAACACTATATTTCTTTTATTTACCTTACTGTGCTGCTCAAACCTTGAGTACAATGTTGACTAGAATTTGTGTGAGTGAAACCTTTGTGTGGTTCCTACTTTGAAGGGGAAAATATTCAGTCTTTTATCACTGTGCGTGTGTTAGATAAGGCTTTTTCATAGATCTTCTTTTAAGTTTGAGCAAATTCCCTTCTACCCTAAGTTTTCCAGGAGATTTTTAAATCACAAGTGAAAGTGTGATTTTCTCGAGTGTTTTTCCTGGCTTGAGTTTACTGCACAGCTCCTCTCTTTTAGTTTATTAATATCGTAAATCATACTGATTTTTCAAATGCAAGTCAACTGTGCATTCTTGGCTTAAAACCTACCGAGTCATATTATGTTATCATTTATATATCATTTGATTTAGTTTTGGGGGCTGTTTACACATGTGTTCATGACAAATTTTAATCTGTAGTAATTTTTTCCTTATAATACTTTCCTCAGAGTTTGGTGTCAGGGTAACGAAAGCCTTACAGAATAACAGGAAAGTGTTTTCTCTCCTTTGTTTTAATTTTCTAGAAGAGATTATGTAGAATTGTTTTCTTTTTTTCTTGAGCATTTTGTCAAATTCTCCAGGGGAACTATTGGAACTTGGAATTTTCATTGCTGGGGGGTCTTTTTCTACAGATTCAATTTCATGACTGGATATAGAGCTATTTCCTGGGAGAGCCCAGGAGGACTCCCTGAGCAAGTGGCTTTTAGATAGGGAAGTCAGAAAGGGGCCTCTGGCTCAGCGTGCAGCCTGTGGTGGAAGCTGATCGAGCATCCTCCAAAGACATCAGAAACTCAGAAGTATTATTTTACTTATAACCTGAAAACTGCAAAAATGTCTTATATACCCTAAGCATATGGGCACTTTAGAAAGATTTAGAATAGAAATTAAGCATCACATTGCAATCTAGGTCCTTCCGTGTGATTTTAAATACAATAAATGGCCTTAGTGATTTCGATGTCTAGGAATCATTCACGAGGTGTGATCTCTTTCGTTAAGAAAGACTCACGGATCTGGGGAGGAATCTGTCCTGGGTGTCAGCCTAAATAAAGAGACAGAGAGATGGGGGGAAGGGGAAGGGGCTGGGGAGGGGAGGGAGAGACAGAAAGGAGGGAGAGACAGCGAGAGAAGGGAGAGAGAGAGAAGGCAGGGACACACACACACACACACACACACAGACAGACAGACAGACAGACAGACAGGCAGAGAGATTCTCCAAAGAGTGATGATGTCTCCTGGAAGCTAGAAGAGCGCCATGTTCCGTGGAAAGCTTCATATGTGCATTTTCAAAGAAGTTGAGACGAGGGGGAAAGTTGATTAAGATTATTTTTAAAATTAATGTTTATTAGGCCCGTTTATAATCAGGCTCATCACAGGGAATTGTACCTGTCCGTGACATCACCTGATGCTTTTTTCATTCTTCCACCCTCTCTTCAACCCTCCTTCCTCTCTTTGTTTAAACAAACCTTTGTTTTCACTTTTTCCTTCTTTTCTCATTGTTTACTTTTCCCTTATTTCTCCCTCCCTCCCCTTCCCTTGATTGCCTCCCCATTTGAACATTTTCTTCCTATTTCACAATATCTATTATATATTTTGGGCCTCGTTTACACTTTCGGTTTCTCACACCAGAGAAATGATGCAGTATTTACTCATGTGTGTCCTATTTATTTTACTCGAGCATCACTTAGTTAGAAATGTCTCAAGTGTTTCCTTCTTTATGACAGAGTAGTACTCCACTGTATAAAAAGCCACATCTTCGTTATCCATTCATCAGTTGCAAGGGGAAATTTTTAAGACAAAATGAGGAGAATTGCATAAGACAATTGGAAACAATAAACCTTGGCTACAAGAATCTCTAAGAAGAATTGTGTCAGTCCAAGGTTAGAAGGGCAACTGGACAAGTGTCCATGCAGAAGTGTTTTCTGTGTGAGGCTGAGGTTCTTGCAGGCTGTGCCATCCTGCTTGCATTGAGGCGCCTGCGTGTGAAGCCTCCTGCTTCATCAACCCCTGGTTCTATGTATGTATGTATGTATGTATGTTTGGTTAGGATTTGGCACAAACGACTCCAGTTTGGTCCTGACCACGCTAGTCACTGGTTTGTGGAAGATTTAGGTAGTCGGGGACAAAAATGGTGGAGCACTCATTAAGCTACCTGAAATCAAGTCCAGGACTCCAGTTATCTTCTCATTTCTACAGTGTCACATTTGCACTAGGAGATGTAGCTCACAGCTGCCGCCCAGCATCTCGCGAGGGCTTGTGGAGTCTTTTTCTCCACATTTTCCCGTGTCACAGAGGAAAATAAAAGCCCTGAGGGGAGGTCCTTCCTGACCCCTCTCCTGCTGACCGGGCAGGCCTCCCTGCCTGTGGCCACACTCCTCCAGCCCCTTCCTCCACCGTCACTGGGGCCCTTTTCTGTGCCTCACCTGTTCAAACTCTCCTCTGTCTTTTTCATCGGGACCCTTGTTCTAGGGTGAGGGTCAATCCAGGTCGTCCACAGCCTTTTTCTCATCTCATTCTTCTTCCAAAATAGGTAACAGGGACCTCTAGGAAGATGGGGGAGCTATACCGCAGTGATTCAGCCTCTTTGACATTTAGAACCCAGACACTGCAGTGGAATAACTTGGGGAAGAAAATAAGGCGGGAGGTGGATCCCCAGGACCCAGAAATATCTGAAGGGAGAGCGGGAGCCTCACGGAAGGCGAAGAGACAGACCTCCATGCAGAAACAGGAGGTGCAAACTGCACTTTGTCCCTGGGTCCTGGCTCCTGGCATGAGAGGGGAGGCTCACGTCTATGGAGACACAGTGAGGGCAGTGACTCCAGAGGTCTCCCTGGAGAATACGCCAGTGGGATGGAGCAGTGGATTCTGTGAGCTACAAAAGCTGGTAAGTGGCTCAAGTGCAAGTGTTCCCTGGTGAGGGCACCTGGCCCAACTGAGCCCAGAGCTCAGAGCAGCCATGGGGTGGCTTCATCTCAGGGTTCCTAGTGACAGGGTGAAGCACAATCATAGGAGATACACAGGGTCAGAGACTCTAGGTCAGGCCAGCAGGAGACACCAGAGTGTCTGTCGTAGGCTGAGTGATTCAGGCCCCAACCCTGTGACCAGAAACGGGGATCAGCCCAAACTTCTGTGAAGGTGAAAGCATCAGAACTGGCAGCCCACCCTCTTCCTCCTGTGGGCTTTCTGGGAGTGTCCAGCACAAATCTGGGCTCTTTCTGCCTCCTTTGTCTACTAGTGACAGTGGACACACACCTGGAATCGGACATTGCCACAAAACCATGGACTCCAAAAGATACCAATGGGCTTGAAATCAAAGAGGAATATCTCCTTTTCCTTTTTCCTTTGTGTTTTATTTTCTTGATTGTTTTTGTTTTCCATGAAAAGGGACATTATTTTTTATTTTTTATTCTGTTTAGTTCTTAGGTTTTTCCATCTTTCCTTCCCTTCTGTCTTCTTCACCAGTTTCAAAAAGCTTGGGTAGTCTTCATTTGCTCTCCAACATTGCTTCTAATCTCTTTTCCTTCTTTTATTTCTCTTTTTTCCCTCTTATTCCTTTTACATTTTCTCCCCCAAGAGTTAAATCTTTCTTTTGAGGAGATATCTACAGCATATAATTTTCTGATTTGTCTTATATTTTGTTATGGAAGTGTAAATCTTCTACGCATGGCTGCAGGTGGAAATCGAAAGTTTGCACAGTTAGTGGTTTTCTCGCCTGGGCTGATGCTAGCTTAGTGCTCTTACTGACTGCATGGTATTAGTCAGGATGGCATTCTTGTTCTGATCAGTGGTTCCTCTTTGTGTACCACTGTCTGTGGGTCATAACAATACCATTCTCCAGCACCAAAGAATTGGGTGTTAGGCCAAACAGGCAGCCACTTTTCATCTCTAAATGAACAAGACAGGATACTGGGACAGACTCAAAAGCTAACTAGAAGACATTTCTGGAAAGTAGTCATTTCCTAAGAAGATTTTGAAACTAGTAAGCTACTTACCATGAGCAATTTACAGGCACCATTTCAGAAAACAGAGTTTTCAAAGATTAAAAATAAGAAAATATGGGAGCATGCTGCAGTCCCAGACTAGTAGCCTACCCAAGGCAAATCCAGGGGCTCTGAGGTAAAAGACATTAAAAGCCACCAAGGTGAATGTTCTAACAAGGTGGCGGTGGAAGTCACAAAGCAGATGAATGAGTCTCTAGGAAAAAGCAAACAACCTCGGGAGGAATTGGATTTCATAAAACAGTCTCCAGTGGAAATCTAGATTAAAAATTCTATCAAAAGTTTACGTAGCAGAATCCACCAGTGAGAGGACAGAATATCAGATCTAGAAGGTGGTTTGCAGTTAGTGATCATCAAATGAAAAACTTCTTAAAAATAGCGAACGAACACAAAAAAATCCATTAAACAGCTGTGAGATGATACAAAGAGTAAGATACATTTGATCATAATCAATGAAAAATTGGAAGATAGCACAAAGGACATTAAAAAACCTATTCACAGAAGAAATGGAAGAAAACTAGCAAAGCATGGAAAAAGAATTTTGCATACAGTTAAGTGAGGCATATAGGACTCTAAATGTCATGATAAGAAAAAAATCTATGGCAAGGCATATAGTAGCCAAGGATTCAGAACCTCAACACAAAAACAGAATATCAGAAGTTGTTAGAGAAAAGACCACTGTTTTATGAAATCCAGGTCCTCCCTAGGTTGAGCATTCGTGGTTTCCATCACTTTCCAAAGCTCCTCTATTTTTTACCTGCCCCCACTCTAGATGCAGTAGGCATGTCCTTCATTATGGGCATCATCTCTTTAGCTAGCTGTGAAGTTATTTCTGCTTGCTTTTTCCTAGAGACTCATTCATCTGCTTTGTGACTTCCACTGCCACCTTGTTAGAACATTCAAATCACCTCTAAATGAAAGCCCAACAGAATCACAGCAAACCTCTCAACACAAACCCTAACTCAAGAAATCAACCAAGAAGTGCTTGTGGGACTGCAGGGAGAAAGGAACCCTTCTCCACTGTTGGTGGGAGTGTAACTTGGCGCATTCAGTATGGAGATAAAAAACTAAAGCTAGAGATTCCATTTGACTCAGCTATTTATTTTCTTAGTATCTTCTTGAAAGTGTTAAAGGCATCATGCCGTAGCAATATATGCACACCCATCTTTATAGCAGTACAATTTGTAATAGCTAAGTCCCGGACAGCCCCGATGCCTGTCAATGGATAAATGGATAAGGAAAATGTAGTTTTTATAGGTGATGGAATGGTACACTGCCATAAAAAAGGATAAACTTGAGACATTTTGAGGCAAGTCGATACATTTTGAGACCAGAGTTTCAAGTGAAATAAATCAGATACACATATTTAAATATCACATTGCTTCTCTTGAGTGAGGAATCAAAAGGGAAATTAAGGACCAAAATGGATGCTAGACAATGGGAATTAGGAAGAGAATGTTGAAATGGGAAGGTGTATGGGGAGGAGGAGGAAAGGAAAGGAAAAGGAAAAAAGAGACTAGAAGGAAAAAATGGAAACAAAGCTTTTGCAAATAAGGAGGGAAAGAAGGGATGAAGGGAGGGGAGGATAATGGGTCGAAAAGAAGATTCGAGATAGATCAGGTACAGGAAAAATTCCCTATGATGAGTGTGATCTATCTATCAACTCATTTTTATATGTATGTATCAACAAGGTTAATTAAAAACAGGGTATGTACAGGAGATCAGGATATTTACATGTATTTTGGGGCCATCATTCAACCCCTTATAGTTATACTTTGAGAAGATGAGTGAGAGAGACACATTTTTGACAAATCTGATTCAGAGCAAAAAGGAGAACAAACATATCACGACGAACTCAGCAATGGCATAGGAAGGAAAGTATCTGGACGGCAGAGATAAAAATACAGGATAATAAAGTTTACAGCTTTTGTTTATCATATGTTAATTTTTATTAGTAAGATGTAAAACGTAAAAACAAAATATTTCCTCAAGTGTTCTGATTTGCCAAGATTGATTTCCGAAGCTATCTTGTAACTGGACAGTAGCAAAAATTTGAAACAGTATTCAAATACCTTCTGTAAAGGAGGTATTGTCTCTTAGCCTATAGTTACTACCAACTCATTTTAGCTTCCTGTGTGCTATTCATTGGTCTTCAGGATCCATACATTTAATTTTATTTTTATAAAAGTGAAAAATATGCATACTAAATTTTTGTTTGTAAACACACTATGTAAGTATTTGTAACATGAAAAATTAACTTTTAAAACACTTAACTTTTTAAGGAAGTGATTACAAATTGGCCAATTGCAAAAGTAACACTGGAGAGCAGTTTTTCTGTTTGTGTTGCTGGGCGAAAGGCACAGCTTTTCTTTTGCTTTTGTTGGTAGGATGTCTAGGCTTTTCTGCAACAAAAATCTATTCCCAGGATTTGCCTTGCAGGTTTTCATACTTTAATTGGCACTTTTTTTTTATTTAAAGAAAAGGAAATGAAAAAAAAATACATGGAGATAAAAAAAAAGGGTAGAAATAATACTAAATTACAGACAAACAAAAGGTAAGAAATTGCCGGTTGATAAGTTACAAATTGTCATCTTCGAAATGGCTGTTCAGGTTATAGAATTAAAGTATTTAGAATGACATTCAAAAAAGTGACCCTACAAACCATTCTGCTCTATGGCCGAACAAAAGCTCCGTAATATGATTATCAGTCCCACCTATTTGTTTTATATCTCAAAGAGGGTAAGGTTAACCATATCAAAACAGAACAGAACATTTTAAAAAAAATAAAAACAATTTAAAGAAATACAGATTTCAAAGCAAGTCCACTGGAGATCTTCCTTATCTAACTGTCTCTAGCTTCTTACAAATAGTTGTCCCTAACTTCACCCACTTTATATACTTATTGCATATTATAGAACTAATCAAATCATTACAGGATGATGAAGTCTTTTTAGGTCCTCAAGTTCCAAATTAGGGAAGACAATAGCAACTACCATCGCATCTCTCATTCTCTTTGTGACAGCCGTCCCCATCTCTGCTTATGCTGAAGTTGAGCTGAAGAAACCAGTCCAATGTCATTCTAATCAGCAAACAATAGATTGCTAGAATTTATATTATAATGCTACAAAATAAGCCTCGGGTTTTTCAGGTCTCTTCCTCAGAGTATTTGTTCCTATCCTCTCTGTATTATAGGGAAAACCAAGTCATAACAAGACAGCGAAACAATTTCCTAGAAAAACATGCAATGGATAAGACTTATAAAACTATAATATAAATGATCTTCCATAGCTACTATGTTTTCTCTTGTTATTTTCAATAGATTTGTCCACAACACTGGCTTATTACAGTTAAACATACTATCACCTATTTTTATAAAAACTTATCTTTGACTGCATTGTAGTATTTGAGAGCTGTTACTGATTCATACCAGTATGGATATCCTTTACATCCTGTCATGCTCAGAGTAGTTTCCTCTACTTTTAGGGTTGATTCTAACACACATACCGATTTCAAATAGGATCAGTCAAGGCCAACCGATAGTCTTATGATTCAGATACAATTAAGATCAGTCATAGTAAGACAATGTAAGTAATACAGGATTTCAGCCTAAGTCAAAAGGAAAGTAAGGATAGTTACCATGGTATAACCTGCTATTTTTGGTTCTAGAGGTCTGTGTCCTCAAATCTGACATGAGTGGACAGACCAGAACAAATTTAATTCAATCTAAATATGGCACTAGGACTACTGTGTCTTTTAAATCGTTATACACCATTAGCAATGACCTCTGCTTTTTTTTTTTAAATATAGTTTCAGAGCTGTCTCTACTAAAGACTAGCTTACCGTCTCTGCCTCATGTCTGCTACTCCACTTTTCTGCTATAATTTGTCCACCTTATTCCCTCATTCCATTGTCTGCCCCGTTCACTGAGGCCTCTCTGCCACTGTAGCTGGAATCCTGATATCTCTTCCTCTCTTTCTCTGTAATGTCCTTCAGCGCTCTCTGTAGGGTTGGATTGGTGGCCACGAACTCCCACAGTTCCTCCTTGTCTTGAAAGTATCTTATTTCTTCATTAATTTTTAGAGAGAGTTTTGACGGATATATGAACTTCGGTTGCATATTTTTTTCCTTCAGGACTTGGAATATTTCTCCCCCCTCCCTTCTTGACTTAAGAGTTTGTGTTGATAAGTCTGCTGTTATTTTGATAGATTTCCCGTTATAGGTAACCTGCATCTTTTCTCTGGCTGCTTTTAATATTCTGTTTTTTTGGTGGATTTCTGGGATCTCGATTATTATATGCCTAGGCGTAGATCTGTTTTGGTTGTAGGTAGCTGGCGTTCTGTATGCTTCTTTTATCTGGATATCATTTCTTTTTGCTATACGTGGGAAATTTTGCTTTAATATATCTGTGAATATTTTTTGTATTTCATTTTTGGATGTTCCTGCTTCCTCACTCACATTCTTTATTCTTAGGTTATGTATCTTTTTATCATCTTCCAGTTTTAGAATTGCTTCTTTCTGGTTCCTTGTTATTTTTAAGAGGCTTTTTCTTTCACGTTCATAAGCCCTAAATCTCTCTTCAAGTTTCAGAAGGTTGTCTTTAGTTTCTGTCAAGGCATTTTGCCAATATTCAATGGAGTTTTTAGTTTCCTGATATTCTCTTTGGATCTGTTTCATGTATTCTAAGTTATGCTTAAATTCTTCTTCAGATGCTTCTCTTTCTTTTCTGATTTCCTCAGTTCTTCCATCTGTGTTCTCTTGGGGGGGGCTTGTCATTTCTTTAATTAATCTCTTTATATCTTGCCTCACTTGGATCAGGAGTACATCTTTAAATTCCTCTATGAGATCATGTAAGTACTTTTTAATTTCGGCTGATGCTGTGTCGAGTAGAGGATGGTTACTGTGTTTGTTCTCTTCAGTGTTTAGTTCTCTTGGGTTTATTTTCTCCTGTTGAACAGCTGGAGATTTTTTTTTTATTTTTATCTCTTGTCATGTTTCTGGTTTCTTTCAGACTGTCCTGGAGTTCTCTGGCCCTCTCTGAATTGCTTAGGGCCTTTCAGAAGCGTGCTGGCTTGAGTTTTTGCTGTCCTCCCCAATTTGCTGTTATCTGGGGTAGGCTGGGATGCAGGGGCGGTACAGTCTAGTCTCTAGCCTCTGTGTCAGTTAGTTCATAAATTAGGCTGTACTTTCTGGTTGTCACTGAGTTGTGACTATTTTGTATCCGCTTATTGGGCCCCAAGTAGAGGCTTGGTTTAGCCCCAGTAGCTCCTGCCAGTTCTCTTTGAATCAGAAGCAGCTGAGTAATGTCACTATGGCACAGGATTCTGCCCAAGTCCCAGCCGTTCTCTTCCAAACCTCTCTGTGACAGGAGCACCAGAATAGCAGATCTGCCCAAAACTAAGATGGCTCCCACTAAGTTCTCTGTGTGGAGCTGAAGCCAGCAAGTAATCAGGCTCTGCCAGGACTCAAGATGTCTTCCACCAGCCCTCCCTACAAGGGGACCTGGTGATGTCACCAAGCTGCGGTTTCTGCCGCCAGGCTAATATGTCTGCACCAGACTCTGTGTTATTGATTTCCCCGTGGTGGCGGGCCAGCTGTTCTCTAGCCAAACCCAGCAGCCGCGGGGTTCTCTGTACTCACCAGAGTCCGGTGCAAGTCCTCGTTCCGGGACCGCCGCACACCAAGCTGTCCACTTTTCCCACACTCCCGGCACAGCGCTGACCGGTCAGATATCTGTGCACCGTTTAGATTTGAAACGCCAGAGCTTTGTACATCCGCTCTGGTGCAGTGGTGCAGAACTGGCTGCTACTTGGAGTCCCGGTCAGGTCTCAGTTTCCCGCAGTCCCCAAAAGCAACTCAGCTTTTCGTGCTGGGTCCACGAGTCTGTTTGTTGATTTAAGGGCGCAGGATTTGCAGCCTCCCGTTATCGGCGTTGAAGGTCTCAGCACAACTTTAAATTCTCCAGCTGTACTGTCTTGGTTTATAAGAATCGCTATCGATTTGTCTGGCCCTCTCCATGCTGTCTTTTTTTAGCTTGAGTATGAATTCTCTGGAGAGACTCTTCGCTCGATCCCCTAGCCCGCCGCCATTTTCAGAATCCAAAGAATCTATTGGCACTTTTTGAATGACCATTCTGAAACACAAATTTTTCAGGATTACTGCATCCAAGGTTTTGGTAAAATCACGGTGTTTTATTACGTCACCTCACTGTGCAAAGATGTGGGCATTCACACCTGTGATATTTAAAGTGGCATAAAATGGCCATTTGCTAGTGTTGGTTCTCCAAGGTACCAAATGCAATGCAAATTTTCCATCTTTAGATCAACTCCAGATTTAGTCATTATAAAAGTGATTAATTGTAGGCTTTTTGGTTTGTCAATAAAACTGCTGTGGCGCATAATTGATATTGATGTTACCTTTTAATTGGGGGTACAAATGAAACTGTGTTGAGAGCACAACCAAGTACTGATGACAGAGCACTTTGTTGTCTATTTGGCAAAAACTCGGGTGGTACAGCCCTCTTATTTTTCTTCAAAGTGTCTACATAAGTCAAGTTTTCCTTTTTATGCTCATGAGAAGTCCCACTGAGCTACACCAGCTGTCACTGTAATGTTTCATTTAGCACCTACAGTACCCTCCACGCCTCGGAACAACTCTTGTAGAGTTTGGTGTGGTGGGTTTGATCAGATTAGCTGTCTTTGCCTCAGCAGCAGCATATATTTCTGCATTTAGTAGGTAATGAGTCTTAGCATCAGCTGAAATCTGCATCTTTATGTCATCTCTGGTGTGTTAGACCTAAGCATTCTGAAACTGCATCTTCCTACAAAAGGTATTTGCATTTCATCTACAGTTAGGTGAAATCTAGGAGATAGGATGCCTCTGACCTGCCTCTGACTTATTTGGTGGACAAATTCACCAAATAAGTTGGAGACAACAGTTAACTTATTTGTCTTGACTCTCTCTTTTCTAGTTTCAAAACTGTCAAATCTAAGGCAGCACAGTAAAAATGGAAACTGAGCCAGACTCATAGTAGCATGAAAAATGGTTCTTTCTATTCCATTGTCTCCCACAATGAATGGATCTCTTTGTGACCAGACTGAGAACCAGTAAAAATTCTATATAAATATTTAACACAGGAAACACATAAATACTTTGACACAGGAAAACAAGTGACATTACTGCTGATGGGTCACCAGGGCCTGACACCCTGTGTTCTTACCTGCAGAATCAGAGATTCCGAGCATGCACACTGGGTTAAGAATCCTTGAGGTGGGCAGACTATAGAAATGCTGAATAAGAAATGTTAAAAGGTTAAGAAAACAGCACCTTAAAAAGTGCCAGATCCTATTTGTAGTACCTGCAGATTAAAATGATTTTCTAGGTAGATGTCACAAAATCTTTAAGGAGTGGAATATTTTATACTGTATTTCTAAATGCAAATAACAAGAAGACAAATAAATATCTGATTTTATAACAGGAAAATAACATTAGAAATAGAAATCTGTCAGTCAGTCTTATAGATGAATATAAATAAAAACTCAAAATTTCAAGGAAAATAAGTTTATGTAAAGAATAGAGAATGTCTCAAAACCAGAAAAACATTACTGAATAGAGTTCAACATGGTAGAATATTAAAAGTCAAAATGAATACCATTTTCGATCTGATAAAATTTGACAATTAAAAGAAACTAGTGCATGAGAAAGTTAATACTAGTAGAGAGCTGAGCACACCTGTGATGTCTAATAAAGCCTTATGACAGATCTCATAGGCATTCTGAGCAAAGTCAGAAACTGAAAAGTTGACTTTTACACCTGCTGTACAACATTGTGTTTAGCAGTAATAATTCGTTAAAAAGCTGAGACCAGACAAATCACACCCAATCATTGCACAAATTTCAGATGCCCACATGGAGACCAGTGACAGGCAGCACTATGAAGCTGACCTCATGTGACAACCATGAGGTTAAACTACTCACCTAGTGATGTTGTAGCTGTGACAAAGTCTTCAGTGCAGTACTTCATTCGTGCATTTGAGTAGCCCACTGCACTGCCAGGTGTATAACAGTGTGGCATATCAGTTATGCACAGAGATGACACTTGGCAATGACAATAAGTAGCTGTGTTGGTTCATGTATTTACATTCCTTGTAATCCACGAGCAGCCTCGTGGACTCCTTGCTTACTGTGTCTCTGGATTGTGTGAGGAGCCCACACTGAGGGACTGAGTAATCTCTGTGGGAATGTACTCTGTGATGACCACCCAATGATGAAATTGCCAAGTACATTGCTCAGAAGATATTCCCAGTGCTAAGTGACACATGACTATATTTGTGAGAACAAGTGTAATATAGCAGGGGTGCTCAAATTTTCTGGTACCAGAGGCCAATTTTATAGAACATCGTTTTTCTATGGGTGGGTGATGTAGGGGTCTTGGGATGAGTCAAGTGTATTATAATTTTTGTGTACTTTATTTCTGTGATTATGATGCTATGATACAGAGGTCTCTACCAATGTTCATCTGTGTTTACAGCTGCTCCCAGAGTGAGTATCACTGCCTCAGCTCTACCTCACATCACCAGGCATTAGATTCTCAGAAAGACCTTGCAACCTCCACCCCTCACATGCCTGGTTCACATAGGGTTTGAGGTCCTATAAGAACCCTGTGCCACCACTGACCCGACAGGAGGGGGAGCTCAGGGGGCGACGTGAGTGATGCGGGGCAACTCTAAACACAGATGAAGCTTTGTTTACTGCCCACTGCTTGCCTCCTGCCGTTTGGCTGGGTTCTTCACAGGTCACGGACTGGTGCCAGTCTATGGTCCAGGGTTAGAGGCTTGAGATGCAGTATTTAGAAGACCTGCACAGGGAAAGTTGGAAAATGTTACTGAATGAGTTAGAAGAAAATTTTAGTAAATAGGAGAGCAAACCATTTTAGCCCCAAATTTAATTTCTAAATTCAAAGACCAACACATTTTGAGCTAGTTTGTCTGCAAATAGCCATCTGATTTGAAAGGTTTTAAGGCATCATAAATGTGCATAAATACACTATTTTAAAAATAGGACTTGTGCTCAGACATAAGAACATTACGAATTTTTGGAGGCACGCATTGCAAATCGCCTACTCAGTCTGAATCCTCTCCTCTTGACTGAGAGTACACTCCTGAAGTTATTTGAAGCAGTAACACGCTCAGCATTCTAGGCTTCTGTGTCCTTTGAAGTGACTCACAGACATAGTTGTGACCAATCACACTTAAGCAGAGTTGCTATGTGAGACTCTGAGAAAGGCACAGTTTTCCTGATTCAAAGGTTGTATCCAGATCATCTGCAGCTTTCTCCTCTCCCCACCTCGCACCCATTTTTACTTTTGCCATGACAGGGTATGTAGGGGTTCACCGAGCTCCCACAGGAGTGAGGCAAAGCTACAAGGACCCAAGCGGTCAGGTCAGAAGCAGCATTTCCGAGTCCTGGATGCTGTCTCAGATTTGGTGTCTAACCTGCCCTTCCTGGGTATGGAATTTTGGTTACCTGATTGTAACTCCTATTTGGTTATGTCACTGTTACATGCAGCCAGTCTTAACCCTAAGTATACTACTTGTCTTATGACAAAGAAACAACATGATCAATTTGTGATGTAGTGAGCAGAGCACAAACTCCTAAATTAGACCCACGTAAATATGGGGATTTGCATAATGCAATTATAACTATCTGTCAAACCAATGAGGCAAGACTTATTTACTCAGTAAGTAAATTATAATTTGCTACTGATCTGAGAAAAGCATTTACTTCATATAAGTGGAAAATGATTCCTAGCAAGATAATTTTTCAGTGATAAACTTGAAGTCAGACGCTGCCACTTGGAGATCTCCATTCAAAACAGTGTAGTATATTTGCTCCCAATTGATAGTAGCGACAAGTAAGAGGCAAGAAGGCAGAAAAGTCAATAAGTGAACAAAGAGATGGACGAACAGCTTCTTGGGGCACAGGGGAATGCACGCAAAGTCCGAGCCTGGGTTGGAAGTGAGGCCTTGGTGCCTGCAAGGCCAGGGGGTTAGCAGCGGAGCGTCCTGTGGGCACAGTGGGGTGCAGAGTGAACGCTGTCAGGACAGAGGTTGGGAAAAGTGCGAACTCCCCATCCTGCAGGCCTGTCAGGGCCCAGGGGCTGCCGCTTGCTCTGAGGGGTGGTAGCATCTGGCCTGGGATTGGGCAAGTCTTATGCTTACCCCCAGTTATCAGAGGACACTGAAAAGCTGCTTTAAGCACCACTGCGTGGAGGGCTGAAGGGAGCCCTGGCATGCACACACATATGGCCTCGGACTCGTTCCTGAAATAGCTGTCTGCATGGAGATGCATGTGATGCAT
Source organism: Cavia porcellus (assembly GCF_034190915.1). Classification (NCBI taxonomy): domain Eukaryota; kingdom Metazoa; phylum Chordata; class Mammalia; order Rodentia; family Caviidae; genus Cavia; species Cavia porcellus. Next base: position 15,458,906 of record NW_026947500.1, on the reverse strand, counting down.
TTGTGTGTTTTACTACGTATGTGATGTGTGGTGTGTATGGCATGGGTAGTATGTTTCTGAAGTGTGAATATGTGGTGTGTATGGTCTGTACACAGTATGTGTGTGCTATGTGCATCTCTATGACATGTAGGGTGTGGTGTGGTGTGTGTGGTGTGTACAGGGTATGTGTGTGCTATGTGCATTTGTGTGACATGTAGGGTGTGATGTAGTCTGAGTGATGTGTACAGAGTATGTGTGTGCTATGTGCATCTGTATGATGTGTAGGGTGTGGTGTGGTGTGTGTGGTGTGTACAGGATATGTGTGTGCTATGTGCATCTTTGTGACATGTAGGGTGTGGTATGGTGCATGTCATGTATTCAGGGTATGCATGTGCTATGTGCATTTGTATGACATGTAGAGTGTGATGCAGCATGTGTGGTATGTACTGGGTACATGTGTGCTATGTGCATCTCTATGACATGTAGGGTGTGGTATGGTGTGTGTGGTGTGTACAGGGTATGTGTGTGCTATGTGCATCTGTATGACATGTAGAGTGTGGTGTGGTGTGTGTGGTGTGTTCAGGGTATGCATGTGCTATGTGCATTTGTGTGACATGTAGAGTGTGATGCAGCATGTGTGGTATGTACTGGGTACATGTGTGCTATGTGCATCTCTATGACATGTAAGGTGTGTTGTGATGTGGCATGTGTGGTGTGTACAGGGTATGCATGTGCTATGTGCATCTGTATGACATGTAGGGTGTGGTGTGGCATGTGATGTGTGTGATGAGCACGAGGGCACTCACAGTTGACCTCGTGATCCTTTAGCTGGCCATCTGTGCTGTGACTGTGCTAGTGGCTCCCCTAGGACTTCTTTCTCCTCTCTACTTCTGTGACTGACACTCTGGCTGTATTTCCTTGAAACCTTGAGTCTTCTTGATTCTTTTTGACCACAGTTCCCTTCTAAGCCCAAAGACCAGCTAGAAAGCATGGAGAGGGGACTGGCAGAGAACTCACCAAGCCCTTTCCTCTAACAGAGCTCCAGGTGAAGTTCACAGCTGCCCACTGGCCTCCTAGGAGACCTTTCTCAGGGGTCTCTGCCTCCAGGAATGTGTGGGCCCAGCCTGTGGCTCGGGGCATTTTGCCCTCTGGCACCCTCACTTCTCACCTGGCACTTGGCCCATGTCACCCCTGAAGTGCTCTACCGTGTGGCTCCAGCAGCTTCTGCACTGGGTCTAAATCTCTGGGTGGCCTCTCCTCAGACATGGAGTGACAAGTTACCGTGCACTCTCAATTTGCCAGAAGATCTCAGAGAAGCCGCAGACTTGCAGCTTCTCAACTGCCTCTTCTTGACATTCATTTCCAACCTTTATGATTCAGAAAATATTTATATGAGCTATTATTTCTTTAAGTTTTCATTTTAGAAATCTAAAATCATTTCTAACGAACCCTTAGTTTCCTCGTTAAGCAATACCCTCCCCTCCTGCAGTGTCCCCAAAGCCTGCCTGCTGGGGTCCACTTACTCCCCTGCCAAAGCCAGGACTATGGGCATTGAGGCTGGGAGTGTTTCTGTCCTGATGCCAAAGCAACCCCAGACATCATGGCTGGAAGAAAAGCCAAGCTCTCACCATGACTGATGACACATGGCCCACTCCAGGTTATTCCGAAATAACTCTGTACATGTTAAAGTTTTATCTTGTAAGTATTTTGGCATGAATCCTTGCACTGTCATACAAAACTCATGGCCAGTCTGTGTCCATGCACCCCATGTATCTAGATTTTATTTTTTGTTGCTGGGGATTGAGTCCAGGGCCTTTGCACTGAGCTACATAGCAGTCACCCTTTATTTTTTATTGTGTCAGGGTCTTGCTAAGCGCCCATGACCAGGCTTGAATTATGTACTTCCTGTCTCCACCTTCTGGTGTGTGAGGATTACAAGTGTGCACCACCACCCCTGGCTGTGTCTTAGAACTACTTTTCACAGCTTGTCTGAATTGGCATCCCAATAAGGCCCGTAAGCAGATAGTCTGCCTTGGTTTGACTTACAGTTTTTTCAATTTTATAATGATGCAAAAGTGACATACTCTCAGCAGAAAATGCATGCAAAATCTCAAAGTTTGGTCTTTGGGAGCCAGCAATACCGCCCCCATGATTCTGGGTAGTGGCCCTGACCTCAGCACCCAGGTGCCCCACGGTCACGGGGGCGCTGTGATCCCAGGGCCCACTGACCCTGCACAGTGCCCCCGTGATGCCCTGCTCCAGGGTTCTGATACAGTGTTTCCAACTGCAGATGGTGGTCAATATAACTCCTTCAAAAGGCAGGGACTGAGGGTTTAGCTCAGTGGCTTAATGCCTGCTTGGCGTGCACAAAGTCATGAATTTGATCCCTGGTACAAGAAAAAAAAAAAAAAAAAGGGCAGGAGTATCTGCCCTGAAGTTGTCTGTTAGGTCTCTTACATATCTTTCTAAAAGTATGTTAAAAATTTCAACTGACAGTAGTACATATAAACAGATACAATGTAACATTTTGATGCTTATATCCAATGTGCATCATCACCTCACACTTATGTCGTTTCTTTGTGTTAAGAACATTCAAAATTATCTGTACTACCTGGTTTGAAATACATGATTGTTGTCAACTATAGTTACCCTGTCCTGCTATAGACGTTCAAACTTATTTCTTCCATGCAACTGATTTGTTTATCTTTTTGTTTAAGGGCCTACCCTCCTCCTCCCTGGTACTTTCTGTTGTTAGAACATTGAGCTACTTGGCTTGTGCAGCTCCCCCCAGTCATGATTTTCCTCTGACCTCTGTATTTCCTGTGAATTAGTAGTTGGCTCTTGAGATCAGGTTGAGTCTCTCTTGCGTGTCCTTTTGTGGCCACATTACTTCCTAATTGCTGTCGTGAACTTGACCACATGGTACAGGATGTTTTCTGTCTCTTTTTATGTTGTTTGTAGCCCTAGGGTTTTATGCTTTGATCCATAATTCTCTTAGAGATTGCAAAACATCAGCTTCCAGGTCTCCCGCTTTGTTTGTTAGCTAGAGTTCTACAAAGAGAAGCTTCTCTTGTTGCGGCTGGGGTTGGTGTGCAGCTGCCCTCCACACCGCTCGGAGCTGGCTGCGCTCCAGGCTGTGGCTGGTGGGGTCCTCACGCCTCGCTCCAGCGGGTGCTTCCCCTCTCTCCAGAGAGGCAGGGTTGAAGGCCACCATTGACACTGCCATGCCTTGGAGCCAGCATGTGTCAGAGTGTAACGTATTTTTGAAAAGAAAGCCAAAAAAAAAAAAAAGGCAAATAGTAAAGGATAAAATCTTTGCTAGTTGTTCTTCTGACAGAGGATTAGCATCTAAGAACATATAAAGAACTCAAAAAACGTAGCCCTCATAAAACAATGAATCCATTAAAAATGGGTAAATCAGCTGAAAACAGAGTTCTCAAAAGAAGACATTCAAAAAGCCAAAAAGTATATGCAGAAGTGATCAACATCTGTAGCAAATTATGAATGTGTTGAGATGCTATCTCACTTCTATCTATAATAGCCATCACCAATAACACAAAGGACAAGAAAATGCAGGGAGAAAGGGGTTCTCTTCACTGTTGGTGGGAGTGTAACCACTCTGGGAATCAGTACGGAGACTCTTCAAAAAGCTAAGACTGGAAATCCGTTTGAACTGAGCACTTCTGGCATGTTCCCAAAAGTATTACAGATACCATACTGTGGTGATACATTCATATTCATGTTCCAGCAGTGCAGTTCACCATGGCTTAGCTGGGGGAATAGCTTAGGTGCCATCAATAGACATAAAGTGTGTACACAATGGAATATTACTTAGTTGTGAGGAAGACTGAAATCATGTCTTTTGCAGGAAATGAATGAAATTAGAAACTATGGGTTTAAGTGACATTAGTTAGACTCACAAGGTTTAATGCTGAATGTTTTCTCTTATAGGATAAATTGGAAAAGCACTAATTAAACAAATAAACAAAATAAAGGTGAAATGACAGGAAACCAGGAGGTAGACTTCTGCAAGTGAGAAGGGCAGGTCTAGGATTGAGATTGTTGAAAATATGCTAAATGCTTATACCAACTTCCCAAAGCAAACCCCAGCTATCTGTAAAATTCATGTGCACCAATGAAAGTATAATAAAAATGTAAGCAGGGCTACATGGGTATTTGTTACAACATTCCCTAGATGTTTCTGAATTTAATAGCATTTTACAATATAACTTGACTAGCATTACCATCAGAGAAATATGAATGAAAATCACGATGATCTATCTTTTCTGCCAGGTGAAAATGGCTATTATGGAAACCCTATGGATATAACAAATGACAGTAAGGATGTGGAGAAAAGGAACTCGTATTCACTATTGCTAGGGATGTAAATTAGCACAGTATGGAGATTCCTCAAAAAAAAAAAAAAAGGAGAAGAAAATAGTTCTACCGTATAATACAGCTACCCCACTTCTGAGTGTCCATCCAGAGAAAATCAGCATCCCAGAGAGAGCTACATTCCCATTCACTGTGACACTCTACAAGAACCAGCCCAGATGGGATCGCATGGCAGTCACCAGCTGTGTCCCCCAGCAGATGAGTGGATGAAGACAGCCTGGTCCAGACACTGAGTGGCTGCTCCAGCACTGAGCAAAGACAGCCTGCTGCCAGCTAATGTGAATGGAGCAGAGGGCATCGCCTTAGGTGAAAGCAGCCAGAGCCTAAAGACAAGAATTGCATACTTTATCTCAGATGAGGAGTAAAAACGTTGACCTGGAAAGAATGGTGATTTTGTGGGACTGGGGAGTGTGTGGGTGGGGAGTAGGGCAGGAAAAGGGGGATCGAGCTTAGATGAATGGTACACACTGTGGGGCCGTAGGGAAGTGTCACACTGAACACCATGATGCGTACAGGTGCGGACTGTGTAGTGATCAGTGATGGTGTCAACTTGTGAATTTTAGAAGCTTAACTAAATCAGCCCAGCAATCCTGCATTCTGGGGTGTAGAGGACCCGCCCTAGGGCGGCTTGTGGCTGAATGATTAAAAGGTGGAAATGAAGCGTGGACTTGCTTCTGTTCTTCCAAGAAGCTCTAGTCTTTGCCTTCAGCTTGCGCGTCGTCTCCTGGCTTCCAGTGTAGCATTTCAGCTTCCATCACAGACTCACCAGCCTTCTGATGCAGACTTGCACGGACACTGCAGTGAGCTCCGGACCTTGGACGGAAACCTTTCATCTCCGGCATGAGGATGCCCTCTGCACAGTTCGTCACCTGACTGTGAGTACCATCCCAAGCCAATCCTGTAATTTCTTACACATTTTCACATCTTTTGTTATATCTCTTCCTCCAATAAAACACTGATATAAAGCATTAACAAAAAATTTAAGAAAAGCAATTAAAATGGCACAACTGAACAACAAAACAAAAGACTAAAATTTGTTACAACTGACTGATGGTTATCTGGGATTTGTTTTATCAAATTTTCCTGAGTTTTAAAGTATTTTATAAAAAACATTTTAAAGCATAAGAAAATAGGTTCATGACCTTGGGGAAGGGAAAACTATGGAAGTAATTTCTATAGCCTAATACAAATAAATTAAAGATGCAAATAAAAGAAAGTGAAAAAAGAAAAGCAAAAGGATATAAACATATGAATAGATTATTAGCCAATTTCAGTAGTATTGAGAGGCTCAAACTTAAAGAAGCATAAAATGTGAGGTGTGATCCCTTTTGATTTATTTCCACTCCTTTTGATTTGATAATGGAACAATTTGAGGGCTAAAATTTCCCAGAGTGCATATATGTTCATTTAAAAACATTTATTTCTTCTTGTGTAAGGTGAATTTTTGACTTTTGAGCTCTCCTTTGGGACAAGATATGCTTATTATGTGATAGCAGCAAACATCGTTGGATTTTTCTGGTTGTTAGGGTTTTAAATTAATTAATTAATTATTTTTATTTCTCTTGCATTGTGATCAGAAAATGGTGCCTGAACCATTTTTAAAGGAATTTTATTCAGGGCTTTGTCTATAACCCATAAATATTTCACAAGCAACGCACAGCACACTATTTTCTGCAGTCAAATTCTCTACCACTGAGCTATGCCCCTAAAGAGGAAGCAGGCACACTGTTTTCTTTCTGTGCAGGTATAGAAGTCTATCACATTACCTTAAATTCCTTCAAATGTCCTCATTGTTTTACTCTGATGCATTTGTGCATCAGAATTATCTAGTGTGCAGATTAAAGTTTAGGTTACTGGGGCTGCTCCCTACTTGTTGGGGATGGTATTCTTAGACACTCTGGTGTATGTTTACATGGTCAAAACTATTTGGTATATTACTATTTACTTTTTTTTCCACGTGGTCTGTCCATACCTAACAAGTGAGGTAACATTTTTACTGCTGGTGTCTGTCCCTGAAGTCTGAGTTCCGTTTGTCATTTGGTTTATGAATTTCACTAATAGACTATTCGGGCCATGGAGACCATGGCGCCTCTCATGGCTCAGAATTCCTTTCACCATGATAGACAGACCCTGCTCATTTCACACCCACTTGCTGGCATTACTCAGGTTTGCCTGGTAGCACTTACCTAACTGTGTTTGCCTGTTTGTGTAATTTCCAATGTTCTGTTCCATTTTGGCCTTGTCACTTGGTTCCATGTGCACCCTTTAAATAAATTTTGGCTCCATCTGAATTTTTCCCCCTTTTAACCACTTTCTTCCTTATTTGATATGACAGATATATTTACCTTTAACTATTCTACATATAATTCTCTGTTTTGCTCTTTTTGATCTCAATATTTTTCTTCTGATAAATGAAAGATTTGTTTCTTATAGTCCATTTCCTATCTTGTAAGATTAGCTTTACAACTTAAATTTTTTTAATTTTAAAAAGCAAAATATACAAAAAATGATAGAAATGATACAGAATTTCAAAAAATAGGAAATTAACAGTAGTTTTAATGGAGGGTCTAGCTTTACCTACCTCAAACGTGGGACGCATGCTGCCACCCAGGGTCTCAGAGCTTGCTGGCCAAAGGACAAGGCTAAAAGCAAAGCCCCTGCCCAGACCAGCTGCAGAGCCACCTTCGGTCCTCAGTCAGTCTCCCAAAGGTGGCCAGGCTCCCCCAGGGGATGCATAGTAAAGGCCTTTGTCAGCCAGTGTGAGGACAGAAGGACCCTTCTGTCCTGTTCTGTTTATACCAATAAACCAGAGGCAGGAGAACAAGTTGACATTTTTAGTAATTTTCCAAGATGCTATATGTTATTTACTACAGTACAGCCATTACCTTGTGCGGTAAATCTCTTGAACTTACTCCTTGTGACAAACTGAAATTTTGTACTCTGACCAACATCTACCCAGCTCTTTGGCCTCCTAACCTCAGAAACCACCATTTCACTCTCGGTTTCCATGAGTTTGACCTTTAATACTCTGCATATAAAGGAGCTCATTGGTGCTTGTCCTTCTGTGCCTGGATTATCCCATTTAAAACCACGTCTCCAGGCCCATGTTTGTCGTTGCAAAGAACAGCATCTTCTATTTTTACGGCACAGGAGCGCTCCGCTGTGTGACTGTGCCATGCTTTCTCTACCAGTCCCTGCCTTGAGGGGGCTTGTGTTGGTTCCTCACCTTGGCTGATATAAACGGTGCTGCAGGGAGCGTGAAGGAGCAGTGGTCTCCTCCTCTTTGGTTATGAACCAGAATTGAGATGCTGGTCATGTGGCAGTTCTGCTTCTAGCCAAGCAGGTGCTGTGCCGCTGAGCTACATACATCCTTCAGTCTGCTTTTAATTTTTTGAGGAGCCTCCATACTGTTTTTTATAATCACTAGAAATTATAGTCCTACCAACAGTGTACATAGCCTCACCAACACTTCAAGGTTTTTTAAATTTTATTTTTGTCTTTTTGATAATCATCATTCTAACTGGGATGAGGTGATATTTTTGTGTTAGCTTGCATTTCTCTCATGATTAGTGATATCAGGTATATTTTTCATATACTTATTAGTCATTCATATGTCTTCTCTTGGTAAATGTCTGCTCAGGTTCTTTGATCACTTTCAAATTTCTCCTGTTGCTTTCTTGCTGTTGAGTGGTTTGGGCTCGTATATTTCAGATATTAACCCCTTATCAGATAGGTGGCTTGTAAATACTCCCCCCATTCTGTAGGTAGTCTCTTCTAACCTGCTGGTCATCCCTTTGCTGCACAGAGCTTTCTAGTTCAATAGAACCCTGTCTACTTGTACTTTTGTTGCCTTTGCTCTTTGAGTAACATTTTAAAAAAATTGTTCCCCCCATCATTGTCATGGAAAATTTTCCCTACATTTCCTTCTAGTTTTATAGATTGAGGTCTAACATTTATGTCTTTAACCTATTTTGAGTTGGCTTCTGTCTATGAGGTGATGCTTAGGTCTAATTGCATTATTTTGCAATTGGCTATTAGGTAGGTCTTCCAACACTATGTATTACAGAGACTGCCTTTCCCCCCTTGTGTTCTTGGCACTTGTATCATTTTTCTCTTTTTACCAAAAATCAATTGATCATAAATGAATGGAATTACTTCTGGGCTATTTGGTTCCACTGGCTTATATGCCCCTTTCTGGTCCAGTAACTTGCTATTTTGATTATTACAGCTTTGTAGTAGATTTTTGAAACATAGTAATATGACTCTTCTACTTTGTACTTTTTGCTCAGGATTGCTCTGGCTGTTTAGGGTCTTTAGTGCTTCCATACAAGTTTTAGGATTGTTTATTCTAATTCTATGTAAAACATCAGTACAACATTACTAGATATTACATTGAATCGGTAGATGGCTTTAGATAGTATGAACATTTTAATAATATTAATTCTTCCAGTCCTTGAGTATAGGCTATGTTCCCATTTATTTGGAGCTTCTTCAATTTCTTTCATCAATGTTTTTGATGTTTTCAATATACAGATCTTACATCTTCTCGATTAAATTATTCCTAAGTATTTTATTTACCTTTGGTAAGTATTACAAATGAGTTTTTTCTTTTTATTAATTTATTTGTAGTACGTACTGACTGCATCCTTTGTGAGGAGCTGGTAGATGTTCTTAACACATTAATTTTGTGCCCCCTTTTTCTCTCCTCCCTTTCCCTTCATCTGTAAATGTTTCTTTCCATGTATTGTTGAATTTATTGGAGGATTTTGTATTCAAGTTCATCAGGGAAATTGACTTGTAACTTTCTTGTAAAGTATTTCTCTGGCTTTGGCACTGAAGTAACGCTAGCCTTGTTAAGTAAGTTTCAACATTTTCATTCAGTTCTTCGGAAGAGTTTGAGAAGGGCTGGTATTAGTACTTCTTGAAAGGTTTGGTGGAATTCAGCAGTGAATTTCTCGAATGCTCTTCAATGGAAGACATTTCATTAGGGTGTCAAGTTCCTTATTTATTACTGCTCCACTCATATTTCCTATTTCTTTATGGTTCAATCTTGGAAGTTCGTGTCTATGAATTTATCCATTTCTTCTAACTTGGTGTATAATTTTAGTAATCACTATGATCCTTTGAATTCTGTGGCATCAGTTGGACTATCTCTTCCATTTCTGATCTCATTTATTTGTCTCTTCTCAGTCTGGCTGAAGGCATGTCAATTTTGTTTATCTTAACATCAAACCAACTTTTATTTCATTGATCTTGTCTATAATTTTTTTCTAATCTCTATTTCATTTGTTTCTGCTTTGATCATACTTAGTTACTTCTATTAACTTTGGGCTTAGTTTGCTCTTTTTTTCCTAGTTCCTTGAGGTGCTTATTTGGGACCTTCTTTCTTGACATAGGTACCCTGTCATAGAATTGTTTTTGCTGTATCCTGTAAGTTTTGGCACGTTTTCATTTTCATTTTTACTAGCACATGTTTACAGTACACAACATTCATACCTTAATCCTTTTTCCATTCCCTTCCTTCCTTCTCCTTTCCCCTTCCCTCCATCTTTTGGCTTCTTTCCTTTTTTGCAAAAGATCTACCTCCCTATTTTATTCTGCTCTTTATTTATATTTGGGGGTTTTCATATACAAACATGTAATATCTAATCTTGTGTGTCTGACTTATTTACCATTATAGCTTCAAGGCACATCCATTTACTTCTAATGACTCAAGTATATCCTTCCTTCTGGCAGAATAGTACTTCATCATGTGCAAATACCACCATTTATTTATCTGCTCATCTGTTGATGTACACATAGGCTGCTTGCAGGAGCTATTACAACTTATGCTACTATAAACATGGGTATGCATGTCTCAATTTAGTATATTTTTAACACTTTCAGAGCATACAGCTGTGTCAAAGAATTTCTATTTTTAGTTTTTTGAAGAATTACCATACTGGTTATACTAGTTTACATTCCAGTCAACAGTGTAGAAGGGTTCCTTTTCACCTGAAGCTTCACCAGCATTTGTTATTTGATTTTTTGATAATAGCTGCTTTTTCTGAAGTAAAATGGAATCTCAGTGCCATTTCAATGTACATATCTCTATGTCTGGAGATGTTGAGCATATTTTTTGTAATTATTTGACATTTATACCTATTCTTCTAAGATGAATTTATTCGCTTCAATTGCTCATTTTTTAATTGGATCTTTTATTTTGGAAGGGGTCTAAAGTTTTGGTATGTTATATTTCCATTTTCATTTTTCTCAAGGTATTTAAAATTTTCCCTCTTAATTTCTTCTTTGTTTAGGAGTATGTTGCTTAATTCTTACATATTTATGAATTTTATGACATTTCTGGCATTGATTTATAATTTCCTATCATTGTGATAAAAAACAATACTACATACGATTTTAGTTTTTTTAAGTTTGCTGAGATTTGTTGTGTAGCCTAAGACATGATTTATCATTGAGATGCTCTGTCTGGGCTTCAGGAAATGTGCTTTGCTGCTTTGGATGAAATCTTTTGTGTGTCTGTGAGGTCCATTTGGTCTAAAGAGTAGTTTAAATCCAGTGTTTTGGTGTTGCTTTGCTATTTTGGTGATCTGTCCATTGTTGAAAATAGTGTGCTTTTGCACACTACTTCCCCTGATATTCTAGTATTTCCCCTGTTATTCTAGTATTGTGTTCTGTTCCTGCAGCTCTTGTAATATAAGCTTTCTATAATTAAGTGCTCTGGTGCTGTGTTGATAGACATTTACAAGGGTTAGATCTTCCTGATCATTATCTTTCCATCTCAAGCTTCTTGATGCTTATCCTACATTTAAATAAGCACAATATGCATTTTCAGTTTGATCCCCTAACTTCCTTCTGTGACCGATTCTCCCTCTCCCTTGTTCCTACCAAATATTCCATCATGCATTTCCCTCTGCAGCCCAACCTTGCCTTATATTCCTGCAGACACCCTTTCCTAATATTTTCATGGGTGAACATCTTATCTGCAGGCAAAAATTAAGAATAAATAACCACGTTAATAATCTCTTTGTGCTGACCATGTCACCTAGGGAAAAGTCAAGTGTATACTGTAGTATATTTTCAGAAAACCATTCCCTGCTCAAGCCCACTTCAAATAATTCACTCCCCTTGAACAAAAGTGTATGCAGTGAAATCTCAATGAACACAAGTTGATGAGCAAGCTGGAGTGTGTGAACCCTGCACATTCCTCATACAGAATAATGAACACTTGTTAGATTCAGTGGAGCCCTTCATCTTTCTCAATGTGGAGTGATGATAGCTTAATTCCAAGTTTGCTGATGAGAATATTAAATGATTGGCTTGAAGTTAGAGCAAGACGGTGATGTGAATGACTGATTAGTTGCTAAACGCACATGGCAGTGACAAAACGTGTCCAGGCAATCACACTTCTGCTTTGTGTGTGGATAAAAGCAAATCCTTCTGGGGCCTAGGTTATGTCAGCGATCAAGAGAACAAAGGAAAAGGCAATTCTTTTAAGCTTCTCCCATTAAGTCTCTGTGGATTTAAAGTAATAGGAAACCATTTCTTTGCCCTAAGCCCTTGTGGATTTAAAGAAATAGGAAACCAGTTTACGGTTACTTTTTACATATAACACTAGGATATAGACCATACTGTACTGGGCTTGAGAATAAAGGCTTTTTGTATCAAACTATTGATTAGGTTATCAATAGATAAATAACTTTCTATTACAGCCACCCAACAAATGTTGCATTCTTGTATGGGATAAAGAAAAGACTACATGTTGTCCATAAAGCCCCTCACATTTTCTGCATAAACTTTTGTATTAGAGTCTCTGGATGTACTTGGTAAATTAGAGAAGTTTTCTCCTTTCAAATTTATTTTGGGTGAATACTACACATGTAATTTTTATCCTCTTGTTTTGTTAGAAGTCAAATTTTTAAAATACCTTTTTCTTGAATTCAAGGAAAAGCCATATTGTTGCACAACCTGCACAATAATAGAAGGATTCTTAGTGTTGAAACTGACCGCTCTGTGTTTCTTTTCCTTTAGTCTGATTTTTTTCCTGTGCATTTTTGGCATTGATATTCTATTGCTACATAAAAATTACTCCACATGTAGCAACTTCTCACAGAGTTATTAGGATTAGGCTATGTTCCTCTGAAGTGCTGTGGGGCTCGGCTGGGGTCCTGTTTGTAGACTTCCAAACTGGTGCTAAGCAGTCAACCAAGTTGGAATATGCCGGGAATGGGCAGCACCATGGAAGACGGTAGTTGTGAAGGGTGGGCCCCAAAGGTTAACATTTCAGTCCCAGTCATTTCCCACCACCAGAGGCTCTACGGAGGACTCTGCTCCCCAGTTTATCCAGGTTCATGACCAAGCTCAGCCCCTGTATCCAGAGGATGAGTATCTGATTTTCTTGATGGCTGCCAGCTTCACCTCTCTTGGCTCTTTGTCTGTTTGACAACTCAGCCTGGCCTCCTCATCTTTTGACAGCAATGGTGAACTAGTCATTCTGGTCACTCTCCTACACTTTACGTCCCTGTCTGCCTGTCTTGAGAGGCTGAACAGCTCTCTGCTTCGAAGGCTCTCGGTGGTTATGTTAGCACACAGGGCAATATTTCTGTACTAGGTGCAGCTGTGCTATGGAGCCTGATGCAGTCCTGGAGTGATGCCTCGTTCTGCTCACAGGGTCTCAGCGTTAAGAGCCGCAGTCTTGGGGGACATATTTAGCTTTCTGCTGACCATGTGTCTAGATGTCTTTAGAATGCCAATACCTAATCTTTAATTTGATTTTTAAAATGATTTTAAAGTGGAACTAGACTGATGCTCTTTTGTAACTTTTTCTTTAACTATGCAAGGTATTTTTTTTTTTTTCTGTTCTCAAATGGTCTCATAGAATGTGATATTTATTATTACAGAGTATTTCATTGATTGGAGGTTCAATACTTATATTCATCATACACACATTATTAGGTTTTTACATAATTTACAATTCTATTGTCTTATAAATCATGCAGAGGTGAACAGCATTCTCTGTCAGGACCTCATAAATTCTGTGTAAATCAGTTTCTGTGTTTTGTGGTATCAAAGTCCTACTGCCAAGCTGGGCTCCAGGAAGGTCAGGTGGGCTCAGTTCCTGCAGAGACATGCAAACCTGCTTTCTTCCCTATACCCCAGTTACATTTGTTTAAGTAGGACAGTAGCAATTTGAGCCTCTGACACCGTAAGCACATTAAGTTTTAGCATCCACCTTTGGTCTTCCACCGTCTCTGCTCCCTCCTGCTTTTGCAGTGGGGGCTGTTGAGCACCTCAGCATTCTTTCTAGTCATGGGGTTATAAGTTGAAAGGATGTCTCAAAACTGAGCAGCTAACATCAGCACAGTTCCTTCCTGTCCATGATCCTGGATGGTTAACACAGCGATCCAAGAGGGTGTTTCCACAGTTGTGAGTAACTTGACTGCCTGAGTGCCCTGGCTTCTCTGTGTTTTCACAATTAGTTCTCACCCCTGCCTGATGGTGTCCTCTGTTCCTGGCACTGCCCACCTTGGAAAGGACCCACCACACCACGAACTTCTTGGAATAATCCTTTCACTCTTTTAATAACCATCTGTGTTAGTTTTTAGTTCAATGGTCACCCTTCTGGACTGTCCTCAGAAAGACCTATGCTGCGCCTCCCTCTGAAATTCTGTCTTTCAGTCTGAACAAGATAGCGTGTGAGCTCAGCACCTGAATACAACATGTCTGGGCAGAGGGTTTCTCTTGGCAACTGCTCTGTGCAGCTGGAGTTGTGCATGTGTGTGTGTGGGGGGGAGTGCCCAGCTTCCACGACAGCCAAGGCCTTTCATGGTGGCAAAGATCCATGATCACTCAGTGCTCCTTTGGTTATCCCCACCAAGCACCTCGTCTCAGCAGCAGAGGCAGTAACAGCTCTGGATTCTGGATACTCCCCGGGAAACTAAGTGGTGAGTGGGGGTTGTTAGTGACACCCAAGTGTCCTGCAAGACACACCACTTGCTGGGAGACTGGGGGTCCTTGTGGAACGAGCTGCCACGGGTGTTACCTCACTGGTAATTGAGTTTGAGCCGAGAGAGTGGCAGAGAGAAGCTTGAAGATGCTGCCTCAGAAACAACCTTGTAAGTCTCTACAAGCAACAAGGAGTGCAGAACAATGCTGTTACAAGGCAGTCTAGGGCTCCAAAGTCTTTTCCTACTAAATAATTTATACATGTGTGTGTGTACCTGCATGAGTGCATGCACACCCACTTGTGTGTGTTCATTCTCCATGAAAAAATAAAAGATCTAAAGCTCTTATGTTTTCCAAACCTTTCAGAATTCTGAAGACAGTCTTTAATGTAGAAGCATCCCTGAGCTCCTTTTGCCCACTTGTCCAAATACTTTCTTAGTTGTTAACATATTTTTGTTGAATTCTGAAAGAAAGGAAGCAGTAGTAAATTATACCTGCATCACATAATTAATTTAAACTACCATTTGTCACCATAGATTTAGGTGGCAGAACCCAATGCCCAGATTAGAAACAGAGCAAGCCAGCCCCTAGCGAGGGAGCAGGAAAGCCTTTACCCCTGCTTCTTGGGTAAGGCTGCCAAAAAGGCACGCACAGACAGCAAGACGATGCATGAGTTCTAACCAAGCTCTGGAAAATCAGTGAGTGGACCTGTGAGATGAGGCGGAGTACATGCATGGCTTCGACTCCCTCCTCTGGAGGCAGTGCTGTGCCTTCCACTCCTACACTGCCATCAGCGCCCAGCACTGGCAGCTCAACACCCTGGCTCTGGACACCTTACATGCCACTGAGAAGGTGAACACTCGAGCTTCACCGACCTTCACGTCCATACCGGAGAGCAAGGCATGCCTGTGGTGTCTCCGGGCTTTTCCATCTATTTTGTCATCTGCTTCTGCTCATCCTCAGAATAGGGAAATGAAAGTACTGTGTGTTATGACTTCAGGCATGGAAATGACCGATCTTTTAGTGCAGACGGGACCCCAGCATAACCACCACTGTGAGGAAACAGGAGCCTGCGAACAGACAGAAACTACTGGGGCCTCCTTCCACATCTCCAGGCCCTGCCTGTCACCCCCGCCTGATGGTGTCCTCTGTTCCTGGCACTGTTCACCTTGGAAAGGACCCACCACACCACGACCTTATCCTGGCATCATTACATTTTAAGAAGTGGCTTTGTCTTCCTTAGCCCAAGTCTGTGGAATGTTTCTTTGGGCAGAAATATTAATTTATCAGCAGTCACATAGGGCAATGGTCTTTTATTTTTTTGGTTTTTTAATTTTATTTAAAGAAAAAAAAAACAGTAAAAGGGTACAAGTAATACAGAATTTAAAAAAAATAAATAGTAAGAAATCATTAGTTAATAGATTATATATTGTCATCGTAGAAATAGTTGTCCAAGTTACAAAATTAAAGCATACAAAGTGGACATCCAAACAATGAGACTGCAAACAGTTGTGTTCAATGATCCAACAAAACCTTAGTAATATGGTCATCTATCTTACACACTTAAACACACTTGCAGTTATATCCTTTAGAGTACTTTCTTTTTCTCTCTTTTTTAGAATAACATTTACACATTTTGGGTTTTATTTCTCCCACAGTTCTTACTACTTTTTTTTTTTTTTTAAGAAAGTAAAACTAAATGTGACATACCAGGACAGAGTCAGTTAAATCAAAAGGATGGACATAATACATACTGTAAAAACAAAATACAAGGTGATCAACAATGATTACCATAATGCCTCTTGTTATCTTAAAAAGAGTTGCCTATATCTTCAGTTATAATAAAATTGAACAAAACAGTAAAGAATAAGACCAATAAAACCAAAACATTGGAGACATTAGAGAACTTCAAAAGAAGATAATAGTCAACCAGAATGGGCGTCATAATGAATCTTACTGTCTTCATAGTTGTTGCCTATACTTTCAAATTTGGTACTATCAAGCATAACAGAATAGAGGAAAATCAGTCAAAACAAGATGGTGAGACAGAGTTCCAAATCAAGTTAATAGGAAATCAAAGTGGGTTACTATAATATATTCTGCTATTTTTTATTTATTTTTCCCTTAATTAAAAGGATAAAAATGAAAAAGTAGATAATAAAAAGGAGATTGAGATAAAAAAGAGGGCATAAGAACAAAACAGCACAGGTCAAAACATAGCCATTTAAGCAAAATAGTGTTTCACCACAAGATAATCTCAACATAATAGTAGTTACCATAGTGCCTCTTCCCTTAAAATCTTTGGGTATAACTTCGTATACTGTAGCATCAAACATATCAAGACAATGTAAAACCATTCAAGAGAATGACAGTATTACAGGGTATTTAGAATCAACTAACAGAAAATGAACAATGGTTTCTGTATAATCTCCTGGTCTATAAAAGTTTTTGTTTATATTATCGCATATAATAAAATCTGATAAGATACAACACGTTAAAACCGATGGAGACAGAAGAACAAAAGCTTGACGGGACTTCAAAACAAGAGGATATTAAATCAGCACTACCTATTATGATGTCTTGTTTTCTCCAAAATGGCTGTTCCTACCATCCAACCTTCTCTGCCTCATTTCTGTTGAGCTCTTTTTCTGTCATTAGTTGTCAGTTTGTCCTCTTCATTTTGCTTTCTGCTCCATTCATTGTGGCCTCTCTGCCACAATGGAATCTTGATATTTTTCATTTTTAGAATATCCTGCAGTAATCTCTGTAGAGTTGAATTGGTGGTTGCAAATTCCCCTAGTTCCTCTTTATCCTGGAAGCACCTCGTTTTTCCATCAATTTCTAGGGACAGTTGTGCAGGACATATCAATCTTGTCTGGAGGTTATTATCTTTCAAAGTTTGAATTATTTCCCCCCGTGCTCTTCGTGATTTGATGGTTTGTGCCGAGAAGTCTGCTGTAATTCTGATGGGTGTTCCCTTGTAAGTGATCTGTTTCTTGTCTTTGATGGCTTTTAATATTCTGTTCTTATATTGGATTTCTGGAATTTTGATTATTATATGCCTGGATGTAGCTCTGTTTGGGTTGTAGATGGCTCGGGTCCTGTATGCCTCATACATCTGAGTATCTTTACCTTTTGCTAAATTAGGGAAATTCTCCTGGATTATTTCTGTGAATAGCTTTTGTAGTTCATTTGTTTGAGTCCCTACTTCTTTTATGTTCTTAATTCTTAAGTTATAGATCCTCTTATCATCTTCTAGTCTTTGTATTATTGCTGTTTGTTTTCTTGTTATTTTTAAGAAGTTTTTTATTTCATGCTCCCACCTTACAAATCTGTCCTCCAGTTCTGATAATCTATCCTTAGTTTCTTTCAAGCTGTTATGCCAGCTTTCAATAGAGTTTTTAGTTTCCTGGTAATCTCTGTGAACCTGCTTCACGTAGTCTATGTTTTCTCTATTTTCTCCATCAAACAATTCTCCCCTTTTTTTCTATTCTTCCATTCCACCATCTGTTTTTTCTTGGGTGGTGCTTAGCATTTCTCTAACTATTCTACTTATTTCTTGCTTTATTTCATTAAATATTCATTTTTGAACTCGTCTATGAGGCTCTGGAGATACCGCTTTATGTCTATAGGTGCTGTGTCTGATATTGCATGTTTTCTGTCTTCATTCTCTTTTGCATTTACCTTTCCTGGATCAGTGTTCTCAGGATTGGGGACTGAGGACCCTTTCTTGTTGCTTCCTTTTCCCATACTTTTTGTGCCTTCCATACAAGCATATGTAGGAGGCCCAGTTTTTTTTTTTTTTCTCTTTGTCTGTTACAGTTTATTTGAATCCATCCACCGGCTAGGTGTTCCCGCCCACTGCAGTGTACTAGGGAGATACAGACCTGGACAGCCTCTGCTGGGCCCACCCCTGTAGGTCAACCTACTGAATGCTTCACTGCTAGGGTGCACCGCCAGGCGCAGGGACCTGATTTGGGCTAGCCTACTGGATCTTAGTCCATGGTGTCACCAGGCCAAGCGCTCCCCACCACTCCTGCTTGAGAGGAGAATTATGCAACTAAAGTCACTGCAGGGACCTGTTCCGGCTAGTCTGCTCGTTGCCAGAATGTCCTCTGTTGGAGCCTCCTAGTCTATGAAAGGATCCCCATTTCTCTCACTCACTGCAGGTCGATGCAGAGCTCCCTGCCAGTCCCGCTCTCAACACTGTTTGGTTCGCCGATTCCAGCTCTCAGAGCTTTCGCGCATCTCTCTCCCTGCCATGCGGATTGGGACGCAGTATCGGCAGCAGGAAATTCAAATCGTGGCTTCCAATGGCGTGGGATCCAGCTTCCGCACTGAGATTTTATCTGTTCCTGTTATAGGATCAGGATTGCATTTCCAGTTGGTTTCTCTCAGCTTAGTTCGTTCCTGGGTTGGCAGGGTACATCTCCCCTCGCATAGGACTCCTCACACGGCACCACTCCTGGATTCTAAACTGGTAATCTCAGAGAGCCTCCGTGGCTGCTGTTATTTGTCCACCATGTTCTCCCAGAAGTTCACTCCCACAGTTCCTATTACTTTTTTTTTTGGAAGAGAATAAAACCAAATGTGACAAAACAAAGTAGTCAGTCAAAACAAAGGATGGACATAGTACATGATGTAAAAACAGAATACAAGGTGATCAACAATGGTTACCATAATGCCCCTTGCTACCTTAAAAAGAATTGCCTATATCATCAGGTATAATAAAATTGAACAAATCAGTACAGAACAAAACTAATAAATTAAACCTAAATATTAGAGACATTACAGGATCTCAAAAGAAGATAATAGTCAAAACACAATGGGCATCATAGTGAATCTTATTGCCTTCAGATTAGTTGCCTATACTCTCAAACACGCTATCAAACAAAACAGAATAGAGTAAAATTAGTCAAAACAAGATGGTGAGAGCAATACAGGGCTTCAAATCAAATAAATAGGAAATCAACAAAGTTACTATAATATATCCTGCTAATTTTTAAAAAAAAATTTTCCCAGGCTGGGGATTTAGCTCAGTAGCACAAGTGCCTGCCTGGCAAATGACAGGCCGTGAGTTCAATCCCTGGTACAAAAAAAAAAAAAAAAAAAAAAAAAAAAAAAAAGAAAAAGAAAAAGAAAAAACAAAACAAAACAAAAAACAAAAACAAACAAACAAAAAATTTTTCCCCTTAATTAAAAAATGAATTTAAAAAAAGGGGGAGATTAAGATAAAAGAGGACATAACAACATGATCATAACGGAACAATTTAAGCCCCACAGTGTTTCACGACAAGATAACTCGACTTAATAGTAGTTATCATAATGTCTCTTTCCTTGAAACATTTGAGTATAACTTCATATACTATAGCATCAAACATATCAAGACAGTGTGAAATCATTCAAGAGGATGAAAGTATTACAAGGTATTTAGAACCAGCCAACAGAAAATGAACAATGGTTTCTGTATTATCTCTTTGCCTAAAAAATTTTTGTTTATACTATCACATATAATAAAATCCAATAATGTACAACATGATAAAAGCAATGGAGACAGAAGAACAACAGTTTGATAGGGCTTCAAAACAAGATGATATTAAATCAGTACTAGCTATTATGTCTTGTTTTCTTCAAAATAGCTGTTCATATCATCACAGACAATAATATCAAACAGCCCAGAATAAAACCATTGCAATTAATGAGTGAAAACTTTATAAGGCTTCAAAGCCATACAATGGGGAATCATGATTACCACATACTTTTATGATTTTTATCATTTCTTACACTAGGGAAACTATTCAGTATTTATACATGTGAGTTCGATCTATTTCACTTATGAGTATGGTCTCAAGCTATGTCCATTTATTTTAAATGTCTCAATGTGATTGTTCTTTATAGCTGAGTAGTACTCCACTGTGTAGATATACCACAACTTTTTTATCCATTCCTCAGTTGATGGACACTTAGGTTGTTTTTAAGAACTAACGACTACAAATTGCGCTGCTATAAACATGGGTACACATATATCACTGTGGTATGGTTCTTTCAGTTCTTCTGGGAATATGCTTAGAAGTGGAATAGCTGGAACAAATGGGACTTCCAATCCCAGCTTTTTGAGAAATTTCCAGACTGACCTCCACAACGGTTGCACCAGTCAACATTCCCACCAACAGTTGCAGGAGAGTTCCTTTTTCCCCACAGCCTTTCCAGAATTTGTGGTTGGTGGTTTTCTTGATCCTGGCCATTCTTTCAGGAGTGAGATGGAATCTCAGTGTGGTTTTAATTTGCATGACCAATGATGCTGAACATTTTTTCACTTATTTATTTTCCATTTGTATTTCTTCATCTGAGAAGTGTGTATTCATCTCAGATGCCCATTTTTGGATTGGATCTTTGAATTTTGGGGTTTGAGTTTTTGAATTCTTTATATGTTTTAGACAGAAGTCCTTTGTCTGAGGGAGGGTTCACTAAGATTTTTTTCCCAGTTTGTGGATTTTTTTTACTATGCTGGAGATTTCTTTTGACATGTAGAAACTTTTTAATAAGAGGTGATCCCAGTTAATGATTCTGGGAAGTATTTCCCATGCGGTTTGAGTCCTGTTCATGAATTCTCTACCTACCCCTATATCTTCAAGGTTTCTACCCAATTTGTCTTCCAATAGATTTAGTGTTTCTGTTTGAATATTCAGATCTTAGATCCATTTAGATTTTAATTTAGTACATGGTGACAGGCATGGGTCTAGTTTTAGTTTTCAGCATATGGAGAGCCAGTTTTTCCAACACCATTTATTAAAGACTGTCATTATTCCAGTGAACATATTTGGCCCCTTTATCAAAGATAAGGTGGTTGAGTGTGTTTGTAGTTGTGGTTGCATCTTCTAATCTATTCCACTGATCTTCAGCTCTGTTTTGATTCCAGTACCATATTGATTTTACTACGGTTGCTTTGTAGTATAACTTCAAGTCAGGGATTGTGATGCCTCCTGCCTTGCCTTTGCTGCTTAGAATTGCCTTTGCTATTCTAGGTCTCTTCTGGTTCCAGATGAATTTTAGGAGGGATTTCTCTAGATCTATGAGGTATGTTGATGATATTTTTATTGGGATTGCATTGAATTTGTATAACAGTTTTGGGAGAATAGCAATTTTTGAAATATTTATTCTTCCTATCCATGAGCAAGGGATGTCTTTCCATTTTCTGAGATTGTCTTCAATTTCTTTTTCAGTGTATTATAATTTTCCCTGTATAGGTCTTCCACTTCTTTCGTGAGAATAATTCCTAAGTATTTCATTTTTTTTTTTGGTTGCTAGTGCAAAGTTTGTGGCTTCTCTTATTTCTCTGTCAGTGATTTTGTTGTTAGTGTATAGGAATGCTATTGATTTTGTATCCAGCTACATTACTGAATTTATTTATTATATCTAAGAGTTTTTCAATGGAGTTTGGGGGGTCTTCTATGTAGAGGATCATGTCATCTGCAAACAATGATAATTTAACTTCTTTTTCTACCTTTAACCCTTTTATTTCTCTCTCTTGTCTAATTGCCCTGGCTACTATTTCCAGTACTAATAGGAGCAGTGACAAGGGACATCGTTGCCTTGTGCCTGATTTTAAAGTTAAAGGCCTTCAATTTTTGGCCTCTTAGTATGGCTGTTGGTTTGTAATAGATGGCCTTTATTATATTGAGGTAAAGACCATCTATTCCAATTTTCTATAAAGTTCTTATCATAAATAAATGTTGGATCTTATCAAAAGCTTTTCTGCATCTACAGAAATGATCATCTGATTCTTACATTTGGCTTTATTGATATGGTGGATTACATTTATTGATTTACGTAAGTTGAACCATCACTGCATGCCTGGGATGAATCCCACTTGGTCATGGTATACAATCTTCTTGATGATTTGCTGCATCATATTTGCCAATATTTTATTGAGGATTTTTGCATCTGTGTTCATTATGGAGATTGGCCTGTAGTTCTCTTTTTTAGTTGGGTCTTTCTCAGGTTTGGTACTAGAGTAATATTTGCTTCCAGGAATTACTTAGGAAGGATTGCTTTCTTTTCAGTTCCACTGAAGAGTTTGAGGAGTGTCGGCATTAAGTCTTCTTTGTATTTCTTGTAGAATTCTGCAGTGAATCCATCTGGGCCTGGGCTCTTCTTTGCAGGTAAGGACTTAATTATGTTTTCAATTTCATTAATAGAAATTGGGTTATTCAGCAGTTTTACACCTTCTTGATCTAGCTTTGGTACTTCATATGTTTCTAGGAATTGGTCTATTTCTTCTGTGTTATCCAACCTTTGAGAGTAGAGGTTTTCAAAATAGGTGTTGATGATCTTCTGTATTTCTATAGAGTCTGTAGTGATTTCACCTTTTTCATTTCTTATTGCATGAATTTGAGCTTTTTCTTCCCTTTTTAAAATAAGGTTGACTAGAGGCTTTTCCATTTTATTTATTCTTTCAAAGAACCAACTCTCTGATTCATTGATTCTTTGGATTGTTTTCTTAGTCTCGATTGCATTGATTTCTGCTCTGATTTTTTAAATTTCCTCTCTACTTTTGGTTTTGGGCTTGACTTGCTCTTCTTTTTCTAGATGTTTGAGGTGTAACATCAGGTTATTTATTTGTATTCATTCTGTTTTCCTGATGGGGGAACTCAGTGCAATAAATTTTCCTCTGAGGATGGTCTAATTGCATCCCACAGATTCTCATAAGTTGTATTTGTATTTTAGTTTGATTGTAGGTATTGTTTAATTTCTTCTTTAATTTTCTCTGTGACCAACTGATTACTCAAGAGTCTGTTACTCAATTTCCATGCATTTGTGGGAGTTTTGCAGTATCTTTTATCATTAATTTCTAATTTCATAGCGCTATGATCCAATAACATGCAAGGGATAATTTCAACTCTTTTCCATTTATTTAAATATGACCTGTGAGATAATATATGGTCTATTTTAGATAATGATCCATGTACTGCTGAGAAGAATGTGTATTCTATTGTTGTTGCTTGCAACACTCTGTATATGTCTATCAAGTCCATTTGTTCACATGTTGATTCAGTTCTGTTATTTCTTTGCTAATTTTCTGTCTGGTTGATCTGTCCCTTTGTGTCAATGGTGTGTTCAGGTCTCCTCTTATTATTGTGTTACTGATAATATGGTTTTTCATTTCTGTTAATACTTGTTTTGTATACCTGGGTGCTCTGGAATTTCATGCATATAAATTTAAGATAGTTATCTCTTCCTCTGAAGTTTTCCCCTAACCAGTATGTAGTGATCTTCTTTATCTCTTCTGATCATTATTGGTTTAAAGTTCACATTGTCTGCAAACAGAATGGCTACTACTGCTTTTGGGGGGGGGGTTCCTGTTGTGTGCAGTATTGTTTTCCATCCTTTGACTTTTAGACTGTGACTATCCTTTTGGGTTAGATGGCTTTCTTGTAGACAACATATGGTTGGATTTTGTTTCTTGATCCATTCTACCAGTTTGTTTCTTTTAATTGGTGCATTGAGACCATTTACATTAATGGTTATAACTGTTACATGTTGGTTTATTGTTGACATGTTATCTTTCTGCTGTTGCATCTTTATTTTTCTGTTCTGTTTAGTTGTCTGCTTTGCTTAGTGGTTTTTTATTAAGTTCATCTAAACTGTCTTTCAATATTCTTTGCATGGTTGGCTTGGTGATCATGAAGCCCTTCAGCTGTTCTTTGTCATGGAAGTATCATACTTCTTCATCGATTTTGAAGGACAGTTTTACAGGGTACATCAGTCTAGGTTGGAAATCATTTTCCTTTAGGATCTGGAATACTTTACTTCATGCTCTTCTTGACTTTATTGTTTGTGCTGAGAAGTCTGCTGTGATTCTGATAGGTTTCCTTTATAAGTGATCTGTCATTTCTCTGTGACAGCTTTTAATATTCTCTTCATATTTGGATTTCTGGATGGTGATTATTATATGTCTGGGTGTAGTTTTATTTTGGTTATGACTCTTTGGAGTTCTATATGCTTTAATGATCCTGATGTCAGTTTCTGATCTCATGTTTGGGAAATTTTAAGCTATTACTTCTCTAAATATCCTCTTGACATCCTTTATGTCATCCCCTTCTTTTTCATTAATCCCTATCAATCTTATGTTGCTTTTCTTTGCGTCATCTTGCAGTTATTGAATTGTTATTTCCTGATTTCTTGTTATTTTTAAAAGATCTTTCCTTTCCTATTCACTGGCTGCAATCTTGTCTTCAAGGTCTGAAATTCTATCTTCACTTTCATTGAGGCGGTTTTTACAGCTTTCAATGGAATTTTTGATTTCCTGTATATCTCTTTGCATCTGCTTTATGTATTCTGTTTGTTTCTTATATTGTTCATCCAGGGATTCTATCTTTTTGTTTAGTTCCTCCAATTTTTTAACTATGTCTTCTTCAGATATGTTCAGCATCTCCTTCATTTCTTTTATCATTTCTTCTTTTACCTGGGAGATTATTTGTAGGTTGAATTCCCTTAAAGCTTCCCAGAGTTACTTCTTTATTTCAGTTGCTATTATGTCCAATATTTGAGGTGTATGGCATCATACAGCGCTCCTAAGATTTCTTTGGATGGGCTGGAGGCTTGAGATTGTAATTTGGTCTTTCATTTTGTCATTTTCCTATATTTCTGTATTTCAAGTTTTATTTTAAGGATTCCCCAGGGTCTGTTGGAAATCCTCTTCTATTCCTTTATCTCCTGGGACTCTGGCCACCCAGTTCCCCTGATTGAGAAAGGGTCACTGGGGTTGAGGCAGGCCAACTGAAGCCCAGCCTCTGGAACCGATGGCCCCCACTTGCTTGTTTAGAACTCCAGAGTCCTCCAAGCACAGCCAGGAGCGGGGAGGCCATTGTAGGCCTGCTCAGGACCCACCACGCTGGTCCAGTCCACTGAGAAGCTGCGAGGTTCCCTGTCCGGGCCGAGTGAGGGTCCCCAACTATTTAGACTCAGGTGAAAGTGCATGGGCCACTTACATCAGGCCACCCAGCCTCTGGAACTGATGGCACCTACTTGCTTGCTTAGAACTCTAGAGTCCACCAAGCATGGCCAGGAGCAGGGAGGCCATTGCAGGCCTGCTCAGGACCCACTGTGCTGGGCCAGTGCACCTGGAAGCTGCAAAGTTCCCTGTCCGGTGCCGAGTGAGGGTCCTACACTAGCTGGACTCGGGGGAAAGTGGGTGGGGGTGGGGGTGGGGAACTTACCCCAGGCTGCTCAGCCTCTAGAACCGATGGTGCCTGCTTGCTTGTTTAGAACTCCAGAGTCCGCCACGCATGGCCAGGAGCAGGGAGGCTGTTGCAGTCCCACTCAGGACCCGCTGCGCTGGTCCAGTGCACCCGAGGGGGTAATGGGCTTTTAACCAGCGCTACAAAAATTACACCACAGAGGCGGCTGGTTACCTCTCTGTATGTAAGGTCAGCCATGGAAATGAGACCTTTGGTTTTAACAAATGCTCCTGTGTGGTGAGATTCACAGGCCCCTCATGCCAGGAAGATAGCTGTCCCCGGAATCCTGTGCTCTGTACAGTCTCTGCAGGAAGCTCCCCACTCACAGCTATCTATTACTATGTCATTTCTTCAAGTCAAAGCAGTGCATGCTGGATTTGTTTTTTCTAATGGAACTACTGTGTGTAGTTCTTTTAGTGTCCAAAGTCTGGCTTATAGAAGTAAAAAAGTTACCACATTTCCTTAATTCTGAGCAGTGAGAACATCAAGTACTACATACATATATATTTATATAAATTTGTTATATATTTATGCAGGCATGCATGTCTTATGTGCTGTTATATGGGATATGGAATATTATTATATACTAGACTTATATGTGTGATGAGTGTGTATCACACACTTTATCCACTGACTCTAGTTCTTTAGAGAACCTTGATTATGTAATAACTCGTCTTATTCTACACACATAAAAACTTTCAAGTGATGAAGAATGGTCATTCCTGTTACAGCTACTTTCCACAGCAGATTTGAGGAGATTTGGAGAGGAGTCTTAGAACCATCTGAAGACCAGGTTGGAAAACGAACCAGGATTATTCAGCATTTGGCTTGACCATTGCTGAAGGCACAGAGGACTGATATTTGTCCTGGACTCACCAAATCAATCCACAGGTCCAGTGCTTTATGTTGTCATGGTTACTTGCCACCATGGCAGAGAGGGTGATTTCTCAAACATGAGCATGGTTCAATGCAAAGCAAGTTTTTAAAAAAACGACATCTAAATGAGGGCTCTGCAAAAACTATATATTCATAGTCTGCTGGAGTCCATGTCTGTGATAACTTGGTATGACATTGCTCAAAGCCACTTTGGGACTCCTTGGGCATCAACTTCAGAGCTTCTCAGTCGGAGTAGCAAACTGGTGCCACTCAGTACAGCTTTGCGGGGGGGGGGGTCTGCATAGCCCTGTGTGTTAATCTCTCACATTCTTTCCTTTTCCCCATCTGTTCTTCAAAAACTAGCTGATAACCCAGGTGTTCTCAGAAAAGGTGGAATGCCTCTTTCCGCAGCATGCTAGTGCACAGAGATCTGGGGAACGGATGGGGAAACTGTGACAGAACACTGGAGAATACCAACTAACAGCGGGGAGGGTTTATTTTGGCTCATGTTTTAGAAGTATCAGTCCTTGCATAGCTAGAGGCAGGGTGGAGGGCTGGGGCAGAGGAAAACTGCCCGTGTCATGACAACCAGCAGCAGAGAGAAGAGCATGGACCCCGGACAGGAACCCCCTTTCCAGCTCATATCCTCAGTGACCCCTCTTCCTGCCAGCCCTCACTTTCCCCAACCGCCCCGTGGCCACACATGAGGTTCGTGGGGAACATCACAGACCTACTCTGTAATGGTGAGGTTTTACCTGTATGACATTCTGGAAGAGGTGACGCTAGAGATACACTGATATGATCTGTGCTTGCCGACAGCTTGGGAACGGGATACACGCAGTTGAAACAGAGGATTTTTAGGGTAGCAAAATGATGTATTCTGTAGGATAGTGTAATGGTAGACACACATCATCATGCCTTTGTCAACACCTTTAAAATGCACACCGACAGTATGCACTGGCGGAAACCCCAGACTCCACTCAGTGGTGGTGCGTTCTCACTGCTCCTCAGTTGTAACACAGGAACCTACTAATGTCAGAGGTTAGTGTGGAGGATGCGGGTGCAGGAGAGTGGCTCCATGGAAACTGTCTGCACTGTTTTTTCTGTGCAACTTTTCTTTACTCTTAAAACTGTGCTACAAAATTAGTCTTAAAATTTTAAGAAGTGTATGGACACTCCACTCTCAACTTCAGACTATGTGGTGGTAGTGAACATTTTAGAGATGAATACTGCAATGAAATCTGAATACTGCTCAGGTTTTAGTTTAGAAAAAAACAACTCAGACATTAAAGTCTTTTGTCTTAGTAGAAAAATAACATATGTGCCTTAGGTTCGCCACCACTGGACTAAGGAAAGAATGGTGGGGAGAAAGTTTATTAGGTACACATTTGCATAGTGAGCTCTTCTGCTGATCTCATTGAATCCCCTCAACAACAGTGCAGTAGGTGGGATTCTCAAAAGCAAAGCCAACAGATAGACACATCGTTTGTGTCTCCTGATTTCCCCCCTAGTCACATAGAGACTGTTTTCTCATCTGACAATTTCCTCTGGACTATGAAACAGCATATTCATCTAATTCAGCTTAGTTGTCATTAGCTACATTACATTCCTTTCAAATCCACTTCTAGAACTTTCTGCTTTGTGAATATATTTATAGAGACCATTGAAAGGTGGGAGGAAGAGAAAAGAAGTGAGAAAAGGTGGGAGGGAGAGAGAGACAGAGACAGAGAAACAGAGACAGAGAAAGACGAAGAGAGACACAGAGACACTGATTTCCGAGGGTGCTAACGAAGACCGAGGAAGTGGCCACAGACTATGTTCCAGGTGAACAGAATACTCCAGATACTGAGCAAGCAACCCAGGCTGTGTCGCATCCTGGAAAATTAATCAAATATTGCTAAACTGATAGTTCCTTCTTCCTCTTCAGTCTCTTTCTCACAACTGCTCTGTTCTTTCTTATTAAGGGAAAATCCAATTTCATTGCTATCTTCACTGGTTCCTGGAGTTTTTATTGAACTCCTACTAGGTGTCAAGCTCCATGCTGACTATCAGGGCCTGAATGATGAAGCAAACGTACCCAGGCAGGCAGCTTCTGGCTGTCTTTCCTACCAGTCCCTGCTGCACATCTTCCATCTCTCCGTTCTACAATTCTACAGGATGGTGTCTCCAGAGGTGTGGGGTGGGATACTGCCCACTTCTCACCCAGCAGCTCATTGGCATTTAGGAGGGACTGACCCCCTGGAAATGACCTTCCCCTGCTATTGCCCTCAGCAGACCCCGGCCAGAGAGGACTAAAAGCTGAAGTCTCTGATCAGCACCTATTTCCAGGGGCAACTTTCAGCTCTCAATGAGCACTGTGTGTGTGAGCATGAGCAAACTGTCCTCTGACAGAACTTAATCTCCCTAACCTTCACATGATCTCTTCATCTGGGTTCCTCCTCTTGGGGAAAAAAAAAATGCTGCTGGGAGAAAGTAATTTTCAGGAATGTCCTATTCAAACAGCTCTGTGAACAGGCAGCACTTCCCAACAACAGGAGGTGGCATTTTCGAGGAGAAAGGGCTCCCACAAAGATCCTACAAAGCAGCCAGTGCCCACAGGGGGAACACACCTCCTCCAGCAGAGTCCCTCTGTGGAGGAAGAGAGAGGGAAGATTTATCAAAGGGAGATAGAGGGTGACTCAAAGCTTCCAACCACTCAGTTCTGAGAACAAGAAGAGCTACTGAGTGCAGTTACAATATCTGGAAATTCAAGTGGGCCGACAGAAGGCCCCAGGTGGAGAATACCTGGGCTGGGGCAAGGGTTCCATGGCGGCTTTGCGAGGCGGCGCTCTTAGGCCTGGTACCACTCTCCAGACCCAGTCAGCTCTCCGGACCCAGGCCAGTCTTCTGGAGAGACATTGAGCATGGGCGTTTCTGAATGCAGGAGGCTGTGAGGCCCATGCTGGGATGATTTTTTCCAGGGTCCTGCATTATCCAGAGGCCTCACGCACTCCTCCCCCAGGCCCTCCTCAGCTCTCCAGCCTCTTCTGAGGAAGGCTACACACCCTGGCCAGGGTCCACTCAGCAGGAATGACTTTTCCTTCAGTTTAAAGCATTTCTTTCATCTGAAACAAAAAAAACACAACAAACAAAAAACCAACAACAAAAAACCCCTCAAAACCTGTACATGCCTATTTGAACTTGAAAGGTAAGAAGAAAGCAGACCCATAAACCAGTGTTTTTTACCTTTTTTGGCCTCAGGATTCCTTTATGACCTTTAAAAGGCCTTTTGTTCATTATTTGTTGATATTTACTGCTGTAGAAATTAAAACAAAATTGAAAATATTAATTTTATTAAAAAATAGTAGCAATAAGCCTATTACACAATAGTACAAGTAACATTTTAAGTAAAAAATAATTCCAAGCAAAGTAGCATTGTTTTATATTCTTGAAAACTTCTTACATTGGCTTAATAGATAGACAGATTCTTCTATCTACTGTATTTAATCTGTTATATCGCAGATTAACTCTTGTGATTTTTGGAAATGTCAGAGTGAAGCCAAAAGTGCAGTGGAGACCCCAGAAAGTAGAGAAGCCTGTTGAAGGCTACAGGTGGTGACCGAGCCACCCAGAGACAAGCCATAGGGCTAAAGCAGGCAGGGCTGCAGGGGCAGGGCTACTCGAACCACCCAAAGCTTGTGCCTTGGCACAGCTTGCCCAGGTGCTGGCACTGGCTCCAGAATCAACTGTTTGCCCAGCAGGGTTTCAGCTTTGGTCCCATTCCTCTATCCCTCCAGCCTTCCTTTTGGGATGGAAATGTTTGCACTGTGTTTTTGTATATTGGCAGTGTTTAGCTTTCTTTTTTGATTTTCACAGGGGCTCACGGCTAAGAATTTGTCTTGAATGTCAAAAGAGACTCTGTGTTGGACTTTTCAGCAATGCTGAAACTGGACTAAATGCATTTTACATACGAGAGGTACGTGAGTTTGGGGGACAGGGTTGGAACGTTGTGGCTTAGATCTAGAATGCCCCCCTCCTCCAAGCCTATGCGTTTGAAAGGTGGTTGGATCAGCAATTCAGTCCTCATAGGCAGATTCATCCACTGAAGAAGAGGCCGGTGGCTGGTGTGCTGTCAGCAGGAGGGGCTTGGTTAGAGACAGACCCTTTTGAGTATGACCTGGAAGGATGCATCTCCCTCCTCCTCCACCACATCCCGCACCATGCTGTTCTGCCTTGGAGCCAGCTGACCACGGACTGTACCTATAAGCCAGAATAAACTCCTTCAAGTTACAGGTGGCAGGCAATTTGTCTGAGGAGGAAGTAACCAAGACAGCACCCAGTGGTCATGGTAGTGCTGAAGTCCTATCTTCTGTCTCATCAAGCTGCTTTTGCACCTTTGTTGAAACTCAGTTGAGCACTAAATACAAAGCTTATATCTGGAATTCCTTTATTATTCCATTGATTTGTGTATCTATAGAGATACCAGAGCTATAGATACTTAACTTCTAAACACTTACAGTTTATTTTGAAATTAGGAAATGAAAGTCTGTAGGTCCGTCTTTTTCAAAATTATTTTTGCCTTCCTGGTCCTCTAGGTTTTCCATAAATTCTAGGATCAGCATATCAGTGTCCTCAGAAATTCTATTGATTTTTGGCAGATCCTGCACCAAATGGATGAGCCAGTTTGGTTTAAATAGCCATCTTAACAATACTGAATCTTCCTCTCATAAACATTAAAAGCACTCCATTTATTTAGTTCTTCAATTTTTCTCAGCAGTATTTTATAGCTTTTAAAGTACAAGTCCTATACTTTTTTTTTTTTTTTTTCTTTTCATCAGTACCAGGGATCTAACTCACGACTGCCTGCTTGCAAGGCAGGCACTTATGCCGCTGAGCTAAATCCCCAGCCCCAAGTCCTATACATTTGTTAAGTTTATTTGTAAATATTTTATTGTTTTTGACATAATTATGATTAGGGTTGGTATCTGTTGTAGTCAGGGGTTGTGAGGAGAACAATTAAAATTAAGACATGGAATTTATAATATTATTTTATGATGGTCACCCACAGTTAACACAAGAAACTACAAGACGACCATCCACAACACCAAAGTCATAGAATATTTAACCAAGGGCCTGAGTCTCACAGCAATGTCTTGTATAAGTCCAGATGAAGACCTAGAGCCCATGACAATGCCTCCCACAAGTCCAACTGGAGTCTAGAGCCCACAAGAAGGACTCACACCTTCTTTTATGGATCTGTGCTGAGAAGGCTCGAAGCTCAGTGACGGAAGCTAGAAAGTCTATGCCACCGGGGTGAAGGAGCTGTGCTGGGGGGATGAAGGTTCTACACTGGAGCCAAAAAGTCATGTTCAAAACAAAGACCAGGGCTGTCC
The DNA here is from genome assembly GCF_034190915.1 of Cavia porcellus. NCBI lineage: Eukaryota > Metazoa > Chordata > Mammalia > Rodentia > Caviidae > Cavia > Cavia porcellus. The sequence continues at coordinate 15,427,099 of NW_026947500.1, read as the reverse complement.
TGAAAAGCACCACAGCCATCCTCAGCGACACAGAGGCCCCGAGCTCCTCCGATGATAAGCATAGTTGAGTACATGCCAGGAAGCCAGCATGATGAGTTCATCCTGGAGATTAAGTGACGCATGTCTCCCCCTCCGGAGCCAGGAAGCAATGCTTAACGTAAGGACCAGAGCTTCTCCAGGAGAACCAAAGGCCCACAAGGTCTCAATGCCTCAACGCCTCTCATCTCCTTCTCCACATCTCTATGCTGGCAACTTTCTTCAGGTGAAACATCTACACTCAGCACATGGTTATTTAATTCTGCTGGCGTTAAGTTGACCACCAGTTTTTAACCTATAACAGTATCTTAATTTCAGTTTTAGGCTGCTGATTTGCTAATATATGGAAATCCAATTGGTTTTTATATATTCATCTTGTGTTTGTGGTGTTGCTAAACTTGTTTATTATTTCTAGAAGGCTTTTAATGAAATAGTTAGGAATTTTTAAATATAGAAGGATATCATTTATGAATAAAGACAGATTCATTTCTCCTTTTATTTTTATTCTGGCTGCCTTTTATTGCTGTCTTCTGAAAGTTTTTGTTATTTTGTTGTTGTTTTGTTTTACTACTGTGGTTAGAACTTCCAGTTCTATTTTGAATAACGGTGGTAAAGTGGACATCTTTGGCCATTCCTAGGTAAACCATTTGTGGATTGATTTTATCTGGTCACAATGAGTGTTTTTATATGCAGCTAGACTGTTAATACTCCTCTGACAATTGTGCTGTTCGTATTTCTTTGGGATATTGATCAGTGTGTACCTTGTCTTGTGATGTTTTTGCCTTGCTCTGTTGCTGTGATAATACTGGCCTCCAACAATGAGTTCCTCCTCTATTTTCTCAGAGTTTGTGAAAGACTGATCTGTTTGATAGAATTTACCTGGTTTTGGAACCTTTTCTTATGGGAAGATTTTTTCTTTTTGTATTTTAGAGCCTTTTGTATTTTAGAGCTAAGCAAGACCTTCATGGGTGAGCTTTAGCCCCAGCCTTGCTAACAATTCTAAAGCATACATCTTGTAGCACTGAGTCCATTCACACTGTTATACAACCATCACCACTACGGATTTCCAGAAATTTTTCATCTCCAGAAATGAATTCCACATCTTTGCCTTCTTCAGCCCCTGGAAGCCACAATCCTACTGTCTGTCCCAGTGAACTTGACTTCTTTAATAGCTGTGTTTGAATGGAATCATACAATATTTATCCTTTAGGACTGGTTTACTTCACTTGGCATGGTGTCTTCAAAGCTCACCCTTGTTGTAGCATGTGTGGTGGGCTGGGTGACCTTTCACTGGTGTGTAGACTGTACTTTGCTTATCCTTTCATTGGTCAGTGGGTTCTTGGGGAGCTCCTACCTTATGACTTTTGTGTATAGTGCTGTTATGAACATGGGCACACATATTATCTGTTTCAATCACTGCTTTCAAATCTTTAGACATATGCCCAGAAATAAAATTACTGGATCACTCTCTAACTTGACACTTAACTTTGTAAGGAACTGCCACACCATTATCCATAGTGGCTATACCATTTCCATGTCTACCAGCAATGCAGAAAGGTACTAATTTCTCAATATCCACATCGCATTTGCCAATGTTGTTTTTTCTTTTGATAGAAACCACCCAGATGTATGAAATGGTATCTCACTGAGGTTTTGATTTGTTTTTCTAATAAGTTGTAATGATCATCATTTTTTTTAGACTTTTGCTCATTTACAATTTTGTTTTCTCACATAAGAGAAAAAATGATAATTAAACTTGTCTGTCTTATTTCACTTAATATTGTGGTCTCAAGGTGCATCTATTTTCCTGCAAATGACTCAAATTTATCTTTCTCAGTGTTTCTTTTGTCTGCAATCTTGGTGTCATATTCAAGTAGTGATGATGAATCCAATGTCATGAATACCTTTTCTATGAATGTTGAAGTTTTAGCACTTGTGTTTATTATTCTGTTTTGAGTTAACTTTTTATGCTGTTAGGTAATGATTCAACCTCATTCCTTGCTTATGGGTATCCACTAAAACTATTGCTGAAAAACTGGATGTTCTTTATACCCTTCTAAACTTGATGTGACCACACATGCAAGAGCTTATTTCTGAACATTTATTCTATTCCCCTGGTCTGTACGAGTTTGTTTTATAATGGTACTACGGTTTAGTGTCCCATTATTGCAATTTCGTAGAAAGTTTGAAAATCAGCAATTGTGAGATTTCCAATGTTGTTTTGTATTTTCAAGATTTGGCCATTGAGATGCAACATGAATTTTAGAATACATTGTTTAGCTCTACAAAAAACATGTCATTGGAGTTTTGACAGTTGCCGCAATGAAAATATAGATCATTTTAGGTGATCTTCTTAACAATATTAAGTCTTCCAATTCATGAACAAGAGGTATCTTTCAATTTTTCTTTTCTCTTTTCAGTGTTGGGATAAAACCTCAAGGCCTCATGCGTGCTAGATGTGTGCTGTATCCCCACTTGGCTATATCCCCAACCTTTCTTTTCTTTCCTTTAGCAATATTTTGTAGTTTTCACTGTACAAGTCTTCTGCCTCCTTGACTAAGTCCTAAGTATTTTGTTCCTTTTGATACTATCATAAGTAGAATTTTCTTAATTTCTCTTTCAGATTGATCAGCGTTAGCATGTAGACTCACAATTGATTTTTCCGCTGATTTTTTAATCTTTCAGTGTTGCTGAATTTCCTAGTCCTAACAGTTTTTGTGCATGAAATCCTTAATTTTCTTTTCTTTTTTTCTTTCCTTTCTTTTTTTTTTTTTTTTTTTCCTTTTTTTTGAGACAGGTTCTCACTGCGTAGTTCAAGCTGGCCTCAAACTCATGGCAATCCTCTTGCCTCAACCTTCTGAGTGCTGGGATTATAGGTGTGCACCACCACGCTTGACCCTTGTGTTTTCTATATGTAAATCCCCAGTGGCTGTGAAGACCGATAATTGTACTTCTTGTATTCTGATTTGGATACTTTCTATTTCTCCTTCCTATCTTAATGCTCTGGCTAGGATTTCAAATTCTATGTTGAGTAGAAGTGGCAGAATGTGTCATTCTTGTTGCATTCTTGTTCTTCAAGGAAAAGGCTGCAGCTTTTATCACTGAGTGTATTTTGCTGTGGGTTCTCATTGCTGTTCTCTTCGATCCCTGATTTGTTGAGAGGTTTCCTTTATTATATTTTCTTTTATTATATGCATGAAAGGGTGTTGACTATTGTTCAATGTGGAGTGTTTTTTTGGAGATAACTATGCAGTTCCCTATTTCTCCTGTTAATGTGGGATATTTCATGATTTTTTTTCATGTTAAAATTATACTTGCATTGCAGAAAAAAATCCCTCTAGATTAGCATGTTGTTAGATTCAGTTTTCAGGGGCTGAGAGATCTTGGTCAATATTCATAGTGGGTATAGGCCTAATGTTTTATTGCAGTATCTTTGCCTGGCTTAGATATTTATGTAATGGTGCAGTTTTTCAGTTCCAGAATTTGGTTTCTAAAACAATTTCTCTGTATCGATACTCTCGTGTTATTTGCATATCATTTTCTGCCACTCCTGCAATTCTTCAAGTCTTTATTTCCTGTAGCTCTTTGGCCGTATTTAGTGTTTGTCTGGGATTAGAGTCTGTGTTTTCAAAAGCTGCTCTGGGGGCTTGTCCTGCTCCTTGGAGTGGCCCATGCTCCTCTGTCTTTCCTGCCCCTTGATTGGCTGTTGATGTCTGGGCATTTGAGAAAATGTCCACCTTTCCCAGTATTTGCAGGTGTGCAGAGAAGACTTTCACCCCTCAGCAGGGCGCTGCAGACCCTGCCATCAGCTCGCAGGCAGCTCCAGGACCCCTCTGTGTCAGGGTTATCTCCCAGCGAATCCACGAATAGACTCTGAAGCTCACTGCTAGTGCTCCTAATCATTGTGTCTTTCTGATACTTTGATCCTTTCCTCATTATGAGATGTTCTCTTTGTTGTTTTTTCTTTTCTCTCTCTCTCTTTCTTTCTTCTTTTCTTTTCTTTTCTTTCTTTCTTTCTTTCTTTCTTTCTTTCTTTCTTTCTTTCTTTCTTTCTTCCTTTCTTTCTTTTTTGAGATAGGATCTTGCCGTGTAGTTGAAGGTGGCCTTGAACTCACCATGTGGCCCAGGCTGGCTTCAAACTCAAAGTGATCCTTCTGTGTCAGCCTTCTGCTAGAATTACAGGCATGTGCCACCACACCCAGCCTCTTCTTTGTTTTTAGTAACATTTTAAAATATATGTTATCTGACATCAGTCTACTGTGGCTCTTTTATAGTTACTTTGTGTATAATTTGACTTTTTTTTCACTGTTTTTCTCTGAAACTGTGTCTTTGAATATATCTTTGAAATATGTCTTTTATACACAATGTGAAATTCTATTTTATTTGTAAAATGCAGTCTGGTAATCTTCGCCCCTTATTGGACTGTTTAAACTATTCATATTTAATATAATTATTGATGTAATTGGAATTATGTCTTCCATTTTTCTCCTTGTTTTCTGTTTGTATATATATAATTTTTTCTTTCTTTTTTGCTTCCTATTTACTGCATTCTTTGGTTTTAAGTTGACATTTTTAGTATGTCCTTTTTTGTTACATTTGAATTATTTTCCTAGTAGATACTGTCAGTTTTGAAATACACATCATGATAAGCTATTCTAGAATAATATTCATTACATAAAGCGATGAACAGTATTTTCTTGCACCCTTGTCATGTGTATGGAATTTTAAGAGTGCTGTCAGTGCACCTTAGTGGTCAGCCAATGATGGTCAGGGGCTATTTTCTAACAATTTGAATGAAGAATGTGTCTGTTTGCCAATAGATCTGTCTGTGACTGGGAAACTCATTCACTGTTCAAATCATTCACAAATTTGCCCTGGATCCCACTCTTTCTTCAGTGCTGTGACATGTGCCAGGCCTCACACTCAGCCAGAGGGGTATGGGATGCCAGAGTCCTGTCTGGTCCCTGCTGGATGCACACACAGACTTGCACGCATGCACAGCTGCAAGCTGACAACAGCGTGGGAGTTGTTCAAGGGCCACAGTGGTGTCCTTGTGCCATAGGCTTGTTCCGACAAGACCCAGAGCTCAGACTGACTGAAGACCTGTTCTTCCTCACCCTTTGCCCCAGGGCTCACTATTGCTCCCAGAATGTCCAGGAACATGGAGTTATTTCTGCTTTCTGCCCCAAATCATGTCATTGTGCTCTAGCAGTCAAGATTACGCTTTTCACGCCCTGACACAAACAAGAGCCTAAGAGCTGAGGCGCATGGGTGGACCATTCCCAGGCAAAAGTGCTCCGAACTTGTACCATTCTTGTTCTTTTCTTTAAATTTGAAAACAAACTAACAAAAAAGAATAAAAATGACACAGAACAAAACATTTTGTTTTGTTTCAAAACAAAATAATAGGAAATTGACATAGATTAATATATTGCATATTGTTATCTTCAACGTAGTTGTTCAGATTACAAGATTTGGGCATCAAAAAATGATCAAACAATCATACAATTAGAATCCAAACTGTTCTTTTTGATGAACTTACAGAGATTAGTAGTATACTATTTCCAGAGTGAGATGCAATCTCAGTGTTGTTTTAGTTTGCATTTCTCAAATGACCAATGATGTTGAACATTTCTTCATGTATTTATTTGCCGTTTGTATTTCTTCATCTGAGAAGTGCACGTTCATCTTGGATGGCCATTTTTGGTTTAGGTCTTTGAATTTGGTGGGCCTGATGTTTTTCAGTTCTTTGTATTTGCTAGATACATCTTTTGTCTGAAGGACAGTTGGCTAAACTTTTTCCCATTCTGTGAGTTTTCTTTGCACTCTTTGGTGATTTTTTTCATGTGAAAACACTTTTTAATAAGATGAGATCCCAGTTGTTGATTCTTTGAAGTACTTACTGTGTGGTTTGCATTTTGTTCATGAACTCTTTGTCTATTGCTTATGGTTTCAAGATTTCTACTTACCTTATCTTTCAGTAGATTTTGTGCTTCTGTTTTGATATTCAGATTTTTGATCCTTTTGACTTTAGTTTAGTGCATGGTAATAAACTTGAGTCCAGTTTTAGTCTAGACCCAAAGCCAATATTTGCTTGTGGAAAGCCAATATTTCCAGCCCATATATTAAAGAGGCTATCTTTCTTCCAATGAACATTTTTGGTCCCTTTGTCAAAATAAGGTGGTTGAGTATTTTTGTAGTTGTATCAGTATGTTATAATCTGTTCTACTGATTCTCAGGTCTGTTTTTTTTTTCTTTTTCTAGTATAATGCTGATTTTATCACAGTAGCTTTGTAATATAATTTCTAGTCAGGGATTGTGATGCCTCCTGCCTTGCCTTTGATGCCCAGGATTGCCTTTGCTATTTTGGCTTTCTTCCATTTCCAAATGAATTTTAGGAATGTTTTCTCTAGATCTGTGAGGTGTGCTAATGGTATGTTGATTGAGATTATATTAAATCTGTATAACAGTTTGGGGAGTGTGGCCATTTTCACAATGTTGGTTCTTCCTATCTATGAGCAAGGGATAGTGTTCCATTTTCTGATATCCTCTTAAATCTCCCTTTTAAGAGGGCTATAGTTTTCAATATATAGCTCCTTTTCATCCTTCGATAGATTAATTCTTAGAATTTCATTTGTTGGATGCTATTGTGAAAGGTGTTATTTCCATAATTTCTCTCTCAGTGAGTTTGTTGTTTGAATACAGGAATGCTATTGATTTTTGATTGATTTCATATCTAGCTATTGATTTCATATCTAGCTATGTTGATGAATTTGCTGATTTACTCTAGTAGTCTTTTGGTGGAGTTTTTGAGATCTTCTGTAAATTATCATGTCATTTGCAAATAATGATAATTAACTTCTTCCTTTCTTATTCTTATTCCTTTTATTTCCCTCTCTTATCTAATTGCTCTGGCTAGTGATTCCAGAACTAAGGTGAATAGGAGCGGTGATAGTGGACATCCTTGTCTTGTTCCTGATTTTAGAGTGAAAGCTTTCAGTTTTTGTCCATTTAGTATGATGTTGGCTGTTGGTTTGTCATAATGGTTTTTATCAGATTGAAATAGAGACTATCTATTCTGATTTTCTGTAGAGTTCTTATCATGAATGAGTGTTGGACTTTGTCAAAAGATTTTTCTGCATCTATTGAAATGATTATGTGATTGTCTTTGGCTCTATTGATGTGGTGTTTTATATTTATTTATTTATTTGCATATGTTGAACCATTCCTGTATTCTGGGATGAATCCCACTTGGTCATGACGTAAAATCTTCTTCCTGACTTGCTGCATTCTGTTTGCTAGTATTTTATTGAGAATTTTTCATCTGTATTCATTAAGGAGATTGACCTATAGTTCTTCATTTGGATCAGTCTTTCTCTAGTTTTGGTATCAGAGTAATTCTTGCCTCCAGGAATGAGTTAGGGAGAATTGCTTCCCTTTTGATTTCATTAAAAAAATTTGTGGAGTATTGGTGTTAAATCTTCTTTAAATTTCTTGTGTAATTCAGCCACGAATCCTTCAGGACCTGCGCTTTTTTTGATGGTAAGTTTTTAATTATATTTTCAATTTCAATAACTGATATTGGACTATTCAAAATTTGTATCTTCTTGATTCTTGGTAATTCATATGTTTCTAGGAATCTATGCATTTCTTCTGTGTTTCCCAGCCTATGTGAGTAAAGATTTTCAAAGTAGGGACTGATTATCTTCTGACTTTCCACAAGATCTGTAGTAATGGCACCCTTTTGGGTCTTCATTGCGTGAATGAGTTTTTTCTTTCCCTTTCTTGATCAGATTGGTTAGAGATTTATCAATTTTGTTTATTCTTTTAAAAAACCAATTCTTTGGTTCATTAATTCTTCGTATCGTTTCCTTAGTCTCAATTGCAATAAGTTTTGCTCTGATTTTTATAATTTCCTCCCTTCTATGAGCTTTGATCTTGACTTGCTCTTCTTTTTCTACAAGCTTGAAGTACAGCATTAGGTTGTTTATTTGTGCACATTCTGTTTTCCTGATGTGAGAATTTACTGCTATGTATTTCCTTTTTAGGACTGCTTTCATCGTGTCCCTCAGGTTTCAGTATGTTGTGTCTGCATTTTCATTGAATTGTAGATATTGTTTAATTTCTTCTTTAATTTCATTTGTGATACATTGGTTGTTCAGGAAGGTGTCACTTAATTTCCATGTGTTTATGTAGTTTTTGCAGTTTCTTTTGCTATTAATTTCCATCCTCTGTGCACTATGGTCAGATAATACACATGGGATAACTTCAGTTCCTTTGCATTTACTTGGGTGTGTCGTATGGGCTAATATGTGGTGTTTCAGAGAACCTACCATGTATAGCTGAGAAGAATGTGTATTTTGATGTTGGGTGGAACACTCTAAATATCTAGTGAGTCCATTTGTTCATAGATTTGGTTTAATTCTGTTATTTCTTTGTTGACTTTTTGTCTAGTTGATCTCTTTGTGACAATGAAGCTATTGAGGTCCCCTGTTACAACTACGTTATTCCATATTTTATTTTTCATGTCTATTAATATTATCTTATATAGTTGGGTACTTCTGTATTTGGTGCATATATATTTATGACTATTATCTCCTCTTGTTGAATTTTTACCGAGCAAGTATGTGGTGACCTTCTTCATCTCTTTCAATCATTTTTGGTATGAAATTCACATTGTCTGCAAACGGAATAGCTACCCCTGCGTTTTTCTGGGCTCCTGTCACATGGAATATCTTTTTCCATCCTGTGACTTTGAGTCTATGAGTTTCTTTTTGAGTTAGATGTGTTTCTTGTATGCAATATGTTGTTGCATCTTTTTTCTTTAATCCATTCTGTCAATCTATTTCTTTTAATTGGCAATTTGAGCCCATTTACTTTGATTAATATAACTGATATGTATTGGCTTATCTTTGTCATGTTGTTTTCCTATTATTGGTTCCCTGATTTGCCCCTTTGTTTAATTTCTTGCCCTGCCTGGGGGTTTGTTTCTGTTGGTGCTCTTGGAATTAAGGTCATTTTTATGTCTATCTGGAATATCTTTCAGTATTCTTTGTAGGATTGGTTTGGTGGACATGAATTTCTTCACTTGTTCTTTGTCATAGAAGTATCTTATTTCTCCATTAATTTTGAAAGAAAGTTTTTCAGGGTACATCAATCTGGGTTGCAAGTTGTTTCCTTTCAGGATATGAAATACTTCAAGCTCATCTTGACAGTTGGTGTTGTGAAGTTTGTTGTGATCTAATGGGCTTTCCTTGATAGGTGATCTGTTTCTTTTCTCTAACAGCTTTTAGTATTCTGTTCTTTTGCTGAATTTCTGTGATCTTGATTATTATGTATCTGGGTACTGATTTATTTTGTTATGTCTGTTTGGAATTCTATATGCTTCATTTATCTGTATTTCAGATTTTTTTCCCCATGCTTGAGAAATTTTCTGCTATTACTTCTGCAAATAGTTTTTTTAAAATGTCATTTTGTTGACTACTGCATTTTCGTTGACACCTATCAGTTTTGTATTGTTTTTCTTTGCATCATCTTGGAGCCATTAAATTGTTATTTTATGGTCCCTTATAGTTTCAATTTTTATTTTATTTTATTTTATTTTATTTTATTTTATTTTATTTTATTTTTTGTCTTTTTGAGACAGGGTCTCACTATGTAGTTCAGGCCAGCCTTGAACTCACTTTGTAGCCCAGGCTGGTCTCAAACTCATAATGATCCTCCTGCCTCAGACTCTAGGGTGCTGGGATTACAGGAATGGGCCACTGCACCCAGATCTTCCCTGGTTATTTTTAAGAGTTCTTCCCTATTGTGATCTGTAGCTGCAATCCTGTCTTCAAGGCCTGAAAGTCTATCTTCAGGTTTGTTCAAGTAGTTTTGACAGCTTTCAATGAAATTTTTAATTTCTTGAATATCTCTTTGAATTTGTTTTATGGATTCTATTTCTTTCCTATATTGTTCATTTAAGATTTCCATCATTTCCCCATGTTCTTGTACTTTTTAAAAAAAAAATCTATGTCTTTAGATATGCTCAACAATTCCTTTATTAAGGTTGCCATTTCTTCCTTTACATGAGGCATTATTTCTGATATGATTTCCTCTATGGCCTCATGGATTTTTTTTCTTTACTTCACTTGCTATCCTTTCGGAAATTTCAGGAGCGTGGCTTCCAATGTCCACTATTTCAATATCTCCTGTACTTGTTCCAGATGGGCTTGGGATTTGAGGTTGCATTTTGCTTTTTGGTTTTGTCATTTTCACCTCTTTGTTAATATATTGGTCTTTTCAGTCTTGCTAGTTTCAACTCTCCATTCTGTGTGTCTTAGTGTTCTACTACATGGCTAATGTTCACCCAGCTGCTGGGCCCTAGGGTAGGGGAGAGGCCAGTCACCTGAATTACCCCTGAGGGCCAGTTGTGTGAGTCCTATATTCTTGCTAGGCTGACTAGTCTAGTAGTATTGATGTGAACCTGTCCTTAGCTCATATTGTTACTGTGGCTTCAGGCTGCTTCAGGCCACTAGACCCACCTATCTACGGTGTGTGCCCCAGCCAAGACCATACTGTGCCACTGGGGTTCTCACAGGCCCAGCCAGGCTCCTCCAGGTCAGGGAAGTCCCTCACCAGTGGTCTTACAAACCCACCCAGGATTCCCTGTACAGAAGGGCTCACTTGTGCTCCTGCTGGCCCACCAAGGCTTCTGCTGACCCACTGAGGTCCTCTGCAGACCTCTGCAGGTGGGGCAGAACTCACCATGCTCTCACCAGCCCCCACGGTCCTCAGGGTAGACACAGGGATCTCTGAAGCCTCTGTCAGCCAACTGAGGTACTACAGGTGTTGCAAGGGGTCACTGATGCTCCTGTCAGCTGGTGAGGTTGTCTGGGTGTGGAGGAGGGGTGGTTGATGTTTCTGTTGGCTGCTGAGGTTGTCCAAGTAAGCAATCATTCTTTTGCTTTTAATTAATGTTTTTTATTAATGCATGTTTGACATACATAATAATTACAGTCATCATGGGGAATTTGTACTTGTATATAATATATATTAATTCTTTTTTTCCCATTCTCCTTCCCTTCCTGCAACCTTTCTTTCTCTCCATTTACATAAGCTCTGTTTCCATTTTTTCTTCAATTCTTTTTTTGAATCCTTATTTCCTTCCTTCCCCTCCCCTTCTCACATCCCTTATTTCTTTTCCTGTTTGAACAAGTTCTTTCATTTCCAAATATCTGTCCTCCATTTTGTTCCTTATTTATACTTTGGGTTACTCACACATAGTAGTTTTCTTGACATGATTTTGGTTTATTTCTAGAGTCTCAAAATGCTGATTTTTGCATAGTTGTTTCTAGTTGCACTGTTCCTTTTTTGGGAAAATCGATTTGCTGAGTTTGTCTCTCCACTACCAAAAAGCCCTATCTTCAGCAAATTGCATTTTAAATAAGCTGTTATGAGTAAGATTTGAGAACTAGTGCCTGAGATGAACTTGTTTTGCTCCTGTTCCAATGGGTGTCAGTGTCACCTGATATCTAGGTTCTTTTTATCCCAAAAAATTGAGTAGGACACCCAGATGTAGTGAGCAAGCAAAGGTTGTAGTAACGCAAAACACACTCTACAGAGTGAGAGCTGGCCAAAGGGGAAACTCCAGTGCCAGCTTGACTCAGAGCAGCCCTGTCAGTTTTATGTTGGAAGTCGGGAAGGTTCCACGCAGGAAGAGCTCAGGAGTGGCAACTTGCAAATGATATTCAGATGACCATGGGTTTACCATCCGTTACTCCAAAGTAGCTCAAGAGCATGGTCTTTCAGCTCACGTCAGAGGCCAAGAAAGTGTGAGGGCAGGAGCAGATTTTAAGCTCATATCAGGATGCTATCTTTAACAGGATGCTATACTCTGGATTGCTACACCAGTCAGGTGGGATGCTTTGGTGTTCTTCAAGGACCAGAAGGCATTGTGTCTGTTGTAAGCCTCAGTCAAGGATGTCTCCATGCCTGTTCCTGCCTCACTGCTACCTACTGATTTTAAGTAGGCCCAGCCTTCTATTTGTTGAGAAGACCCCCCCCCACCAACACACACACACACACACACACACACACACACACACACACACACTCCAGAGCAGAGTTCTCTGCAGCCCCTGAGTGTGCTCCAACCCAGGGTCTAACCCTCGTATTTGGCAAGTCCAAGATTCATGATCCATCTCTTCACCCCTTAGAGTGTCTTCAGATCTCATCTTTTTGGGGTACCTTTCCCTTATTTTATTTATTTATTTTGGTACCAAGAATCAAACGCAGGGCCTCGTGTTTACCAGGCAGGTGCTGTGCTGCTGAGCAACATCCCTCCTTTATTACCTCATATAAAACTGTAGTTGTTGTTGCTTACAAGTATTATTTTTGTTTTTTCTTCTTATTTGAATGTGTGCTTCAAAAGGCCATGGGTGAGGTTTAGTGGTATTCAAGGATGTGTCCAAGGCACCTTAAGCCGTGTCTGTGATATAGTAGACACTCACTGAATAAGTATAGTAACTAAAAATGTACCATGAGAAACACTGAACATTATTTTATGTAATGCAGAGCCTAGGGTTCACTTATTTCTCTACGTATTGGGTATTATTTTGTCTAAATTCCAGGAGGACACACATGCATTTCACTTCTTGGCTGAAACTTGGCAGAATTGGGCATTAGGTAGAGAAGGAACAATGAATTATTTTCAGGTGTAATTATCCCTGTGAAGGTCAAGAATCTTGTTGCATTGGTTTATTGCACTGTTGGGCACTGGAAATACCACTTTCACCTTTTATTATCTAGTTAACATCCAGTTGTGGGAAGGGAGCACCTCCCTCTCTCTCTCTGATGGTGCTGAGTGATTCTGGCCTTTTCTACTATCACTTCCAAGAAGGAAGCTGTCTTCCTGAATGGAAAGTCCAGGCCATGGTGGAGCAGGGTATACTCTGGATTGCTACACCAGTGTCCAGCATGTGACCATCCTGCCATTATTAACCACCATGGTTTTGGAGCTGGTAGAAAGCAGAGTGGCTGAATTGCACCTCTGTGAGAGGCATGTGATCACACGGCAAGTCTGGTTCTCTGTCCTCACTCTCTGTCCTATTGCTTCTGGAAAACCTGAAGATTAAGCTTCTGTCATTTCAGAAGTCCCTGTCCTTGCTTTTGAAAGAAAAATGGATCATTTACTTCACTTGCTCATCTCTGAAACAACCAACAACCAGTAGGTGACTAGATAACCTTCTTCAGAAGAAACAAAAGAGGAAACAAAGAAAAGGTTACCTTTTTCCAACTTCTTATTTGGAAGTAAGTTTAGGCTCATAAGAAGTTGCAGACAGCGTAGAAAAGTCCAGTCTCCTAATGGTAACAAGTTATATAACAAGTTTTTTTTTTTATCAAAATTAGAAAATCAATATTAGCCCCATATAATCACAGGCTGTTATACACACTAATCAAAATGAAAGTTTTTGATGAAAATATTGCCAAATACTAGAAAATTCTTGCTTTAGGTTTTATACTTTAGTTTTTTCCCCTGATGTCTACTTTAATTTAGCAATGTGAGGATGAACTAAAACCACATCATCATATTTATATATAAATAATGTATAAATTAGTTCCCTGGTGCTATAGCATACTACCATAAACCTAGGAAGCTTAAAAAGACAGAAATTTCTTTTTCCCATAGCTCCAGAAGCCAGAGTTTACACACGGGGTCAGAGGACCCCAATCAGAGGGCCAGCAGGGCCAGGTGCCCTCCAGAGCCTCCTGCTAAGCTGCTCCTGGCCAGCTTCCAGGGCCTCCTCCTGCACCGGCCTTGGGTTACTGTTTCTCTCCCGATGGCACCCAGGGCCACACAGACATTCAGGGACCATGGCCTCCTCCCCGGATCCTTAATCACAGAGGCAGAGAGGCTTTTGCATTAGGTAGCGGTTTCATTACCCCACCCCGGGCAGAGACCTGGTTTCTCTGGCCATCCTTCAGGTCACCCCACATGGCCAACCTGTGGACTCAATGACGAAAGACTTTGTCTTCTCTAAAGCTGTGAGGTGTGTCCCTGCAACACGCTTTCACTTTAACGAAAAGATTTTCCGATTCACTAGAAAGAACTTAAAGTTTTGGGTGGTTCTTTAGGGTCGGTCCATTAATATGTGATTGCCTCAGTGGCTAGGATTTCCTCTGCTTTAAATTCAACTGTTTAAACAGGTTTTTCTAATGGTTCTAAACGACAGTAAAACTAACTGTATTTCCATAAAATGAATTATAGTTAGATTTTAACTTGCATTTCAGAAAAAAAAAAGTTTTCTGTTTCTTCTCTCCCCCGCTAAAATAAATGTTTGTTTCATAATTTATAAGCGAAGTGCGGAGTCCGGCTTGAGCCACCACCAGTTTTCTTTCTTTCCAAGAGGTCCTGCTGATGTAAAGTCCCCCAGAAGGCGCCGGCCGTGGCTGGGCAGGTCCGGGCGGGTCCCGAGTGGGCACCTCGACTTACATGAGCTGGAGCTCAGAGGGAGAAGGTGGGAGTGGGAAGCCACACTGCCCCCTGCTCCGGGGAAGCTTGGATTTGCGCACGCCTTGCGCAGAAGTCCCACAGCGCGTCCGTGACCCGGTTCCACCGGTACCGTTTGGTCCGCGAGCCCGGCTCCCGGTAACAGGGCCGGGCGTGCTGTGGCCACCGGGCAGGCGGACGCCCTCCTTCTTCCCGCCGCTGCCTCTCACAGGCGGTTTGCAGGAGCCACGCGGCGCTGGGAGCTGGACCAGGACCACTGGGGTCCTGAACGGTTTTGTTTCTCCAACGCCATCCCAAAACAATTTTTCTCTTTTTCTCATCTAATTTTCTACTTCAGGATTGAAAGAATGATGTTTATGTTCACATGTGCTAAAAGATCTTTGCGCTTTAAGTAAGTTTTCCTTGATTTTGGGTCTCTGCTCATTTGAGTTGCTAATTTCTTACTAATGAAAATATTGCAAATGTGTATGTGTTAAAAGTGTTAAAATAAACTTGGGTGTTTTTAGAAGAAAAAAGTATATAAATATTTTGTGAAAGCTTATGTCAGGATTATAGTCTAAATTCACTTCTTTCTCCAGTGGCCAACGTAAAAGGCTATAAAAAACGAGCAACAGAAAAAAAAGCTATTTTCATTGAAAATGTAATCAACACCAATAACGTAAAGAGACTAGCTGCCAAATATAATAAATTTTGAAAGATATGCTGCTGCCAAGCACATGCAGTCTGCACAGGTCTTTTCCAACTTGTAGCTTTCCATAAAATGGTGGCAAAGCCTTAGAACGTCTGATCAAGGGTTTGGCTGTGTAAGTGGACCAGGCTAGGAGGAAACCTTCAGGCTGACTTGTCCTTCTGCAAAAGACAAAGCCTGGGAGAAGGAGCCCTTGAGACGTCAGCCTAGAGTCGGACCCTCCCACTGCCTGCCTAAGTCAGAACTGCACTTGCTCACTGAGGGGTGGGCCCCTGGGATGGTGAGCAGACACGTATCCCTGCTCCAAGGATGCCAAGTGGATGAGGAAATCTTGGTAGAAGACATTCCTGAGCCACAGCCTCAGCTCCACTGGTCCTGTCCACACACAGTTTTAGCCAACAGCTAATCCAGTCAGAACTATCCTCATTACCATGAACAATAGTCCTCCAAAAAACCAACAGTTACAACCAGTAAGGGCAAGTGACAAAGGTGCATTGGAAATAACCAAAAATGTGAATGAGTATGTGTCTGTGGGCTGGAGGAAACAGAAGAAAACAATTACATTGAAAGAGGGGCTGAAGGAAGACAGCAAAGAAGAGACAGTATACAATAGAAGGAAATGAAAAGCTGAGTGGAAGAGCTTAAAGGAAAATGAGAACGGGGAGTTGAGTTGCACTGGCAGCCCAGGAATGAAGGTCCTTGCTGGTACCGGGCTGCGGATGTGAAGCAGAGCTGGTGTGGGAAGAGTGGCCTCAGGATCTGTGTATGTCCACATGTATGTCCACATGGAACGATGGCTCAGGAAGAAGTTGCCTGTGACACAGTTCTAGGTCATTTAGGTCCTGCAAAGAGCAGCTTCACAAGAAAAGATCAGACATTAAAAGCTTTGCCAGGAGAAATTACTCAGAGACTTGGAGTACCTCAAGTAACTCTTCTTAGTCAACCTTATCCTCCCTGGATCGCTCTGCTCCTGGTTGTGCTCCTGTACCTTCTGCCATCTCCCACTAACTGGGACTGCAGTTTCTTTGGGGTACAGTGACCTTCAGGCCCACCACTCAAGCTGGTATGTGCGTGATTTCATAGGAATTACTATTCAGGAAGGGAGCGGGGAGCAAAACCCTGAATCATCTTCAACAAGGGGTGGATGGTAGTGCTGACAGACAGGAGCAAGCCAGGGTTTAGGCTCTGAGGTTCAGGGAAACCTGGACTTTCAATGATTTGGGAAGCATTAACCCAGGGACTCCATTCTCTACACTGGGGCTCCATTCTTTCCCAGCCATGGCCCTAACTGGCCTCAGTGGGAGGTGACCCATAGTTGGAGCTTTGCCATTCATAGAAGCTGGTTCTCAGCTCTCTCAGCAGTTGCACTGCTAGAGATGAAATCCTCTTTTTTCACAAGTAATGACACCCTCTGTACTCAGGCTTAGCTTTTAACCATTGACTAATTTATCTCAGATTTTCATTACCTTTTCCAAAGGTTGATTAAGCTCAGCAATAATCATGGAATTCTGTTTTCCTAGTGGACTATTTCCCCACTGTTCTCAAATCCCAATATACCGCATTTGTTGACATGCCTCTTTCCTCCAGAGCATCGTTGTTACTCATTGTCAAAGGACACTGCACTGACTCTTGTGCTAGGAGGTCTGTGCCTCACCAGGGGTTGGACCTCATGACCAGGTGGGTAACAGCTGATCCAGTGGAGAATTCTCTTGTGCCTCCTTTTTTGGACTCCTCTGGTCCCCATTCTCATATGTTAGGGTCCCTGGTTAGAGGACACTGGGATGGAGATTGTTAGGACACTGAAAAGATAAGAGGACACTAAGGAGTTTATTAGGGAGCATGCATGAGATCAACTCCTGCAGAATGGACTAAAGAAGCAGGGCTGGCACCGAAACCAAACTGTGATGCAATTGCAAAGAAGTTATTCGACAGGACTTTTGGAACTAGGATTGTCCTGTGGTCGAAAACTTGAGTCTTTATTCCCTTAACTTTTCAGCCCATGAAGGTGGCTTGCCCCTCAAGGGAAGCTTGATCTTGGGCAAGGCAGTGTTTTCAGCCCCAGGCCGATCCAGAGAGCACTGATTCTGATGGCACTCCTAGTAATTCTGCCACTGAGATTTTGACAGCACAATGGAGGCAGATGGCATTGACACGATGGCTTTAAAGGGATGAGGCACAGAACTGATAATATGTATGCCCAGTGAAAATGCCCTCCAATAGCCTAAAATGCCTTCATCATCCTGTTCTGATCAGTTTAATACTGTTTTGTTTTGTATGAATTCATCATGTGTGAAGATATGGATATATGATAGACAGTGAAGATCTCCTGTTGTCTTGCTTTAAAATCTCACTCTGTCTCTGTTTCTGTCTCTGTCTCTCTGTCTCTGTCTCTCTCTCTGTCTCTATCTCTTTGTACCGGGATGGAACTCAAGACCTTACGCTGGCCTGGCAGACACTTATGCCGCTAAGCTAAATCCCCAGCCCTAAAATCTGTGCCTTTTACTTTGTTTTCTTCTGATCTGCTTTGTTCTGTTTAGTTTTACACTCTAAAGAGTGTAATAAATTTTTAAAAATACCCTTCAATCATTAAAAAATACACCTTCAATAATGAAGGTGATAAGAGTATTTTCAGACCAAAAATCCATGAGAGCTGGCACTAAATCCATGAGAGCTGCCAAGAGCTGTGCACTAAAGGACTTGCCATGGGGTTTATAGGTGAAGGAACACAATGCTGAGAAGGTGAAAGATGCAGGAGAGTGAAGAGCAACAAAAATTGGCAAATATGTGGCTGAATCTAGAATAACACTGACTTCCTGAGACATTAATCATCACGTCTTGTATGATGAGAAAGTCAAGGATACAATAAAACCAGCATGTAAGAGTGGAGGGGCACCCCCCCAAAGAAAGTAATAAGCACTAAGGAGTAATGAAATCCAAGATGTGTAAATTTTGTTGTAAAAAAGAGAGGGGAAAAAAAAAAAAGAAAAAGAGCTCTAACGGATATAACAGCAAGTGTGTTTGGGGGTGTTAAATAGCTGACTTTATCAATGTTTTTGGAACATTGAACACAGCTGTTTGCAGTCTCCCTGTTTGAATGTCCACCTTGTGTTCTTTGATACTGTGATTTGAGGAACTATTTTCAGGAGGATAGTGTGTAATCTACTAGCAGGTGATTTCTTACTGTTATGTTTTTTTGTTTTGTTTTGTTTTGTTTTTTGTAGTTCTGTATTGCGTGTACCCTTACGCCGCTTTGGTTTGTTTTGTGTTTTTCTCTTTTTCCTCTTAAATTAAAAAAAAAAAAAAAAGGAGTGGAGGGGCAGTAAATAGAGTTAAATGGTCTAAGGTCCTTGCCTTGGCTTAGAGAAGAGAACAAGTAACAGTTGACACGAGACCTAAGTAGCTTAAGGCTGCGTTCTGTCACTTCTAAAGTAGCTATGGAAGGAAGAGGAAGAGTGTGCGCTGCTCTCAAAGAACGTGGAGGGAAAACGGAATAAAAGATTCTTGGTCTATGTAAAGAAGGTGAGGAAGGAGTGAAAAAGAAGGTAAAAAAGGTGGAACAACAAAGAGACACATTGCACACAATGCGAGGACAGAGAGGAACAAGGACAAGGACCCAAAGGGAATCCGGCCGGCACAAAACGAAGTGAAGTCTGGATAGCTATTCCAACCCTGGAAAGCACACTCTGAGGAAAACAGCACTATTTCAGACAGCACAAGTTGTTATGTAATTACACAAATTTTAATTCACCTGTGCACCTAGCCTTGACTCCTATCCTCCAAAGCAAAAATGATAGAAATACAAAAATCAATTAACACAGTAGAGATTCTAATATGTACCTCTATTTGACAGAATAATAACAACCAAAAACTCTAGAGAGAAAGAAATTTTGATCAACATTACCACTAAAGTTGACCTAATATTTGTGTCATGTCTTCTTGAATCTAACAAGTTAGTGATTATTCAATATATATTATTTTGCTGGGCACTAAGGAAAAAGAAAATACTATTAACCATGACACAATGATTTCTCACTATGAGAACAATGAGTGTAGCTATTCCACACTCATTGAGAAAGTGATTTCATAGTTAATCATGTTGGGTTTGTACACATTTAACAAGACTATAGGAGAAATGAGCAGGGTATTTCTAAAACACCTTTGATAATTCTTTACTTTGTGATCTATTTAAGACTCAAAGCCATCAATGGTCATGTTTTCCCAAGACTTTTTTGGCTTATTACTGCTTCCCCTTGGACTTTTCCAGATTTCAGGGATCTGGGGCTGGCTGGGACCATACTTAGACTTTCATCACTTCTGCCTCTCACATTTGACTGCAGACCAGGGGGAGCTGTTAGAAGTGCAGAGGCTCAGGTCCTGCGCCAGACCCACTGAGGTAGACTGTCTTTGAGAAAGATCCTTAGGCAATTTCTGTACACATTAAGCTTGAAAAATGCTCATCTGGAAAGATCGCCAAGAAAGAATGCTCAGTTCTCACTGGAAAGCAGAGACGCCTGGTAACCACAGGCCTTCCTCTCTGACCAGGAGGACAATGCCCTTTCTCTCCCAGCTCTCACCATCCTGCCAACCTGACTGCTTCAATGGCAGCTAGTATTTCCCTATTTTCTTGTTCTCTTCTTTTCTCATTTAGAAGCTGTCTCACTCTCGAAGAGGCAGAGCAGAAAAGACTATTCTCAGTCATGCAATCAGACACATTCATTTAGTTTTATTTGTCTCTAGAATAGAAATTCTTTCAATGTGGTAATGGCAAGTAACTTTAACACTGACGATGCTGTTGCAAAGGGCAGTTGTAACTAACCACATCAAGCTCCAAGACGAACAAACATTAAAGGTGGCTGTGTTGGGTTCTCAGGGAAACAGAACCTGTAGGATGGATTAGATGCGCATGTACATGGATGCAGACATAGATGTAGACATATGTGTATATTTCACATGTATGCATACATGTACATGTAGACATAGAAGTAGATGTATACATATATGAATATGGCTCAGGTGATTATGGAGGCTGAAGAGGTCTCTCCATCTGCTGTCTGTGAGATGCAGAGCCAGGAAAGACGTGGTGTGGCTGAAGCTGAGACTGAAGACCTGGAAACTAGTAGAGACTATTGCGTCAACCCCAGAAAGGAGCTGTAATATCTGTGGTCAACCAGGAAGGCAGGAAAACAAGGACGAATTCCTCCTTCCTCCACATTTTGCTCTATCCATGTCCCAGTGGATTGGATGCTGCACACAGGGAAGGTCTGTGTACCTTACTGCTTCTGCTCACTGTAATGCTGGCCTCATCTGGAAACACCTTCCTAGACATGCTCAGAAACAATATGGGCACCATGGCATGTTCCAGTAGACATGTAAAATTCACCATTGTGGTGCTTAAAAGACAGAGAGAAAAATCAGTTCAGACACCCTCCAGGAAGCCTCTTAGAGGCTTCAAAAGAGGAATTGATTAGCATGTCATTGCACCTGCTCAGTTTGTCATTTCACCAGATCACAATGGGCCTCTTAATGAGCTCCTGCAGACTTTGCTACCAGAATAGCAGCCTGAAAGGAGGAGCTGGACGGATGGCAACAGGCAAGCAAAAACATACTTGTACCTTCATGAGTTGGCTTCAGGACTCTTGGCCATGGATTCTACACGCAGTGCACATTCATTCCATCCACCAAAAAAGTGTACAGCATCGGGACACCACAGCTTTCTGTGGCCACTGCATTCAAGAAAGTGTCATAGAAAGCCATCCCTTCCCAAAGTTAGACTGTTGACATTGCCTTTTCTGTCATATCCCAACCTCAGCTTCTTGATGCACTGTTCACAACAAGCTCACCATCACCTGGAGGCTTCAGTTTACCTCCAAATTAATGGTTTCTCAGTATGAAACATGCATTTCCTATCTTTGAAAATTTCATTATAAACAAGACAGCTAATTTGTACAGTATGTGACTGGGTAGATTATGATCACTTAAAGAATGGTTTAGTAAATTTGAGAAGAGGAAGAAATAAAGGTTGTTTCTAAAACTCTTCACTACAAATTTAAACTTCTGTGAATCTCCTGTTAGAAAACGTACCTTCTTTTTTGACTTGCTTGACAAATAACAATCAGTAGCAAAATATTTCATTGTATGCTGTGAAACCTGTTTGCATATAGAAGTTAGGGGCCATCAGCTTCAAAGATGTGCAGAGCAGGTGACTGGGGAGCGTCCTGTGATCTCAGAGCCTGGGCAACACACCGCCCTCCTTCATGTTGGATTTCCACTGCCTTTCTGGTTTGCCAGAGGGAATCCCCTCCAGTTGAAGGAGCCCAAGCACCCACCACAGCTTGCTCGGGCAGGGTGCAATTCCCTGGAGAAACTCAGCCGCTAGGTTATCTTACCTAGGTTATTATAAGAATTAGACTGCAATGCTTTTCCAGTCTGCAGTCTTTGTCCCTTTCAAGGGTACAGTGGTAATCTTAGCAATCTATGTTATTTTCAATACTTCTTGAAGCTTAATAGAGACGAAACATTTATAAATAATGAGGCTGCAGAGGCAAACAAGAATGGCCTATTTCTTTTTCTGAGCCTGGGATTCAGCCAGTTTGGTGCTATTTTTATCTTGGTTTATGGCTGTGGGTTATTTTTGTTGCAGCTGATTTTTTGTGTGTACTCGGATATGAATAAAATGAAAGAATTTGGTTTTTTCTTAAGAGAACAGTCTGCTTTTTAGGTGAAATTTTTAAATATATGAAGTCCATGAACAGCAATACTAGATCAGGTCTCCTTGGTGATAGGAAGGGCCCTGGCTCCTGGCCTAAGCCTTTGTTGGTCACTATAGACCTTAACCTGCAAACCACGTGCTCAGATCGGGTAGTGAGAAAGACTGGAGATGCAGTCACAGTAGTCCAGCTAGAAACAACAGAGCTGAGGAAGTCACTCACTTTCACCCATTTAATTTTAAATGGCATCTTGGCCATTCCTCCTCCCATCATCCTGAGATAGGTAGAGAATCACACAACACAAAACCAGTCATGTCTGAGGCTCAGGTGAGAAGACAATGGGCTGGGGTCTCCCCACCTGACCATCAGCCACCTTCAGCCTACTCCAGCCTGATTCAGGGTTCATAAATATGTCTGCATGCCATGCATGTAATGAAGATCACAGTGAATTCTGGGACAGCGGTGAGTTCCTAAGATGACTCAGCACACTGTCAATCATTCCTAAGATGACTCAGCACTCTGTCAATCATTCCTAAGATGACTCAGCACTCTGTCAATCATTCCTAAGATGACTCAGCACTCTGTCAATCATTCCTGTCAGTCATACTTGGTGCACATCCTTTAAAATCAGAAAGCCTGGGTTTTCTGGGAGCTGTGCTTGTGCTGTGTGCCACAGTCTGTGCACACAGCTTTTGCTTCCTGGTCACCAGGCACCACTTTTCTGTTTGTGCCATATTTTTGTCGGCATAGACTTGCACTGAACACAAGCTCCCATGATCTTCTTTAGACTTAACCACTTTCCGCTTGCTATTAGTTGTAGGCTGGCAACCCTTGCTCATTGGACAGAAGATTTGCATTTTACCTGCTACTTTCATCACACAATAACAAGTAGCTCAGGTAATGTTTTAGGGAAATTTTCACGGACAGATTATTACTTGTATTTTCTTAGGATTGTGCACAATTTTGGGAATTTTTCTTTTAATTGAAGTCATTATAACTCTGAATACAGAGTCTGAGGAAGATTACACAGAAAAATAATAATCTCAGTTTATGCCTACTAATGCAAAAAATTTTAGACATATAAGCTGAGCACATTTATTGAAAATAAAATAAACTATGATTATGTAAGTTTATTCTAAGATGGCTCAATCTTTGGAAATTTCTATTGTATAATTTATAACTGTTATAAAACTTTAAACAATAGAATATCTTTGGAAACTAAGAGGCAATATACAAAATTTTACTTATCTTGATTTTTTAAAAAAAGGAATATTTTAATACACTAGGAATGTGTGGAAATGTCCTTAATTAAGATATTTATCAAAACCAAACATAGATATGCTTAATGATAAAATACATATCTTTCACATTTAGAAGAACTTTACAGGGATTTTACTGCCATAAGCACTTTTTGATACAATCTAACGCAGTATCTCTCAAATTTAGTTAATAAAGATGATTGAACAGAAACAGTTATCTTGCCTCAAAATCTGAATTTGCAGAGAGAGAGAGTACGTGAAGATATAATCCTCAAACACATGTTCCAGGGAATTATTTCTATCTTTTGAGATGTGATTAAAAAATGCAGCACAGTGAATGTTCAAATTTTAAAATTTATTACAGTAACAGACACACTGCCATTAATCTCCCTCACAGCACGCCCCTTCTCTTTAAAAACACGCCCCCCATCATTGTGGTCACTTTCCGAAGCAGTTCTGGGAGTCCTCTATTGTGAGCATGTTTAGCTGCATGCTGCTGTGGCTGCTTCAATATTATGAATCAATTGAACTTTCGCAGTTATCTTGACTTTGAAGAAGAGCCAGAAGTTAACTGGTGTCAGCTCTGCGGATGAAGACACAGTGCAGTGTTTCTATTAGACAGAAATTGCCTCACCAGAGTGCTGTGTGACACAGACCACTGCCATGATGAAGGATAAGAATGTTTACCCATTTCTCAGGCTGTTTTCTATCCACATCATCTCTTAAATGCTCTAAGACATCCTTGTAATATTCAAAATTCATTGCAGTTCTTCTGACTACAAACTCAGCTTGTGCAGTTCCATCAAGGTTGTAAACTACTACCAGTATCACTTAGACCTTAATAGACACACATTTTGCAAGGAGAACTAGGTGATTTCCCCTGAGAACTTGGAACCTCGGTTTCAGGATCATACCACAGAGCCAAGTTTCATTTCTTCAACAGCTGGAATCCGAAGCAGTAAAATGTCAAAGCTCCAGTGAAATGCATTGTTGGTGAGGCATGCTTTACAGCACACTTCAAAACGCACCTTTCCTCAGCTGTAGCTCATGACTGATGACACCAAACAAGTTGAAACTTGTCACATGCTATTACTAAGGCTGCATGTGCTGCTTCTCATAGGGAAGAACCCAGCCACTGGAAAATCAGTGGTGTTTGGCAGCAGCGTTTACCATATTGGTGGATTACAGCGTATATCAGCTGAGGAACTCAGACCTAAGATCTGTATGCCACTTCAGCCAAGGCTACTTTACAACAGAAGCTGAGTTCTCATCTCGTATCAGTGTTTTGATAGCTACGAGAAGCATCATAAAATCCTTTTTCAACTCCTTTCCTGAGCTATTCATACTACATTTTCTTCAAGTGTTTTTGTTTTTTGTTTTAGAGACTAATAATGATTAGTATGCTAGATATCACGGTCTTAATAGCAAAAATGTTACTCAGATTATATACAAAAAACTAAAAAAAAAATTAGACTCCCCTAAATAAAAGACCCAATCTAAAAAGGGCAACTGAAAGGAATAGACACTTCTTAGAAGAAGTACAAATAGCCAACAGAAATATGAGAAAATGTTCAATGTCCCACCATTTGTTTGACAGCTAGTGGTCTACTTGTAATACCCAACTGAACTTAATCAGCATGGTTCTGGGCTTGGAAGGCCTACCTGAGGGTTGTTGCCAACAGCATAAAAAAGAGAACTGGAGAGGAAAAGATGGGGCTGTTGGTTCTCCTGGAGGATCTTGTTGCTCTGGTTTTCCTGATAGGAATCTGGTTGTTCTCACCAGAGGAGCTTGGGACCTCACTGAGGTTGCTGCAGGATGGCTGCGGTTCACTCTGGGGAAGCTCTGGTGGTTACTTTGCTTGTCACTTCCTGGCGCCAGTGCAGAACCCTCATCCTGCTGGCACAGACTTTCTAGCACCACTGACTTTTGGGCCTTCCCGGTGCAGATCCTTTATACGGACTTGCATGAGACATTGTCGTAGGTGCCAGGTTTCTAGCTGGATGTGTGGTGAACATTGCCATGGGCTCAAGATCTTCAGGTGGACTCAAGCTACATCTCCAGCCGGGAACTGCTAAAGTTTGAGGCAGTATATGAACTATATTGGTAATCTTATATGTCAGTAAATCTACTAATTACTAAAGTATATTGTTTAACTACTCTGTCCAACAAGTTGGATTGTTAAGTATATTATATGCTGTAGGACACTGTCATGGAATCCAGGCCCTCAGCTGGATTCTTTGGGTCTCTAGTGCATGGACAGATCTCCTGTACTCTTTTGTATTTAATTCTTTGGGTATTTTAAATAATCCTTTAAATTGTGTGTCCTATATTAAGTTGTTTCCCTTGAAAACCTTGAATACAACACCACTAGAGAAATGAAGTTAAAACTACATTGATACACCACCTTTCCATAGAAAGACTAGCCATCATCAGAAATCAATAATAACAAATGCCAGAGTAGATGTGGGTAAAAAGAAACTTTTCTACCTTGTTGGAGATATAAGCTAGTGCAACCACCATGGAAATCAGTGAAGAGATTCCTCAAAAAAATTAAAAATGGAAATGAAATTTGATCTAGCTATCCCTCTTTTAAGTACCTTTCCCCCAAAAGCTAACATTTTCTTTTCTCATCTTAGTTATCCTGCTTGAGCACGCTTTGTGATTTTGAGATCTCTTGTTAGGGCTGTGGGTTCTGCACTTACATACAAATTGCTTGCCTCAATAGGCTGGGAGATTTTAGGTGTCTACTGTCCCAGATTATGTAACCTTTAAGCCTTCTTCCCACCTCCCTCAATCTCTAGATATATCGCATATGCTAAAGATGTTGCATGTCATATATGTAGGTTTGTTTCCCTCATTGTCTAAGTAGCATACAATTTAAGTTTTCTGAGAACTTTTGTCTAGAATATGTATTGAATTTCATCCAGTACTTTTTCTGTATCTACCAAGATGATTATATCAGGTTTTTAAAAATGTTTTTCTTGACAATGTGCCTAATTACATCAAACAATTTCTTTGTATGCTAAACTCAGCCATTACCGTCGATGAATTTCTGGGATAGCCCCTGTGTAGTCAAGATATAGTCCTGGTTTGATTTGTTGATATTTTTGTCAACAATTTTTATGTCTACCACACATGAGGGATGGGGACATCTGCAATTTTCTTGCAGTGTTTTTGTTTAGTTTTTTTTTTTTTTAAATCAAGGTTATGGTGACCTCATAAAATGAAGTCACTCCCTCTTCCTCCTCAAGTGTTCCCTCTTTTATCTCCGAAAGTAAATAGTTTTTGGATTCTAGCTATGTAATTTCCTTTTAGATTAAGGGTTTCTTGTAGTGTAATTTGCTGGAGGTAAATTTTCTCCCTAAAATGTCTTTTTTATTTTTGAAGGATGTAACAGAGTTAGCTGGAGGAGCAGATCCTGCCCTTCAGGAAGCCTCTGGGTCTTCCAGGAAGCTGGTTCTTAGCCACAGGAGACCATGGGTTGTTACAAAATGTCTTGCCTATCAGAAAAGTGAACCTGTCTAGCACGTGGTCATGAGTTCGATCCCCAGTACCGATAAAAAAAAAAGTGAACCTGTCTATAGAGAAGGGCATGGCTCATGGTGCCCACCCTCAGTATCCCATCTCCAGTGTCCACAAAAGTAATTCACATTAGTGTTTCTCCACAACTTATGTTTCTTTGTTTTCACTTTATACCCAGGGCTTGTTCCTGGGTATAGTCCACTACATTGGAATTCCAAAGATAATCCTTATTTAAAATCTTCTAGGTCACAATCCTGTCACCTAAGCTGTCAAGCTATGTTGGCTTGTCTAACAATTTAGTATACATACAGTAAAAGTAGACAGGGTTTCAAACCTATGATCAAGGCAAGACCCTTATCAAGACTGTGTTTGGTTCTTGAATGTCTCCCAGAGGTCTATGCAGTGAAGGCTTGGTCTCCTGCAGGGTGCAGGAGGCACACTGGTGGGAAGTTCTCAGTCTTCACATCACCTGGGTTCTGCTCTTGCCAAGGACCGTGGGATCCCAGGCTCCTGCTCTTTCTCTTTTGCTGTCTAGTGAACACAGAGACTGTTTGCTCAGGCATGTGCTTCCTGCTGTGAAGAGCTGGCACCATCAACAGAAGTCCAAAACTGTAAATCCATCCAGTTGTGGCCTGGAGTTCCAAAACTGTGAACCAAAAATCTTTTCTTTTGAAAAGTTAGTTATGGCAGGTATTTGATTATAGTGATAGAAAATAGAGATTTAGGAATGTTGCTTACTGAATTATTGGAGCAGATAGAGGCTGTAATAACATATTGCTGTGTTCACGAAGAATACCAGAAGAGCAGACTCTACAGTTTTGAAAATCAACTAGGAGTGCAAAATCCTTCATACAGTATACTCAGGGGCCCCAGATACCCAGGAGTGAAAGTATGTAGCAGTCTTATTTCTTAGCACAACATTCAGTAAAGGGATAGGGAGCACCTTCACTGGGCACACAAATCAGGAACCCCAACAGACAGGCTCAGCGTGTAAGCTCCTTCTCCATCAGCATAACATGTTCAACATTCCCGACACAAGAATTCTCACCAGTGTCTCAGACGAGCATCAGACGCTCCCTTCAGCCAAAAGCTCCGGGTGAATGACACCCTGTAGTGTCTTTCTGTTCCATGAAAAGTGACAGAACACGAAACAGCTGCTTCTCCCTGGCTTCTCCTTGTCCTTCTGCCACATTCACTCCTTTGGAGTCTGGCTTGCCTCAGTGATGCCCATGCCATCAAGCTTCACTGGAGTCACCTCCTTTCGGCAAGCTGCCCTTTCCCCCTTGTCCTCTGTCTCCAAAGTTGTGGCAGCCCTGAGCCTAGTGGCTGAGTAGGAGACTGTCTCTACTCACTCTCCGCCTCCACAAACTTGCCCTTGCTCCTATCAGCCTGTCTAGAGGATGAAGCATTCAGTGCCATCTACCCAATGGGTTATTCCATTTCTTTATTGGACTTGAAAATGTTGGCCCTAAAATAATAAATTTTATTTTAAAAATGTAAGCATTGTGTATGAAAAACTTGCCAATTACAGTACATCTGTGCTACCTTGCCAAGTGTAAGTGGTCTGATTTAACCTTTTCTCGGTGATTCCTAGAGGCTGGGGCCCAACACACTGGCAGCCCCACTGTGTAAGTCATTTCAGCCTTACACTTCCTTCCCTGGACCTGGTCCTTTGCAGCTCACCTTTGCCAGGGCAAGCAGTGGAAGTGATGCTTCATCACATCTTGCTCCAATCCGTATGAAAGTCTTGAATGTCTGCATTTAGGTCTAAAGGAAGCCAGCAGCTTTACAGAAATTCCAAGTGGCCTAGGACTGCCATGATATACAGCCTGCCCTGGCCACTTGGAGAAGTCAGCCAGAGAGAAACTCAAATCCTGAGTCAGTAGCCCCAGATAGGCGGTGGCCAACAACAAACAACAATAGGCCAACTCTGTGAGCAGGGTTATCTGAGAGGTGGCTCATCCCTTTTCCCTGGAGCTGCCCCACCAGTGTCAAGTGGAGGACCACACTGTCCCCAAGAGGCCCTGCCAAGTCACAGTATCATGAACAAATTGAATTGTAAAATCACAAACAAATTAATATTTGTTCATGTTTAAGGTGCTACTTTTCAGATGGTTTATTTTTTTTTTTAAAGAGCAGAATATATTTATTTCTTTAGTTTTTTGGACTGGGGAATCAAACTCATGACCTCATACTTGCCAGGCAAGTGCTTGTGCTGCTGAGCTAAATCCCCAGCCCTATGGGATATATTTATTAAGAGAAAGAAAGCTTCTGTCTGAAGAGAGACAGAAGGGGTCCCAAGTGCATTGTCAAAGACTGTCTTTTCTAGGGGTTTTTATAGAGTAAAACCATGAGGTAAGCTGGGTCCAAGGTGGGGAAAACACGGAACTTGCAAAGTGGACATGAAGTGCAGCAGAACTGTGGTCAACCGGCAAGATTAATTGTCCAGGTACATTGACCAAACAGGGACAAACGGGGAAGTGAGTCACATAGCAAGCGGGCATGCTTAAAGAGCAGTGACTCTTCCTGTAGGGGCTGGGATGGGGACTCCTGGCTTCCTCAAGGTGATCCACACCTATTTAGAATATCAGTCCCTGATGTGGGTGTATTTGCTTTGCCTTTTGTCTTGAGATCTGGCCCACAGTAGGAGGTACCTGTATCTTCCAAGGCCACAAGACATTTGGTCTTCTGTACTGGCTCCTCTGAGTCAGCCCTGTTTGACTGCCTGTGATATTTCTAATTAAGTCAGCTGCCTGTAACATCCCCTTCTCTGAAGAAGCACCCTAAACTGCCATAAGGGATTAATGGATGATGACTGATCTGGCTTCTTCAGGCCGAAGGGGGTTGTATTGTTGATTGGCAGTTAGGTACTCTGCAGAGGTTCTGTTTAGAGGCCCTCAGTAGGCACCAGGTATTTTTATCTTGGGTAGATATACAGCTTTAAGTCTAGAGGAGACAAAGACAAAGAAACAAGTATGAAAGGATCAAATAATAGAACTATTAGGATAACTGTGAGTACAGTTAACAAAGATTTCCATCACAGAGAGGATAAGATAAGGTTTAGGGATTTTTAGAGTCTGACATGTCACTGTTTTGTCTAACATCTTGAACAGTTGTTGAGATACTAGCAGAAAGATTAGGAATGTATACATGTTTATATTTTACAATTGCATAAGTACTTCCTGTGCTGTTAGAATGTGTAATGTCATCCAATTCCGAGGATTGTCTGTTTTACTAATTTTACCTTTTTTATTTAGGAGGGAGACCAGGTGCTGTGTCACATAAGGCCTGCTGAGTTCAGTATGGTTTCTTACATAGCACCTCTAACTGAAAGATGACTTCAGGAGCATCAGTGTGGAGCTGCATGGATGTTATTGTGGTGGCAGTTACCAGGGTACTGTTAAGTCTCATGGGTACAGTCCTTGTGTGTCACAAAGAAAGAATTGGACGAGTCACATAGATCCAGGAGAACAAGCAAGCAGCATTTATCAGATGTATCTGACAGCTCCTGCTGAGCCAGGTCTTCTGGGTGAGCTGAACATGTCCTTTCCCATAATGCACTTTGTTATAGTTTTATCCATAAGGTGCAACCCTTATGGATGAGTAGATAATGAGCAAGTCATGATCAAAGGTTACTTTCGGGTGTTTCTGTACCTGTGCTGAGATGTGGATTTCCCCAGGAACTGATTATGGGATGCTTCTTAGCTGTGGGTATTGCTGGGGAGTAGATGGGTCTCTGCATAGGACTAGGACCCTTAATGATAGGTGAGGAGGTGGCTGTTAGTCCATGATTGACAGAAAGGCTTGCTTTGGTCCACGCTGCCACTATGCTACTGGAATTGCATCAACTGTTGAGAGGGTCTACAGGGTCACATGATAGCATCAGAACTTCTTTGATTTGCTGTGTGTATGTGTGTGTGTTACTAAGGACTTGAATCCTGGGCCTTTGCACTGAGCTATGTCCCCAGTTTTCTCTGCCCCCTTTTCTTTAAATTTTGAGACAGGGTCTTGCTGAGTTGTGAAATTGCCCAAAGTGGGCTAGATCTTGGAATCCTCCTACCTCAGCCTCTATGAGGGTTGAGATTATAGGTGTACACCACCACACCCAGCTTGTAGTTTGCTTTTTCTGGTTTTCTTCTTCTGTCTTTCTCAGTCAGCTAGTACTTCTCACTGACGTTGGATGCTCTCTCCGAGAAGGGCCCTGACTCTTCACAAGAGCTGGTAGTTAGGAGTGAGAAAGTAGGAAGAAAATGAGAAGAAAGCAAGAGAGTGGATGACTGCTTTTGAATACTGCAGAGGTGATTTGGTAAGCCTAAAAGAGGCATAAGTGAACCAATGAACAGCCTGGGAACAGCCATATCCTGGTTACCTACATGGTAAGCTGAGAGGGAAAAGATAGGATATGAAATTTCATTCAGTTCATGCTTAATTAGAAACAGTTCAAAATGTGCTTAGGATGAATTTTATTGAAGTTCTCAATAAATGACTAGTACAGTTTTGTCTACTCAGAAGCTTAAAGGTTCTTTTTAGCTCTATAAATTCCTTTGTCCCTCTTTGGGTTACTTGTTATTAGAACACCCTGAGTTAGTAGTCTAGATGATTACGCAGTCCTGACAAAAATCTATGAGTATAGCATTTTCCCTCAGTAGTGTAGTGGTGTCCAGAAGCTTCTCTTGGAATTCTCCAGAAATTTCAGCCCTCAAGTATAGTGTGAACATCATCCATAAATACTGTTATTCTCTAAGCCAAATATTCCATCATTGTCAGGATTTAAGAGCTTAATTGCTATGTAAAACTACTTTCCAGACTCTTACCTATTTCTCACCCAAGGATTGTTCATCAAAGATAAATGAAAGCTAAAAGTATGGGTCACAAGTGTGTGCTTCTTTGGTGTGGACTCAGTCACTGTGGCCATGGCTTCCTACCCTCCCCACATAGGTTTTGACGTCTTTTCAACTGTAGTTGCACATTGGACGTCTGCACAGAGGAAGATATCTATGACCACAAGTCTTAGAA
The DNA here is from genome assembly GCF_034190915.1 of Cavia porcellus. Lineage (NCBI taxonomy): Eukaryota > Metazoa > Chordata > Mammalia > Rodentia > Caviidae > Cavia > Cavia porcellus. Next base: position 15,395,376 of record NW_026947500.1, on the reverse strand, counting down.
TTTACTCAAGTAGATGGAAAAAAGCTTGGGGCCATTAATTCATAGGCCATAGTGCCTATTGCATCTAAGCAAGGCCTTGTGATAAACCTGCTAATAACTTGCCCTCTACTTCTGAGGCAGCCAAAGATCATGTAGTGCAGTTGGCCACTTGGCATTGCCTTTGGCCTCCTTGTATATTATTTGCTTTTCATGACCTCAGCATTTTTGAAGAGTCTGGGCCAGTTATCTTGTAAAATGTTCTGCTGCTTGGATTTTTCTACTTGTTTCTCTTGATTGGATGAAAGTTAAACAGTTCTAAGAAGAAAGTCTTCTTCCTCTTTTATTCTTGGTTTATCTGTGACTGAGCAGTGATGACCTGATCTCTCCTGAGCAGATCCTTTTCCTCTTTTTTAAGAAGCCATATGTAGTGGATTGGTAGCTGGTGGTCAACCTCAAACACCAGCTAAACTGAATCAACATGGTGCTGAGCATGGATGGCCCACCTGAGGACAGTTGTCAGCATAAAAAGGAGAGGAAGAGTAGCATTGTGGGTCCTCCTGAGTGTGGTAGTTTGGAGTCACTGGTTCTGCTGGAGGAGCCTGTTATCCTGGCTCCCCAATATGAATTCAACTATTATCATTAGAGGAGTGCAGGACTTTCTTGCTGAGATGGCTATGACTCACTTTAAAGGAGCTTTGGTCCTTACTTTGAGCACACTTTCTGGCTCTAGAGGGGAAGGTGTGTGCTGTTTAATCTCCAGGAGAAGCTTGTTGTGCTGGCTTCCTGATATGTACTCAGCTGTACTCTTCATTTATTCAGCTGGAGGAGATCTGGACCTCATCATTGCTGAGGATGGCTGTGGTACTTTTCAGGGGAGCCCTGGTCCTTATTTTGAGTGTCACTTCTTGGCTCCAGTGCAGAACCCTCAACCTATTGGCACAGATCCTTCACCCTGCTGGCACAGACTTTCTAGCTTCCACTGCTAACCTTTAGGCCCTCCTAGTACAGATCCACAAAATAGTCTTGTATGAGTCATTGTCATGGGCTCTAGATTTTCAGTTGATCTTATGCAGGTGATTGTAATGGAATCCAGGCCCTCGGCTGAATTTTCTAGGTCTTTAGTGTTGTGGACAGATTTCCTGCACTTTCTTTGTATTTATCTCCTTGGGTGATCATCATAAAATAATACTATAAATGACATGTCCCGTATGTAATTGTTCTCCTCGCAACCCTTGACTACAACAAAAATTCGTACCAGGAGTGAGGCCATTTCTGTGACTAACCTGACCATGTAGTTTAAGAGCTTTGGGGAATGGCTTGTGGGAAGAATTTGGAAAGGTTTGGAGATGTCACCTGAAAGAGTAGCTCTGGAATGGCTTAGACTGTTCTTTATGGGATGTTTTGGTCAGAGCTCAGAAGACCAAAAAACCAGTAAAAATCAGGCTCAGGAGGTTTCTTTTGGGAAGAAAGACTACACTGGTTGTTGGAATCCAGATGATGTGTGTTATAACTTGGCAGGAAGTTTGTCTGCATTTTGCTCATGTCGAGACTGCTTGAAACAGATTAAGGGTGATATATTAAGCAATCTGATAACAAGGCAGTTGAATGTTAAGGCTGTGGCAAGGCTATTGTTTTGGGCTTTTACCCAGATTTATGTCATGAATCAAGAGCAAAGAACCCAGCAAGATGATTTAAAATGTGAGTTTGGTCAGAAAGCTGTGAACTGTAAAGATAGAGCTGAGATCTCGATTGCTGAGAAGGACTAAAGAATAGAAAAGATGGCCTGGCGCATCATGGAAAGTGGTGGGTCTCGACCCTTTGCAGCCTCAAACCAGCAAAAGTGAAAGACTTTGCTTTGAGGAGGAAGTCGCAGAGCACCATGTCCAAGAGTGGCAGCAGTCTCAGTATTTTCCAGAACAGCAGCAGAGGCCACATGAGGTTCCAAAATAGCAGCACTCACATCAGGTTCCAGAATGGTGATGACATAGAGACTTTGTTCTCAAGAATCAGTTCAGAGTGCCCAGTGATCCAAGCACTTGGTCCCTACAGCCAAGAGAGAGGAAAGCCTGGCTACTGTTCCAGCTGGCAGCAGACCTTGGAAGCATTTTCATAGTGCTAGTTTTAAGTGCATGCAGAATGTGCAAGTTCTAAGGTTAAAAAGGCTTCCACCCTAAATTTAGAAGGCCTCGGAGGCCAGGTAGTGTGCTCCTGAGAGTGCAGTATGTGAAGCTGTATGAAGCCAAAAATACAGTGAAGAACCCGGAAGTTTGGAAAAGCCAAGTGTGTGGATTATAAGGAAAGCTGTAAGGAGGGAGCAAAACCAGAACAAGAGAGAAGCTCTGAGAGCTACAACTTCTGGAAGTGCTGTAGAGATGGAGTCATTTAAGCCTTTTGGCACTCACAATCAGATCGTGTTGCATGTTCTACATGGAACTATAGGACTTAATGTTTGCTCTGATGGATTTTGGACTTGCTTTGGTGCCAATCCTTTGTATCCCCCCTGTTTGTAGCTTTTGGAGTGGAAATTTTAATCTTATGCCATTGAATGTTGAAACTATTTAACTATCTTTTCATTTGTACAGAGATCATAGCTAAGAGTTCGCCTTAAATCTCAGAGGAGATTTTGGATGTGGTCCTTTCAGCAATGCTGAAGCTGTTAAGAATCTGGCAACTCTTGGAGATGGACTAAATATCTTTCCCATTAAGGATGTGCATGAGTCTTTGGAAGGCTAGGGATGAAATGTTATGATTTGGGTCTGGATGTCCCCCCAAAGCCTCATGCAGTCATGAGGGCGGGCTAGAAGTGTTTGTGAATGACTCAGGGTCCAATGCTGGGATCATAGGTGTGAGTGCCATGCCTAAGTGAGTGTGGCTTACATACAATATAAGGGACAGAAAGAGTCTTCTCTCCATGCTCCTCCACTTTTGCTTTTGTTGCTTGTGCTGTTTTCCTCTACATTGAACTGTTACCCTCTGCCATGTGCCACTTTGCCTTGGAGCCAGCTGATTATGGACTAAAACCTCCACAAACTATGAACTAAATAAAGCTTTCATTCCTTCATTTTGGGTATTGAGTATTTTGTCTAAGCAATGAGAAAAAGTAACCAAGACACTGTGGAGTAGTGCTTTGAGAGTGTCCCTCTTGGTGTGGTTTAGACCTAAAGGACCCCAAGGCCTCATGTATTTGGAAGATGAGTTATAATATTGTAATAGTCCTGTGTGCTATGTGTAGAGGGTCAACTTGGTTGTTTTAGATTCATTTTTCAAACTTGGTCACTCTAAAAGCAGTGATTGTTTTTCCAAGTCTAGTTTTACAATTACTTTAAATTCCTTCATCAACATCTTAAATTGTTTCCTTCCCTCCCATTTGTCAGATGTGATTAGGGAGGACTTTATCATAACTTTTATTTTATTTTACTTATTACAAAAATAATACATTTTTAACTTTTTAAATAAAACTCTACAAATTAGAGAAAATATAATTTTACTGTGTAGAGCATTTGCAAAACAAATTAAATCATTTTGATACTGTTATTGCAGTTCTAGAGATTAGTCACAGAATAATATAAATTTTGCATAGTTTCTCCTTAAGCTTTGAAATTTACTCCCCCAGAAAACCTCTAAAACTATTTTGAGCAATTTCAGAATCATTTGAATAAGTTTATGAGTTCTCATAGTAATGCTGTAGAAGATAACATGCTTTCAAGTGCATCAATATCATTGTATAGCTGTTTTCCTTTCCAGGGTTCATTTGCCCCTGACAGGTATAATTACACAGTGCTAGCATGAGAATAACTAAGATTGAGCATTCCATTTAAATGAAACAAATTTACTTGCATGCCAACTGAAAATATGCTCATGGGATAAAATGTGTTATCCTTGAAATCTATACAAAACAAAAAAGAAACTTTAAGACAAATAGGTTTTAAATTGTGGAACAGTGATGCCAACACTTACTAAAACCAGGTGTGTTAGTGTATTCCTGTAGTCCCAGGAACCCAGGAGGCTACCAAGAGAATAGCAAGTTCATGACTAGCTGGATAGTTTAATGAAAATTTGTCTCAAAAGAAAATAAAATATGAGTAAAAGCTGAGAATATAATTCAGTGATACACTTACTTAGAAATACCCAGCACTGCAAATAAAAAGCTTATTTAACTGTTAGAATTTGGTAAGATGTATTTTCATAACATGCTTAATAAATATTTTCAGTATATTTCAAATCAGTGATAATTCAGTAAATGATTTAATTATGTGAACTCTAGACACTCAATTTAGTTTAAATCAAATCCTGTTATGTGGAACATGCATAAAATTAGTAGTTAAATAAAAACTGATTCTGTTAATTAATGGACATAGAGATTTTTAGCCAGTGTTGTGATGGTGTTTCCATTACTATAGCTAGTAAAAGGTTTGTTATTGTAGTTGGTTGGACTATTCATGTCACTTTTTCAGTTTGAATTTGCAAGACCCTACTTTACTCCTAGTGGCCTACTTCCTTTTGGAATCTGCCTATAATTTCAACAGCTTAGGTGGTGGCAGGGCAGCAGGACAAGACTTCTTCACCAGGACCACATGGATCAACGCTGTCTACGGATTTAGTTTGACCCATGTAGGTCAACTGAGAGTAGAAGTGCAATAAACATGCACAAATAACACGATTGTTGTGTTATTATATAGTGTTACTTTTGCAGCATTCCAGCCACTGGATTTGATTCTTATTAGCTAGATAGTTTAGCACACACTTCATTTAATCTGATCTAATTCATAAGAGTTATTATAATTAGTTGATACAGATGGGAGTAGTGAAGCTCAAGAGATTAAGTAGCATGTTGATGATTCCCAGAGAGGATATAGTAACAGTGCATCTCCGGATGACAAGGTTTCCTAGGTAGAAGTAGACCTTTCCCTAAGAAATTGCAATTATGTTTCATTCCACTTGATTTTCCTTATTGCAAACACTGCGGAAGAGCCTGTTTTGTCTGTGCATGATGGTGGTATCATTCCTCCCACTGCTGCACATTAGGGGTAACAGCTGTGTTGGTACCCAGACCACTGCAGGCTCTCCTCCTGTCCACTGCTTTGTAAACAGGGCTGGGGAAGCCAAAGAGTGAGCTTTCCAGCTTTTCTTAAACCTGGGTGTGAGTGTAAAGCAATGCCAGCTGCAGCCAAATTGGCTGGGAGCAGAAGGCAAAAGTTTACTCCTCTGACAGCATCAAAAATATGCCATTTGCTAGTATAAAGAGAGAAACCTGAGCAAGCTTCCGGCCCTCAGGATGGCAGAAGGGAAGTTGGGTGGGTTTGGTCCTTGACAATGTCTCAAATGACTACACAACAAAGGGACTGTCCAGTCTGCAGAAATCTTGGTATAGAAGGCAAATGAGATTCCAAGTTTTAAACTGCTATTCCCCAATTGTGGCCCTGGGGTCAGCAATGACACTACCCAGAGCATGTGAGAAATTCAAGGTCAGCATTTTCACGCTAATCACATGGCTGGTGATGCACACACACATGGAGCAAATGGAGCACTGAACACTGTATGTGATGTGTGGGGCAGATGTGGTCAGTTGATGGCCTGGTGCTGTGTTAGCTCCGCAGCATGCTGGGACTCCCTAGTGTGGTATCAGAAGTGTCTTTCGTCTAACTGTACAGTACTTACTGGACCCCTTTCCTCAGGTGACAAGTATGTTTTTTTTTTTTTATCAAGGTTAACAGATTTCACGGCCCAGGGAACACAGGCAGGAAGGCTTTTTGGAAAACTCCAGTATGGTCTCCTAATCTCAAGGCTTCACCTCAAGCTTCTCCTGCCGTGGAGCTAAGCTACCTGTTCGTTGTGGTTCCAAAGACATTTTCTTTTTAAAAATAAGCTTTGTATCCAGTTTTCCATTTCAATCTCCAAAATATTTTATTTTTAAAGACACATTTTAATAGAATATGAAAAAGATAAGCAACTGCCTTAAAATTATCAAGGTTGGCCTAATTATTAAGGAAGGCTGGCCTCTTAATATAGGAATAGAAATATTTAGCTGCTATTTTCTCTCATTTTAACTCTCTTTAGCACATTAAATAAAGGCTGGTAGGCATATATAAATGGATGGCTTCATCATGTTTGTGCATGCATGCACTCGAAAAATGATCTTAAGAGATCATACATCCCTATGCTTTTGAATAATGATTTAAAGTTCACCCTAATTATTAGCATTTAATGTTATATAACTAGCAGAAGTAGAGAATGTGAAGATACTTCCCAGTTTCCAGAGTACAAATTTCCATCATGGGAACTATGTTGACAAAGTTTTAGTGAATGAGAATTCTTTTCCTTCTTTTTGGATGTGAAATTGGCCTTTCTGATCCTCAAACAAATGATTATTTACTTTCCACATGTCCACTTTTTAAGAAGTTCCATACAGTGGAAGACAAAGCTATGACTGAATACAGTTTGAATTAGATGACTATTAGCTGACTAATTCCCTAAACTCTTTCTGGATTTTCCCTTTTATGGTTAGTAGCTTCAAAAGGTGTCCACAGAAAATTTCACTCTGAAGCCTTTCCCCACCCCTTGCAGCCCCCTCTTCCCTTGAGAAGTAGAAATTCAAGGGTTAGTCAGGGAACCCAGAAAAATGAACCCACTGGGCCCTGCTGCCTGTTCACCAGCAAGGAATGTGCTTGTGCTTATGCAGCTGAGGCTGGACTGAAGGAATTCTCATAAACCACCAAATGCATTACATCAACGTGTCGTCTTAACCCCATGGTAATTTTCCTAAACACAACTAGCTCATGGGTTTCAGTATATTATCTTCTCTTGTCATTGCAAAAAAGTCTCCAAATGTTTATGTTCCTGCCAGCTGTACTGAAACAGTCAATTAGCCAATGTGCAATACCGAGGAGAAAGAACTGCATTACCTGCCAAGCAAAAAGGACAAGATGAAAAACACAGCCAACAAGCAAAAGCACCTTAGACTGCTCTGAAACCCATACCCTGGAGCAGCTGTTGGTCCCTTTGTTTATGTGTCTTCGCGATTGTTGGGGTGAGTGTGGAGGACACTTGGGTGTGTAAATAGAGTAGGCAAAATATATAGAAAGATCTGAGTCTCCTTCCAAACATCGTGTGACAAAAGTGTTCGCCCTTGATCCTCCAAAATTAGAAGGAGCTAAGCAGCAGCTCCGAGTTGGGGTGCAGGACCTGAGAGAATTAAGATGTGACAGTCTGCATGTGCTTAGCACCTTAGATGTTGGACTTACATAGCTCTTTGAAAAAGTAGATTTTGGAGAGAACAGGGGAGCCCTGTGGAGAAAAAAATCACTAGAGAAAACTCGTGCTGTGTTTTCTCACAATCAACTTTCTGGGTGACTTGTCTTTCTCTGTAGGCGCTGCCCTCCTCATCCTGTACAATCTCAACCTGGCTGGCCTCTCTTCTGAGCCACATCCAGATGTACATATCACAGCACTTGTGGGACGTCTCCTTAGGAGTCACCCATCGTACCTCCCAGTGGCAGTGCCCACACACAGCCTCTCTGTTCAGCCTGTTGTCTTCTTCCAGTGCAGGATAGAAATTGGTTGGCTACTCTGTGGCCTGGCTCTTTCCCTGTGAGCCCGTGTCAACCCTGAGCTGGCTTTCATCCTGCTATGTCACCACCCAGATCAGGCGAGGACAGCCTCGTTGGCGCTGCTGCCCCTGATCGCAACCTAGGTTGGGCAGGCAGAGGTATGCAAAACTCATTGAGGGGTCAACCTTCTAATGGGAAGAAGGGAGCAGAATGAAGTAGAGTTGCAACCCGTGTGCCAAGTCCCTGGGCCAGCATTTAAATCCGAGTGCTGAAGTGACAATTCTAAGCTGCAGAAGTGTGTGAGTGCAGCCTGTCAGGATCAGCTGATTCGCTCCTGAGCACCTCCCCGACAGCCTGCAGTGCTCTTGTGCTGGCTATTCTCATTACTCTATCTCTTTAAATTGCCTTCATCTTTTTGCTCCTCCACTCGGCTTCCTCTAAGCTTTCCTGGTCCCTGCCTCAGGTGTCACCTGGCCAGAAACTTCAGGAGAGGTACAAGGATATCAGCAGAGAGCAGGCTGCCCTCACACCTCCCTCTGACTGCCTTACCCCTGAAGCCCACCCTGTCTTTAACGCAGGGCTTTGTGGTCTGTGCGTGCCAGCCAAGAAGCACTTTCTGGATGAATACTGAAAAAGCAGTGTGCTTATGGTGTCTGTGGCCTGGGACTGACATTTCCTGCTGCACCTGGCACATGTTTGATTTTGATGAGATAACATATTTCCCCAGTTTCCCTCAGTCCTCTCATTGATAAATAGGGGGCAAGAAGTATTCCTTCTCTGAATCTAGTGACAGTCCACATCCCAGTATCAATATTTATGGTACACTTAGAAGTGTCACCCAAGCATAATTTTTTTTAAGAAAGGAAAAATGAAAGAAGTCAAAGAGCCACAATTTGCACAGCTCATACCAGGTGACAGGCACCCTTTCTTTGATCCTTGCAAACATCCCCATGTAGCCGCAAAGTCATTCACCGAAGAGTATATAGCTCACACATGATGGGGACAGAATTTATTATTATTATTATTATTATTATTATTATGGAGAAAAAGAAAAAAAACAGAAATAGGGCACAAGTTATACAGAATTTCAGAAAAAATAAACAATAGGAAATCACTAGTTAATAGATTACGTACTGTTATCTTAGAAATAGTTGTTTAAGTTACAAAATTAAAGCATATAAAGTGGACTTTCAAACACTGAGACTAGAAACAGTTTTGTTCAATGATCCAACAAAACTCAGTAATATGGTTATCTATCTTATACCCTTAAACATATATGTGGTTATATTCTTTAGAGCACTTGCTTTTCCTTACTTTTGTACAATGACAATTACACATTTTGGGTTTTATTACTCCCACAGTTCTTATTACTTTTTTGGAAGAGAGTAAAACCAAGTGTGACATAACAGAACAGAGTCAGTCAAATAAGAAGGATGAACATAATAGATAATGTAAAAACAAAATACTAGGTGATCAACAATGGTTACCATACTGCCTCTTGCTATCTTAAAAAGAATTGCCTATATCATCAGTTATAATAAAATTGAACAAAACAGTAAAGAATAAAACCAAAACATTAGAGACATTACAGGGCTTTAAAAGAAGATAATAGTCAACCAGAATGGGCGTCGTAATGAATCTTATTGTCTTTACAGTTGTTGCCTATACTTTCAAACTTGGTACTATCAAGCAAAACAGAATAGAGGAAAATCAGTCAAAACAAGACGGTGAGAGCAATACAGGGTTTCAAATCAAGTTAATAGGAAATCAAAGTGGGTTACTATAATATATCCTGCTATTTTTTATTTATTTTTCCCTTAATTAAAAGGATAAAAATGAAAAAGTAAATAATAAAAAACGGAGATTGAGATAAAAGAGGGCATAACAATAAAACAGTGCAGGTCAAAGCATAACCATTTAAGCAAAATAGTGTTTCACCACAAGACATCCCGACATAAAAGTAGTTACCATAGTGTCTCTTTCCTTGAAATCTTTGAGTAGCACCAAACATATCAAGAATGTAAAACCACCCAAGAGAATGACAGCATTACAGGGTATTTAGAACCAACTATCAGAAAATGAACAATGGTTTCTGTATAATCTCCTTGACTATAAAAGTTTTTGCTTATATTATCACATATAATAAAATCCATTAAGATACAACCTGTTAAGACTGATGAAGACAGAAGAATAAAAGCTTGATGGGGACAGAATTTGAACCCAGGCAGTGTGGCTCCAGAGGATATAGGCTGAGAATCATAATGAAAGCTCACATGGCCCGAGAGGTGACTAAATGCTAAATTCTGTGATAAACAGTTTATGACTACCTCATTCTATATACTTGCTACACCTCTATCTCATGGATAGCGTTATTCCCACTAATCAGTTGAGCAAACGCAGCAAACAGAAAACAGAGACGTGTCTTCATCTGGGTGGTGATCTGTGCTGAATCCCAAGTCTGCCTTAGGTTAGCGCTCATGCTCTGACTCACCAGGGAAAGGGAACAGGACAATGACACTGAAGCCATAGGGCCAGGATGTGCACACGAGAAGTTAAGTCAAGGTCTACAGCAACTTTCTTGTCATTTTCTTGTCTCTGGAACAAAATATCCAATACCCACAATTTAAAGGAGAAGCTTATTTTGGCTTGTGGTTTTTACAGTGTTCCATCCATTGTTGGCTGCTCCAAGACAGGAAGACAGGGTGGGAGGGCCTGAAGGAAGAGAGCTGCTCTTGTCATGGTGACCAAGAAGCAGAGAGAAAAGGGAAGAGATGGAGAAGGTGATGCACTTTCCAGGATCACACCCCCAGAGACCTGCCTCCAGTCAGGCATGCCCCTCCTGACAGCAAGTCTTCTATAAAGCCCTCATGCTCCAATCATCTTACCAAAGCCCCTGCTCTGAACAAATGGGGCTTTGGGGAGAATTCTAGATCTAAGTCGTTGCAGTGACCATGACCGGGTTGCTATTTTGACTCTGAACCGGAAGTACTGAATGGTCCTCAAGCCTCAGTAAAATAACGAACCTCCAAAATATAGAGCTAGAGCAGGGACAGATGGGAAGTAGGGTTGTCTGCCAGGTCCTCTGATGTTTAGAGAAGGGGTATAGGCAGACGGGGGAACCCTGAAGAGATCTGTGAAGGTTTGTAAGTCCTACTAGCTTCAGCATGCCGAGTTGCCATCCTGCAGTTCTCTTGTTTGTAAAGAGTTTGTAGTCTAAAATTTCTTCCCTTTATTTGGCAGTGCTGTTTGATGGTTGTCGCTTCGTAGACTCTGGCGATGCATTTGTGGTCAAAATACAGAGTAGAATACTGTGATTCTCAATGCACTCCATCAGGAGCCATGTGGAGTCCAAAGTTGTTGATGTTAACCTTAATTGCAAGTGATAGCAGAGGCTCCCAGGTTCCCCACTGTAGAGAGACTGTTTTAGTCTTCACAGTCTATTAAGAGCTCTGTGCCTCCAGGTGTACTGAGGCAAGGTAAATACAGTAGCCCACCCATGGGGATACATTCAGAGATCCTGGTGGGTGCCTGAAACTACAGATCATGCTGAACTCTACATATACCATGCTCATCCCTGTATTACCATTTTTACTTAAAGGAAATGATTTACAGCTTTTTTTTGGCACTGAAAAAAGGCCAACATAATTACTGTTACTTTTTGAGTTAATTATGAGGAAAACAAGATATAAGGATTGCTTTACCACAATGGTAGACTGGATTCTCCCTCTTCCTCTGGTACTGGGGATGGAATCCAGGGATTTGCACATGGAAAGCAAATACCATATTACTGTGCTGCATCCCTAACCTCAAATTTAATACCTTAGATGGCACTAAGTAACTAATGAGCAGGGGGACATACAGCATGGGTACTCTGGAAGGAGGATGATTCCTATCTTGAGTACAGCAGAACATGATGGCATGAGATTTTATAATGCTACTCAAAACAGTGCCCAATTAAAAACCTGTGGATTTTTTGTTTCTGGAATTTTCCATGTGTTATTTTCAGTCATTGATCTTGGGTAAACCAAACCACCAAAAGCAAAAACTCAAATAAGAAGAACTGCACATTTTATTTTTCATCAAACTTACACTTATTAGTTTTTGAATTAATTAGAAATAATCTGAATCAATTGAAAATAATCTGAACTACTCATCTCACTGACACTGTCAATGGATGATTTTCTAATTCTTTCTTTAAAATCCAGCTGTTAAATATTTACACAGTAAATGAGTTTTCATTCTCAAAAATCCTAATCTTGTGAAAACTGAGGAATTGTTTCAGATTAAACGAGACTAAAGAAATATAACAATCAAATGCAATGTGGTATCCTGGATTAGGTTTTTTTTTAAATTACTGGGACAATTGCTGAAACTTAGATAAGACTTGGATGCTATATAATCACATAAATGTTAATTTTCCAATCTTTATACTTAAATTGTATAAGAGAATGTCATTAATTTTCAGGGATTCTTTTCTGAACTGTTTAGGAGCAGAGGGAATTGTGACTATAAATTTTAAATGGTTCAGAAAAAATAATATTAATTCCCAAAGAACAAAACAAACATGATAAAATATTATTCTGCGGGCAGTCTAAATGAAGGACAGATAAAAGTGGTTTTGTATTATTCTTGCAACTTGTCTATACATCTGAAATGATATCAAAGGGAAAACATTTTCAAAATGTACTGTGCATATTAACTGAATTTGACAAGATGCTGTCGGAATTCCTGCCCCTGGGGGAAGGTGGCTTATCTCTGGGGACATTTGAAGCTGGAGGACAATCTACTACATCCGCTCTGATACAGGCAGACTCACAGAGATGTCATGGAGAAGCCACTTTGTTAACTGCTCTGTGTGTGGAAGGATGAAGCACTGGTGCCCTGTGTTGACTCTTTTCCCATCATCGACATAAAATATCTGATATTTACAGTGTGAAAGAGGAAATGGTTTATTTGGCTCAGGGTTGCAGGGATTAAGTCTATGATATTTGACTCCAAGGCAGAGACACCATGGCTGAAAGTTTGACAGATTAATACTATTCATCTCATGGTAGACAAGAAGTAGAGGAAAGGCACACCACTAGAGAAACATGGGTAACACACTATCTTGGTTACTTTTCTCTCTTTGCTGAGACAAAATATCCAATGCCCAAAATTAAGGGAAGAAAATTTTATTTAGCTCACTGTTTGTGGAGGTTTCAGTCCATCATCAGCTGGCTCCAAGGTAAGGTGTGTGGCAGAGGACCAACAGTCCTTGGAAGTAGGAGGCAGCAAAAGCAACAAGAGCAAAAAGGGAAGGAACAAACTTATTTCCCTCCCTTGCATTGTATGTAGGCTACCTACTCATCCCAAGTGGGTGTAGCACTCATACTATCTCCATGCCCTCTTCTTGCACAGGATGAGGATGCTTGCAAAGTAAGTTTGCTGAGTCTCTTGGCTAAACTTCTAAACTCCTCAAGTCAATACAACTATTCAGCCCTTACAAGGACCACATATCAACCTCAAGGTCACTCCTCCACCCAGACAAATCCATACCTTAGGTGGCCCACAGGCCAATTACACTGTCAACCCGACTTAACTGTTACAAGTCCCATCCACAAAAACTAGTTTTCTGGAGCATGTGGCTTTCTGAATTCTAACTTCCGGGCCTCCATTGTCTTTTGCAACAGCACTGTTTGCTGTTTCCTTCACCTCCTATCAATAAACCTTTAAAACTCTTGATTCGGGGGCACAAAATCAGGATTCTGTGGCTTCGGCCAAAAATGTTCACATGGAAGTCCTGCTGAGCTGGCTCGCTGACTCAGGCCGTGACAATTCGTAAAGTTCCTCAGAGTGGGTGGGAAAAAGATTCACCCAGAATAGCTTTCTCTTGGCCTTTCATGCCTTTCCCATCTCATCCATTTACCATCCCTCTAGGGAGAATGTAAAATTGCATACACACCAAGAAATGGATACATTCCATGTATATTAATAACTTTCTCTATGAATAGCTTGCCACAGTTGGCTTCTTTCTTGAATACCTTCATGTCTGTTTTGTAAGTGTTGGTTTGTCCTGTGTTTATCCTTCCTTTTCCCTGGGTTTTTGTTGAAACAGCAGGTAATGCCACATGTCAGGCAATGTGCCTCCATCTAGAAGTAGCAGGACTGGCCCAAGATATGCTCCTCGGTGACTGAGTCCCTGGCATAAGGGCACTTTACATATGCTGTCCACATATGCACACCTGTAAGATATTGCATCCTAGTTACTCAGATGAGACAACAGAAGCTCAAAGTGAACTATCTGCCCAAAGACCCAACGGCTAGAACCAGAGGTGCAGTTTAAACAGCTCTTTGTCTGGAAGGCCTTTAGTCTTTCACTCTGTGATTCTTTAACATCAAAGGGAGAGAAAGAAGCAAAGGCTCCTCTGCACTGGCCTGCTGGGCCAATGCATATCTGCCAAATTGTTTTAGGCCCAGATTATGCAAGAATGCCATACTCTTGGCCCTTCTTCCACCAAACTTAACTTTTTATTGCATTGCTTTAAGTCCCCTTCCTAATCTTATTCGGCCAGGAAGTGAATATACTCAGAACATCACTCAGGACCTCATTCAGGCTTCTCATGAGGGGCGACCAGAGCTCTTCAGGATGCAGGGCCAGCACAGCACTGCATCTTCTGCCCCTCTGCCTCCCAGTGTGGATCTCATTTGCTTCTTGTGAGTTACGCAGCCTCTGGGCCTATGAAAGATGTTCCCAGCTCTCAAGGGACCCGAAAGTCCTTCCCGTTACCATGGGTACAGGTTCTTCCTTCTGAGCCGTAGAATGACTTTCGTTGCAAGTGCCGATGTTGACTTCAGTAACGTGGAGCCTTTGTGGGTCCAGCCCATTATCTGATGCTTCTGCAGCATCGTGTCCAGCTGCTGAGTTGGTGCCCATCGTACCCAGACCTCACGAGGCAATGCTCACTGTGAAACCTTACAGAAGCCTCCCAAGCTCCATCTGAAAGTTTCCTGGAGCTTGCCCTACATAAGGCATGGGCCAGAAGTGACAGGAGATGGAGGACTGTGGAATAACCTCTGATAATTAAGCTAAAGTCCTTGGACTTCCTGACCCTTGGGCAGTACAAGGCTAAGGTGTGTTCTTACTTTCCCCTTAAGGTCTTCACTGGGGCTGAGTCATGACAGCCCATGGCAATGGACTCTACTTCTACATTTTCTGAGCCATAAATCCACTGTTCCAGCCAGAAGGCACCCAAAAGAAGCTTCTGGAGGATGCATGAGGCCAGGGCTCACAGTGGAGGCACATGAGCACCACTGGTCTACCTTGAAAAGTACAACACTCCTGTTCCAATACTATGTGCCAGGATGCTCAGGAACAAGATGAGATTTTCAATAGGAATCAGATTGCATTTTTTCAAATTTATGAGATGTGACTGAATATTTAATATTTTATTAAAAGGTAATGCAGTAATCGACACAGTGCCATTAATTCTGCTTATGGTACTACCTCTTGCTTCAGACACAACTATCCCATCATTCTTGCCACATTTTGAAACAGTTCTCAAAGTGCCTTTTCTGTGTCTTCAGTTATGCTGTCATGACTACCCTGACGCCTTGAATCAGCCCAAACTGTTTACCTTTCATGATCATTTTCACTTTGGGGAAGAGCCAAGAGTTCCACAGTGCCAGTTCTTATCAATAGGTGGATGTTTCTATGAACCTGAAGCAGCATTTGCCATATTCTTTAGTCACATCATGTGTTGTGGTTTGTTTAAATGTTTCCCCAAAGCTTCATGCAGTCATGGAGGTGACTGAGTCTAGCATTTGCAACTTGTTCTTGTCCAGTGCTTGGATTGGTGGTGTGAGTGCTGTGCCTGCCTGGGGGCGGGAAGCCTGCATACAATATAGGGAGGGAAAGAGGCATGTTTTCCCTTTTTTTGCTCTTTTCATTCTTGCTGCTTATGGCTGCCATGAATGGCTGCCCCTCAGCCGTGCCACCCTGCTTTGGAGCCAGATTAATATAGGCTGAAACCTCCAAAAACTGTAAGCTAAATAAGCTTTCCTTCCCTCATTTTGGGCATCAGGTATGTTGTCTCAACAATGAGAGAAAAGTAACAAAGATGGAATTTGATACCAGTGGAGTGGGGTCATTGCTGTGACTATGCCTGACTATGTGGTTCAAGAGCCTTTGGATAACACCTTGTAAAGATATTCACAAAAAAAGACTTCCAGTACAGCTTCAGAAAGTGACAAGAATGATGATGGGATATGTGTGTTCCCTATCAAGGGTTAGAATTCTGAGGCAAATTAATAGCAATGTGTCTTTCATTATGATAAATTTTTAAAGTTAAGCATTCATCAAATATTCTGATCATACCACATAGTTTTCCATGATAAAAAGAAGAGTGAGATATACCCTTCCTTCCTCTTTGAAATGCACCTCCATGTCCTAGTTCTACTAAGTCACCTGAATGGTTTCCAGGGGAATTGTTAGGCTCTCACCCCCGCTCAGCATGTGCTCTGGGACCCACAGCAGGCCAGCTCTTAGCCGATGAGGCTGCAGAATGGTGAGGTGGTCCCAACACCTGTGAGTCCTCCAGCTTCCTCCCCTTGCAGTGATTGGCCCTTCTGGGAAGAACTCTTGCTCCTCCACACTAGATTGGCGCTCACAGGATAACATCTGGGGCCTTGTAGCTACTTTGCTCCCCTGTGTGGAAAGGCAGAACTGAGATACAGAGAGACATCAAACCTTCAGGACACTGAGCAATGGAACCTGCCTGTCACGGTCTAGATCTCTTAATAGCTGAGTCATTTCATCCCCAATCCTCTTTAATCCAGTCTCAGCCAAGTGTCCTATCAGAAAAGAGTCCTAGGCGATACAAGTGGAAGGAAGCATCTTTGTACATTTTGTTTTCCTTGGCCTCAGTAGTTCAGAGTGGCCCACCATTAAAGCATGTACTCGCCAGAGGTTCCCTCTTTGGGTGTGTGTAAAACGTTAATCCTCAAAGACCTCTTGTTCTACAGAAATGTATGACCAAAATTAAAAGGAGTATAAGCAATTTGTATTTGAGATTTCCAAGCTTCTGATTCTGACATGCTAAGGTTTATCTCAAAAGTTAAGACTGTAAATTTAAGAAACATTAAACTTTAAACCCAGCTTAATACATTGGGACCAATGTTGTTTAAAAAGAGGGAAAATAATCCACTTAAAACAAATGAATCCAAATAGGTAAAACCCACAATCTATATTCAATAGTTCTATTTATTTATCCATCCATGCATCATCTATATACTGACATCATGCTTTGTGTCGTGCTGGGGAAGGGGCCAGAGCCTGTGCGTGCTGGGCAAGTGCTCTACCACTGAGCTACATCCCAGCCCTTTCCACCCATTCTTTTGAAGGACTTCACATATTGTTCTTTAATGGATAATTACATGTATTACTTCAAATCTTGAAAATCTTTTCGTTTCTCTCCATATTCCTATGAAGTATTCAACCTCCAGAAAAGTCACAAAAATAATTGAATGAATGTTTGCACACCCCCCACCTAGATGAAGGATTGCTAATATTTTGCCATATTTGTGTCATATACATGTATGTGTGATATAATACACAAACTTTTTCAAAGAAACATCTGAAAATTAACACCAGACATTATGACACTTTACCTCCTAAACCAAAATGATGTAACTATCACAATCAGGAAAATACACATTAATAAAATACTATTAAGTAAATATTCTGAATACTGTGGTCCAGATTCAAATTCTTCTACTTGCGCTGGTTATCTTTCACAGCTGACTTTTTTATTTTGGATCCAGGATCCAACTAAGTATCGTAAGTTGCCTTTACTAATATTTTACTTTTGTTCTTCATGCTAGTTCTTTTTCTATTTCTTGATTGCCTTGGATTATTGTAAAACAAACATATATTCCATAAATTGCTTGTTTTATGTCAATTTTCATTAATTGCATCAGTTATTGAGAGAAAATGCCTGAAGATGGGGTCACACAGGTTCAGATATTTGTATAATATTTTAACTGAACTTTGAGTTTATACTTACAAGTGGCATTTATCATATTGCACTACCTATTGCTACAGGAAGAAAACTTTAAAAAATATCTCTAGATGCTGTAAGGGGTATGAGAAGTGATGGCTGGTGAATCTTCTTTGGGAGGCGTTTGCAGCCGTGACCAAGAACAGTGTGCTCTTTCACATGATTGCCACGAGCCATGCGGCTACTTAAAGTATTTAAAATTAAACAAAATTAAAATTAATCCACGAATGCATTCATCACTGAATGGACAGTTGGGAGCTGGTGGAAAAGCGAGGCGGTAACCCTTGCTGGAGGAAGTGGGCCACTGTGGGGTGCCCTGACAATGCATACCTTGTCTCTGCCCTTTCCTTACGAGCTCTGCCACCAGTCTGCTCCGAAGTAAACTGCTTTGTTCCACTGCTTCACTGTGATGTTCTGCTTCACCATGGACCCAGCAGAGCCAGCATCTGTGGAACTGTGACCCAACACAGCTCTTTCCTCTTTTAAACTATTTTTCTCATGAGTTTTGTCATGGTAATGGAAACTTGGCTAACACTCTCACCATCACCGTCATGACCATCACCATGAATTCCATCACTATCATCTCCATCTCTATCACCATCAACTCCATCACCACCATTTCCATCACCATCATATCATCACCATAATCTCCATCTTCATCACCATCATCACTGTCTCCATAACCATCATCTTTATCTCCGTCACCATCATCTCCATCATCATTGTCTCCATCACCATCATCTTATCACTGCCATCTCCATCACCATCCTGTCCGTCACCCTCATCTCCACCCTCATCTTCTCCATTACCATTGTGACCATGATCATATCCATTTTCATCAACCTCATCTATCTTTGCCTGTTTGAAGCTACCACCTCTCAAAGCTGATTTGTTTCACTTAAAATTATGATCTCAAGGTGACTCAGGTTTGTTCTTCTTATGGCAGGATAGTACTCCATTGTCAATGAACATCACATTTTCCTTATCCATTCATCTGTTGATGTACACATGGACTGTTTCTAAGATTTAGCTATTTCATATTGTGCTGCTATAAACGTGAATATACCAGTCAGTGTTTACTAGAGAAACAACTATAATGCAAGATATACAAATATATAAGAATTGACAAGGTTGGCTTGTAATGGCTTCCCACAGAATCAGATGTGAAAGAGTATGAAAGGACTATCTGTGCCCTTGGGGATCTGAAGGATACAGTCAAAGACCTGGAGATCAGTGTAGTGTCCCGTGACAGTTCCTATCAGGAGACCAAAAGATCTGCAGTGGAACCAGCTGATGGGTCTACACTGGGAGGCTGAAGGGTCTGTCCAGGAAGCCAGGAGACTTTGTCCATGGTGAAGGTGAAGACTGGAGCTCCTCTGAAGGAACAGAAACAAAGCTTCTTTCTTCATTTCCCTTTTACATCATTCTGGTGACCATCTTCCCAGGGTGAGTCTTCTACACCCAGAACTATGCTTATCCAGTCTAGTTGGGCATTTCTTACTCAAGTTTACATAGTCAGTTAACTATCACAATTCACCCCTTGTCAATTTGACAACCAGACACATTTCCTGAAGCCATAGACTTATTAAGTGTATAAATTACACCTACCATGTAATAACTTTCTTATGTACAAAATGGAAGTGCACTAATTCCTTCTGCAGAATAAAAGGCACATTTTCCTTGGGTGATGCTTATTTCTAACATTTCATAACATGAACATAGGCTGTAACATAGGCTTAATAATACTTAACAATAAATATTAAGTCTATCAGCATTATATTACATCAGAAACATAGCAGGAGACACTATTATAATTACAATCCTCATTTTTGTAGCTGATCACAGGGTCATAGCTAGTTTTTAAAACTACCTTTTTCTACTATCTATTCTGTATTTCCTTGGTTCTCAGCAAATATCTCAGTAAGCCCTGGCTCTTTTTCTGATGGGGTGACCCATACCATTATTCCTGAAGGTTCTGGAGCATTTGTCATTTTGCCTGGATTAGTTGTTATAGTTTCTCACTGACTTTAATAACAGGGGATGGTAATTCTATGAGGCATTCCAAGGGGTCCAAGTATATTTTTCCTTTTCTATACTA
This sequence comes from Cavia porcellus, assembly GCF_034190915.1. Taxonomy (NCBI): domain Eukaryota; kingdom Metazoa; phylum Chordata; class Mammalia; order Rodentia; family Caviidae; genus Cavia; species Cavia porcellus. The sequence goes on along the minus strand of NW_026947500.1, from coordinate 15,375,718 downwards.
TGAAGTAATAGTCCAATTTCCCCTTAATAGTTGGGGTAAATCAGTCCTGCTAACAATGTAACTCTTTTTTAGGTTTATTTCCTCAGAGGCAGAGCATAAGACTACAGGAACAAGAAGCAATAATTTTGCTAGTGGATTAATAGGGGTAATGGGGAGTGATATGATTCCCACATCTAGCCCTTGATTCCTAGCTATGGGAGACAGTACTTTATAGTGGACACTGATTCAAAGCATCGACAGCCTTTTGGAGAACCTTGCCCCAGTGCTCAAGCTACTGCCACCTTCACTGGCTGTGCCTTCAAAATGTTACTCCATCATTCTATCAACTCAGCTGCTTCTGGATGGTGAAGGGCATGATAAGACCAATGAGTTCCATGAGCATGAGCCCATTGCCTCATTTCTCTGCCATAGAATGTGTTCCTTGGCCAGATACAAAGCTGTGTGGAATCCTATGATAGTGGATAAGGCATTCTATGAGTCTACGCGTGGTAATATTGGCAGAAACATGTGGTGAGGGCATATCCACATCCAGAATAAGTGTCTATGAGTGTGGATGAAGCTGGAGTCCTTTCCACGATGCAAGCAGTTCAATATAATCAACCTGTCGCCAAGTTACAGGGTGATCACTCAGGGAATGGTGTCCTGTCAGGGACTCAGTGTTGATCTCCACCACTAGCATATTGGGCATTTACCAGTGACTGTGGCCAGATCAACCTGGCAGTCCATGTTGCTGACAGTCCATGTTGGTGAGGCCATTCATAACCTCCATCCCTGCCACCAGGGCTACTCTGTTCTTCAGTCCATTAAGCAGTGACAGGGGTTGCTGAAGAAAGAGGTTGACTGCAATAAGTTGACTGAGTCAGCTTATCCACTTGATTATTAAACTCCTTTTTCTGCTGAGGTCACTTTTTGGTAAGCATTTATGTGAGATATAAAAATTTTTTCATCCTTTGCCCACATGGAGAGGTCTATCCACATACCTCTTCCCTAAATATCTTTGTCACCAATATTTTCCAGTCATGCTCCTTCCATGTTCCTGGTCATCTCACCAGATTATTGGCGATAATCCATGTATCGGTATACAGTCACACATTTGGCCATTTCTCTCTCCAGACAAAATGTTCTACCAGGTTCTATCCAAAATGTCTATCCAAAGTTCTTCACACTGTGAAGGTTTCCCTTCACTACTGTCCTTCAGGGATGTCCTAGAAAGGGGCTGTCTGCTGCAGCTATCCGTCTGTAGGAGGTACCTGCATAACACACAGAACCATCCGTAAACCAGGCCCTACCCTTCACTTTCTCTTGGCTGATCATCTGGTACAGCCTATGAGACCATAGATACAGACCTTTCTGCTATGCAGTTTATGATTTCCTCCACCTCAGTGCTCCCCCCCAAACTGGCTTTTGGGGGTTTAGGAGTCTTGGGTGGAATTTTGTTGCCTTGTCTTTTCATGCTTCTGTTGTTTGTTCTGAGCTTTACCAATTATGTAGCCAGTGTTTTGTTCTTCAATGTTGTTTATAATTCTTAGGCAATCCAGATAGTAGCACAGAGAAAAAAAGCAACTAATCTGTCAAGTTGGCTATAGTAGTAAATTCAGCAACATCAGTGACATCAGATTTGAAGTGGTTGTTTACAAACTCTAGGAAGGACTCATATCTGCTCAGAGGGCAGCAGATGTACTAAACTGGAACAACCATTAGCCAGAATAAAGAAGACTATGATTTATGTGAAGACAATTAGGCCACCCTTATATTGATCTACAGTAGCTCAGACCACTAGTTTCTGCTGGATGTAGGAAGCAATGTCAGAGTTCAATTACACCACCAGGCAAAAGGCCTTCCTCTTCAGGACCACACCCTCTGCTTGTTACTCCCACCAAACCTGGCCTCCTTCAGCAGAATACAGGGCCCATGATCTTTCTGTCCAAGCCCAGGCCTCCAAGGAATCTCAGGAGATCCCTAGTTAGCTGCCCCTGCTCTAAGCTGAACTCCCAAGACCATTTTTCACATGGTCTCTGTGATAGGGCATCATTTTGATCCTAAAGCAAAACTTTTCTCATAGATGTGGTCTCTTCTTCAATCAGATTGGCCTGCTGGTGGTCACTTCTGTTGCCCTGTTCTGTGCAGAACTCAGGGACTGGGACTGGGGCATACACTTCTGGCTCTTCTTGGGTCAGCATAAGTCTCAGTTAGGGGTAGAATGCTTAGTTCCCAGGTCCTCCTCACAGATAATGTTTTACAAAATCAGTTCGTGTTTTACAAAACTGGATTCAAACCATGCACACTGTTTTACAGATTGCCTTTTACAAATCTTGTAGTTTTTGCCATGCACTAGACATCCTCAAGTCCTGTAGCTTTTATTTTGGTAGACTAAATTCTGAGAAGTGAGGTTGCTAGGGCAAAGGCTATGCTTATTTTAACATTTTAGTAGATATTTCCAGATAGCTTTCCAAAACAGTGGCAGTTATTCCTATCTTTTGAGTGATGAATGCAAGTTCCCTTTTCCTAGTTCCTCTCCGGCACAGCAGTGCCATCTCAGTTTTCAGCAAATATGTTGGACAAGAGTGGCATTTTACCATTGCTTGAATTTCCATTCTTTGGGCTAATACCCATCTTTTCATATATTTATAGACCATTAGTATTTTCTTTCTCAAAACTATTCATATTCTCTATTTTGCAATGAAATTTAAATTTTTTTCTTATTAAATTCCAAGTAGTTTGGTATGCAATGAATATCAAATCTTTATTTGTCAAATAAATTTCTCTGTTGGTCATTTGTTCTTTGACTTTGTAATCATTAAAAATGGAAATAATCTGAACATTCAAATATTAAAAGTGTCATTTCACTGTGGTATTGTGTGCAATCCCAGCCTTCAACAGCCATGGTATAAGTAAAAAATTATTTACATGAATTAGGTTTTAAATGTATATTTGGATATGAAGAAGCTCCTATAGTATTATGCGTCTTATAACACTATGTTTTTATAAGTATATAGAAAATTGTTCGGGTACAAGTTAAACCCATTATGTTTTACTCTGTAGGATTATGTGTTGTCCCCTTATTTTTACTTATACAATACTTTTTCAAAGTGATCTGAAAATAAGTCTGCAACGAGAGAGCAAGAACTACAAAAATTTACCCACAAAATTTATTATCTTGTGAAAGTAAGAGTGGGTAAGAATTATTTTTAGTGAAAGGAAAATTTTAACTCTAATATGCAGGAGTTACTTTTTTCAGTACACTATGAAAAAATTTAAGCCAACAAAATTAAAAATAAATGTAATTTGGATATAAAGAAATAATCACATTGTGCAAAAGTAATATAGAAATAAACATTTCAAAACTGCCTTTGGTTTGCTTTCCTGTGGTTAACAGTAGCAATCATTTTGTCTCCATCCTTTCAGATTCTTTGAGGATGCTTTACACCTGGGGTGCCTATTTATGCATCTCTTCCTTTTCCACAAAAATGTATGTACCACAGATCAGCAGAGAGCACAATTTTTAGGAGCTCCAGTCAGTTTTTCCTTTGCATTTTAACTTAGTTTGTGTTGTGGTCAGAGTCTGCAAGTGAATAGATTTAATATATGACATAATTTGTAGGAGTATTTCATAATATTCACCCAAAAAGTCAAATATAGAGGCATGCAAGAGATCTGTCTATATCTTAGAGATCTTAAGAACCCCACTGAAGGCCTGGCTCCCATGGTAATATCATGAATAAATCCAGTTGAAGCACAGTCCTCTAAGAGTTCAGCCAGAGGCCTAGAGCCCATGACAATGTCTCATGCAAATCGGTACCAAGCATCTGCACTGGGAAGGCCCAAAGTTTGGTGGTGGAAGCTAGAAAATCTATACCAGCAGAATGAGGGATCTCGGCCAGTAACTGAGGGATCTGCAATGGAGCCACAAAGCAATGATCAAGATAAAGACCAGAGCTCCCCAAAGAGAACAGCAGCCTTCTTCAGTGTCTTGTTTACTTTTATCCTTGCAGAGACAAAATATCTGACACCCACAGTCAAAAGGGGAAAAGTTTATTTAGCTTGCAGTTTGTGGAGGTTTCAGTCCATGGTCTGCTTGCTTCAAGGCAGGGTGGTACATGGCAGAGGGGCAACTGTTCATGGAAGTGAAAGATAGCAAAGGTAGCAGGCAAGCAAAAAGGGGGAAACAAGTCTCTTTCTGCCCCTTTTATCTTATCCAGACTGCTGGGATTAGGGCAGTGCCAAACCAATCAGTGGACTGACCAGCAATCACCCACCCTTAATCTTGGCACCCTTAATCCCAATACTGTACTACAAATCAATCACAAACTCTAAATTCAGCTACCTCCAAAAAAAGTCCCATCTAAAGGTGCATGAGGCTTTGGGGGGACATCTAGACACAAACCATAACAGTGAGTAACAGTGAGGACGCAAGCTCCTCCAATGATGAGAACAGCCACGTTCACATCAGGAAAACCAGCACAACAAGCTTCTCCAGCAACAGCACACCACCTTCCCTTCCAGTTCTGCTTTTATGCTGTTGGCAACAATCCTCAGGTGGGCCTTCCACACCCAGGACCATGCTGACTCAGTTCAGTGGGGTGTTCCAAAATGACCATTAGTTAATTCACCACTGTTCATGAGGACTCTTAGTCCCAGGGGTTTTTATTTGACGTAATTAGAGTTGTTAAATTTCCCTTGTGTCTTGCATTGTTCAGAAACCTTTAGTCCATCCTCCAACTGTAAAATATTGTGTACTCTCTTTGGCTTAGGATTCTCAAGCTAGTACTTTGTTGTCACTGTTGTTTTTCACATTTATCTCTTCAGTTCTAGGCTATACTATCCTAGTAGTATAGAAGTAAATATTTAGTTTTTTTTTTAACTAGATGATCAGTTGCCCTAATGCCTTTGACCAACAGGCCACTCTTTCTCTAACTTAAATAAAATATTACAAGATTCCATATAGGTCCCAAACAGGTATGTTAGTTTTATCTCTGTCTGATTTTCATTTTTATTTCTTTTTAGTGCCTAAAATTTTCCCAATATATTTATAGTAAATTACTGAAAAAGCTGTTGAGCTCTGCACTTTGACATTGTGACTATTCTGCTCTCATTATTTCTTTGGGTTTTCTTAGAAGAAAGTCATGATAAACAGAATTCTGAAATAGTCCCCATGACCTCTTTCCTACTATCACCCTCCTGTTATAAAGCAAAAGGGGTTTTTGTGAAGGTGATTGGGTAGTCAGTTGACCTTGAGATAAGATTACCTGTGTGGATGTGACCTGGTCACATGAACGCTTCATGATAGAGTTTTCTCTGGCTGCAAATAGAGAACGATTTCAGAGATTTGATCCACCAGAGATTGACAGTTCTTTCCGGCTGAGATAGCTACAACATGAAGAAAAGTGACTGTTCAGGCCTCTAACTACAGGAATAAACTCTGGTAGAAAAAAAAATCACAAAAAATCTAAACAGAAATAGTCCATGTTCATCAATAAGAAGAATTAACACCACCATTGCATTGGTTATTGTTAATTTAACATTCGCATTGATCCTTCTCAACTCAATCTGTAGATTTATTGGACTTCTAATCAAAATTTCAAAAAGTTGTTTTATAGGTATCAATAGATGGATGCTAAAGTTTATGTGAAAAACCAAAACTCCTAAAATCATACAGTATTGTAACAGATGAGAGTAGTATATCTTTAAAAAAAAGAAAAAAGAAAAAGAACCTAGATACAAGCTTTACATTCTTCACAGAATTTAACTCAAATGGATTATGGAGCTAACTACAAATGTAAAAGCAATTCATAGAACACAATACAGGATATGACTTTGGGCTTGTTAAAGGCTTCTTAAATACTACTCCAAAAACAATAAATGGGAAAAAGTGATAAACTGAACTTCATTAAAATTAAAAGCTTACATTCAAAATAAAAGATAGGTAATAGAAAAAAGAGAAAGAGAAAAAAAGTTACTGTATTGCTTCTCAGTCTTTCGGCTAAGATCAAGTAAAGTTATTGTGATCTCTGATGAAAAATATATCTAAAAATGTATCTTGATTTAATATAATTGTCTTATATATTTTTTGGCCTACTAGTCTGGTCTATTAATATGTATATATGTTAATTAACTTTATAAGCAATTATAAATAAATGAATCTGATTTATTGGCAAAATAAAAGAACGTAGAGAGAAGATTCAGTTGTGTTATGTGCATGTACCAGTACCCTATAATGAATGTAATGATTACGTAGTTCAACCATATACTAATAAAGATTAAAAATATGAAACAAAAAAAAAAGGGGAATTTAAGGTAGAATAAATTTCAAATGAATTACAGAAAAAAAAGAATGAGAAGTCACAGAGTGGAGAAAAATATTTGTAAAAGATACACCTGACAAAGAACTCATATCCAAAGCACACAATAAATGCTCAAGTTTCAACAGCAGCAAATTGAAAAATTCAATTAAAAAATAGACAAAACACTTAAATAGACAAACAGATGTCTCACCGAAAAAACACACAGACGCTAGTAAGTGTACAAGTACATACACCATATCCTTCACCATCATAATATTACATTAAAATGAGATGACACCACAGATTTATTAAAATAGTTGAAATCTAGACCACTGACCACAATAAGTTATGATGCACATGTAAGCAACAGGCACTCTGCTTTCCCTGCCAGTGTTAATGCAAAACAGTCCAGCTGCTTTGATAGACAACTTGACAGCTCCTAACAAAACTAAATGTACTTTAAATCTAGCAATCATGATTTTTGATATTTACTCAAATAAGCTGAAAGCCTATTTATACATGAAAGCCCACAGATAAATGTTTGTATATTTATTCATAACTGCCAAAGTTTAGAACCAGCCAAAATGTCTTGTAATAGCAAACTGGTACATCCATACGATGTAATATTATTTGGGAATATAAAAAGAAACAAGCAACCAAATCACAAAAAAATGAAAGAAACTGAAGTGGATATTGCTAAGTGAAAGAATCCAATATGGAAAAGCCACACACTGTCCAGTGCCAACTAGCAAAATTATGGAGGTGATCAAATGGTGGTTGCCAAAGGTTTGGGCACAAGGAAGCAGAAAGAACAGAGGAAACACAGGACACTTCTAGGATAAGGAAAGGATGACATTATATGATATGGAATGATGAGTACTTCCAATATACATTCATCAGATGTGAAGAGATCCCTAGCATGGTCTATGGGCTTTAGCTAGTAACAATGGATCACTCTAGGTTCATCAACAGTAGCAATTGTACTAACTAATCTGAGATGCTAATAATAGAAGAAACTATGTGGTGGAGGCAGGCTAAGAGGTTTACTTTTTTCTTTAAACCTAAAACTGCTCTGAAAACAATTTATTTAAATTACTATCACTGTTAGAGGTCAGTACCGAGCCAGTGCCAGGGACCACTGGCAGATGGATTGTGCAGATGACAACCTGCAGCTGCTGTAAAATGCTGATCCTGTCTGTGTGCAGGGCAAGCTGATAGTACCTTGCAGTCAGGACCTATAGGAGTGGCCTCAGTCAACAAGGAAAGGAAATCAACACCAGTGTTCCAGTTTCATTGCCTGTGTGACTGCTCTGAAGTGTGCCTTGTGGCCTCTTGGGCAGTTCTGGTAGGACTAATTCCTACTTTCCCACTTACTGAGACACTTTGCAGTGATGTCCTTGTCTCCCCACCTCACCTGCTGTGTTACTCAGCTTCCCATTGCTGTGACAAAATACCTGAGAAAAATAAGAAGGAAGATTTGCTGTGGCTCATAGTTCCCTAGGTTTCCATGCGTGGTTGGCTGCTCCAAGGCAGAAAACATCGTGGCAGAGGGTATGGTAGAGGCGAGGCACCCACCTCAAGACTGCCAAGAAGCAGAAAGCAGGGAGCGCTAAGGGAGGAGGGGACTGAAGACCAGCCTGAAACCTTCTGGACTGCACTGGCAGTGGCCTGATCCCTCCACCAAGGCCCTACCTCCTCTTACCAACACCTTTGGCTCTGTGTTGAACTCATCCATTGAGGAAGTGAGTGCCTAATGGCCTAATCACCCACCAACAGCCCACCTCTGAACATGTGCACCTTGGGTATGTTTTCTTTTTTAAATCCAAATCACAATGCTTTTCTATTCTCACTTGGCTTCCAAGGATCGCATCTCAAATTTTTCTCAGGGTTTATGGAAAATCCAAACCAAGTCAGGGCCAGAGTCAAGAAAAAAATGCTAATATTTTTGCTTCAGAATCTCCACAAAGTTTCCAAATACTTTTTTTTCCTAATTGCATCTACTTTCCCCAGGAACCAACCTTAGAAATAAGGGAATATACATTTTTAATTTTACTGTTTGAATTACCTTGAAAATTATAGTTTTACTTTCTACAATTTTCATTGCAAATGCAGTCTGTTTTAATAACATTATGGATTAAGAAGTTGCTTGTGAGTTGGCCTGAGACATAAGCAATTTTAACACTTTTCTATAGGAAAGTAAGTTCCATACGGAAAGGAAACCAAATAGTAGAATGTGTAAATTAAGCTTTGCCTCTGTGCCTGAAAATTGAGATTAAAGATACAAAATAAATTGGCCCACTGCTACTGATTTTGTGTCTACAAATTTCAAGGTTTTAAAAATATCTTTTGCTGTTGTGTCTTCCTTCTTTTTTATTTATTTTTATTGCTTGATAATAAGCACATTTAGAAGCTTCTACCAGTCTCCCAGTATCTGTTAGCAACTGGCATCATCCATTTTGCTTGGGTAATTCAGTGTGTTGCCTTCTGTGGAAGTAGCTGCTCCTGGCAAGATTGTTTAGTTTATCATTTACTCAAAACATTTGCACAGTTCCATCCACTTAGCAAGGAAAAATAAGGCTGATCATTTTTACATAAAGACAAGTCAAATCAAGGAGTGCTCTAAACCATGAAATGAAATTTAATTAAATACTGGAAAGACAAGCAGTTCACCATGAACCAACATTCTTTAAAAAATGATTAAATGATACATGAAAGAAACCACTGTTTTACATATGCAAAGCACTTCATGGCGACGTTACAATATTTCTTTTTTTTTTATTTATTTATTATTTTTTTTTTATTTAAGAGGAAAAAGAGAAAAACACAAAACAGAACAAAGCAGTGTAAGGTTACACATAATACATAACTACAAAAAAAAAACATAACAGTAAGAAATCACCTGTTAATAGATTACATAATATCATCTTGGAAATAGTTGCTCAAATCACAGTATCAAAGAATACAAAGTAGACATTCAAACGGAGAGACTGCAAACAGCTGTGTTCAATGATCCAAAAACATTAATATAGTCAGCTATTTAACATCCCTAAACACACTTGTTATATCCGTTAGAGCTCTTTTTTTTTCCCCTCCCTCTCTTTTTTATAACAAAATTTATACATTTTGGATTTTATTACTCCTCAGTTCTCATTACTCTCTTGGGGGGGGAGAGAATAAAGTCAAATATGGCAAAACAAAGCTGTAAGTCCAAACCAAGGATAGACATAGCACATGATGTAGAACAGAGTACAAGGTCATCAACAATGGTTATCAACATTGTCTCTTGTTTCCTTAAAAGGAATTGTCCATCTCATTAGATATTATAAAGCCGGACAAAACAGTGGAGAACAAGACCAATAAAACTTAGGCATTGTGAACATTACAGGACTTCCAAAGGAGACAATAGTCAAACCAGAATGGGCATCTTTGTGAATCTTATTGCCTTCAAATTAGTTGCCTATACCTTCAAACTTGCTACTATCGCACAGAATGGAACAGAGTCTAATCAGTCAAAACAAGATCTTGGGAGTATTACAGGACTTCAAAACAAGTTAATAGGAGATCAAAAAGAGTTACTACTATATATCCTAATTTTTTAAGTTTTTCCCTTAATTAAAATAAACATAAGAAATAGCTAAATAATTTTTTTTAAAGAATAGTAGTTACCATAGTGTCTGTCTTTTTCCTTAAAATATTTGGATAAAACTTCATATACTATAGCTTCAAATATTTCCATATCAAAAAGCCCAGAGTAAAGCCTTTCTAATTAATAAGTGAAAATTTTATAAGGCTTCAAGGCCACATAATGGGGAATCATGATTATCACATATTTTTATATATTTGAATCATTACTTACATTAGGGAAACTATTCGGTATTCATACATGCGAGATTGATTTATTTCACTTATGAGTATGGTCTCAAGCTGCGCCCATTTATTGATAAATATCTCAATGCGATCCTTCTTTATAGCTGAATAATACTCCATTGTATAGAAATACCACAACTTTTTTATCCATTCCTCAGTTGATGGACACTTGGGTTGTTTCCAAGATCTGGCGATTACAAATTGTGCTGCTATAAACATAGGTGCACATATATCCCTGTGGTATGATGCTTTCAGTTCTTCTGGGAATATGCCTAGAAGTGGAATAGCTGGAATAAATGGGATTTCCAATCCCAACTTTTTGAGAAACCTCCAGACAGATCTCCACAAAGGCTGTACCAGTCTACACTCCCACCAACAGTGCAGGAGAGTTCCTTTTTCCCCACAGCCTCTCCAGCATTTGTTGTTGTTGGTTTTCTTGATCCTGGCCATTCTTTCAGGAGTGAGATGGTATCTCAGTGTGGTTTTAATTTGCATTTCTCTAATGACCAATGATGATGAGCATTTTTTCATGTATTTATTTGCCATTTGCATTTCTTCATCTGAGAATTGCGTATTCATCTCAGATGCCCATTTTTGGATTGGATCTTTGAATTTTGAAGGTCTGAGTTTTTTTAATTCTTTATATGTTTTAGACAAGAGTCCCTTGTCTGAGAGAGAGTTCACTAAGATCTTTTCCCAGTTTGTGGGTTTTCTTTTCACTATGCTGGAGATTTCTTTTGACATGCAAAAACTTTTTAATAAGAAGTGGTCCCAGTTATTGATTCTGGGAAGTATTTCCCGTGCAGTTTGAGTCCTATTCATGAATTCTCTACCTACCCCTATGTCTTCAAGGTTTCTACCCAATTTGTCTTCCAATAGATTTAGCGTTTCTGTTTTAATATTCAGATCTTTGACCCATTTAGATTTTAATTTAGTACATGGTGATAGACATGGGTCTAGCTTTAGTTTTTGGCAAATGGAGAGCCAGTTTTTCCAGCACCATTTATTAAAGAGACTGTCGTTCTTCCAGTGAACCTGCTTGGCTCCTTTATCGAAGATAAGGTGGTTGAGTGTGTTTGTAGTTGTGGTTGTATCTTCTAATCTATTCCATTGATCTTCAGCTCTGTTTTGATTCCAATACCATGTTGATTTTACTACTGTTGCTTTGTAGTATAATTTCAAGTTAGGGATTGTGATGCCTCCTGCTTTGTCTTTGCTGCTTAGAATTGCCTTTGTGATTCTAGGTCTCTTCTGGTTCCAGATGAAATTTAGGAGTGATTTCTCTAGATCTATAAGGTATGTTGATGGTATTTCTATTGGGATTGCATTGAATCTGTATAAGAGTTTTGGGAGAATGGCCATCTTCACAATGTTTGTTCTTCCTATCCATGAGCAAGGGATGTCTTTCCATTTTCTGAGATCATCTTCAATTTCCTTTTTCAGTGTAATATAGTTTTCACTGTATAAGTCTTTCACTTCTTTCGTAAGAGTAATTCCTAAATATTTCATTTTTTTGCTTGCTAATGTGAATAGTCCAGTTTCCCTTATTTCCCTCTCTGTGGTTTTGTTGTTTGTGTATAGGAATGCTATTGATTTCTGAGTATTGATTTTGTATCCAGCCACATTACTGAATTTATTTATTGTATCTAAGAGTCTTTCAATGGAGCTTAGGGGGTCTTCTATGTAGAGTATCATGTCATCTGCAAACAATGACAACTTAACTTCTTCTTTTCCTATCTTTACCCCTTTTATTTCTCTTTCTTGCCTAATTGCTCTGGCTAGTACTTCCAGTACTATATTAAATAGGAGTGGTGATAAAGGACATCCTTGTCTTGTGCCTGATTTTAAAGTAAAGGCTTTCAATTTTTGGCCATTTAGTATGATGCTGGCTGTTGGTTTGTCATAAATGGCCTTTATTATATTGAGGTAAAGACCATCTATTCCAATTTTCTGTAGAGTTTTTATCATGAATAAATGTTGGACCTTATCGAAGGCTTTTTCTGCATCTATAGAAATGATCATGTGATTCTTATTTTTGGCTTTATTGATATGGTGAATTACATTTATTGATTTGCGTATATTGAACCATCCTTGCATTCCTGGGATGAATCCCACTTGGTCATGGTGTATAATCTTCTTGATGATTTGCTGGATCCTATTTGCCAATATTTTATTGAGGATTTTTGCATCTGTGTTCATTAGGGAGATCGGTCTATAGTTCTCTTTTTTAGTTGGGTCTTTCTCAGGTTTTGGTACTAGAGTGATATTTGCTTCCAGGAATGACTTAGGCAGGATTGCTTCCCTTTCAATTTCATTGAATAGTTTGAGGAGTGTCGGCATTAGGTCTTCTTTGTATTTCTTGTAGAATTCTGCAGTGAATCCATCTGGGCCTGGGCTCTTCTTGGTGGGTAAGGACTTAATTACATTTTCAATTTCAGTAACCGAGATTGGGTTATTCAACAGTTTTACATCCTCTTGATCTAGCTTTGGCACTTCATATGCTTCTAAGAAACTGTCTATTTCTTCTGTGTTATCAAACTTTTGAGAGTAGAGGTTTTCAAAATAGGTGTTGATGATCTTCTGTATTTCTATTGGGTCTGTAGTGACTTCTCCTTTTTCATTTCTTATTGCATGAATTTGAGCTTTTTCTTCCCTTTTTTTAATAAGGTTGGCTAGGGGCTTATCGATTTTATTTATTCTTTCAAAGAACCAACTCTTTGATTTGTTGATCCTTTGGATTGTTTTCTTAGTCTCTATTGCATTGATTTCTGCTCTGATTTTTATAATTTCCTCTCTTCTTTTGGCTTTGGGCTTGACTTGCTCTTCCTTTTCTAGCTGTTTGAGGTGTAGCATCAAGTTATTTATTTGTATTCGTTCTGTTTTCCTGATGTGGGAACTCAGTGCAATAAATTTTCCTCTCAGAACGGCTTTCATTGTATCCCACAGATTCCGGTAAGTTGTATCTGCATTTTCATTTTCTTTTAGGTATTGTTTGATTTCTTCTTTAATTTCTTCTGTGACCCACTGATTACTCAAGAGTGTGTTATTCAGTTTCCATGTGTTTGTGGGATTTTTGCAGTATCTTTTATCATTAATTTCTAATTTCAGAGCGCTGTGATCCGATAACATGCAAGGGATGATTTCAGCTCTTTTGCACTTGTTTAAATATGTTCTATGAGCTAATATATGGTCTATTTTAGAAAATGATCCATGTACTGCTGAGAAGAATGTGTATTCTGATGTTGTTGGGTGGAACATTCTGTATATGTCTATCAAACCCATTTGTTCACAGGTATGATTCAGTTCTGTTATTTCTTTACTCATTTTCTGTCTGGTCGATCTGTCCCTTGGTGTCAATGGCGTATTAAGGTCTCCCGTTACAATTGTGTTACTGATAATTTGAGTTTTCATTTCTGTTAATAATTGTTTTATATAACTGGGCGCTCTGGAGTTTGGTGCGTATATATTTAAGATAGTTATCTCTTCCTCTTGGAGTTTTCCCCTTACGAGTATGTAGTGACCTTCTTTGTCCTTTATGGTCATTGTTGGTTTAAAGTTCACGTTGTCTGCAAACAGAATGGCTACTCCTGCCTTTTTTTGGATTCCTGCTGCATGAAGAATTGTTTTCCATCCTTTGACTTTCAGTCTGTGAGTATCCTTCTGGGTTAGATGGGTTTCCTGTAAACAGCATATGGTTGGATTTTGTTTCTTGATCCATTCTGCTAGTCTGTTTCTTTTGATTGGTGCATTGAGACCATTTACATTAATGGTTATTACTGTTAAATGTTGTTTAATTGTAGGATTCTTATCTCTCTGCTGTTGCATCTTTATCTTTCTGTTCTGTTTAATTATTTGCTTTGCTTAGTGGTTTTTTCCTTTGTGTATCTAAACTGTCTTTCAATATTTTTTGCAGGGTTGGTTTGGTGTTCATGAAGTTTTTCAGCTGTTCTTTGTCATGGAAGTATCGTATTTCACCATCTATTTTAAATGATAGTTTTGCAGGATATATCAGTCTTGGTTGGAAATCATTTTGCTTTAGGATCTGGAATACTTCACTCCATGCTCTTCTTGACTTTATTGTTTGTGATGAGAAGTCTGCTGTGATTCTGATAGGTTTTCCTTTATAAGTGATCTGTCTTTTCTCTCTGACAGCTTTTAATAATCTATTCTTGTGTTGGATTTCTGGGATGGTGATTATTATATGTCTGGGTGTAGTTTTATTTTGGTTATGACTATTTGGAGTTCTATATGCTTCACTGATCCTGATGTCAGTTTCTGATCTCATGCTTGGGAAGTTTTCAGCTATTACTTCTCTAAATATCCTCTTGATATCCTTTATGTTGTCTCCTTCTTTTTCATTAATCCCTATCATTCTTATGTTATTCTTCTTTGCATCATCTTGCAGTTGTTGAATTGTTGTTTCCTGATTCCTTGTTATTTTTAAAAGATCTTTCCTTTCCTGTTCACTTGCTGCAATCCTGTCTTCAAGGTCTGAAATTCTATCTTCACTTTCATTAAGGCGGTTTTTACAACTTTCAGTGGAGTTTTTTATTTCCTGTATATCTCTGTGCATCTGCATTATGTATTCTGTTTGTTTCTTATATTGCTCGTCTAGGGATTCTATCTTTTTGTTTAATTCCTCCAATTTTTTATCTGTGTTTTCTTTAGATATATTTAGAATCTCTTTCATTTCTTTTATCATTTCTTCTTTTATCTGGGAAATTATTTCGAGTTTGAATTTCTTTAAAGCTTCCTGGAGTTGCTTGTCAACTTCAGTAGCTATTGTGTCTGATATATGAGGAGGATGGGATATATTTTCTTCTAAATACACTTCTCCTAGGGTTTCCTGAGATGGGCTGGAGGTTTGAGGTTGTAATTTGGTCTTTCGTTTTGTCATTTTCCTATATTTCTGTGTTTCAAGTGTTATTTGAAAGCCTCCTCAGGATCTGTTGAAAATCCCCTTCTATGTTTGCAGCTACTGAGACTCTGGCACCACTCTACCCCAGGCCATTGGGCCTGCAGAACCAATGGCCCTTCTCTGCTTGTTCAGAACTCCGCGGTTCCAGACCAGCTGGGCCTCAGGGACACTGTGCGCCCACCTGCCCCTTGGTAGATCCACAGCTCTTGGATCGCAGCCGGGTTAGGGTACTCACCACAGACCGCAGTGCCTCAGGAGCCTGTGATCCCTCCCTGCTTGCAGAGATATTCACAAACCTCCAGACAAAGGAAGGGCCTCCTGCGGGCACTCCGGATCTACCCCGCTCCTCCTCTGCACGCAGATGGCTATGCGTGGCTGGGCTCAGGCCGAGGTGCCTCAGGAACCCGGGACCCCTCCTCCTCCAAACAAAGGAAGGGGCCTCTGCAGGCGGCTCCGGATCCGCGCAGCTCCTCCTCCGCACACCGATGGCCAGGCGCGGCTGGGCACAGGCCGAGGTTCCTCAGGAACCCGGGACCCCTCCTCCTCCAGACAAAGGAAGGGGCCTCTGCAGGCGGCTCCGGATCCGCGCAGCTCCTCCTCCGCACACCGACGGCCAGGCGCGGCTGGGTACGGGCCGAGGTGCCCCAGGAACCCGGGACCCCTCCTCCTCCAGACAAAGGAAGGGGCCTCTGCAGGCGGCTCCGGATCCGCGCAGCTCCTCCTCCGCACACCGACGGCCAGGCGCGGCTGGGTACGGGCCGAGGTGCCTCGGGAACCCGGGCCCCCTCCTCCTCCAGCGACGTTATAATATTTCTAATCATAATGAGCACGTGGTTTCGGCAGGTGGCTTATTTGCTCTGGAGCTGGAGTTGGCTCAGGTGGGTCTTCACAGCCTGCCGCTGTGAGGTTCACCATGGCAGAGGAAGAGCAAGTTGCCGGGTCAGGGTGGAATGTCCACCTGAACCCAAGCCACTCCTTCCCACTTTTATGTGCACAGCGAGTCTGCCTCATGTGTACTTGAGCAACGCTTATTTCCACGTTACAGTAACACTGTCCCCTGAAAAATACCTCAGCAGCTCTCATGCTGCAAGGAAATGGTGTCTGCCTAGTCCCTGCTGCAGCACCTGTGTGGCCTGCTAAACACATGCTGCAAGGTGTGCATGCTCCAGCTTGAGCACAAGACGCCAAATAGGAAGAAATGGAGAATCTAACTTCACCCAGCATAAAGGTGGTCAGAGATGCCAATGCGAATGGATGCTGGGGTGGATGTGGACAGTCATTGTAATAGCCTGGCAGGTTAAAGACAGCATATATTCCCAGGGAGAAGATGTCCATACACACATTGATAGGGTTGTGTAGTCATAGTCAAAATCTAATCCAATCTGATTTGAATATTTTAATTTCTCCTCACACAAGAAAAACCACACACCCATTAGTACTTTCTGACATGAACTCTTCTTCCCAGCCCCCTGCCCTAAGCACTAAATTTCGTTTATCTCTACAAATTTGCCTATCTTGGACACTGCATATCCAAGACATGCAATATGCAGACTTTTGTGATTGGTTTTTATTTATATTATTTTTTTAAATTTTAAAGAGGGTAAGATTAAACAAAACAAAACAGATCATAAGGAAACAATTTTAAGAAACATGGATTTCAGAGCAAGTCCACTGGAGATCTTCACTGCCTGTCTTATTGTCTCTAGTTTTCTTCCAAATAGCCATCCCCATCTTCACACACATTGAATACATACTGTACATTATAGAACTAATCTAATCATAACAGGATGATGAAAGCCTTTTAGGTCTTAAAGACCTGACATTGGGGAAGTCAATAACGACTGCCATAATGTCTCTCATTCTCTTCAAAATAGCTGTCCTTATCTTTACATATGCTGAAATTGAACATAAGGGACTAGACTAATATCACTCTGAACAGTGAATAGTATTGCTAGATTTTATATCATGATGCCACAGCATTAGCACTGAGTATCTTAGTGTCTCTTCTTCAGAGTATCTGTTCATTACATCGTGTATTATATGATCTGTTCCCGTAAACTGTTTAGAAATTCTCCCATGTGTGACTCTCTATATGTATATCTATCCTTTCTGTATTATAGGGAAAAATGGATCAAAACAAGACAACCAAACAATTTCCTAGAAAAACATGAAATGAAAAAAGACATATAAAACCACAATATTAGGTGATCTACAGTAGTTACTATGCTTTCTCTTGTTATTTTCAATAGAATTGTCCACATCATCATCATACATAATATAATTGAACATAGCATTACATAGCTATTTTAATAAAAACACAACTTTGGAGACATTGTAGGATTTCAAAAGCAGTTAATAATCAAACCAGCATGGGTATCTTATTACATCTTGTCATCTTCAGAGTAGTTGCCTCTACTCTTAGACTTGATACTATCAAGCATACCAAATTTGAATAAAATCAGTCAAGGCAAAATAGCAGTCTAACAAACCAGCTTCACATAAGATCAGTCATAGTAAGACAGTGTAAGTATTACAGGGCTTCAGTTTAAGTTAATAGGAAATTAAGGATAATTACCGTGGTACAGCCTGCTATTTTTGGGATAGCTGTTGTGCCCTCAAATCTAGTATGAGTAGACAAACTGGAACAGAATAAAATCAAACTAAACAGAGCGATAAGACGACTATGGCTTGTAAATCCTGATACACTATTAACAATGTCCTCTGCCTTCCTTTTTTAGGAAATTCCCCCCCTTTCCCCTCTCAAGAGGCTTTGTATATTTTGAGTCCCACAAGCTCCTTTAGTTTTTAGATTAGGGGGTCAAACTGTTATCTACTTGAGTGGTGCTGAACCTTTTTACTGCTGAGATTGATCTTGATTCTTGATTGATCTGTATTCCTGTACTTACTAAAGCCACAAGGTTTTCCTTCCGTCTAGCTGTGTAGTTCCACACTGCCCAAAAGTGTCATAACTTTCCAGTCTCTCTGTGGCTGCTGGATGAGTTGTCCCTATGTCTCTCTGCTTCCCTGTCACATGGAGCATCATTTTCCCATCTTTGACTTTCAGTTTATTAACCCTCTTTAAGGTAGATTACATTTCCTATTCAGAGCATCTCGATGGATCTTGCCTCCTAATCTACTCTGTCTGTGTTTCTTTTTGTTAGTGTATCAAGGCTATCTATATTAAAGATTATAGCCCACCTTCTTTCTCTGCTATTCTATTTTTCTGCTATTATTTGTCCACTTTTCTCTTTCATTCCACTGTCTGCCCTGTTCATTGAGGCCTCTCTGCCACTGTTGCTAGAATCTTGGTATTTTTTTTTCTCTCTCTCTCTCTAGAATGTCCTTCAGTATTTTTTGTAGGGTTGGACTGGTGGCCATGAACTCCTACAGTTCCTTCTTGTCTTGGAAACATCTTATTTCTCCATTAATTTTGAGAGACAGTTTTTTTTATTATTTAAAGAAAAAAAAGAAAGGACATAAAAAACAAAGCAGTAAAAGAGTACAAATAATACAGTATTTCAAGAAAAAAATATAGAGTAAAAAATCACCAGTTAATAGGTTACATATTATCTTCCCAGGAACAGTTGTCCAAATTACAAAATTAAAGCATATAAAGTGGACATTCATACAGTGAAATTGGAGACAGTTCTTTTCAATGATCCAACAAAAGCTCAGTAATATGGTTTTCCATCCTACACACTCGAACGTACCTGCGGTTATATCCCTTAGACCACCTTCCTTTCCTCTCTTTTTTACAATAACAATTAGACTTTTTGGGTTTTATTACTCCCACGGTTCTTATTACTTTTTTTTGAAGAGAATAAAACCAAATGTGACTAGGCAAAACAGAGTCAGTTAGAACAGAAGGGTGGGCATAGCACGTGATGCAAAAATAGAATACCAGGTGATCAAAAGTGGTTACCATTGTGCCTCTTGCTATTTTTAAATTGAGTTGTCTATATCATCAGGTATAATAGAATTGATCAAAACAGTACAGAACAAGACCAATAAAACCTACACTGAAAACCTTGCAGGACTTCAAAAAAAAAAAAAAAGGATAATAGTCAAACCATAATGGGCATCATAATATATCTTATTGCCTTCAAAGTGGTTGCCTATACCCTCAAACTTGATACTATCAAACAAAATAGAATATAGAATAATCAGACAGAACAAGATAGAGAGAGCAATACTGGGGTTCAAATCATGTTAAATAGGAAAACCAAGAAAGATACTATAATATGTCCCGCTATTTTTAATTTAGTTTTCCCTTACTTAAAAAAATGAGAGAAAATAGATTAATTTTTAAAAAGGCGGCGGGGGGGGGGAACTGAGATAAGAAAGGACATTGTAGCAGAACAATGCAGGGCAGAACTGAACCATTCAGGCATCATTGTGTTTCACCACCAGATAATCTAACATAAGAGTAGTCGCCATAGTGCCTCTTTTCTTGAATTATTAGAGTGTAACTTCGTATGCTATAACATCAAGCATATCAAGACAGTGTGAAGCCATTCAAGAGAATGCAAGAATTACAGGGTATTTAGAACCAGCTAATAGAAAACGAACAACAGTTTCTTTATTATCTCTTTGCCTATAAAGAATTTTATTTATGCTATAGCATATAGTGAAATATAGTAAGATACAACATGTTAAAACCAGTGGAAACAGATGTACCACAGCTTGATGGGACTTCAAAACAAGAAGATATTAAATCAGCACTAGCTTTTGTGTTGTGTTGTTCTCTTCAAAATAGCTATTTGTACTATCATAGATACTAAAATCGAACAATCCAGGTTAAAACCATTGTGGTTAATGAGTGAAAACATTATATGGCTTCAAACCAATATGATTGGGAATCATGATAACCACATACTTTTATGTATTCTTATCATTTCTTACACTAGGGAAATTTTGGTATTTATACATGTGAGTTTGATTTATTTGACTTATGAGTATGGTCTCAAGCTGTGTCCATTTATTTATAAATGTCTCAATGTGATCATTCTTTGTAGCTGTGTATTAAAATATCACAACTTTTTTTATCCATTCTTCAGTTGATGGACTTAGGTTGTTTCCAAGATCTGGCTAATACAAATTGTGCTGCTATAAACATGGGTGCACATATATCACTGTGGTATGATGCTTTCAGTTCTTCTGGAAATATGCCTAGAAGTGGTATAGCTGAGTCAAATGGGGCTTCCAGTCCCAGTTTTCTGAGAAATCTCCAGACTGACCTCCACAATGATTGCACTAGTCTACACTCCCACCAACAGTGCAGGAGAGTTCCTTTTTCCCCACAGCCTCTCCAGCATTTGTTGTTGGTGGTTTTCTTGATCTTGGCCATTCTTTCAGGAGTGAGATGAAATCTCAGTGTGGTTTTAATTTGCAATTCTCTAATGGCTAATGATGATGAATATTTTTTCATATATTTATTTGCCATTTGTATTTCTTCATCTGAAAATTGTTTATTCATCTCTGATGCCCATCTCAGATGGATTGGGTCTTTGAATTTTGGGGGTCTGATTTTTTTTAATTCTTTGTATGTTTTAGACAGAAGTCCTTTATCTGAGGGGCAGTTCACTAAGATCTAGCTTTGGTACTTCATATGCTTCTAGGAATCTGTCTATTTCCTCTGTGTTACCAAACCTTTGAGAGTAGAGGTTTTTGAAATAGGTGTTGATGATTTTCTGTATTTCTATAGGGTCTGTAGTGATTTCTCCTCTTTCATTCCTTATTGCATGAATTTGAGCTTTTTCTTCCCTTTTTAAAGTAAGGTTGGCTAGGGGCTTATTGATTTTATTTATTCTTTCAAAGAACCAGCTTTTTGATTCGTTGATTCTTTGGATTGTTTTCTTAGTCTCTATTGCATTGATTTCTGCTCTGATTTTTATAATTTCCTCTCTTCTTTTGGCTTTGGACTTGTTGCTCTTTTTCTCTAGCTGTTTGAGGTGTAGCATCAGGTTATTTATTTGTATTTGTTCTGTTTTCCTGATGTGGGAACTCAGTGCAATAAATTTTCCTCTGAGGATGGCTTTCATTGCATCCCACAGATTTCGGTAAGTTGTATTTGTGTTTTCATTTTCTTGTAGGTAGTATTTAATTTCTTCTTTAATTTCCTCTGTGACCCACTGATTACTCAAGTGTGTGTTATTCAGTTTCCATGTGTTTGTGGGAATTTTGTAGTATCTTTTATCATTAATTTCTAATTTCATAGCGCTATGGTCCGAAAGCATGCAAGGGATGATTTCAAACTTTTTGCATTCATTTAGATATGTTTTGTGAATTAATATATGGTCAATTTTAGAAAATGATCCATGCACTGCTGAGAAGAATGTGTATTCTGTTGTTGTGGGGTGGAATACTCTGTATATGTCTATTAAGTCCATTTGTTCACAGATGCGATTCAGTTCTTTTATTTCTTTGCCAATTTTCTGTCTGGTTGATCTGTCCATTGGTATCAATGGTGTGTTAAGATCTCCTGTTAGAATTGTGTCACTGTTAACTTGGTTTTTCATTTCTGTTAGTACTTGTTTTATATGACTGGGTGCTCTGAAATTTGGTGCATATATATTTAAGATAGTTATCTCTTCCTCTTGGAGTTTTCCCCTAACCAGTATCTAGTGACCTTCTTTATCCCTTCTGATCATTATTGGCTTGAAGTTCACATCGTCTGCAAACAGAATAGCCACCCCCACTTTTTTGGGGGGTTCCTATTGCATGAAGTATTTTTTTCCATCCTTTGACTTTCAGTCTGTGAGTATCCTTTTGGGTTAGATGGGTTTCTTGTAGACAATATATAGTTGGATTTTGTTTCTTGATCCATTCTGCCAGTCTATTTCTTTTAATTGGTGCATTGAGACCATTTACCTTAATGGTTATAACTGTTATATATTGGTTTATTGTTGACATGTTATCTTTCTGCTGTTGCATCTTTATTTTTCTGCTCTGTTTAGTTGTCTGCTTTGTTTAGTGGTTTTTTCCTAAATGTATCTAGGCTGTTTTTCAGTATGCTTTGCAGGGTTGGCTTGGTGATCATGTAGTTTTTCAGCTGTTCCTTGTCATGGAAGTATCTTATTTCTCCATCCATTTTGAAGGACAGTTTTGTAGGGTATATTAGTCTAAGTTGGAAATCATTTTCCTTTAGGATCTGAAATACTTCACTTCATGCTCTTCTTGACTTTATTGTTTGTGCTGAGAAGTCTGCTGTGATTCTGATAGGTTTTCCTTTATAAGTGATCTGTCTTTTCTCTCTCACAGCTTTTAATATTCTTTCTTTTGTTCGATTTCTGGGATGGCCATTTCTATGTGTCTGGGTGTGGTTTTATTTTGGTAATGGCTATTTGGAGTTCTATATGCTTCATTGATCTTGATATCAGTTTCCAATCTCAACATTGGCAAATTTTCAACTATTCTCTAAATATCCTCTTGACATCCTTTATGTTGTTCCCTTCTTTTTCATTTATCCCTATTAACCTTATTTGTTACTCTTTGCATCATCTTGCAGGTGTTGAATTGTTATTTCCTGATTTCTTGTTATTTTTAAAAGATCTTTCCTTTCCTGTTCACTGGCTGCAATCTTGTCTTCAAGGTCTGAAATTCTATCTTCACATTCATTGAGGCGGTTTTTACAGCTTTCAATGCAGTTTTTGATTTCCTGTATATCTCTTTGCATCTGCTTTATATATTCTGTTTGTTTATTATATTGTTCATCCAGGGATTCTATCTTTTTGTTTATCTCCTCCAATTTTTTAACTGTGTCTTCTTTAGATATGTTCAGCATCTCCTTCATTTCTTTTATCATTTCTTCTTTTACCTGAGAGATTATTTCTAGTTTGAATTTAAGGCTTTCCAGAGTTGCTTCTTTATTTCAGGTATTTCAGTTAAGTGGCATGTATTTTCTCCTATGCCCATGGCTCCTAGGCTTTCTTGGGATGGGCTGGATGTTTGAGACTGCATTTTGGTCTTTTTTTGGTCATTTTCCTATATTTCTGAGCTTCAAGTGTTGTTCCAAGTGAGGGAGAGAGGTCAGCCAGGCTGGGATGGAGTTCCCTGCCCCCTCCTTAGTCACTGATCTCTACAGGAAGTCAGGGCCTGGTTCCCAGGTGAAGAAGAGATCTCCGCCGGGCTGGGACAGGGCTCCCCGCCTCCTCTGGACCCACTGCACCTGACAGGAAACTGGAGCTTGGCCCCCAGGTGAAGAAGACAGTTCCTGGCTTCTGCTGGACTTACTCAACCCGTCAGGAAGCTGGAGCCTGATCCCCAGGTGAAGAAGAGAATTCGCTGGGCTGGGTCAGGGTTCCCTGCCTCTTTCGGACTCTTCTGACAGGAAGCCAGAGCCTGGCAAAGAAGAGAGTTCAAGAGAGAATTTTTCAGGGTACATGAATTTGGTTGGAGATTATTTTCTTTCAGGGTTTGGAGTATTGCCCCCCAGGCTCTTCTCAATTTGATAGTTTGTGTTGATAAGTCTATCGTTATTTTGATGATTTTTCCTTTGTAGATGATCTGCTCCTTTTCTCTGACTGCTTTTAATATTTTGTTCTTGTGGTGGATTTCTGGAATCTTGATTATTATATGTCTGAGTATAGATCTGTTTTGGTTGTAGTTGGCTGGAGTTCTGTATGCCTCATTTATCTGGATATCATTTCTTTTTCCTATGCTTGGGAGGTTTTTCTTAATTATTTCTTTGAAGAGCCTTTGTAATTCATTTGTGGTTACTCCTGCTTCTTCTCTCACGCTTTTTATTCTTAAGTTACAGATTCTCTTGCTGTCTTCTAGCCTTTGAATTGTCACTTCCTGGTTCCTGGTTATTTTTAATAGGTCTTTTGTTTCACGATTGTACATTGTAAATCTCCTAGTTTCGAAAGGCTAACTTTAGTTTCTGTCAAGGCATTTTGCCAGCTTTCAATGGAGTTTTTAATTTCCTTGTAATCTCTTTGGATCTGTTTCATGTATTCTAGATTTTTAAAATATTCTTCACCAAAGGTTTCTCTTCCTTTTTTAGGTTCCTCCATTCTTCTGTCTATGTCTTCTTGAGAGGGGCTTAGCATTTCTTTTACTAATGTTTTTATATCTTACCTCACTTGGATTAGAATTTCAGGTTTAAGTTCATCTATGAGGTCATGAAGGTATTTATGTCTGCTGTTGTTGTCACCAATATTGCATGATTGCTGCACTGGTCTCTTCTATATTTACCTCTCCTGGGCTTATTTTCCCAGGGTCAGTGGCTGAAGGTTTTTTTCTTATTTTTTTCTCTTGTCATGTTTTTGGTTTCTTTCAGACAGGTGTGTGGTGGAGGTCTCAGGCCCTTTCCTGCTTACAGTTTTTCTGAAGTGTGCTGGCTGGGGCTTGCTGCCCTCTCCAGTTTGCTGTTATCTGAGGTGCACACAGGGACTGTGGTCTGGCCCCTCTCCTTTGAGCCAGTCAACCAGCGAGTGCCTTCAACAACATAGCCTTTGCTTTGCAGATGTCACAGGGTTGGGACAGTTTCATCCCTGTCTATTGGGTCCTGACCAGGGGTGTGACTCAGCGCAAGCTGATCCCTCCAGTCCTCTCTGGGCCAGGGGTGGCTGACTGATGCCACCACAGTGCCGGGCTCTGCCCCACTCCAAGATGTCTTCCAGCTGGCCACACCTGCTGTGGGACCCAATTTCCAACACTCACCAAGAATTAAAGCAGCTCTCCACCGTGGCTCCACTCCATGCTCTGCCACGTCCTCCTGCCAAGGGCCTGGGACTCACAAACTCCGTTATCAGTGGCCGTGGCTTCAGTGTGACCTTGAGTCGTCCAACTCTATGGCGCTCCCAGCATAGCATGGGACAGGTCTCAGTGATCGTGTCCAGCTCCAGCCCTGCACCCGCATTTTTCCTTCCTCTTCCTATTTTTCTTTTTCTTTCAGTTTCCTCCTGGGGTCCTGAGAATCCCTCTCCACTCACCTGGCCCTCTCCATGTTGTCAAATTCCAGCGTCTGGGCTGTTTTTCCCAGAGAGGCTCTCTACCCAGTTACATAGCAAGCTGCCATCTTTTTGTCTCCTGTGACTGGTTTTTAAAGTTAGCATAATATTTCACAGCTTTACAGTGTAGCATGTTTCAGTACTTCCTTTCTGTTTGTGGTTGAGAATGTTCCAATGGAAGGCTAGACCACATCTTATTATTTACCTGTCAGGGGATAAAATTAACTGTTTCCACTTTTTGACTACTATAAATGAGTTAGAGTTCTCTTGGGTACGGTCCTAGAAGTTAAATTTCTGGAACATTGAAACTGCATATTCCAGCAATTTAACTTCTAGGCTCAAGAAATTGAGCACATCTATCTAAACTACTTCATGTACCTCCACTTTGTGGGTACCGCTTTGGGCCTCTTTTGATTATGACGCTCCTTCAGCTTTCCCAGCACCATTTATTAAAGATGCTATCTTTTTTTCCAGTGTATGTTTCTGGCCCCTTTACACATGATCAAATAACTGTGTGTGCCTGGGGTTATTTCTTCTTCCTCTGCTCTTTCTTTCAACCACACATTGGTTTCTTCCTGTACCATGCTGTTTTTAGTCACAATAGCTTTGTAATATAACTTCAGATCTGGGATGGTGGTGCCTTTTGCTTTGCTCTTGTTACCTACGATAGCTTTTGCTCTTCTGGTTTCATATAAATTTTAGGATTATTTTTCTAGATCTATGAGAAATGCTATTGGCATTTTGTTTGGAATTACTTTAATTCTTCATGTTAGTCTTGGAAATGTGGCCATTTTGATTATCTTGGTGCTGCCTACTTATGAACAGGGGATATATTTTCATATTCTGAAATCTTCAAATTTCTTTTTAAGAGACTTACAGTTTTTCTCTTAGAGATCTTTCACTTAATTGGTAAAGTTAACTCCTAAGTATTTAATTTTTCTTGATGATATCATGAATAGTATTGTTTTTCTAATTTTTTCTTAGTGAGTTTATTATTGGTGTACCAGGAATGTTATTAATTTTTTGTGAGTTATTTTGTATTCTGGTACATTGCTGAATTTGGCTGTAATTCTAGAGTCTTGTGATGAGATTTTTGAGCCTTCTAGGTAGAGAATCATGCAATCTGCAAATGATAATTTGACTTTTTCCTTTACCTATATGTATCTTTTCTATTTCTTTCTATAGCCTAATTGCTCTGGCTAATATCTGAAGGAGTGGTGATATTGGACATCCTTGTCCCTTTCTTGATTTTTAGAGAGAAGGTGCTCAGTTTTTTCTTATTTAATATGATGTTGACAGTAGTTTTGCCATAAATACCTTGCTAGACTAAGATAAGCTCTTCTATACTTATATTCTTCAGTGTTTTATTATGAATAGATGTTGAATTTTGTCAAAGGCTTTTTTCTGTATCTTATTGAAATAATCATGTAATTTTGCCTTTCCTATTTATGTGATACATTTGTTGGTTTACATGTGCATAACCATCCATGCATTCTTGGGATGAAACTTACTTAGGTCATGATGTATACATCAAACAATCTTTTTGTTTGTTTTGGTGCATTGTCATTCCCAGTATATTGTTGAGGATTTTTGCGCCTACATTTACTAAAGAAATTGGCTTATAGTTCTATTTTTGGGGGTTATATCCTTTTCTAGTTTGGGAATCAGAGTAACCCTAGTTTCCAGTGATGATTTTGGGAGTACTCCTTCCTTTTTGATGAGGAACAGTGGCATTAGATCTTTCCTGAAGTTCTTGTAGAAGTCAGCTTTTCTTCATTGATTTGCATCTTTTTCAATCTTCTTGGATAATATATATATATAAAATCTCCATCTCCATTCATTTCTTCTGAATTCTGAAATCTATTGTTTTACATATTTGTGAAGTAGCTGCCAATTATCTGAATTTCAATGGTGCACATTATAATCTCACTTTTTTATTTCTAAGTATATAGATTTGATTCTTTTGTTCATCTTTCTTTTGTAAAATTGGCTAGTGGTTGGTCTATTTTGTTATTCTTTTGAAGTACCTGCATTTTGATTCATTGATTCCTTGTGTTGTTTTTCTGCTCTCCATTTCATTGATTTCTCCTTTGATTTATATAATTTCCTTCCTTGTACTAGCTTTGGGTTTGGATTCTTGTTTTCCTAGGACCTTGAAATGCATAGTTAGATTATTTGTATTGTTTTTCTGATGTGCATATTCACAATTATAAACTTATTTCTTAGGATTGGTTTCATTTTGTCTCATAAATTCTGTTATGTTATACTGGCATTATTGTTTAATTCTGGGAACTGTCTTATTTCTTTCTTGATTTCTTCTGTGACTCACTGATTATGCAAGAGGGTATTGTTTAATTTCTTTGTCTTTGCATAATTTCTGTGGTTTCCTTTGCTACTGAGTTCTAGTTTCATTGCTCTGTGATCTGATAATAAGCATGGGACAATTTTGATTGTTTTACATTTACGTAAGCATAATGATTGGCTAATATGTGGTCTAGTATATTGGATAAGGTTATATATGTTGCTGAGAAGAATGTATATTTTGTTGTTTAGTGGAACATTCTGTGCATATCTTTTTCATCTCTTCACTTGAAGCTTTGGTTCAACCCTGATATTTCTTTTTGATATCTTGTCTAGTTGATATCTTTGTATCAGAGGGATATTGAAGTTCCTCATTATAATTGTATTAATGTTTATCTGATCTTTTATGTTTCGTAGTGTTTGTTTCATGAAGTTATTTGTTGTTGCATACGTGTTTATAATTGTTATCTGTTCCTGTTGAATTTTCCCCTTAACCAGTTTGCCTCTTTGGATCAATTTTGGCTTAAAATCTGCTTTGTCTGAAAATAAGGAAGCCACTCTTAGTTCTTTTAGGTTCTCATTGCATGGAATATTGTCTTCTATACTTTGATTTTTTTTAGTCTATTGATTTTATTATGGTTAAATATGTTCTCTATATATCATATATAGTCGGATTGTGTTTCTTGATCCATTCTGTCAGTGTTTCTTTTGATTGAGGAATTGAGAAATTTCACATTGAGAGTTATTATTGACTTACTCCTGTCCTTGCATTGTTTTCCTCTTGCCAATTCCCTTTCTTTCTGGACTACTTCTTATTACACCTAGTATATTCCTTCTGCTTGCAATTTGGAATCTCTTATCCTTGAGAAATTTTTGGAGTGCTGGTTTAGTGGTCATGTATTTCTTCAGGTGCTCTTTATCATGAAAGTATCTTATTTCTTCATCAATTTTGAAAGACAGGTTTGTAGGATATATACGCCTGGATTGGAAACTTTTCAAATTTGAAACTTTTCACTGAACGCTTCCTGGATTTTAGGTTTGGGTCAAGAAGTTTGTTATTAATTCTAATGAGTTTTATTTTATTGGGGATTCATTGTTTTTCTCTAACAGCTTTAAAGATTTTGTTCTTGTGTTGCAAAGTTCTGCAACTTTAACTATGATATGTTGTGGAAATATTTTTTTCTGATTATGGCTATTTGGAGTTCTACATACCTCATCAATATGTAGAAATTTCTCCCATATTTGCAAAGTTTTCTGCTATCATTTCAGTAAATAGGTTTTTAAAAATGCCAGTTGTGCTGTCTTCTTATTTCTGTTTTACTAATTCTAATTAATATTAAATTAGATTTTGTGTCATCTAGCAGCTGTTGGATCCATTTTTTTGCATTGTTGTTTTTAAGATACTATCAATAATTGATCACCAATAACAGCCTTGTCTTCTAGTTCTGACAGTCTTCGCATCAGTAGCTCCTGCTTTTCAAACTTCCAGTAGTTTTTAGTCACTTGAAATTTTTTGATTGGTACTTTTTCAATTCTAATTATTTGCTAATTTAATTATTTGCTGCTTAATGAGATCATTTATTTGATGTTTCTCACTTTCTTCTAATCTTCCAATGATGAATTTTTCAAATATTACTTTTTTCACACACCATCCTCACACCATCTATCTTTAATAGTGTAACCATGAAGGTTTATGAATCTATAGTTTTGTTTTTTGCTGCATATTCATGTTTCACATCACTGTATTTAGCTCAGCTAGCTTTTTATTAGTGTCTCCTGTAGACTCGTTGATATTTTTTAAATTTAGAATCCTTACCTGCTTAGTTATATCTTTATTGAACTCACAAAGCACCTTAATGACCTGTGGTTTTTTTGTTTTGTTTTAAATTTCTACCGTTCTTCTTTCAAATAATTTGGCTGTGTAGCACTTGATTTTCTTCTGCACTTGTGGCAGTTGGCAGTTCTCGGAGGCATTTTATTGGCTTGTCTGCTCACATTTCTATCTTTGTTTGTTGTGTTGAGGATTGTTGGTTCATTATAGTAAAAGGCTTCGTGGCTAGTATGGAGATCTCTTTAGCTAATGTCTGTGTTCCAGTGATACACTCTTGCCTTGATTAACTATAAGCTTTTCTTCTGCCCCAGAATCTCCTCACATCATTTGTCTGGGAAGAGAGGCTGCAGTATATTTGACTCACTACTCAGTTCTTTAGGAACGGGCAGTAGTGTTGTTATTGACACTAAGGCAATCCAGATATTGATAAACAGAGGAAGCCAACTGATAGCAATAACTACGTCACTTGGCTATAGTAGTAAGATCAGTAATAATAGTAATGTATGATAAACCAGATATTGATATACTCTATAAACTAATATGTGCCACCCTTAATTACAGAAAGAAGGTCTATAATTATAGTGTGAACACTAAGGCAAATAAAATATTGAAGTATAATAAATATACACTAGATGGAACAACTTTACCTAACTTTACCTTCCTTCACAATATCTTCAGCTGTAATAGCATAGAGTTAACTATCTATAGATTCATCAACTTTAACGGTTATACTAGTAAAGGTAGATGGTGTGAGGATGGAGTGTAAAAACAGTAAAATTTGAAAAATTCATCATTGGAAGATTAGAACAAACTGAAAAACATCAAATAAATTATCCCATTAATCAGTAAAGGGAAATCAAGAGTAATGGGTAAAAGTAACAGAATGAACAAACAAGAAAAAAATAAAGAAGAGCGCAAATGAAAGGAACAAAATAAAAATAATAAGAGACAGAGAGAGAGAGAGAAAGAGAGAGAGAGAAATGAAAACAAAACACATACCAAAAAAGACCACATATGCGCGCTCGTGCACGCGCACACACACTCTAACAATATTCTTCTGTGTTTCCAAATGAACAATTTCCCAAGACCTACAGCCTTGGAATCCAGCACAATCCTCTCCACCCAGCTTTATGGCCTGCGGGTTTGTGAAGTGCCCCGCCCCACCCACTCCAGAGTATCCTCCATCCTTAAGCTCCAGTCCATGGCCACCCACCCAGCTGAGGCATCTCCCAGCTCCCAGTGGTGAATGGGGAAGTATTCAGACCACCACTCTCTACTGGGTTATGCAGTAGACTAGGGGCTCAAGAAGCCTGCAGGAACTGATGCCATCACCTTCAGATCCAGCCACCTCTGCAAGCCACAATGTTGGGCCTGGCCTCCCACTGTGCCTTCCTAACCTGAGCTTAAACTTCTCCATGGGCTATGTCTAGTTCTTACCCTCTCCACATTGGTCTCCCATGGCTGCCCCTTACCCAGTTTCTCCGTATTGCTGCCAACTCTTTGGGATTGACCTTTTCTTCCAGGAAATTGGCTTTGCCCATGATTGGGTTGGTCAGTTGCTAGGCACCTCTGCCCCGGTGCCAAGGGAAAGGCAAATGCGGAGCTGGTTTACAGTGGGCAGTTTGATGAGGCCAGGGCACAGAATCCATGGCTTGAAGTCAGCTGGTATCATGCATGGCGTGGCATGGCCACTTGCTCTACAATCACATCTGCTCAGTATCATTGCTCTTCCATTGCCCTGGCATTGTTCTTCTTGAATTAAATTTTTGCCTAAATGTTTTATTTTTTGATGCCACTACAAGTAGAATTGTTTTCCTAATTTTATTTTCAGTGCATTCATCAAAAAGGTATAGAACTATGATTAATTTTTGTGCATTAACCTTTCATTCTACTATCCTGATCAACTCTTTTTACTTCATTAGGATTTTTATATATAAAACTTGTGTTGTATGTGAATAGAGAAATTCACATCTCCTTTTCCAATCTGTGCTGCCTCTGTCCCTTCCTTTTCTTCCTCCATCCTTCCTTTCCTTCATACATCCTCTCTCATTCTCCTCCTCTTCCTCCTTATTCATTTCTCTTTCCTCAATTACCTCTTTCTCCAATTACCTCACCCCCTTCTTCTCTAATTGCCTTAGCAGGAGCAGACCTCCTTATCTTTTTCTGAATTTAGAAGTAAATTGTTTCCTTACCCACTTTTATGTTGTAAGCTTTGGATTTTTTTTTTATAAATGCCCTTTATGAATATCCCTTCTAGTCCTAGCTTATTAAGCTGGGAAAACATGTCTGAAAAGTGTTTTCTGTGTCCATTGTCTTCTATTCTGTTAATATAATTTATTGCATTAACCCAGCTTCATAATAATTTTATATATTTGTATTTGCTACTACATGTCTGTAGTGATTTGTAAGAACCCTTTTATACAGTATATTTTGGTAAGAAATAAAAGGAAGATATTAAAGAGTTTGTGAGTACATTCTGCAAGAGGAAAAGGAGGCAGAGGCATAAGACACAGATAGTGGTCACTCTCTCAATGAAAGGAAGACAATTGGACCCCTAACAGAGACATCCAAATATATGCACTGAGCAGACTTTAATAAAAGGTTCTGCAGTTATCTGTTGTTAAAATCATCATTAAAATAAACTTTGAAAGTATAATTAAATAGCATTTTATTACTTAGGGTAATAAGTACTCAAATCACATTATTTCCTAATTACTATTTTACTGAATCTATATTCTTAGAATTGTTTATGTCTATGGCATCTTGATAGTAAAAACACTGAAGCATGGTGTCGTTCTGCACATCTCTTTCAAGCTCTGCGTCTAGCGATGTCAGTTTTGCAGGGTAAGGAATCCAAGCATGTATTCCATAAAGATGGCAAACGCTACAAAATAGTTTCTCTTATTTAAACACTTACTAGCCCATTATCTCTAACACAGTAAGTCTAACGAGGCAGGAGAGAGAGGTGGGCAAGCAGCAAAAGAAAATTCATACAGTTTTCTCAACAGGAAAAACAGAAGCGTGCATTTCTTACTGCTTTTCCCTGGAAAAGATTAAAAACAAGAAGAGTTTAGTGAAAGCAATAGTTCTGCAGAAGATATCCAGCATACTTAAAATTATTTCTGCAAAAGCTGCCTCTTTGTGGAGATGGGATTAAATGATTCACAGAAGATTTTTCAATTTCAAAGAATTTATTCATCTATAAAGAATTGCTTAATACATGGCAAGTAGCAATAATAATTGTTTTTCCTCAGACTGTTGAATCATAATGATATTTCTTCTATTTATATTCAAAACATTCAGGTCATTC
Organism: Cavia porcellus; assembly: GCF_034190915.1. Lineage (NCBI taxonomy): Eukaryota > Metazoa > Chordata > Mammalia > Rodentia > Caviidae > Cavia > Cavia porcellus. The sequence goes on along the minus strand of NW_026947500.1, from coordinate 15,343,257 downwards.
AGTGTGTCTGCTTGAGCTCCTTCTAGATATAAACAGATTTTCAAATTGTAGATAATTGTTATTTGGTGTAGCTCTTTCCTATTGCTTTAAAAATTACTTAGAGAACTCAAATACATTAATCTGGAATAATGACTTTTCTTCATGATCCACAGCCATTATCTTTCACTTGAACACTACTTTTGTAAAAGCTGCATAATCCAGTCCCCAGCTCTGCACCCCTCTTGCCTTCCACCCTTCTGAGCTATGGATGTATACAGCAGAAGGCAGGAGTGGAGTCACGGTTACATGGTAAAAATACTTTTCTTCATTTTAACCCATCTCCTTTGTGGAACAATATCATTTTAATATCTTAATCTTGAAAATTACGGAACACTTAATTTTCAATTTATTAGAAAAATCCTCTCTGTACATGCCTGTAGAAAATATTTGGACATCTCAACTTAAAATGTTCCATTGATAGGAAGTGGTCAGGCCTCTTGGTAGTGTTGATAGGCACCCAGCAGTGCTGAAGCATCATCCATAAAAATATTCACAGGGCTTCCATTAGTAGGAAGCCTGAAGATATGTGAAGGCTTTTTCCATTTCAAGTATAGAAATGCTGAATAAAGCTGAACAAAAATACCCTTGATATATGGCTTATTTCACAGGAGAGAATCAAAAAAGTAAATGAAGAGCAGGAGTGGTAGCCATGCCAGGTCTTCCTATGACATTCTGGAAGACGAGGCTGGCATCAGATCAAGTGACACCTCTACATGCCAAAGACATGGATTTTAACACCACAGAAAGACAAGCGATAACGCCTGGGGTCTGAAAGCTTGGACTTTGCCTAAACTGGGAGTTTCTGAAAGGTTATATGGTACTCTCTGTTCAGAAAGGATGACAAATTCATAGCATCAGCCAGGATAAGAACAATGCTTCTGCCAGTCAAGTGTCTGGATGAAAAATAAAATACCTTTGATTGGGTATCAAAATATCCAGCCAGAGTCACATGTAGCTCTGGAGTTTATCCTGCCCTCATGCTGGGAGTCCACAAGGCAAGGAATTCAGGACTGCCATGGGACAAGAGCCACCCTTTGGGGGTCCACATAACTGACTAGAGGAGGAGTCACTTCAGGGATACTGAGAGATTGGTGAGAATTGCAGGTCATTGGAGAAAGGGAGAGGCACACATCCTGATAGGAAAAAAAAAAAAAAGAATTTGAGAGGAGACTTTTAGATCTAACGACACATTCACATAGGAGTTAAAAAGAGGGGAAGCCATCCAAAAGAGCCAACATGCAGGGCTTCTACTCTCACCCACCATTGAAAAAACCACTGTGAGAATGTCCCAAATAGCCAAAGGGATCCAAGAACCATGGCAGAGTCCAGCCTCACATGATGGAGCTGGAGTGTACAGGCCCTTTCACCTCATCATCCCTTCTCCCAAAGCAGAGGAGGCCACTTCCTGGCGGGGTTTTCACTGGCACACCCCAGGGGTGAGAGATCAAGAGGGAGGCTTCCTCCCCACCCACCTGACTTTAGACTCTAAGAGGGTAAGCAATCAGTGACTACTTGTGTTGCAAGTCTTCAGTGTTGGACCCTGGGCATGCCTGAGACATCATCAAGAGCTAGAAGTTTATCCTGTGCCAACTGGAACAGTAGTGTAGCACACAAGTGTTTGCACTGGTCTGGTTGGAGTCTGTGCTTAGTATTCAGGCCCACGTAAGTCTACACCCAGCTCTCACTGCCCGGTCCAATCCTAGAGATGGGGACTGATATCCACTATCAGTCCCCAGGCAACTGGCGTTTACATGGGTGTTTCAGTCCCACACGAGGATACATCTGGTAAACATGGGCCAAGACAGCATACACTCAATGTTGAGAACACTGTCCCTGCTCTGGGTGCATCAGAGTCTCCATTCCACATTTTGCCAGCATTTCAGGGACAGCCTCTGCCTGGCACAATAGGCCAGTCCTCTGCCTGGCACAATAGGCCAGTCCTCTGCCTGGTTAGTGGCAAGGGGGAAGAGTCTGCCTGCTTTTCCAAGTGCTGAGGATGCCTGTGAAACACCACCCAGTGCCCTGGACCCCCCACTTGGCCTACTAGACCATCCTCTGGGCACTGAAAGGCAACTTGAGCCTCCAGTGGTGTCTGGAGTCAGTCTCAAAGGACTGGAATAGACACTGGGTGCTCATCCCACCAGCAGGAATCCATGCCAGGATCCTCAGAACCCAGTGCTTTCCACCATTCTCAGGCTGGTGTGACAGCCTGGACAGTTGTCACAAGCAGTGTTTTATGGATGGGATCCCTGAGCTGAGAAATCTCCACACAAATCCTATAGAAAGGGAGGGGAATGTGACTTCGAAGGTTAATGACTGCAGGCTCTACAAGAAAACTCTTCTGGAAATATGTAGGGCATTTTTTCTCTTTTTTTAATTTCCTTTCATTTAGCCCACTTTTGCTTTTCCCCTATGTTGACAATTATAATTTTTTATTATTATCATTATTATTGGTGGAGCTTGGGGTTGTATCACCCATTTTCTGGTTTCCTCCTTTTTAAATATAACCTTATTTTGCTTCTTTAAAAAGTTACTCTTTTTTTTTTTAATCAGTACCGGGGATCGAACTCATGACTGCCTGCTTGCAAGGCAGGTGCATATGCCACTGAGCTAAATCCCCAGCCCTTAAAGTTACTCTTTTTTCATTGCCATTTTCCAACCTGTTTTCTGTGTACTTTTCCCCTCCTCTGGTTTAATCTCTATTCCCTATGATGCCTATCCTATTTATTTTTTCCTGTTACTGTTATCTAATATTAAATACCATCTTTCTCTCCTCCTTAATTAGATCTTTTGTATCAATCTTATCACCTTCCTTCCATCTTCCATTGTTTAATGTTTGCTAGCTTATTTCTTTTTTTTTCATGCTTCCATACCCACATCGTTTACTCTTATGAATCTTTAAGTAGTTGATGTTATCTTACTACAGCTGAATGCTGTTCTATTTTGAAAGGAGGTAAAATTTCCCTGAGTACCTACTGTCTATAAATACTGGTTTGTCTTAGAATGTGTTGTATTAATACAGATCTTGTTCCTATGTCTTAAGGTAGTATAGTGTCAGTTATTTGAGTTTTTCATTTTCCAGTTTGTGCTTGATACTCTTGTTATTCTTGATTGTAGTATGTTAGCAAAGTGGGATAGTAATTGTGATTAGTTGGTGTTTCATGTATGCCAATATCCCAATTATCTGGGAGATCATAAATCATACTCTAGTCCAGAACCAGAGAACTGGACTCTAGGAACAGGCTTCAATCTTTCATCCCTAACAAACCAAGTTGTAGGATTCTGGGACAGGCCCAAAGTCCAAAAGCTAGGTAACCCTAGAGGACATTTCTGAAAAGTTGCAGTTGTTATAACCAGAAGTAATTTGTTCTACAAAACATAGGGACAGAGAACAAATCACTTATAGTAAATAACAGAAATGGTAAATTCCATCACTATACACTCAAAAGTGAAAAAAACTTCAAGGGGAGGCAACATCTAACCAAAACTTCTCATAAAAACTGAAGCTTTTTTCACTCTACTAGACCTCAACCCAGAGTTCCGCTTGCAAAAAGGGGAGAACTGGGGGCATATGAAAAATAAAAGAATGGCTATCCATAGCTTGGGAAAACAAAGCAGCAGAAGACCCAGCTCTCCTAAGGCAGAGCAAGGAAGCACAAAGGGAGAGGAAAGAAAAAGTTCATAGAAGAAAACTTCAATAGAAGAGTTTGCACTAGATGAGTGCAAAGAGGAAATTAACTGAAAGTTTACACCGGTATCGCTCAATGTACTCATGGTGAATTTTGGAGAAATAAGTGAAAAGTTGGATGAGCTGATTAAAACAGTTCAAAGCTTGGGGACAGAGAAAAGATGGCAGATAGATAACAGCATCTACAGAGGCTCTCTGAGATAGCCAGCTTAGATTCCAGGAATAGTGTGGTGTGGGGAGCCCTAAGCTGAAGGAGACATACCCTGCCATCCCAGGAATGAACTAAGCTGAGAGAAACCAATTGGAAATGCAATGCTGGTGCTATGATTGGAACACCTAAAAATGCACAGCTTGAATACCCTGTCACTGCTGTGCCTGAATTGGCACAGCCAGGATAGCCTGCTAGTTGCAATTCAACAGAGACACGAACGCTCTGAGAATGGGAATCAGTGAACCGAATTGGGAGCAGAACTGGTGGGGAGCCCTGCATCGACCTGCGGTGGGTGAGAGGAACCTGCATTGATCTGGGGTGGGTGAGAGGGACGGGGACCCTCCCATAGTCAAAGAGGCTCCAACAGAGGATATTCTGAGACTGGGAAGACTGGCTGGAACAGGGCGCTGTAGTGACTTCAGTCACATATTCCCCTCTCAAGTGGGATTGGTGGGGAGTGCTTGACTTGGGCAACACCATGGACTGAGGCCCAAAAGGCTAGCCCAAACCCAGGTCCTGTGCCTGGCAGTGCAACCGAATGCAGTGAAGCCTTCAGTAGGTTGATCTGGAGGGACGGGCCCAGCATAGGCTGCAGGGTCTGTACCTCCTAGTAAACTGCAGTGGGCAGGAGCACCTAGCCAGTGCTCTTCAGACAAACTGAAACTGACAAAGAAAGAAACTGGGCCTCCTATATATGCCTGTATGGAAAAAATATGAGAAGAGGAGGCAACAAGAAAGGGTCCTCAGTCCCCAATCCTGAGGACACTGATCCAGGAAAGGTAAATGCAAAGGAGAATGAGGACAGAAAACGTACAATATCAAGCATGGCACCAATAGACATAAAGCAATATCTTAGGCACCTCATAGATGAGTTCAAAAGTGAAGTATTTAACCAAGTAAAGCAAGATATAATAGTTAAAAGAAATGCTAAGTACTTCCCAAGAAAAAACAGATGGTAGAATGGAAGAACAAAAAAAAGGGGGGGGGGAATTGTTTGATGGAGAAAATAGAGAAAACATAGAATACATAAAGCAGGTTCAAAGAGATTACCAGGAAACTAAAACTCTATTGAAAGCTGGCATAACAGTTTGAAAGAAACTAAGGATAGATTATCTAAACTGGAGGACAGGTTTGTAATGTGGGAGCGTGAAAGGAAAAAACTTCTTAAAAATAACAAGGAAACAAGTGGTAACAATACAAAGGCTAGAAGATGATAAGAGGATCTGTAACTTAAGAATGTAAAGGAAGAAGCAGGGATACAAACAAATGAACTGCAAAGGCTGTTCACAGAAATAATCAAGAAGAGCTTCCCAAACATAGGAAAAGGTAAAGATGCTCAGATGTATGAGGCATACAGAACTCCAGCCACCTACAATCCAAACAGAACTACACCCAGGCATATAATAATCAAAATTCCAGAAATCCAGTATAAGAACAGAATATTAAAGCTGTCAGAGACAAGAAACAGATCACTTACAAGGGGATACCCATCAGAATTACAGCAGACTTCTTGGCACAAACCATCAAATCATGAAGAGCGTGGGGTGAAATAATCCAAGCTTTGAAAGATAATAACCTCCAGCCAAGATTGATATATCCTGCACAACTGTCCCTAGAAATTAATGGAGAAACAAGGTACTTCCAGGATAAAGAGGAACTAGGGGAATTTGCTACCACCAATTCAACTCTACTGAGAATACTGCAGGACATTCTAAAGAGAGAGAAAAGCACAAGGATTCCAGAAACAGTGGCAGAAAGGCCACAATGAATGGAGCAGAAAGTGAAATGGAGAAGACAAACTGACAACTAATGACAGAAAAAGAGCTCAACAGAAATGAGGCAGAGAAGGTTGAATATAGTTTCTAAAATAGATGGCCTAAATACACTAACTTAAGGGGAAAAAAAGAGAATTGCAGGCAGAATGGATCAAGATTTAAGGTCCACCAAGAGGCTCTTTATAGGAAATATAATTAGCCTGAAGAAGGTTACATGGACCAAAATCAAACATGAGAAAACGGAACTCGATGTGACAGGGAACCAGAGAGTAATAGGGGTAACTAGACCAGTATTTATGGATAGGTTGAACAGACAGGCTTTAATAAATGAAGAAAAATAACTAGAAATCCAGCCCAGGAGTGAGAAAGTTCAGAAACATTTAGGTAAATAGCAGGTTGCCCCCCTCGATACCAAACCGTGAGTGTTGGGGAGACCCAAAAATACACAGTTCATTCTGGAGGAGTAAAGGGGAGGAATAGTCCTAAAAAAAACAGCAGAAATGATAGCTAATAGTGTATCAGGAATTAAAACCCCTATTACTCGCACCACTCTGCTTGATTGGAACTTGTTCCGTCCTAGTTTGTATATAAGCACTGGATCTGAGGGGCACAGACAGATGTCCTGAAGATATCAGGACATAGCACAGTGGTCATCTTTAATTTCCCATTAACTCAATCAGGATCCCTGTATGACTTATACTGTTGTATCATGCCTGATCTTAGTTAAATCTGACTTGCTTGATTGCTGCTTATATTAACAGATTTTATTCAAAACTGTAAGGTTGATGGTATCAAGTTGAGGAGTATAGACAACTATACTGAAAATGACAATGATTCACTATGATATCCATTCTGATTTGATTACTACCTGTTTTTGTAGCTCTACACTATCTACAAAGTTGTATTTCTATTAATCCTGTTATGTACTGATATGTTCAGTTATACTTTATCTGATGATATAGCCAATTCTGTTGATGGTAACAAGAAACAGTACAGTGACCATGGTAGAATTTCTTATACAGCAGATTTGTATGTCTTTTTAGTTTTATATGTCTATAGGAAAATGTTTAGTTTTGTCCTGCTTTGTTCTGATTCCCCCTCTAACATAGAAAGCATAGAAATACATGTTAAGACTCATGCTTATATAAAACCTATAAACAGTTTATGAGAACTGATCTGATGACACATGATGAAATGAACAAAAACTTTGAAGAAAGGTGCACTGTATACCCAATCTTGATTCCAGAGTATTATGATATGAAATCCAGCCATATTACTAATCTTTGTTCAGAAGTATTTTAATCTAATAAGTTGTGTTAGATCTCAACATAAATGAAGATATGGATAAATGTGTACATGTCAAAGTGTATAGGATTGATAGCCATAATACTTAGTTTTTGTTGGATAGTTGAACAGAACTGTTTGCCGTCTCCCTGGTTGAAATCCCATTTATATGTACCTTGAACAACTATTTATAGGGGGACAATATGTATACATCAGCTAGTGATTTATTACTGTTTATTTCTTTTCTTTGAAAGTATGTACTATTTCTGCCCATTTTCTATTTTGTTTTGTCTTTCTTTCTTTTTTATTTAAAAGGAAAAAGAGGAAAAAAAAGAAGAACAAAACAAAACAGTGTAAGGGTACAAGTAATTCAGAACTACAAAAAAAAAACAGTAAGCTATCACCAGTTAATAGATTACTCGCTATCATCTTAGAAACGGTGTTTCAGGTCACAGGATCAAAGCACACAAAGCGAACATTCAAACAGTGAGACTGCAAACAGCCGTGTTCAGTAATCCAATCAAAAATATTAATATGGTCTTCTATGTAACACACCTAAACACCCTTGCTGTTGTATCCTTCAGGGCACTTTTCTTTCCCTCTCTTTATTACAACAAAATTTACACATTTTGGGCTTTATTGCTCCCTTAGATCTTATTACTTTTTTTGTAAGAGAATAAAATCAAGCATGATAAAACAAAGCTGTCAGTCAAAACCAAGGATAGACATAGCACATGATGTAAAAACAGAGTACAAGGTTATCAACAATAGTTACCATTATGCCTCTTGCATCCTTAAGAAGAATTGTCTATCTCTTTAGGTATTATAAAGTTAAACAAAACAGTAGAGAACAAGACCAATAAAACCTAAACTTTGTAAATCTTACAGAACCTCAAAAGAGGATAATAGTCAAACCAGAATGGGCATCAAGTGAATCTTACTGCCTTCAAAGTAGTTGCCTATACTCTGATACTTGATACTTTCATACAGAGCAGAATATAGTCTAATCAATCAAAACAAGATAACGGGGGGTATTACAGGACTTCAAGTTGATAGGAAATCAAAAAAAGTTACTATAATATATCCTGCTAGATTTTTTATTTTTCCCCTTAGTTTAAAAAAGAAATTTAAAAAGTTAAATAATTTTTTAATGAATAAGGGAGAGGTTGAGATAAAAGGGGGCATAACAACATTTCTTTAAATAAAAAAAAAAACAGTTCAAAGCTTGAATGATAATTTCGACCATAATATAGAATTCTCAAAAAGATGTCAGCCAAAAATATCTGAAAAAAAAACTGCATAGAATTCATAAATTGAGAAATAATGAACGTGAAAACAGAGTGTCTGAAACTGAGGACAACATTGTGAATTACAACAAAGAGCTCAAAGAAACTGTAATGAGAATAAGACAACAACAAAAGATTATCAACCACTAGATGAAAATAAGAAGACCAAACTAAGGCTGATTAGAGTTAGACAGGAGCTGAAAGATGACACACGTGGATTCACTCACACATGTACAGAAATAATAGAAGTAAATTTCTCAAATAAAAAAGTTTAAAATACAAGTAAGCAATGCTCATAGAATACCAAACAAATATGTTGAAAAAATAAGCTCACTAATGTATATTCTTATTAAATTGTGAGATATCTAGCAAAAAACAAAACAAAAATTTAAAAAAACCAAACTAAACCAAAACAACCCCAGAATTTTGAAGGTGGCCAGAGAAAAACAAAAAAATCAGATATAAAGGTAAACCAATTAGAATTACAGCAGACTTCTCAACAGAAACCCTAAAGACCAGAAGATCTTGGAATAAAATATTTCAGATTCTAAGAGGAAACAATTTCCAATCCAAATTAACTTACCCAGACAACCTATCCTTCACAATAAATAGAAAAATAAGATATTTCATGAAAAGATGAATTGGAATTTACCTAAATTGAAATAGATATTGATTGACTTAAATTAAAAGATAGAAACCAATATTGCATGAACTAGTATCCTGAAAACAAATAGGGGTAGAAATTTTAACCTCAGAATGGTAAATTTCCAGATAAAACTGATTAGAAGTGACAAAGACAGTGACTACATATTAGTTAAGAAAACAATCCAGCATGAAGCGATAATATAGATAAACATGCACCAAATACTGGACCACCTATCTCCATAAAACAAAAATCACTGAACTTAAAATATCAAATAAGCATTAATACAATCCCAACAGGAGGTCTTAGCACCTCACTTTTGCAAAGAGATAGGTGAGCTAAACAAAAAATCAACAAATACCAGAACTGAATCACACCGTCGAACATACACACTTAATAGATGTCTACAGAGTATTCCACCTCTTTACAACAGAACATGTATTAGTTCACAAAGCCTGGTTAAATAAATGTAAAAGAAGTGAAACTACTATTACACAATTGTTCAATGAAAATAGATATCAGTGAGAGAAAAAAGCCCAGAAAAGTTGGAAGCTCCTGGAAAATTAACAACACAATTCTAAACAATCTATGGGTCACAGAAGAAATTTAAAAAGTTCTGAATTTAAATGACTGCCTGTACAACTCACTAAAACCTCTAAGACACTATGAAAGCAGTTCTAAAATGTAAGTTCATCACAATCAATACTCACATTAGGAAAACAGAACAAGCCCAAATAAATAACCTGAAATATTAAGATACTTGAGAAATAATAATCCAGGCTCAAACCACAATTAAGAAAGGAGATTATGAAGATGAGAGGGGAAATAAGTGAAATTGAGACTAAAAAGATAGTACAAAGTCCTCAAACCAAAGAGCTGGTTTTCTTTGAAAAAATAAATAGGATAGATAGGCTCTTAGGCAGACTTACCAAGAGAAAGAGAGAAAAGACTCATATCAATGCAATTAGAAATGACGAAGGAAAAATCACAACAGACACTGCTGAAATCCAGACAATAGTAACTACTTTGAGAAATCATATTCAAAAAAATGAGCAAATTTTGAAGAAATGGACAGATTCCTAGACTAACACAAATTATCGAAGTTAACCCAAGAAGACACAAATATACTGAAAAACCCTGTAAGAAGCAGCAAAATTGATGTAGTAATAATCTACCAACTAAAAAAAAAGCACAGGACCAGATGGATTTACTGCTAAAGTCTACAAAATCATTAAAGATTTTCAAGCTTTTCAAATAATTTGAAAAGGCTGGAGTCTCCAAAATTCACTTATGGAAGCCTGTACCACTCTGATTCCAAAACCATATGAAGATCCAACTAAAAAGAAAACTGTGGGCCAATCTCCTTAATGAACATAGATGCAAAAATCTTCAACAAGACATTAGCAAACAGAATACAACACTTCATCAAAAGATCATATACTCTCTTCAAAAAAAAAAGTAATAAGGACTGCGGGAGTAATAAAACCCAGAAAGTGTAATTGTTATTGTAAAAAGAGAGGAAAGGAAGGTGGTCTAAGGGATATAACTGCATGTATGTTTGAGTGTGTAGGATGGAAAACCATATTACATTATCCATTTTGTTGGATCATTGAACAGAACTGTCTGCAATCTCACTGTATGAATGTCCACTTTATATGCTTTAATTTTATAATTTGGACAACTGTTTCTAAGATGACAATATGTGACCTATTATCATAGTGATTTCTTACTGTATATTTTTTTCTTGAAATTCTGTATTACTTGTACCCTTTTACTGCTTTGTTTTTTATTTCCTTTTTCTCTTTAAATAATAAAAAAGATCATATACTATGATCAAATAGGTTTCATCCTAGAGATGTAAGGGTGGTTCAGTATTCATAAGCTAATAAATGACATAAACAGAAGCAAGGTCAAAACCCACATGATCATACCAATACATACAGAACAACAAAGTCCAACACCTTTCATGATAAAAATCCTGAAGAAATCAGATAGGTCATACCTGAATTTGATAACAGCTAGTTATGACAAACCAAGGTTTGTCATCATAGTAAATGAGGAAAAACTAAAAGCATTCTACCTAAAATCAAGATAGAACAATGACCATTGTTCCACTTCTATTCAACATAGTACTTGAGACATAACAAGAGCAATTAGGCAAGAGAAAGAAATAAAAGTGATACACACAGGTAACAACTCCAATAGTCATTTGCAGATGATATGCGATTCTACACAGAAAATCCAAGGAACTCTATCAAAAGCCTCTTAGAATTAACCAGAAAAAGAATCAATTAGTAGAATGAAGAGACAGCCTTCAGAATGGGAAACATTTTGTTGGTTACTCCTCAGACAGAGGACTAACATCTAGAATGTATGAGGAACTAAAAAAATTAAGCTATATAAAATGAAAGGCTCCATCAAGAAATGAGCAGACATTTCACAGAGGAAAAAGTACAAATGACCAACACAGATATGAAAAAATGTTCAACATCTCTAGTCACTAGAGGGATGTAAATTAAAACAACACTCAGTTTCCATCTGACTCCAGAAAGAATGGCACCATCAAGAAGTCAAACAATAACGAGCACTGGTGTGGGGCTGTAGTAGAAAACGAACCCTACTACACTGTGGGTGAGAAGGTAAAGTAGTAAACCACTATGGAAATAGTATAAAAATTTCTTAAGGAACGAAAACTGGAAATTCCATTTGACCTAGCTATCCCCCTTGTAGGTATTTTTCCCAAAGAGCTTAGGACATCACACTACTGCACTACATACATACCATTATTTATAGCAGCACAAGTCATAATGGCTAAATCCTGGAAGCAGCCTGTATACTCATCAACAGATGACTGGAAAAAGAAACTGTGGCATCTATATATAGTAGGATATTATTTAACTATAAAAAATCTGGATATGTAAACAAACACTTGGGATAAAGAAGGGAAATACAGTGCAATTGTTTTGATTGGAAAAATAGACAAAGATATTGCAAGCACCATTGTAAACAGCCTACCTGATGTCCTTTGCTCCCTTTTTTCTTGCTACTTTGAATCTGACTTGAGTATGGGTAACAGTAAAACTGGCCTTGTTTCTGGTCCTTTTCTTTCTTCAATGTAAGGGTGATTGTGTGGCATGGATCTGGCCAATGAGACACAGGAAGAAATTTGCTGAAGAGGATAAAGGAAAGTCATTCTCTCCAGGAAAGAATTGAGTGGAACCATCAGTGTCATCCTTTCCCAAAGGCTTCCCCCTTTCTGCCTTAAAAGCTAACTGTATGTCTACAAAGTGGGATAAAAAATGCAGCAAATCAGAGATTTAGCTCAGTGGCAAAAGCACCTGCCTTGGAAGTGTGCGGTCATGAGTTCGATCTTCAGTACAAAAAAAAAATAATAATAAAAATAAAAAATGCAGCAAATCTTTCCATTTTAAAACTTGTTACAGTAAAGGAAATGTTGCTATTAATCCCCCTCAAAATATTCCCCTTGGTTTCAAGCACTTTTATCCTATTGTTCTAACTACTTTCCAAAGCAGGTCAAAAGAGAACTCTAAAAAGTGGTAAGAAGAAGGCAAATTAGTTTAATATGCTAAAACTGGAAGAAAACACAGCGGCAGAGAGTTAGGATTCTGCTTCATCTGGCAGCATAAGGTGATCCGTCCCTGCTGGCACAGAGCAACGTAAGCCAGAGCACAGTTCCCTGCAGACAGACTCAATCAAGAGCTCATCTTTACAAAGGCTGGAGGAAGTCTTTCAACCGAGAGGAAATGACAAAATCAAAAATGTTGGAAGATAATAAAGGAAGACAGAACTGTAGAAATAGAAAATGATACATAAAATAGGCTACACTCAGGTTTTAGAAATTATACATTGATGGTGGAAACAATTTATAATACCATTTTATAGTCTAGGCAATCAAGTTAAAAGTGGGGAAAGCAAAAAGACTTAAATGAAAGTGAGATATGCACACTGCATTTGAGGTGGGGGAATGTTTACAAAACACTCATCTTGAATTCATCATAGGTAATAAATTAATTATATGGAAAATGATATCCCACATTGTTCTGGCAGTGTGTAGAAGCTCCCTCCCACCCCCGCGCCAGACTCTCATGTAGTCATGGGAGGATGTTTTCAGAGGGGCCCCTAGAGTGTGTGGTGCCAGGGTCAAGGGTGTGTAATTTGTAACCAGTCCACTAATTGGTTTAGCACCCTTCTGCCTAGGATTAAGGGTGTGAGCGCTGTACCCTCCCAGGGGCCAATGGTCTGCATAAAATACAAGGGACCCAAAGAGGGCTAACTTGTTCTCACCTTCCTGTTTGCTGTGGACTGCTTCTCTTCTGTGATGTCCTCTGCCATGCTACGCTGCCTTCCAGCCGGCCAGCTGTGGACTGAAACCTCTACTAACTATGAGTCAAATAAACCTTTCGTCCTTTAACTTTGGGTGTCAAGTATTTTGCTTCAGCAATTGTCGATGTCGCTCCCGGCCGGCAGGAAGGACACACGACAAAGTCTGGCAGTGGACAACCTTTTCTTTTATTTTCCTTCTCCGTACAGCCTGCCCTGGGATCGCTCCCAGCCGAAGCCTCCTTTGGTCCGCTCCCCGCGGCTCCTTCTGGGCTTCTACTTCCGGGCTTCTTCTTCCCCCCCAGGGGTGGCACCAGTATATATACGGATACAGTGTCCAATCATGTTAAAGTAAGCAAGGCAAGCTGATTGGCTAACATCATCAGTTGCCAGGCAGACTATATTGTTGAGCGGGTTGCTTACGCGGTAAGCAGGAAACTAACGTGCTCGATGGGAGGGGTAATCTACCTCAGGCTTTACTCTTTACTACAGGCCTCACGTCCGCCAAGTGAGGCGACCGGGCTCGGGGCTGCGGCTCCCAACATCTCCCCCTTTTTTATTTTTTATGAATGTGCGCATCGTAGCCCTTCCTGGACTGGGTGCAGAGGCTTATGCCCTATGTGTAGGCCCACCGTAGGTCCTTGGCTTAGACCCTGGTCGGCCGTCCCATGGTCTGCCAAGGCCCTGAGGCCCTCGTTCTTTTTCTAGGGCCAGGCACAAACTGGACGGAACCTGGATGCACACAAGCTTGCACTCATTTCCTCTCCGTAAAGAAATCCCCTCGGAGAGAAATTTAGACCTGGGCAGCATCTAACAGTCCAGCGGCTTACGTGCAGGATGGGGTAGGGCCTGGCTTAGGTTGAGTCGCACCGGGGGAGTACGCTCTTACCCGTCATTGACTCTCCTACTCAGCTATGTCATAATTTTTTAGAGGAGGAGTGTGGGAAGCTCACCACCCCTAGACTCGGTCGTAAGCTAGGCGAGCGAGCCATGCATATGCCTGAGGATCTTCTTGTCCATTTTGGGCTACCGCTATTTCTATTCATCTTGTTGGTTGGTCTGTGATGGATCTCCGGTAGGGCAGGTCTGATCTTCAGTCGAGGGCTTTGTCGCCCGTGTCAGTCTCTCCGGTACCCACAGTGGTTCTCGTCCCGATTCCTGTGGGAAAACACAAACCGCGCCTCGGTTCCAGCTGACCACTGGATCCGGGCCCATCCATTGTCCTGTCAGGACATCTTTCCACTTCACCCACCCTTTATGGTTGGGGGAAGGGTTGCAGTGCTCCACGGCTGGGGAGCAATTATCATTATTTAAATTTAAAAAATTGTGTGTGAATAGTGCCATGGATAATCGTGCCTTTGGGGCCAGGCCTTGGCCTACTCCCCCTTTTTGTTTTTGTAAAATTTCTTTGAGGCTTCTATGAGCCCTCTCAATGATTCCTTGACCTTGGGGATTGTATGGGATACCATGTTTTAATTGAACCTCCATCATTTTGCAGAACTCATTGAAGGCTTTGCCTATATAGGCTGGTCCATTATCAGTTTTTAATATTTTTGGTTTGCCCCATGCGGCCCAAGCCGCCAGGCAATGATTGATCACATTAGACACTTTTTCACCTGTTTCTGCTGTTGCGAATATGACGTGAGAACAGGTGTCTGTGGAAACATGAACATATTTAAGAGTCCCAAACTCCTGTATATGTGTGATGTCCATCTGCCAAACATCACCAGGGATCAAACCTCGAGGGTTTACTCCCATCGGTATGGCAGGTTTGTATGTGGCACAGGAGTCACATAGTCGCACGATATCTCGTGCATCTGCTCTGGAAACATGGAAATGGTTTGCTAGTGTCCTGGCATTGACATGAAACTTATCATGGAAGGCACGGGCTCGCTCGATTGGTGTTAGTAAGGTAAAAATCCATAACGGGCGAGTGGCAGTATCAGCAGCCGCATTCCCCTGTGCCATGGGCCCCGGCAGGGATGTATGTGCTCTTATGTGGGTGGTGAAGACCTTATGGTGTCTGTTCTGAAGCAATGTCTGGATAGACAGGAACAGCCCAGCCACTGTGGAAGTGGATCTAATTAAACCGGCAGTCTCAAGCACTTGCATAGCATTGACCACATACCTAGAATCGGAGACAATATTAATGGCTTCTGAGAACCGTTCAAGAATCATTTTAACGATCTGCAGTTCTACCACCTGAGGCTGATCAGGTTCAAATTGTATGGTAACCGGGGGCTTGCCTAGGATCACATAGGCGCCTATCCCCGTCTTGGAGCCATCTGTATATATTGTAGTTGCTGGGACTAATGGCTCAGAGGCAGTAACCTTTGGAAAAATTATAGGGTGCTGAGTGACAAATGACAAGATAGGGTCTTTAGGGTATTGATTGTTTATATCCCCATGGAAAACACATCTCAGAATGGCCCACGTATCTATGCAGGCAGCCAGGGTCTTGATCTGGCTGGCGGTATAGGGTACTCGGATGGCTTGTGGTCCTGAGCCAAAATGTTGGACAGCTCTATCATGCGCTTCAAGGGCCAATGAAGCGACTGCCTCCGGGTAATGCTCTATGACTTTTGCAGGTGAGACCTTAGGGTGTATCCACAGTAATGGTCCTTTCTGCCAAATCACCGCTGTGGGCTGTAGACTAGTCTGTAGCAAACAGACATCAAAGGGTCGCCCTGGTTCAATTCTGTGTAAGGTAGCCCCACCTAAGGCTTTTTCCACTCTCTGTAAGGCAGCTCTTGCCTCAGGAGTGAGCCTCCTGTGGGAGGCTATATCTGGGTCTCCCTTCAGAAGGTCGAACAGGGGTTTGAGATCTGAATTTGGTATATGTAAATATGGCCTAATCCAATTAATGTCTCCCAATAGCTTTTGCATGTCATTTAGGGTCCTAACGCCATCCGTCCTAATGGTGACCTTCTGTGGAGAGACTAGCATAGGGGAGATTTTCGCGCCTAAGTAGGTCACCATTTCTCCTCCCTGAATCTTGTCGGGGGCAACATGCAGATTAGCTTGTCTCAGGGCCTCGACCAACTGGCCGAGCATATTATTTAGCATGTCTGGGTCCCTGCCGCTGAGCAAAAGGTCGTCCATGTAATGCACACATCTTATCTTGGGAAAGGATTTCCGTAGGGGGGCCAGTAGGGAATCAAGGTAAATCTGACACATAGTGGGACTGTTGGCCATACCTTGGGGCAGCGTTATCCACTCGTATCTGAGATCAGGGCTTTCTTGGTTAATGGTGGGTAAAGTAAAGGCGAACCTATGAGTGTCCTCTGGATGCAGGGGGATTGAGAAGAAACAGTCTCTAAGATCTATAACATAAACTGGCCAGGACTGAGGGATGGCTGAGAGAGCTGGCAGCCCCCTCTGGACCGCCCCCAGGGACTGCATCTGCGCGTTGACCGCCCTTAGATCATGGAGCAGCCTCCACTTGCCAGACTTTTTTTTAATTATAAAAATGGGGGTGTTCCATGGGGAGGTTGACGGCTTAATGTGTCCTAATCTAAGTTGTGTACTGACTATTTCTGACAAGGCTAATAGCTTCTCCTTAGGCAGGGGCCACTGAGGTACCCAAACCGGATCATTTGACCTCCAGGTGATTTTGATCGAAGTGGGTAGGAGAGCTTCTTCAGCGGCCCCTAAGAAAAACCCAGCCCTTGCCTACCTTTTTTGTTCTCTACTGGTATTGGGGATGTCCGACCCTGTAGGGCATTGCCCAAGCCTTTGCCGGGGGTATATCCCTGGTTCCTGAGTATATCCTTAGCCTGGGGGGAGCAGTTTGACATAAGCGTGACATCCATCTGAGTGAGGATGTCCCTTCCCCATAGAGACACTGGCAACTGCAACACAAATGGTTGGAAATGGCCCTGATGACCCTCCTCATCGCACCAGAGCAGGGTTGAAGCACTAACCTGAGGAGCTGACACCATCCCCAGGCCCTGCAGCGTGTTATCTGCAGTGTTGGTGGGCCAGTTGGAGGGCCAATCCTTTCTAGAGATAATGGAACGGTCAGCTCCTGTGTCTAGGAGCCCTGTTATATTCTTGCCATTGACCTTAAGTGAGAGCATGGGCCTTTTATCAAGTATTATATGGAGTCCCTCGAAGACTTCCCCTGAGGAACCGAAACCTTGACTTTCTCTAATTTTCTGCTTTGAGGGAAATCTCCTGTGGAGACTGGGGAGCAGCAAGAGCTGCGCTATCTTGTCTCCTTTATTGATTACCATAGTACCCACAAGAGATTGAACCATAATTTTAATGTGTCCTGTGTAGTCTGAGTCTATGACCCCCGGGACTACTATGAGACCCCGAAGGGCCGTGGAGGATCTCCCGATCACCAGACCCACGGAATTTTCGGGTAACGGTCCCTTAAAGGTGGTTTCAACCACTCGAACACCCATATCAGGCACTAATATAAGTCTGGAGGCGACACTGAGGTCCACACCTGCTGACCCAGGGGTGGCCCTTGTTGAAGGCTGCCATCCTGAGCTGTCCTGTCTCTGGGGCGGGGGCCCGCCTGTGAAGGGGGCCCCCTCTGGCCGTTTTTTGGCCCTCTAGCATCTCGTCCACAAATACGGTTGCCCTGAGCATCAAAGACCGACCTACACTCCTCAGCTTTGTGTGATCCCCTCTTGCATCGCCCACAAACATATGGTTCTTCATTCCTAGGGCGAGGCCTAGCATCTGCATTGTTTGGGCAATGACGTTTAATGTGTCCTGGCTCCCCGCAGGCAAAACACCCTTTAGCCTTACATTCCCCTTCTAACCCGCGAGGTCCCCTCTGCTGTACAGCCGCGGCCAGGAGAGCAGCCACTCCCGAATTGGAGAGCGGCCCCCCTATCTCTCTACATATCCTAATCCAGGCGTTGAGGTCCTTGTTCTTATGAGGAGCTATCGCTGCCTTGCACTCCTTTGTACATTGCTCAAAAATCAGCTGCCTTACCAGCGGTCGAGCCACTCCCGGATCAGAAAATATCTTATCGGCAGCATCTTGCATTCGGGCCACAAAGTCAACAAATGGCTCTGTGGTACCCTGAATTATTTTTGAAAGACACAAGGAGGCTGTTCCGGCACCACTTACCTGCTTCCAGGCACGGAGCCCTATGGCGTTGATTTGTTCATAGACAGCGCCGGGGAACTGAGTCTGATCATCAGCGTGCCGACCTTCTCCCATAAGCATTTCCTTGTTCCACCCCCGGTTTCCCCGACTGGCGTTTCTCTCAGCCTGCTCTGCAGAGAACTCTGCGTACCAGGCTCGCCAATCCAGGTAACTACCCGAGGGCAGACACGCCTTTGCCAGCTGAATCCAGTCCGCGGGGGTGAGGGGCCCAGAAGACAGGTTCTCCAGCATGGCAATGGTGTAAGGCGCAGTCGGCCCAAAGGTTGTAACTGCATTTTTAAGTTCTCTAATCTGCTTTATCTCAAAAGGCTCCCATGCATTATGTCCCTGGCCCACAGCTACTTGTACAGGAAATATCCCGTAGGGGCCACTATCTATCCCAGGTGGTGGATGTACCTCATGAGACAAACGTCCCCCCTGCCAAAGCGGCCTGTAAAAATACCGACCCGCCGGCGGCGGAGCATAAGACGGCGGCCATGATTGGGCGGAAAATGGGGGCCCGTGCATCACTTCCTGTTCTGGCGAAGGGGAAGGGAGCTCCCGGGCGGCCGCCTCGCGGCGAGGGATCGCCTCCGGGAACAGCCCCCAAGGTGGGGCGGAAGGCTTCGCCTCCCTCTCGCGCCGGGGAGCGCTCAGGAGCTCTCTACTCCTCCGCAGACCAAGTTGAGCGGAGCGCAATTCACGGCGCAACGCTGGGAAAGAACCCTGCGACTCCTTATCGAGCGACTTAGGCTCCTGACAGCTGGTCTCTTTGGCCTCCTTGCCATTCAACTTTCCCTCGTCCTCGGAGTCAGACGACTCCGAGGCTAGAGCCCCGTCCTTCTCCTTAGCATCTTTGTTCCCCTTGACGGGCCCCTCTCGGGAGCTCCCCGACTGGGCCTGCTCAAATACCCTGCGTACTTTTGTAAGCTCTTGAGAGCTTTCTCCACAACCACCCTCGCTCTTAGTGTTGCTACCTAGCATGTTTCCCATCTTTTAATATGTTACTCACCGCGTGAGGCCCAAGGAATCCGCCACTTACGCGTGAGCCTGAGGGGAGTCTAAAAGCCCTGTAGGTGCGTGCCACCCAGAGCCCAGGCTTATCCCCAACTCACCTGTCTCGCAGCTCTGTACTGGAGCATTGTCCGCTGTCACGTCTCGGGGGTGATCAGTCCCCGTGTGGGCCTCCAAATGTCGATGTCGCTCCCGGCCGGCAGGAAGGACACACGACAAAGTCTGGCAGTGGACAACCTTTTCTTTTATTTTCCTTCTCCGTACAGCCTGCCCTGGGATCGCTCCCAGCCGAAGCCTCCTTTGGTCCGCTCCCCGCGGCTCCTTCTGGGCTTCTACTTCCGGGCTTCTTCTTCCCCCCCAGGGGTGGCACCAGTATATATACGGATACAGTGTCCAATCATGTTAAAGTAAGCAAGGCAAGCTGATTGGCTAACATCATCAGTTGCCAGGCAGACTATATTGTTGAGCGGGTTGCTTACGCGGTAAGCAGGAAACTAACGTGCTCGATGGGAGGGGTAATCTACCTCAGGCTTTACTCTTTACTACAGGCCTCACGTCCGCCAAGTGAGGCGACCGGGCTCGGGGCTGCGGCTCCCAACAAGCAATGAGAAAAGTCAGCTATGTGTACACAGTTTTAAAGGGCATGACTGGTTATATAAATATTAGATTGAGTAAATTTCAGATCAGAGATAAAAAAGAGGGAGAGTATATAATAATTAAAAGAATAGGAAGATAAAATAACCTTAAATGTGTCCTCACCAAGCATCAGAGTCTCAAATATACAATGCAAATACTAATGGAATTGAAAGTTAGAAGAGACAAAAAAAATTATACTTAGGATTTTCTTAGCAAGTGATAGAATTTATAGAGAAAAACCCAGCAAAAATATAGGATAATATGATCAACCAATAGAACCCAACTGATGCATAGAACACTCATCCATCTATAACAATGCACATTTTTTCAAGCATCCATAGGATATTGACTGACTGCATTTTTTTATTTAAAGGGAAAAACAAAACAAAGCAAAACAAAACTGTAAAAGGCTACAAGTAATACAGAATTTCAAGAGGAAAAAATATACAGTAAGAATTCACTAGTTAATAGATTACATATTGTCATCTCAGAAACAATTGTCCAGGTTACAAAATTAAAGCATACAAAGTGGACATTAATACAGTGAGATTGCAGACAGTTCTGTTCAATGATCCAACAAATACTCAGTAATATGGTTTTCTATCCTACACACTTAATTATACTTGAAGTTATATCCTTTAGATCACTTTCTTTCCTCTCTTTTTTACGCTAACAATCACACATTTTGGGTTTCATTACTCCCACAGTTCTTATAACTTTTTCTTAGAAAAGGAAAAGAAACAAAACAAAACAAAACAGAACAACAACAACAAAAAAAACCCCAATGTGACAAAGCAAAACAGAGTCAGTTAGAACAGGAGGATAATGCGAAAAAGAGATTACTAGGTGATCAACAATGGTTACCATTATGCCTCTTATTATCCTAAAAAGAGTTGCCTATATCAGCTGGTATAAAAGAATTGAACAAAACAGTACAGAACAAGACCAATAAAACCCACATTGGAGACCTTACAGGACTTCCAAAGAAGATAACAGTCAAACAAACCATAATGGGCATCATAGAGTATCTGGTTGCCTTCAAAGTGGTTGCCTATACCCTCAAATTTGATACTATTAAACAAAACAGAATATAATAAAATCAGTCAGAACAAGATGTGGAGAACAATACAGGGGTTCAAATAGGGTTAATAGGAAAACAAAAAAGTTACTATAATATATCCCGTTATTTTAAATTTAGTTTTCCCTTAATTAAAAGATATTAAGAAATAAATTAATTTTTAAAGAAAAGAAAAATAAGGGGGGAGATTGAGATAAAAAAGAACATATGAATAGAACAACACAGGTCAGAACCGAACAATTTAAGCATCATTGTGTTTCACCACCAGATAGCCTGACATTAATTGTAGTTATCATAGTGTCTCTTTCCTTGAAATACTTGAGTCTAATTTTGTATACTATGGCATCAAACTTATCAAGACAGTGTGAAACCATTCAAGAGAATGAAAGTATTGCAGGGTATTTAGAACCAGCTAACAGAAACTGAACATCAGTTTCTATATTATCTCTTTTCCTATAAAAAAATTTTGCTTATACTATTGCATACATTAAAATATAATAAGATACAGCACGTTAAAACCAATGGAAACAGATGAACAACAACTTGATGAGGCTTCAAAACAGGATGATATTAAATCAGCACTAGCTATTACGTTGTCTTATTTTCTTCAAAATAGCTATTCATAGTATCACAGACAATAAAATAAAACAACCTAGATTAAAGCCACTCCAATTAATGAGTGAAAACATTATATGGCTTCAAACCAGTGTGACTGGGAATCATGATTACCACATACTTTGATGTATTCTTATCATTTCTTACACTAGGGAAACTATTCAGTATTTATACATGTGAGTTTGATTTATTTGACTTATGAGTATGGTCTCAAGCTGTGTCCATTTACTTATAAATGTCTCAATGTGATTATTCTTTAAAGCTGAGTAGTACTCCATTGTATAAAAATACCACAACTTTTTTATCCATTCCTCAGTTAATGGACACTTAGGTTGTTTCCAAGATCTGGCTATTACAAATTGTGCTGCTATAAACATGGGTGCACATATATCACTGTGGTATGATACTTCCAGTTCTTCTGAGAATATGCCTAGAAGTGGAATAGCTGGGTCAAATGGGACTTCCAGTCCTAGCTTTCTGAGAAATCTCCAGACTGACCTCCACAATGGTTGCACTAGTCTACACTCCCACCAACAGTATAGGAGAGTTCCTTTTTCCCCACAGCCTCTCCAGCATTTGTTGGTGGTGGTTTTCTTGATCTTGGCCATTCTTTCAGGAGTGAGATGAAATCTCAGTGTGGTTTTAATTTGCATTTCTCTAATGACTAATGATGATGAACATATTTCATATATTTATTTGCCATTTGTATTTCTTCATCTGAAAATTGTTTATTCATCTCTGATGCCCATTTTTGGATGGGGTCTTTGAATTTTGGGGTTTTGATTTTTTTAATTCTTTATATGTTTTAGACAGAAGTCCTTTGTCTGAGGGGCAGTTCACTAAGATTTTTTCCCATTTTTTGGGTTTTCTTTTCACTATGTTAGAGATTTCTTTTGACGTACACAAACTTTTTAATAAGATGTGATCCCAGTTATTGACTCTGGGAAGTATTTCCCATGCAGTTTGAGTCCTGTTCATGAATTCTCTATATACCCCTATGTCTTCAAGGTTTTTACCCAATTTGTCTTCCAATAGATTTAGTGTTTCTATTTTAATATTTATATCTTAGATCCATTTAGATTTTATTTTAGTATATGGTGATACGCATGGGTCTAGTTTTAGTTTTTGGCATATGGAGAGCCAGTTTTTCCAACACCATTTATTAAAGAGACTGTCATTCTTCCAGCGAACATGTTTGGCCCCTTTATCAAAGATAAAGTGGTTGAGTGTGTTTGCAGTTGTGGTTGTATCTTCTAATCTATTCCACTGATCTTCAGCTCTGTTTTGATTCCAGTACCATGTTGATTTTACTACTGTTGCTTTGTAGTATAACTTCAAGTCAGGGACTGTGATGCCTCCTGCCTTGCCTTTGCTGCTTAGAACTGTCTTTGCTATTCTAGGTCTCTTCTCGCTCCCAGATGAATTTTAGGAATGATTTCTCTAGATCTATGAGGTATGTTGATGGTATTTTTATTGGGATTGCATTGAATCTGTATAACAGTTTTGGGAAAATGGCCATTTTCACAATATTTATTCTTCCTATCCATGAGCAAGGGATGTCCTTCCATTTTCTGAGATCATCTTCAATTTCATTTTTCAGTGTATTATACTTTTCCCTGTATAGGTCTTTCACTTCTTTCATGAGAATAATTCCTAAATATTTCATTTTTTTGGTTTCTAGTGGGAAGGGTGTGGCTTCTCTTATTTCCTTGTCAGTGATTTTGTTGTTAGTGTGTAAGAATGCTATTGATTTTTGAGTATTGATTTGTATCCAGCCACATTGCTGAACTTATTTATTGCATATAAGAGTCTTTCTTTTTTAAAAATTTTATTTAAGAGGAAAAAGAGAAAAACACAAAACAAAACAAAGCGGTGTAAGGGTACACGTAATACAGAACTACAAAAAACCAAAAACAAAACAGTAAGAAATCACCTGTTAATAGATTACATATTATCATCTTAGAAATAGTTGCTCAAATCACAGTATCAAAGAATACAAAGTGGACATTCAAACAGAGAGACTGCAAACAGCTGTGTTCAATGATCCAAAAACATTAATATAGTCAGCTATTATACACCCTTAAACACACTTGCTGTTATATCCGTTAGAGCTCTTTTTTCCCCATCTCTTTTTTACAACAAAATTTACACATTTTGGATTTTATTACTCCTTAGTTCTTATTACTTTTTTGGGGGGAGAGAATAAAGTCAAATATGGCAAAACAAAGCTGTCAGTCAAAACCAAGGATAGACATAGCACATGATGTAGAACAGAGTACAAGGTTATCAACAATGGTTATCAACGTTGTCTCTTGTTTCCTTAAAAAGAATTGTCTATCTCATTAGATATTATAAAGTTGGACAAAACAGTAGAGAACAAGACCAATAAAAGTTAAGCATTGTAAACATTACAGGACTTCCAAAGGAGACAATAGTCAAACTGAATGAGCATCTTAGTGAATCTTATTGCCTTCAGAGTAGCTGCATATACCCTCAAACTTGATACTATCATACAGAATGCAACAGGGTCTAATCAGTCAAAACAAGATTGTGGGAGTATTACAGGACTTCAAAACAAGTTAATAGGAAATCAAAAAGAGTTACTATTATATATCGTAATTTTTAAAATTTTTCGCCTTAAGTAAAACAAACATAAGAAATAACTAAATAATTTTTTTAAAGAATAAGGGAGAGATTGAGATAAAACAGGACATAACAATATAACAATACAGGTCAAAGCATGACTGTTTCAGCAACCTAGTGCTTCACCTCCAAATAACCCGACTTAATAGTAGTTACCATAGTGTCTGTCTTTTTCCTTGAAATATTTGAATAAAACTTCATATACTATAGCTTCAAATATTTCCATATCAAGAAGCCCAGAATAAAGCCTTTCCAATTAATAAGTGAAAACTTTATAAGGCTTCAAGCCACATAATGGTGAATCATGATTACCACATATTTTTATATATTTGAATCATTACTTACATTAGGGAAACTATTCAGTATTCACACATGCGAGATTGATTTATTTCACTTATGAGTATGGTCTCAAGCTGCACCCATTTATTGATAAATATCTCAATGTGATCCTTCTTTATAGCTGAATAATACTCCATTGTATAGAAATACCACAACTTTTTTATCCATTCCTCAGTTGATGGACACTTGGGTTGTTTCCAAGATCTGGCGATTACAAATTGTGCTGCTATAAACATAGGTGCACATATATCACTGTGATATGATGCTTTCAGTTCTTCTGGGAATGTGCCTAGAAGTGGAATAGCTGGAATAAATGGGATTTCCAATTCCAACTTTTTGAGAAATCTCCAGACAGACCTCCACAAAGGCTGTACCAGTCTACACTCCTACCAACAGTGCAGGAGAGTTCCTTTTTCCCCACAGCCTCTCCAGCATTTGTTGTTGTTGTTTTTCTTGATCCTGACCATTCTTTCAGGAGTGAGATGGTATCTCAGTGTGGTTTTAATTTTCATTTCTCTAATGACCAATGATGATGAACATTTTTTCATGTATTTATTTGCCATTTGCATTTCTTCATCTGAGAATTGTGTATTCATCTCAGATGCCCATTTTTGGATTGGATCTTTGCATTTTGGAGGTCTGAGTTTTTTTAATTCTTTATATGTTTTAGACAAGAGTCCCTTGTCTGAGAGAGAGTTCACTAAAATCTTTTCCCAGTTTGTGGGTTTTCTTTTCACTATGCTGGAGATTTCTTTTGACATGCAGAAACTTTTTAATA
The DNA here is from genome assembly GCF_034190915.1 of Cavia porcellus. Taxonomy (NCBI): domain Eukaryota; kingdom Metazoa; phylum Chordata; class Mammalia; order Rodentia; family Caviidae; genus Cavia; species Cavia porcellus. The sequence continues at coordinate 15,317,780 of NW_026947500.1, read as the reverse complement.
AGAAGTGGTCCCAGTTATTGACTCTGGGAAGTATTTCCTGTGCGGTTTGAGTCCTGTTCATGAATTCTCTACCTACTCCTGTGTCTCCAAGGTTTCTACCCAATTTGTCTTCCAGTAGATTTAGTATTTCTGTTTTAATATTCAGATCTTTGACCCATTTAGATTTTAATTTAGTACATGGTGATAGACATGGGTCTAGCTTTAGTTTTCGGCAAATGGAGAGCCAGTTTTTCTAGCACCATTTATTAAAGAGACTGTCGTACTTCCAGTGAACCTGCTTGGCTCCTTTATCAAAGATAAGGTGGTTGAGTGTGTTGGTAGTTGTGGTTGTATCTTCTAATCTATTCCATTGATCTTCAGCTCTATTTTTTTTCCAATACCATGTTGATTTTACTACTGTTGCTTTGTAGTATAACTTCAAGTTAGGGATTGTGATGCCTCCTGCTTTGTCTTTGCTGCTTAGAATTGCCTTTGTGATTCTAGGTCTCTTCTGGTTCCAGATGAAATTTAGGAGTGATTTCTCTAGATCTATAAGGTATGTTGATGGTATTTCTATCGGGATTGCATTGAATCTGTATAACAGTTTTGGGAGAATGGCCATCTTCACAATGTTTGTTCTTCCTATCCATGAGCAAGGGATGTCTTTCTATTTTCTGGGATCATCCTCAATTTCCTTTTCCAGTGTATTATAATTTTCACTGTATAAGTCTTTCACTTCTTTCATAAGAGTAATTCCTAAATATTTCATTTTTTTGCTTGCTAATGTGAATAGTCCAGTTTCTCTTATTTCCCTCTCTGTGATTTTGTTGTTCATGTATAGGAATGCTATTGATTTCTGAGTATTGATTTTGTATCCAGCCACATTACTGAATTTATTTATTGTATCTAAGAGTCTTTCAATGGAACTTAAGGGGTCTTCTATGTAGAGTATCATGTCATCTGCAAACAATGATAATTTAACTTCTTCTTTTCCTATCTTTACCCCTTTTATTTCTCTTTCTTGCCTAATTGCTCTGGCTAGTACTTCCAGTACTATATTAAATAGGAGTGGCGATAGAGGACATCCTTGTCTTGTGCCTGATTTTAAAGTAAAGGCTTTCAATTTTTGGCCATTTAGTATGATGCTGGCTGTTGGTTTGTCATAAATGGCCTTTATTATATTGAGGTAAAGACCATCTATTCCAATTTTCTGTAAAGTTTTTATCATGAATAAATGTTGAACCTTATCGAAGGCTTTTTGGGCATCTATAGAAATGATCATGTGATTCTTATTTTTGGCTTTATTGATATGGTGGATTACATTTATTGATTTGCGTATGTTGAACCATCCTTGCATTCCTGGGATGAATCCCACTTGGTCATGGTGTATAGTCTTCTTGATGATTTGCTGGATCCTATTTGCCAATATTTCATTGAGGATTTTTGCATCTGTGTTTGTTCATTAGGGAGATCGGTCTATAGTTCTCTTTTTTAGTTGGGTCTTTCTCAGGTTTTGGTACTAGAGTAATATTTGCTTCCAGGAATGACTTAGGAAGGATTGCTTCCCTTTCAATTTCATTGAATAGTTTGAGGAGTGTCGGGATTAGGTCTTCTTTGTATTTCTTGTAGAATTCTGCAGTGAATCCATCTGGGCCTGGGCTCTTCTTTGTAGGTAAGGACTTAATTACATTTTCAATTTCCTTAACAGATTTTGGGTTATTCAACAGTTTTACATCCTCTTGATCTAGTTTTGGTACTTCATATGCTTCTAAGAATCTGTCTGTTTCTTCTGTGTTATCAAACCTTTGAGAGTAGAGGTTTTAGGTGTTGATGATCTTCTGTATTTCTATTGGGTCTGTAGTGATTTCACCTTTTTCATTTCTTATTGCATGAATTTGAGCTTTTTCTTCCCTTTTTAAAATAAGGTTGGCTAGGGGCTTATCGATTTTGTTTATTCTTTCAAAGAACCAACTCTTTGATTCGTTGATTCTTTGGATTGTATTCTTAGTCTCTATTGCATTGATTTCTGCTCTGATTTTTATAATTTCCTCTCTTCTTTTGGCTTTCGGCTTGACTTGCTCTTCTTTTTCTAGCTGTTTGAGGTGTAGCATCAAGTTATTTATTTGTATTCATTCTGTTTTCCTGATGTGGGAACTCAGTGCAATAAATTTTCCTCTCAGGACGGCTTTCATTGCATCCCACAGATTCCGGTAAGTTGTATCTGCATTTTCATTTTCTTTTAGGTATTGTTTAACTTCTTCTTTAATTTCTTCTGTGACCCACTGATTACTCAAGAGTGTGTTATTCAGTTTCCATGTGTTTGTAGGATTTTTGCAGTATCTTTTATCATTAATTTCTAATTTCAGAGCACTATGATCTGATAACATGCAAGGGATGATTTCAACTCTTTTGCATTTGTTTAAATATGTTCTGTGAGCTAATATATGGTCTATTTTAGAGAATGATCCATGTACTGCTGAGAAGAATGTGTATTCTGATGTTGTGGGGTGGAACATTCTGTATATGTCTATCAAATCCATTTGTTCACAGGTGTGATTCAGTTCTGTTATTTCTTTGTTCATCTTCTGTCTGGTTGATCTGTCTCTTGGTGTCAATGGTGTATTAAGGTCTCCTGTTACAATTGTGTTACTGATAATTTGAGTTTTCATTTCTGTTAATAATTGTTTTATATAACTGGGTGCTCTGGAGTTTGGTGCATATATATTTAAGGTAGTTATCTCTTCCTCTTGGAATTTCCCCCTTACGAGTATGTAGTGACCTTCTTTGTCCTTTATGGTCATTGTTGGTTTAAAGTTCACGTTGTCTGCAAACAGAATGGCTACTCCTGCCTTTTTGTTGGATTTCTGCTGCATGAAGAATTGTTTTCCATCCTTTGACTTTCAGTCTGTGAGTATCGTTCTGGGTTAGATGGGTTTCCTGTAAACAGCATATGGTTGGATTTTGTTTCTTGATCCATCCTGCTAGTCTGTTTCTTTTGATTGGTGCATTGAGACCATTTACATTAATGGTTATTACTGTTAAATGCTGGTTTATTGTAGGAATGTTACCTCTCTGCTGTTGCATCTTTATCTTTCTGTTCTGTTTAATATTTGCTTTGCTTAGTGGTTTTTTCCTTTGTGTATCTAAACTGTCTTTCAATATTTTTTGCAGGGTTGGTTTGGTGCTCATGAAGTTCTTCAGCTGTTCTTTGTCATGGAAGTATCGTATTTCACCATCTATTTTGAATGATAGTTTTGCAGGATATATCAGTCTAGGTTGGAAATCATTTTGCTTTAGTATCTGGAATACTTCACTCCATGCTCTTCTTGACTTTATTGTTTGTGATGAGAAGTCTGCTGTGATTCTGATAGGTTTTCTTTTATAAGTGATCTGTCTTTTCTCTCTGACAGCTTTTAATAATCTATTCTTGTGTTGGATTTCTGGGATGGTGATTATTATATGTCTGGGTGTAGTTTTATTTTGGTTATGAGTATTTGGAGTTCTATATGCTTCACTGATCCTGATGTCAGTTTCTGATCTCATGCTTGGGAAATTTTCAGCTATTACTTCTCTAAATATCTTCTTGACATCCTTTATGTTGTCTCCTTCTTTTTCATTAATCCCTATCATTCTTATGTTATTCTTCTTTGCATCATCTTGCAGTTGTTGAATTGTTGTTTCCTGATTCCTTGTTATTTTTAAAAGATCTTTCCTTTCCTGTTCACTAGCTGCAATCCTGTCTTCAAGGTCTGAAATTCTATCTTCACTTTCATTAAGGTGGTTTTTACAACTTTCAGTGGAGTTTTTTATTTCCTGTATATCTCTGTGCATCTGCATTATGTATTCTGTTTGTTTCTTATATTGCTTGTCTAGAGATTCTATCTTTTTGTTTAGTTCCTCCAATTTTTTATCTGTGTTTTCTTTAGATATATTCAGAATCTCTTTCATTTCTTTTATCATTTCTTCTTTTATCTGGGAGATTATTTCGAGTTTGAATTTCTTCTTTAAAGCTTCTTGGAGTTGCTTGTCAATTTCAGTAGCTATTGTGTCTGATATTTGAGGTGGATGGGATAAATTTTCTTCTATATACATTGCTCCTAGGGTTTCTTGAGATGGGCTGGAGGTTTGAGGTTGTAATTTGGTCTTTCGTTTTGTCATTTTCCTAAATTTGTGTTTCAAGTGTTATTTGAAAGCTTCCTCAGGATCTGTTGAAAATCCCCTTCTATGTTTGCAGCTACTGAGACTCTGGCACCATGCTACCCCAAGCCATTGGGCCTGCAGAACCAATGGCCCTCCTCTGCCTGCTCAGAACTCCGCGGTTCCAGACAAGCTGGGCCTCAGGGACACTGTGCGCCCACCTGCCCCTTGGAAGCTCCACAGCTCTTCAATCGCAGCCGGGTTAGGGTACTCACCACAGGCCACGGTGCCTCAGGAACCTTTGATCCCTCCCTGCTTGCAGAGATATCCACAGTCCTCCAGAGACACGGAGGGGCCGATGCAGGCACCCCAGATCTGCCCAGCTCCTCCTCTGCACACCGATGGCTAGGCGCGGCAGCGAAACAGGCTGGGCTAGGCTGATAGTGTGGGCCCGCCCACCCGTCGGAAGGTCAGCTGTTCTCCAAGTGCAACTGGGATGGGGAGGCAGATGTAGAGGCCTCAAACCCACCTCTCCCCTTCACTGCACCTGGAAGCCTGGAGGGACCCAAACAGTCTGGGAAGAGATATCCACAGTCCTCCAGACACAGGGAGAGGCCGATGCAGGCACCCCAGATCTGCCCAGCTCCTCCTCTGCCAAGAGTCTTTCAATGGAGTTTTGGGGATCTTCTATGTAGAGTATCATGTCACTGCAAATAGTGATAATTTAACTTCTTCTTTTCCTATCTTTGCGCCTTTTATTTCTCTCTCGACTAAGATTGCATTTTAAGCTATAAAACAAGTTTCCACAAATTTGAAATAAGTGTAATCATATAGGGTATGATAATGAAGTTAAACTAAAAATCTAAACCATAAAAAAGCCAGGAAAAAGTCTTTAAATACACAGTAAGTAGATAATACAGTTTCACATAATCTATAGGTCAAAAAGGAGAGTAAAATGAAGTACAAATAAAAAAGAGGGCTGGAGTTTAGCTCAGCAGCCTAATCACCTGCTTGGCAAACATGAGGTCCTGAGTTCGATCACGGTACCAAAAAATAAATAAATAAAAATAAAAATGAAAAAGAATATCTCAAAAATGTTGGATAAATGCTGTGAGGCAATTTATAACATTAAAATGATAAGTTCTTAAATAGCCCAAGTTTTGGATTAAGGAGCTATATAAATATCAAAATAACCCAAGTATGCAGAAAAAAATAGATATGAGCGTAAATTAATGCTTAAAAGTAGAGAAAACAAAACAAAAATGGGACACAAAAACTGGTACTTAGAAAAGATTGATAGAATTGTCAAACCTATCAAGACCTCGACAAAAGAAAGAAGAATGGTGATGCCAATTGCATGTATTAAAATGGAAAAGAGAATCACTATGAAATCTACAGAGTTCAGAAGAGCAAGACTATTTACCCTAAAAACTACATTAAAAAACTGACAACCAACATTAAGTGGCCCAATTTCTTTAAAAATACAATCCCTGCAACTCACTTGATATTGAATAATTTGAGTAGCCATGTCATTATGAAGAAAATTGAATTCATAATTTAGAATCGCCTGAAAAAGAACTCCACAGTGCTAGTTCTTTTTTTTTTTCTGAATATTTACAAAAAACACTAAAACAATTTTATACAATCCATTCTGGAAAACAGAAGAGCAAGCATTTCCCATTGCATTCCATAAGGATAGTATTACACTGATTCCAAAACTAAATAAAAGCAGTTTAAAACAAGACAAAACTGTAGACCAATGTCCTTCATGAGTATGGATTGAAAATTCTCAAGTGTTGACAGAGAGAATTTGTCAATATGTAAGAAGTACGGGGCATAACAAAGTAAGGTTTATTCCGCATATGAAGACTGGTTCAATTCACGAAAAGCAATCAGTAAGATCTGCCAGGTTAATTAGTAAACCAAAGAAGAAAAAGCATATTACTATATTAATCGATGTTGGGTCACAGTTTAATAAACAATTATGACCAAAAACTCCTAGCAAACTAAGAATAAAGGGAAACTTTCTCAACTTGATAAAGAACATGAGTAAAACCCTAACAGTAATATGACTCTCAATGGAAATAGTCACAACTTTCCCTAGGACTATGAACAAAACAAGGATGTCTAATCTCATCATATCTGCCCCTAGAGAAGTGAAAATGCAACTAGAATTAATAAATACATTTGATGAATTTGCATTATAACAGATCAATTGCATATATCCAAAATGAACGAGTGGGAACCAAAAATGTTTTAAATACACAAATACTCCAAAGAAAATGAAATATTCAGGTATACTTTCAGAAACCATACAAAAGACTTACATGCTGAAAATGACAAAATACTTATGAAATAAATGACACCTACATAAATGTAGAGACATATTTATACCTATTAATTGGAAGACTCATATTGTAATAATGTCAATTATCCCCAAATAAATTTAGATATGACAATTTTTACCAAAGTCAGCAGTTCTTTTACATAGACGAGCAATCCTCACAAGTATACAGAGAAAGAAAAATCCCAGAATAACCAAAACAATCTTGAAAAAGAAGAAAAAAGCAGGGTGAATCATTTTCCTCAGTGTTGTAACTCACTCAGTAATCACAGAAGTGAGCATAGTGAAGAGATACTGGATATCAATGGAATGGAATAGAGAAGTCAGAAATCCATCTACAGAGGTGTGATCAGTTAATGCTTGATAGAGGAGCTATTTGTGACTTCTTCGATGTATAAATAGTAAGCTTGCAGTTTAGTTTCCCAATATGCAATGATTTTGTACATTTGTCTATCTTGTTGGTTGCTAATTTAGTCCTTAGTCACAGAACATACCTTGCATTAGTTTTGACTTTTAGGCTTACTGATATTTGTGTGATAAGCCAAACACTGGTCCTCTAGACACACTCACGTCCCAGCCCTGGGAGCACACACACGTTGCACTCTGTTTGCTGTGGCTAAGGAGTCCCTCAGAGTCCTGCGGGAAGGCTGGAACCTAAGCCCGTGGTACCTTGGGAGGTGGTGAGAACTTTAGGAGGTGAGGCCCAGTGAGAGGAAGTTAGGTCCCTGGGGAGGCCTTGGAAGGGACACTGGGATCCCCACCTCTTTCCTTCCTTTTGCTTTTTTCTGGCTGGTGTGTGTGAGCAACCTCTCTCACATTCACCATGAGGTGCTGTGCGGCAGCAGGCCCAAGCCACAAGGCCAAGCCAGCATGATGAAAGTCTCTGCAGCTGTGATTCAAGCTAAACTCCTCCTCCCTTTTGTACTCATCTATCAGAGGGATCTGTCACAGCCATGTAAAGCTGACTCACACAATATAGAAATATGCTTTATAGGTATGACCACGAAGAGGAGCTGGGAATTATCTTACGAAATGCCATCATGCACATTCTTGTGAGAGAAGGGAGAGGGAAGCATGCAGTCCCAGAGGACAAGGGGGGGCAAAAACAAGGCAGAGATTCACATCTTACAGCTGCTAGCCAGCAGTGCTGTTGGCCACTGATGCTGGAGGTGGTGAGGACTAGACTATCCCTCAGAACCTCTGTGAAGGACAGCGCTGTGCCACCTGGACCTCAGCTTAGTTCAGAGAATGTCACAGGCTGGAGCCTGGAGCTCTGAGGCCACATACTTTTATTGTGTTAGGTTTCTCCCTTGCAGCCATGCTTTAGGGCAGCCAGCGTGACTTGCTCTAAGACCTGTGGGAGGGTCTGTCCTGCAGGATCCTCTCCAGGTCATGGAAACAATGTACGTTGCTGGGGCTGGGGGACGGGTAGGTGTTGTATGTGGAGTAATTCCCTGTTATATGCAAGGATCATGTTTCAAGACTCCAAGAGGATTCTCAGAGCTGTGTATAGTGTGCTACATGTTGTGCATTTTACTGTCCACATGTATGTGTGGTAAAGTTTAGTTTATAAATTAAGCACGGTAATAAACTAATGATAATACTATAAATTATAATAATGATGATAATGATACTTTATTAGAAGTTTTATGAACGTGGTCTCCCCCATGCCATTGCTGTGCTGCCCTCACCCTTCCTGTCATGATGTGAGATTGTATGATGTCTGCGCAAGGAGAAAGTGAAGTGAAAGGCTGGTCACTTACCATGTACTATGGCTGAAACCTAAAAATGTCCTTGGTTCTCCTCACAGGGAGGAGATGTTCTTATGTAGGTCTTACTAACCTCAACAGAGAGCGTTTTCTTTACTAATTCTACAGCTTTCCCCTCCCCATTTAAAGCACCGTATGGATATTTGGTGTATCCAGATCACTAGCTTCCCCTCTCCTCTGTTTGGGGAACATTCTTAACTAAAATGCAGGCTGCCTCACAGAACTACGGCACCACAGCACTCAGTGTGACTACATCGATACCAAGTTACCTCGTGTGGGCAGCATACACAATGTGGGCAATCGTTGTCCTGAGCCTGATGGAGCTGCGTAGTGGGGGTTTCACAGCACTACTCAGTAAGGGGTAGGTTACAACTTATGAATTGTCCATTTGTGGGATGCTCCATTTATTGTTCTCAGATCGCAGTTGACCATGACAACTAAAAGCATGGAGTGTGAACCATGGAGGGGAGGGGACACACTTAGAATAGAACTGACAGGATCGTTCATTTTCCACATTCTTCCTGGCTTTCTGAAGAGCTAATGTTGTTATTGCGAAAGCCTTTGAGATAGAATCCTCGGATAAGGAAGAGATATCAGCACTGATCTTGACGCTGACCACTGTGATGCTCTGTGGAGAAGGAGCTGGGGGAGGAAAGGAGGAGCTCTTTCAGATGGTGAGATCAGGGGTGAGGATGCCTTTGAAGATCAGCCACAGGTAGAAGCACATAGAAAGAATTGAGATGGATTTTGGAGGAAGCCCCAGAGGACTCGGGGGTAGGGGGTGGGGACTTTGTTACACCAGATTTGTTATGGTGTTTGAAACCTGAAAACACATTATGCAACCAGAACAGAGGAAGGCAAGGAAGAATCCAACAGGCAATGGTTTTCCATTGCCTTCCCAGTGGGAGGGTGGTATTAACATTTCAGAGTCACCTCTCTTCCTAGTCAAATGAAATTAAAAGATTTCAGTAGGGGTGGTTTACAATGATTTAGTGAAACTGTTACAGAAAATAATAATCATGCCGGGTGTCATGGTACACATCTCTAATCCCGGCACTTGGGCAACCAAGGCAGGAGGATGGCCATGAATCAAGGCCAGCCTGAACTGCGATTGCGATTATCTCCAAAGCCAGAGAAAAACAGAAATCCAGGAAAAGAGCGGTCACAGAAGGAAGCATGTTCGGGCAGGAGATTAGGGCATGGCAAGTTGAGTGTGACCTGTCAGGCGAGGAGAACTCTCAAGCCAGTGACAGGATGATGCAGAACTGCTTAGGAGCCCTGCGTGGGGTGGCCAGCCCTGCCCCAAAAGGAGTTGAGAACCATGGCAGCAATGGGCTTTGCTGCCACTACCTTCGTTCTGTGTATTCTCCGTGCAGGAGGTGTCTTTATTTTCTTCAGAGCACTTCTTCCTTAGCATTTCTTTTTCTTCTTTCACCTTTTATTTTAGCTTCAAATAATGTTAAACTGTTACATTCACCAGTGGTCTGCATTCAGTTCTTTGAATAAGAGCTACTGGATACCTCATGGTCTCAACACGCTCTTCCCAGACACAGGATCCAGATGTTCTCCAAGAAATGTGTGTTTGCTTCTCTGTGGTTTTGTATCTGTGTGCTGCATGCATGTTTGTGTAAATGTGTTTGACTATGTTTTTGCTTGTGTGTGATATGTGTGTGTTTAGACATATGTTTCTGTGTATCTGTGTGAGTGTGTGTATGTTGTGTGCACATGTGCACAGGATACTTGCAGTCCTCTGGAACAAGAGGATTACTGGGCTGATCCTTTCTCCTGGACTAAAGGCAGCACCATCGTGCTTACCAGAAGCAAGAGCTGGGAGATGGACAGACCCTTCCAGTCTTCTGAGGCTTTGCCCCTTGAGTGGCACAAGGGGAATGGAACAAAGCTGATCTCCCCAGACAAATCACTAAGGGTCCTCCAGCATGGCTCTACCTTCGCCTTGGTCATGTCCTCCTAAAACTAATTTTAGCAAGAATCGTTCTAAACCAGTCCAACCACTATCCCTACCTCAACATCGGGACCACCATTGATGTACCAGCTCTCCCCCAGGCCTGTGTGATGTCTGCTCACCCTGCCCTATCTTCACAAGAATCCTTCTACGTCAGTGTCACTAGAATCCCTGGGCTCAGATGTTATCCCTTCAGAATTTTCTGCCACTGGCCCCATTCCACTCCTTGGCTATAGATTCCCACTTTTCCTTATTGTGTTTGAGGTTGAACCTAACTCCACACTGAGGTTTTGCTGCAGGTAGCTGAGTTCAATAGAAATACTATAAGCAGAGAGACAGGGCTAGGTTCTCCAGGAGCCAGTGCAGAAGCCCAGATACCTTGCAGCTGTGGGAGAGACAGACACCTCCCGCTGTGGGCCAGGCCTCAAGACAAAAAGACCAAACAAATACATCCACATCCTAAGCACTGATATTCTAAATAGGTCTCATCACCCTGAGGAAGTCAGGAGTTACCATCCCAACCCACTATGGGAAGAATCTCTGCTCCCTAAGAATGCCTGCTTTCTACGTGGCTCTCTTCCCTATTTGTCCCCAGTTTAATCCATCTTACCTGACCAGTTACTCTTATTGGCTAACCATAGTTCTGTCCCACCTCATGCCTACCTTGGGAGTTCCCAGTTTTCCCCACCTTAAACTCATCTCCCCTATGATTTTACTCTATAAAAGTCCCTGGAGAAGACAGAGTCCTTGGCAACCTGCTCAGGACCTCTTCTGTCTCTCTCAGACAGAAGCTTTCTTTCTCTCATATATTCTGCTCTTACCCTCCATTGTTCCTAAAATTCATTCTTTGATTTTAGAGAACATGAACTTGTACTGGACATAGCAGGTTGGGAGTTTCATTCCCCTATATCATTTTCTCCCCTGTTGCATCAGTTCCATTTAGTTTGAGAAATGAGCACAGTGAATCCTGAAAAGATGAGACTGGCCAACCACAGACATTTATTGAACACCTACTACTTGCTTACCACTGAGCTTGCACAAGGGACAGCACATCAGTGAGCAGTTTGTGGTATAATTGGGACAAAGGATGACTCACAAAAGATTAGAGCCACTTTCCTAGCTTCAGGTGAAAACCATGCTCTCTAACTAATACTATAGTTGCATCTGCTTGGTACACAAAATAAAACTGGCACCCAAGAAAGTGCTACACTGTGCAGAACAGAAACAAAGCTGATTATGCGGCTCAAGCCCTGAATACACGGGATTAAAGAAAGGAAGCATTATATAGACTATGGCCATCTTGGCTGCTTTCAAGGGAGAATAAAACTTTGAAAAGCACATTTTGTTGGGTGAGATGTGGCTAATCATGGAAAGACATGGGGTAGGAAGTAGCCCTTGTATCAAAGAAAGGAAAAATATATTATTAGTGGAAACATAAAAAAATAAATAGTAGAAAGAATTTTTAGCATACAATATTCATAAAGAATAAACACTAAGGAGATTGCTTAACCTCTTCATACTTATATGCATCTACTTTCATCTGATAAATGAAATCTACTTCTACCCTGCAGATGGAATTCTAGATTCTAGATTCATCCACCAGATGCGTTTACCAGGCTGGGTGGCAGAGACAGTTGTCCTGCACATAGTAAGGAAAGTGTCACAGGCTGGATTGGGTTGGGTCCCTCTGCCAAACTGACAGCAAGTCCTAACACTCAACGAGTTAGTATGTGGCCGTGTCTGTAGAGGTCTGCACAGAGGCACAGAGTGATCCCTAGGGTGGCCCTCACCCAGCATGGGCAGTGCCCTCATTAGAAGAAGAAGTCAGGACACAGACACAGGACACAGACAATACTATGTGAGGAGACAGGAGAGAGATGGGCAGTTACCAGCCAAGGAGAGGCCTGAAGAAGATTCTCTCTCCAGCCCCAGAGAGCCAGTCAGAAGGCCTTGGCCTCAAACTCAGAGATCATACTCTCTGTTGATTGAGCCATGCAGTCTGAGATCCTGGGGAGCCACGGCTGGGAGCTACTGGAAAACACCTGTAGAAAGCAGTGCTGCCAGCCTCGTTTTAAAATACCACCCTGTGCGCAGTGGAAACCAGCCAGGAGGAGCAAAGCTTTGTATCCATTATTTGTCATATTTATCAAAATTGTCCTCCATCTAGAATCAAGATGGTTCTCTTTGGGGACCGCTGCAAATGCTTTACAAACACATCACCTACTCTTCTTTTGTGAAACACATTGCAAAATAATAAAGCATTGGCCTGACACCCGCAGACTTGTATGTACAGTACCTGTGTCTGTCCTGTCCTGGTTCACCCTTCCTTTTCCAAAGGCCAGAGGAAGGGTGGACCAGGCTGAGAGAACAGCAAAGTCAAACTGTTTTAATCAAATACTTGAGACAGTTCCATTCTCGGGCCATTCAGACATGGATACCGACTCCTTTAGACATGTTAACATTGTCCTTTGCTTCCTGATGGGACTTACTCAGCTTCCAAGACTTGCCCCTTAGATAAGTCTGTTGCACTTGGGATTAACAAACAATCATCTTTTTTTTTTCCAATGTTCTGAAGTATTGTAGTCCTAGAAAATAATTGTTGGGAAAACTCGAAAACCTGATTTCACAGGAGGAACGCTTAGAAAAGCGGTTGTCAGGAGCTAGGAGTGGGAGTTCAGGAGATGCTGGTCAAAGGGGTCAAAGCTGCAGTCATACTAGATGATTAAACTCTGGGCATCTATTTTTCAGGTTGATGCCCATAGTTTTAAAAGTGCTGTATTATATACTTGAAAATTGCTAATAGAAAAGAAGCCAGCTATGATACATTCCTGTAATCTCAGGTACTCAGGAGACTGAGGCAGAAGAATTGCTTGATTCCAGGAATTTAAGACCAACATAGTCAAAAACTAAACCAAACCAAACCAAACCAAAGAAATATTCTTGGGGAGAAAAGAAAATCTGTCTTTTTAAATTGGAAGGCTTGGAACACTGATGAGGACACTCTGGTAAAGGACATTAGGTGCCATCTTCTCGCCTCTCTTGAAGCTCTCACGAGGTGGGAGTCACCCCAGTTTAGAGGGTGTGCCTATAGGGTCAATGGACCTCAGAAAGCGAGTTGGCCAGGATAGATCCTTTACTCAAAGTCTCCTGAGTTCTCGCCAAGAGTCCAAGAATAATGACATGAAACTCAAAACCTGATTTCTGACACTCATTAATTCTTTTAATGAAAGAAAAGTGAGTTGCATTGCTTCCCACCACACAGAACTCAAGCATGAGAACTATCAGGAAGCAGGATGCGGAGATTCAGAGTTGGGATGTGGAGCGTTAAAGCTCTGCCTGTGGCAAGCTCTCCTGGAAGCAGGAAGACCCACTGGGCCTCTGCAGGCCAGAACACAGCTCTGCCCAGCACAGAAGCAGGGGTGTGAGGGGCAAAAGCAAACACCCTCCTTGGCAGTGTAGCTGGAAAATCCACCCTGTCTTGCTTCAAGAGGTCTCCAAGTCTTAAGGGCAAGTTCCAACACTTGTCTGCCATGGAGGACTCGTCAGAGACCAACTTGGCCTGGAATTATCCACTGGGTAATTAATGGTGCTTCCAAGGATTCATGGACAAACTCGTCATTCCTGGCAATGGTTGGTTAACAAAAGCTGCTCATATTGAGAAGCCAGAGGCCACTGTTAGTAGCACTCTAGAAGTTTCTTTTCCTTAATAGGGTTCTCCATATGGAAAGAACCAAGGGGACCATGGAACTCCCATGAGCTGGAGAGTGCTTTGGAACCCCAAGGCTGCTGTCATGTTCTTTCTGGTTTTGATTCATCTAGATAAGGAAAATGCTATTCTAATCAGCCAGGGGATAGCCGCTCGGAGGATGGTATAGAGTAGACTGTGAGTCCTCCATCCTGCCCAGGATCTGGGTAATCTGCTTAGAAGGGAATGGGAGATTAAGAAAGCTGAAATTAAACCCTAGGTCTGATTTTGCATCCTGGCACAAGGCTGAGACAAGCCAAGTGAATGCAGTCATCCTCTTGGTATGATTAAAACACTGGGCCAGACAGGGTCCCGTTCCTCTAGGTTGGCATCTCTGCCACCAGGTATTTGAGCTAAGAGTCCTTGGAACCCTCACTGGGAATAGAAGGTTGCCTGCTCCCTGGTTCCTCTGGGCCCTCTCTGCCCTACCAGAGCTGTTCATGTGGGGTTGCAAGGGTGCATGCTCCATTCTTTGCAAGGTTAAACTATTCTAACATAGATCTTGAGGACATCACAAGCCCACAGCAAGCTCAGGCTTCTCTTTGATATTATCTGCTGGTCAGCAATGTTGTAAAATCCTGGTGCAGACTGGTAAAAATATGACACCTTACATCTCAATTCATTTTCCATTGCTGTAACAAGACCAGAGACTGGGTGAGTTATAAAGAGAAGAGGTTTACTTGGTTCGTGACTCCAGAAGTTGTGGAGGCCAAGACAAGTTGACTGCATCGGGTGAGTGCTTTGTGCTGCTTGAACTCAGGATAGAAAGCAGAAGGGTGAGTGGGCCTGGGGAGGCGGTGCCTGCTTTATGAGCACACACACTTGTGGAAATGAATCCAATACTGTGGGAATGATGACGCTCCACCACCACCACTGCCACCAACTCATTTCACCTGAGACCGCCAGGAAGGTAGCCTTTTCTGCTCAACACTGACTTGGTCATCACTGCACTGGGGTGTTCCGAGGAGGACCAGGGAGAAGCCCAAGCCTTGCTTCACATGTCACCTGGCAGCTGTGCCCTGTCTTGGAGAACTGGGATGTGAAGGGCTGATGACCTTTTTGCTCTTGCTCCATCGTGCAATCTCCATCCTCCCTCCCCGTCCCTATCTCTCTCATCTTCTAGCCCCTGCAAACTAGCAGAAGACAACCCTTAGCCTTCTAGGGTAGGTCTCCCATGCAGAGCTTCAGGTCTCTCTGCCTGGCCCGAGAGGATATTGGAGGTCAAAACTTCTCATCGTCATTCTTTACAGATGATGGAAAATTTAGGGATTTCAAATCCCCTCTACCCAACATTTCACACTGAGTACTTGAAAGTCTCTTCTGGAAATTAAAAGTTAAACGCTGTCTCCTTCTCTTTGTTTTCCTTCATAAGATGTCTAGTGCTCTCAAGATGAAGGAAGGTCACATCAAAGAAGGGGTAAACATAATTGCATCAGCATTAGCATTTTTCACAAGTGTGTTTTCCTGGCCTCCACCAAAAGGAAGCTTTTGTTTTGTTTGTTTTCTGTGCTAGGAATTAAATCCAGGGCTCAATACATCTCCAGCTGCTTTTCTAAAATTTTGAGACAGGGTTCACTAAGTCACTAAGTTGTCTGGGCTGGACTTGAACTTGTGATATTTTGCTTCTTTAAGACATTCAAACATTTCATCCTGCTAATTGGAGAGAGAGAGAGAGAGAGAGAGAGAGAGAGAGAGAGAGAGAGAGAGAGAGAGATAAGAGTTCTTGAAAATCCCTCCCCATCTTACTTCATGTGTTGACAAATACAGAGAAGAAGTACAATGTCATAGATGTCACCTGGGTCCCCAAAGAGTTGTGTTATTTCCAGGCGAAAACTTGTTTGTAAAAATACTGTTATCATTGTTGGCACATTGTATCATGTTACATTGCCAAATAATTTCTCCTACAGTAATTATAATTATCCACACACTAAAGGGAAACCAGAGCTAGTTTGCTAGTTTTTAATGGGTAATAAAGGATAATGCAGGCATTAGCAATCTTGTCTTAGAGAGAAACAGGCTACCTTAGATCCTAAGGGCCCCCAGTCAGACTTTTTTCTTCCCCCTTTACTCCATTGACCAAGTGCCCTCACCTCCACCCCCTGCTGCTGAAACTGGGCTTGTGGGTTGCCACCTGAAGCCAGTTCAGTAGAAAGTGGGCAGACTCACTCCTCCTAAAAAGGTTGTTCTCAAGTCAGGGACAATGCATGCACAATATCCAGTATATAACAGAGGTGGGTAAATGGGAAATACCATCATCAGCCCTGTGAACCTGACAGCAGGGATGTTCATTCTCCTGATTCACAGAAATAAATATCTAGCATTTTTAGCATAGTTATGCTGTTTTTAGCAACAGAAAAAACTTTTCTGGATTCTCTCTGTCTCTCTGTCTCTGTCTTCGTCTGTCTGTCTCTGTCTCCTCCTTACTCCCGATCTTGGAGTTCACTAAGAGACTTAGCCATCATTCTGATTACCTATGTAACCCCTGTCTTTCCTTTATGTGGATACCAAGGAGTAGACACATGTCTTTGCCACCTCCCTGCAAGGATAAGGGATGGGAGTGACTGCAAATGTGGGAGCATTTCCTTGATCAAGTCACTCAATATTATCCTTCCAAGGAGCTCTAAGAGGAAGGACTAGATCTTATTTTCTTATATTTTCCTTTACTTCTAGTACTATACTGAAGGCTTAAAAAGAAAGGCTTGAATAAATGGATAGATTAGTAAGTGACTGAATTAATGAATGGATCAATGATAAGTGAGTAAAGTGATACCTAGATGAATGGATAGAGTGTGTCTTGGTTAGTTTTCTCTTGCTGAGACAAAATACCTGACATCCAAAGTTAAAGAAAGAAAAGTTTATTTAACTCATAGTCTGTGGGAGTTTCAGTCTATGCTTGGTGGCTCCAAGGTAGAGTAGCACATGGCAGAGGGCAAAAGTTCATGGCAGCAGAAGACAGCCAAAAGGAAGAAGCATGAAAGAAGACTCGTTCTTATACTGTAGGTAGGCCACTAGCCCTAGGGTGGGTGTAGCACTCACACCCATAATCCCAGCACTAGACAATGAATTAATCACAAACTAGATTCAGCTACTTCCATGACTGCATGAGGCTTTGGGGGAGGACATCTAAGAACAAACCTTAGCAGAGTGCCCATAAGGGGGTCAAACTTGCTTCTAGCTTCTTGTGAGCTTGAGTCTCTTCTAGAACCTTGACATATATATATATATTTGGTGGCAGGGATCAAACTCACAACCTCATGCTTGCCAGGCAGGTGCTTATGCCGCTGAGCTAAATCCCTGGCCCTTATACGTTGTATTTTTAAGGATGCACTCCCAGTGTTCCACAGTCTGTTGGTAGAGGAGCCTTGTTCTTCCTTTGCCAGCTTCTCCATTCACACACCCAAAGACCAAGGCTTCCAATCTGTGTCAGTGCAGCTTCCCTATTTCTGCATCCTGAATCTCAGCCTATGCTGCATGACCATATCCTAGACCCAGGGCTGCTACCAACTGTGGACTTAACATTGATGATCTCAGGGGTGGACCTAGTTTATACTTGTCCCAGTCCACAATTCTTTAGTTGTCAGTCCTTTTCCTTCCCTAATGTGGCACACCTCACTGCTGTTCCTCTGCAATCCTTTCTGACAGTCCTATCACAGTCTTATCTTGGCAGGCAAGACCACTGTATCTGGGATTTAATAAGACACAGTACGGCTACTATTTTGGGAAATGCAATGACTTTGCTATTTTGGGGAACAAGCTGATAGAACCTTGAGGAGTGCAATCACTGTTGGGTTTGGTTTGCAGCAGGAAAAAGTAGGATGGGTTCTATGCTTGGCACTCCTGTGCTTCATTGCATAATTCAGGCCAGGAGGCTGAGTTCACTAGGAAAATAGCTACAAAACTGGAATACGCTCACCAACCTTGGTCAAGGTAGAGCAGGTCAGTGCGGCTGGCTCTCTCCTTTGGCAAAGTTAAAGTCTGTTGATGCCACCTTGGTCAGCTGCCTGGGCAACTGCTGCAATGGAAAGTGTGAATGCCACTGTCTAGGAGGAGGAGAGTGTCTCGAGCTGCTCCCCTTCACCACTCTTCCTGCTGTCACCTTGTAAACACTGAGCAGCCCTGGGTGGCCCCACCAAGACTGAATCAAAATATGTGGATTTGTGAAAGCTTTGGAGGCTGGAGCAGAGCTTCCTCCTCAGCCCTTGTAGCTCGATGCTAAAGCTGACACAATCACATTGCCTTTGGGTGGAGCATTATGGTCCTTTTGCATCGTAGTCAGGAAAGTCAGCTAATTTTCAGTAGAAATTTGCTTCCTATACAATGAAAAATGGCTTCATTTTTGTCTACTTTACTGTACTTTAGAAGCATTTTCTTGATGATTCCTTGTAACTATCTGCTGGGAATCATGATTATTATTATTATTCTAATTTTCCCACTGAAGAGAGATGAACAGATCACAGAGTCAGCAGCCAAACAAGGCCTGAGATGTGTTTGCTTCCTTTGGTTGTTATTTTGTGATTGATTATACCGGAAATTGAATCTAGGGACTTCACATTGAAGTCCTTATATCCCCAGCCCTTTTGAAAAATTTTTTGAGACAGGGAACGAAGGCAGTGAGGCCTCCTCAGCACTGGTGCCTTCCTTGATATTTCTTTCTGTTTGAGTTCAACGTCTGACCCGGCAAAAGCCAGAGACCTCCAAGGGTTAGCATTTGTGGAGTTGGTATCCAATCCTTATGGCTTGTTACCTTTGTGAACATATGGGTGCCATTTTAACTCCTCTTATCTCCATCCCTCATCTGTAAAATGAGAGTAAAGAAAGACAATATCTCCATCTCATACTGCAATTACAAAGAACTAAGCACCTAAGCTAGTGCCTGACACATATCAAGAATGGAGTAATTGGTAGCTGCTGTTTTTAGTTAAGCAGAAATGTTGAGTTTTAGGAGGAAAGTTGTCCTTGGTGGGCAGTTTCTGTGCCCTTGATATGAACAGGACTCAGTGTAGTTGCTAAACTGTTACTGGGGTGGAGAGCAATGTCAGTGCCCACAATTACTATGCAGGCGCTATCATGATGGAGCAGGTCTTTCAGCTCAGCAAGAAAGCTGGTCTTTTCTGTGGTGAACCTCCAGTGTAGCAGTGGAAACGCCTTGCTGCTCGGTGGGAGCACCAATCTGAGCCCTTCCCTGTTCCAGCCCTGGAGCCTGTAAAGCTCATCTGCTGTGTCCAAACCTTGATAGTGTCCACTCTACCTTGCAGGACTCAAGCACACACTTCCCCAAAAGGCCTTGTGTGCTTTGTCCACACTGCAGCAGCTTCCAGCTGTTCCCCTGGAGAACCACTGTCTGTCTGCACATGCCAAGACCAATGAGTCATTCTCACCTCTAGAGCAAATAGAACATTCTGGAAGTGTTGCCAGAAAGCAATGGAAGATGGTAACTTGGCTACTAAAACTCAGCAAAAGGGCCTCCTTGTTAAGGAATAATTTCAGGCAAGAAGGAAACTAACACAGCTTCTAACCTCTGGTCTTGAAAGCATCCAGCTGTGGAGTGCCATAGAGCAGGCGATGCGGTCTTTCAGAATTAACACTACAGCGAGCAGTAGCATATCCATCCACTCCCCAAGCTTTAGACATGAAGAGACTGTAGCAGGTTTCCAGGCAAACCTCTGAGGTATGGTGGTAAATATCTGCCTTGTTCACCCAGACCCCACCAGGTGACTCCTCCTCTCCTGCACTGTAGGGTTTTACTCTTTTCTGCCCTGTTCAGACTCATAGCAGACACAGCCACAAACCAGGCTGCCCACTGGACAGTCAGGTCTGGGAGCTCCCTCTCCTCCGCCTGGGCTTTTGTGGGGTTGAACAATTTGCCTGCAGCTCTGCGTCCCCGTTCTCTTCAGCAACAAAGAATAATCACACTGAATTTGATGGGAAGATGCAATAACATAAAGGAATGAGAACCAACATTTATGTAAAATTCTTCGTGTAGGGTTTGGCAAATACCATCTTTGACCAAGAAAGCTGACATTACATAATTATTGTTAGTACCTAGCAAATTTTCCAAGCCACTGTTCCTCTCTGCCTACCACGATTCTGGTAAGAGATTTGTAAATACTCAGCAGAGGCCATCTCCTTTCTGCTCCTAGGCCAGTTCCCATAGGGTTATGTGACCTTCATTCATCCACCAAAATGTTTAGGAGGAGCAGGCATAGCATGGAATTCACATGCCAGTGTTTACAAGAGTCTCTAATAGTGTAAATGTAACATTCAAAAGATGAAATTTGTTTTCTCTCTGGAGACTTTAATTAAATAACTGTCTCACCAACCACTGTACACGTAAATCTTGCTGTGACTGCAGGAGCCCTGGACCTCAGGCACTTGGTAGACAGATGGGTAACGCCCTCTCGTGATATTGCCTTGTCAATCAAATGCTGCCAAGACAAGGGAGGGCCTCCAAGTGCGGAACTGCGAAGTGGCAGGGCTTGGGCCTGTGACTGTGTAGCTGGGTGAAAAAGAGAAAGAAGAAAGCATTTTCTTTCACTTCTGAATGCCTCAATTGAAATCAAACTGCTCAATGTTAGACAGTTATGGAGCGTGGCTTATTGAATTCTGTAGACTACAGAGGAGAAGAGAGCTAAAGAGATTCTCAAAAGCTTTCTAAAACTGCAGTTATGATACAGTTCAAGGGTTTCAATTGTTATATCAGCAATCAAATGCTCATATTTGTGTCATCCTCCCTTACAGCAGCACCGTGTCTCTAAAACAGAAGCAAAAACACAGCCACACTTCCTTGCAGCCATCTCTTACCTGGCTTTCTGTCCTTCCTGAGTTTCCTTGGGTCACCACTTCATTTTTCCCTCTCACAAGTGTTCTGTGATCTATATCAGGACTTCTTAATTGTATTTTTTAATTTTCTTCAAGCCACAGACACATCTTCTGACAATACAGGGAAATCAGAGGAGTCTGCCTCAGAGAAGTGAACAAATCCACGTGAAGACAATCCGCTGCTCCCCTCGCCACCCCCCCCCCCCCCGCTCTTGCCTTTCAGCCTCTGCTGTTGGGTCCCCTGCTCTTCATTTGCACCCTCAGCTGGTACAGATGCAGCTGGCTGAGAAGGTTGAGGCAGGCCCTGAGAAGCCAGCATGCAGGGATCTCCCTGAGAAACAAGCCAAAAGGGGTGTGTGTGAGTGTGTGTGTGCATGTGTGCGTACAGGTGATAGATGCATGGTAGATGGAGGACACATGGTATGGATGCATAGACAGATGACTGACAGGTGGGGATAGATAACAGATGATAATGGATAGAGGGTTGATGGAGAGATGTAGACAACACTTAATTTAGATGGTTGAGCTTGCTGTCTGCGTCCACCAAATACACATCTGTTGCTTTAACTAGTTGCAGATAGAATATGTTAGAAAGTAAATATACTTGAGACATTTTAGGTAAGTTGATACATCTCCAAATCATAACTTTAAGTGCAAAAAATCAGGCACACAAGTTTAAGAATCACATTGTTCCTCTTGTGTGAGAAAGCCCACGGGTAAATAAGGAGCAAAATATAAGATAGATATGGGGAAGGAGGAAGAGTGTGCTCAAACGGGAAGGGGGACAAGGGAAGGGGAAGGGAATGAGGGGGAAAGGAATTTTAAAAAGAGAGAATGGAAGGGAAAACTTGGGAGGGGGATGTGGGGTTGAAGTGGGGGGAATAGAAAAACCAAAGAATTAAGATGTATTATGTACAGGTACAAATTCCCTATGATGAATGTGATCATTATGTATGGCAAACATATCTTCAAGATAAAAGATACCTTGAAATTAAAAAAAGGAAAAATATTGAAAACCAAAAATTTCATCTGTTCTGATCATGAATAGACTTTTTTCCTTGAGATTATTCACTAAACAATACAATGTTCCTTCTAATTGCATAGCATGTACATAGTATTAGATATTACTCATAATCTAGAAGTAATTTAAAGTATGCAGGAGGAAGCATGTAGTTTATATACACATACTGAGCCATTTTATATAAACAACTTAAACACATGGAGATTTTAGCATTTGCAGCACTGATGGGGGATCCTAGATACTGAAAGATAACAGATTAGATCTGATAGAGAGACAGACTGATTTAGTTCAGAGATTTGCTTATGCAATTATAGAAATCAATAAGTCCAAAATCTACAGAGCAAGTTGATCCACAGACTGGGGACAACTCAAGGCTGGAGGCTTTCACAGCTGCACCTCAGTATTGCCTGGTGGCTTATCTGGCTGTGTACATCATGTTTGTTTCCTGTACATGCATGCCTATAATGAAGTTTCACCTTTTGCTTAAAGGCAGCACTTTACAATTTCTTGGTGTAGCTGAATCGCCAGTGTCCTAGCCTTCTGGCAGTGGTTGCAGGCATTGTTAAGCAAAGTAAGTGTTGTGAGTACACAAGCACTGGATTACCATGATAACCAACTGATAACTAGATGGCCACTCAGGGACTGATGAGCAGGCAGTTCATAGGGGACGGATACACTGAACAGAAGAGGCGCTTCAGGTCCTCGTGTGAGATTGATCTCACTGCTCAGGACAGCATGAAATGTTAATGTACGAATTGTTTCCATTTAATATTTCTGGACCACAGTTGGCTCCACAATTGAACCTGGAAGGTGAGACTATGGAAAGTGAAGACCCCTGTACCAGAGTGTGACTGGAGTTCACTTCCGATTAGAACCAGCACCTGAGCTCAGCTGCACGTAACTGGGTCCATGAAGGCTGTGAGGTTTGTCTGCAGACAAGAGGGGCCCCAGCCACATACACAGCTGGGTGCACCCCAGCAAAACACCATAGGAGTGTCATACTGCAATCCTGGGTGCTCCTGCAACTCCGCTCCAGAGCAGGTGGGCAGCCGGGGACCTGCTGGCTCCTCACCTTCCTTGAGGGTTCCCACAGAACACATATAGGAGCTTTCTCTTGGTATGTTCTGACAGGAATGACTGTTTCCTCTGGGAGTCTGCAAGTTCCACAGACCACAGTGGTGACACTTGTGTCAGCAGAACACTTGTGTCACGCTAGGATCAGCATCCCTCATATGGCACTCCTGACCCACCCCATGGAATAGGCCCCTGTGTTGTTCAGAAACTGGCAAACAGGTTGAGCCACCCTCACAGCACGCTGCTCTGCAGCCAAGCCATGACTCACCATCCTGTTGCTGGGCCCTGAGGTGTGGGAAAGGGCTCCGCTTCCCAGCGAAGGGCTCTTGACATCAGCACACCAGCTAGGGCTCATGGGGCCAGGCCAGCATGAGAACCCACCAGTGACATAATGACCAGGTGGATGTGGCAGCTACACTGGTTTCAATGCCTTCCTAACATTTGCACAAAGAACAAATAAACAAGAAAACTTACAGGTCTGAGTGTCCTGTCTGCCTAAAGTCAGCTTTACTCTTACCTGGAATAAGCCTCTGCTCTCTTAGCAACTTTCTTCACTCTGGGTGAGAAACATCCAGCTGGGAAAGAAGGTGGAGGGGCCAGGGAAAGAGAGAGAAGAAGCAGGAGTCTACATCAGGGAGAAAAAATATCGAGGAAGCTTGTCCTCCAGTGACCAGCCAATGCTATGGGTGGCCTGATGTCTCTGTGATGAGCCTCAATGTGAATTGCACACTGGTCTCATGCCAGCGGTCCAGGCACGAGGTGAAAGGGCCCAACACCGCAGGCCACTGTCCCCAGAATGTTCTGTGCCACTTGGCCCTACAGTGTCCTGCAGGAGGCTGACTGCTGTGGTTGCTGCCTGCCTGAGTTGATCAGAGGTTCTATCAGAGGAAATGAAGAGAGATCAAAAGGCCTTCACAATTATAATGAAAAGTACTGCTCTGGGGGCCAGTGTCAAAGGGAGGTCAAAATAAACACAGAAGAACCCCACTCCAAGCAGACGAAACTTGCGGGGTGCTGTGGTAGCTCTTAAGGTTGGTGTCTCCCTTTCTTCCTTATTCTTGAACCCTCGCTTCCTGTTTGAATGCTGTCTCCCTCAGTTTCTGTGCAAGAGCTCTTTACTTTCCAAGAGAAAATGTTAAGCCAGAATTTCAGCAAACAAGAATGAAAGGAATAGGATCCTGGAATTCTTTTATGAAGACCATGAAACTTACACATTGGAGAACTGTGATTCAACACTTCTGATGTAGTATTTAGATCTTTGATCCCGTCTTATTTTAATTTAATACATGGTGAGAAATAAGGTTCTAGTTTCAATCTTCTGCAAACAGCTACCCAGTTTTCCCAACACCAGTTGTTGAATAGGCTATCTTTCCTTCAATGTATTATCTTGGTTGCTTGTTAAAGATCAAGTAGCTGACTGTATGTAGGGTTGTTTCTGAATCCTCCATTCTGCTCCATTGATCCACAAATCTGTTTTTGTTCCAAAACCATGCCATTCTATCACTATTGATTTGGAGCATAGCCTAAAACTGGTATTGTAAGGCCTCCTCTTGTTTTGCTCTTGTCCAAAATTGCTTTTGCTATTCTGGGTCTCTTCTGGTTCCATATATATTTCAAGATTGTAAAGTATGCTGTCAGAATTCTAAATGTGACTGTGTTGAATTTGTACAACAGTTTTGGGAGCATGGCCATTTTGACAACATTCGTTCTGCCTGTATGGGAGCAGGGGACATCTCTCCACTTTCTGAAGTCCTCTTCAGTCTCCTTTTTCAGGGTGCCATAATTTCCTTTGTTGAGGTCTTTCACTTTCATAGTTAGGTTAATTCCTAGGCACATTACTTCATTTTGCTTGAAGCTACTGTGAGTGGTGTTCTCACAATTTCTTTCTGTTGCTGTCACGATTTCCCTTACTCTTGGTATGCACAAATGCTAATGATTGTTGTGTGTTTATCCTGTATTTCAGTACACTGTTAAAGTTGGCTAATTCTGAGAGGTTTCTTGGGTGAGGAGTTCCTTGGATCTTCTGTGTAGAATATCATGTGAGCTACAAATAATGACAACTGGAGTTCTGTTGCCTGTATATTCGTTTTATTTCTTTCTCTTGCATAATTGCTCTGCCTATGTCTCAAGTACTATGCTAAACAGAAATGGTAATAGTGGACATCCTTGTCTTGTTCTTTATTTTAGGTGGAATGCATGTAGTGTTTTCTCACTTGTATGATGCTGGCTGTTGAATTATCATAAACAGCTTTTATCAAACTCAAGTATGGTCCTTCTAAGATCTGTTTTTGTCAGGACTTTTGTCCTGAAAGGATACTGGGTTTTGCCAAAAGCTTTTTCTTCATCTATTGACATGATCATATGGCTTTTGACCTCGTTTTTGTTTCTGTGATATATTACAAATCATGACTTACATATGTTGAACCATCCTTGGATCTCTGGCATGAAACCTACTTGATCATGATGTATGATCTTCTTGATAGTTTGCTAATGTCTTGTTGATAATTTTTGCTTCTAAATTCATTAAGGAGATTGGCCTAAACCAAGAAGACATAGATGTGCATAGATGTGCATAGTGACAATGGTGAATCTTTTAGAGAACTAGTGACAAATTGCAACTCAGAACACACTTATTTACTGTGAATTACCAATACTGCAATTAAACCTGAGGTTTGAGTTTAGAAAAACAATTCACACATTAACATCTTTTGTCGTAACAGAAAAACACAGTAACCTTGGTGCGGTAGGTTTGCCACCACTGTCCTTTTTTATTTGTGTCTTTATTTTTGGAATCAGGTGATGCTGGCTTTCATAAACAAATTTGGGAGCACTGCATCCCTTTCAATTTCTTTGAAGTGTTTGAGGAGTATTGGTAATATAACACCCTTTAAAGTTTTATAGAATTCAGCAGTGAATCCTTCAGATCTTGGGCTTTTTTTCTTGATAGATTCTTTATTACTTGTAGAGTTTATTGTCTGTGACTGAGTTGTTCAGCACATCTATGTCTTCTTGGTTTAGGTGTGGTAATATGTGTCCATCTAGAATCTGCCATTTCTTCAAAATTTGCTAATTTGTTGGAATATCATTTTTCCAAGTAGTTACTATCTTCTGGATTTCAACAGTGTCTGTTGTTATTTCACCTGTTTCATTTCTAATTGCATTGATGTGGGTCTTTTCTTTTTTTCTTCATAAGTCTGGGCAAGGGTGTGTCTATTTTGTTTAGTTTTTCAAAGAGCCAGATCTTTTATTTGTTGATTTTTTGGTATTTTTTTCTGTAGTCTCAATCACTGATTTCTGTTCTAATCTTTATTACTTCTCTCCCTAATTTTCATTTAGCCCTAAATTGTTTTGTTTCTAAAGTATGTTAAGATTTCTCATAAGGTTATTTGTTTGAAGTTCTATTCTAATATGGCACTGATTGTGATGAATTTTCCTCTAGAACAGCTTTCATAGTGTCTCAGATGTTTTGATGAGTATCATAGGCATTTTCATTAACTTTCAGAAATTTTTAAACAACTTCTGTGACCCACTGGGTGTTTGAGAGTGTGGTGTTAATTTTCCAGATGTGTCAACCTTTTCTGTGATTTCTTCTGCCATTGATATTTCTATTTTCATTGCATGATGCAATGATACTACAAATGGGATAATTTCAATTTGCTTATATTTGCTCAAGTAGGCTTTGTGGACTAGTATATAACCTATTTTGGAAAAAATTCCATGTGCTGTTGAATAGAAAATGTTTAAGTGGGGTGGCATACTCTGTAGATATATTTTAAGTCCATATATTCAAAGATGTGGTTCAGTTCTATTATTTGTTTAATAATTTTTGGTTTAGCTCATCTCTCTCTTTGCAAAAGTGGAGTGTTAAGATACCCATAATTATTGTAATAGTTTTATTTGATTTATTAGGCTCAGCAGTATTTGTTTCACCTCTTTTTGGTACATTGTTTCCTGAAGTAGATTATAGTGACCCTCTTTATTTCCTTAATCATCTTTAGTTTAAGTTTACCCTGTCTGATATTAGAATTGCTACCCTCTCTTGTTTTGGGGATCTTAGTGCTTGAAATATTGGTTTTCATCCTTTAATTTTTAATATATTAATATCTTTTAGGGTTAAACAAGTTTCTTGAATGCAACAGATAGTTGAATTTTGTTTTTTGATCCAGTCTCTTATCAGGTCTTTTAATTAAGCAATTGAGGCCATTAACACTGAGACACAGTACTGTGATTATTTACTGTCATAGCATTCTTTCTGAGGTGATGGAGTAGTTTTCCTTTTCCTGTTATTTGTTGCTTTTTTATCCACTGACCTTACTTAGTGCTTCTGTTTTATCTGGGCTTTTAGCTGCATTAGTTTCATTGTTTCTGTTTAGGATATCGTTGGTTGGTGTTTGGAGAGCTGGTTTTGTGCTCATAGATCACTTCAGCTGGTCCTTTTTGTGAAATGTCTGTATTTCTCTGTGTAGTTTGACGGAAAGCATTGGTGGGTATGTTACACCAGGTTGAAAGATATTTGCTCTTTGGGCTTGAAATATTTCCCTCCAAGCTCTTTTTGCCTTTAAGGTTTGTGTTGAGAAATGTGCTGTAATTCTAATGGGTTTACCTTTATATGTAATTTTTTGCCTTTTTCTGACTCTTTGAAATTCTGTTGTTCTGTTGTTGGATACTTAACAAATTAATAAGGATATGTCTCTGTCAGCCACTTTTTCATCAGAATTGTTTGACATTTTGTCCGTCTTGCTTCCTTATACATTGAAACCTTTTCTCGTATTTGGGACATTTTCTGCTATGATATCTGTAAATATATTAGTAAATTCATCGGTGTTATCCTGGTTTGGTCATTTAGTAGTTGCTGAACGCTATCCTGCAACTTCACTTCCTTGACTTTTTTTTTTTATAATTTACCACATTGTCCTCAATTTCAGACACTCTGTCTTGCATTGGTCATTTCTACAATTCATGAACTCTATAATGTTTTTCATTTCAGATAAGAAAGCTTGATATCTTCTAAAACTTATTTTGGTGTATTCTTTTTTCTTTGTTTCTTTGCTGGGGATTGAACCCCGGGCCTTGTGCATGTTAAGTGTGCTTTCTACCACTGAGCACATCCAAGCCCTTGAGCTATTTTTCAAATGCTCACCCAGGTACATGTTTTTTCACAATAATTTACTTTTCTCATTTAAGAATGTTTCTCAACAATAGTTTATGTTGGTATACATGTAAGGCTTAGCTTGTTGACTGTCACAGACCAACATTATTACATTGATAAATATGTAACAATTTACTTATCCAGTTTCCTACAGAGAGACAATTAAGTGGCTTTTAGATTTTTACTATTACAAACCAGACTCCAACACATGGCACCATTAGGCCTCTATGTGAACATTCACAGATTTGTCTAAAATATGTATGGTAATGAAATTCTGGTGTCTCTGCAGAGTAATAATTCTCGATCTCTGTGTCCTACTAACTCTGATAATTTTCCAATTCGATGGTTGTGAACTGTTTTATCTGTCACTTGCATTTTCCAATTATTAATAAAGCTAAGTCTCATTTATTGGCTAATCAAGTTCTCTGGTTGGTGAATTATTCCTTTTTTGCCCATTCTTTTTCTATCACAATCCTTATCCACTTGTACAAATGTTCAATATTATTTATAGAAAACAAACCTTCTGTTGGTGTTGTATCTGTCTCTACTTTGCTTATCTTTATGTTTTAAGCCATATCTCTTTTTTTTGAAGACTGTAAAACTAAATGTAATAAAACAAATCTTAAGAAACACAGATTTCAAAGCAAGATCACTGGAGATCTTCACAGTCTATAATATTGTCTCTTGTTTTCTTCCAAATAGTTGTTCATATCTTCACACACAGTGAATTCATACTGAACAAAATAGTACTAAACTGATCAGAACAGGATGATGAAGGCATCTTAGGTCTTCCCCAAACAATAGGGGAGTCAACAATGGCTGCCATAATGTCTCTCATTCTCTTCAAAATAGCTGTCCATATCTTTACATATGTTGAAATTGAACAAAAGAAAACAGACTAATATCACTCTGGACAGAGAATAACAGTATTGCTAGATTTTATAGCATGATGCTACAGAAGTAGCACTGGGTATCTTAGTGTCTCTTTTTCTTCAGAGTACCTGTTCATTACGTCGTGCATTATATAATCTATTCTTATAAACTGTTTAGAAGTTCTACACATGCGTGAATCACTGCATGTATACCTATTCTTTCTGTATTAGACGGAAAAACAAATCAAAATAAGCCAACAACACAAATCCCTAGAAAAACATGAAATAAAAAAGACATATAAAGCCACAATACTAGGTGGTTACTATATGATGTCTTTTGTTATTTTCAATATGATTGTCTATATCATCAGGCATAATTTAACTGAACATAGCACTACATAGCAATATTAATAAAAACAAAACATTGGAGACACTATAGGACTTCAAAAGCAATTAATAATCAAACCAGAATGGGTTTCCTATTGCATCTTGTCATCTTCAGAGTAGTTGCCTCTACTCTTAGACTTGATACTATCAAGCATACCAAATTCAAATAAAATCAGTCAAGACAAAACAGCAACTTAACAAACCAGATTCAAATAAGATCAATCATCGTAATACAGCGTAAGTAATACAGGACTCCAGTTTAAGTCAATAGGAAATTAAGGATAATTACCGTGTACAGCCTGCTATTTTTGGGATAGCTGTCTGTGCCCTCAAATTTAGTATCAGTAGACAAACTGGAACAGAATAAAATCAAACTAAACAGAGTAATAGGACTAATGTGGCTTTTAAATCCTGATACACTATTAACAATGTCCTCTGCCTTCCTTTTTTAGGCAATTCCTCCTCTTTCCCTTTCTCAGGGTGCTTTGTACATTTTGGATCCCACTAACTCCTTTAGTTTTTAGATTAGGGGGGCAACCCATTATCCATCTAAGTGGTTCTGAACCTTTTTATCCCTGAGCTTGATCTTGAGCTGTATTCCTTTACCTACTAAAGCCTCAAGGTTTTCCTTCCTTATAACCGAGTAGTTCTCCAGTGCACAAAAGTGTCATGACTTCCCAATCTATCTGCAGCTGCTGGACAAGCTGTCCCTATTTCTCTCTGGTTCCCTGTCACATAGAGCATTGTTTTCTCATCTTTGACTTTTGGTTCATTAACCCTCTTTCAGGTAGATTATATTTCTTATTCAGAGCATCTTGATGGATCCTGCCTCCTAATCTATTCTGCCTGTGTTTCTTTTTGTTAGTGTATCAAGGCCATCTGAGTTAGGGTTATCGCAGTGTTTTCTGCCTCATCTCTGCTATGCTATTTTTCTACCATCAGTTGTCTATTGTCTACTTTTCTCCTTCATTCCACTGTCTGCCCATTTATTGAGGCCTCTCTGCTACTGTAGCTTGAATCCTGGTGATTTTTTTCTTTCTCTCTAGAATGACTTCAGTAATTTTGTAGGGTTGGATTGGTGGTCACGAATTCCCACAGTTCCTCTTTGTCATGGAAACATCTTGTTTCTCTATTAATTTTGAGAGGCAGTTTTTCAGGGTACATCAGTCTGGGTTGGAGGTAATTTTCTTTCAGGGCTTAAATACTTTGCTCCAAGCTCTTCTTGATTTGATAGTTTGTGATGAGAAGGCTGTTGTGGTTTTGATCAGTTTTCCTTTATAGGTGATCTGTTTCTTTTCTCTGATCACTTTTAATATTCTGTTCTTGTGAAGAATTTCTGGGATCTTGATTATTATATTTCAGTGTAGATCTGTTTTGGTTGTAGTTGGCTGGAGTTCTGCATGCCTCATACATCTGAATATCATTCCCTTTTCCTATGCTTGGCAAGTTTTCTTTAATTATTTCTGTGAATAGCCTTTGTATTTCATTTGTGTTTACTCCTGCTTCTTTGCTCACATTTTTTATTTTAAGTTATAGATCCTTTTGTCATCTTCTAGCCTTTATATTGTTACTTCTTGTTCCTTGTTATTTATAAGAGATCTTTCCTTTCACGATCACACATTGCAAATCTGTCTTCAAGTTTTGAAAGTCTAACTTTAGTTTGGTCAAGAAATTTTTCCCGCTTTCAATGGAATTTTTAATTTCCTGGTAATCTCTTTAGATCTGTTTCATGTAGTCTAGATTGTGTTTATATTCTTCATCAAAGGTTTCTCTCCTTTTTCTAGGTTCCTCTATTCTTCCATCTGTGTCTTCTTGAGAGGTGCTTAGCATTTCTTTTATTAATGTTTCTCTATCTTGCCTCACTTGGATTAGAATTTCAGTTTTAAGTTTTTCTATGAGGTCCTGAAGCTATTTCTTTATGTCTGTTGATGCTATGTTCAATATTGCATGTTTGTTGCCCTTGATATCTTCTGTGTTTACTTCTCCTGGATTTATTTTCTCTGGGTCAGCTGCTGGAGGCTTTTTCTTGTTTCTGTCTCTTGTCATGTTTCTGGTTTCTTTCAGCAAATGTGTGGTGGAGGTCTCAGGCCCTTTCCATGTTGCTTACAGTTTCTGAAGCATTCTGGTTAGGGGATTTCTGCCCCCTCTAGTTTGCTGTTGATCTGTGAGGTGCACGCAGGGATGATGTGGGCTAGCCCCTTTCCTCTAAGCCAATCAACCAGCAAGTACCTTCAGTATGTTAGTTTGTGCCATACAGACGTCACAGTTTCAGGACAGTTTCATCTCTGGCAATTGAGTTCCAACCAGGGGCGTGACCCAGCCCAAGCAGATACTACCAGTTCTCTTTGAGCCAGGAGCAGCCAACTGATGCCACAGCAGTTCCAGGTTCAGGCCCGTCCTGCCCAACTCCAATACATCATCCAGCCAGTCACCTTCTCTGTGGGACCCATTTCCTAGCCCTCACCAAAGGTTAGTGTAGCTCTTCATGTTGGTTCCGCTCTCCATTTCACTGCATCTTCCTGCCAAGGGCCTTGGGCTCACCAACCCCTGATTTTGGTGCTACTGCAACTTCAGCATGACTGTGAGTCATCTGACTCCAAGGCGCACTCAGCACAGTGTGGGACCAGCTCCAGTGATAATGCATCTGGTTCCAGCTTTTCGCTCACATTTTTCTTTCTTTCTTTCTTTCTTTCTTTCTTTCTTTCTTTCTTTCTTCTTTCCTTTCTTTTTTCTTTTTCCTCACTTTCATCCTAGGTTGTGAGAATCCCTCTCCTTTCATCTGATCTTCTCCATGGTGTTCAATTCTAGGCTCCATGGTGTTCAATTCTCTCAATCTGGAAACTGGGTGGCCAGAGTCTCAGGAGCTGAGGGCATAGAAGACAATTTCCAACATGTCCAGGGGAAGCCTTGGAACAACACTTGAAATAGGGAAATATAGGAAAAATGACAAACAAAAGACCAAAATGCAATCTCAAACCTCCAGTTCATCCCAAGAAAGTTTAGGAGCTATATACAAAGAAGAAAATAACATGCCATACACCTGAAATCCTTGAAATAATAGCAACTGAAGAAGAAGCAACTCCAGGAAGCTTTAAAGGAATTAAAACTTAAACAATCTCCCAGGTAAAAGAATAAATGATAAAAGTAATGAAGGAGATGCTGAACACATCTAAAGAAGACACAGGCAAAAAATTAGAGGAACAAAACAAAAAAATAGAATCCTGGATGAACAATGTAAGAAACAAACAGAATATATGAAGCAGATTCAAAGCAATATACAGGAAATCATAAATTCCATTGAAAGCTGTAAAAACTGCCTCAATGAAAGTGAAGATAGAATTTCAGGCCTCGAAGACAAGATTGCAGCTAGTTAACAGGAAAGGAAAGATCTTTTAAAAGTAACAAGGAATCAGGAAACAACAATCCAACAGCTGCATGATGATGCTAAGAAAAACAACATAAGATTGATAGGGATAAATGAAAAAGAAGGGGATAGCACAAAGGATATCAAGAGAATATTCAGAGAGATTTTAGTTGAAAATTTCCCAAACATGAGAATGGAAACTGACATCAGGATCAGTGAAGCATATACAACTCCAAATAGCCATAACCAAAATAAAACTACACCCAGACATATAATAATCCTCAATGGACAGATTCTTAGAAACATATGAAGTACCAAAGCTTGGTCAAGAAGATGTAACCAAATTTCTATTAATGCAATTGAAAATGTAATTAAGTCCTTTCCTACAAAGAGGAGCCAGGCCCAGACTGATTCACTATGGAATTCTACAAGAAATACAAAGAAGACTTAATGCTGATACTCCTCAAACTCTTCAGTGAAATTGAAAGGGAAGCAATTCTTCCTTAAGTCATTCCTGGGAGCAAATATTACTCTCGTATCAAAATCTGAGAAGGACCAACTAAAAAAGAGAACTACAGGCCAATCTCCCTCATGAACGCAGATGCAAAAATCCTTAATAAAATATTGGAAAATAGGATGCAGCAAATCATCAAGAAGATCATACCCCATGACCAAGTGGGATTCATCTCAGGCATGCAGGGATGGTTCAACATATGTTAATCAATAAATGTAATCCACCATATCAATAAAGCCAAAAGTAAGAATCACATGATCATTTCTATAGATGCAGAAAAAGCTTTTGAGAAGGTCCAACACTCATTCATGATAAGAACCTTACAGAAAATTAGAATAGATGGTCTTTACCTCAATATGATAAAGGCCATGTATGACAAACCAACAGCCAGTATCATACTAAATGGCCAAAACCAGAGGGCCTTTGCCTTAAAATCAGGCACAAGACAAGGATGTCCCTTATCACTGCTCCTATTTAGTATAGTACTGAAAATACTAGCCAGAGCAATTAGACAAGAGAGAGAAATCAAAGGGGTAAAGATAGGAAAAGAAGAAGTTAAATTATTATTTGCAGATGATATGATACTCTTCATAGAAGACCCCCAAGCTCCATTGAAAGTCTCCTAGATATAATAAATCAGTTCAGCAATGTAGCTGGATACAAAATCAATACTCAAAAATCAATAGCATTCCTATACACTAACAACAAAATCACTGACAGAGAAATAAGAGAAGCCACACCCTTCCCACTAGCATCCCCAAAAATGAAATACTTAGGAATTAATCTCATGAAAGAAGTGAAAGACCTATACAGGGAAAATTATAATACACTGAAAAAGAAATTGAGGAGGATCTCAGAAAATGGAAAGACATCCCTTGTTCATGGGTAGGAAGAATAAATATTATGAAAATGGCCATTTCCCCAAAACTGTTATACAGATACAGACTCAAAGCAATCCCATAAAAATGCCATCAACATACCTCATAGATCTAGAAAAATCACTCCTAAAATTCATCTGGAACCAGAAGAGACCTAGAATACCAAAGACAATTCTACGCAGCAAAGGCAAGGCAGCAGGCATCACAATCCCTGACTTGAATTTATACTACAAAGCTAGTGTAATAAAATCAACATGGTACTGGAATAAAAACAGATCTTAAGATCAATGGAATAGGTTAGAAGATACAACCACAACTACAAATACACTCAACCACCTTATCTTTGATAAAGGGGCCAAACATGTTCACTGGAAGAACGACAGTCTCTTTAATAAATGGTGCTGAAAAACTAGCTCTTCATATGCCGAAAACTAAAACTGGACATGTGCCTATCACTGTGTACTAAACTAAAATCTAAATGGATCAAAGATCTGAATATTAAAACAGAAACACTAAATCTGTTGGAAGACAAATTGGGTAAAAACCTTAAAGACATAGGGGTAGGTAGAGAATCCATGAACAGGAATCAAACTACACAGGAAATACTTCCCAGAATCATTAACTGGGATCACATTTTATTAAAAAGTTTCTGCATGTCAAAAGAAATCTCCAACATAGTGAAAAAAAAACCAAAACCTGGGAAAAAACCTTATGAACTGTCCCTCAGACAAAGGACTTCTGTGTAAAACATATAAAGAAATTTAAAAAATCAGATCCCCAAATTTCAAAGTCCCAGTCCAAAAATGGGCAACTGTTCTCAGATGAAGAATTAAAAATGGCAAATAAATACATGGAAAAATGGTCATCATTACTCATCAGAGAAATCCAAATTAAAACCGCATTGAGATTCCATCTCAATCTTGAAAGAATGGCCAGGATCAAGAAAACTACCAACAACAAATACTGGAGAGGCTTGGGGGAAAAAGTAACTCTCCTGCACTGTTGGTGGGAGTTTAGACCGGTGCAACCATTGTGGAGGTCAGTTTGGAGATTTCTAAAAAATCTGGGTTGGAAGTCCCATTTGTTCCAGATATCCCACTTCTAAGCATATTCCCAGAAGAACTGAAAACATCATACCACAGTGATATATGTATACTCATGTTTATAGCAGCACAATTTGTAATTGCCAGATCTTGGAAACAACCTAAGTGTCTATCAACTGAGGAATGCATAAAAAAGTTGTGCTATTTTTATACAATGGAGTACTACTCAGCTATAAAGAAAGATCACGTTGAGATATTTATAAATAAATGGGCACAGCTTGAGACCATACTCATAAGTGAAATAAATCAAACTCACATGTATGAATACTGCATAGTTTCCCTAGTGTAAGAAACTATATAAATACTTAAAAGTATGTGATAATCATGATTCGCCATTATGTGGCTTTGAAGCCTTATAAAGTTTTCACTCATTAATTAGAATGGTTTTATTCTGGGTTGTTTGATATTATTGTCCATGATGATATTAACAGCTATTTTGAAGAAAATAAGACATTATAATAGCTAGTGCTGTTTTAATATCATCTTATTTTGAAGTTCTACCATTCTTTTGTTCTTCTGTTTCCATTGGTTCTATCATGTTGTAATTTACTGGATTTTATTATGTGTGATAGTATAAACAAAAATTTTATGGACAAGGAGATAATATAGTAACCATTGTTCATTTTCTGTTAGTTAGTTTTGAATACCCTGTAATATTTTCATTCTCTGGATGGTTTTATACTATTTTGTTATGTCTGATACTATAGTGTATGAAGTTATACTCAAATATTTCAAGGAAAGAGACACTGTGGTAGCTACTGTGATGTCGGGTTGTCTTGTGGTGAAACACTATGTTGCTTAAATTGTTCTGTTCTGATCTGTTTTGTTATGTCCTCTTTTATCTTAATCTTTTTAAAATAAAAAATAAAACAATAAAGTGTCCCATAAATACTTGTATAATAAGGGCTTGATCTCAACACATCAAGTTCAAAGCTGGGGCCAGGTGACTGTAAGATAGGGACACTCATCCTATCAGTGTTATCCCACTGATGAGCTCCTAACTGAGGGGCTACGAGGAGGTGGGGTGTAGATGGTGGCAGTAGCTTCCGGGCACCTTAAAGGGTTGCGTTCTGTCTTGGTCCCTTTCTCCCTGGCTCCTGGTTGCCACTGAAGTGAGATTTCCTTCACCCCTCCATACCCTTCCTCCACATCTCTGCCTCACCACTGCCCTCACGGCAACAGACCTGGCTGAAACACTTGAAACCGTGATCCAAAATATCTATTTCCTCACTTGCCTTTTTCAGTTATTTAATCATAGCGATCAAATGACTAACACACTGTTCACTATCTCTTCATTTCTTGTTGTCTCCTGACTCCTCTTTTGGTTTTTGTGCTTTGTTTTTAAAAGTAACTTTCTGCACTGAACCCCAAACTTAATTTTCAATCTTTTTTTCTAATGAATTCATCCATTTCTTATGATGTTTTCATATGACTCCTTATATACTGTGCTTTACATATTTTGATATGCAGTTTTCATTGTTTAATTCTGTTTATTTTATTATTTTTCTGATGGCTATTTACTGAACCCAAAGTATCTACAATTGTGTTTCTAGGCCTCTCTCCCCCTGCAAACTTATTACTGAGTTTAGTTAATTTACATTTTGGTCAGGAGATATCATTTGTGGCACAAGCTAGTAACTATTTTCTCCTTCAAAGGGCCAGGGTGTGAACATTTTAGGCTCTGAAAGTTTTATGAACTTTCTGCTAAATATGTTACCTCAGGGTTATGTCCAGACTTTTATGTGAAACATAAGTGCACCAGGTGAGAAATTGCCTTCCAGAAGATTCTTGAGCCAGAAGCTAGGGATTGCACCAGTGATATATATGCGTTCTTTTTGATTTGTGCCTAGCAGAAGTTGGGGCCAAAAGTGGTAAACCAAAGTAAAAGCCTTATAAGATAATTCTGTCTCTGGCCCATACCTGCACATATTTCTGCTCCCAAGGCAGGCATAGAAACTAGAATTCCTCTCTCCCAAGGCACACCACAAAAACTAGAAACCACTCCTCAAAGCAAATCTTTAAACCTGAAAGTACTATTCTGATCTTCCCTGACCTGCATGGGAGACTTGACCATCCAGCAACTCTCAGGTTCATCGTTAGATTGTTGGTCCTGAGATGCCCATTCTAGGAAGGGGCCTGCCTGCCCCATACCTGGGAGGAGGAATTGCTGCCAAGAAAGGTCAGGAAGCGGCTGAGGGAGGCCTGGCTGGGTCTCTTCATCTGCCTATTAGCATTAGTTCACACTGATCCTGTCCTTTGTCCTTCCATGTGGCTGTCTTGGCTTCATGGAGCCTCAGTATAAAAATGGAGAGTTCAGGAATGGAGATGTAGCTCAGTAACAGAGTGCTTTCCCAGCATGTGTGAAGCCCTGCATCAAACATTAGGAGCCTCTTTCCCAAAACTGACAGCTTACCTTTGAATCTTCAGTTTGAGTCTTTACATCTTCAATTTGAAGATGCCTGTGTCACATAAAATATAAGTTTGTTCCGTGTGCCTCTGGTTGATCTGTCTTTGGTACAGTGTACCAGTATTGATCTTTGTTGGCAAGAAACCCCCTGTTTCTGACCTTGCACAAAACAAGTTATTGAGGATTTATTCACCCTGTGTCCTAGCGGGGAATAACTTAGAAACAAAGAAAGGGAAAGGAAGTCAGGTACTCATGGATATGTAAAACAAACAAAAAAAAACGTTAACATATTTGTAACCAAGATCATTCAAATAATGATTCAAACACAAGTACAAACATTTTTAAGATTTTTTTAAAGAAGAAAACTATGGAAAAGATTAGATAACAGAACCATCAGGGGCAAGATCAATGCCAAAATGCCTCTGTGGTGTTTTGTTGTGGGCAACAGCTTGATTTTTCTGCAGCAGACACCACAAGCTACACATATTGTGGACATTGCCAAATGTGCACATTGATAAATGTCCACAGGAAAAGCCCCTGGGCTCCAGAGAAGAAGTAGGTCCACTGCCACGCCTACTCCCAGAGGTGCTTCTGGGGAGGCCACACTCAAAGCTGTGAAGTCCACAGGCTGCCCAAGGCCTCTGTGTCCAGCACTGCAAAGCCATAGAGAGATTTATTTCATCTCATCCAGCTCTGACCTGGACATCCCTTTCCTCATCTTACGAAATATTCTTTTTGAGAAATATCCCAAGTAAGTTATTGAAGACATTTTCCTGAGACACCTGAGGGCTGTTGAAGGAAAGAACCGTTTGATGACACCACTCACATGGTTATCCACTCTCCTGTGACCAGTTCTAAGACAGAATCAGTCCCTACAACATGATCCAGCTCCGTTCCTACAACCTCTGGGAGCTGGGAAGTCAATGCCCCTGAGTGCACTCAGCATGCTCACCTGTGAAACAAGGATGCTCCCTCATACTGCTCCTGTAAGCACTGGCAGACTCTTGTGTACTGCTGTGAGACTGTGCCCAGAGCACAGTAAGTCGAGCATTTTAGACAGATTTTACTTCCTAGAGTAGTCTTAAATTCACAGAAAACCTGAGCAGAAAATGCCAAATGTCTCATATATTGCATACTCCACGCAGGCGTACTCCCCACCACCCCATTACTGACACCCACATCTCTGCAGTGTGTTGGAGCAATGGGAATAATTTATGAACTTATATTGACACATATCCACAGTCTGCAAGTTCTATTTTTATTAGAACAGTTTTTCAGATGTTTACAGTTGTCTTTGTGAGGTAGTACAAACACATCTTGACACAAACATAGTCATGCCAAAAAAGCTTGTATATTCTATTCTCTCAGGATAAAAACTCTTCAAGATGTAAGGTTTTGTTCTTCAGAATGTTTGTGTCTTCCCAAATGTGTTGAAATGCTAACATTCTTAGTGATGGCCTTGAGGGTTGGGGCCTCTGGAAATGATTGGGCTTGATGATGGAACTTTCCAGATGAGATTGAAAGTCCCTAGGAAAGACTGGTGGTGTAGTTCAATGATAAAGCACTTGCCTAATACACATGAGACCCTGATTAAAGCCCGAAACTTACAGAAATGGAAAAATAAAATGAATCAGAAAGACCCTTCTCACCTGAGGACATGGTAGGAAGTTGTCAGTTTGCAGTCAGGAGAGACTTTCTCTAGAGTCCAAGCATGCTGGTACTCTGATCTTAGACTTCCAGCCTCCAAAACTGTAAAGAATAAATCCCTGTTTTTAAAAAGTCACCTCTAGTAGAATGATATTTATTTCTAACAGCCATAACAGACTATGGCAGGAAGGAAGTTCATTAGCAAAAAGGATAATAGACTTTAGAGATAGAGGTTCAATTCCAAATTCTGGCATCCCCAAGACCCGAATGGAATCACAAACCCCCTGGCAGTGGAGAGGCTGGAATGAGCTCAAAACATCTATCTATATCATGCCAGTGAAGTGGTCAGGTGAAGATGGGAATCCTCATAGCTATCCTTCCCCACGTTTCCCCCCAAGGCTCCGTTCTTAAAGCAGAGGTGCAGCCTTAAGTCTGGACGATTTAGTTTGGAGCAGAGAACACTGCTGTGGACATGATTGTTTACTTGAGAGATCTTGGTGCATTTGCTGCTGAAGTCCAGTTACAATGGAAGTTGTTCTCTTGTTCAAAAGAAGCTAGAAGCTAGAAGTTATTTTTGCTTGGCTTTCAGGGTGAGGAGTCTGAATGGCAGCCACAGGCAGACTCTTTCCCTTGGATGGAACTTGATCCCCAGTGGCTTCTCTTGCCCAAGATGAGTAAATATGGCACTATTCTAGCACCATACATCCTCTGAAAGTGGCTTCAACTGTTATGTTTTTGTGCAGATAGGACTTAACTGATTTTATTATTAAAAGTCAGAAAAAGAGTCTAAGCAGTGGGGAATAAAGCCTTTTATCTTCATGCCAAATAGCTTTACCTGATGGGAACGTTGAGGTGTGTTGGATAATGAAGTTTACCGTGGTTAGCTCCCTAAAAAAGTAGTTTTGTACACACATATATTCATCAACAGATGAATGGATAAAGCAGCTGTGGTATTTACACCCGGTGGAGAAGGACAGACCTGAGTCATTTGTCAGAAAATGCATGCACTGAGACCATAATGTTATCTGAAATAAATCAGACACATAAGCTTAAGAAGTGTATGGTTTCTCTTATATGAAAAATTATATACATATATACATAAATTATGTACATATAATATATAATGTATATATGATAAAATTAAGAAGTTTAAATTATTTCACAAATTATTCTTTTCTTTCAAAAATATTTTGATATATGCTAATTTACGGTAGCTTCTCATACTTCATTAAAGAGAAAATTTTGTGCTTTTATCTGTTTCTTCATTTTAAGAGAGTCTGATTTTTTACTTTTTTAGAAAAAAGAAAGCAGTTTCTTTTTTTAAATTTTATTTAAGGAGAAAAAGAAAAAAAAGCAGAAAAAGGGTACAAGTTATACAGAATTTCAGAAAAAAATAAACAGTAGGAAATCACTAGTTACTGGATTACATATTGTCATCTTAGAAATATTTGTTCAAGTTACAAAATTAAAGCATATAAAGTGGACATTCAAACAGTGAGACTAAACAGTTGTGTTCAATGATCCAACAAAACTCAGTAATATTGTTTATCTTATGCACTTAAATATACATGCAGTTATATTGTTCAGAGCACTTTCTTTTCCTCTCTTTTGTACAATGACTATTACACATTTTGGGTTTTATTACTCCCACAGTTCTTATTACTTTTTTGGAAGAGAGTAAAACCAAATGTGACATAACAGAACAGAGTCAGTCAAATCAAAAGGGTGGACATAATAGATAATGTAAAAACATAATACAAGGTGATCAACAATGGTTACCATAATGCCTCCTGCTATCTCAAATAGAATTGCCTATATCATCAGTTATAATAAAATTGAACAAAACAGTAAAGAATGAAACCAACAAAACCAAAACATTGGAGACATTACAGGTCTTCAAAAGTAGATAATAGTCAACCAGAATGGGTGCCATAATGAATCCCACTATCTTCACAGCTGTTGCCTAACCATTCGAACCTGGTACTATCAAGCAAAACATAATAGAGGAACATCAGTCAAAACAAGATGGTGAGAGCAATACAGGGCTTCAAATCAAGTTAATAGAAAAATCAAAGTGGGTTACTATAATATATCCTGCTATTTTTATTTATTTTTCCCTTAATTAAAAGGATAAAAATAAAAAAGTAAATAATAAAATGGAGATTGAGATCAAAGAGGGCATAACAACAAAACAGCGCAGGTCAAAACATAGCCATTTAAGCAAAATAGTGTTTCACCACAAGATAATCCCGACATAAAAGTAGTTACCATATTGTCTCTTTCCTTGAAATCTTTGAGTATAACTTCATATACTGTAGCATCAAATATATCAAAACAATGTAAAACCATTCAAGAGAATGACGGTATTACAGGGTATGTAGAATCAACTAACAGAAAATGAACAATAGTTTCTGTATAATCTCCTGGTCTATAAAAGTTTTTGTTTATACTATCACATATAATAAAATCCAATAAGATACAACATGTTAAGACCTATGGAGACAGAAGAACAAAAGCTTGATGGGACTTCAAAACAAGATGATATTCAATCAGCATTACCTATTATGACATTGTTTTCTCCAAAATAGCTGTTCCTATCATCCAATCTTCTCTGCCTCATTTCTGTTGAACTCTTTTTCTGTCCTTAGTTGTCAGTTTGTCTTCTTCATTTTGTTTTCTGCTCCATTCATTGCGGCCCCTCTGCCACTATTTCAGGAATCTTCATATTTTTCTTTTTTAGAATATCCTGCAGTATTCTCTGTAGAGTTGAATTGGTGGTTGCATATTCCCCTAGTTCCTCTTTATCCTGGAAGCACCTTGTTTTCCCATCAATTTCCAGGGATAGTTGTGCAGGATATATCAATCTTGGCTGGAGGTTTATCTTTCAAAGCTTGAATTATTTCCCCCCATGCTCTTCGTGATTTGATGGTTTGTGCCGAGAAGTCTGCTGTAATTCTGATGGGTGTTCCCTTGTAAGTGATCTGTTTCTTGTCTCTGATGGCTTTTAATATTCTGTTCTTTATTGGATTTCTGGTATTTTGATTATTTATGCCTGGGGTGTAGCTCTGTTTGGGTTGTAGGTGGCTGGGGTCCTGTATGCCTCATACATCTGAGTATCTTTTACCCTTTGCTAAATTAGGAAAATTGTCCTGGATTATTTCTGAGAGTAGCTTTTGTAGTTCATTTGTTTGTGTCCCTACCTCTTCTTTTATGTTCTTAATTCTTAAGTTATAGATCCTCTTATCATCTTCTAGTCTTTGTATTATTGCTGTTTGTTTCTTTGTTATTTTTAAGAAGTTTGTCATTTTATGCTCCCATATTACAAATCTGCCCTCCAGTTCAGATAATCTATCCTTAGTTTCTTTCAAGCTGTTATGCCAGTTTTCGATAGAGTTTTTAGTTTCCTGGTAATCTCTTTGAACCTGCTTCAAGTATTCTATGTTTTCTCTATTTTCTCCATCAAACAATTCTCCCCTTTTTTTCTGTTCTTCCATTCCACCAGCTGTTTTTTCTTGGGTAGTGCTTAGCATTTCTCTAACTATTCTGCTTATGTCTTGCTTCAGGTCATTAATAACTTCATTCCTGAACTCGTCTATGAGGCTCTGGAGGTAGCGCTTTTTGTCTGTTGGTGCCATGTCTGCTATTGCCTGTTTCTCAGGATTGGGGGCCGAGGAGCCTTTCCTCTTGCTCCCTCTTCCCATATTCCTTGTTCCTTATATACAAGCATATATAGGAGGCCCAGCTTCCTTCCCTGTCGGCCATAGTCTGTTTGAATTGCACTGGCTAGGTGTTCCCACCCACTGCAGCGCACCAGGGCAGCCTATGCAGGGCCTGCCCCTCCAGGTCAACCTTCTGAAGGCTTCACTGCTAGGATGCACCTCCAAGCACTGGGATCTGGATTGTGCTAGCCTACTGGGTCTCAGTCAGCAGCGTCACATAGCTAGGCACTGCTCACCAATCCGGCTTGAGAGGAGGATATGTGACTGAAGTCAGTACAGTGCCTTGTTCCGGCAAGTCTGCCCGGTCCCAGAATGTCCTCTGTTGGAGCCTCCTAGACCATGGAAGAGTCTCAGTTTCCCTCACTCACTGAAGGTCGATGCACAGCTCCCTGCCCATCTCACTCTCAACTTCATTCACTGATTCCCGTTCTCGGAACTTTAACGTGTCTCTCTCCCTGCTGAGCCGATTCAGACGCAGCAGTGGTGGCAGGAAACCCAAATCATGGCTTCCAATAGCTCGGGCTCCAGCTTCCATGCTGAGGCTTTATCTGTTCCTGTTATAGCACCAGGATTGCATTCCCAGTTGGTTTCTCTCAGCCCAGTTCGTTCTTGGGTCAGCAGGGTATATCTCCTCTTGCTTAGGATTCCTCACTCCGCACCATTCCTGATTTCTAAGCTGGGTCTCTCAGAGAGCCTCCGTAGCTGCTGCTATCTGTCCACCATGTTCTCCTAGAAGTCCAGAAAGCAGTTTCTTTACACTGTCTATAACATATATAGGTCGTATGTAACATGTGGATGAGTGTTTAGGAGCAAAGAAAAACATGAGTTCAATATATGAGCACAGACATTTTACTTTTGTGACAATATAGTACAACTCTCAAAAATGATGTCTTCTCCAGCTCATGACTTACAGAATTTGTCATCCCGTCTTTAAGGAGCACCTACTAGGTGTGGGCATTTTAGGAGACAGGCTGTCTTTCTTTTTCACAAAAAAATCTAAACACAGAGGTAAAAATAACTCACTTCAGGGTTCACAGTAACTACAAGGCAAGGCTGAGGATCTGTTTCACACCATACCCTCTGTTCTCTTTGGTCTCCTGCAGGAAGCCCTTCGGGTCAGGGCAGCTGTTTAGGTTTGATGAGAAAGTGATTGAAATTAAGTCAAATG
The DNA here is from genome assembly GCF_034190915.1 of Cavia porcellus. Classification (NCBI taxonomy): domain Eukaryota; kingdom Metazoa; phylum Chordata; class Mammalia; order Rodentia; family Caviidae; genus Cavia; species Cavia porcellus. The sequence continues at coordinate 15,273,721 of NW_026947500.1, read as the reverse complement.
GAAGGTGCCACTCCTCAGCTGCACTGTTCCCATCCAAACGATCCCAAGGCAACATGCAGCAGCTCACCCCAACCATTCGGACTCCCCAGCCTGGACATTACTGCTCCCAGCCTCAGCCCCGAGACTGGTAGAGTGGAGGGCAAGGCCTCTAGATGCATTCAGAGGAAAAGTGGCACCAAAGTGAGGCCTGCCGGTCCAATTTGCCTCCTTCCTGGGCTCCAGGGCCCAACTCCTTGCATTTTGCCCGCTTTCAGGTCCATTCAGACAGTGGTGTCCAATCCAGATTTCCTGGTTCTCACACATGTGAAAGCAGTCAAGCAGCCCCAGCCAGCATTTCTCTGCACCTTGGTCTACATTGTTCCCTTCACTCTTTCCCAGTGGGGTCATAGCTAACCTTGTCTGTAAATTAAAGTAGGTGTTTGTAAACCTCACCTGATTGCTTCAGTGGGCGGCAGCCACATCTCATGCAGCCAGAAAAATTCATAGACCCAAATGCCCCATGTTGGTGGCTCTGCATGCACCCCACAGTCCTGGCTTTTCCTGAGCCTCTTTCTGCCAGCTCGTCCCAGGGTTCTCTGGCTGGTGTTGCATTTGTGCTCCTAAGCAGGATACCAGCTTTACCTGATAGTCCTGCACCTCAGGTTCATACAGCCACAGTCCCGAGCCCACTGGAGAAATCTCTTCCACCACCACATGCAGCGCTCGCCCTGACGATGGATCATTTATTCCTCAGATGCTGCATTGGTCTCCACATTCCAAGGAGCCAAGCAAAAGTCTGTTCCCCGCGACTCAGCAAGAAGGGCCTGTTTCCCCATTTCCCTGTTGCTCCCAAGCATCTGTGACTGTTCTCAGGACCTCCCAGAAGGTGCTCTTCAGTGGCTGACCCTCCCCCCTCTGCCTTGGGGCTCACACTGCTCCAAAGAGAACGGCAGGAAGAGCTGATCTCATCTATCCGTGCTGGGAAGCATCCATACTGTGACCTGAGGTAAGCAGCTTCCCCAATGGAAAGGCTATTTTAAATGCTCAGCATTTGAGAATTTCAGCCCATGGTCACTTGTACCCCTTGCAGTGCAGTGTGTGTTGGGAGACTGCCTGGTGGGAGGAGGTGCTCACCTATTGGTAGCCAGGAAAGAAAAGGAGGAAGAGACTGACGCCCACAGTCCTCGCTTAGGACACCCCGATGCTGCCTTCCTCCCATAGCCTCTCCCTCTCCGAGGTGCTATCACTTCCCAAGACTCTCACAGAATGGGAACCATGGCTTCCACACTTTCAGATCCAAACTACAGCACTCTCTAAATCCAGTGTTCTCTTTTTCTACCTGATGGTGACTTCACCTGGGATAACAAATCTCACAGTTTGCAAAGTTCCACATCTTCATTAGTGAGTGGACAGAGGGTCCTCTGGGTAGAGATAGGAGAAAGCTGCCTTCCTGCTTTGTAGTTGAGCCTGTGTCCCACCTGGAAAGGGCCCCTTACCTCCTTTGAGGCCTTCGAACACTTTGCCAGAGGTCTGGGGCAGGTCTGCCTCTCCGCTCCAGAGATGTCCGTGTTACCTTTACTCTGACCAGCTACTGCCCAACCTTCACTCCTGCTCTCAGCACTTGAAGTGGGCCCAGCACCCAAGGTTTGGACTGGTCCCTACTAGACTCTCCCCCAGAGATCCTACTGCAAATTTCAGGCCCCTAGACCACTCACCCTTCTGGTCAACTGGCTTCTCACTTAGGGGTTCCTGCCGTCCCTCTGGGTTAATAATATAGAATGACAGAAATCATCTATACATATGCACCAATGTGAATCACATTCCCAAATATACGCAGAGGACTAAAAGCCACATTTATACTCTCAGAGTCAAGCTTGAGCCATGGGGCTCACCTCAGAGTTAAAACCAATTCATAAGGACAAAAAATGCAGCCGCTTGGCCTATGTGTGCAGTAAAACTTAAAAAAAAAATCTACTCAAGGAAAGTGGAGGAGAGAGAAGGAGCAACACTGCCTGAAACACTCGTTCTAATCAGGGGATTAGAGAAAGTTCACGGTAAATCCCACCCCCAGCAGCTGAAGGATGCCAGGTTCTCCCTGCTCCAGGAGAATTAACACTGATAAAGTTCAAACTTAGTTACCAAGGGACCAGTTAGTCTCCGAAGACTAACCGCATCTGCTCAGATAATAACACTTCCAAACTCTTCAATTTCTGCAGTGTACTTATGCATGTTTTCAGTTTTCAATCTAAGCATGACTGAGAGGAAAAGAAAGGGGCAAGAAGACAGAGAAATACTTTTTCATTAAGCAGAAGGAGTCTGGACTCTGCCTGGAGTCCTGTGCTCAGCAAGACTCAGAGTTGAAATGGCCGTGCAAAGAGTTGATATTGAAGAAAAAAATCATAATTTTATTACTTCTTCACACCAAAAGGCCATTAATTTTATTTCCTAAGTGTTTTTCAAATTAGACCCTGAGACAGTATTTTTGACTCTGTGGTGGCCAGTAAGAATGTCTGTGAAGTCTGAACAAGAGAGATTATTTTTTATGTATTTAAAAATGTTTTGTGTATGTGCATATTTGTCCCATCTTGCATGTCTCATGAATACTTTTTAAAAGGGAGAAAAGAAACAAACTCAAATTACTGAACTTTGTCCAGTGGAAAAACGGATAAACTGACTTGGGCAAAGCCAGGGTCAGAAGGTGACTCTCCCAGTGTTCTGACCCAGAGTCCCTGAGTTAGTGAACCTGGACACCAGCTTCCGCCAGGGAGCGCTTGATGCAAGGTGCTGAGCCTCCTGTTGCTCTGTGCTCTCTCTCAACGCCAGTGCTCCTTAGGCCTCCTAGTCTCCCTATGGGGTGTCTGGATCCTGGCTCATACCACTTCATCACACCTTTATTTATCCCGTAAGTATCTACTGAGTGATCAGGGATAAGAGTCGCAGAACTTCCTAGCGCTAGGATTCGGAGCAATCGGTCCTGGACTTCTTTCCTGAAAAGAGATGAAGCCGGGCATGGTGGCACACACCTGTAGTTGTGCATGAGCTCACAATCCTTAGTCATAACCACCTGAGAAGCAAGCCAGTGGTGGTAAAGCTAGCAGGAGCTGAAACCAACACTTGCGACAGCAGAACTATGAAACAGAGAAGGTAGCATGACAGCCATGGCTAGTTCATCCCTGTGGGGTACGGGGGGTGGGGGGCAGAAGAATGACCTCGTTCAGTCAAATACTGAACTATTCAGGGGTGGTGGGGCAACTTTGCCACAGCTTGACAATGCTGAAATTGCCAATTAAAAGAGTTATCCATACTGCTTGAACTTTTCTGAATGCTTAGACTTTATAATAAAATTATGTTTAGCACACAGGGAAAAATCTATTTAGATATTGCTGTTAAGAACCAAACCAGAGCAAGCTCTAAGTGCCCCTAATGCTCCTTGGTGACTTAATGTTAATGAGGCTTTCTTCAGACTGTCAAGGATATTCATTTCGGGGTCTCTGTTTAGCATATAGCAGATTGTCCACTAATAGTGTCTACATTAGTGGCTAAATGTAAGAAGAAGGCAGATAGCGTACATTGAATTCAGCAGTCTGTATGTGTTAGTTAGCTTCCTGTTGCTGTGATGAAATAAGCGAGAAGGACAATTTAAAGGGTGGGAGGTTCATCTTGGCCCATGATTTCAGAGGTTTTAGTCCATGGTCAGTTGGCTCTTCTGCTTTCAGGCCTGTGGTAAAGTGGAAGCATCAGGGTGGACGTGTGTGGCAGAGGGAAACTCTGACCATAGAAGCCAGACAGAGGAAAGAGGAAACGCATTAGAGGGGAAGGGCAGGGTAGACAGCCCCAAGACCAGGGCCCTACGGTCTGGACCTGCCAGGTCCCATTCCTGCCTCTTTCACTCCAGTAACAGCATCGGGTCACGTTACAACCTCATCCGTGCATGAAGACACTGATGAAGTCAGAGCCCTCATGAAGCTTCCACTTTCCAAAAGCCCATAAGCGAACCAGCTCACCACAGCATGCCACAAACTATGGCATTGTGCAGACCTGTAATGTGAGTCATCAATATTGACATTTTTTAGCTATAAAAGATTTGTAAAGATCAAATAAATTGGTCAAGATCACATAGTAATCATTGGCTAAAACATAAGTAGACTCATGTCTATGTACTCACAGGCGCTTTCAGCAAGGTTTATCTTCCTCCCAGTTATTGATAAGCCAAAGGATCCATGGTGTGCTTGTTTGCCAATAAGAGCTAGGGGACTACACCCAGGATGGATCCCATCACTGTCACTTTGTTCTGAAGCTGAACTGGAGAATCCACACCCTGCTGCCCACCACCATTTCCCGGAGAACCACAGGCAAACCTTGACTGAAGGCAGAGCCTCCCTGCCCTCTCACTCTCCACCATGCACCCTAACTTGCACTCCTGAAAACTGTGCAAACTGTGTACCAAGCCTCAGATGCATCTATTTGCAGACATCCTCTGTGCCACTCTTGGAGTAGCATCTCAAAGAGATGTAACTTCCGTGACTTAATTCCTCCTGATAATTTTAGAAGCAACGGACTACCTTAAGAGTCACTAATGCTTGGTACTAACTCTAAGAACTTTATTTAATTTACTTGATTCTATATGTACACTTGCCCCTCAGTATCCAAGGGGGATTTACTGGTTCCAGAATCCCTGCAGATACCCAAACCCAAGATGATCAAGTTCTTTCTGTGCAGTGTTTTCAAATCATTCCTAAATTATGTACAATACCTCATAAAATGTAAAAATGCAAATGATATTATGCTCCATTATTTAAAGAATAAAAAGGGAAAAAAGTTTATACATATTCTGTACAGAAGCAATTCTTTTTCGCAAACATTTTGGAAATGAGTGTGGTTGAATATCCGGATGCAGAAACTGGATGTGGAGGGTCTCTTGGAGAGCCACTGAAACATAAACAATGAGCATTTATCTTGGCAAAGGCATTTGAGTTTTTAAATCTGTATTTTGAAAGGGTCACTGAAGAGAACTGCAGAAATCAAATTATCAGTGTTCTCCAAGATCTAATATGTGTTCTTTCTTAAGAAAAACCAATCATCTCTTTTGAAATGAAAGTTAGCAAGATGAGCATACATTCCTACAAATTTTAACTTGATAAGTGAGTGATATCTTCCAATACAAGTAGTGATGCCTCTCTCTCTTTATCTATTTGTCTCTCTGTCTATCTCTGTCTCTGCTGTGGGATTGTGGGTGATTATCTCCCAACAGCAGGAGTTTATGAAGATCTTGAGATCTCTTCGCACGAGAAGAAAAAGGAGAGGAATCCCTCACTTCCAATGAGATTAGGAAGACATGTAAAATGTGGGAAACTGCAAACATTTCTAGAAATGCACCACCCAAATAAGGCTGAAGCAGTGCCAGTGATAAATCTGTTTAATGGCAATGCAATGTCACATTTCTGTGAAATCTTCAAAAGGAAGCAAAAGCAAGGGTCATTTGGATATATTCCTTGTTAGTGACAGATTCTGAAACCCTGGGGCTTAGCTATCTCTAATATGACATCCACTCAACTTGCTACTGGGCCCAGAGAAGCAATTTATCTTTCCAAGAGTGACTTCTATGTTCTTCTAGTTACAGAAATAAATCTCCTGCCCCCTTTTTGTGTGTGAACCAAGCCTTCTCCACTCCCAAGATTCCACAACCTCCCAAGCACTCTACCTACAACCCCCAGTAAATCTTCCTGTTACCTGTTTTGTGCATGCAGATGCTCCTTCAAGTTAGCTGTTAATATGTCATTTTGCCCACCTCCAAAACTCCTTCCCAAGCCAGACCTGATAAAGGTACTCCCATGTCTTTGTTCTCACACAAGGGTGCTAACGACTCTTCTGCAATGCTCTCATGCTGCATTAAAGGCCTGTTTTCTCCTTTCCTTGTCTCTCTATTGAGCCAAAATCTTATCAGTTAGAGTTACACAAAATGTAAAAGATTACATTCAGCCAATGAATAGCAGTGATTATGCTAGTGCTAGTGGAAGTTGACCTACTTAATTTCCTCTTCTCTTTTGTCTCCCTCACACCAACCAGGAAAGTTTCCAAAGGTAAGTACAGGTTAACTTGTTTAGTTTTCTTTACAGTTTATATTGCCTTTATTATTTTGTATTATATTATGGTATTGTAATCATTTTATGTGAATATTTTTGGGGTTGTAGAATGTGTCATCTGAGTTTTCATTATTTCTTATGGAGAAATATACTTTGACACACAGTACATTGTATTATAAGCATGTTTCTGGAAAATATTACACACACGAACCAAGAATTTACTGCACTTAATTCTGTAGGTATACAGTATTTACTATTTACTATATGGTAAATAAATTTTGATATCAAAGCCAAGAAATTTGTCACTGTGACTCAACTGTTTCATCAACTGACTTTGCCAAGTCAAAATTCATTGAAATTAAATTTAAACCAGAGAATTTCCTATAGGAAAGCTCCTAGATGAAGCTCACTGAATGCATTTTGCTACTCTTCAGCAGCAGTGTTTAAATAATTTATAGACACTGACAGCACTTTTCCCTAATAAAATTGTCTTAGTTACTTTTCTTGTAACTAAGACAAAATACTCAACACCAAAAGTTTAAGAAGGAAATATTTATTTGGCTCAATCTATAGGGCTTTCAGCCCATAATAGGCTGGCTCATGGCAAAGATGGCAAAAGACAATAGTTCATGGCAGTGGAAGACAGCACAGAAAAGCAAGAGAGAGAGAGAGAGAGAGAGAGAGAGAGAGAGAGAGAGAGAGATAGCAAGACACAGACAGCAAGACAGAGAGAGACAGCAGGACATAGAGAGACAGAGAGAGGCAGAGACAGAGACCAAGACCTCTTGTGTCTCTTATATTGTATGCAGGCTACCTAGGGCTCACACCCTTAATCCCAGCATTAGATCATGAATCAATCACAAATTTAGATTCAGCCACTTGAAAAGCCTGCCCCTGCATGACTCCATGAGACTTTGAGGGTATTCCAGATACAAACCATAACATTCGGCCTTAAGTCCCCAAAGACTCAGATACATTCCTTCAGGCAAAAAGTATTTAGTCCATCTCTAAGAATTGCTGAAGTCCTAACATTTTCAGCTTTGCTGAAAAGTCCAAGTTCAAAGTTTCTTCTGAGATTTAAGGCAAACTCGTAGCTGCAAGCTCCTGTATGGATGAAAAGAAAGTTAAATACTTCCAATATGCAATGGCATTTCCATTCCAAAAGTTACAAATAAATGGATACAAAGGAATGGGAAAAAGAAAGTCCAATATCCAACAATATAAACATTAAGTCCTGTAGTTCCATGTCCAGCATCTACTGCAATCTGTGACAAGTTGGAAGCTCCAAAGAGCTCTTTGGTGGTCCCATGCCTATGGCACTGCTAGTGATTATACCTCCTACAGCTTTTCTCTTGGGCCCATTCTGCTCCAACTTTGCAGTTTTCTTCAGACAATCTGTGTTCCTGGCCTCTCCAAACTTCTGGGATCTGTACTTTTGGTTCCACACTCACAGCTTTACACACTGCCCTCTCAGGGACACACTGCCTGGTCTTCCAGGAGACCAAGAAGCCTTCCTGACTCCACATCTCTTGCATTCTGCATGTACCTAAAACCAGTACTACATGGAAGATGGCAAGGTCTGCTGTCACCTAGAGCAATTGCCATGTTTCCCTTTCTCTTGCCTATGGGAGTCAAGTGCCTGGATCACTGAGCATTCTGAATACAATCATGAGGAACAAATTCTCTAGGTTCTGGTACTCTCTTCTCAAAGCAAAGTCTTTCACTTTTGCAGCTTTGAGGCTTCAAGGGATGGACTCCCATTGTTTCTTGTGATGCCCTTAGCCCATCTTTTTTATTCTATTCCTTCTCAACAATTAAGATCGTCCCAGTTCTACCTTTACAGTTCACAGCTTTACTGGAGCTTCCTTTTAAGCCAAATTTGTCATACTTTAAATTATTCTGCTGGGCTTGTTGCTCTTGATTCTCATCATAAATCTGACTAAAAGCCCCCCTCCAACAGTAGCCATGCTACCACTTGAACATTCAACTGTCTTGATATTTCTTTGGCAAGATTAATTAGTCCACTGCCCTTAACCTCAATTTCAGAAGAAGTATCTGGATATGAGAAAAATGCAGACAAACATTCTGCCAAGCCATAACACATGTTGTCTGGAGTCTAGTAGCCAATGCAGTCCTTCCCAGAAGAAACTCCTAGAACCTGGTCTTTACCAGCTTTATGGTCTTCTGAGTTCTGACCATAATGTCCTATATAATACACACTCAAATGTTTCAGGTTTACTTTTTTAGCTGGCATCTCAGAACCTTTCCTAACTCTCACCCTTCCAACAAGCCCATTCCAAAGGTTCTAGAGCCACATGGCCAGGTAATATCACAGCAATGGTCCCACTTCTCTTGGGTATTTTGTCTCAGCAAAACATCCAAAGTTTAAAGGGGAAAGTTTTATTTAGCTTACAGTTTTTAGAGGTTTCAGTCCATAGTTGGCTGGCTTCAAGGCAGATGACACATGGTAGAGGGCAACAGTTCATGGCAGTGGGAGATAGTAAGAGCAACAACTGAGAAGAGAGAGAGAGAGAGAGAGAGAGAGAGAGAGAGAGAGAGATACACACAATATTCTTTCTGTCTTTTATATTGTATGCAGGCTTCCCAACCCAGGCTGGGTATAGCACTAACCTTCTTAATCCCAGCATTGGACCTTGAATGAGTTACATACTCTAGATTCAGCCAACTCTGAAAATCCCCCCTCCCACCCTTGACTGCATGAAGTTTTGGGGTGGACCTCTAAATACAAATCATAACAAAAGGTATTTGGAAGTTGAGGGTATACCCACTTATTTGACAACTGAAGAAGGTGGGCAGAGACTATTAGATTAAATTGTAGCTTTTGATATTTCATTTTGATCTTTAAAATTTTAAATGGTGACTTTTGTGTTTAGGATGGTATTTGCCTGTATACTTTGTGTTGTATGCTGTAGGCTCCAGAGATCAGGAGAAATGCCGCAAATGTACAGTCTGAACCTGTACTCACTCTCTGACTGTCATGCCTATACCCACTTTTCACCTTTGTCTGTTCTGCTCTGTTCTGGAAGACCTTCTGGCTTCCAGGCAAACTTTGTGTGCTATGATGAAACAGCGTAAGGAGAGAAGAGTTGGAGCATTTCTTTCTCCTGTCCCTCTATGTCAGGGGACCTCACACCTTCCAATCCAGTTTGCTAGAGTGCCTCAGGGTTTTCTACATAGTCTTTTTAAAAAAATAATTATGACCTATTCCAATGTAGAGATGGATGGAAAACTCCACAAAGGAAAATGTTTAGAGGAAATCAAGCACAACCCTCTATGTCCTCTCCCAGTAACATGCACAGATCTGTCAATTCTCTTGGTGAGGAATTGTGAAACACCTGTAAAATGCTCTGAGGGAGCTCAGGAGTAACTCAAGACCCAGCTATTTACAGGGGTCTGGCTATGAGACCAAGCTACAGTGCTCAGTGAGTACTGGAAAAGAGACCCCCACATACACATGCAGCACATTAGTTACAAAGTCAGGTGAAGGAGCATGCAGAGGGTGTCTGCAACTAGAGGTTGAAGGGTGCAGCCAAGGACTGGCGCTTACTGCAGTGTCCCACACAAGTGTGTATCAGGAGACCAATGGGTCTACGACTGAACACTGAAGCATCTATGATGGAAGGCTGAAGAGTGTCTGACAAAGACAAAAGAGTCCCAAACAGTTTATGCCAGAAGCCAGGAGACAAAGTCCAAGTTGAAAGTGAAGACTGGATCTCCTCCAAAGAACCAGCAATCAGAACCCTCATCATTTGCCTTTTGTTGTATGCAGGCTGCTCTGCTGGGTGGGTGTAGCACTCACACCATCTGCATGCCCTCCCCTTGCACAAGCTGAAGATGTTACAAACTAGTGACCCTGGCCCCCTGCTAAATCACTTAGTTAAACTGACCTTCTCAAATTGGTACAGTGAGCAATATCCTATAATGATAATGGCTTGTCCTCTCTACCCCAGGATGTAGAGTTTAGTTACCTCACTTAGTTAAGCTTCTAGACTTTTCAAGTTGACACAGCATATAAACCATAACACCCAGCAAAGGCACCTGAGGGTTCAGAAGTTGTTCATGGGTGTACATCTGAGGACAGGTCAGTGGAAGTAGGCGAGGCTGGAGAATGAACCTCCTGGAAGAGATTATGAAGATCAATGTCCAGCACAAAATGCATGGCCAGGAAAAGAATGCAGAGCTTTTAACCTAGACTGAGCAAGGCTCTGGAGATATCTAATCTTCAAAGCAAAATATTAAACAGCAAACTTTCCCAGGGGAAAACACACACACACAAATATTAATAGAGATGCAAAAATCCAATGACATAAATAAAATCCATAATGCCTGGCTTCTGTCAAAGATCACCAGAGATCACCAGGTATGCAAATAGATAAGAATGTATGATTTACAACAATGAGAAAATCAGTCATTAGAGATTTACCTAAAGCTGACAGAGATATTAAAATTAAAAGATAGGGAGGTTAAATAGTATTCCGTAGGTTCCAAACATCAAGTGGAAGCACGTAAGATAACAAAAGACCTAAACAGAACTACTGGAAATGAAAATAGCAATAAATAAAATGGCAAGTATTCTGAATGGGATCAATAATAGATTAGATATTGTAGACCCTGTAAAAAATTTGAAGACATAACAATAGAAACTATCCAAAATGAAAGAGAAAATAACAGCTTAAAGATACTAATAGTACACCAATGAGCCATGAGATAATAAAATGGATTAATATATGTGAAAATTGATTCCTTCAAAAAGAGGAGAGAAAAGAGTTATAGGTAGTAAAGCTTTGAAGAAAATAATTTATTTCAAAAATTCCAAATTTGAAATAAATTATAAACCCACAGACCAAAAAATATCAAGAACATCAAGAAAAAAGAAGCATAATGAAAGTCATCAAAGGTATATCATAATCAAAATCCTCAAGACCGGTGTCAGAGAGAAAAATCTTAGAAGCAAAAGTTGGGGAAAAGACATACTATACACAATAAAACAAAGATAAGAGCAGAATGGTATGACAGGAAATGTTTAAACAGTCAGAATTCAATGTAATTCGTGATATAAAAATACCAAAAGAAGAAATAAAAATGTATATGATGATAATTACTTGATAATTATTCCTGATAAAAATTTTTACAGAAAATTAGTAATAGAAGAAAATTTACCCAACTTCATAAGAATCTTTGATAAAATGACAGTTTTTACATATTTGATTGTTAACTATAAATGAATCCTTTTCTCTAAACATAATAAACAAGATAAAGATATTTGCTCCACCAATTCTAGTCAACATTTTAATGGAGTTTCTAACCATTTCATTTTTTAAAAAAGAAAAGAAATAAATGTCTGTTAAATTGGAAAGGAAGAAGTAAAATTATCTTTATTCATAGACAATATAATCATCCAAAGAATAGAAAGACAATCACTTGAAATTAATATTTGAGTTTAAGGGTGCAGAATAAAGAATAGGTGCACCAAAATTGTATTTCTACTTATTAGAAGAAGTGAATGTTTCCAAGAAATTTATTGGGATGCAATTCATAAACCACATGTTTACAATTCAGTCAATTGCAAAGTATACAATTAAAAGATATCACATAGTCACATATACACACATTCATCACCACAGGACATTTCTATCACCTTAAAAAGAAAAAAAAAAAAACCTTCTCATGCTTAACAATCAACCTTAGTGACAATAGCAATGTCCATATGCTGAAAAGTAAAAGAACACGAAAATGAAACACGGTATTTTCAGGGATTGCAGCACATTTAACACCTGCAGCTCTCAGATCAGATTGGCAACTGAATTTTTACGTCTCCATGCGATTGCTTGACTGAGGTTTCCACTTCAGAGAACTGCATTCCCTTCCTCACAGCTTCCTCCAGTCATCACAGCATACTGTCTATTGTCAGTCTCTTGGCACCATCTGCTCATGTGCCTTGGACCTACCACAGCAGGTGTGTCAATTTCCACATCTTTTGCTGCCATGACTATTGCCTGTCCAATAAGATGACATCATATGATTCCTCCAAAATGTTACCACCAATAGCCAGTACCTTGTGGTCTGCAACAATAGTCTAAATGCTCTGTCACTTGATGAATTATGTCACCACCACCGAATCTGGCAGTGCCAATGCAGACAAGACTTGCCTTAGTTGTATCTTAGCCTCTTTTGTCTTCCTGCATCCGTCCTGGAGATCAGTAATTTCCTTTTGGCAACAGGCTAAATTAGAATCAAAATTAATCTTTGCATCCATGCAGAGCACAGCTCTCCCTGAGCCTCCTACCACTGGATTCATTTCTACCACGGTTGCGTTATATTTTAGAAAACAGTTGTAAAACTTGACAATGTTTTGTGCTGCAGAATCACACTGTTCATTGAAAATCCATCTTCTGGGCAAGGTGGACATTTTGTTCCTTTCTGATACTTTATACAACATTGGCAGCTTCCTTCCTTCCGGCATCAGGACCCTCAGCGGCAACATCTTCAATGTGAACATCAGCTCGTGAACATCCCAGTAATACAGGACTCCTCAATGATCTTTCCATTGTTACTGCAAAGCAGTGCTGTCTCCTGGGATAGTTTCGCTCACAAATCAAAAGTTGACCACATGTTCCACCTTCTTCTTCAGTTTGTTTGATAAACAACTTTCTCCACATCTGTGAAGAAAAGCTTTCACTTCTTCTGGAGAGAAAACTATCGGTATTTTTCCTCTAAGTCTACTTTTAGATGGTCCTTTTCTTCTACTACTAGCAAAACCTGTGCCTTTGTCACAATCTGTTTGGACCTAATTTTTCAGCAATTGCAGAAGCTTCATCTGCCGACTTGGCCACAGATCTTTGGGAAAGAGCAACAATTCCACACTTGTGGATTCAGGCACTGAGAGACTCCTTCGCTATTGCTGCTGTGCTTAGAGGGCAAGATACCTAAGCAATCCAGAGTTTCCAGGACAGGGCACAGCCTGCTGCAGCACCATCCAGGCCAGTGGCCCCCGAGGGTGGCCACAGAACACAAGGCCACTGTTTCTCAAAAGTTTCTCATTTCAATTAAGTCAGATCTATTTTTTCTTTTGTTGCTAATGTTTGATAATGTTCCTAAGAACTCTTTGTCAAACCAACGAGTATGAATATTTATGTTCCCGTCTGAGAGTTTTATAGTTTTAGCTCAGTCAGTCTTTGATCAATTTTGTATAAACATTTTATAATTTATGCTGGTATCACACTGTGTTCAGTTTTGCTATGTAGTAAGTTTTGAAATTGGGAAGTTTAAGTATCCTTACATTTTTCTTCCTTTTCAGGATCATTTTAGTTTTTTGGGTCCTTGATCATTCATATAAATGTTAGAATCAACTTATAAAATTGTATAAATATGTTATATTAGGTTTCTGATAGTTATTATGATGAATTTATAGATCTTTGGAGAGTACTGCTTTCTAAAGAATGTTAAGTCTTTCATTTCATGGACTGGTACTTTTCTAGTTACTGAGATCAATTGTTCCAACAATATTTTATAGATTTCAAAATATAAGTTTTGCATATTTTTGTAGACTGAATGTTTATGTCCCTGCCAAATTGCTATGTGTGAAGTCCTAATCATCCGTGTGACGTTGTGTGGAGATAGGGCACTTGGAGTAATTAGATTCTCATGAGGTCGTGACAGCAGAAGCCCTACAATGGGATTATGAGAACAGGAGAGACCTCAGGCCTTTCTCTCCCTTTGTCCACAAGCAGGGCACCAAAGAATGATCATGTGGGCAGATCGGAGAACATGGCGGACAGACAGCAGCAGCTACTGAAAGCTCTCTGAAAGGCTCGGCTCAGAGGCCAGGAATGATGCGGACTAAGGAGATACGAACCAGTAGAGATGTGCTCTGCTGACTCAGGAACGAACTGGGCTGAGAGAATCCAACTTAGAATGCGGTCCTGGCGCTAAAATAGGAACAGAGAAGTCTCGGTGTGGAGGCTCGACCGCGCGCCATTGGAAACCGCGATTTGGGTTTCCCGCCGCCCAGCGGCTGGCTGCCTCCACAGCAGCTCGGCAAGGAGAGACGCGCCGAGCTCTGGGAACGGGAGTCTGCGAACGGAGTCGGAAACAGGACGGACAAGGAGGAAAACTGACTGGTGGCGAGGTGAGCGAGAAACTGACTCCCTACCACAGTTTGACTCCAGCGGAGGTTTTTCTGGGCTCGGGCAGTCCTGTAAGAGCAGGGCGCGGTGGCAACTCCAGCCGCACATTCCCCTCTCGGATGGGATTGGTGAAAGGTGCCTGGCCTGAGTGACGCTGCTGGCAGACTCCCTAGGCTGGCCTAACCCAGATCCCAGAGCCTGACGGTGGCCCGGAGGAGCGACCGACTCCCGCGTAGGCTGCCTCCTCCGCAACTCCCTGGTGCGCAGCGGTGGGCGGGAACAACTAGCCAGCGCAATTTGATCAGGCTGTGGCTGACAGGCAGGGAAGCCGGGCCTCCTACGTAAGATTGCATTTTATAAGGAACAGAAAATATGGGGAAGGGAAGCAACAAAAAAGGCTCCTCGGCCCCCAATCCTGAGAATCAGGCAATAGTGGACACCGCACCAATATACATTAAGCGCCATCTAGAGAGCCTCATAGACCAATTCAGGAATGAAGTTATCAATGACCTGAAGCTAGAAGTATGCAGAATAGTTAGAGAAATGCTAAGCACCACCCAGGAAAAAGCAGATGGTGGAATGGAAGAACAGAAAAAGGGGGGAGGATTGCTTGATGGAGAAAACAGAGAAAGCATTGAGTATGTGAAGCAGGTTCAAAGGGACTATCAAGAAATTAAGAAGTCTATCCAAGACTGGCATAACAGCTTGAAAGAAACTAAGGACAGACTATCTGAATTGGAGGGCAGACTTGAAACATGGGAGAATGAAATGAAAAACTTCTTAAAAATAACAAAGAAACAAACAGCAATAATACAAAGACAAGAAGATGATAAGAGGAGCCATAATTTAAGGATTAAGAACATAAAAGAAGAAGTAGGGACACAAACAAGTGAACTACAAAAGCTACTCACAGAAATAATACAGGAGAATTTTCCTAATTTAGCAAAAGGTAAAGATACTCAGATGTATGAGGCATACAGGACCCCAGCTACCTACAACCCTAACAGAGAAACACCCAGGCATATAATAATAAAAATTCCAGAAATTCAATACAAGAACAGAATATTAAAAGCTGTAAGAGACAAGAAACAGATCACTTACAAGGGAATACCCATCAGAATTACAGCATATTTCTCTTCACAAACCATCAAATCACGAAGAGCATGGGGAGAAATAATTCAAGCTTTGAAAGATAATAATCTCCAGCCAAGATTGAGATATCCTGCACAACTGTCCCTGGAAATTGATGGAAAAACGAGGTGCTTCCAGGATAAAGAGGAACTGGGAGAATTTGCAACCACCAATTCAACCCTACAGAAAGTATTGCAGGATATTCTAAAAAAAGAAAAATACAAAGAACCCAGAAATAGTGGCGGGGAGGCCACAACGAATGGAGCAGAGAACAAAATGAAGAAGACAAACTGACAGCTACTGACAGAAAAAGAGCTCAACAGAAATGAGACAGAGAAGATTGGATGATAGGAACAGCTTTTTTTGGAGAAAATGACATCTTAATAGGTAATGCTGATTTAGTACCATCTTGTTTTGAAGTCTCATTTAGCTTTTGTTCTTCTGTCTCCAATGGTCTAAACAGGTTGTATCTTATTGGATTTTGTTATGTACGATAGTATAAGCAAAAACCTTTTAAAGACAAGGAGATTATACAGAGACCATTGTTCATTTTCTGTTAGTCGATTCTAAATACTCTATAATGCTGTCATTCTCTTAAATGGTTTTACATTGTTTTGATATACTTAATGCTACAGTATATGAAGTTGTACTCAAGGACTTCAGGGAGGGAGTCAATATGGTAACTATTTTTGGGTCAGGATTATCTGGTGGTGAAACACTATTCTGCTTAAATGGTTATGTTTTGATCTGCCCTGTTTCGCTGTTATGCCCTCTTTTTGCTCAATCTCCACTCCATTATTTACTTTTTTATTCTTATCCATTTAATTAAAGGGAAAAATATAGCAGGATATAATATAGTAACCCACTTTGACTTTCTATTATCTCGATTTGAAGCCCTGTATTACTCTCACCATCTTGTTTTTGACTGAGGTTTCTCTATTCTGTTTTGCTGGATAGTATCAGGTTCGAAAGTTTAGGCATCAGCTGAGAAGATAATGAGATTCATTATAACGCCCATTCTCGTTGACTTTTATCTACTTTTGAAGACCTACAATATCTCCAATGTTTTGGTTTTGTCGGTTTTATTCTTTACGGTTTTGTTCAATTGTATTACAACTAATGATATAGGCAATTCTATTAGAAATAGCGGGAGGCATTATGGTAACCATTGTTGATCACCTTGTATTATGTTTTTATATTATCTATTGTGTCCACCCTTTTGACTTGACCGATTCTGTTCTGTTATGTCACATTTGGTTCTACTCTCTTCCAAAAAAGCAATAAGAACCGTGGGAGCAATGAAACCCAAAATGTGTAATAGTCACGGTACAAAAGAGAGGAAAAGAAAGTGCTCTAAACTATATAACTGCATGTATATTTAAATGTATAAGATAGAAAATGATATCACAGAGATTTATTGGATCATTGAACAGAACTGTTTGCAGTATCATTGTTGGAATGTCCACTCTACAAGCTTTAATTTTGTGACTTGAACAATTATTTCTAAGATGGCAATATGTAATCCATTAACTAGTGATTTCCTACTGCGCATTTTTTTCTTCTGTAAATCTGTATAACTTGTACCCCTTTACTGTTTTTTTTCTTTCTTTTCTTTTCTCCTTAAATAAAAATTAAAAAAAAAAAAGAAGAAGAAGAATGATCATGTGACAAAGGTAGCTATTTGCATACTGGAAACCAGCCTCACAGGAAAGTGACCACGCTACATGCCATCTTGCACGACTGGCCTCCAGAACTGTGCGGAAGAAATAACTGTTGGTCAAGCCACATGGCCTATGGTGTCTTGTTACAGCACATGTAGCTGGTTCAGTTTAATCCTATTTTATTCTCTTTGGGGCAGTCATAATTGCAAGGGTCTTCCTTTTCTTTTTCGTATTGTTTATTGGCACTGTACAGAAATATAATTGATTTTTATAGAAATTACTTCTTGGACCTCATTGCTGTCTGGTAGAGTTTATACTTGTAATCAAGGGGAAAGTTGGGATTCCAATAAATTAATTCCAGTCTATCACTTCTAGGGCAATCTAAGGCAGGAAGAGACACTAAGGCATAATTGTAGCTGTGGGGAGCCAAGGAGGTCCTAAGTCCATCAGAACAATGACTAACTGGAACAAAGGCCTCAACCCAGGTCCAAACTCAGGTTTTATGAATTTGTGAAGAGGGGAGTTGCCTGGGGATGAGTGACTGTGCAAAAGGTGGGAACTGAGCACTGTGAGCTGAGCAAGATAGGAGACCTGATAGCACCTCTGATATATATATATATATTTTTTTTGAGAGAGAGACAGAGAGACAGACAAACACACACACACACAGAGAGAGGGTGAAGAGAGAGAGAGAGAGAGAGAGAGAGAGAGAGAGAGAGAGATTTGCATATCACAGATTGGGTATCTCAAGTGTAGGGATCCAAATCTGATGTGTAATTCTCATGCCCTGGGATGTCACAGACTCTTTCTCAATCCCAGATAGTGCTGTCACTTGGTCTAACTCACGCATACTAGTTGGGAGCTGTAGGCAGGGCATCACTGACCTGTTTAATTGCTTTAAAGCCCAGGCATGAGCATCTTGGCTAGACCTATTTGCATTGCTTAAAGCCAATTGAGGGGATAAAGAAAGATCCTAGCCAGCTCCATACATATCAATACACAAAATAATGCTCTTCCTTTAAGGAGAGTCATCTAGGAAGTTCTCTACAATTTTGGTATACAGATTTTGTATCCTGCATCCTTGAAGAACTTGTTTATTAGTTCCAATAGTTTTTAACAGTTTTCCTAGGATTTTCTACATACAGTATCATTCATCTATGAGATAGTTTTACTTCCTACTTCCAGATTGGGGGCCCATTGGTTTGACTAGTCCCTCTAAACAGAGTGGAACAGACACAACTAGAATGGATGAACTCATCTCGTTCATGGTTTTAGAAGGAGAGTATCTATTACCATATTATTAAATATAGTATTATCTATAGGTTTTATTTTGTAGATACCTTTTTTAGGTAAAAGAAGTTCTCTATTCCTAATGTGTTCAGTGGATTTTTAAAGTCATGATTGATGTTGGATTTTATCAATGTTTTTTCTATGCCTGTTGAGATGGTTACATGAACTTTGTTTTTCATTCTCTTGATATGATATATTATATAACATATTAATCACATTTAACTTGTTTTTATAAACTCATTTTTATATAATTTGATTTATATCTGCCAATTTCCTTTTTTTGGCTCATACAATTTTTGCTTACCAATTCCTTCCTGATTGCTTTCTTAGAGGTAAGTAAATATTTCTGATGTATTTTAATTGCATTAATACATTAATATTTTCAGTGTCTATTCCAGGGATTTATATATATCTGAACATAACATAAAACAAATAAATTTATCCTTCCAGTGATATACAGAAATACTAGTCCTGTATAGCTCTATTAAATATTCAGCAATTATTTCCTTGCATACACTCTGTCCCTTCCTCTTTTTACCGACATCCCACTGGGTGTGTTGGTATCCTTAATGAATTTCTCCATTTTTCTTTGTTCTTTGTTGTCTTGACTTGCATAATTTGCATAATTTCTTGTCCTTTTTTTGTGTTTGCGTGCATGTGTAGTGGGCGTTGTGGGGACCACACACAGGACCTGTGCATACTGAGCCTGCCACTGAGCTACATCGACAGTCTTGGTTTAGGCATTATCTGTTGCTGTATCCTGTATCTATTGCTCAGTTTTGTTATAGCAGCTTCAATCTGATGAATTGTCAATTTTTTATTTTGTCCAGTTAACTTTTAATTTTGATAATTTTAATTTTCAACTTTTGAGTTTCTATTTTGTCTTTTTAAATAATATCAGTATTCTCCATTTGATGCAGATTTATCATACTCTACTCATGTAGAGTCATGGTTTGATTTAATTTTGTAAACATTTATAATGTCTACCTTGATGTCATTTTCCGATAAATGGACTTCTGTTCATTCTAACAGTTTATCGGTTCTGTTTTTCTGTTTCAGTTATGAGTCACACATTCCCATATTCCTGTGAGTCTTTTATTGGGAATAGAAAATTCATGATAAAACATTGCAGTGACTCTGTAGCATGCCCACACTCAGGGCTTATTACTGTCACTTACCTGTTAATGTGTGTAGGGACTGGCTGTGTTATGCCACACTCTACCCCTACCAACACAGAGCATTAAACTCTTCCCATCCAGTGAGGTTGAACTTTAGCTATTCCATCAGTCATTCTGGGATGACAGTGACTTCTGTAGGACTCTTTTCCTGGCCACACCCAACCATTTCCAGCTGACTGGTCTATTATTAACAATTCCCTGGGGTATAAATTACTTTAATCCAATCAAATTCAGACTCCTTTGAACATAGATTCTGAGGTGACTACTATTTGCTCTGACACAAGCAGGGCTCCTCCCAGGCATCTTATTTCACGTCTCTCCTGCAAACCAGTGAGCCTGCAGTTTAGGGGGGATCTTGAGTGTCCTTCCAATCATCTTTCACACAGTCTTCACTATTCTGAAACTCACTCCTATGCTTGAACTTCTCTATCCTCTGTTGCAAATGAGGTCTGTTCCCTTGGGAAGGGATTAGGAGCAATCTGTTTTATGGCCCACCTTCTCCCACCATGCAGTGTTCTGAGCTCTGCAGTGCTGGTGGGGTAAACTTCTCTCGAAGTGACATCCCACCTCTAGAGCCTGAGGGCCCAGTGTAGAGAAGTCAGAATCCTGAGGATCACTTGCCTTGCTTTTCCTAATGTAGAATAACTATGACCTGGGGTGAGAATGAGGAGAGCCCCAGAATTCTCAGCATGCCATAGCCATGGTAGACCATCCATTCCACGAGTGGAAGTTGGGCTGGAACCTCCCCCTCTCAATGGCAGTTGCCCAGAAGGAGTAGAGGGAGGAATTCCAAGAGTACCAGAGAACTTTTGATCTGTGTAGATTGCAGTGATGGTTTAAGAAGGTATACATGTAAGTATGACAAAACTTAACTAAAATATATGTTCTAGTGTAAGTTGCTTATGCCTCAATAAAGCCATTAAAAGGGATAAGTAATTTGGGAAGACATTTCCAATATAATAAAGGTTGTATAGGAAAAACACATACCAAATGAAGGTGGAAAGAAGACACTAAAAAGGAAGAGTCCTGGACTCTGGGGTGTCACACTTGTGGTGGCTCTGCCACAAGGACAGATGGAGAGTCCGTACTGCGGTGATATGGACTGAATAAATATCTGATGAATGCATTGCCACTGCAAAGTTACTTTCATTCTCCTCACTCTGCTTGGTCAGTTTCTCAGCAACATTAGTCCTCTCTACCATCATCATAGTAAATTATTCTTTATCACAACAGGAAATCACTCTGCATTAGGGTCAAGAATCACTCAGCACATTTTCTTACAGTGCCTGAGTCATAATAATGAACAGTGCTGACCCATGGCATAGGATGGTGATAGCAATCACATTTAGTTTCTTACCTAGTTTTTTATCTGGTCATCTAAAAATGTAGCTGAAACGTTCTTTACACCTTTTGTGCATCTGTATTTTAAGAAGCGTTCAGAAATAGGAATTTTTAAAAAAAATTATATCAGTAAGTGATTTTCCATGATTCGGTTTCTACTGAGGTCTTCCGTGTCTGCAAGCTTGCACTTTCCTCCTGTCCAGGCCCATTACGGTAATAGCCATCATTTCATAAGCACCATGCACATCATACTGCTTCCCACACATTGGCAATTATCTTCACATCCCTCAAAGGTGTTAATTACTCCCCAATTTACACATGTAACATGGATAGTCAGAGAGATAACTCACCCTAAGTCTCTCAATAAGTATTAAGTTTCTGTCTGACTTCCCAAACCTGTACTCTCAAGCAATTTCACATATTCACCCTTGCCTTTTTTCCTCTGTGATTTCCCCAATCTGGATCTTTTCTTCTTTCCATCAAGATTCTCTAAAACCCAGTCCTACCTTCAATGCAAGCTCTTCTCCAACAGTCCAGCCCACTGCCCCAAGGGCATGTTGGCAATTCCTGAATTGGAATAGAGAGGAAAAAGCTTCAATGAAGGTAGAAAGGGAGGGGCAGGGAGGGAGAGAGAAACAGAGAAAGGAATATCAGAAGCCCTCAGAAAAGTCAGAATGAGGAGGATAGGTGATGATGAAACTCTCTCCCTTCACTTTTCAAGTTTATGCAGCTTGATTTCACTTTTGAGAACAGGTAGGAACTTTAGCCAGGCAAGGAATGAAAAATTCCAGGTAAAAGTCTTCTTCACCCAGAAACAGCACCAGCCCTCACCAGCACCAGAACCTAGGCTAGTACGGAACCTAGGCTCCTTCTCATTCAGCCATGGAGTTCTTGATTCAGCCATGGAGTGTCATTATTTATACTAAATATAATGTACTAAGTCCATCGTGTTCTGAGACATAATCTTTAGCTGTGAGCATCTGGTTTGGAACAGCAGATGAAATACACACTCGAACAATCAGATTTCACGGAGCAGTATTCTAGGAGATCTCTGAACCAGAAAATGGGGGAAACAATGTAAATGCCTTATTGGTCCATTTAAGTAGTAAACTGCTTTGGGAGAACTATCTTGACAATTTTTTTTATTTCTTGAGCTGAAAACGGAGCCAGGAGAATTTTCTAGG
This sequence comes from Cavia porcellus, assembly GCF_034190915.1. NCBI lineage: Eukaryota > Metazoa > Chordata > Mammalia > Rodentia > Caviidae > Cavia > Cavia porcellus. The sequence continues at coordinate 15,251,727 of NW_026947500.1, read as the reverse complement.
GATGCTGGTTATTTTCTATATCTTGACTGACGTGACAGAAATACAAATCTATACATTTGTCAAATCATAAAATTGTACTTCTGTGCATTTGACTGCACAGAAGGGAAGGGAAGGGGAAGGGAAGGGAAAAGGACCAGAGTTCTTGGTTTCCTGACAGCACTTGCGGCAGGGAGCCAAGTGAGGACTCTGCCCCACTTGCAGCTGTGTGTGTCACCTGCACACCCTGAGATGCCCCATCTGCGGACCAGCCAGTAACGAAAGGAGCTACTGCTTGATTAATCAGCCCTGACTGTCAGAAGATGAGGCTGCTGCTACAGACTGCAATGGCAGGAGATGCAGAATGCAGGGAACGCAGCAGACTCTCTTGGTGCCTATGTGTCCGGTGTGGATGATAAACAAGAAACTGCGCAGATCTGAACCTCAGAGAAAGTGGTGAAAAGAAGAGGGCTGGGCTGTGAGAAGCCAAGATACCTACCAGAGGACCAGCCAAAAGGCTCCTTTTGTGTTTTAAAGAGAGAGAGAAAGAGAGAGAGAGAAAAAAAACAATGAACAGAATTTCAAAACAAAGTAATAGGTGATTAACAATCGTTAATATATTGCATAATGTTATCTTCAAAGTAGTTGCTCAGATTATAAGAGATGGGCATGAAAAACTGTCAAACAATATAAGCATAAACCATTCTTTTCAATGAACTAATAGAAATTAGTAGTATAATTATCTTTGCTATGTTGTGTATATATACATGTGTTTTTTTTCCTTTCCTTCTTTTTTCCCCTATCCCAGTTGTGATTTATTTTTCAGTGGTTTCTTCTCCTTTCACAATACCTATTATACATTTTGGGTTTTATTTACTCTTTCACTTTCTTACACTAGAAAAACTACAGTATTTACACATGAGAATCTGATTTATTTCTCTTATGAGTATGGTCTCAAGTTGCATCCATTTATCTGTCAAAGCCTCAAGTTTACCCTTCTTGATAGCAGAGGAGGACTCCACTATATGAAAATGCCACATCTTTTTTATACATTCCTTGGTTGGTGGGCATTTGGGTTGTTTCCAAGATTTAACTATTATAAATTGTGCTGCTATAAACAAGAGTGAATATATACTGCTGTGATATATGATGTGTTTATCTCTTCTGGGAAAATACTCAGAACAACAATAGGTAGATAAAATGGGACCTCTAATCCTAGTTTTTTGAAGAATCTCCATGCTGATTTCCACAGTGGCTTACCAGTCTACACTCCTGTAAACATTGGAAGATTCCTTTTTCCCCACAGCACTGCCAGTATTTGTTATTGGTTGATTTCTTGATGATCATCATTCTTTCTAGGCTGAGGTGGAATCTTAGTGTTATTCTAATTTGCACTTCTCAAATGACCAGTGATGCTGAATATTTTTTTCATATATTTATTTGCCATTTGTATTTCTTCATCTGAGAAGCATGTATTTATCTCAGATGCTCCTTTTTGGACTGGGTCTTTGATTTTGGGAGCCCTAAATTTTTTCAATTATTTATATGTATTAGATAGAAGTTCTGTGAAGGGCAGTTGGCTATAATTTTTTCCCACTCTGTAGGCTTTCTTTTCACTCCATTGGTTATTTCTTTTGACGTGCAAAAACTTTTTAATAAGATGAGATTCCACATCTTGATTCTTTGACGTACTTCCTGCGCAGTTTGGGTTTCGTTCATGAACTGTCTACCCCTCTGTCTTCAGGTTTTTTACCTACCTTGTCTTCCAGTAGATTTAGTGTTTCTGTTTAATATTTAGACCTTTGACCCATTTTGACTTTAGTTTAGTGATAGATTGTAGAGATTGGTTGCAGCTCTAGAGGTTCTTGGGGTGAAGTACCTTGAGAGGATGGAAAAATAAAGAAAAGACAAAGCAGGTGTTGGGTGGAGCCCTTATCCTCCTGATGCGAGAGAAGGTACTGCTCAGCCACTGTGGCACACTTATTTATACCCTCCAAAGAAGAAAGTCAATTTCAACCCCACTGTCTAGCAACTTGTTTGCCTGGCTGGCCTGGGCCCCTTGATTTCTTGGTGCTAGAACAATTTATTTACATAGCTTGTTTTGGTGTCTCTGTTTTTTCTGAGCTGGCCTTTCTTTAGCCCCGCATATGGGATCAATCTCTAGCTTCAACAGCTCCCTACAATATATATACATCTAGTGTTAGTCTTTGGCATGTGGAAAGCCAGTTTTTCTACCACCATCTATTAAAGAGACTCTCTTTTTCCAGTGAGCATGTTTGACCCCTTTGTTAAAAGTAAAATGGCTAAGTATCTTTGTAGTTGTGTCTGCATCTTCTAACCTGTTCCACTTGTCCTTAAGTCTGTTTTATTTTTTTCCAGTACCATGCTGATTTTATCACAACAGCTTCATAGTATAGTTTCAAGTCAGGGGTTGTGATGCTTTTTGCCTTGTCTTTGTTGCCCAGAATCACCTTTGCTATTCTAAGTCTCTTCTGGTTCCAGATGAATTATAGGAGTGTTTTCTCCAGGTCTCTGAGGTATGCTAATGTTATTTTGATCAGGATTGTGTTACATCTGTATAAAAATTTTGGGAGTATGGCCATTTTCCCAATGTTAGCTCTTCCTATCCATGAACAAGGGATATCTTTCCATTTTCTGATATCCTCTTACATCTCATTTTTCAGAGCTTAAATCTTAAAAGGCTTCTTGTCAAGGAGCCTGAAGGTTTCCTGGTGAGGCATGGCTTAAAAGTCACTTCCTTTTCAATGGACATAGTGACGGAGAAAGGGACCTAGTGTAGATCTGGTTGAATGTTCCTCCTAAATTCACCATCACTGCCATACACTCACTGCTTTGGGCTGTGTGCCCTGTTTGAGCCTCATGCATGCTCATTCTATTACATTGCAGAACTGGTTACTGTAATAAGTGGAGACCACAGTGGAGACTTTCATTAAGGTTGACTCATTCCTTTTCACTGACCAGGAGGATTAAATCTGAACACTAAAAACTCTTGAGTTCTCAAGTACTAACAGCTAACTGATATCTTGAAGTCTACTCACCTCAATAAAGAGTTTAGAATGAAAATAGACATAGCGATATGTAGAGGAAGTTCAAGGCGTCTTCTTTTAGCTCTTTCCTGAGGCCCTTTGCTGGCCACTGAATGCTTCTCTGTTATCCAACCCTGCCATTCTCGATGATCGATGATCATGGGTCCACTCTGTTTGGTAGCTCACAAGGTCTGACTATGTTTCCATTCAAAAGCAATGACATCTGCGGGCTGGTCCATCTAAGACCAAGGGCTTTCTCAACCTCTCTCACACACCAGTAGGAGTTACAAGAATGGCTTTGCCATGTCAATTTCTTTTTCTTTTTGTGAAGCTAGGGACTGAAGCCAGGGCCTTGCACATACTAGGCAAATGCTCTACCATGAGCTAGGCCCCCAGCCTTACCATAGGAACTTATGTACATAATCTCTTGAGGAATGTTTTCTAGTACTGTTTTAAAATTTTATATTCCAAAGGGGAAAATAACTAGGATAGAGGAAAAAGAAAAGGAAGAGATAAATTTGTTTATATATATATATATATATATATATATGTATATATATACATATATATATATACATATATATACATAAAATAGCTAAGATGAGTATACTACTAATTCTATTAGTTCTTGGAAAAAATACTCATCATGAGTTAATATTAATGATTAGATCCATTTGCATGTCTCTATCTGGTAATCTAAGCAACTGTTCTGAAGATAACAATATACAATATTACAACCATTGTTAAATTCCTTTCATCTGTTTTGAAAGTGTATATTTTATTTGGGATTTTTTTTCTTGTTCTTGCTATTTGCATGTCTCTTGTTTTTTGTTTTTCTTTTCTGTGTTCTTTTCTCCTTGATTTATATTCTGTGTTTTTTTTTCCTCTTTGGTTTATACTCCAAAATGCCATTTAAGTGACATTAAGGCATGGAAGGTACACGAGTCATGGCATTTGCTAACAAGCATTAACACGGAGCCCAATGCTTCCAAACTGCATTATGATTTTCACAAAGAACTCTGGAAAACACAAATACCATTCTGCTTTTTTCCTGACAGTTAGAGGTATGTTCTCTAGGGTTCCATTCCAGTTTCACTTTGAAATTATTGGATATTAGTGTACATTTCCTCTCATAACATTAAGGCAAAACTTACCACCAGCTTGGCATCAAACAGGAAGGAGGTGAATAAGAAACCCTAAAGCCAGGAAGGTGGATTGGGAGGAAAGAGGGTTCTCCGGGCAACGGAGTAATAAAGCATCAGTAAGTGATACTTTTTGTTACTTTATTGTTTAGTAACTAATTACAGAGATAAAATGCTCCACAGCAAACCTGCTGGGTAAGATAAAAGTCTGGATTTGAGCAACAAATATACATTCTGAAGTCATATGAGTGAAAAGTATGAGAATAATTGAGAAAGAAAAGGAGAGACAAAGTCAAAGACAGACAGACACAGGGAGATCGAGGGGAAGGGAAGTGCTGAGGCTGGATCTTAGAGGCCCAAAGGCCTGTGTTAGTGGGGTTGGTGGCAACCTGTGGTGGTATCAGGAAGCGGTGGGGCCCTTGGAGAGAAAGCCCAAGTGGAGGGAACAAGCCCTCAACAGGCATCCAGACCTTTCCCCTCTGTTTGCTGGCTGGTTTCAACTTCCCAGTTTCCTGGGTCACGAGTTCCTGCCAGGACTAAGGCTCTAAGGCACCAAGGCAGCTTCCTTCTCTACTGGTAGACTCCGCAGTTGGAGCAATCAGAAAGACAAAGGAGAGTGGCAAAGGAGAGAAGACTAAGAGAGAAAGCAGATAACACAACTCCCAGAAGAATTGGTCAAAAGTTTAATTGAACACACGGAGCCTAAAAACATAAAAGATCATCAGCCTGGGTTACAAAATGAGTTCAAGCTCAGCTCAAACTGCATAGTGAGACCCTGCTTCAAAAAGATAAAAAAATATAAATTTTAATTTTTTTATTTAAAAAAACATAAAAGATCAAAGATGAGACTTTCATAGGCAAATGGGTACAATTTGAGATCATACGCATAAGTTAAAAAAATCAGACCCACACATGTAAACATTGTATTGTCTCCCTGGTATGAGAAATTAAAAGAGTAAATAAGGTCTAAAATGTACAATACATATTGTGAAATGAGAAGAAATTGTTTAAAAGACAAAAGGAACTAAGATGGGGGAAAGAGAAAGGAAGGGAGAGAAAAGGGAGAAAAAAATGTAATTAGTTATACTATTAGTGTCATGTAATTCATAGAAAAGGAAGGTTTGTGCTAATATCGATTGGGCAAATTTTTATTACTGTATATTGTGCTTTGAGTAACTACTTTAAAGATAATAATATGCAATGTATTAACTATTGTTCTTCTATCTTGTTATAAAATTTTATCTGTTTTTCATAAGAAAAAAGATCAGGGAAACCAGCCCCCTCACCCACCTGATAAAATGCAAAGGAGATTGGGACAGTCATCTAATTTCTCTTATTTAATATGTAACACACACACACACACACACACACACACACACACACACACACACGCACACACCCCTCTACACATGTTCAAGTGTTTATATATACTCACTTTAACGTCACTCATTATTGGACCAGATACACATATTTCCCCTTACTTAATCATTTTACTCTAAACTACCTTCTATAAAGATTCCTCCCACTCATACATCCATCTCAAAGGCCAGAAAAGAATGTAGGCAGACATGACCAGGTTAGCATCAAAGACAGGCCAAAGAGCAAATCTGACAGCAGCAACCTCCAGATGCCTGTATAGGATCTGGGGAAAATCACTCGTCCTAAATAAAAGAACAAGGGGCAAGAGCTGGCGAGGACCGAGACCTCTGTGGCTGAGTTCTAGCGGCCAGCCTCTAGCTGCATGAGTGGAGAGAGGAGCTGTAGCCTGGGGCTGGGGCCAAAGTTAGCATCTTGGTATGCCAGTGACCAGATGTCTGGATGTTGAGAGTAGGTTGTGGGAACAGTGGCACAAGATCTCCCAGATCCAGATACCAGATTTGTGGACTATGGTTAGGACAATTTTTCCTTCAGGTCACCTTGCACAGTGATGATCTTCCATTGTCCAGCATCTCTTGTTATTTTAGCACTTCTCATTAGCAGATTGGTTCTGTATATCCCACAGTTCATTCCTAAAGACCACAAATGAAGGCTTCTCCTCTAGTCCTCCTGATGCTTTCGTAGGATTTTAATTGTAATCTATCTTAAATCTCTTTGAATTTCTTTTGCCAAAATCTGAAGAACCAAACTCCTAAAAACAACAGTTTTTTCTCCAGGGTAGAGAACTGGTGATCAAGAAGAATTCATAGGAGCTGAAAGTAGAAAGGCAAATGGTGTGTGCAAAAAAAGAAGACTGAGCTCCTGTGACTGCGTGAGAATAGCCCAGTAATGAGGGCTACACCCTTGTGACCTAAGCACTCTCCTTGAGGCCCCATCTCCCAATACTACTGCTGAGGAATTCGGGTTCTAGCACATAGACTTGAAGGGGAGACACTCAAACCACAACAACAATCCAGATGCAGCTTGGCTGTGGTTTCAAGGAAAACCTAAGGTGTCTACTAAGCCCTTGAAGCTACACAGGGCTCAGGTTCTAGGCCCTGTGCTGTCCCCAGCAGGGATAGCCTTCCAGATGCAGCCTTTCGCTGGTCCTGCTGCAGACCCCTCCCCCCTGCACAATTTAGTTAAAGCAGAGGTCTGGGGGCTGTTTGTATGTGGGTTTCAAGTTGGTCCCTCTGTGATCGCCCTTTTCCAGCTGTTCCGACCACCCTCACTCAGTTCTGTGAGCCTGTAAAGACCATGAGTTTTTACTTGAGTATTGAAAAGCCTTCACTCCTCCAAGGATATGGGGATGCTTTCTGGGAAAAGACCAGACAAACACAAATCCTAAAAACTGCAGAGCCCCTGTTTCAAATTTGACACTATTCCAGCTGGTCTTGTCTTCAAATACTTGTTTTTAATGTTGTTTCCAGGGCTTGTCATAACAATCTACAAAGGGGCTACTTTACCATCAGCAGAAATGTAATTCTTAGGATCAGTGCTTACATACTGTAAAGAAGTGTCATATTTAAACATCTCTACCAAGATGCTACAAAAGAATTAATTAAAACCATTTATTAGAGCCAAAATATTGCAGATCTGAAGATGTCCCACCCAAATCCTCTTCAAGGAAGGATGTGTGACCCAGCTGGAAGAAGCAGAGTCAGTGACTGGCCACCAGCTGCCAACTCTTCGGGGTCTGTAGTCACCTTGCCATAGTCACATCAGATTAACCCAGATCCTTTGTTCAGTTAGGACAGAGAAATGATGATGTGGGGCACTGATGAGCAGTGTGCACTCCAGAGCTCTGGATGATCCTGGACTGTAGACTATACAACTTGGTTCCACCAGTTCCTCCCTGCCTACCACCTTGCTGCAGCACCTGCAGCGGAAGGGCATGGAATGTGTGGTACAGTGAGATGCCAGAGCCTGCTCTGCACCTAACCCTCCACTCCAGTGTTCAAGGTCCCACAGCATACCCAGTGAAGGACCTTACCGTTGTCTTGGACAGGACATTCTGCTTTCCAAGGCCAAGACTATTGCAAAGCAGCAAGAACTGCCCAAGGTCTCCAGGTTAGCCCAGGAAATGAATCTCAGAGGAGTGGTGGAAGGCAAAAGCCAACTGTGACGTTCTGACAGAGATCTGCCACTGCCTGGGGGATCTGAGACTGTGATTCTCACAGAAAGCACCAGAGCAGGGCACGAGGGCTTCCAAGGGTAACCAGGCAGAGGGTGGTCTGACAGGACCAGAAGACAGACTGGGAGGTGGACATGATCAGATAGGCAGTGACAGCAGCTGAGAGGAAAGTGACCAACCCTTCTCACACCTGAGGGCCCCTCAAGACTCTGCCCAGAGGAGGGACGCAGACTCTGACAGGCCTAGCAGGCCCTGCAGGCCCTCCAGTTTCCTGTCTGGTGGGTCGCAGAGCTCCTCAAGCCCAGGGGCAAAGTCCTGTCAGCTGCAAGAACAACTGGCCATTTGCTCAAACATGGATCTGGGTTTCTAGCTCAGTAAGCCAGAACTGGATTCAAGAATTCGTACATCAAAAGCTTCCCAGATGATACGGAGGCTGTTGGGCTGTGACCCACATTGCGAACAGGAGCAAGGAGGGATGTGTTTCAGTGGTGGGGGCCATATCTTCTCCCTGGGTTTTACTCTTATTTTAAACACTGGTGCATACAACTTCAAGCAGCATATAGCTTTAGGTAGAGCTTAATTAAAATACTACAGAAAACACACACACACAAGTAGATCCTGTGCTCTACAATCAGTAATAAGCCCATAAGGGCATAAACAAACACCCTTGCTCCTTGGAACAGGGTACAGGGGGAAGGAATATGGCCCCAAGAAGCATGATGGGCCTTGGAAGGCATGTAGGGAGCTCATCAAATTTCTGCATTTAGGTGAGCAGCCACACCAGGATTAGCTGAAGTGATGACTGCCTGCTGAAATGAGAATTCTTTCATTTGGTAAATCAATAATTACAAGCACACTGGGGAAATTAAGCAGAGAAAATTGCATCACTTCAGTGTTGCTACTAGAATCATACATGCCTACAAATAACAAATCAGGAATTCCCCCAGTGGTTCTAAATAAGCCACACACATTGCGTATTTGCAAAGGGATGTGGATGTACAGAGAATATTGGCTCATCATCAACCACTGCACACACTTGAGCTAATTATAAAGTGTGCCAGCAGGACAGCTGGGGAACCACTGCGCCCCTTATCCTGTAGTGCAAGTGTACGTGTGCGCATGCGTGTGCAAGTGTGCACATCAGAGGTTTCTCACATGTAATAATTATTGAATAGAAAAAAATTTGCATTCAACTCTTTGGAAATCTGGAAACCAATTTTAGAGACAAGCTCATGTATCTGGACAGAAATGTTCTGACCCACAGACCCCATTTGTCTGTTTGTCCACTTCCTTCCAGTGTGGTCACTCTGCCCTCCACTGAAATGCAGACAAATACATCACTTCTCAAACTGTAACCACCTTTGCTTGCCAGGAGGCTTGATCTTCAGCAATAATTCTGGGGACTTGGGCTCTTCCATTTGAGAAGTATTTCACATACTGAAAAAGAGGATCCTTGTTACATCTGCACAACAAAATGTATAGATTTTTAAACCTCCTATGTCTTAATGTTATTTCTACCACTAATTTTCTAATTTCATTGGAAAATAGGCAATCTCCAAGACCACATTAGCCCATTTTTCTGTTACTATGCCAATAGCTGATACTAAGTACTTAAAAAGAAAAGTTTGTTTCATTCACAGTTTTGCGGGATGAAAGACCAAGACCAAGCAGCACTGTGCTTTCAGCTATTGGACAGGAGGAAAGAGTGGGAGGTGCATGGCAAGGAGAAGTGACACACCAGACAGGAACTGGAGAGCACGGGAGGCTGGTTTTGCCCTTATATACAAGTAACTAACTGGCAACTAATGCAGGTCCCATGAGAGCTGCTTAATCCTCTGGGGATGCTGACCCTCTTCCACAAGGGTTATAGGTACTCTCTCCTCTTCCATCACATCCTGGAGACATCGCTCCGGCACATAGACCACTGGGAGGTGGACCACAGCCAAACTGCAGGGTTCAGTGTTATCTAAAAGTTGGCATTGTGAGGTGCACAGGTGGGGCCTGCAGGGACCTCTGGGCCTTGGAGGCCAGATGCACACTACTTCTGATATCGCATCACCCATCTCAAGGCAAACTTATCTCTCCTTCCTCCAAGCCCATGACACTGGTGTGCCTCCCAGGTTGTCTGTATGGCTGTTACTGATGGTACAAAGGTTTGACAGCCTCATCTCCACAAGCTTCTAATGGTGTGCTCAACCATTTGAAGCATACTGGTTCTGAGGGTGGAACTGTCATAGCATTTTCCAGTGTAGAGTGATCTGTTCACAGAGTGAACTCTTCAAACTCCAGGCCTTTTTTCACTTCCTCACTATCTTCAGGCTCCAGTTCAGGTTTTCAAGAGCCTCTTGTTCTTATAAGATTAACTGGGGCTGCTACTGTGGAAAGTCCAGTGTGATAGACAGAGACATGATGTTAGAGAAGATCACCTCAGGAAGCAACCTTCCCAAGGCTCTAATGTTGGCTTCCATGTGAGAGAGGCTCTGAGAGGAGCAAAGAAAAAAGAGCTTATAGCATCACAAAGTAAAGGGCAGTTTTATGGGCCCAAGTTGACCCAACAAAAGAATCTAAAACATATTTGAGGGATCTCTCCCACCTTTCCTTTTTTTATTCCAACTCTTACTATTTCGTTTTTATAAAGTGAGGGATGAGTTATTACAAAACAAAGCAAAGAGTTAAGAAATGCTAAGCACCTGTTGTAGCGTATGTACTTATTGCATATTTTGACTTTTAATTTCTACCCTCTTGGATACAGTAAATCCTTGGATTGCAAGTAACTTGTTCTGCAAGTATTCTGCAAGATGAACAAATATTTTTAGTAAATTTTAACTTGATAAATGAGTGGTGTCTTGTATCATGAGTAGTACATGATGCAGAATATCACATGATCACAACTGAGCCACTAGTCCCCGCCAACCCGTCTTGCTCCTCCCATCCCTCACTGTGAGGCTGTGGGTGATCATCTCCCCAAAACAAGAGGCTATGGAGGAGATCTCATCTAAAAGGTTGAGGAGGATAAAAAAGTGGAGAAATTAGGGAAATGCGTAAAACGTGGGAAACAATGCAAAATTTTGTAGAAAAGCATCACCTGATAAGGCTGTAGCCATGTAATGAATCTGTTCAAAGAAAATGCAATGTCACATTTCTGTGCAGTCCTCAAAAGGAAGTAAAAGCAAGTTTCCTTTGCCCTAGATCCCTTGAAAAAGTTGTGCAGAAAGAAAAAGATTCCATTGAGCCAACAGACAGCAGTAGTTCCATTAGTGATAGTGAAAGGTGTCCTATACAATGACCCTCCTCTCTTGTCTCCCTCATACCAGCCAGCAAGGTTTTCTAAGGGCAAGTCAATTTGGTAATTTTTCTTTCTGTTTTATTTTCTTTATTATTTTGTATTATATTACAGTATTATAATCATTTTATATTAATATTTTTGGGAATCACTTGAGTTTCCATTATTTCTTATAAAAAATTTGTTTTGCTATATGAGTGCTTTGAATTAGATGCATGTTTTGGAACACATTATGGTTGAAAGCAAGATTTTACTGCATTACTAAAACCATTTTACAGATGAAGAAACTAGAATTGTAAGAGAATAAGTAGCTTATTTAAAAGGTTACAACTGGTATTTGTAGAGACACAGTGTGAGTGCATGTCAGTTTGTCCTCAGAAGCATACTGTTCTGGAGTTCTAATAAATTTAGCCCGATCTTGAGCTTGAGATGTGATGAGTGCTAGGGGGGTGGAGAAATCAGGTCATATGATTCCACATGGAGATTATGATGTAGTTGAGGAGATAAAAGAAATGAATCTGAATGAATCAGCAAGAACTACAAGTTGGTGCATAATTATCTGCTGAATTGCATGATACATAATGTAAGTATTTAAGAGTTAAAGAAAAAAGAACATCAATGAAAACTGGTATATCCTTGGGCTCAAGGTGGTAGTCAAAAGTGAGTTAAGATTTTATCAACAAAAGTAAAAGGGAGGAGATTCTGGTTCTAGGCAAGGTGAAGTAAGCACATTCCACTCTGTTCCTCCTACTAATTATAACTGAAAACTCCAGATAGAATGCTTGAGGCAACTACCAGAAAACTCTGCAATGTGGAAAAACAAAATGCCAGAGATCTCAGGACTCTAAGGAGGACCTAATGGTAAGTTCCAAGGAAGAAAGCAGCATGGAAAGTTATCTCCAGCCAGCCACTGGAAACAGGGCAGTCCTGCAGGATGGATATTTATAGACTACACCTGTGTTACTCAGGTAAGTACCACAAAAGAGACCACACCCTTTCGCATCCCTATGAGATCTGTGGAGACTCTGGATTGGTATCCAGTTATTCCCATATAACAAGCAGTGCATCATTCCTCAGTATCAGATGTAGTAGAGATGATGAAAGACAAATCTGTGGGCCATGCCCATCCTACTGTAAGTAAACATCAGCAACAATATGGTAATCCCTCTCTACCAGATGCACCTGTTATAGAAATATGGGACGGACTGTGTTGACCATCCTCTTCTTCCCCTTCTGCCAGACACAATGATCATAAGTGCTGTTGGGTAGAAAAGTGTTAATACTCCTGACTTGTAATAGGTGAATAAGAACAAAATAGTATGAAAATAAGAGGGTGAAGTTATAGAGAATAGAGACTAAAGACAAGCATGTTTTAATCTGGGTATAAAGTTCTGAACATGTCTCCAACTAGCTCATATGCGAAATGACTCTGAAACAGCTACAGTGTAGAGTACTGCCCAAGTTCTATAGTACCTTTGGGTAACCCATAACACTGAATGAACATTCAAGCCCTTATTAGCACTTGGACCACACCCCATATAACTGAACCAGGGTATGCATTCTAAATCTAAACTGGATGACTTCCTGATAAAACAAATAAACAGGAATCCATACCTCATAGCAGTAACATTCAAAATGTCTAGGATACAATCCAAATTTACCTGTCATAATCCAAACTTCACTTAAATAATAAAAGACAGTGCAATAAATGGCAAGACAAAGCAGATGTTGACATTATCAGCTAAATGACTGAAAGCAGCAATCATAACAATGCTCCAAAAACAATTATGCTCTTCCAAAAATGGAAACAGACATTCAGCGAATAAAAGATTGAGGAAGAACCAAATAAAAATTTAAAACTAAAAACATAATAATCAAAAATTTCAGACTCACTGATGGATTTCTTAGCAGAATAAGGTGACAAAGAAAAGAGTTGATAAAGCAGAAAACATCTCTAAAAATGATCCAGCTTAAATAACAGAGAGAAACTAGATTGAAAACTTGAACCATCTCCAAGAGTTATAAAACAATGACAAAATATCTAACATGTGTCATAGGAGCTTCAGTAAAAGAAGAGAAAAAAATGTGAGGACAAAAAATATTTGAAGAGGAATTGTCTGAAAACTACCAAAACGTAGTGGCAAATTGGTCCCACAAATCCAAAAAGTTGAAAGAACTGCAACGAATGTAAGTCTAAAGACACAACTGGATATATCACAATTAAATTCCTTTCCACAAAATAGAAAAACTCTTGAAAGGAATGAGAAAAAAATGAAACATTGTGTTTAAAATAAGAGTGATTCAAATGCCTGCATTTATATATAAAAAAAGAAGATACTACTTCTACAACCATTTTAGGAGATCAGTAACACCCTGATACCATAATCAGGCATAAACATTATCAGAAAACAAAACCACAAGTCAGTGGCCCTGATAAATACGATTGCAAGAAACATAATAAAATATCAGAACACCGAATGAAATAGCACACCAAAAAAATCACATGACATGGACAATAAGATACAACACATTAACAAAATCAAAGAAAAAAACACATAATCAATTCAATAAATGCATAAAAGCATTTGACCCAAATTCAACAGCAATTCATGATTAAAACTCTCAGCAAAATAAGTATAAATGCTCTTCTCTCAGTTAAATGAGTCACATATTAGAAGTCCACAGCTACATTCAGAATCAGTAGAATAAAACTGAATATTTTTTCTAAGATGTGGTACAAAAGAAAGATGCTGACTCTCTCTACTTCATTTCAATATAGCATTGAAAATCTTAGCCCAAGCAATTAATCAAGAAATGAAATAAAACACACTTTAAAGAAGTTACAGGAAGGAGCTAAAGATGGTGAATTGGTAAGCAGCAGAATACAGAGGCTCCCTGAGACAGACAACTTATATGTGGGAATAAAACATCATGGAGAGGTCTGGACAGAGGGAGATGGATCCTCTCGAACCAGGAAGAAACTAAAGGCAAAAGAGCTGATCAGATACACAGTCCTGGAGCTACCATTGGAGCAGCTAAGATTAGCAGTCACTGCACTCTTGCTGGAGTGGCTCAAAATTGTGCAGCCATGACTTACCAAAGCCACCCGAACTCCCACCACTGCAACTCGCAGGAGCCATGGTCGCACTGAAGTAGGGGGTCAGTGAGCCCAACAGAGAACAGAGCTGGCAAGGGACCTGCATTTCCCCACAATGAGTACTGGAAATAAGACTCTCCCATGGAAAAGGGGTGACCAACTGGAATCGGGCAGGATGGGCAGGAATAAGAAACAGCGGTGACTTCAGTCAGTTGCTCCTTCCCAGATCAGATTGGTGGGATCTGCTTGGCCTGGGTTACACCCCTGGCCGTGACCCAATAGTCATCCCAAATCAATTCCAGATGCGCAGCACACACTAATGAGATGAAGGCCCCCACAGGTTGAATTACCCAGAGGGGAGGGGCCAGCATACGCCACCCCTGTTTGCACCTCAATGACCAACAGCAAACTAGAGAGGACAGAAATCCCTAGCCAGTGTGCTTCAGAAGAACCATAACCAACAAGGAAAGGGGCTAGGACTTCCTCCACACACTTGTATGGAAGAAACCAAAACCATGACAAGAGAAAGAAATAAGAAAAAGTCCCCAGACCCAACCCTGAGAACATTGATCCAGGAGAGGTAAATACAAAAGAGACCAAGGGCAGCAAACTTGCAATATCAGACACAGCATCAGTGGATATAAAGAGATATCTTCAGGACCTCATAGACAAGCTCAAAAGTGAAATATTTAATCAAGTAAAGCAAGATATAGGTAGATTAATAAAAGAAATACAAAGTAGCTCTGAAGGAGACACAGATGGAAGAATGGAGGAACACAGAAAAGGAGAGAATATAAAGAAAACCTAGAATACATGAAGCAGATTCAAAGAGATTACCAGGAAATTAAAAAGTCCATTGAATACTGGCAAAACTACTTGAAAGAAACTAAAGATAGACTATCAAAACTTGAAGATAGGTTTGCAATGTGTGATCATGAAAGGAAAGATTTCTTAAAAATAACAAGGAAATAGACAGTAACAATACAAAGGATAGAAGACAACAAGAGGATCTATAACTTAAGAATAAAGAATGTGAATGAAGAAGCAGGGGTAAAAACAAAGGAAATACAAAGGCTATTCACAGAAATAATTAAGGAAAACTTCCCAAACATAGGAAAAGGAAATGATACTCAGATGTACGAGGCATACAGAACTCCAGCCACCTATAGCCAAAATAAAGCTACACCCAGATGTATAATAAAGATCCCAGAAATTCAATATAAGAACAGAATATTAAAAGCCATCAGAGAAAAGAAACAGATCACCTATAAAGGAAAACCAATCAAAATCATGGAAGACTTCTCAACACAGATCATCTAATCAAGAAGAGCTTGGAGTGAAGTATTCCAAGCCCTGAAAGAAAATAACCTCCAGCCCAAATTGATGTACCCTAAAAAACTGTCTCTAGAAATTAATGGAGAAACAAGATGCTTCCAAGACAAAGAGGAACTGAGGGAATTCATGAATACCAATCCAACCCTATAGAGAACACCGAAGGACATTTGAGAGAGAGAAAAAAAGTACCAGCATTTCAGGAACAGTGGCAGAGAGGCCTCAATGAATGGAGCAGACAGTGGAATGAAGGAGAAAAGTAAACAACCAATGGCAGAAAAATAGCATAGCAGAAATGAGACAGAGAAGGTGGCTATAAAATCTAATACAGATGGCCTTGATACACTAAAAAAAAAAAAAGAAAGAAAGAAAGAAACACAGGCAGAGTAGATCAGGAGATAGGGTACACCAAGATGCTCTGTATATGAAATATAATTAACCTGAAAAAGGGTTTATGAAACAAAAAGCAAATAAGAGAAAACAATGCTCTATGTGACGGGGAACCAGAAGGTAACAGGGGCAACTCGACCAGCACCTGCAGATTGGTTGGAAAGACAGGCATTTGTAGGTAAAGGAGTACAACTTGAGATCAAGTGCAGGAGTGAGGTTTGGAACCACTTAGGTAAATAGCAGGTTACCCCCCAAACCTAAAAACTGAGGGAGTTGGTGGGACCCAAAATGCACAGTGTACCCTGTGGGAGTGAAAGGGGAAAAATAGTCTAAAAAAGAAGACAGAGGCTATTGTTAACAGTGTATCAGGATTTAAAACCCAATTACTCACACTACTCTGTTTACATGGATTGTATTCTGTTTCAGTTTGTCTACTTGTACTAGATTTGAGGGCACAGACAGCTATCCCAAAAATAGCAGGATATAGTATGATAATCATCCTTAATTTCCTATTAACTTAATCTAAAGCCCTGTATAACTGATACTCTTTTACCATGACTGATCTTAGTTGAATCTGGTGTGTTACATTGCTGTTTGGTATGAACAGATTTTATTCAAATCTGTTATGATTGATAGTATCAAGTCTGAGAGTATAGGCAACTACACTGAAGATGACAAGGTTCACTTAGGATATCCATTACAGTTTGATTATTACCTGCTTTTGAAGTTTTACACTGTCTACAATGTTTTGTTTTTAATATTGTTATGTACTGCTATATTCAATTATACTATGTCTGATGATATCGACAATTTTATTGAAGATAACAAGAGACAACACAGTAACCATTGTAGAATACCTTGTACTGTGGTTTTTATATGATTTTTTCATTTCATGTTTTTATAGGAATATGTTTTGTTTTGCATTGTCTTATTTTGTTTCTCCCTCTAATAGATAAAGGACAGAAATACATGTAGATACTCGTGCATGCATAGAACCTGTAAACAGTTTATGAGAACTGATCCTGCATAATGAAATGAACAACTACTTTGAAGAAAGAGAGACACTAAGGTAGCCAGCGCTGATTCTGCAACATCATGATATGAAACCCAGCAATAGTATTATTCTTTGTTTGGAGTAATTTTATCCTATTTAGTTTTGTTTAATCTTACCATTAAGATTACCAGGTATGGACAGCTATTTTGAAAAGAATGAGAGACTCAGTGACAGCCATTGCTGACTTCGCTGCTGTCTGATCTTGAAAAACCAAAATGCTTTCCTCATCTTATTCAGATCAATTCTATACTACGTTGGTTCATATGAATCCTCTGTATGTGCAGATATGGTCAGCTATTTGGAAGAAAACAGGCAAAATGATAGATAGTGAAGATCTCTGATTGTCTTGCATTGAAATTTATGTCTTACATTGCTTTCTTATGTTCTGTTTTGTTCTGTTCTGTTCCATTCAATTTTACACTCTTTAAAATAAAATAAAAAATAAAAAAAAGTTACATTACTCATTTTGTGGATGATATGATCATATATTTGTACAACTCTAAAGACTTACCAAAATATTTTAGAACTAATAAATGAATTCCGTAAACTTATAGAGTACAAAGTCCATGTGCAGAAATTATTCTTATTTTTACTCACAATGACCTACCCAGAAAGGAAATTAAAAAAGATTTCCTTCACAATAGACATAAAAAATAAGAAAATACTTAGGAATAAAGTTAACCTAATAGGTGAAGAATTTGCACATTGAAAATTATGAAACATTGATGAAGAAAATTAAAGAAAATGCATATAGGTAGGAAGACACTTCAAGTTTGTGGATGAGAAGAATTAATATAATTTAAATGTCCATGCAATCAAAATGACCTTTGAAGTCAATGTAATCTCTACCTAAATCCCAATGGAATTATTATAGTAATAGACAAAAATCCAAAATCTCAGAAAACTATGAAAGACCATAAAAAGTCATCATAAACCAGTATAAAGGTCTAAAAACTTAATATTAGAATTACTATATAATCCAGCAATCTCATTTTTCAATACATATCCAAAAGAAATAAAATCATAGTCCTTCAAAGAATTATTTACACTCTTGTGTTCAGTTCATCATCATTCATAATAACCTAGATATGGAGATAACCTAAATGTCTCAACAGATGAACAAATAAAGAAAACATGATGCGTGCACACATAAATAGCATTAAGCTTCAAAAAACACAAAAAAATAGTAGGAAGAAGATGAAGAAGGAGCAAGAGGAGAAGGAGATGAAAAAAACAAAGGGGAAGAAGAAGAAGGTGTCAAAGGAGGAGGAGGCAGTGCAGGAGGAGGAGGGAGAAACTCCCACCAGTCATGACCTCATGGATAAACTAAGAAGCCATTTCGCCAGGAGAAGCAAGACAGTGTGGAATGACAAAAATTGCCTGATATTGTTTATAATTGAAATCAAAAGTAATAGTAGTCATAGAGTGAAATGGGGGTTACAGTAGAACAGGGAAGCAGAAACAAGAAGATGTGGCTCAAGGGTCCAATGTATCAGTTCTGCAACACTAGTAATTCTGCAGATCTAATACACATTAGTATGAATTAAATTAATGACGTTTTATTGTACATTGAAAATTTACTAAAGTGGTAAGCTATAGGGTTTTTCACCTCACAAATATTAAAATAATAACTTTTTGGAGTAATTCACTTCTTATTTAGTCTGGGGTAATGATTTTCTAGTGCATATATACATCAAATCATAAACTATATACCCTACATATATACAAATTTTTATTATCAAATCACATAAATAAAAATGTTAGCAAAAAATAATAAAAATGAATTGTGTTATTTTAGAATAATTAGAAAGATAAAAGTATTTCTTAAAAATCCTTTTGAGTCTGGATTGATCATAAGACCCTATGAAATGAAAAAAATGTGGTACCTTATATTTTAAGTGCTAAGGTAAAGAATAGACAACACCAAAATCTCTTTCCAGAAAAAATATCCCTCAGAAATGACAGTGAAATGTAGCCTCAAATGAAACAAAGCTAAGACAATTTGTAACCAACAAGCCTGCTGTTAAAAACTTGCCAGAGAGCTGGAGATACAGCTCAGTGGCACAAACACCTGCCTGGCAAATGCAAGGTCATGAGCTTGATCACCAGTATAAAAAAAATTCCCAGAGAAAATGCTCTACAGAAAGAAAGAAATAAAAAAAGAAAACTTAGAAAATCAGAAATAAAGGTCAATGGAAAGATAAATATCTTATTACAAGTAATGGGCTCTTTTTCTTAATTTCTTAAAAATTATATTTAATGTTAGAAAACAAAACATGTAACATTGTTGGATATATAGTTCTTAATGTATACAAAAATAATATTTAAGCAAATTATATCATAAGAAGGGAAGTGAAAAATGGAAAGTAAATCATAGTAAGTTTCTATATTTCACTGAAAGTGGTAAAATATTGATACTTGGAAATTTAAGTATGAACATTGTAGTCTCTAGAGTAGACACAACATGCAAACAAAAATACTCAAAAATTATTAATCAATAATGGGATATTAACCCTAAGCATGACCCTAAACCTGTCATGGTTTATGTCTGTGGCCCCCAGGCCTCATGAGTTTGAATTGTGCATTTGTTATTCGTTCATTGTCTAGTGCTTGGATTGATGGTGTCAGTGTGCCACCCACAAAGGGGTGGAGCCAGGATGTGATGATGTGGAGCCAGGAAGAAGGTGTGTCTTTGCTGGTTCCTATTTGCTGTTTGCAGCTGCCATGAAATGCGGCCCAGCCATGCCTGCCTGCCTTGGAGCCAACTGAGTGTGGACTGAAACCTCCAAAAACTGTAAGAAATAAACCTTTCCTTTCCCAACCTGGGCTTCAGGTATTTTGTCTCAACAATGAGTAAAAAGTAACTAAGACACTAACTCTAACCTTCATGTAAATTATAGGAAGATGTCAAAAAAGGAGAAACAAAATAATGAAAAACATACAGAACACACAGAAAATAAAGAATAAAATGGTTAATCTAAATCCTAATATAGTCATGGTCTAAACATGCTAAATAAAAAGGTAGAAAATATCAAATGGATTTAGAACAAAAATTTGAGCTAACTACATGCAGTACATGAGAAACAAATGTCAAATGTAATTATCGATGTATACGAAGTGGGTAGAAACATATAACTTACAAATCCTAATAGAAATAAATTAGGATTATCTGTATTGATGTCAGACCAAGTATACTTTAGAGCAGTGACTCTTATCAAGAATAAAGAGGGACATTACATAATGATAAAAGCACTACTTTAACAAGAAAATGTAACAATCCTAAATGTGGACACACCAAACAACACAGTCTCCCAATATATGAAACAAAAATTAGCAAACTTGATAAACAAAATAGGTAAATTCATAATTATAATTGAGAATTTCATACCTATTTCTTAGTAATAAATGAAATACATACTCAAAAATATCATTAAGGCTCTAGAAGAACTGAATAATCATCAGCCAATGGGATCTAATTAACATTTATAAACACTTCATTCGACATCAGCAGCATACACATTTTTTTTCAAGCACACATTGAACATTCATTTAAGTAGGCCAGATCTTGGTCCAAAAATCAAAATTTTACACATTTAAAAGAATCTAAACCATATAAAATATGCTCTCTGAACATGGAATTGAACTGGAAATTAGTAATCAAAGACTTTTTAAAAATCTCCAAATACCTTGAATGAAATGATTTCACATTTCTATGTAATCCATGACTTATAAGTCATGAGAAATCAAGAGAAAGTCTTGAATGAAATTTTAACAAATACTGAACTAAATAAGCAGACAAAAAGTCACACCTGGAAGTAGTCTGCAAGACGCAGCTAAAGTAGTCCACAGACGATGTTAAGGTCCTAAATTCTTAGACCTTATTAGAAAGTAATAAAGTTTTTAGATCTACACCTTCACTGTAAGAAGCTAGTGAAAGAAGAGTAAAATACACCCTAAGTAGGTAGAAGGAAGGAAGAAAAAAGAGCAGAAATAAATAATTTTTTAAAAAATAGAAAACATACACCTAAAAGCTGTTTGTTGAAGGGATAAACAAAACAGATAATCTCCTTACAATACTGACAAAAAGAGAAAAAGATATAGAAACTACTAACACCAGGAATAAAAAGTATTCTGCCCAGGTCAAGAATGTTTAAAAGATGATTCAGAAATGCTATGAACTCTACACACTTAAATTACATAACTCAGATGAAATGGATCAATTCTTCAAAATTCACAAGTACCAAAACTCATCTGAGAGCCAATAATCTGAATAGTCCCACAGCTATCAAAGAAATGAGATTCATACTTCAAAATCTTCCCCAAAAAAGGAAGAAAAAAGGGAAAGCAAGAAAGGAGAAAGAAATCAACAGGTCCAGAATGTTTGGTGAATTCTTCCAAACATATAAAGCATTTCAAAATGATACACAATTTTCTTCCAGAAAGCCAAACAAAAAAGAATGTTTCCTAATCCATTTTGTAAGATCAGTATTATCCTGTCATAAAAACTAGACAAAATTATAATTAAAAAGAAAACTTGAGACCAATGACCCTCATGAATAGAGACACAAAAGTCCTCAACAAAATATTAATAAATACACATAATAAGTAATATGTTAGAAAATAGTGACACATCACAACTAAATAGGGTTTACTGCAGGATAGAGTTATTTCCAATAGTGAAGAGTAATATATTCAGTAAATATATTCTGTCTTGTTAACAGGTTCAAAAACGAAATATGACAAGATCAATCTCACAGGAAAGATGTTTAAAAAATTCAATATCTATTAATGATTTTTAAAAACTCAGAAAACAAGGGAACGTGCATAATACAAAAAAGAACACAAACAGTTCTGTAGCTATCTGAAGGCTTACTGTGAGAGACAGAATACCCACCTTCTAAAATTAGGAGTAAGGTAAGGATGTGCCTTCATACAACTCCTGCTCATTGCAGTCCTGGAAGTCAATGAAATAATGTGAGAAAAGGGAATCAGTAGCATGCAGAGGAGAAATAAAGCAGGAAATCTATCCCTCTTTCCTGGTGACACGATTGTTACTACAGAAAACCTAAAGGAAACTTTCCCCAAACCCCTCAGATCTAATAAGTGAATTTACCAACATGGCAGGATACAAGGCCACCAGAAAAATAAATCAGATATGGATGGTGATGCAATTAGTTTTTAGAACTCTTTTCTTCTAGCAATATTGAGACTTTTATGCCTGTAAAAATACCAAGTCACATTAAAACAAATATCTATGTTCTTAACAGTGGTCATTTGGAAACTGAAATCAAAAATACAACTTGCAATAGCTACAAAATGTGAAGTACTTGTTTACAAGCCTAACAAAGCATGTCCAATAGCTATATGCTGAAAAGTATGAAATGTGGATGAAAGAAATCAAATAAGACCTAAGTAAACTAAGAGATGCACTGTGTTCACAGATTAAAAGCAGCTCTTCTGCTTCGACCTTCTTTCCTTCCCTCAGTACAGACCCTGTAAAGCAGTTCCCCTTCTGCATGAAAGTCCTTGAAGGTCCAGCTGACACTGGCTTCTGGGGGCCCTTATTCTCATGGCAAACACAGTACTCCATTCAAAGTCTTGCCACACCTCTCGCTGGTACTTTTGAAGAAGTTTCATAATTGGTATGCAGACTGCACCAACTCCTGAACCGTGTAGATATTTAGACATCAGTAGCTCACCAATTTGGATCCATTTGCCATGCTTTGAACACTGTCTTCAAAATTTGGAACTCCTCCTTAGGAGTGAATCGAGTGCTGGAAAGTCAAGAACCATCACACAGTTGTGAGTGTCGTGGGGTAGAAGTCTTTTGTTTTCCTTTTCAAACATACTGGAGACCATTAGACGTGATGCTGAAACCGTGAGCCCCTGAAGGCTGGAAAAAAGTGATATTGATTACTACCTAGACAAAGAAGGCAAGCATGAACCAGGCTCTCACTTTTAGAACCATAGGAATAACTTGGGCATGGTTAATCCCATCATTGTGGCGTCCTGGCCAAAACTCAGTCAACATCTGGCTGCAGGGATGAGAACTGAGTTCTCTGTAGAAGGGCTGCCCAAGATATCTCTGCAGCTGGATCCCTACATCTGTGTCTCCCAGCCCACAGACACATAGCACACTAGACATAAATGCTGAGGTAATGAGATGATGCGGCCAGCAGTTTGCATCCTAGTGGACCCCTCAGAAATGCTGCCATGGGCGCCTCGCGTGGGGAGAAGCTCCACTTCCTCCTACATCACAGCCGAGCTAAGGAGCTTCATTAGCAGATGACACAGAGCCTGGAGGCGTGCAGGATGACAGCCGAGCAACAAAGCCCGGGAGGATTTCGAAACAGCTGTGGCTTCATGAGCCTCACAAGACACCCAGCCTGTGCCAAAATCCATCCTCGGGGCTGATGCGTAGACCTGTGCCAGCCTTCTGATGCCTGTGCCAGCTGTGAGAATGGTTGGCTGAGCAAGTGTAGATGAGTATCTCTCCAAGAAGAGCTGTGCTGCTGCAGTCAGAAGAAAATTAATTAGTAACAGAAAAGATGTGCAGGTAATTAGAGAATCCGCCTTCTCTCTTTGTTTGTCACAGCTCCATGTAATGAGACAGCCCTCAGCATGGCTTGGCCACATGACTCATTCCAGTGCCCTGCAACCCCTGACACATCCAGGTGGGCCCCAAGGCTGGTTCTCAGAGGGCTTCTACAGATAGTCTCCCCCATGCCACTGTGTCTCCAGCAGGAATGAACGATGGCCCTCCACATTTGTGGGGTCCACAATCACAGGTTCAACCAACTTCAGTTGGGAATGGAAAGAAATGTGCACCTGTACTGAATATCTACGGACTCTTTTCTTGTCATTATTCCCTAAACAATAAAGCATATCCATGATTTGCATGACATTTATATTTTTTAAGTTCTATAAGTAATCTACTGATGATTTCAGTACATGAGAGGGTATCTGTAGGTTTTACACAAACTCTACTCCATTTTGTATAAGGCTCTGCAGATATGGATACTCATGGGGTTGAGAAGAAGTTCTGGAACCAAAGCCTGCAGATATCAGAGCAAATGTACATGTCTAGCTCCTCACCCCTGTGAATTCTTGATGTGTACTGTGCTGTCACAACCTATTTTATGTTATCCACATATGTTTTGGCTTGGCTGAAAATCTCCAAATCTCCTGAGAGAGGTGTTTTTCAAAGCACTAAGTCATCCCTAGGAGAAGTAGATGTGGCTTCTCCATTCTGCCAAGAAAAGCTGGTGGCATTTTGCCAAGAAAAGCTGAGATGCTTAGAGAACTCTCTCCCATTAAATTTTGTAACATTTTGCTACTCTTTTAAGAGGCACCCCCCCATTAACCCTCAGTGTATTAAATCCCTAAGGAAGCAGGAATATGAGGGAAGGAGAGAGCAGGGAGGAAAACCACTAGGTAGGTAACCAGGACATCAGAAAAAGTCACCAGCTTTTACAGTGTCATCATGCTGCTAGCTGGAGCCTTGTGAGAGCATGCAAACTGTGATTATGCCTACACCCGCACTAGTAACACTTAGTAAATGATCTGAGTTTCACAGAGCTATGTTATAAAGTTTATTGTCCTACTCAGATGAAATGTTCTTTGTTCACAGTCCAAAAACACAAAGTGCCCAGCATAGCACTGAGTCCCTCATGGTGTAACAGATGCTTTTAAAATTTCATTCCTGCGCATCCTATGAATATTCATATGCACTAGATGAGAATTGTTTGGCCCCAGTAATGTCTCTTTGTCAACAAACAGAAAGAAAGGGTGTGCAGGTCTGCCAGAACTTTATGCATTCTCCATTAAGCCCTGTTAACCACAGCCTAGTTCACCTACCCAGGTTAGAGGGAAACAGCTTTGTTGCTTAGAAAGCAACCAAGGTGTGTCTGTCTACTGCAATCAGAGGACAGGGAATAATGACTGAGTAGGCGCTGAGGTCTCTACATAAAAGTGATGGCCTGATTTCTTATGCCACCTTGTGGAATAAACATTTCACAGTAACAGGATACCTCTACCTTGGCCAACTAGCAGCATAGCAAGTTGAGAGGACTAGAGATCTGCACACAGCAAAAATTCTCCATACATCTGCTCATATATTTGGAATTTTTTCCCAGATCCCCTCAAATTAGCTTTTGATCGCTCTAAACCCCAAAGCTCTTTCTATGTCTGGGCCACAAAATTCAAATCCTCTACCTTTCTCTCAATTCTGTGTTCTTTGACTGGTTCAGAGAATCAATTGCTCAACCCCAATTTGAACCATAGTCCTTGATAGGACCCCCACTTAAGAGCTGTTCCATCTGGTAATAATTTATTTGGAAGGTAGAACAAATTTAACTAAAATCATGCTTGTTAATTGATTTATCAATCATTATTTTTGTTGAGCAGTTTCTATGCATTATAACCAAACTTTCGGGACAACTTTAAGATGTACCAATATGAAAAAGTCTCCAAATTAAAGACATGCTCTTAGGTTTCAATTGTACAAACTGCCAAATAACTCCTCCTCAAACTTCAGATAAATACAAAGATTATTTTTGCATGGTGACCAAATATTATATTTTGAGCTATTGAATATTATGTACAGTGTAGCACATTATTATGAATTTTATAGATAGGTAATATGTTATATAGTACTGTGTCATGTGTTACTGACTATATCATATATTACAGAATTGGGTGAAATTTACCTTAAAGGCAGAAGCAGTATCTATCTTAGGCTGGTAGGACATGCGGCTTATACTGCAGCAACTCAACCCTGCTGTTGCTGCAAGAACAGCTATGAACAAATGAGCATGACTGTGCTGAAGTAAAACTTTATTCATAAAACAGGTAGCAGAGCATAGGTCATCATATGCAAACTACTTATTACACATTACATTTCATGGTTGATTATAGTATATTTTATAAGACACGACTACTTGCCAAGTACCAGAAATGCTTCATGTATGTGGACTGAGTTTCAGGAATAAGTCTTATATTCACAGGATATGCAGCAGGGACTTTCAAGACACATTTGACAAGGTGAGTAGCACTGGATTGAAATGTGTTTTACAGTGTGTACTGAAATACTGGTTAATCCTTTTTCATTCTCATGTAAAAACTAGCAGACATTTTCCCTAAGCCTTAAGTGAGCTACATTCTTCTCCTGGGTCAGGCCTCTGTCTCAGCCCCAAATTCCAAACACACTTTAAGACGAATATGTGCCTCCTTTCATCCAGCTCCTCAGAAACTCAGAAAGAAAATGATTGTTAGTTCCCTTGTGTAGTAATGTCTAGTGGAAATGTCTGTATCTTTACTGTCATATTTTTGATGGATTGACTTGGAAGAGTCTTCCTTGATTTGCAGTTGCATTTTTGCATGACAGAGACCCCAAAACCCTCACCAAAATGAAGTTACTCTTGGTTCAATATTGAATCTTACATCTTCAAATGAAGAAAATATTTTATGCACACATATAAGAGATGTGAAATAGGGAAAGGGGTTTAGCTCAGTGGCATATGCACCTGCCTGGCAAGCACACGGTTCAATGCCAAGAGAGATGTGAAATACGTACGTTCATTATTATGGGTCAGAAAAGGGTAAATGGGGAAAATTTGCAAAAGTAAAAGAAAAAAGCAGAAAGGAATCTAAGAATCCTTTTTAAACTGAACTCAGCTTCCTGAGTGACTGGCAGCTTTGAAGAAATATGAGCACTAACAGTGATAGGACTGGAGTCCAAGAATACCTCGAAGTGCAGGATGAAGAGCAGATGTCATGAAGGAAAGCATAATGGAAATAAATTTGACATCCTCTACTCTGACCCAAGAAGCTGCACGTATGGAACTAAATACCTAATGGCCAGGAGATGAGTCTTAGTTGACAGTGAATTCAATATCAGTAGCTTCTCAGTAAGCTAACCAGGTGACCAAGTATATTAGAAAAGTCACTACGTCTGCAATAAAGTTGGCCAAAATACCTCTCTGTATGTGTTCTCCTGCTTTCTTTCCTTGGGGTAGCCCATCTATAGAGTTCAAGGACCCAGGTGAGTCTCATCCAAGGACATGATTCTGGAGCACCAATGCATGTATCAAGCAGAAGGCTGAGAGAATCCCAAGAGTAAGAATTTTGTAAGTTATAGGCCCAGGGACCACCAAACAAGTAATCAGAATTTATAGCTCAAATACATACAATTGAAGGTAGAGCAAAACCAAGGGGCAAGTGAGGTTGCAATGGGGTGGTAACCCATGAGAGGTTACTCTCAGACTTTGTTTTTTAGTCTGTCAGGGCCCAAGTGAGAGGTGGTTCCAGGACAAATACAGGCTCTGCTTTGGAGAGCCAGACCACAAGAGACCATGGCCCTGGAGGGCTAGGGTCGGGGTTAGGTGTCTTCAGGAAAGTGACAGAATGTGAAGAGGGCTGTGGGAACGGCTGAGCTGGAGACTGACCACACGTGTAAGGCTGGAGCAAGGCCAGCCCAGTGAGCATGGAGTGCCAGAGGTGAGCCAGGTGTTAGCAGAGGGTTTCACCTACATCAACCTGCTGAGTGTATGTGTAAGTGTGCTGCTGTCGTAGGACAGTTCCTTTTCTCCCACAGGGAAATAGGGCTCCACCTGACCTCAGCTTCTGCATTTTGATGCTTGTGCTTGTTTCTTCATCCTCCACCATCCTCCCCCCAGGAATTTCAAGACCTCCACTGGGTGTGGCAGAGGACCACATGGGGCTGCAGAAGAGGAAAAGAAAAGAGGCAAGGAGGCCAATGGGATGGACCCAAAATGTGTGAAGAACTGTCCTCTGGAAAAGAGACTATCCAATTTTATGAGCTGCCCAGAGAAGTTACACAAATGTGTTTCATATACAGAATTCATAGTCAGTGAGTGAGAAATGAATGAAAAAAATTTCACACAAGGAGATTCCTGTACTAATGCACAGTGATCTGCAGGTGATCCCCAACAAGGCTTGAGGAGAGAGCAATCTCTAAACCCCTGATCTGAAATTTTGCACATGGCTGTGAGACCTTGACCAAACCACTTACACTACCCTGCCCACTGCACATCTGGGCCACTAGGAATAAATTATTTTTGTACAGGGGATTAAACTTGTGATCTTGCACTTTTGAGGCAGGTGCTTATGGAACTGAGCTAAATTCCCAGTCCTACCTTTAAAAGTACCTTATAAACTTTGAAATGTTACAATATCAGGTGCTGCTGTGGTTGTGGAACTATGTGTGGTTGAGCGATTAGCTGTATAATCCCTTTCAACTTCAGAATTCCAAGATTCACAAGACAGAACAAAGTTGAGTTATAGTCCCATGGGCTGGAATTAGAAATTTTTAGACATAATCTAAATAACCTGTTTCTTTTCCACTGCCACTGACAAATCCCATCCCTGTGAGCCCTCTGGTATGAGGAGTATTTACTGCACTGGGTTATCAACTCTCAGACTCATAGTAATGCAGACAAAGACCATTAAAGAACTCCCAGTTGCCCCATTGATGCCTCAGTGGTGATCCCCAAAAGGATCACTCACTCTCCTATGACATACTCACCCTCACATTCTTTATGCTTGTGTGAATGTCTCTGATGCTTCACACTCCATCCTAAAGGCACCAAGGTCTGGCCTGCTCAGGAAAGCTCTGGCCAAGGTGTAAAATTGACTGATGCCTTGATTTCCTTTTCTCTAAAAGGAGGCAAGTATCTCTGCCCCACAGTCTGTGGGTTATAAAGGGTTTGTATGATTCAACATAAGCAAATATGTTTCAAAGTTTGATTTAGACATCCATTTATATAAACTGTGTCCAAGGCCCTGTCTAGAAGCACGCCCCCAAAATTTCTTTCTAATTCTCAGTTCTCCTATTAAAATATTGTTATTCCATGTAACACAAGAAGAAACTGAGGTTCCATCAATTAATATGTAAAGAGTAGTACCAGAATTTAAAGGCAGGACTGTTTTGTGCAGAACCTATTCTCTTCTCCAAGTCTTCTACAGCCTTTTTGATTATTAATATCACCTTTAGACAAAGCACAAAATGGTCTCAAAGGAAAAAGTCAAAGACCAGACTAAGCCTGCAATCCTCCTTGGTTATTCAGCTTTCTATTAATGTAACAAATATCTTAGATAAATCAGCTTAATAAGACAGAAGGTTTACCTTGGCTCACAGTTGCAAAGGTTTTAGTTTGCAGCCACCTGGCCCTTTTGTATGGGTCTGTGGTTACATGGCACATTAGGGCAGGAGCATGTGGCCAAGGTGCCTGTCCAGAGGTGCCTGGGAGGTGTGTGTGGGGGGCGGGGGTGTCTGGATTCCCATTTCCCCTTCAAGGTCACACTTTGCCTTACCTAACTTCTTCCACCTATGCCTCACCTCCTAAAAGGCTCCTCTACTTCCCAGGAACACCCCAAGCTAGTGACCAAGCCTTTAGCATATCAACGTTTGCTGGAACACTTATTCAAACCACAGCACCTTGAAGGCAAATTTCTTCTACCTTCAAGAAACTGGGGTGGGGTAGTGTGAACATAGCACACAAATTCTATGAAAGACACACACACACACACACACACACACATACACACACACACATATACACACACACACACACAAACAGACACACACACTTGAAGCCAGGCTGGGTGTCAGAATGGTAAAACATCATTCTGACAGTTGTAAAATGCTGGAAGGATTTAATTACAGTGATGTGCATCTGCTGGAAGCATTCCCAGAGATTCACGCATTCCATCAGCATTCTGCCACCAAATTAATCAACAGATTGTTATCAAGACACAAATCTGCTTGCAAAGATATTTTTGTGAAGTTTAATCCCACAAAGAAAAAGATTGCTGCTTGTTAATGTAAAAGAAAGACATAAAATCCTAAGAGAAATTGTATGCCTGGCAGTTACCAGAACCATTGGAAAAGATTAAGAATCTGGACACAGGGGTTCTAGAATTTAAACACTTCAGATTCTTTTCATAATTTCCCATGGACAGTTTTAAAGGCTGATGCAGCGCAGGCTCCTTGAGGTCTGTGTCAGGTCACCATGTTGCTTTAGAAGTTAAATATCCTGGGTGCCAGTATTCTGCATGGCATTGGAGTCCAGGGGATTGCTGTTGACTCTGTGATCATGCTCAGGCCATTTCCTTCTCTCTCTGCCCACATCAAAGAAGGGACAGCTAAGAATGTACATCCTCCTATTGACCCTGCCTGACCACAAACACCCTCCACAAATACCACAGATATGGCCATGTTCTGCACCCGGCCTCCTGGCTACAGGAAGATGGTCTGCTTGGAAATACCAGTCAAATTCCTATCATGTGGTGCTGTAAGAATCACAACACAAGAAGACAAACCTAATCTGTGCTTATGTGCAGATCTATTCCCTGGCCTCATTCACATTTTCTTCCCTTTATTTCCAGTATTACCTATTTTGTTTCTTCAACTGTTTTTCATATTTTACATTGTTATTAATCGGAGACATTAAATTCACAATTGAGGCTCATTTTCATGATAAACCTTGAAATATTGCTTGGCAGTTTAAGCAAAATGTCTATATCACTTTAATAATTAAAAGTGCCTTAAAGAAAAGAAAAAATCCTTCTTAAATTTCCCAATTCATAGATCTCACTAAAGAATGTTTTGTTATCCTTGTTTGTGTACATTTTTGTAAATATTCTGTGACTGTACACACACACACACACACACACACACACACACAAACAAACACACACAGCCGTTCCTCAGTAACCAACATGGGATTGGCTCCAGCACTCCTGAGGATACCAAAATCCATGAATGTTCTAGAGCCTGATATATAAGATGATGATTTATCTGCACATAACCTGCACACATGCTTTCCTGTACTTTAAATGATCTGTAGATTACTTACAACATTTAGTATAACATCAGTGTTATATAAGTGGTTGTTTAATGTATTGTTTAGGGAATAATAATAAGGCAGAAGTCTGTACATGTTCAGCAAAGATGTAATCTTTGTTTAATATTTTAGATTAAAACTTGCTCTAATTCATGAATGAGGAACTCATGGATGTGAAGGAAATATATACGTATATTCTTCCATATGCCAATATATGTGGTAGAATTTAAGAGCTGCACCTTCATTCTCTCAAATTCAAGTTTCACTTAAATTGATACCCTTTTATGTTTTTATTTATAGTGTATATAATTTGCTTCACTAACCTTTTTTTAAAAATTTTATTTAAAAGGAAAAAGAGAAAAAACAAAACAACACAAAGCGGTGTAAGGGTACAAGTAATACAGAACTACAAAAAAAAGTAAGAAATCACCAGTTAATAGATTACATATTATCATCTTAGAGATAGTTGCTCAAGTCACAGCATCAAAGAATACAAAGTGGACATTCAAACAGTGAGACTGCTAACAGTTGTGTTCAATGATCCAACCAAAAACATTAATATGGTCAGCTATTTAACACCCCTAAACACACTTGCTGTTGTATCATTTAGAGCACTTTTTTCCCTCTTTTTTTTACAACAAAATTTACACATTTTGGGTTTTATTACTCCTTAGTTCTTATTACTTTTGGGGGGGGGAGAATAAAGTCAAATATGGCAAAACAAAGCTGTCAGTCAAAACCAAGGATAGACATAGCACATGATGTAAAAACAGAGTAAAAGGTTATCAACAATGGTTATCAACGCTGTCTCTTGTTTCCTTAAAAAGAATTGTCTATCTCATTAGATATTATAAAGTTGAACAAAACAGTAGAGAACAAGACCAATAAAACTTAAGCATTGTAAACATTACAGGACTTCCAAAGGAGACAATAGTCAAACCGAATGGGCATCTTAGTGAATCTTATTGCCTTCAAAGTAGTTGTATATACCCTCAAACTTGATACTATCATACAGAATGGAACAGAGTCTAATCAGTCAAAACAAGATAGTGGGAGTATTACAGGACTTCAAAACAAGTTAATAGGAAATCAAAAAAAGTTACTATTTTATATCCTGCTAATTTTTAAAATTTTTCCCCTTAATTAAAAAAACCAT
The DNA here is from genome assembly GCF_034190915.1 of Cavia porcellus. Classification (NCBI taxonomy): domain Eukaryota; kingdom Metazoa; phylum Chordata; class Mammalia; order Rodentia; family Caviidae; genus Cavia; species Cavia porcellus. The sequence continues at coordinate 15,219,835 of NW_026947500.1, read as the reverse complement.
AAAAAATAATTAAATAATTTTTTTAATGAATAAGGGAGAGATTGAGATAAAAGAGGACATAACAATATAACAATACAGGTCAAAGCATGACTGTTTCAGCAACCTAGTGCTTCACCACCAAATAACCCGACTTAATAGTAGTTACCATAGTGTCTTTTTCCTTGAAATATTTGAATAAAACTTCATATACTATAGCTTCAAATATTTCCATATCAAGAAGCCCAGAATAAAGCCTTTCCAATTAATAAGTGAAAACTTTATAAGGCTTCAAGCCCACATAATGGGGAATCATGATTACCATATATTTTTATATATTTGAATCATTACTTACATTAGGGAAACTATTCGGTATTCACACATGCGAGATTGATTTATTCCACTCATGAGTATGGTCTCAAGCTGCGCCCATTTATTGATAAATATCTCAATGTGATCCTTCTTTATAGCTGAGTAATACTCCATTGTATAGAAATACCACACCTTTTTTATCCATTCCTCAGTTGATGGACACTTGGGGTGTTTCCAAGCTCTGGTGATTACAAATTGTGCTGCTATTAACATAGGGGCACATATATCACTGTGGTATGATGCTTTCAGTTCTTCTGGGAATATGCCTAGAAGTGGAATAGCTAGAATAAATGGGATTTCCAATCCCAGCTTTTTGAGAAATCTCCAGACTGACCTCCACAAAGGTTGTACCAGTCTACACTCCCACCAACTGTGTAGGAGAGTTCCTTTTTCCCCACAGCCTCTCCAGCATTTGTTGTTGTTGGTTTTCTTGACCCTGGCCATTCTTTCAGGAGTGAGATGGTATCTCAGTGTGGTTTTAATTTGCATTTCTCTAATGACCAATGATGATGAACATTTTTCATGTATTTATTTTCCATTTGTATTTCTTTATCTGAGAAGTGCGTATTCATATCAGATGCCCATTTTTGGATTGGATCTTTGAATTTTGGGGGTCTGAGTTTTTTTAATTCTTTATATGTTTTAGACAAGAGTCCCTTGTCTGAGAGAGAGTTCACTAAGATCTTTTCCCAGTTTGTGGGTTTTCTTTTCACTATGCTGGAGATTTCTTTTGACATGCAGAAACTTTTAATAAGAAGTGGTCCCAGTTACTGATTCTGGGAAGTATTTCCCGTGCAGTTTGAGTCCTGTTCATGAATTCTCTACCTACCCCTATGTCTTCAAGGTTTCTACCCAATTTGTCTTCCAATAGATTTAGTGTTTCTGTTTTAATATTTAGATCTCTGACTCATTTAGATTTTAATTTAGTACATGGTGATAAATATGGGTCTAGCTTTAGTTTTCGGCAAATGGAGAGCCAGTTTTTCCAGCACCATTTATTAAAGAGACTGTCATTCTTCCAGTGAACCTGCTTGGCTCCTTTATCAAAGAACAGGTGGTTGAGTGTGTTTGCAGTTGTGGTTGTATCTTCTAATCTATTCCATTGATCTTCGGCTCTGTTTTGATTCCAATACCATGTTGCTTTTACTATTGTTGCTTTGTAGTATAACTTCAAGTCAGGGATTGTGATGCCTCCTGCCTTGCCTTTGCTGCTTAGAATTGCCTTTGCTATTCTAGGTCTCTTCTGGTTCCAGATGAATTTTAGGAGTGATTTCTCTAGATTTATAAGATATGTTGATGGTATTTTCCTTGGGATTGCATTGAATCGGTATAACAGTTTTGGGAGAATGGCCATTTTCACAAAGTTTGTTCTTCCAATCCATTAGCAAGGAATGTCTTTCCATTTTCTGAGATCATCTTCAATTTTTTTCAGTGTATTATAATTTTCCTGTATAGGTCTTTCAGTTCTTTCATAAGAGTAATTCCTAAATATTTCATTTTTTTGCTTGCTAATGTGAAGAGTGTGGTTTCTCTTATTTCCCTCTCTGTGATTTTGTTGTTCGTGTATAGGAATGCTATTGATTTCTGAGTATTGATTTTGTATCCAGCTACATTACTGAATTTATTTATCGTATCTAAGAGTCTTTCAATGGAGTTTAGGGGGTCTTCTATGTAGAGTATCATGTCGTCTGCAAACAATGATAATTTAACTTCTTCTTTTCCTATCTTTACCCCTTTTATTTCTCTTTCTTGCCTAATTGCTCTGGCTAGTACTTCCAGTACTATATTAAATAGGAGTGGTGATAAAGGACATCCTTGTCTTGTGCCCGATTTTAAAGTAAAGGCTTTCAATTTTTGGCCATTTAGTATGATGCTGACTATTGGTTTGTCATAAATGGCCTTTATTATATTGAGGTAAAGACCATCTATTCCAATTTTCTGTAAAGTTCTTATCATGAATAAATGTTGGATCTTATCGAAGGCTTTTTGGGCATCTATAGAAATGATCATGTGATTCTTACTTTTGGCTTTATTGATATAGTGGATTACATTTATTGATTTACGTATGTTGAACCATTCTTGCATTCTTGGGATGAATCCCACTTGGTCACGGTGTATAATCTTCTTGATGATTTGCTGTATCTTATTTGCCAATATTTTATTGAGGATTTTTGCATCTGTGTTCATTAGGGAGATCGGTCTATAGTTCTCTTTTATAGTTGGGTCTTTCTCAGGTTTTGGTACTAGAGTAATATTTGCTTCCAGGAATGACTTAGGAAGGATTGCTTCCCTTTCAATTTCATTGAATAGTTTGAGGAGTGTCGGCATTAGGTCTTCTTTGTATTTCTTGTAGAATTCTGCAGTGAATCCATCTGGGCCTGGGCTCTTCTTTGTAGGTAAGGACTTAATTACATTTTCAATTTCATTAACAGAGATTGGGTTATTCAACAGTTTTACATCCTCTTGATCTAGCTTTGGTACTTCATATGCTTCTAAGAATCTGTCTATTTCTTCTGTGTTATCAAACCTTTGAGAGTAGAGATTTTCAAAATAGGTGTTGATGATCTTCTGTCTTTCTATTGGGTCTGTAGTGATTTCACCTTTTTCATTTCTTATTGCATGAATTTGAGCTTTTTCTTCCCTTTTTTAAAATAAGGTTGGCTAGGGGCTTATCAATTTTATTTATTCTTTCAAAGAACCAACTCTTTGATTCATTGATTCTTTGGCTTGTTTTCTTAGTCTCTATTGCATTGATTTCTGCTCTAATATTTATAATTTCCTCTCTTCTTTTGGGCTTGACTTGCTCTTCTTTTTAGCTGTTTGAGGTGTAGCATCAAGTTATTTATTTGTATTCATTGTTTTCCTGATGTGGGAACTCAGTGCAATAAATTTTCCTCTCAGGACGGCTTTCATTGCATCCCACAAATTCCGGTAAGTTGTATCTGCATTTTCATTTTCTTTTAGGTATTGTTTAATTTCTTCTTTAATTTCTTCTGTGACCCACTGATTACTCAAGAGTGTATTATTCAGTTTCCATGTGTTTGTGGGATTTTTGCAGTATCTTTTATCATTAATTTCTAATTTCAGAGCACTATGATCCGATAACATGCAAGGGATGATTTCAACTCTTTTGCATTTGTTTAAATATGTTCTGTAAGCTAATATATGGTCTATTTTAGAGAATGATCCATGTACTGCTGAGAAGAATGTGTATTCTGATGTTGTTGGGTGGAACGTTCTGTATATGTCTATCAAATCCATTTGTTCGCAGGTGTGATTCAGTTCGGTTATTTCTTTGCTCATTTTCTGTCTGGTTGATCTGTCCCTTGGTGTCAATGGCCTATTAAGGTCTCCTGTTACAATTTTGTTATTGATAATTTGAGTTTTCATTTCTGTTAATAGTTGTTTTATATAAGGGGGTGCTCTGGAGTTTGGTGCGTATATATTTAAGATAGTTATCTCTTCCTCTTGGAGTTTTCCCCTAATGAGTATGTAGTGACCTTCTTTGTCCTTTATGGTCATTGTTGGTTTAAAGTTCATGTTGTCTGCAAACAGAATGGCTACTCCTGCTTTTTTTTTTTATTCCTGCTGCATGAAGTATTGTTTTCCATCCTTTGACTTTCAGACTGTGAGTATCCTTTTGGGTTAGATGGGTTTCCTGTAAACAGCATATGGTTGGATTTTGTTTCTTGATCCATTCTGCTAGTCTGTTTCTTTTGATTGGTGCATTGAGACCATTTACATTAATGGTTATTAATGTTAAATGCTGGTTTATTGTTGACATGTTATCTCTCTGCTGTTGCATCTTTATCTTTCTGTTCTGTTTAATTATCTGCTTTGCTTAGTGGTTTTTTCCTTTGTGTATCTAAACTGTCTTTCAATATTTTTTGCAGGGTTGGTTTGGTGTTCATGAAGTTCTTCAGCTGTTCTTTGTCATGGAAGTATCATATTTCACCGTCAATTTTGAATGATAGTTTTGCAGGATACATCAGTCTAGGTTGGAAATCATTTTGCTTTAGGATCTGGAATACTTCACTCTATGCTCTTCTTGACTTTATTGTTTGTGCTGAGAATACTGCTGTGATTCTGATAGGTTTTCCTTTATAAGTGATCTGTCTTTTCTCTCTGACAGCTTTTAATAACCTATTCTTGTGTTGGATTTCTGGGATGGTGATTATTATATGTCTGGGTGTAGTTTTATTTTGGTTATGACTGTATGGAGTTCTATATGCTTCACTGATCCTCATGTCGGTTTGTGATCTCATGCTTGGGAAATTTTCAGCTATTACTTCTCTAAATATCCTCTTGACATCCTTTATGTTGTCTCCTTCTTTTTCATTAATCCGTATCATTCTTACCTTATTTTTCTTTGCATTGTCTTGCAGTTGTTGAATTGTTGTTTCCTGAATCCTAGTTATTTTTTAGAAGATCTTTCCTTTACTGTTCACTAGCTGCAATCCTGTCTTCAAGATCTGAAATTCTATCTTCACTTTCATTGAGGCGGTTTTTACAACTTTCAGTGAAGTTTTTATTTCCTCTATATCTCTGTGCATCTGCATTATGTATTGTTTGTTTCTTATATTGCTCATCTAGGGATTCTTTTTGTTTAGTTCCTCCAATTTTTTAACTGTGTTTTCTTTAGATATATTCAGAATCACTTTCATTTCTTTTATCATTTCTTCTTTTACCTGGGAGATTATTTTGAGTTTGAATTTCTTCTTTAAAGCTTCCTGGAGTTGCTTGTTAATTTCAGTAGCTATTGTGTCCAATATTTGAGGTGAATGGCATGTATTTTCTTCTATATACATTGCTCCTAGGGCTTCTTGAGATGGGCTGGAGGTTTGAGGTTTGTAATTTGGTCTTTCGTTTTGTCATTTTCCTATATTTCTGTGTTTCAAGTGTTATTTGAAAGCTTCCTCAGGGTCTGTTGGAAATCCCCTTCTATGTTCACAGCTCCTGAGACTCTGGCACCCCATTACCCCAAGCCACTGGGCCTGTAGAACCAATGGCCCTCTTCTGCCTGTTTAGAACTCTGTAGTTCCAGATAAGCTGGGCTTCAGGGACACTGTGCGCCCACCTGCTTGTTGGAAGCTCCACAGTTCTCCAAGCGCAGCCGGGATGGAGATGCAGATGTAGATGCCTCAAACCCACTTATCCACTTCACTGCACCCAGAAGCCTGGAGGGTCCTGAACAGTCTGGGCTTTGGGGGGAGTGCACTGAGCACTTACCACAGGCCGCGGGGCCTCTGGAACCTGCGATGCTCCCCTGCTTACTGAGATATCCACAGTCCTCCAGACACACGGGGAGGTGGATGCAGACACCGCAGATCCGCCAAGCCCCTCCTCTGCACACCAATGGTGAGGTACAGGAGCCACTATCCTTTTTTTGCTTGTTTCAATTTTCTAATAAATCAACATACCATATTTTATGTAGCAAATAACTGCTGAGTAAAAGATATTACTATTGTTCTAACTTCAGATAATTTGAAACAATACTGCAAAGGACTTCCTCTTCCCTGTGTGTTTTGCCTAAAAATTCTAGAGAACAGCTTTTAAAAATTTAAAAATCTATGGTCATCATGTCAAAATTTTAATCCCTGTTACTATGTTGTTGCTCAAATAGTGACACTCCTGTGGACTTTCTGTAAGTGTTTGTTTCCTTGCGGTCTCAGAATACCAGGTACAGTGGAAAATCATGACAATTTTGGTATGTGCTGTATACTATCTCAATATGTTATGCTCCAGATCTGGAATGTCCCACATAAAGCTCAAGTAGAGCTTTCAGAATAATTGGGTAATCCATTGAAGAGTTCAGAGCTGCACAGGTCATTAAGAGGTAGGGTGTGGGGCTGTGATCTTTTTCCTCTCTTCTCTCTCTTCTGTCTGGGCACCATGGAATAAGCAGCTGTCCTCCACCACACACTTCTACCATGTCATTTCTGCGTTGGATGGAGCTAGCTTGCTATGGACCATATCCTCTAAAACTGTGAGCCAAAATAAACCTTTTCTCCTAGTGTTGTGGGTCTCCCAACAAACAGGAAAATGACTAAAACACAGTGTCTTCATTTGCATTTCTTTGACTATTGGTAGTGCTGAGCTGCTCCTTACACTTTTTTGGAATTTTTAGGTTTTTTTGTGTTCATTTTCTTGATCTGTTTTTATTGTGCTTTTAAGAGTATTTTATGGACATCACTGTGTTCCAAATGAATCCTCCACATTTGTCATAGACCTTTGGTAATTTATGGGAGAGCTTAGAGTAAAAATGTATTATTTGTAAGTGCCAATACTGTTACCTTTTTCTTCAGGCTTCTGAATTTTATACAGGCTTGAAAAAACTCCTTTCACCTGGATATTAGAAAATTAATCTGTTTTCTGCCACTAATAATACTCACAGATATAGACAATATTATCTTAAAATATATGAGGAGGAGGACGGAGAACATGGCAGATAGATAACAACAGCTACAGAGGCTCTCTAAGATAGTCAGTTTAGATTCCAGGAATGGTACAGTATGGGGAGTCCTAAGCAGGGGGTGATATTCCCTGCCCACCCAGGAACGAACTAAGCTGAGAGAAACCAACTGGAAATGCAGTCCCAATGCTATAACTGGAACAGATAAAATCTCAGCGCCAAAGCTGGAACCTGTGCCTCTGGAAACCGCGATTTGAATTTCCTGCCGCCACTGCTGCATCTGAATCGGCACAGCAGGAATAGAGACGTGAAAGCTCTGAGACCCGGAATGGGTGAACCAAATTGAGAGCGGAACTGGCAGGGAGCCCTGCATTGACCTGCAGTGAGTGAGAGGAATGGGGACCCATAGATAAGGAGGCTCCAATAGAGGACATTCTGGGAGCAGGCACACTAGCCAGAACAGGAAGTGCAGTGACTTCAGTCACATATTCCCCTCTCAAGCAGGATTGATGGGGAGCATTTGACCTGGGTGATGCTGCAGACTAAGACCCAGTAGGCTAGCCCAAACCAGGTCCCAGCACCTGGCAATGCACCCTAGCAGTGAAGCCTTCAGTAGGTTGACCTGGAGTGGCAGGCCCAACATACACTGCCCCAGTCTGTGTCTTCCTAGTACACTGTAGTGGGTGGGAACACTTAGCCGGTGCAATTCAAACAAATTGTAACCCACAAAGAAAGAAAATGGGCCTCCTTTATACGCCTGTATGGAAGGAACAAAAAATATGAAAAGAGGAGGCAACAAGAAAGGGTCCTCGGTCCCCAATCCTGAGAACACTGATCCAGGAAAGATAAATGCAAAGGAGAATGAGGGCAGAAAACATACGATATTAGGCATGGCACCAATAGATATAAAGCGATATTCTTAGGGACCTCATAGATGAGTTCAAAAGTGGAGTATTTAACCAAGTAAAGCAAGATATAAGTAGAATAGTTAAAGAAATGCTAAGCACCTCCTAAGAAAAAACAGATGGTAGAATGGAAGAACAAAAAAAAGGGGGAGAATTGTTTGATGGAGAGGATAAAGAAGAATAGGGGAATTTGCAACCACCAATTCAACTCTACAGAGAATACTGCAGGACATTCTAAAAGAGAAAAATAACAAGATTCCAAAAACAGTAACAGAGAGGCCACAATGAATGGAGCAGAAAGTGAAATGAAGAAGACAAACTGACAACTAATGATAGAAAAAGAGCTCAACAGAAGTGAGGCAGAGAAGGTTGGATATAATTTCTAATATAGATGGCCTAACTTCAGAGGAAAAAATAGAGAATAGCAGGCAGAATGGATCAAGAGATAGGGTCCACCGAGAGGCTCTTTATAGGAAATATAAGTAGTCTGAAGAAGGTTATATGGACCAAAATCAAACATGAGAAAATGGAACTCGATGTGATAGGGAACCAGAAAGTAATAGGGGCAACTAGACCAGTATATCTGGATAGGTTGAACAGACGGGCGTTAATAAATGAAGAAATATAACTAGAAATCCATCCCAGGAGTGAGAAAGTTCAGAAACACTTAAGTAAATAGCAGGTTGCCCCCCCCCACAATACAAAACCATGAGTGTTGGGGAGACCCAAAAATACACAGTTCTTTCCGGAGGAGTAAAGGGGAGGATAGTTCTCAAAAAAAAAAAAAAAAAAAATCAGCAGGAGATATAGCTAATAGTGTATCAGGAATTAAAACCCCTATTACTCGCACCACTCTGCTTGGTTGGAACTCATTCTGTCCTAGTTTGTATACAAGCATTGGATCTGAGGGGCACAGATGCTGTCCATAGCATAGGGGACATCTTTAATTCCCTATTAACTCAATCAGGATCCATGTATGACTTATACTGTTATATCATGACAGACCTTAGTTAAATCTGGCTTGTTTGATTGCTGCTTATTATTGACAGATTTTATTCAAAACCTGTAAGGATGATGGCAACAAATTGAGGAATACAGACAACTATACTAAAAATGACAATGATTCACTACAATATCCATTATGATTTGATTACTACCTGTTTTTGTAGCTCTACACTATCTATAAAGTTGTATTTCTGTTAATTCTGTTATGTACTGATACGCTCAATTATACTTTATCTGATGATATAGCCAGTTCTGTTGATGATAACAAGAAACAGCACAGTGACTAGGATAGAACTCCTTATACAGCAGATTTATATGTCTTTTTAGTTTTATATGTCTATAGGAAAAAGTTTCATTCTGTCCTGCTTTGTTATGTTTTTCTCTCTAACATAGAAAGGATAGAAATACATGTTAAGACTCAAGCTTACATAAAACCTATAAACAGTTTATGAGCACTACATGATGAAATGAACAAAAACTTTGAAAGAAAGAAAGTGGCACTGCAGTACCCAGTGCTGATTCTGGAGTGTTATGATGTGAAATCCAACAATATTATTAATCTTTGTTCAGAAGGATTTTAATCTAATATGCTCAATTAGGTCTCAACATAAATGAAGATATGGATAAATGCATACATGTCTAAGTGTATAGGATTGCTAGCCTTAATACTTAGTTTTGTTGGGTAGTTGAACAGAACTGTTTGCAGTCTCCCTGGTTGAAATCCCATTTATATGTTCCACTTGTGTACTTTGAACAACTATTTATAGGGGGACAATATGTATACATCAGCTACTGATTTATTACTATTTCTTTTCTTTGAAAGTATGTACTATTTCTGCCCGTTTTCTATTTTGTTTTGTCTTTCTTTAAATAAAACATATAATAAATAAAATGAAATATATGAGGAAAACTTTTGGCCTATAAGTGTAATGATTTCATTGATCAGTTTTAAAATATTGAACTAGCCTTGCCTTACTTTGAAGATAAAGGGCTGTAGGTGCACACGCATGTGTGTGTGTGCTGGTGAATCTTTTCATTAGTAATTTGTTAGGATACTGCACAAGGATCTTCTCTTTTTTTTCCTACTGTTTGTCTAATTTTGGTATTAAGGAATTACTGGCTTCATAGAGTAAGATGAAAATGTTTCTTTATTTTCTATTTCCTGGAAGAGAACATAAAGCTTTGCAGCATTAAAGGGTACAAAACTAATTCTCTCTGGAAGATAATGTGTGAAATTGGTGATAATTTTTTTGAATGGTAAATTCTCCATGAAACAATCTGGAACTAGCCATGTCTTCTTGTAAGTTTTTAATCACTAATTCAGTTGTTTTAATTGTTAAATGGACATTCAAGTTACCTATTTCATATTATGGGAACTATGGCATGCAGTTTTTCAAGGAAAAACCATTCAACTAACTTGTCAAATGTATGTGTGTATATTCATTCATGGTGTTTCCTTCCCTCTCTCTGATGTCTGCAAAATCATGAAATACTCTGCTTATTTTCTGATGCCAATAATTTATGTTTTCTTTCTTTGGAAGGTATTTGTACATTTCAGAAATCTTTTCAAAGAAGCATTCTGTTTTACTTGGTTTTCTTGCTCACAGTTTCACTGATTTCTTACTTTTACCTTTATTATTACCTTTCTTCTGATTGCTACAGGTTTATTTTCCCTTTTTTCTAATTTCTTGTGGTGAAAACATAGATTATTCACTTGAGAATTTTACTCTTCTTGTATATATTTAGTACTATCAATTCCCTCTCAGTACTATAAAAGTTGTATTCCACAAATTTTGATGTTTCATTTTTATTTAGCTCAGTACATTTTTAAAAAATTTTAGTTTCCATCTTTGATTTACAGATTATTTGGATTTCAGGTGTTTCTCCAAATGGAGAAAAATATCACTGAAAGATAATTTTCCAGTCATCTTTCCATTGTTTCTTTCTAGTTTAAGTGTGGTCAAAGGATGTAATCTGCATTATTTTAATTATTTTAAATTTGTTAGGGTTTACTTCATGGCCCAAGGTATGGTTTTTGTGGTATATATTCTGTGGCTCTTCAAAAGAGTGTGTATTCTGCTGCTGATTGGTAGAATGCTCTACAGATTCCAATTAAATCCTAATGACTGATGCTGTTGAGTCATACTACACCTCAGCTATTTTTTAAGTAACAGCTTTATTAAACTAAAATCTGCATACCACACAATTTGCAGACTTAAAGTTTAAGACTCAGTAGATTTTAGCACATTAACAAAGTTGTGCAACTGTAACCACAATCAAATTTAGATCATTTTTCTTGTTCCCAAAACAAGACACTCTACCCACTAGTTACTACTTCCTAATCCCTCCCCCCAACTCTAGACAATCACTGAGCTATGTTATCTTCATAGATTTTCCTGTCCTGGGAACTTATTCTTTTATTCTAAATAGTACATGCTAATAGCAACAGTAAAGATCTTAGAGTATCCAAAGAAATAGAAACCCTGCAAAATGACTTTCCATGCCATATTAGAGTAAAACTAGAAATTGCCAGCAGAAACATACTTAGAATACAATAACATTTTTCCTATTAACTTCTACTTTTTCTTTTAAGTTTTTGGTATCAAAAATCAAACTCATGACCTCACTCTTGTCAGGCAGGTGCTGTGTCACAGAACTATATCTCTGACCCTAACTTTCTCATGTAAGGAAAACCATGTGATGTTTAGGCTTGTGTGTCTGATTTACTTCCCTTAATATTACAGTCCCAAGATGCCTACATTTTCCTACAAATGCCTCAAGTTTTTCTTTGTTTGTGGCAGAGTAGTCTACACTGTGCATGAATAATGCATTTTCTTTACCCATTTGTCAGTTATGAGCATATAGGCTGTTTCCAAGATTAAGCTACTTTGAACTGTGACTCTATAAACATGCGTATACATACATCACCATAGGGTGATATTTTTAACTCTTTGGGGAAGATAATTAAAAGGGATAGCTGGATCAAATGGAATTTCTTTATTTTTAGTCTTCTGAGGTATCTCCATACTGACTTCCATAACTGTTAATTCAGTTTATGCTTCCAATGAAGCATACCAACAATGAAGTAGCATTTCTGTCTCCCCACAGCCTTGCCAGCACTTGATACTGGCTAATTTCTTGATGTAGTCATTCTTTCTAGGGTGAGGTGGAATCTTAATGTTGTTTTAATTTGCATTTCTTGAATGGCCATTAATGCTCAACATGTTATCATGTACTCATTGGCCAACTGATTTTTCATCTATGAAGTATCTATTCATTTCAGATGCCAATACTCCAGATGTTAGTCTACTGTTGGAAGAGTAGCTGGAAAATTTTTCTCCATTCTATAGACTGTCTCATCACTTTGTTGGTAGTTTCTTTGCTGTGCAAAATCTTTTTAATTGATCCTGCTTATTGATTCTTGGTATTAGTTTTTGTGCAACTGATGTTTTACTCAGAAGGTCTTTGCTACACCTGTCTTTCAGAGTTTTCCCTGCTTTTTGCCCCAGTAGATTAAGTATTTTTGTTCTTATGTTGAGATCTTTGATACATTTGGTGTAATATATGATGACAAATGTGAACATCAGTTCAGTTTTCAGCACATGGATAGCCAGTTTCCCAGGACCATGTGTTAAAGAGGTTTTCTTTATGAGGGAACCTCATGGCTTCTGGGTGCACTGGAGCAGCTTGGCGGGTATGGGGCGCCAGCATTGGCCTCCCCATATCCGGCTGTTCTTGGCGGACTGTGGAGTTCTAAGCAAGCAGGCGGTGCCACTGGTTCCAGAGGCCCAGCGGCCTGGCGTAAGTGCCCTGTGCAGTTTCCCCTGAGTCCAGCTTGTTTGGGACCCTTGCGGCTTCTGGGTGCACTGGAGCAGCTCAATGGGTCCAGGGCACTGGCATCTGCCTTCCTGTTCCAAGCTGTGCTTGGTGGACTGTGGAGTTCTAAGCAAGCAGGTGGGTGCCACTGGTTCCAGAGGCCTGGCAGCCTGGAGTAAAAGTGCCCCATGCACTTTCCCCGTAGTCCAGCTTGTTTGAGACCCTTGCAGCTTCCAGGTGCACTGGAGCAGTGCAGCAGGTCCAGGGAGCCTGCATCAGCCTCCCCTCTCCCGGCTGTGCTTGGCGGACTGTAGAGTGCTAAGCAAGTAGGTGGGCGATGTCGGCTCCAGAGACTAGACTTGAGCTGGCCTGCTCCACCCCCAGTGACCCTCTAGCAATCCAGACAACTGAGTGCCAGAGTCCCAGGAGCTGAGGGGATAGAAGAGGATTTCCAACAGACACTGAGGAAGCCTTAGAATAACACTCGAAACACTTGAAACACAGAAATATAAGAAAATAACAAAACAAAAGATCACATTACAACCTCAAATTCCAGCCCAGCAAAGGAAACCTTAAGAGCAATGTACATAGAAGAAAATATAATGCCATACATCTCAACTATTGGACATAATAGCAACTGAAATAAACAAGCAACTCCGGGAAGCTTTAAAGAAATACAAACTAGAAATAATCTCCCAGGTAAAAGAAGAAATGATAAAAGAAATGAAAGAGATGCTGAATATATCTAAAGAAGACACAGTTAAAAAATTGGAGGAACTGAACAAAAATATAGAATCCCTAGATGAGCAATATAAGAAACAAACAGAATACATAAAGCAGATGCACAGAGATATACATGAAATCAAAAATTCCACCTAAACCTGTAAAAATCATCTCAATGAAAGAGAAGATAGAATTTCAGACCTTGGAGACAAGATTGCAGCTAGTGAACAGGAAATATCTTTTAAAAATAACAAGGAATTAGGAAATAACAATTCAAAAACTGGAAGATGATGCAAAGAAAAACAACATAAGATTGATAGAGATTAATGAAAAAGAAGGGGATGACATAAAGGACGTCAAGAGGATATTTAGAGAAGTAATAGGTGAAAATTTCCCAGCCATGAGATCAGAAACTGACATCAGGTTCAGTGAAGCCTATAGAACTCCAAATAGTCATAACCAAAATAAAACTACACCCAGACATATAATAATCACCATCCCAGAAATCCAACACAAGAATAGGTTATTAAAAGCTGTCAGAGAGAAAAGACAGATCACTTAGAAAGGAAAATATATCAGAATCACAGCAGTCTTCTCAGCACAAACAATAAAGTCAAGAAGAGCATGAAGTAAAGTATTCCAGATCCTAAAGGAAAATGACTTCCAACCTAGACTGATGTACCCTGTAAAACGGTCCTTCAAAATCGATGGTAAAATGAGATACTTCCATTACAAAGAACAGCTGAAGAACTTCATGATCACAAGCCAACCCTGCAAGAAATATTGAAAGACAGTTTAGATACACTTAGGAAAAACCCACTAAGCAAAGCAATTAAACAGAACAGAAAGATAAAGATGCAACAGCAGAAAGATAACATGTCAACAATAAACCAACATATAACAGTTATAATCCTTAATGTAAATGGTCTCAAAGCACCAATTAAAAGAAAAAGACTGGCAGAATGGATCAAGAAACAAAATTCAACCATATGCTGTCTACAAGAAACCCATCTAACCCAAAAGGATGCTCACAGACTGAAAGTCAAAGGATGGAAAATAATACTTCATGCAACGGGAACCCAAAATAAATGGGAGTAGCCATTCTGTATGCAGACAATGTGAACTTTAAACCAATAATGATCAGAAGAGATAAAGAAGGTCACTACATGCTTATTAGGGGAAAACTTCAAGATGAAGAGATAACTATCTTAAATATATATGCACCAAATTCCAGAGGACCCAGTAATATAGAACAAGTATTAACAGAAATGAAAAATCAAATGATCAGTAACACAAATGTAACAGGAGACCTTAACACACCATTGACACCAAGGGACAGATCAATCAGACTGAAAATCAGCAAAGCAATAACAGAACTGAATCACACATGAACAAATGCACTTGATAGACATAGACAGAATGTTCCATCCAACATCAGAATACATATTCTTCTCAGCAGTACATGGGTCATTCTCTAAAATAGACCATATATTAGGTCACAGAACATATTTAAATAAATGCAAAAGAGTTGAAAGTATCCCTTGCATGTTATCGGATCATAGTGCTTTGAAATGAGAAATTAATGATGAAAGATACTGAAAAAATCCCACAAACACATGGAAACTGAATAACGCACTCTTGAGTAATCAGTGGGTCACAAGGAAAATTAAAGAAGATATTAAACAATACCTACAAGCAAATGAAAATACAAATACAACTTACCGAAATCTATGGGATGCAATGAAAGCCGTCCTCAGAGGAAAATTTATTGCACTGAGTTCCCACATCAGGAAAGCAGAACGAATACAAATAGATAACCTCAAACATCTAGAAAAAGAAGAGAAAATCAAGCCCAAAGCGAAAAGAAGAGAGGAAATTATAAAAATCAGAGCAGAAATCAATGCAATAGAGACTAAGAAAACAATCAAAAGAATCAGTGAATCCAAGAGTTGGTTCTTTGAAAGAATAAATAAAACTGATAAGCTCCTAGCCAATCTTGTTTTAAAAAGGCAAGAAAAGGCTCAAATTCATGCAATAAGAAATGATAAAGGTGAAATCACTGCAGACTCTATAGAAATACAGGAAGATCATCAACACCTATTTCAAAAACCTGTACTCTTGAAGGTTGGATAACACAGAAGAAATAGACAGATTCCTAGAAGCATATGAAGTACCAAAGCTAGGGCAAAAGGATGTAAAACTGCTGGATAACCCAATTTCTATTAATGAAATTGAAAATGTAATTAAGTCCTTACCTACAAAGAAGAGCCCAGGCCCAGATGGATTCACTGCAGAATTCTACAAGAAATACAAAGAAGATCTAATGCTGACACTCCTCAAACTATTCAATGAAATTGAAAGGGAAGCAATCCTTCCTAAATCATTCCTGGAAGCAAATATTACTCTAGTACCAAAACCTTAGAAAGACCCAACTAAAAAAGAGAACTATAGACCAATCTCCCTAATGAACACAGATGCAAAATCCTCAATAAAATATTGGCAAATAGGATACAGCAAATCATCAAGATTATACACTATGACCAAGTGGGATTCATCCCAGGCATGCAGGGATGGTTCAACATATGTAAATCAATAAATGTAATCCATCATATCAATAAAGCCAAAAGTAAGAATCACATGATCATTTCTATACATGCAGAAAAAGCTTTTGATAAGGTCCAACATTCATTTATGATAAGAACTTTACAGAAAATTGGAATAGATGGTATTTACCTCAATATAATAAAAGCCATCTATGACAAACCAACAGCTAGTAGTATACTACATGGCCAAAATTGAAGGCCTTTATTTTAAAATCAGGCACAAGACAAGGATGTCCCTTATCACCACTCCAATTTAATATAGAACTGGAAATACTAGCCAGAGCAATTAGACAAGAAAGAGAAATCAAAAGGGTAAAGATAGGGAAAAAAGGAAAAAATATCATTCTTTGCAGATGACATGATACTCTACTTAGAAGACCCCAAAACTCCATTGAAACACTCTTAGATACAATAAATAAATTCAGTAATGTAGCTGGATACAAAATTAATACTCAAAAATCAATAGCATTCTTATACACTAACTACAAAATCACTGACAGAGAAATAAGAGAAGCCCACATCCTTCACACTAGCAACCAAAAAAATGAAATATTTAGGAATTACTCTCATGAAAGAAGTGAAAGACCTATACAGGGAAAATTATAATACACTGAAAAAAGAAATTGATGACAATCTCAGAAAATGGAAAGACATCCCTTGCTCATGGATAGGAAGAATGAATACTGTGAAAATGGCCATTCTCCCAAAACTGTTATACAGATTCAATGCAATCCCAATAAAAATACCATCAACATACCTCATAGTTATAGAGAAATCACTCTAAAATTCATCTGGAGTGAGAAGAGACCTAGAATAGCAAAGACAGTTCTAAGCAGCAAAGGCAAGGCAGGAAGCATCACAATCCCTGACTTGAATTTATATTACAAAGGAACTGTAGTAAAATCAACATGGAATCAAAACAGAGCCGAAGGTCAATGGAATAGATTAGAAGATACAACCACAACTACAAACACACTCAACCACCTGTTCTTTGATAAAGGGAGTAAACAGGATCACTGGAAGAAAGACAGTCTCTTTAATAAATGGCTCTCCATATGCCGAAAACTAAAACTAGACCCATGCCTATCACCATGTACTAAATTAAAAGCTAAATGGATCAAAGATCTGAATATTAAAACAGAAACACTAAATCTATTGGAAGACAAATTGGGTAAAAACCTTGAAGACATAGAGGTAGGTAGAGAATTCATAAACAGGACTCAAACTGCACGGGAAATACTTCCCAGAATCATCAACTGGGATCACCTCTTATTAAAAAGTTTCTGCATGTCAAAAGAAATCTCCAGCATAGTTCAAAGAAAGCCCACAGACTGGAAAAAAATCTTAGTGAACTCTCCCTCAAACAAAGGACTTCTGTCTAAAACACAAAGAATTTTAAAAAATCAAACCCCCAAAATTCAAAGATCCAGTCCAAAAATGGGCATCTGAGATGAATACACACTTCTCAGGTGAAGAAATACAAATGGCAAATAAATACATGAAAAACTGTTCATCATCGTTACTCATTAAATCATTACTCATTACTCATTACTCATGCAAATTAAAACCACAATGAGATACCATCTCACTCCTGAAAGAATGGCCAGGATCAAGAAAACCAACAACAACAAATGCTGGGGAGGCTGTGAAGAAAAAGGAACTCTCCTGCACTGTTGGTGGGAGTGTAGACTGGTACAACCATTGTGGAGGTCAGTCTGGAAATTTCTCAAAAAGCTGGGATTGGAAGTCCCATTTGTTCCAGCTATTCCACTTCTAGACGTATTTCCAGAAGAACTGAAAGCATCAGTGATATATGTGATGTAACATCCGTGATATAACAGTGATATATGTGCACCCATGTTTATAGCAGCACAATTTTTAATTGCCAGATCTTGGAAACAACCTAAGTGTCCATCAACTGAGGAATGGATAAAAAAGTTGTGGTATTTTTATACAATGGAGTACTACTCAGCTATAAAGAAGGATCACATTGAGATATTTATAAATCAGTAGACGCAGCTTTAGACCATATTTATAAGTGAAATAAATCAAACTCACATGTATGAATACCGAATAGTTTCCCTATTGTAAGAAATGATTCAAATATATAAAATTATGTGGTAATCATGATTCCCCATTAAGTGGCTTTGAAGCCTTATAAAGTTTTCACTCATTAATTAGAATGGCTTTATTCTGGGCTGTTTGATATTATTGCCTGTGATGATATTAACAGCTATTTTGAAGAAAATAAGACATTATAATAGCTAGTGCTGATTTAATATCATCTTGTTTTGAAGTCCCACCAACCTGTTGTTCTTCTGTCTCCATTGGTTTTATCATGTTGTATCTTACTGGATTTTAGTATATGTGATAGTCTAAACAAAAATTTTTATAGGCAAAGAGATAATAGAGAAACCGTTGTTCATTTTCTGTTAGCTGGTTCTAAATACTCTGTAATACTTTCATACTCTTGAATGGTTTCACACTGCCTTGATATGTTTGATGCCCTAGTATACAAAGTTATACTCAAATATTTCAAGGAAAGAGACACTATGGTAACTACTATTAAGTAGGGTTATCTTGTGGTGAAGCACTAGGTTGCTGAAATTGTTTTGTTTTGAGCTGTATTGTTATGTTGTTATGTCCTCTTTTATCTCAATCTCTCCTTTTTTAAAAAAATATTTTTTAATTAAGGGAAAAATAAACAAATTAGCAAGATATAGTAACTTTTTGATTTGTTATTAACTTGATTTGAAGCCCTGTATTGCTCCCACCTCCTTGTTTTGACCGATTTTACTCTGTTCTGTTTTGTTTGATGGTATCAAGTTTGAGGGTATAGGCAGCTACTTTGAAGGCAGTAAGATTCACTATGACGCCCATTCTGGTTTGACTATTATCTTCTTTTGAAGTCCTGTAATGTCTCCAATGTTTAGGTTTTATTGGTCTTGTTCTGTACTGTTTTGTTCAATTCTATTATACCTAATGATATAGGCAATTCTTTTAAGGTAGCAAGAGGCATTATGGTAACCATTGTTGATTACCCTGTATTCTGTTTTTACATCATGTACTATGTTCATCCTTTGTTTTGATTGACTGCTTTGTTTTGTCATATTTGGTTTTATTGTCTTCCAAAAAAAAGTAATAAGAACTAAGGAATAATAAAACCCCAAATGTGCAAATGTTGTTGTAAAAGAGAGGAAAAGAAAGTGCTCTAAAGGATACAACTGCAAGTGTGTTTAGGTGTGTTAAGATACAAGACCATGTTACTAAGTTTTTGTTAGATCACTGAACACAACTGGTGGTGTGTCCTTGAGTAGTTTTGTTGGGTTTACCGTGGTTAATCATCTGTATTACCTGTAGGTTTATGGATGACATTTTTTTAAAAATGGCATTTTTAGCCATTTTTATGAACACTTTTTGAGCACCATTAATTTTTTTGTCCTTTAAGGACTCGTGAATAATGAATCAATCTTTTGTTACAGTTCCACATGCCTGTGAGGCTCTGTTCACTTACTTCAGCACATTTTAAAAATTTGTTTGTGAATATTATAGAGAAATTGATTTTATTCTGATATTTGTATACATGCATAAACATTCTGGTTATCGTTAACTCCCATTACCTTCCTCAACTTCCCCTCTCTGCTGCCTGACTTCCTCTTGTTTAATAGTCTTTGTTCTATTGTCATGTTATCTTTTTTTCCAGAGAAAATGTGATATTTGTGTTTCAGAGCCTGTTTATATTGCCTAGCATGGTGATCTCTAGTTGCATCCATATTCTTGCAAATGACATAATTTTATTTTTCTTTTTAGTTGAAAAATATATTTAAGATAGGTGATAGACAGATAAATAGGAATTTCCTTTATCCATTCATCCATTGATGGGCATCTAGGCTAATTCCATAACTTGGCTATCGTGAATTGTTACAGTAAGTACGGTTATGCGAGTGCCTCCATAGCACACTACCTGTGGCTCCTTCCGGTATACACTGAGGATGGGATAGCTGGATCCTGGATCGTATGGTAAAAGTAAAGAAGAATGGTCAATTTTTCTCTGTTTCTCAGGTTGGATAATTTCTAGTGTTCATTCTTCAAGTCTCTTCTTAATTTCATTGCTGAGTATTTTTATTGACTTTTAAATGAACCATGATCATACCAAATTTCTGTTTAACTCTGTGTCATACACTTCTTTATTTTCCCAGGTTGCTGCTGGATGGGGAAAGGCATCAGGTGTCCCACATGACTCCCCTGGCTTAAGGTGGGGCATGAGCTACCCGTGAGCTGCTGGACAGAGATGAGAGTTCAAGTTTCCTTCTGGGCTTATATGTGTAGACTGACCTGGTTGGGTGGGGCTTTCCTTGCTTCTCAAGGGTTAGAGTCTTGGCTGTCTACCTCTCCACGCTCCCTACACCCCCACCCTGCAAAGGCAGAGGGATGCCTCACTGTCCTTGAAGGCGGTGGAGGCAAAGGATCCCAGTGATAGTATCAGGCGCTGCAAGACAGAGGTCACCATACAGTGGGAATAAATATCCAGATTCTCCCTCCTTTCCTTCCTCCTCTTGTTCCCTTTTACCTCATCCTCCTCTTCTTCCTCCTCCTCTTCTGCCTCTTTCTTGTCTTCCTACTCTTCTTCTTTTTCCTTCTCTTATTTCTTTATGGTAGGGTTATCCTACATAGCCTAAGCTGTCCTTGAACTTCCAGTTCTCCTGCATCAGCCTCCTCGGTGTTGACATGACAAGTGTGTGCCACCGTGTCCATTGGACCACATTCCAGCACCATCCCAGTGGAGATCTGGAGCACCTAGAGTCAAGGATACCTTTGACATGAAGGCAGAGCCACAGATTTTCCTGTGGCACCCAGATGATGTAGAACAGTATGATCTGGGAGTGGTCTTTCTTGTTAGTCTCTTCTTTTCCTGGGCCTCTGTGTGAGGGGGGAGGTTTTTGAGGACCTTCTCTTGTCTAGGACACACTGAGCTATAGCTGGTTTCTGCAGTACACACTCTTAAGAAAATATCTGAAGTACCAGAGAACTTACCTCCAACTCACTCCTTGGGTCTTACGCCCTTATGATCTGCCTTCATTTCTGTTAAATTTCTATTTGTTTTCATTACAATTTCTAGATCTTTTAATTATGGGAAGGCAACCCAGAAATACAATCTCTATGTTTTGCTTCTGTGTGAAGGAAATTCAATCTTTATTTATTTTTCAGCATTATATTGGATATCTTTTTGCTTTGTTTTTTGCTTTTTCACAGACTGTTTGAAATTGTTGATTTGTTTCAAACTTTCCACTGTAGAATTGTTATACAAAGATGACTCTCTTGGAACATTCAGTATCTGCAGTACAAATAATCCCTGATGGGGCTGGGGATTTAGCTCAGCGGCGTAAGCACCTGCCTTGCAAGCAGGCGGTCGTGAGTT
Source organism: Cavia porcellus (assembly GCF_034190915.1). NCBI lineage: Eukaryota > Metazoa > Chordata > Mammalia > Rodentia > Caviidae > Cavia > Cavia porcellus. The sequence continues at coordinate 15,198,604 of NW_026947500.1, read as the reverse complement.
CGATCCCCAGTACTGATAAAAATGAAAAAGACAAAAAAAAAAAAAAAAAAAAAAAAAAAAAAAGAATCCCTGGTTTCAGAGAATTAAGATCTCAGGGAAACTTATCAGCTCTGATGCTTAATGAAGCTTTCACGATCATAGGTTTCCTGCTTTGTACGTAACAAGTTAATCATAAAGTTCTGCCTCGTTAGGTCACTCTTTGTCTATGTTCTTCTTTTCTATCAGCTGCACTACTGCAATCAACCCAGCCTCTCGCAGCTCCCCAGCGCCGTGGTTGGGGTCTGAGCACCTGCAGGTGTATGCTGCACTCACTAGGTTAGTGCTCTGGTCCTGTCACCTGCTGCTTTCTGACAGAACACCTTGAAGACAGTCCTTGTACTGACAGTTCCTGCTAATGAAGAGTCCATGCACTTTGACTTGAGCTGGCTCTCCTCCTTCAGAAAGCAGAGGGAGGTTTTTAATCATAGAGCAAACTGGAGTTCCCTGATCATAGTGCATGTCTGTGTTTGTTTTCTATGAGTTACAGAAATCTAGCAAATCACTTGACAGAAAAGCATGGCATATCTCATGGGCTCCCAGGAGGGATGTTTTCTTTTCACTTATCTGTTCTACAAGGAGGTGACAGCAGGAAGAAGGAAGTAGTGGCATTAAAACAAGTGGTTATGCCTGCAAGTTGCAGAGAGAATATTTTTGGACAGATGTCAGCATGAAAAAATTCTGGTCTGGAAAGTTGTTTTTATGTAAGAGAATATGATGTAAGTCACAATGAAATTCGATAAAGAAGTATCTAAGGCAATACATGACTTTTAAATTCAATAAAAAGCATGAACAGCTTTGAAACTAACAGCATCCTCATCACAAATACACCAGTGCTGCCTGAGCCATTCCTCTCCTCTCTCACCCCACCTTCTGGTGCAGGAACAGCAGATGCTAGGAACAAGGCCCAATTTACTGTGTTTGAGTCGGTCTCTCTTTGTTTAAAGATAAAAGGCAAACATGCCGAGAAGTACTCTCTTTTTTCCTTACTGGAAACACAAAAAGGGAACTCAGGGCGGGAGAGGCATCTTTTATGATCTAGTAACAATAAGCTTCTCTCTACACCAGTGTACCGTGTACAGAGACACTTACCAGTAAATAAATTTAGTTAAATTTGACCTGTAGTGTTCCCAAAGTTTCAAGAGAAAATTTCTTCTTTTGCTTCAAAATCCTTTTGCAGAAACAACTTAGGAAAAACATCTTACTTCAGTGTTTTGTGCTGAATTACTGACTCAATGCCCCCAAAAATTGGGCAAAGTCTTTACAGAGGTAATTAAATACAGTGAGGTCATTAGGTCAGCCTCTGTCCCATAAGACTGGTGTCCTTTATGAAGAAGTTAGAATACAAAAATTTAGAGAGGAGGCAACATAAAAACAGAGAAAATGCTACCTATTATCCAAGAAGGTAGCCTTAGCAGCTGTGTACCCTGCCCACAGCACAGGTGTGTGTGTGTGTGTGTGTGTGTGTGTGTGTGTGTGTGAAATTCTAGTTTAAACTGTTGTTTATTGTAATTTGTTTGTTGTCCTTTGCTACAGTAATCCTAGCACACAGCAAAATACATGTTCTACCATAATGAGGCAGCTGCTGAAATCAACTTTTAAAAAAATTTAAATTATGGCTAAAAAGAAAATTAGAAACTAAATCTTTTGGGACCCAAGATAGCTCTGAAAAGGGACAGGGCTAGCCTGATTCCCCGTCACAGGAGCATTATGTCTAAAACATATCGGTGACCCTCCCTGGCAGCCTGCTGCTTCCCTGTGGAGAGCCACTTTTTTTACTGCAGACTTCTGGTCTACCTCTTGTTGATCCTAAACCCCTCTGTCACCAGCTTACCTCCACTGTGATATTGGTTGATTGTCCCTCGTGAGGTTGTGAGTTCCAGAAATACAGGTTCTGGTGTTTGACCAGTGAATTTTTAGCACCTGGCACAGTTTCCTGGCTCAGTAATAAATTTATACCTACAAATATTTGATGAGGAATGAAATGATACCACGTAAATCTCTGTATGATTCTAGAAACACAAAGGCCTACAAAGTTCTAAACACTATTTGAACTATCCTACTCTTGAACTTTAATAAGTAAATGATTTCCTCCCGTCCCCTAATAAGCATGCAGGAAAGCTCTCCTGAGGCATAGAAATAGAAGGAAATGAGGTCTACACTTCCCCAGGGGTGTTATTAAACTCATCTCAAATTTCAGTCCATCAACATTAATTAAGCACTTTCTAGCCAAAAGGAATAGTGCTCAGGGTCCTTGCCTTTAGTATGCTAAGCGGGTAGGTCCCTGCTCTTCCCAGCATGTTTTATTAAGACAAAACATCAGGATAGCTCTGAAGAAAGAAATGCAAAGGCTCAGGCACCAGAAAAGATGCAGCTAGACTCCTATCTGTGGCAGGAACCATGAGGTTAAAAGTGCCCCTGAAGTTCTATCATCCAGCTGAAAAGGCTGAGCAGTGTCGACGGTGTCAGAGTGCTCAGCCATTAAGTTATAAACACTCCCTGGTCTGCTATGAGAGTGATTCTAAGCCTTTGGGCAACATACCGGCTCCAGATACTTGACAAGGACCTCAAGGCAGAGGACTTCATACAACCTGGACGGAGTTCTATCTGCATGCAAATGATCACTTGTGGTTCTATTACAACTAAAATTAGAGTAATTCAATTTGCAGTCTCTCGTTCAATGTTTTTTTTTTCATCTGTACCAGGGAGTCACGGTACTCAGATTCACTACTGCGTGCTTGCAAGTCATCATTCAATATTTTATGATGACTTCTGTTCGCTTCTGTCGTCCAAATGCATTTTATGAATTAAAGACTCCTCTGTCTCCTGTTAAATGTCTAAATTTCTCACAACTGACTAATTTGGGTTGTGTAATGCCAAAAGAAGGGGTGCCTGCTATTGGTCACCTGGCAAGAAACGTTACCGGGGTGCATGCTGGGAAAGGCGATCTGCTCTCTACTTTGGCTTTGGAGCAAGGCTGGGGTCGGTGTCAGGCTCAGGTCAGGATCGGGGAACACTTCCCCTCCAGCCTGTCATGAAGTCCCACAGAAATCAGAGTTAAAAGCAATTCCTTCTAGCCTTGCAGTGAACCCAGCAGCTCTTTCTTCAGACCCTATGGGCCTAGCAGGGCTAAAGGAATCTCGCATTTGTTCTTTACTATGTCCCAGCCCTTAGGTGGAGGCAGGGGCCGGGGTAACACTGCCCGACCCTGCACCCACTCCAATCAGGCAGCAGCAGCGCTCTGTCCCCTGCTCCTCCTAGTCCCCAGGGGACCCAACTGCGCAAGGACCTCGGAGACCTCGGGGACCTCGCCGCCCTCCACCACTGGGACCTCCGGGCGCGGTGCTGGTAGACAAGACCACCCCCCGCCCCAGCTTCCCGCGGACGGCCTCGGCCTGCAGCGCGTACGGCCAGCAGGCGTCCACCTGGCCTCAAGGAGTGCAGCCGGCGGAGCACCCGGTCTCCGGCCGGCCGCTGGGAGCCTGGCGAGGGGGGCGTGTCCACGCTGGTCAGAGACAGCGCCCTGCAGCCCATAGCGGTGCCCCAGGCCGGGGTAAGAGCCCAGAGCCGGCGGGGAGACCACGGAGCTGGTAGAGGGGTGCTGGTCTCTCTGCTGCGCAGGGCTCAGTGGCCAGCGACTGCCAGCCCGCGCGGGACCCCATGTTCAGCCTCTAGTACCCCGAAAATACGCTGCCACACGTTTGCCCAACGCGGCGTGAATTTACCGAAATGCGCTTATTTGTGCGTCCGTGCGCCACGCGCGGTGCGTGTGTATAAAGGATTCCACGGAGAAGGCTGGGCTCCGTCCGGGCAGCGCCGGCCGCGGGGTCCCGGCTCCGCTGCTCCCCAGGAGACCGGCGCAGGCCCCCGCCGCCGCCGAGAGGCCGCTCCGTGGCCGGGAGGTAACACGGACGCCCCATCAGTTGCCCACCGCGCGCGCTGAGATGATTGGCGCGCAAGAAGAAAGCCTGGCTTTGCTCTCGGTCCCAGAGGTCCTCCCGCCCGGGGGCTGGCGCTTGTGGGAGGCCTACGGTTCCCAGGGCCTGGCAGAGGAAATCGCCCGCTTCCTGGCATCACAGCAACCAGGAGCCCAGAGGCTTCGGAAAGGGGCTGAGCCCAGGGCCTCCTTCAAAGTCATGGCCCTGTGACCCAGCACCCGCTCTGCAGAGCGGGTCTCATGTTCTCCCAGCAGCACCTCAGGCCTGGACCAAACCTTCAGCGGGAGCTCTGGGAGGGCTCAGGATCCAAAGGGCAGCACCGAAACAGAGAATTACGGTAACAACAGTAGGACTATACTAATGCTTCCTTCTTCATAGTCCTTTTTGTAAACAAAGATTCGAGCATTCTGTATATCAAGCTCTCACTGGACACTGGGGCCATTGCAGTGAACTAGAAAGAGAGTCCTCCTCCCAGAGCTGCAGGCTCCGACAATCTGACCTTGTGAGCAAATAAAATGTAGGCAAGGAAAGCTGAAATCAGTGTGTGCTGCGGAACCACTGGAAAGCCTTCTTGTCAGGGTTAGGCAGGAAGCCCTGTGAGGGATTTAACGTAAACTTTCTCACATTTCTTATCTGGTCAAATACACAGTTCATGGAATTGTGAAACATTCCGACAACAAATACTATTTCTAGAAAAGTGACTTTCAGAAATGATCTGTAAATTCACACATTGTCTTCCACCGGTACATAACTATTACTACAAATAGTGCCACTTAAAAATGCATGATTATTATGTCACAGCATCTCTGGGTCAGAAGTCCAGGGTCTGCTCAGCAATACTCACTCACCGTTTGGGGTTTCAGGAGCTGAAATCATGATGTCAATCAAGGCTTGGGGCTCTTCCTCTGTAAGACTGGCAGCTGCTTCTTCAAAGCCTGCAGGGGAAAGGGACTAGGGCCAGGCTGCTGGCATGAAGTCAAGTACAGAGCATGAGAGTGACACCCCATCACCTTCAGCATGAGCCCAGGGAGGGGGTCATGCAAAGGCAGGAACCCCAGGAGCTGAGGAACCTTAGGGAAAGAACACTTTAAGGTCTCTCTGCCACCCCTGTGCTCACATCCGAGTTCCAAACACGAAGTAGGGGGAAAAAAGGACATAGTGACTATAGTGACTATTTCTCAAGGATATTTAGCTTCAGAAAAGTGAAGCTGATCTTGGATGCACCGTACAACTCGATGCAGTGGTTCTCCCATGTCACGTCTGAATACCTGGGGACATACCTTCACATGTCAGAGGCCGACAAGGGAAAATGTCAGTCAGGAAATTCTAGGACACAATAAAGAAAATAAATAAATAGCAGGCTAAGGGTAAAAATCTCTGAAGTCTTTCAGTACCATGTTTTACCTACTAAGAAAAATCTCTTTTATAGAAGAGGGTAAACTTTTCATCAATCAACTGTTTCCTAATTGGTTGCTTCGGATAACCCCCAATATCCTGATTCCTCCTGCAGGCACTGTGGCAAGTGAGGGAAAATGACATGATCATGTGGCCTTATAAGTTAATCAGAGACACAGAAAAGATGAGCTTCCTCTCCCTTCAGCTCTGTTACCCAGATGAGCAAGACTGATAAATTAGGACTGATTTATTATGATTTGGGAATGTAGTTTCTCAACCTAACAGGTGTTTACTCACATGAACAGTGTAAATCATGAAAATGAAATATTACAAATAGAATATATTGGTTTTAGGGAAATTTTTGTTTTAAAAATCTGTGTAGATAAATTAACCAGTGGATAAAATAGCGTGGAAACAGATTTCCTTATGTGTTATGAACAAACATGACAGTGTATCACAAAACTTATGGCACTGGTAGATGACACCAGACAGTTGGCTGTCCTAGGGAAAATTGGTTACCATCCATTCATCTTCCTACATCACGCAAAAAGGTGTTCTAAATAGATGGAAGACCTAACTGTGAAAAACAAACTTTAAAATTTCTATAAGAAAGTATTGTTGGGTACTTAATGAATATCAATATTCAACAAAAAGACACAAGACATACTTTAAAAAATCTGATTATATCTACTATACTAAAAATAAAATATTTTATGAGAAAGATTGTATAAAGTAAAAAGTTACCATTAGAAGATATTTTTAATTCATCTGACCAACTAAGGATTCCTATCCAGAATATGTACTCCTAGGAAGCAATTTAACAGTGCAAACTTCTCAGTAGAGATGGACAACAGTCACCGCTGGCTGAGGTTAAGTCTGCAGGGCCGGAGCACAGAGGTGCTGTTGCAGAAATTATTTCTCATGATGCTGCGGGAGCACATATTCTTGTAAAGTGCAACTCCCAGTCGCCACCGTGTTCCAGCTGAGCTCAGGGAAGGCCGGTGTTCAGGGCTGGGTCCCTCTGCACTTTGTGTTTGAATTTCGCCAGGGATGCCAGTGGTGGTAAGAACGGCTGGGGAGTCATTTGGCCTAGGAAGCAAGCAAACTGAGGACTGGGCTGAAAAGAAAGAAGGCCCAGAACAAGGCCTGGTCTCTGCCATCACTAACCCTCCCTTCACTCCACCCACACCCGGCATCTCTTTCCAGTCCCCTCCTTCTTCTCCCACGCTGGCAGTGACCATACATTTCAAACAGTTAATACACATTTTAAAAAGCTCACTCTGACTAGAAACAGTGAACACAGTAGTGCACAAGTGCAGTCTCTAATCTTTGTGGCCCCAGGGACTGGTATTATGATTTAGATCTGAAATACCCTTCCCCTCAAGTCTCGTATGCCTGGAAGATCACTGCATCACTGGGGCCCCTGTCCTCACTGGTGGACTGCTCTCTCCCTGGCTCCTCCTCCTCGCTCTGCTTCCTGGGCGCAATGTGAGCAGCTCTCCTTAGCAGCCAGCCCTTCCACTACCTTGTTTGTTTGTTTGTTTGCTGCCAACCACAAACTGAAACTTTTGCAGCTGTGAGCCAATCTTAACCTGTCCTTTATATTGTAGAGGTTGCATGTTGTATCTCAGCAATGAGAAAGTGACTAAGACAACTGGTTTTTCCATGAAAGGGATGGTTTTGTGATGATTCAAAACAGTCTGTTGGGACAACATACAGCGCACTCAGGATTGCAAGAAACATCAGAAAAAAGATTATTCTAATCACTTTCTAGGGTTAGAAAATTGTAAACAAGAAATTTTCTAGGGTTAGAAATTATAAACCAGGTGTATAATGGGAAGATTGGTGGACCATCATAAAGTCTACCCCATATCTAGATCATCCGCTAGAGGTCATATTCCACTGGGACACTGACAAAAGGGAACACAATGATTACTATTGCAGGTATTGGTGAACATGCATAGTGGAGATTTTTCTGCTGGGAAACTAGGTATAGGGCATCAAGTAGTAACCACTGGAATAGGCAGAGTGACTGCAGTCCCCTCCATAGTCCCTTGGGAGAGGTGGCAGTTAAGCTCCCACACATGAGGTGTCTTTAGAAGAAAAAAGTGGTTTTGGTTCTCCCCATGTAACTATGTCAAAAGATAGGTGAGGTAGGAACATAAGCCCAATAAATCATGTCCCTTATTTGAGTATACATGTCAGCAAACCCAGAAAAATAAGAGCCTTTTGCCTTTGAAATTATAGGCACCCTTCTGCAATCACTGTAAGGAAAAGGTTCTCCGAAGTTAACTCTCGAGCTTTACTGCATCTCGCCTGGTGCCATGTTGCAGGGAAGCAGCATGGGCTGCCTATCTTAGCCCAGGTCATGTGCTGTACCCCTAGGACCAGCCTGGCAGAAGCTAGCTTCTCTAGAACCACAGTAATTTCCAAGCTGAAGCCAAGGGAAGTCAGGAAGAAGTTGGGAATGGGTGTTGGATGGAGTCAAGAGAAGCCAGCAGGCCAAGTTCACATCTTCAGATCCTTTCTGTCAACTCCTCCCGACATGAGGAGGAGCAGAAAGCTAGTAAGATCTGAGAGTGCAGATTATATTGGGGTGATCTGGTTCCATCTGGGCTTCTGTAATGAGATACTTGAGACTGGGTAATTTATAAACAATACCAATCACTCACAGTCTAGAGTCTAGAAGTCCAAGGCCAAGGTGCCAGCAGATCGGCAGGCCCCAGGTCCAGGTGCAGCTGCTGTGCCCTCCTGTGGCAGAGGGCAAAGGGGCTAGAGAGACCCTGCAGACCTCTTTAGAAAGAGCATGGGTCTCGTTCACAAAGGCTCTGCCCCTGTGGCCTAATCCCTTCCCAGGAACCCTACCCTGCGGGACCACCACACTGGGACTCAAGTTTCCGCATGAGTTTGGGGTTGTCAGACAGACACATCCCACCAGGAGGAAGGAAGTACAGGGTGGGATGGTTCCATAGTGGCAGAGAGGGATCTGAAACAGAGACCAGGTCCCTGTGTCCCTGAGTGTCCAGCCCACAGAACCAGCACCCACCTCGGGGAAAGGGTAGCTTTCAGTGCTGTGTGCTCTTGGGGTCTGCAGGGGCCCATTTGGGCCACTTTGCCAGAGCTGCTGGAGAGCTGAGGAGCTGGCACCTCCATGGCTGGGACTCCAGGCTGCCCCCCTCCATGGCAGAGGGGTAGGAGTGATGGCAGGAAGGGGCAGAAGGCACCAGGCACCATCACAGCCCTGGTACAAATTCCTGCCATTTCCTTAAAGAAGGTTTTAGGTTGCTGGATTCTTGTGGACTGAGATTTCCCCAGATGAGAAGTGGAAACTACTCCTTGCTCTCTGCTGGGATTGTGGGGAAACTGAGGTCAGAAAATGTCATTCCAGCAGAGAAGCTGGACACCCTGAGCTGACTCCTAACAAAATCATCTCAGTTTGTCAGGGAATTAGGGTGGGGGGCATACTCAGGTGCCTCCCACGACCCTGGACCCCACGTGTATGTGTGTGGGTGTGAAAGGCTCACAGCAGCTAAACTAGCTTTCTTTTAGATTTTGAGTATCCCTGCAAAAGAAATCCGCCTCACTTACCTGCGCACACTTGTGACCCCCAAGTCCTCAGAAAGGCGGGTAAAGTGGGTGAGGCCTGGCAACTGGAGTCCTGCCTACACAAGTCTGATCTCACCAGCTAGGAAATGGAAGAGGCTGGCTTTTTTTCTTGTTTTTCCTCAGCTTTATTGAGGGGTAATCAACAAAGAAAAGTTGTATGTACTTAAAAGGTTATCTATTAATAACTGAATGCACCAACTAAGTTTTAAAGCAATAGATTTATTTAACTCACCATTCTGGACTTTGCTAGCAGACTTGCAAGGCATTACTGGGTGTGGAACAGGTGCCACCCTGCATGTCCATGTGCATACACAAAGGTGAGCCCTTTAAACCACCAGGACTCAGTCAGGGCCACTTCTCTATAATAACACCATCTGACCCTAACCAGCCCACCAAGGCTCCACCTCTAGAAATCATAGTTGGAACAAACTTCCACCTTCATAACACCTCACACCATGCTGTTTATGAGGCCTGCAGGCCTCTCACAATTCTCCACTGAACGCCTGGTACTCTCTTGAGGAGTTCAGCTCTTTAGGGTTATACGTGCAGGTGAGGCACTGGGGTATTCATCTTCCATGCCTGGCCCAGCTCACTTAACACAACATCCTTCAGGTTCATCTATGTTGTCCAAAATGGCAGGGTTTCCCTCCCTCCCCCTCATCCTCCCTTTAAGGCTAAATAGCATTATTCCACTATGTACATATGCATGCATGCGTATGCATGCGTGTGCATGTGTGGTCTGAATGTGTGCGTGGTGTGAGTGTGGTGTGTGTTTGTGTGTGTGTACGATGTGTGGTGAGGATGTATATGCAGTGTGTTTGTGATATATGATGGTGGTTGATGTGGGATGCATTATGTATGTGTGGCTTGTGATGTGTGTGTATGTGTGTGTGTGTGTGTGTGTGTGTGTGTGTGTGTGTCTGTGTCTGTGTGGTGTCTCTTTGTGTGTGTGCTCACAGTGTATGTGTCTGATGCATGTGGTCGTCAGGCTTCGGGGCATCTCACAGGCCCAAGAAAGATAAGAAAGAAAAAAATGAGAAATAAATAAGAAAATAAGAAGAAATAAAAAATAAGAAACCCTGCAGAGGCTTTCTTCCCATGTCCTGGGTTTCCACTGCCTCTCCAGTGTGTGGGACACTCTCTTAAGTGACCTCTTAGGAAGGGATCATATGAAGTAGATGCCTAGGTCCATGCTCCTGGCCACCTCTGTCCTGCAGCAGACTGATGAAGTCTGCAGCCAGCTAGCTGAGAGAAGGGAAACAAAGGTGCCGCCCTCACCAGGATTTTGTTGGACACTGAACATAGACACCTGGTCTCACAAAGCCACAGCCTGGAAGCCTCAGCCTATGTTCCCTTCTTCACTTATTTGTGGGCACCTAGTCTGGGCTGGACACAGGCAGTGAGTAGGGCCAAGGGGGCCTCAGCTGAGGGACTATGCCCCAGGAACCACCTCTGCATGAGGCTGACTTCTACAGAGCATGTGCCTTATCCCCTGATTTATGCTGATCCCCTCTTAAATTCGTGCCCCATGTAGCAGTCATCTAAGTTTCCTATCTGTGAACTGAAATTATTTTTAAGAAAAAGAGAAGTTATGGGCCTCACTGGACAGGTAAGTGAGCACTCACTTTGCAGTGGCATCTCTCTGTTCTTGGCTTCTCAGTGTTCCCAGGCTGGGCTGCAGATCTAGGTCCCTGCCAGTGCTCAGCTGAGTCCCAGCACCTGTGGACGCTGGCCTTCCTACTCAGTCCACCCTGCGTGGGAGGGCATGCCTCATCCCCCGGATGCTCAGATCCTCTGTGTCGCTGAGACGCTAAGTTCACTGACGGGAACTTGCGTTTCCAGGGCTGTGTTTAATCATGAGTGTGAGAGTGCATTCTGTGTCTTGTTCTTGCACAAGCAGGCTGCCCAGGGCACCAGAAACTCATGTGTCTGTCACCTGTTAAAGGAGTAAAGGCAGGAAGTGAACCTTTCCAGATGGTTCCTAGGCTCATCCTTTTTGAGGTATATTTAATATAATATAAAGAAGAGGCTTTTCTTGACTGTTTACTTGGGCCAGGAAATTCCTGTGGCTGCTGGGCTGTGTCTTCTCCAGGACCCGGTATGGTAGTGGAGCTGCCTTTTCCCACATATGTCTGTGGTCCCCAGCACTGTCCTCCACTGGTTCCGAGCATGGTGGGGTGGAGAGCTCTCCTCTGAAATCGTCCGGTCACCTCTCCTTGGACCAGCACCGAGAACAACCGCTCTCAGCCTCAGGGACCTGATCTGGAATATTGCACCCTTGCATTTGGAATTGAGCATTTCACTCACAATTAAATCCATACATGCTGTTCCAAATAACTATGTTTGCACGGCACATAAACAACTGAGCCTTGTATATCAGGAAGAGACTGGGTTTTTGTATACTTGAAGTTAGTTTAGCAAAAATTTTTCCCAAGGGATAATCAAGTTAATGAAATTTATTAAAAGATAATGCAACATGTGTAATGAATATGCATAGTTACGGGGCTTACACAATAAACCAAGCTCTTATTGGATCACTTTCCCTCAGAAAATAAACATGGTTAATTGTATTTGTGGAAAAGAAATATATCATTAATGTTATGCTGATGAAATCCATACAGCAAGTGATTTAACTAACTAGAAGTTCCCCTTATTGGATAATAATTAAAACTTGAAGAGCATTTTCCTAAAAGCAAGAAGAAGTAGGGAAGCAAGGGGGAGAGAGAGAGAGAGAGAGAGAGAGAGAGAGAGAGAGAGAGAGCTAAAATAAGTATTATACACCTTCTTGAGACTACTGCCATTGCAAATGGAATCCTTCTAGCCCTAGTCTGACCATTCCCATCTCCACCTGTGTTGGGAACAGCTGTTAAGAAAATAGGAAAATACTCAAAGTGAGGCCAGAGGTGAAGCAACAATGTTAATACTACATTTACGTGGAAGAAGTTTAGGGTGAGGTCTAGGTCAAGCTCCAGTCCAACTAGGGAGACACCTTTCTTGCCCTCCACAGTGCCATGCATTTCTGGCCATACATTTTGCAAACCCTATGTAGTTTGCGGGTGGGCTCTGCATAGACATCTGGCACCCAGATCTTCCATTATGCAAGACACACAGGACCAAAGCAGGCAAGAGGAGGGGATGGGTACAGGTGGGAAGGGGCCAGCATCAGTCAGGGGAAGCCATAAATGCCTCGGTCCTGGGGAAGGGGATAGAGTAGCTGTGGTGGAGTTTGCAGGAGGAGTTGGAACAGTAGAAAGAGAAGGCAGAGGGAAAGAGATGCATGCTCTGGTTTGGACAGGTGGGTAGTATGGTTTCTGAAGAGAATCCACTGAAGGAGGTATCCAACCTTTTCTACACATTGGATGCCTTTGCACTTGTTGTATTTGGCTGTGATTTTTCCCTGAAAATTTCATGCATCATAAGCTTAGTAGCCAGCATCACAATACTGAGGGGTAAAGGGCTATAAGAGCTTGACCCTAACCTGTGGTTAGGTCACAGGGCTCCACCTTCATGAGTGGGTTGGTGTCATCTCCTCAAGAAGGGTAGGTCTTGCCAAATATATTAGTTCTCTGGAGAGTTGGTTATTATTTTAGTGTTAAGCACTATCTAGGTAAGTCTGGCTTCTCCTGGGATTTTGTGGGCTGGCTCGGTTGCTCTCTTGCTTCCTCGATGTGGACCTGCCTCTGGCTTGTGCTCCTCTGTGGAACACTACCTCCCTTGGTGTGAGGCACCGGGGCCCTCAGCAGGTGCAGATACACTATTGTCTGGACTTTGCAGCCACTTGTGAGCCAAATACACCTACTTTATAAAGCACCCCACCTCGTTTTGTCAAAGCAACACAACATGAACTAAGACCACGTTGACACTGAAGACATCAAATATTTTAATTGTCCTATGTGTGCCTCTGTAGTAACTCCCTCAGTAAGAAGATGCCACCAGGGGCTGGGGATTTAGCTCAGCGGCATAAGCGCCTGCCTTGCAAGCAGGCAGTCGTGAGTTCGATCCCTGGTACCAATAAAAACGAAAAAGACAAAAAAAAAAAAAAAAAAGAAGAAGAAGATGCCACCAGAGGCCTGATAATATGTGTAATCTTGAATTGTGATCAGTGAACTACAACTTTGAAATATCAGCCACCCCTTCAGAGAGGAATGAAAATAACTGACTTGCTGGTGACCAGCCATGCATACTAATGACACATCTTTGGCTTCTCCCCACGTTTCAAGGAAGGGAAAATGCTGCATTTCAGTTAGAGGTTAGTGAAAATAAACATGCAATTTCCTCCCCAGTTTGGAGGCAGAGCCCTGGAGGCTGGCTTCAGCACAGCCCCTGCCAATGTGGTTTGCCACTGAGAAAAGTTAGGATCTGATGAAGTGAATGTGCTGCCTCTTTGTGGGCTCAGAACATACAGCAATGAAGGAAGGAATACCCTCATCATGGAGGCCTCAGAAGCAAAGATTTTCTTTGACTTTCTCTTTCCCCTTTTACACTCTCCCTGGGCAAATTACAAAGTCTGGAATTTCTCTTTCTTGAGGTGGTTTCCAGAAACCAGACCTTTTATTCAAGCAAGTCACGAAACCTCAGCCTATCACTCTAAACTTGCTCCCACCTTTCTGGGAAAGGGTTGACCATAAAGCAACTCTCTGATGCATCTTGTTAGATTATTGGTCCTGAGAGGCCCATTTCAGGAAAAAGGCTGCCTGCCCCACACCTCGGAGGAGGAAATGCTCCTGCAGAGGCCGGGAAGCATCTGGGGGAGGTCTGGCTGGGTCTCCCCATCCATCTATTAGCATCAGCTCACACCTTTCTGTTCAATCCTGCTTCTACATCCTGCTTGACCTGCCTGCATCAAACCTAAGCATAAAACTGAGTGATTTATCCAGGGTCTTTGCATTTTCAATCTGAGAGCTTCCATGTCACCAGAAACTATGATCAAATAAATTTGTTATGTTTTCCTCTTGTTCATCTCTCTTTTGTTGCAGAGAAGACATTTTGCTAACCTGAAAGGGGCCACATATTCCTTAATTCCTTTGATATGAAATGTGCAGAAAAGGCAGACCCTAAAAAGGCAGACTGAAAAACAGACTACATGAGGCTGTCAAGCATGAAAGCTCTTTGAGGTATGGAAGAAATGTTCTGAAGTTAGATTAAGATGGAAGCTTCTGTCTTGTTACTTTTCTTGTTGCTGAAACAAAATAACTCAACAAAGTTAAAGGAGTAAAGGTCTATGTCAGCTCACAGTTTGTAGAGGTTTCAATCCATGGTCAGCTGCCTCCAGGGCAGATGGCAAGGCAGATTGGTGCTGTAGAAGAGAAACAGTCCATGGCAAAGCAGCCAGGAGGCGGCAAAGGTTGCAGAGGTTGCTACAAACTTTCCTTTCCCTTTTGTCCCAAATAGGCTACAAACCTTTTGGATGGTACCACCCACACCCAGTAAATCATTCAGCCACATACAGAGCTACACTAATTCCAATCAGTTTTAATCCCACTATCATATACCCTAGAATCAGCCAGCTCCAAACAGCCTCCATAGAAGCAGTGAGACTTTTGGAGACATCTAGATACAAGTTATAAACACAAACTAACTTAGAATCAGTGAATTGTGTGTTTAAAATTGGCTTACTTCATGGAAGTAAGTTATAGTAGAGTAAAGCTGATTAAATATTAGTGATGGTCCAGTTTTCTTTAGTACAACCTTGGAAACCACAGAGATCCAAGATTTGCTTGTGAAGGATAGGAAGAGGCATCCATGGGGGCTAGAATGTCCTCTAGTTAAAACCAGCTCCGGGTGTTGAGGGTAAAGATCGTGGCAGTGCTGCTCTCAAAAGAAGCTAAACCAACTCTCTTGTTGGTCCTGAGATGCCTGATGAAGTAAGCATGCTGCCTCTTTGTGGTTCAGAACATAAGGAAGGAATACCCTCATCATGGAGGCCTCAGAAGCAAAGCTTTTCTTTGACCTTCTTCTTCACCTCTTACACTCCTCCTGGGAAGAAACTCCGACCCTGTAGGGCTGAGGATCTGGCTATTCCTACCTGAAAGTGTCCCTAATACATTAGTTAACTTAGTGCCCTAGCTGAACTCCATCTTCACATTATTTATAGGGAAAGTTCTGTCTAGAAAACTGAGAATAGAAATCAGGGAGCAAAGGATGGGAGCTCAACTATACCTGGAAATTTGCATGGTAGTCTTTTGACACTGCCAAATTGGAATTATTTTGCATAACTAAAAGTAATGGTGAATTTTCTTAACGAAATGTAGGTTCCTTACTGCTATTCCTTTAGATTATCTTTCTCTCAAAGAAGTAGTTTAAGTGTTTTCCAGCATGGCGAGAAACTGTATTTTATCAAAGTATAAAATGTAGTTAAAAGAGATAAAATAATGATTTTTAAAATCCTAGGTTTCTTATTTTTCTTTTGTTGCTGGGACAAGACACCCAAAATGAAGGAAGGAAATGTTTATTTAGCTCACTGTTTGTGGAGGTTTCAGTCCATATTCAGTTGGGACCAGAGTGGCATGGCACAGGGGCAACATTGCATGGCAGCAGCCAGCAAGGCAATAAAAGCAAAAAGAGGGCAAAGCAAGCCTCTTTTCCTCCCTTATATTGTAAGCAGGCTGTCCCCACCCCCTAGGGTGGGTGTAGCACTCATAAAAACTCTGTGCCCTCCTCTTGCACAGGCTGAAGATATTTACAAAGTAAGGCTCCTTGCTCCCTTCTGAGTCACTTAGTTAAATTTCTAAACTTCTCAATTTGATACAATGCATCAACATAACACTATGAAAGAAAAGTCACATAGAACAGTGAAACACAGAGAAGCACCTGCACAGATAGACTTAGTGCATCTGCAGTCCCAGACTGTGGAGAAAATGAGACCACTGGGCCCGGGGGAAGAGGCTGGAATTCATGGGCAGCAGGAGCCCTAGGAGAGGTACCTGCCTTACCTCCCTGAATTCTCTCCACTGGGTGACCACCCTCTCCCTTCTGGATGCCTAGTGCTTCCTGGAGGGACCTCCACTTCAGGTAGAGGTAGCCCTGAGCAGACCACAACAGTGAATGCACAAGCTTGGGCCACCCAGGGAGAGAGGAGGCAGTTGCCTGCTGGCATTTCAAACAAATGGCCCTTTTTTGTCAGGCCGACTCCATGTTCTTGCAGATGCTCCATGGCCTTCTGATGCTCAGGGGACTGTTTTGAATCCAGCTCTCTGCCATTGTGTATGGTACCGCTGTTAACTAAAATCTCAGACAGTAAGTAGAATAATGGGTTAAAAATTCTACCAACCTGTCTGCATAAAAGTATGCATTAATGCTGAGCTTGTGTCTCAGAACTGTCTGTGGTTAGGTGCCTCAGGTCAGAATACATAGGCCCCAATTAAACCTTAATCTTAATCCAGGGGCATCAGCACACAGCTGTGGCCACACGCACTGGCTCATACCTCGAAGGTGAGTGCCAGCACTTATCAGAAAGGCCTCTTCCAGGAATATCCGCTACAGACACACTTGCAGGTGTTCTGGTGGCATATCTGCCTTTCTGGTGATGCTGTTTATGTCAGCAACAGCTAGAAGCAGTGCAATCCTGGCCATGAGTGATAGGCCAAGCCTAGTGTTATGATGCAGATCTAGAATGTCTTTGGGAAGTGAGCGGACCATCAGAGCTCTACACTCATCAGTGGATAGCTCTGCTACACAACTGGGTATTGGGAGGCAGGGCCTGGTTAGAGGAAGGCCCTGGGGTGTGACAGGAAGAGCTGAGTTTAGTCCTTGTCTTCTCCTCCCCTCTCTTTGTTCTCTGGCCACCCTGTAGTTAGCAGCCCCCCCTCCACCCAGGCCCCTTCTACTATGGTGCGACGGCATGGGAGCCAGCAACCATGGACTGGACTACTGAAACTGTAAGCCAAAATAAACTTCTTTTCCTTTAATTGTGGGTACTGGGCATATTGTCCCAGTAACAGGAAAGCCAATACATCATGGGCCATGGGTAGACCCAGAGCTTCTGCCCATGAATAAGTTGTGCTGCCCAGGGGGAAAAAGCAAGGCAGAAGGCAGTGTGTACAAAGGTTACCATTGATGTGAAAAAGTAAAAACAATAAACTTGGGAATATCTTCAACAAACAAGTAGCAGTAGTTACTTGAATTAAGGGAATAAGGTATCTGAGGGAATAAGGGGTAGAATTCCTGCCTTATCACTGAACTATAGAACTTGATACTCCTTTAATGTATACAATTTAATCAGTTAAAAAGCAATAAAATAAAGTGAGTCAGTTTAAAGTATTTCCATTTTGTTTTGTTTTGTTTTTGAGACAGAGTCTCACTTTACAGTTCAGGCCGGTCTTGAGCTCACTTTGAAGCCCATGCTGGCCTCAAACTTGCAGTGATCCTCCTGCCTCAGCCTTCCAACTGCTAGGGTTACAGGTGTATGCCACCATGCCCAGTGTTAAAGTGTTTCCATTTCAAGAGAAGCCAGGGATTCTTCCAGTTAGTGGGAAGCTCGTGAACACCAAGTATTTAGCAATTCACTGAAATCTGCATAGAAAACTCCCCCGGTTCTCCTGACAATCCTAGGCAAGAGGCCCACGTGGCTCAGCGATGGCATGGCTTCCTAAGCAGCCATAAAATGTCCTCTAACATGCCTAAAAACAAGCAGTGCTGTGGGGTCTCTTATGAGCCACAGGCCTTCAATCACAAGGCCTTTAAAAACCCAGCCATCTTCCTGAAGATGCATCATAATTGTGCGAGTAGAATAAATGCTAATAAATACTGTAGAAAAAAAACTGAAAAAGAAATTCCCCAAAGTCTCCTTCCCTCTACAAAAGAAGAAAGGGAGTGGGGTAGGGACAGGGAAGGAGGGGCAATGCCCTGCCTTCTGAGCTTTGCAGCAGGCTTACCACACTGGCTCTGGGTGTGGTTGATGGCCTGAAGATCCCACTACCCCGGGGCTGAGTCAAGGCCCAGGGAAGAGGCTGAGGGTGGCATCTCTGCCTCTGCGGGGAGAGCAGATGGGCTAGCTCCCATTTCCTACTCTCCACCCCTGCAGAACAGCTCACCAGCAGGTGGACCAGATTAGATTGACGACACTCCACACTCCTCTCCGAATCAGGCCAGATGAGAAGCTGTGTTTCACCTCCCTCCCACACCATAACACCGGAGACAGGTCAGGGATCCTAATGTCAACTGAATCACAGTGCTTTTTCTGCAGGGAGTGTGGTCCATCCTGATTTTAGGGGGTGCACTGCATAGGGCAGAGGTGTCCATAAGTGGTCCCACTGTACCTGGGGTGCACAGGGCCAATATGTCTGCTGCGAGTGGGCTACACTGCACTCCCATGCGAGAGAGGCATGAGATGCTCCTCTTGCCTGGCATCTTGGAATCTGAGGGAACCTCAGGGTGGCAGGGACACTCTGCCTACCTCCCCTGCTGCTGACTGGCTTCCTGGCCTTCAACTGAGGTAGGTCCTCAGACCTTGCATCCTGATGCTTCAGGGGGAAGGAAACACCCTAATCCCTGAGCACAGACTGATGACACAGACCTGGCCAGTGCCCAGGTCACCACTGGGCTGTACCACTCTCGTCTTGCCCGTGCCCACTGTCCATTCAACCTATCATAGCACTGGGCTTCCTTGCTTCTTCAGGTTTGCCTTTGTAAAGTTCCCTGCACCATCCACAATGCAGTGGTGCTTTTTCCTCTTGGAAGTCTGCTTTGTCCCAGGGACTTTAGCCACATACCTTCCACCAGGTAAGAAGATACTGGTTTTCCTCTTTCACAACAAGAGGGTCATGGAGTTCAGCACAAGGGAGGCCCTGGGGAGGGGCAGTGTCATGATAGCGGTTCAGGGTGGGCTTCTCCAGTGAGCTCTTACCCCAAACATGTGATACAGTGTCTGGACTCCAGAAGCCTTAGGACTACATGAGCGAGTCATAGCACTTCAGAGTTCATGCGGTAGAGGAGTATCACATGGAACCCAGCCTCTTGGAAAGGGTCCTCTCCTATGAACTGTATCAGGACAGGGTAAAGGATTTTGTCTCGTGGCTGTCACACCAAGACTGCTTGGCCCTTGGGCCCTCATTCGAAGGCACATTCCAGAGCCATCCAGTCCCACCCTCCCAGGCTGGGTGCAAGGTGGGGGGGGGGGCAGGGCTGGGTCTGCCACAAGCTCTGCTAGAACATTAGATGTGAGTAAGGAGCTTCTGCTGTGTGTAGCAGGGTCACACAGGCCTCACCGGGCTGCTCCAGGTCAGGGAACACCTGCACGCCAGGTCAGATGTTTGCTGCCTGCCAGAAGCACTTATTATCAGGCCTTGTCCAGGTCAGGGCCTGTCCAGGAGCCCTGGCCCCTGGGTATCCTTGGAGTTAGCTGTTGTAGTGCAAATGCTGTGAGACTGGGGAGAAGGCAGCCCAGAGACAGTCAAACCTGCCAGGAACTCTGGGCCCTCAGGAGGGGGCATGTAAAATCAAAGAGCGTTTTAATGCCTTCTGGATTTGACTTGCATTTGAGGGATGCTGTAGTTTGACATCAAAAATGACCCCCCAAATCTTAGAGACACTCCAAATACTCATCAACTAAGGAAGGGATAAAAATGATGTGGGATTTTATATAATGAAGTACTACTTAGCTATAAAGAAGGATAAACTTGAGACTTTTATAGGTGAATGGATGTAACTTGAGACCATACTCATAAGTGAAATAAATCACACTCACATGTGTAAATAGTGTAACATCTCCCTAGTTTAAGAGTCTGAACAAGTAAATAAGATCCAAAATCTACAATAGATATTGTGAAAGGGTAAGACACGCTCAAAGGGAAAAAACAACTGGGATAGGGGAAAAGAGAAAAGAAGGGAAAAGGAAAAAGATATGTTTGTAAACACACACACATAAGATTGCTAAAATGATTATACTACTAACCCTACTAGTTCCCAGAAAAGAACAGCTAGTACTCACACAGTTTGATCAATTTTGCATGTCCATACCTGCTAACCTAAGTAATTCTTTTGAAGATAATATGGAATATAACAACCATTGTTAAATTACTATCACATTGTATGAAAGCCTATATTGCTATTTCTTTGGTTTTTTGGTTGTTGTAGTTGTTTTTCTTTTCTGTTTTTTTTTTTTTTTTCTCCTTAAAATAATAATAAAAAAAGAACACCTTCCCAGCAAGAGCCTCCTGCTGTCAGGGGCGGTGGCGAGGCCAGGCAGGGAGGGTCTAGTCCGAGGTGGGTCACGGTGCATGACTGGATTTCTCTCTCCCTGCTCCTCCCTTCTCTCTGCTTCTTCTCACTGCACGGGAACAGATTTCCCCTGAGCACACCAGCCCTTCCGCTGAGCCCACCATGGCCTGAAAGCACTGAAACTGTGTGCCAAAATAAATCAATTTGGGGTGTTGAGTACTGTATCTTGGTGGTGAGAAAAGTGATAAGACAAGAACTCAGCACAGAAAAGCAGCGAAAAAAGTCGACGTGAGTGTAGAAAAGTGATCACTAGTGGATGGAAGCTGAAGGAAATGGACCAGGGAGGCCGCGCACCTGCACGCGTGTGCAAAGCGTCACACAGAACCCCATCAACCGCATGATGAACATGTTAAGCACACATAAATTTAGAAATGCCAGAAAGCAGTGGGACTGAATTCCATCCTCCCTCCAAACTGTTACTGCATCCACGTTAGCGTGGAGAATGAACTTCCCACATCTGGGACAGGGCAGGATCTAAGCAATCTGCCCTCAGCATCACACTCCTCCAACAGGTGCCTCCCACCCTGCCACCCTCTCAGCCCACAGGACAGCCAACCACACGCTCTGCTTTACTTTATTCAATATGCCAGGTGAGGAGTTTACAAACAAGGCTGGCAGTGTGTGCGAAGTACAGACAGCTTGCCTGCGGGTCGTGTGGCGGGCTCTGAAATGCATGGACCGCAATTACATGTGGCACAAAATCAGACCGAAACTACCACCTCTTGGTGTCCCCAAGTGGGTCATGTAAACAGTTAAATTACTGAGTCATTATTTAGGTCAAAATACTTCCATGAAAATGACATACAAAACATATAAATTACATTTAACGTCTGTACATGGTTTTAAAAAAAAATAACAGTACTGCGTTCTGTACAATCTTGCTTTCTTTTGGACACTCTAAATGCAACATTTTCCCTTGAATTCCACAAAAGTAGGCCAAGTACACATGTCATGTAGTTAAAACCATTTCCCAAGAATACAAGGCTGCAGCGGTTTCTGGAAAGGCACGTTTTTGCTTTAACACAGGGAGCCCTGTATCAGAAGCCCCTTTCTCCTGGGGACCAGCGGGTGCAGCATCCTGCTCCACCACCTTTGGTTGCTGAAGGGAGAATGAGATTGCATAGATAGAGGCAGCAGAGAGAACAAGAGCTCCCCTTACCTTCACACCTGGGATCTTAAAAGGTGCCTCCCTGGCTCCTTTTGCAGGCCTGTTCCCTCACATTTCTATTCAATCCATGTACAATTCCGGAGCAGAGATGCCACCTATTTTTGCAAAGTAATTGCAGTTCATTACCCATCTACCCCTGGGATAAACACAGGCAGCCTCAGGGTCACTGAGGAGCTCATGCTGCTGGGCTCCGCCCCGCTCAGATGCTGCTGGCCAAAATGACCTCCAGCCTGAGAGGGACCTCAGTGGCAGCGCTGAGCACAGACAGCAGGTAAGACAGGAGGGGGACTCCACAATCTCGGGTCTCTTGTGACAGAATCTGTGACTGTTGAAAGGTGGCTGAAGTCCTTGCAGGTCCCAGTGGGTACTTCTGGCAGAAGGCCTGGGCATTGTGTGTACCTCAGGCTTCCAGCTGGACTTGGGTGTCATCCACCTGCAGAGTGTCACTGTCTCCCAGGAGCTCAGTCTCGGGGACAGAGCCTCCCTCCTCCTCCTCCACTTCCTGTACAGGGCTCTGGGCCACGTCTTCTGGGATGTTCTGTGTGTCCTCAGTGCCTTCGGACAGCAGGGCTGCCCTGTCTGCTACAGATGTGTTGGAGGGAGCTGTGGTGACGTAGCCTGTGCTGGTGGAGCCACTGCCACTGTGGTGTGAGCTGGGCTTGGGGACTATCTGAGGGGGAACCTGCTGGGGAGCCATCTGCATGGGAATCTGGACCGGGTAGAAGTTGGGCAGGTATGCCCCATAGGCTGGCACTGGCTGGTAGCCATTGACAGGAATGTAGAGCTGGGGTGGGGGCACCAGGGGTCTGATCTGGCCCTTCATGGGGATGAACTGGGGCTGCGGGAAGGGCTGGGCCTTCTGCTTGGGCCCCACGTAGCGGGTGTTGCTCACGTTGCTCACCGGGCTGGTGCTCAGAGAGCTGGTCTGTGTGGTGTTGCTGGCTCCCGAGGTCTGCGCCGAGCTGTTGTAGCTGGACAGGTTGCCCCAGGCCCGGAGCCGGCTATGGATGTCCTTGAAACGGGGCCGACGGCTGGGAAGCTCGCTCCAGCACTCGAGCATGAGGGCGTAGACCCAGGCGGGGCAGTCGTCGGGGCAGGGCAGCACCTGTCGGGTGCGGATCATCTCCACCACATCCTGGTTGGAGTACCCACAGTAGGGCTGCAGGCCATAGCTGAAGACCTCCCACAGCACCACGCCGTAGGACCAGATGTCGGAGTCGATGGAAAACTTGCCGTAGGCGATGGCTTCGGGGGACATCCAGCGGATGGGCAGCAGTGAGTTCCCCATCAGCTTGTAGTAGTCAGCAGAATACACCTCTCGGAAGAGGCCCAGGTCCGAGATCTTCACAGTCAGCTTGTCATACACCAGCACGTTGCGGGTAGCCAGGTCCTTGTGGACCACGTGGTGGCTGGCCAGGTACTCCATCCCTGCAGCAATCTGTGCTGCGACGTGTACGAAGTCAGGGGGCTCCAAGGCCGACTTCACAGTGCGGTCGTCGTCAGTGCTGCCCACATCCGAGTGTGGCGAGCGCATGACCAGGAACTCATGGAGGTCACCGTGTGGGCAGTAGCTGAAGATCATGCTGAGGGGCTGGTCCTTGGTCACGATACCCAGCAGACAGATGATGTTGGGGTGCTGCAACCGAGCCCGCAGCATGGCCTCGTGCCGGAACTCTTCTCGGAGGGGCCCTTCCGCTTTGTCCTTCAGTGTCTTGATGGCCACTGCCTGGGTCTGCTCGCCCGGGGCAGGCCCAAACAGATGGCCTTTGTAAACCTTTCCAAACCGGTCCTCCCCCAGCTCCTCCATGAAGCGCACGGTGGACAAGTTGATCTCCTTGAGTTTGGCCTGCAAGGACAAAAGCTCCAGGTCAAGGCCTTCTGCCACTGCATCCTGGGAAAGAGGTGCAGGCAGCGGGAAAGGTCCCCAGGGGAAACACAGTCCCCTGGAGAGGCCCCTGTCCTGCCACCCCAGGCTCCCCTGCTTCACCCACCACACCCTCCCATCTTACACCTCCTGTGGCCCTGCCCAGGCTGCTGATGGGGCAGCTCTAAAACGTGGCTCATCAGCACTGCAGTCTCCCTTCCCTGGTTGTGCGTAGCCACTCACATTTGCAGACACATTGTCTGCAGCCATGCCAGAGCGCCTGCTCTCACAGGGTCACTCTGGACTCACCTCATTGTCCACCCACACCACAGAGAGACACACTGTGCTTATGGGCTGCTTGTCTTTTCACATTTCTGTCACTTTTGGAGCCCAGCCCAGCTGTTCTCCAGAGCCTCCCACAATGGACCCATGCTGTGGTTTCCTCCGGATGAGTCTCAGCCCAGGATGGTTAAAGAACCACACCAGTGCTGTGAGCACCCCGGACCCTGGGCATGCTCCTTCTGTGCATCAGCCAAGGGTGTGAAGGTGGAGCTGGGTCCTTCTTGAGAGCCAACTCTGGTCTACAGCAAACACTCACTGACTGCATGACAGCAGAGCCGACCGGAGGAGCTGGCTCTGACCCCCTGGAAGGCCCCTTCCAAGCCAGACAGGAAGATGACCCCTGAAGCTTGCGCGAGTATGAGCTCCTGGAGAGGCTGCAGTGCACCTTCTAACCCAGCGCTGCAAAGTCCCCTGCCTGTCTCCTCACCACCATGAACTCCTCGAGTGGGGACAGCTGCCTTTCAAGGCCTTCCTACTTCCATCCAGAAACTGTATTCTCTCCTTCTCTGGGGAACAAAGCAACAAAACCAACCTGACCAGAAGCTGATCAGAGGCCCAAGTCCTAGGCCTTATGAATGCCACAGGCCGTCCTGTTTTCCTGTGCCACCTGTGGGCAGAGCTGTGGCCCCTGATGAGCCTGGAACACCCTGCCAGGCTACACAGGATTTTGGCTTCCCAGGTGGTGGGGAGCCCAGAACGCATTCCCAACATGCCTGCTGCTCAGTTTCCAAGGACACACATCGGGCACATTTTGGAGAAGCAACACCAGAATGAAGGCTGGTTTAAAGAATGACGTGCTACGGTCAAGAAAACTCGGAAAACGACCCCGCACATAACCAGTCCCCAGGCTTCTGCCTGGGGCAGCTGCTTGGGTGGGGCATGCACAGGAGACCTGTTTGTGCTGGCTGATGAGTGGCAGCTCCATGTCCTGACTGGGTGAGACCATCAGCTGCCGCCGCTGTGGGCTAGCTACGGAGGCCTTCTGCTTATTCCGGCATACGCAGACCAGGAAGAACAGGCAAGCGATGACCAAGGGAATCGTGATGCTTGGGACCAGAATGTACAGAATGCCCAGTTTGCTGCTGTCTCGGGGACCTGTGAATGACAGCAAAGCTCTCGTGACTTCTAGGAAACAACCTCTTGTCAACTCTAAATTCTCCCACCACCCCCCCACCTTCCCCTCCAGCCAAAATGCTTCGGTGTGAGTGGACAGTCAAACATAGACCGGCAAAATGGGACACCTGCCTTAAGAAAAAGGGAATGTACCGAAACACACCTGTGTCTATGGCTGTGGAAAGACTGGCAGTGTGCAGCATGCAGGCAGGGGACCCTGTGGTCTCAACACTGACAAAGTCCACATGCACTGTTCTCTCTGGATGCCGGGGCACCCTGGGGTGAGGCGCTCAGCTCCAGTCCTGAGAGTCCCCTCACTGACTGCGCTGCTGGGACACTCTAGTCTTTGGTACTGGGACTGGAAATTATCTTTTCCTCTTTCAACATTTTGATTTTTTTCCACATTTTTATATAATGATAACATTTTTAGGCTAATAACTAAATATGAATTTGACTTAAAAGAGCACAGGGAGGTCAGGTGTTTGCCCCCATGTAACACATTGCAGGGACAAAGCTCTAGAAAATCCATGCATACTGAGATACTGAATCCAAGGCTTCTTTCACTCATTTGTTTTCTGCAATGCAAAAGGATGCTTTATCTCCCTCTACAGGATTTACAGGGAGGTGCCAGAGAGCACACCAGGTACCAGGCTGACCCACGGGAGCAGAGGTTGTGTCCTGGCCGGTGGGCAGTGCAGTTTGTAGGGCCAGCTGCTCAGGGCCACTCAGTGCCTTTCTCCAGGTGCCCCCCTCTGCTGACCCTGAACCTCTCAGGCTCTGTGTGTGAAGAGCAGACGGTGTGACCCAAGGCCAGCCCACTCCTGTACATGGCAGAAGCTGGGCTCCTTAGGGTCTTCTGTTTCCCCTTAGACCTGGAAATAATTACACCAGACTTATATGACTCTGTGATGGCCCTCCCACTGGGAAGCAAACAAGTCATTTCTGGCCAGTGTGATCTCCAAGAGTGGTTTCTGTCTAAGAATGAGCACTCTAGTGCCAGCCCTGCCTTCTAGACAAGAAGAAATACAGCCTCAGACAAAACTCTCTCCTATCCCTGCTCAGCAGCCCTGGGGAGGGTCCAGGAAGCAGAGGTTCCAGAAGCCTTAGGGAGACACAGACATACTCTGGGTTGTTCCTTGGTTTTAGGGTTGCAGAGAACACCCATGTTCCTCATGCCAAGGCCGGAACTTGAGCAGTTTACACAATTATGGAGGCCTTTGCTGTATTGTCATTTTTAAAAATTATCAACACATGCTTATTTGGAAAAGATTTAGTATTGTAAAAATGTGGGGTTTCATCAGTGAACATTCCTAATGACCCTTTTCATCTAAGGCTGTCACACTGTGAATAGATCCTTGCTCAATTTTTGTATGAGCTTTAGGCTGAACCACACAAAATAACTGATTTTTAAATATCTTGAAATACAGAAACAATAGTTTCAGGGCTGGGGATTTAGCTCAGCAGCATAAGTGCCTGCCTTGCAAGTGGGCAGTTGTGAATTCGATCTCTAGTACCGATAAAAAGGAAAAAGACAAAAAAAAAAAAAAAGAAACAATAGTTTCATAGAATGTGTTACAACACAAATTTAAATAAGACTTCAATTGAAAAAGAACTATGCTATATATTTCCAGTTCCTAGTTTGGGGGCAGAATAAAATATTTTGGACATTTCACAGTCAAAACAGATCTGTGGATGTCTTTATAGGGCATACTATTCCCTGGGATGGACATTCTATCCCCGTCAACCTCCTGTTAAAAAGCAGTTTGTTTTGTATCTGGCTCTCACAAGAGATTCTGCAAGAAATATCCTTGTTTTTCTGCCTTGATTGTGCAATTATTCCTGCAACATAAAATTCTAGGAATTACAAGGACAAAAACATACATATTTTTCTGCTTTGATTCATTTTTAATTGCAATACTACAAGCTGCTCATTAAATTATATTTTAACTCTTCTGTAGATCTGGGGAAGTCACTGTTAAAAGTTTGGCGTGCATCTTTCCAAAACTTTACCATGAAAAACAAGGACATGTATGCAGCATCACACACACTTTCATTCATTTTGTTTTCTTTTATCAAAGCAAAATGAAACAATAAAAAAATGATACCAACATAGCTCTTGCCCTAAACCTGCTTTTTTTTCCCTAGCAGGGCACCATGAACCTCTTCCTGGTAGGAAATAATTTTATTTATTTATTCATGGACAGACTTATTTACTCACTATGTAGTTCGGGCTGGCCTTGAACTCTTAGTGATCTTCCTGTCTCAGCCTCCTGAGTGCTGGGATTATAGGCATGCACCACCAAGCCCAGCTAGGAAATACTTTTAGAGGGCTGCTGTGTTCTAATAGACACAGATGACAATTTAACTCCCAAAGTTTTTAAAGCAGTGTGTGTGTGTGTGTGTGTGTGTGTGTAAAAGCAATGTCAAGTTTGAAGTTTGAAGCTGCCAAATTATACTCCAAGAGGTTGATGAATAAACATTCATGTGTGCCGGCTGCAGGGCAATGCGGGTCCCACTGTGCCAGGGGGAGGTGTCCAGGGTCATGGGGGCCTGGATTCACTCTACTATTGATGTCTTCTTTCACTGGCCCCTCAGTCTGAGCTGAGTCTCCATTACTCACTGACAGGAGCTGGTGACACAGATGTGACTGAACTCAGATAACTGCTCAGGTTTTCAACCCTAATTACACTCTTTTCTAGTCTATGACACCCACAGCGAGTGTTACGAGATGTGACTTCTATTTTCTCCTCACTCTACCAGATAAAAGCGCACGAGGGGTGGAAAGCTCAGAAGCTGGGGAGTGAGGGGAGAGATCTACGAATACTGGGAGGCACCATGCAATGATGTTTGTGGAGGATCAAAGACGCCAAACTAGACATCCAGGGCTTATGAAGAAGCAGGGCCAACGTGCAGCCGGTGCTCCCACTGGACAGTAAACTTGCACAACACTCTTTAGACCTTTCTGGATTTTAGGACAATTAGAATTGTCTGATATATTCCATAACCAACAACAGTGTTATTTAAAACAAGCAATCACAGTGGTAAGATGGGGACCTTATAGTTCCCAGCATTCTGGACCCAGACAGAATGCTCTTATCAAAGGCCAACTCAACAGTCAACATGAAAAAAAAAAAAAAAAAGAGAGAATACATACTACAAGAGGGTACGTCACACAGTTCCATGCGTACGTTTTTATTCTGAGTAAAGCACCAGGGACCTTCCATCTGGCCTCCAGGGTTCCGGCAGTACGCGTGGCCCCCTCCGAGCTCAGGGAAATCCACGCTGGACAGCTGGTGGCCATGGGGGTGCTGCAGGGCCCACGGTTGGCACTGATGCCCCGACCTGGTGGTGCTGGCTGTGCCTCTGTAATCCGAGCCGGAGCCATTGTAGCACTGGTGGTCTGGAGAAGCAGGCACATTAGGAGGCCCCAACACCAGTGATGGGGCCCGCGCGGGGTTAAGAGCTCACCTCCCTGGACTACTGCAGAGAAGAACTTGACCTATATGTTTCCAGGTCTGCACTTCCAAAGAACCAAAGGGTTCTGCACAGTGTCCAAGAAAAGTAGCATTAAAGGTAATGACTTCAAGTCCCAAGCCTACAAAGGCAACTTCCCAGGGGGGCAGGAACCTGTGTGGAAGTCGCCTATGGCCCTGGACACCTATGGTACCCAGCACCCCGGACCCTGTGTGAGCCAGCACCACTGCCCCTGCACTCACTGGCTCTGGAAGCAAAACTGAAGTCACAAGGAGGAAGGGCTGTCCTAGGTTTGGCCCCATAGGTCGGAGGCTACCTCCACCCTCAGACGGAGCCTGGCTCAGCTACCACCCCACTGCACTGGGGAGCTCAGGGCAGAGGATGTACATGTGTCAAACAACTACGGTGTTTACCCTATGAGCGTTTCCAAGCCTTGTTTAATTATTAACTCGCTTAATCTTCATCTCCACTCCACAAGGTCAGTGTTGTTATTATCCCCATGGAATGTGAGAAAATGGGAGTTTAAGCGACTTTCTCAGAGTTGCGATGTTAGCCCTCTAGCCACAAGCTACGCCAGGCTGCCCTGTAAGGAGCCTTGCTCAAGCGGGAAGCTCCAGACCAGCTGCTGAAGTCAAATACAGCCAAAGCCTAGGAAGAATGCGGCATCGGCCTGGGTCTCAGTCCTCGAGGGGGTGACCCGAGGGAGCAGTTTGCAGCAAAGACGTCAGCAGTGCTGGCAGTGACTTCCACTCTGACTGGCCTCACTTCATGCTGCCAAAGCAGGGTAGGGCGCACATCTGTCTTTGGAGACCATGAAACGGCCAGGCCCAGGCCTCAATTCAGAATGAAGGGCCCGCCTGGCCTCTGAGGCCCCAGTGTCTGGAGATGGGGACCTCCTACATCTTTGCTGGTGTGGGTGGCTATAGGTCCCGACTCTCCACCTGCATGGCATCTGAGACTCAAAGTACCAGGCTAAGGACCTATGGGGCTCCCTGAGGTCTGGGAGTACCTGTGGGCTGGGCGTTTGCATGTCCTGCAAAGCACGGGTGCTTGTAGCCCATCAGGCAAGCTGGGGTGCTCGCCCATCCGCTCCCTGCATCCCAGCCTTCACAGCAGTAATGCAGGTTACTGCTGTTTTGGACATGCAGAACCCCAGGCTCAGGGTCCCTGAATGCAAAGGGACTGAAAGGCTCCCCTCCGCCCCACGATGCCCCTGGGAGAGCCGCACCCTCTCCCACCACCCGTGGCACTCACAGCGGCCCAGCTTCTCCACCGGGATGCCGATGCGCATGCAGTTGGCAGCGTCAGGGCTCTCAGGCATGGGCAGCGCCTCGCACTTGGGCAGCTGCAGCCGCATGAGGATGAGCGGGTTGGAGCGTGCAATCGTGTACTCCTGGCGGCACAGGTCGCTCTCCAGCACCTCGCACTCATCGCGACACAGTTCCCGTGGCTTGGGTGCCCGGGAGCGGGAGTCACATAGTGGAAACACGAAGTGGCAGAAGGACGGGATGGCGAACTGGGAGCACTGGTCTGACAGGTGCGTGGAGGTGCCGATCATGGTGAAGGCCGCTGTGGAGGAAACCGGGTATCCCTGAATGGAGGGCCAGCCTGTACCCCAACCCCACCCCCTAGCACCCTCTGTGTTCCTGATCTAGCCTGCACCCCCATGCTGAAAACCTGACTGGTGCCTCAGCTTCTTCCTGTAAACCTCCAAACCATACTACACACCCAAGCTGCCCCATTCAGAAACCCTGCTGCAGCCCCCCACTCCTGGGCCATGCACAGCTCAGCACTAACCATAGTCCCCACCAAGGCCCCCAACCCTGACACCACCATACCCCAACCCAAGAGTCCCAGCCCTTGAGACTTCCCCTGCCCTAAGCCCTGGACACTACCCCACACTTCTAACTCCCTCCACTCGGCCCTGGACATCCTATCAGGTAACCCTGCCCCCTATATAGAGCCCTCACGTGCTCCCAGGACAGGCCCAGGGCACCCATCATCTGCTCTGATCAGCAGCAGACTCATCTGGTCCCTGGGGTTCCCTTACAAACTTTCTAAGAACAGGAAGGAAGGAAAGCCAGGCCCAGAGCCTCTCTGCCTCAGCTGACACTGCTTCCTGCAAGAAGGAACCAGCTTCAGATCCAGAAGCCATCACCTAGGGACCCACGAGGAGTGGCATTCTGTGGTCACAGCACTGCAGAGCCTGGGCTAGGTGGCTTCCAGTGCACTGGACAGTGCAGGGCTTGCCAGGAGCCCCACGGGCACAAGGAAGGTGAGCAACGGGAGGGAACCTGCTCTGAAAAGTGGAGAGAGGGTGGTGCAATGAAGCAGAGAGGGCAGGATGAGTTCTGTGACTGAGGCTAGCAAGCGACAGGCAGTGGCAGGAGGTGTTTGAGGCCAGGTGTCAGAGGATGGAGTGTGCTGGGAACGCGTTAGGGCTGGAGGCCCTGCTGCGGCCAGGTGCACATACTAGTGAGGAAAGGTGCTGGCCAAAGAAGGCACTACGGGCTGAGAGCACCGCCCTGCTTCTGCTTGTGGATGACCTGCTAAAGAAAGGCTCTGGGGCTCCCCAGCTGCCCCCACAACTGAATGTGCTGAGCCAGGTACAGCCAGCAGGTGGCCCTGTGGAGACCTGCTGAGGCACAAGTCCTGGTGAGAGCCAGTCACTCAATCCCTTCTGGGCCTCTTCCTTTATCTGGAAAGTGATCTGCTGAGACCACATGCTGCAGAATCACATTTCCCACAGTGCCTGTGGAATGGGCTGGAACAGGGGTCCAGAGCCAAGTGGTCCTGCCCTGCCCTGGCACCACCCTGAAGGTGCTCTGCTCACACCCTCTTTAAGTCCTCAGGTTCTCTGCCCTGAGTGCTGACACTGCGGGTAGGAGGCTAAGGCACAGGATATGTGGGACTGGGTGGAAGAGTTAAGAGCTGAACCTCTGGCAATTCAGGGAGGGCTGTCAGAGGTGCTGGCCTTGACTTTAGGAAGCGCAATGCTAACAAAGACAAACTTGGCTGTGACAACTGATTGACTGTGCCAACTTGAGTCAGAAAAGCTCATATACATTGAGTCAGCATAGTTCTGGGAGGAGACAACCCACTTGAGAGAGGCTTGCCCCAGAATGTTATAAAGAAGCAACACTCGCTTCTGTTTCTTCGGAGGGGCTCAGTCTTTGCCTTCAGCTTGGAGACTGTCTCCTGGCTTCCAGCACAGACCCTTCAGTCCCTTCCCCAACACACTTCATTATACATGTGCAAATATCCCAGAAGCTGCGTTAGGGCCCCAAAACAGGATGTGACCTGAGCCGAAGGCCTTCGACTGAGTCCTTCTGGTCTCCAGCATACGGCGCTTTTGCACTCCCCCACCCCTGACTCTGCATGGCCATTGTGAGCCTTCTTACATATTTCAGTGTCTTGCATTAAATGTTTCGCTAGTAAGCACTGATGTACACATCGGCCTTTCTCATAAGGTAGTCAACTGAGAAGATGCCACAGGTGGTCTTCACAGGATTCCTCTCCCTCCTCCTTCACTCTGAAAAGAGGGTTCTGGCCACCTACATCCCACAGCCCATGTCCTCGTCTTCACCATACCCTGAATGTCGTGTGACATTCTCTAATGGGACATTGCCACACAAAGCAGCTTTCACTCTGATCTGCAGCCCAGAACTCAGGTCAGTCTAGAGCTATATACTACGAGTGTGTGTGTGTGTGTGTGTGTGTGTGTGAGTGCAAGCATGCACGTGCATGCGTGTGAAGTGCTGTGGACTGAGTCACTTGGCTGCTGGATTGCCTAGCATGATCAAGGTCCTGGGTTTCAGCCCAGCACCACATAACGAGCAGTAAGTTTCACATTCATAGACTCCTCACCCTAACACTTCTTTCAAAACTGTTATAAAATCGGGCTGCTTGTATATATCAGTTGTTTAACCCGTTAAACACTGTTGAAGAAATAACAGAGAGCCATGCTCAGGGCTGGCATCAGTGCTTGTCAATTAGCAGGACATCAAATTCATTTTGGAGTCCGTGGCTAGCATTTTAAAGGATGTTGAGAACAGATTCAAGCATGGGTGAGTACATGGTTTGTAACTGTAACCTTTTCTTCAATGAAAGAGAACTGAAGAAAACATACAGGTGTGAGGCTTTTAGGTGAACATTATTCTCCATGACCCATTTTGGTTCTGGAAACACAAGTCAGTGTCCATGGGCTGACTCCCCTTATTTGAACGGCCTGGGATCAGAAGCATTCTGTTTTGGGGATGCTTTCAGATTCTGGGATATTTGCCATATATAATGAAGTGTGTTGGAGAAGGGACCACGTCTAAACACAAAGTTCATTAATGTCTTATACACCTCACATATAGAGCCTGAAATAATTTTATAAAGCATTTTCAAAAATTTTGTGCTTGAAACAAAGTTGTGTATACTCATGGCATCAGGTCAGTACTTTTAAAGTTTCAGATTTTGGAGCATTTAGGATTGCAAATTTGTCAGACTAGGGGTGCTCAATACTCAAGCTACAATAAGTCATGACATGAGGTATGCTTTTTGAACTTTTTACTGCAATATTGGGGTCTAAAAGTTTGAGAAATTCTGCTCATGACCCCTCGAGTTCCCATTTCCCACTACTGTCCCCCCACTTCCCTCCAAACCCTGTTCCCAGAGAGCACTCTGTCAGCACAGGCTGGGTGGGCCCTTTGGTGCCCCAGTGCAAGGGTGAGCTGAGCTCAGAGGGTCATACCAATGACACAGAGGACCCTCATGCCACCCTTACCAGGGTGGGGCAGTGCTCCACAGCCCCTCTGCCCTGCCCACTTCCCCAGGGATAAAGATCACTGCAATGACTTGTAGAGGCGGGGCCAAGAGCCAGCATAGGAAAACCCAACTCCACAGGTGCCGGGGCACCTGCCATCTTCACAAGGCTTTTCTGGTTCCTTGTGGGGTCTCGGAAGAAAGATGCACATGTTTGTGGAGAGGGTATGGATAAGAGGAAGAGGGCGAGGACTCTGACCTGATTCATCTTTTCACTTTCCACTGGCTTCCACCAAGGAAAACCCCACAAATGTGAACAAACTGGTTTGCTGAGCCAACGTGCAGAGGCCAACAGTGACTAAGGATGAGCACCCCATTTTCTAAATGGCCTGGCACATTTCTCAGACCCTGAGCCAGGCAGCCAAAGCTCTGGCTTCGTTCTCCGGAAACCGAGGCCAGACAGTCTGCCTTTACCACTTCGATGCCAATGACTGAAATCAAGTCTGAGTCCCTTGGAACCAAATGAGGCTGAGAAAAGCCCAAGAATCAGCAAATGCAGCACAAAGAAGTCAAGCAGAGCGACAGTGGCCATGCCAGGACAGGAGATTAAGGGATGCAATGGGACCACAAGTGAGGCTGGCCCAGGTCAGAGCACAGAAGTGTGTTCTGCGAAGCCACCACTTGGCAACCCTCATGGCTGGGATGGGGTTGTGGTTGGGGCGTTCCTGAGCTGGAGCCTAGCTCTAAGTGTGGCGATGTTAAGAGGTGATGTGGCCTAGTGGTAGGTTGTTAGGTCTCGTTGTCATGGGATGTGGTTAGCTCTTGAAAGAAGGTTGTTACAGAAGACAAGCTGGGACCCTCTTGAGCTCTTCCAGCCTCCTGTGCTGCCAAATGACCTCTCTTTCTCATCCATGTTCCACCATGACACTGTCCACTATGATGTGCTGGAGCCAGGGAGCCTCACCACAACAAGTGCCATGCTGTTTGGGCTTTCAGAGTCTAAAACTGTGGCTTTAGTAAACTTCTGTTCTTGAAAATATCTAGCCTCAGGTATTTTGTTATAGGAACAGGTTACTACAGTCATTGCAACACAGAAATTAGAAATATTTTAGGGCAAATCACATTAGCAATAGCAAGTGCATCTGACAAAGTTCTTTGATTTCTTACTACAAGCAAGATGGATGAGGACTTTGCTGTCTGTGGCACTGACAGATGAACAAGTGGGAACTGTCTTTGCAGACAGGAGCCTGCACATGTGTTGTGGTCTCATGAAAAGGGTCATGACCACACCTGTAATTCGGTTCTCAATCTCCCCTTGCATCTGGAGAGAGTCCACGTAAATGGTCCGGTTCCCAATGAAACGCGCACAGGCAATTCCTCGGTAAGGCTGACAGAATCCATCTTCCTGGTAGTCGTCCCTAGAAGAAACACAAAGTCCGTAAGTGTGCCATGTCTTCCTGATGACATGCTTTTTATTCGGCATTTTATAAGTCAACCCTTTTGTTACTTGGTGTTTACCCAAATGTGCTGCAAACTCGAATCCACACAGAAACCTGCAGAGTTTACACACAGTGGGTTGTTACCAGTGCCAAAGCCCAGAGGGAACCAGGATGCATTTCACTAGGCAAACAAATAAACAAAGCAAACATCTGGATGATGCATTACAGTTAGCACTGATATGAAATGAAGTAGCAGGGCTGAGGATTTAGCTCAGCGGCATAAGCGCCTGCCTTGCAAGCAGGCAGTTGTGAGTTCCATCCCTGGTACTGATAAAAAAAAGACCAAAAAAAAAAAAAAAAAAGAAATGAAGTAGCAATTGGAGGTCTCATTCAACTCAGCTATTCCCTTTCTGGGTATCTTCCCAAAAGAATTTAAAACATCATACCACAGTGATATATATGCACCCGTGTTTATAGCAGCACAGTTTATAAGCACCAGATCTTGGTAACAACTTAAGTGTCTATCACCTGAGGAATGGATAAAAAAGATGTGGTATTTCTATATAATGGAATACTTCTCAGCCATAAAGAATGATAACCTGGACATTTTTATAGGTAAATGGATGCACTTGAGGACATACTTATTAGTGAAGTAAATATGTCATGCATGTGTAAACATCGTATTTTTTCATTAGAATGATAAGGAAAAAAACGTGTATTTTGTCCCAGAGAGAATGACTTCAGCCAAACAACAACTCAGATCACACTTACCTTCACTTTAACTAACCCACTCTGAGCCACTTTGAGTAGACTTTTGGATCTCTTAAATTTTTGATGTGTCATAAGGTTTGGGTTTTTTGCATGTGGATATCCAGTTGTCCCAGTATATTTATTGAGGGTACAATCTTTTCTCCACTTAATTGCTTTTGCATCTTTGCCAAAAATCAACTGTCCATAATATGTGTATCTATTTTGGGACTTCACATTGGTACCTTGGTAGTTTGTCTATCTTGATACCAATGCCATTTTGTCGTGATTGGTGTAACTTTGTGGTAAGTTGTGGGATTGGGGAGGGTTGGAGCTCTAATTTTGTTCCTTTATCAAAGCTGTTTAGACTATTCTCAGCCTTTTGTATTTCTACAGAAATGTAAGAATCAACATGTTAATCTTTATGAAAAATGATGTTGGCATTTTGACAAGGGATTGTGTTTTCTGATCCTCATTTTTGGTTTTACTCTTTTTTAT
Source organism: Cavia porcellus (assembly GCF_034190915.1). Taxonomy (NCBI): domain Eukaryota; kingdom Metazoa; phylum Chordata; class Mammalia; order Rodentia; family Caviidae; genus Cavia; species Cavia porcellus. Next base: position 15,163,018 of record NW_026947500.1, on the reverse strand, counting down.
TTTTAATTTCTCAAGGAAAGATATCAGGATATTTCGTAACTTTCTTCTTTTCTAATAAATGTACTTGGTGTTAAATAAAAAAAAAGTAATGAGATATCAAGTTACAAGAAGACAAGCAGGGAATCTCAATGCACATTCCCAAGCGGAAAGGTTGTGTGCTCTGTGATTGCAACTGTGTAACACAATGGAAAAGGTAAACTACAGAGAGAGTGCAAAGGTCAATGATACTGCCAGTGACTGAGGGGAGGGATAAGTAAGACACCACAGAAAGTTCTAGGCAGGGAAAGCACATGGTGGGATGTTCAGTGCACACTGATCCGATCCCCAGGCAGCCCACCAGAGTGAACGTAAACGTAGCTTACTGAACATAGCCCACAGAATCTTCAGCGTTGGCTCATCAATTATAATTCAACAGAAGAGTAGGTAAAAATCTCTGTTTAGTTTTTCCATGACCTAAAACTGCTCTAAAAAGAGTCGGTTGACAAGAATTATTTTTAAATGTAGTTTTAAGGCACAGAAGGATTCTTCACAGGTGAAGACGAGCTGCCCAGTGCCCACCCTGAACACACAGACAGGTATTACGTATGTGCACACAGTATACACAGTGTTGAACAATGAACACTTCTTTCAGAGTCTACACCACAGACATTACAGTGCATCTTTCCAAACCTCCGGTCCTCACAAACAAGACTTTTGTGAAGATGCTGGTAATCCACAAGGTGCGTTCTATCATTACATCATCATTAGACAGAAATCTTTGAAAAGCAGGCCAGCAACACACAATGCATATTCTGCCACATTTAAAGGCAACCGAGAAATACCAGAAATGCCAGCCCTCATGGACTTGCAAGCTGAGACGCACATTTATGACACGTGGAGATGTATCCTAACTTCTGAGGGTTGCAGAGTAGCTGTGACACATAGTGGAGGCCTGAGAAGGGACCATGACAGCAAGCCACTCTCGTCCTGCAGTCCAGCCTTCATGGCAGTATGGGGATAGCCGACATTCACATGAAAGGAACCTGTCTCTCCCCAAGTCTCCGGCTGAAGCTGTGCTAACACACCTCTCCACGGAGCCTGCCAGCTTGGCTTCATCCAGCAAAGCCCACTCTACAAGTCCCAGCTGTCCTGCACAGTGGCCCTGGGGATCCTCCCAGGAGCCGGAGCCAGCACTCAGCACTGCCACTTGCCTGGTGGAGTGGAGGCACTGGCACTGACTCCGGGGACAGCCTCTGCTGAGTGCCTAAGGCCCGTGACTCAGAAGCTTGCTTTCTATAGAGGCCAATCCTACAGGCGAGAACACTCACAGAGAGAGAGGCTGTCCCTAGGGACATATAGGTGGTGCTCAGTTTACCCAAATGGACTTCTGCTCCCCGTCAAAGCTGTCACAAAGGCTGGTCACTTGCAACAGACAAAGAATCCCACACTGTGAGACCGTCTTTTGTGGTTCCCCTCTCTACTGTCTTCTGAAGAAAAATCCTTTTCCAAACAAAAGAACCTGCAGCCATCAATAACCTAATTAAGGAGACTCCTGATGTCAGTGTGAGGGGGAACCTTTCTGTCAGGCCCAGTAGCCATTGTTTCTTTGGTGTCCTTAAGTGGAGTTTAAAACAGGAAAGCACAGCAGGAGCCCCATGAGCATTCCCTTCACTCTCTCTAAGCCTCTCTAGGCTGAAAGCATTAGCATGGATGATGCGCCTGTACCCCACCACATGTGGCTGGGTCACTCTGCCAGAAAAGTCATGGAGATGTGGCTGGATCAACATGTGTGCTGCGGCCTGAGTACAAGACTCTGCTCACCTGGGGCGATCCCACAGCAGGTACTTTCTCCTCTTCCCTGCCAGAATCCTAGAGGAGACAGCCAAACCTGGCTGTAGGCTGCTCTGCTGCCTGGGCCCTGTCAGAAGCCAGGGGCGTGGACACTAGTGGGTGGGGACAGCTGGCCAGGCAGCTAAGAAGGGCTCACTCTCACGCTTGAGCCCTGGCACACTCTTGCCCGCAGGCTTCCAGCCTGGATTTCGGAGAAAGTGTAAAACACTAAACAGGACTAGTGCAAAGACGGCCTTTCAGGTGTGTGTGTTTTAAAAATACAGATGGGGATTACTTTCTGCTTCCCAATACAGCTATTTCTCACCTTTTGCTGGGAGCACTGAAGAGTAACAGAACTGGAAAGAAGTCTATAAAATGGGTCACTTGGAGACCAAGAAAAGGGTGGAGACAGAATCTAGCACTTAAGAATTCTGAAGTGAAAGGGACCTGTTTACCAGAGAGTGGAATAGCAGCTTTCTAGAAATTTGGCTTGAAACCCCCACCCTCCCAACTCCTGCATCAGCAGCTTCTGCATCAGGAAAGCAGATTCAGGAGGAAAGAAGTGGATGACTGTACCAGAGGGCAAAAGATGCAGCAGGGCAGGCAGGAGGCGGGGAACCCTTGGCTGCTGAGACACAAAGCACTCCTCCCCCACCTCCCCAGCAGGAGCCAGTGCTGAAGCCAGAAGTCAGCAGCACAGGCTGGATCAAGAGAAGTAATGCTTGGGATTTAAGGGAAACAAAGGCTCTTTATTGTTCTTCTCTTGAGGGAGTCCAGCCCATAATAAACAGGCTGGCCTCTTGAGCAAAGCAGAAGGTGTGAAGCCTCCCACAGAGTGGGAGGAAAAAAAAATTGGACAAAGAGCAAATGAGGAAGCTGAAACTGCATGCTAAGCTCAAGGCTTCGACCTCACCAGTCTCCACAGACAGACAGACAACAGTGTCCTGAGCACACGCCACAGTGAAGGGCAAAGATCCATGACCACGCTGTGTAATATTTACCCCTGAGAAGTCAGTGAAACTACACCGAAACAGTTTTGAAGAAACTGAAGAGCAGACAAACCCTGGGTGTTGTCACTCTGCCCCGGGGAAATCTGGAGGTCAGCACTCCAGGAGTGTGTGTCCCTGCAGATCTTTGCAGCTCGCAGGACATGCTTTCTAGAACACAAACCCAACGGATATGAAGGAGGCAACCAGAACATGAATGGCAGTGTATTCTGCATCTGAAGCTACTGTTATGCTTTGGTCTTAGAACACAAACACACTGAGATGCTAAGGGGCATCTTTTACTTACCATGGGCTTTACAGAGAGCTCTGAAAGCAGAACCTATCATAACAAGTTGGCACTGAGGGAAAAAGAGCTTGGCTTCGCTCTTCCTTCAATCCTGCACCAGATTGAGTAAAACTTGACAGGGCTGACTGTGGCGTGGCTTTACCACGAATCAATGCTAGATTGGCCTTTTGCCCAAGTGTGTTCGGCAGACAGCAGGGAAGTGTGGTTTTCCCCAAAGTCATTTTTAATTACTGGCTTGTCAGGCGGCAGTTTTTTCTAGTGTTATTTTCACTGCGTTTTTTCTAGTGTTATTTTCCAGTGCTTAGGATAAAGTCTGAACTAGATTTAGGGGAACCCTTTCAAGACAGCGGTGGAAGAAGGAGAATACAGATGACACCATGGCCCTTCCCCAGGCTCACGGCAGTACCACACCTCCCGTGATCACCATGAGTCACACACAGGCGACGAGGCGGATCTGGACACCGAGATTTCAGGTTTGTCAAGAGCATGGACAAATGGCACGAAAGTCTTGGAAGTGCCTGGTGCTAAGTCAGAAAATACAAGGGCTCTTGACACAGTGCTAAGAAAGGTGATTCTGCACACGGCAAGAATTAACATTCACTTGTTCAGAGAAGAACACACTTTCCTGATGCAGCATGGCATGCACCCACGCAGACACGCACGCATGCACACCCCTGTGGGCTGCAGGTTTGGCAGGTGAGTAGGGCTCTGGCACCCAGCCTCCAAGGTACCTACCTGCCATGGTGCCCCAGCCCAGTGTGCTGCACTAATGGGCAGGCCTCACTAGTGAAACAGAGCCATTTGCAATTCCAAGGAGCAGAAACAAACAAAACCCACACACAAAGCGTGAGCCTGCAGCCTGGCATGAATGCCAGGACTACTGCATGCAGGAGAAGAGTAACAGTCTCAGGGCCCATGTCAGCAGGGATCCCTCTCTGGGCACAGGCAGCTGCCATGGCTCTAGGGACACCAAGCTGCACCAATGTCACGGGGACCTGAGCATGTGGACCTGCCCAGGCAGGAGCAGGAAGGTGACTGTAGTCACTGCCAATGCTACATTTCTGCACGCAGGACACACTACCTGCCACTGAGGACAGAATAGGGTTGTGTGCACTGCTGAGCACTGCAATGGGTCCCAAACAGAGTCACCAGGCAGCTTAGCCTGGATAGCCCAGGAACAGCCCTTGTGGTGGTTCACTGTCATCAGCTCCCTGTTCCCCTCTTGTGTCTTTGCTTGCTAAGCACACACTCTAGCCACTGAGCTATTGTCTAGTTAACACATAGTTGTTATTTGCCAGTTAAAAGAAAAAAAAAATTACCTTTAAAAACGTAATCTGCCAGCACAAAGTTAGCAGTTGGAACCCAGCAGTGCATTAGCAGAACAATTTTGCCTTAATGAGTGGGTTTCAGCCTAAAACAGTTAAAGCAGTTACTCAGTTGACAGGAATCCTTTAAGTATGCAGTGCCCCCCACCCAGGCTTGATCCCTAATGCAGTGATGTTCAGAGGTGTGATTACATCATGAGGGCTTTAACTTTATCAGTGAATTAAACTACCGATGAGATCAGAAGAAGGGGCCTAGTTGAAGGACAAACTTCATGGAAGTATGACCTGGGTTCACTCCTTCCTCTTGTGTTCTTTTCCTTAGCTTTGGCTCCTATTCTGCACAAATGGCTTAGCCTTCCCCGCCACACCCTCTCGTCATGGAGTTTCTGTCTCTCACAGTCTAAAAGCAATGGTGTCAGCTGACCATGGACTGGTATCTCTGAAATTATAAGCCAGGATAAACTTTTCCTCCTTTAAATTATTTATGTCAAGTATTTTCTCAGTGTCTGAAAGCTAAAACATATGTAACAGAATATTGCTGTGTGAAAGAGGAAAAGTGTATAGTCAGCTTTATATGTTTCTTATTATGTGACAATCAATGACCAGAAGATAAAAATACAGGCTTTAGCATGGCTTTTGGAGTTCTAGGCAGTGTCAAAAGACAAGAAAAGGAAACAAAACCTAGGGCTTAGGAAAAGTAAGCTATATTCTTACTTTTTGCAGATGTTACTTACTCTATAGGAAAAGGATGCAAAAGATAGTACAGAAAAAATGAAATAAAAAAAGTTCAACAAAGCTTTTGGGTATAAGATTAGTACCTGGAACTCTATGCCTTCCTAACCTACCATCAGTATACAACTTAAAAATAAAATTTGAAAAGGAATGATAACATTGCCATTAGCAGAATCAATGATCCATCTTCAAAAGTGTGTAAGACAAAATGTGTCAGATCTTGACAGAAATAAATTTTATAACTTCAGTAAATGGAGCACAGAAAAATTAAAGAAACATGACCAGACCCAGAGCCGAAGAGAAAAAGAAATATGAAACCAAGACTAAAAATGGAATCAATTCTGTCATAATCAATGAACTTCTATAGAACTCCAATAAAAATAAAAATATAAAATTCACAAGGGAGGGGTGAAAGGTGACAGTAAAGATAATTTAGAAAAATACATAATAAGTATTAGCTCGCACTACCACAACAAATACTGTGAAATCACACAACAGAAACACATTTTTTCATGCTTCTTGATGCCAAGATTGAGGTGCCACCCAGACAGGGGCTCTCTTCCTACCTTACCAATGGGTGCCTCTCTCGCTGAGTTCTCACACGGGATGTGAGACATTTCCAATGTCTCTTCTTCCTTTAAAGCACACCAATTCTACCAGATAGGACAATGGCCTTTCTAACCACATTTAACCTTTCTTACTTCCATATTTCTAATAAAATAAACATTTTGGGTTAGTGCTTCGATACCTGAACGGAGGACACAGGCTAGCCCACAGCAGTATATAAGGAGATCCTCTCCTGCTTACAGCAATCATACATTACAAAGCTACACCATTAGAATGTTAGTCCAGGACCGGAAGCTGTTAGAATTAAACACAGAACTTATTTAATTAATAGAAAACAGACAGATCCATATGCATAGAAATTTCATGTATGACAGAGGTGGTATTAAATTTAATGTTATAGATGAGGTAATTTATTAGGTGATGCCAAGGCACTAGGCCATGTATACAGAAAAACATTACAGCGGAATATGAGCTTATACTAGCATAAAAATCAATTCTAGATGGAGCAAACACTATATAAAAGATTATATCTAGAAAATACTCTAAAACTCTTGCAGAACAATAACAAAAAGACAAATGTCCTAGGAGAAAATAGAGTACAGTCTATTTTGGCTATTTATGATACTTATTTTCCATAAAGTCTTCATACAGACTGGACTACTGAAAACTGGCCTTTGCTGCAGGATGAAGCCCAGCTTGTTTTCCGTAAAGCTATAGTCACAGTGCTTTCTTCAACCAGTCAGTACAACGTTGTTGACCGGTGAGTCCTGCGCTGGCTGCCAAAGTGCTGTAACTTGGGCCTGAAGGAAGCTCACCTGACACATAGATTTCTTTTCAGACACATCATAGCTCCCTGTGCTCCAGGTGGCTCAGCAGCTCTTCAGTACTGCATGGGGAGCTGCTTGCAACCAGGAAATGAACAACAAGAAGCACACAAAAATGAAAAATGTGACACCACAGACTGCAGAAAGGCTACCAGGTTACAATCTGAGGGCTGAGCCAGGTGTGTTGCTGTAGTGGTTGACTGACTGTGTCAACTTGAAACATTTAGAAGTTTAAATGGGTTTAGCAACTGTATGCCCTAGGGTGTATGAAATCCACCTTAGGGTGGCTCATCACCTGGAGGTATAAAAGGCAAGGAGGAAGGACTATACCGCATTCCATTCTTGGGAGAAGCTTCAGTCTTTGCCTTTGGTTTGGACCTCGTCTCCTGGCTTCCAGTGTAGACTCTTCAGCTTTCCGGCACAGACTCTTTCAGCCTTCCATCATAGAGCCTTCGGCCTTCTGTCGCAGACCTACCAGCCTGCTGGTGTGGACTTGCATAAGACAGTAGGATGGATTCCAGACCTTGGATTGGATCCTTTGGCCTTCAGTGTGTAGATACTCTCTGCAAGCTTCCTCATCCAACTTGGGGTGGATTGTTATGGATTTAAAAACTGATCAACTTAAAACCTGAATTAAATCAGCATGGTGCTGAATATACATGTTCCACCTGAGGAACACAAATAGAAACGTGGAAACGCCAGCATAAATAGAAACGTGGAAAAGGAGAAGCTAGGCGTTGTGGGTTCTATGTGTTGCTATTTGAGTCATTGGTCCTCCTTGAGGAGCTCATCATGACTAGCTTCCCCAATGTGAATTTGACCACTATCATTGGAGAAGCTCCGGACCTTGTTAGTGAGAGTGGCGGTGGGTTCACTTTGGGGGAGCTCTGATCCTTACATTGAGCATTGCTTCCTAGCTATGGAGGGGAAGATATACGTCGCTTAATCTCCAGGAAAAACTCAGCTTGCTGGCCTCCTGGCATGTACTCAACTGGGCTTATTGTCAGAAGAGTTGGGGTCCTCCATGTCTCTGAGGATGGCTGTGGTGCTTCTCAGGACAGCCCTGGTCTTTATTATGAGTGGGACTTCTCGGCTGTATTGTAGAACCCTCAACCTACCAGCACAGCTCCTTCACCCCCACTCTCATAGACTTTCTAGCTTCCACTGTTGATCTCTGGGCCTTCTCGGCACAAATCTGTAAAACAGACTGGAGTCCTTCTTGTGGGCTATAGATCTCCAGTTGTACTCATGGGAGGCATTGTCTTGGGCTCTAGGTCTTCATCTGGACTCATGTAGGACACTGTTGTGGGATCTAGGCCCTTGGATGAATATTCTGTCTTTAGTGCTGTGGATGGATATCCTGCACTTTCTTGTGTTAATTCTGGATGATCATCATAAAATAATAGTATAAGTTCTTTGTCCTGATTCTAATTGTTCTATCTTATCAACCCCTGACTTTTCTTATCAACATTTGCCTTTTCTGACTGCAACTAAGAAAGTGTGTGCTGGGTGATTCCAACTATTCTGTGCTCAGCATGTCAATGAATGATTACAAAAACATCTCAAATGTTCACTTTGAGATTATAAACTTTGCAGTAAGGAAATTTGTAAACATGAAACCTTAAATCACAAGGATAGTTTGGTAAACACACAATTGGACAGCTATTAAACAAACCAGATGATGTTCAACTTCACAGTTACCTTATAAAATCTAATATAAAATTACCACAAATCACTATGCCAATTACTCTTGAGCATAAGACAGTGACAAAGTCTTCAGCTCCAGTAACACCTGCACTTAACGATGATCTCCATGTGCTGGTGGGACCTCCATGTGCTGGACCCCTTGGCAGTGGTGGAGGTCCAGGGGCCCCTCCTGGGGGACACGCCCACCTACAGCTCTACTTTCGGTCTCTGGCCTTAGAGGACTCATTCTCGGGTACACGGAGACACAGGACCAGGTCTTCTGAGATGCTTGTTCCAGCAACCAAGTTCTTTCCTGAGCAGGCAGTGGGGGCCTGTAGGAGCACTGACTTACAGATCTGAAAATGAGGACTAGACAAATCTGTGTGGGTTATATGGAGTTTTTGGATGGAAAATCTTCCTCATTCACATCCAAAAATCTGGTTCTGTGAGACTCACTGAAAGGATTTTGCCTTAGATGGGACACTGTAGCCGGTGGGAGGCTGAGAGGCCAAACCAAGAGGCTCTATCTTGAGGTCACCTTTCCTGCCCCTATGCAATTTATCTGTGGTGCCAAATGGATACCAATGGGCTACCTGTGCATCACTAATGCCCCTTAGGCACCACCTCAAACCTAAGCTACATGTATGCCTCCACACAACATGTCTGGTGGAGAGAATGCCAGACCCTGGAGGTCATGCAATCTCTTCCCACATTCTTAAAATAAAGGCCACTTTTATTTCATACTTCTTATCTTTTTAGCTGCGCCAAAAATTCTATCAGATGGTTCCCTGACCAGAACAGCAGGTGAGAGACTGCTGGTGAGTCCCCTGCCGTTCACAGATCTGACTGCATACTGGATTAATTCCTCACTTCTCCACATGCAGGAACTGCTAAACTTGTTGCTGCTGGCTTACAAATAACACCGGTCTAATTCATTTACCCCTGGTGAGCAAACTCCGGAGATTACTTGGTACTGGGCCAGGCCTCACCTAGGTTTTCTTCCCATTCCCTAGACTCGTGTGGTGCTCTCACGTCCTTAGACAGCCCTGAGGCAGAGCTTTCACAGTAAGCTCTCATGTCCCTTAGAGCCTTTAAGCTCTCATGGGCCGAGTTGTTACTGTAATCCATGGGAATTCCACTCGTGCCTTTGGTGACCACCAAGAAACACGAGCTGTGGAACCAGTTACTGATTACCGTTCGGTCTAAGAGGTTAAAAGGTGACGACCTGACCTGGTTAGACCACAGTCTGTTGCCTCACCTGACTGTGACTCCTTGGGCCACGCCCCACACTGGATTTTCTTATCTTGAGGATCACTTCCTGTCCCCCCTCAAAATCATACCTATTTATAGCTTATCACATTGATGACAAGTTTGCAAAAACTCTCCATCTTTGGGCCTTTATTTTAAGAATGTGTCCTTCTCTCCCTCTGCTCCTCCAAGATCTCTCCTCCTCCCCACCTTAGGAGATAGTATAGCGTCTTTCTTTACAGCTTTTCAAAGCTTTTTCAGCGTCCTCCTTTCCTCCCCACTTCACCCATTTCTCAGTCCCTCCCCACCGACCCACCTTTCCCGCAGGGATGGGGGAGATACATGCAGACAGCATTGGGCTGCCCGCATACACGGTGCGCCTGGCCTGTGTGGGCTGCTCTGGGCCCTCACACCATGCCCCATCTCTGTGCCCTGCCACCCTGCATGCCCTGCCTACTCTTCATTCACCGTCCCCCACCCTGGGCACTTCACCCACCCTCCATGTTCTGCCCCGCCCTACGCACTCTGCATGTCTCCTAAGCAGTCCCAGCCCCAGCCCTGGAGCCCAAGCGCAGCTCTGAGTGCCAGCATGGAGAAAGAGACAACAGGTCGCAGCGGACAATTCATGTTGCTGGTCTGATAGTATATTCATGCTTTCAAATATAAAATTTGGATTTTTTTCTGCTGCCTTTTTCTTGTGTTCCAGCCAAGAGATACAAATCAGACCAACATGAGTAAACCAATTAAATAATAATTTTAAACAAAAATTTATGTAATGTATGATGACAAATGTTTTCTTTCACATCCAGACATACGCTTAGAGATGTTTCAAAACTTCAGCATTCAAATGTTAAAACACTCGTGGGTGATTTAATGTTCTATGTTAAGCTTACTGCCTATATTGTACTGTACTGTTATCAATCTAGATAACATCTAGAAAGATGTTTAACAACTGAAATTAAGAGATAATTATAAATTCCTTTCCTTTTGCTGGGAACCACTAGATCTTTTCCAGAAAAAAAGGCTATATGATGCATGCAAAACAACAAGACCAACACTGGGACGGAGGCTAGGCTTGAGCCTTTTCCAGCCTGTCCGCCTGCCCTGGCTCTGCCTTCCACTGAGCCATAATTAACTGTATTCAACTGGTGTTAAATGACACCATAGCTGATTTCTCTCCTAAATAAAAAGGTAAAATTAATAAAACAGGCCATCCTCCAAAAATCAGATGGCATTAGACATTTTAACAGCATAAAGAGATACTTACATAAAGTTATAATCATAAATACCCTATTGACTGTAGCATTTGACTCCTGCATACTTAATTAATTCTACAGATACCTTCTACTGTGGACCAGATCCCAAGACAAAAGGCTAAACTTGGCCCTCAAACCCCACAGGGAGACCTTCTTAATATGGCTTTTCATGTTTTCAACAACAGAGATAAAAAATAACAATCTGATCTTTTAGCAGTGATACTTGGGAGTCCTGAGACAGGTAAACGGACACAAGGTGGAGCTGCCTGAGCCCCTTCAAGACCATGCCTCGAATGCAGCAGAAAGACATTGGGTAAGAGAGTGCCCCATTCCTTTGAGACCTTACCCCAGGGCTACTGAAAGGACTTCTGGGCCCTGGCGGTCTGCTGTGTATGTCTAGACTTCATTCAGTTGCCCTGTATGGTCATGCTCACTGAAAGTAACTAACAACTTTTGTTTTTATGACATTTCTTCTTTACACAAAACATGGAAAATGTAAAAGTTCCCATCCCCGAACAAGCACACTGCCATCTCATTAATCAGTAGTGAACACAGCAAAGTATTGGAGTGTTCTGGGTCTAAAACCTGGATTCTTATGTAACAGATACCCTCAGGGCATCAGAAAATGGCCCAAGCCAAGCAGGTACTTACTGAAAGTTATGATTTGGGCTGTGCGTTGGACCTGAAAGGACAAAATAGAGAGACAAGTTATGGAGAGCTCAAGACCTGGCAAAACCCATCCCCAGTCAAGCTGGGACAGGAGCCCAGGGGTTCATCTGTGGCCGGCTGCCTTCAACTTGGGCTCTACTCTGCTTGTGAGGAGTCCTAGTGATACCAGAAAGGCAAGGCAAGGGCCCCTTTCTGTTTATACATACTTCGGGAGACTATTTTGGAGTTTCTGTTCTCCTTTCTCCCTTCTCTTGTCTAAGCTTTATACACAGAGATGAATGGTTTTGTCAACTGGAATGGCATGAGGTGGATTTGGATGACAGGCTGGGCACATTCATCACCTGGGGCTAAAGGACACCTTCTGTCCTGCCATGTAGTCCTTCGTCACAGATGAGGGCTTGGAACTTCAAAGCTGTCATCACTCTGACCCCCGGCCCAGCTGAGCCAGGTGTGCGTGGGACATAGCAGGCAGGACCTGGCAGAGGCTCCGGCAGGCCAGCCTGGACCAGCACAGAAGACTCCTGCCCTCCAGTCTGCAGGTCTCTGCTCACCTTGCCCACGGTGGGTCTCTCCTCTCTACTCTAGGTTCACTGACTGCTCTGTTTGTAGCTGTTTTCTTTTAGTATAATAAATGGGTAGGGGACAAGCTGAGATCTTACCCACAAAGGGAGGCCTGCACTGATTTCCTGTCACACTTTGTGTGTTCAGTTTCAAACAGCAAATTAATCTCTTTCTCACTATCTGTGGATGCTCCTTTCTGTCAACTTGTAAGCAAACAGCCTGACTCACCGAGCCGCACGTAGAGGACACCGGTGGCAGTAATGGTCTTCACGCCATTGGTGGCCACGCACTGATAGTAGCCGGTGTCTGTCGTGTCCAGGTCTTGGATTCTCAGTCGAGAGCCGTATTCTGTCTTCCTGATAATGATCCGCCTGGGCTCCTGCACAACTGGGGCGTCGTTCTTCAGCCACCGCACGTTGGGGGGAGGGTTTCCTGCCACCTTGCAGTGCAGAATTGCTGTCTGGCCCTGGACAATGGTGATGTTGTTTACTGGCTCCAGAAAATTCAGATAGTAACCTGCCAAGGAGGGGTCACAAAAGAGCAAATATCAGCAAGGGCTGGGAGGCCCCGTGCTCTGCATGGATGACTATGGTGTGCTGGGGAGGTTTCTAGGTTCCCTCATCTCTGCACACACAGCCAATGCCAGTTGTAGGCAGTGTCTGCTGTGAGCGCTGAGCCAGTGAACATGAGCTGCAGAGGGAAGCAGAGAGCTTCCTGTGGCATTTGTTCACAATGTTTTGTCCATCAATTAACATATAACTTGTTTCTGCTGAAGACCTGTTATTTAACACGTGGTATTGATTCATTTTCATAGAGCTTACAGACAACTGGATTACCACTCATGTATGAATGAAGTTTCTCTAACACACATATTTTCAATGGAAGGAACACCAGACTATACACACTGGACTGTGCCTAGGGGCTTTAAATCATAGGAATCATCAACAAAAAAGGACAAAAGTCCCAACAACGTGACACTAAATAGGCCAAGGAAAGGATGTGAGTTCATAGCATGAAAGACAAAACTAGGAAGCAATGTTACTTTGTTCAACCACAGCTGGGAACATGGTCTCCTGTCACCACACAGAAGCAGCCTGTGGACGACCTTGCCCATGCAGGGCACAGTCCATGGCCCTTCGCAAACATGGAACCATGCAGGATTCATTTAGTTTGGAGCTAAAATGGCCCAAAGCCTCATGTGGTCAGAAGATACCTGGGGTGGGGTGCAGGAGCTGACCTGCTTTACCAGACTAGGGTCCGGATAGGAGAAGGGGCCTGGAACACAGGGGTTCATGAAGTGGAGCCTGCATCTTTCTGGCAGACTCTTCACTCTGGAGCCCACAGATGTGTCCACATCTGTTCTGTGGGCACATGGTCACATTACCTGTTAGCTTTTGTATTCTGTCCTATTTGCATGACACTTTTGGACTCCAACTCTGTGTAGACAAGTTCTTCCGGAAGACCCAGGAAAAGGAGGCTACTTCCTAAGGCTGGAAACGTTGAACTACCTGAGTGGTCTCTGCTGTATTGGCCCAGGGCCAGTACAAGTCTTCCTCCTCCCTCCTCCTGGCTCCTGGGTTCTTCCCCATCCATCTTGCAAGTTCATATAAGCATTTACATCTTTTATTAATTTTTTTTCTAGCATATATGTGTGATTGACATGGGAGAGCTGCCAAATCAGATTGATCCACCACTTTGACCCTCATCAATTCTCTTGGGCCAAAAATGAAAAGCTGGAAAGAAAGTTCTCAGCAGAGGAAGAACAATATTCCTTTCTCCTGTGGTATTTAATTTATAGTCAATCATTTAACCTCTCTGCTTAATTTCCCTCATGTGCAAAATATGGAGCTTGTACTAACCATTTTCTAAGCTCTCCTCTAGCTCACAAAAACTTCCTTTAGAGAGGCCCCAAACCTCTCCAGACACTTTAACAGGCTAAACAGAGCCAGGCATGGCTAAGAATTTCACTACCGTGTATCCAGCCTGGGCTCCACAGTGGTAGCTCTTGCTAAAAGTCTTCCCTTTCAGTTGATCCAAGTGAATCCCACTTCCCAACAATGATGAAACTTTTAACAACTGATGCTAAAGTTTCTTCCTCCCCAGTCCCCTGGCCACCTCTGTGAACTCCAAGCTCCGGACAGTGGAGCCGAGTCCAAGCATTAACTTATCCTGGAGAATTCCTTCCTGCAGGGCTGCCCACAATCGCAGTCAGATCAATGATTAATGATTTTTATATCCCAACCCACCATCCGAATAGTCGACATTGTGGTCACATTACTTTAGGTGTTTGAGGATCTGCTTATTTACAGGCCTGGTTGGCTGGGAAAGAGATAAAGAAAGCCTTTTGTACAAGGGGTCATGAGGTCATAGGGCTTTGACTGGCTGGAAATAAAACAGACAAATTTTCTGGAAGGACAAGTAAAAAGGAGACCTGAGAGCAGCAGGAAGGATATAAGGTCACTCTTCCCTGGGAAAAATATTTACAGGTCAATAAATCAGCAGCAGGCAGCAAGCAGGGGGCACTGAACTAAGGCTCTCGTACTGGGTAAACTTGAGGTGCACAGAAACCCAGCTGCAGGCTGCTGGGCTGCTCATTGCATCCTGAAGGCTCTGGTTGCTTGTTTCCACCACAGAAATGGTGGGAGAGGTATTTTCTGGCACCTCCGGGAGGCTCCATCAAAACTTCCTCGGAGGTCACCTAAGACCCAGTTAGAGCCAGTGAGCCCTGCGGGCTGAGATGACCCAAGACAAGCCATGGTCTCCGCATTCTCCTGCCCACCCCTCCTCACCTTGCTTCGGTGGGCTGCTCCTCTAGAGCAGTCCTGGTGAACAGGGCAGGCAGGAGGACCTCTACCCATAGCAGCTGAGGCCACAGACTGAGACCAGGTCAAGCCACAGCCCTTCAAGTGGCCTTTGTGCATTGTGAGCAGAGGATCAGAGCACAAGGGGTGCCTGGAAAGAGTCCTTACCCTAGTGGCACCATTGTCCCACACACTGACTGCCTGTGCCCAGCTCCTGCCCAGCGCGTGCCAAGCTTGAGCTGGATGGACTCCATGGGGCCTTGGCTGGACTCCTGCCCTGTGTCCTCTCAGTGTTCTCAATCTAGGTACAAAGCCACCACCACTCACAAGCCACTTACTCTCCTCCAGTACCTTTGCCAGGTCTCCCCCCCCCCCACTCCCTCCTCATCTACTCTGGAGCTCCAGGGGAACAGAGACCGCATCACCTCATCCTGTGGTGACTGCAGTGTTGGGGCTCAGAAAATTCCACCCCAAAATATGACTGTGGGAACCAAATACACCATATCAAAATATTTTTTTCTTTTTTATTTGATGTGTTTTGTTTTGAGCTGGTTATTCAGAGAAACTACAGCCTAAAGTGTAGCTCTGAAAAGCAGTCTTCTTGTAAAAGAAATCTGGATCTCAAAGACAGTCTGCACTAGCAGAGTCCAGTCCTACCCTGCACACACTTCAGTCAACAGCAGGTATCCATGGTACTCTAGCACCTGGAGACACTTGCACACTGATGAAAAGCTGAAGGCACAGCCCACGGACACAGTGCGCCACCATCACAGACAGATGAAAGTGTGACACTGAGATGAAGGTGACCGGGCAACCACAGAGGTGGACACAGGCAGACGCTCTCTATGAGCTCCCCATCTATAAGGAGGGATCCTCCAGGGGAACTCAGTTGTCACAAATGCCTTCCTCTGGGATTGTAACCAGGGAACATTAAAGCGACTATAGGCGAGCAGTACAGGGTGACGTTACACCCAAATGGACTGCCACAGCCCTCGGCCTCCTCTTCCTCCCTTAGTCCCTTTCCTCTCACCTAGGCTGCCTCTTTCCTTGTCCCTGCTCCCCAGGAAGAGGGTGTAACATCTCCCTCTCACCAGGAGGTGGAGAATCTGCCTTGCTCTCTCCATGTGCAACTACCACCTCTGCTTGTTCTCCTGTTGTCTCCTGTTAGCTTAAACTGAGACCCAGACACAGTGCCTAGGAGAGGGAGAAGCTATTTCTCCTTCTGGGATACTACAGAACCAACATCTGACTCTGGGGGCTTCTGTGAGCCCTTGCTGAATACATGGAGACAGAGTTCGGGCCATGTCCTGGCAGGAGCTCGCCCTCCTTTGGAGTAGTGACCACCCCGATTCCTGTGCACACCTGCACCTCTGCATTCTTCATGCTACTCTGCTTTTGGCTCCGTGTGTCTCGGCTCTGCTGGTGACGAAGGCACAAACTCACTCCCTTAGCAGGGAGAGAATGACAGGAACCAGAATGACCCACTGCGTGGAGCACCTGAGCCACTGCCCAATGGTACTGCACTCCCCTGTGTACCCTTACTCAGGTCCACGCCACCCTCCATGGTCTCTGGGAAGCTCAGCCTCACCTTTGTTTACTCTCCACCTTGTAAAATGCAAGGAATCCAGGGGACAAGCCTCGTCCACAGGGTGGGGGGATGCTCCTCAGTGCAATTCACTGAGAGCCATAGCACATGGGTGGTGGCCCCTTCTGCTGCAGGCACTTGGACAGGCCTGGTTTAGGGAGTGTCCCTCTGTTTAAGGGGACAACAGCACACGACGACATTAAGGACAAACATCCGTGGCATTGTGTAGATGAAGAAACTAGAGCTCAGAATGTCTGGGTGACTGGCTAGGCAGGGGCCAGGCGCCAGACTCATCACACTTGGTCAGCAGCCACATCCAGTTCTCACAGAAACCACAGATGCCATGTGACCACCTTCCACTGAGATCCTACTCTCATTTCCACCTGGCCAGCCTTAGAGAGCTTCACTCTGCTACATCTAAGAAGCCACCACCCCAGACACACACACATACCCCAAGTTCTGGCAGGAACCACAAACTCAGTGTTTTGCCCATCAGTGCCTCAACCTATACCAATCAAAAAGCTGACAATCAGGCACTATCTCCATGGCAACACAGCACCCTCCTTGAACTGTTTCACCGACTCTCCCCAAGGAAAGTTTGGTTCAGCACTCCCCACTCCCCCGATTACACATGGGTGGGTAGCCTGCTAAGTACAAGGCAAGTGAGCATGGATTTCCTACTCTGTTATTGAGAACCCATTTGAGATTACCTATAATTGCAACCTGTCCTCCTCTGGGGAACCTCAGAACTCTCCACTCTGGTTTTAACGTAGACACAAACAGTTCTCCTAAGACGGGAGACCCAGCACATTGCAGCTATTTTGGTTGAGCTAGAATACAGGAGGCCACCAGACAAGCATGATTAGCTCCACCCCATCTCGGCATGCAGAAATGATCCACTTCCCACAAACATTCCAAAGGACTGATTTTACAGAACACGAGCTGTATTACACATGCATTTAAAATATAGCCTTAGTACAAAAAAGCAAGTAGTTTCTAGGCTAAATTTGGGCTTTGGTAAGTAATGCAATGATAACATGTTGCATATATGCTTGTGTATTGCCCATCTAATAGAACACAGAACACAAAATTCCTAGTCAGCATCTACCCCTAAGCTAACCCAGAGCTCAGACTGGAGTCCTGAGGCAGTCCTTGTCTTGACAATGACAGCACTTTGCAATGTGGAAATTTACAGTGATCTTTTCATCTGTAAATCTGCACACTTTTTGGCTCCAGGACTTACCCTGTCCAGCTCCCAGCATTCTTTCTCCACTCTTTACTCTACGCCAAATCCCAGCCAGAGTCACCCCTCAGTATTTCCAAGGGGACTCTCCCACAGAGACTAAGCTCTGTGAGTATTCAAATCGCTGATGTGAAGCAGCAGTGTCTGTGTGTGACTTAGGCACATTCTCCCTACACGGCAGTGCCTGGGCTTATGAACTTAATTCACTCTATGATGCTGCTCACAGGATTCTGTAATTTGAATCATCTGCAGATTAATTACAATGCGCAATACAGTGTAAATGTTGTATTAAGAATTGTTTTATTGTACTACTTAGGGAATGAGCAAGAAATAATTGTCTGTACATGTTCAGTTCAGACAGTTTTAAAAAAATATTTTTGACCCACAGTAGGTAGACTCCTTGGGCATGGAGCTCCTAGACACTGAGGGCCAGCTGTGAGTACCGCATATCTGAACCTTTACAGCTGCCTCACCCTCTACTCTGTGGGGACAAGGCAGAACAGCTGGGCCCATTTCACCTGTCCAAATTGTACAGATGTGTGTGCTTCATGAATGATCACTGGGCTAAAGACACAGCCAACATTGTACCTTCAACCAGTTCTGTTCTGATTTCAGCTCCTTAAGACCACGCAGTGACATTCCCAGAGCATTGTCAGTCTAGACCCTATTCAGAGTGGCGCTGTCAAGTCAATTTTCCAACACTAGTAGTGGCTGGCTGTGGGCAGGTGGCACAAAGGAAGGAAGGAGTAAGCATCCTTTTATAGAAGAGCCATAACTCCACAGAGGATGGAAAATCACATGACACAACCAGGAAATAAGATTGTAATGGGAAGACTGGGGTCCTCGAGTTTCCTGTGGATCCTGTCACTCTGCCCATGGAAAATGACAGACCCAGTGTCAGGATGGCAATGCTCTGCATGGCTCCAGCATCAGCCACACCTCTGGGTGCCTGCTGTGCGCTACTAAGTAAAGCTTTTCTTGCTCGCTAAGGCTAGGGAGGCTGGGTCTGACCAGTCCTGTGCCTAAAGGCCCAGTCCCAGGGCATGACTTGGGTCACCTCCAACAGGCACATCTTCTGCAAAGTGGATGTTACACTACGTGTTGCACCATGTACTGCTATATAGACACTGCAAGAAATATGGCCAGGGGACCCAGAGTTCTCTGCTTTCTCTCTGCACTTCCTCTTTATAAGGATATATGTGTACACACATGCAGGAGTATGCATGCTTTCTTGACAGTTACCTTCCGCAATCAGTCTTTCTGTACCCTGGAGAGGTTCAAGGCAAACTTCCAAACTCTGATTAAAACTCCTCTCCTCACTTCAGCCTCACAGAAACATTCAATCACTGGTGGGTTAACAACAGAAACAGGAGGCAATCAAGCCCCAAATAAAGAGCCCATAAGAAAGCATACTCTTCGAAGCCTGAGCAGTTGCTCAGAGACCAAAAAGGAACATCAAGGAATCCCAGCCTAAGGCTCTGAATTGTTCTCATAAATGTTTGGAGCTTACAGCTGGATGAGTACAAAATTTCTATCAGGTTAGCTCACGGTCATTTCTATACCTCCATTAACAAATGCAACTTCCATGGAGGTGAGCCATGGATGTCTACCTCACCAGGCATACTTATGGTGATGGTATTTAAACAGAGCCCCATCTCCACCACAGCCAGACCCAGGCCCACAAGGGTGCCCTTGCATCTCTCTATGGGCAGGCTACAAGTTCGCAGTGGATCACAGCACAGCTGAGGTGCATTTTCCAGGAGTGATGCAGCCACATAGGAGACTGCACATAGAATTCCTATCACAGCCCAGGTTGGACAGCCTCACTTCTCTCCCCAGCACCCTCTGCTTCTCCCCCGTCAAGCCATGGGCCATCAGGAGCACATTTTTATTGAGTGAATTAAATCCTACACCTCCCAGGCCGATGTCTGTGACAACTATCAGTAAAATACACATTTCTCTACCCCCTGCCCCCAAACCTGGGCAGGATGCAGCCTAGCTTGGCCCAAGGGGACTTCCTGTGTGGCTGGAATGTTCTAGATCTGTGCCAGCTATTGTGGGAGCTGCTAGCTGCACACATTCAGCTAGGATGAACTCAACTGAGGAGCTGAGTTCCTAATTTCATTTTTGCTGAGAAGCTTAAAAGTATCCCATGTGCCTGCCAGCTTAAACCACAATGCAGGCCAATCCTGCGGACCCCTGCTCCTCCCATCAGCCATGCCACTCCCTGCCACGTGTGCAGGGCAGCAGGTCTGTCTGCCCCCAGCCCTTGCTTGCATGGGACACACACTCTCCTGCTGCTGTCACCTGGCAACATCCACACTTCAGATCTTGGTATGACAGCCTGTCCCTAAATCTGCTGTGGCTTCTTCTTCCAGATCTCTTTCCTTGGGGCATTCACCAAATGAAACTCTGGCACATCTGACAGCTGTCCCTTAGGATGCCTGCTGTCCTCTGTTCATAAACTCTGCAAGCCAGAGCTCACAGTCTGCCGCAAGGCCCTGGGATGGCCGGGGCATGAGGAAGGGTATCATTCAGTGAATGACTCTGGACCATTTGTGCTGGGGTCAAATCAGGCTCTTGAGAAATGTGATGACAATCAAACTGTCAAAAGACTTCCTTCCTCAGGATGTTTCTCACCAAGACTTTAGTTCTCGGCCACTATGTCCATGGGGTGGCATGAAACCTGGCCAAGGCTCCCACAGACACACAGCAGACCACGTGTGCCGGGCACACATCTCCTACAGATCTCTCCCACAAGCAATCAGCATGGGACAAGAACCACTGAGTGAGGGCTGCCAATGGCTCTGTGCAACCCTCCCTGACATCCTCCAGGGGGCGCTGCTTGAAGATGCCCCAGATACTCCCCCTGCCTCTCCCCCACAAGGAGTGGAGTGAGCTTTGATTCAAACCACTGGCCTGGGTGGGGCACAGCTCAGGGATGGAGAGCTTATGGCGTCAGGAGGCCTCAGGTCCACCTCCAGCAGCACAGGCATGTGTACTCACATACCGCTGACCTTATATACTGGGAAGCAATTGTGAGGTGCTACAGTTCGGGTATGAACCCCAATTCACATGGGAGGGATCAGGATGAGATAAGGTATTTAGCGTGGGGCCTCCCCGATGGCACAGGGCTTCCCCAAGAAAGAGAAGAGAGCGTGGGACTGGCGCACTTGCTCTTTCTTGCTGTGTGTTGCCTTGGCCGCACTCTGACACAGTAGAGGGCCTCACCAGACACCAGCGCTGGATCCTGGCCTCTAGCTCCATGAGCCAATATCCCTTCGTGCTTCATAGACTCGCCAGGCTGTGGTGGGAACAGAGAACTAAGACCGACCCACTGGTGCTCCTTTCAAACCCACGTGCCTGTGTGGAGTCCAAAACAGGGTTTTCAGGTGGGTTCAGATGAGGCCACGGGGGTGAGGTGATGGCATGCACATCCCTGTAGAGGAACTGGAGGGTGCGTCTTCTCTTGTCTGCCATGTGAGGGCCGTGGGAAAAGGCAGGCTCCCCCTCTGCAAGGTAGGAAGAGGGCTTTCCCCATGCTTGCATCTGATCTCGAACTTTCAGCTTCTGAATCAGAGAAAGTGACTGGAGGCCTGTGATGACCAAGGCACTTTCCAAAGGCATGGTGACAGCATGTGAGTCGGGGGAGGGTTATAGCCTCAGGCAGCTGGTTTGCCTTGTTCTACCAGCTCTGCAGATAGGATGTCCACAGTGCGAACAAGGTGCCACAGCACATTTCCCAGAAGGGCGGAGGCAGCCAGGGCAGGACCCATCCTGAAGGCAGCATGGAGAAGCACGCACACCCCGCTGAGACCCACATACCTCTTCACCACCAGTGCCAGAAGAGTGAGTACAGCTCCCCAGTTACCCTTCTAGTCAAGCAGCAGCATCCAAGGGGCGTTCCACATGCCCACCAACAGGGAGCAGCACTGGCCAAGTCAGCACTGTTAATTCAGCCAGGCCCACCCCAGCAGGAAGAGCAGACCAACTGGCTACCTATGTTTTGGAAACTTGAAAAGACTACTGCTCTTCCCAGCTTACCTTTCAGAGTGGGAATGGGACCTTCTTGTCCGTCAAGATATCCCAAAGGGTCACTGGGATCAGGCATTTCCACCTCACCTGGAAAGAAGAACACAGCACACACATTAAATGAGTGCTCTCTTCAGGGGCCTTTGACTTGCTTCTTAAACAGACTGAGTTAGAAGGGTGAGGCATATGGTGACCCTAGAGGGGCGCGCAGCTCCAAAGGTGATACACAGTACCTCACACAGCGCAGCCAGGCAGTGCTCTGCAGCACAGACAGAAAGTTAACCCTTGAGCAAGGCCAAGGGTCCTAGGGGAAGGGTAGCTAGGAATGAGAGTAAGGAAGAAACGCAAGCACTGGCTGCCAAACACATTACAACAGAGACACAGGCTGCTTTCCAGAGTGAGATGCTGGGAATCAGTGGATGGATTCGGATTCGAAAATTTCTAAGGAATTCATCCCCTGGCCCAACCCCAAACCTACAGCAGCAGCTGTGTGCACCTCTGTTCCTCTGTGGTAAATGGCATAAATCTGCTCACCTTCACAACTGGATCCAGTCCCTCCCAACACACTCAGGTGCCTGCGTGGCCTCAGCCCCGGCCCCAGCCCTGGTGTCAGCAGGAACAGTCAGCTCGCTGGACACCAATGCCCAGCAGGGGCTCTGCACCCAGACTCTGGACAGGACCATGAGGGGCCCAGCCTGTGTCCAGGGGAGGCTACCCTTATCTTCCAACTGGCCCCTCCTCATGCATCTTTCCTCCCAGGCTTCACCCTTCACCAGGGTGCAGGGTCAGGAATGGGGCAGTCAGGGGATTTGATGGGCACCTCCTGGAGAGAACTGGGTTTATGGCATCAAACTCCTGGCAGAGCCTGGTCCAAACCTGGGCAGAGTGTCATTCACTATTACAGGAGATTTTGGCAAGGCCACAGACACAGAAGGACAGATACTCTGTGATTCTACTCATAGGAGGGCCCTCAAATGAGCATATTTACAGAGATGGAAGGTAGCACAGTGCTGACGGCAGCCTTGGGGAGCTGTTCAATGGGGACACAGTTTCACACAGGGGGATGACATATCTAGAGCTGGATTGTGGAGATGGGTACACAACAATGTGATAACCCTTAGCACCACTGAACCATACACTTAAAAATGCTGAAGATGGTGAACTGGATGCTTTATGTCTTTACCATGTGTTTACACATACATTTGAAAAGTCTACCAAAGGCAAGTTTATAATTCACTATTGGGTGACTCTGCTTGGTTAATAAATAAAAGCTGAGAATTAACAAACCACTGGGGTACCTCCGATGCCTCTAAAGAAGAGGTCTTGCTTGGAAAAGCTCAGGTCTAATTAAGAAGGGGAGGTAGTTTTCAAACACAGTCAGGCTGGCCAGGAGCCTCCAGCTGCCCGGCTAAGTAAACACTGGCTGCCCAACCCTGAGACCACTCTGGAGTCTCTCAAGCAGGTCCTCTCATGCTCTCTGGTCCTGTGGTGCCTGAATCACGTGGCTCAAAAAGTCTATACTGGCCTTGGTTCCCTGCCATCCACAGGGCAAACTTGTTTCTGAATGCAACAAGGGTTTTCAGTTCTTCTCATCTGGCCCAAACTTCCCCACGACACCTTGCATACAATGTTCCTTACTACTCAGAAGCAAAGTCCTTATATGGAAAGTCCTCAAATGAGTCCCCTCCCTAGGGTAATCCCAGCATTCTCTCCTGAGCTAATAACTGCATGGGTTTTCATCCTTCAATTGGTCAAGGAAAGCTATGAAGGTTGGTCAACAAATTTTTTGCTAAAAAAAACTAAAGACCTAAATCTGGATTCGAAGTTTTAAATTGGCATATTACATGTACTGTCACTATGCACTGTTTAATTGTAGAGACCACATGAAATCAAACATACTTGTACAGTGTACACGTACATTGAAAAGAGGCATAAAAACTACTAACTGCTTAGAAACAGACAAGTTCTGTGAAACAGTCAAATAAATATCCATCTTAAAGAAAAATAAGCTCTGGTGCCCTGGTTCTGTGGTGAAGAATGGCAGGGCGCCTATGCGCACACGCACGCCTCCTCATTACCATCACGAGGGCTGCGGGTCTGGGACCCTGCCGCTGCCCATACTCGTAGGTTTGATTTCTGTTTCACCTCGCTGCTCTTCTCAGAAGGAGTGTCTTACCCATATCTTTAGACAAACCGGGTGACATTTCCAGCCCGCTATGGCCACGAGCACTGGGACTTGAGGGTGACCACACTGTGATGAGAGCACTTTCCTTGGTGGGACAGACACGCCTGGGTGCCCACTGGCTGAGAGCCTTGTAATTGACCAGTTCCAACAAAGCCAGGCTCTGCTATTATCTGCTGAAAGCACATGATTTATATTTTGAAACTGAAGAACCAGAGATGCAATTTAGGGCAGGATGGCTGGCCTCACTGAGGACACTGGTGCCTCCTGACCTAGACCGGCGACATGAGTTGGGCAGGCTGTGAATGAGGACAACAGGACAGGTGAGGAGCGGCCCTGTGCTTTTAGAGATTCCAAGAGGGCTCCTCTTGGCCCTAAAAAGGGTAAGTATAATGTAAGGAAAAAATAATCAAAATATCAACAAAAATTGCTCCCTCTACATGTACACATTGAAATATCACCATTAGTCTGGTGTTATAATTACCATATTTAAATTTCTCCTTTTACTTTATTTTTAAATGTATCTACAGTAAACAAGTGTCAAATTTTATCGCACTACAATTCATACACTATAAAATTTCAAGATTTTTCATGTTAAAGTGTATAATTTAATGGATTTTAGTATATCCCTAAGGTTATGTAACTACCCTCACTATCAAGTTCCAGGACATTTCATCACCCCCAAAGAAACCTTGTTACACTAGCTGTTACCCCTCAACCTGCCTTTCACACCCCATCAGAACCACTCATCTGCTCTACACATGAGCCTATTCTGGACATTTTATTCAAATGGAATCACAGAATATGTAGCCTTTCAAACATGAATTTTGTGATTTAAAGATTATTTTAAATGTATGCTCAGCAGCAGGAAAGAGAGAGAAGGAAGGAAAGAAGAAGGAAGGGAGGGAAGGCGTGAGGAAAGGTTCCCCCAAAGCATGTGCCCTGCGTGCTTAGCCACAGGGGAGTAAAATAGCTCCCTAAGTGCTGGTCGGAGCACCCCTTACCCTTGATCCACGGGAAGAACGCACCTGTGCCTGAGACTCTTCAGTGACCCTGGGAGGGAAAAGATGGAACTTCTCTGGAAATGCACAGTGATCAGGATTACTGATGCAAAGACGTAAAGGTGATGGAACAGGAAGACTTGTGTGACAGGAAGACCCATGGGAGCTCACACTCCAGCTGCAGAAGGCCTGGGGAGGAAGGATTTGCTGGCTGGCTATCACAATGAGGCAGCGTGCAGAACGCAAGCCACTTGTGTCCTCTCTGACCATCACAAAACAGACAGTCACCAGTCCTGGCTGGCTGCTTTGCATCACTCTTACCCTGTGACAGGCCCTGGCACTGACAGTAGCCTGGGTTAGCCGATGGCTGACTAGGGTGGGAAGGTGCCCAGTGACACCTCTCCCGCACCCATTGTCACCTAGGAGTCCATAGCTTTGGTTTTTTTCTCTGCAGTTTGCATTATCCACAGTCAAGTGCAATATGAAACTGCACAGAACATTCTGGAAATAAACAGTTCACAGTGTTAACTTGCATGCAATTCTGATTAGTGCGAGGTGATCTTAAACTGCCCCACCGGATGTGAATCACACCTGGGCCCTGTGTTCCATGGTGCCCCTTAGTCACAGAGGTACTGTTGCTGGCAGATCAACTATCTCGGTGTCTCAGTGTCTGTGCTCAAGCAAGCCTTGGCGACAGCCTTGAACTACATCATGGAGCCTCTGTCACTGACCTCAGCTGGTGAAGCACTGTGTCCCCTCAAAGTACCACCAGCATCAGGTAATAAGCACAATGGGATACTCCAAGAAACAAAAAGACCACATTTACCTATCATCATAATGTGCTATTATTGTCTGCTTTATTACTAGTTGATTTTGTTTAATTCATGTATCAAAATTGTACTGTAGGTCCATAGGTATAGACAGACCATACATACAGGATTCAGAGCTATCCAAAATCCAGGTGTATCCGGGGGTCCTGGAGCACGCTCCCCTCCCTGGATAATGGGGGCTGCTCTAGGTCCTTACATGAATGGCTACTTGGTTTCTACCTAAAGTGGGCACCCTCTCACCCTGGCCAGCTGGCAGACTCTAAGCAAGGCCTATGTCCGTTCAGCTTTCTGGACACAGCTGGACAAGCTGAAGAAAGGCCAGAGAGCCTTCTGTTCCCTGTCAGAGAAGAGTGTCAAGCAGCAGACTCCTTGTTCCAATTCCTCAGGACTTCCTTATCTGCCTCCTGAAAAACAGGGTTCTTCATTAGACCCAGAGGACTTTCACTGGATAAATACACAAAATGACACAGCGTGGCTACCAGGGAAGAAGCCCTTTCAGAGCCTCAGTAGGTGACTGGAGAGCTGTCAGCTTAATAGGTTTTTGATGTCAGGAGAAAAAAAAAATCTTTTATTACGAAACAACTTAATGTTTTGTTTGTTTACAGTGCTGGAGCTCAAACCTGGGACCTACCAGATGTTGGCAACTGCTGCATCACTAGGTTATACTCCCAGCCCCACAAAATAAAAACGTTAAGTTGTAGCTGGTTAAAGTGCAGTGATACGGCGGAGGCATAGTGCCACACAGTCAGAAGCCACATTACAGACACAACTGAAGGCTCATACAAGATGGTGTCCTCTATGGAACTCTAGGACAACAAAGAAAATGCTATGGACATTAGTCAGGAGTTACACACCCACACTGTGAGAGAAACAGACCACACTCATGTAAGAGGTTAGCAAATGGAGAAACTAGGACAAGGGGATCACTGTGCAACTGTCGCCACTTCATGGCACATTCCAACACCTCCTTCCTCCCCTAACCAGGGCTCACAGCTATAGGAAGCATTTTATCTCCAAATACCTGACACTCTTCATGACACCGTCATTGGAAATGGCCACAAAGTCGATCATGAATACTGAATAATTAAAATATGATCCAGAGTTCATGGAGTGAACATGCTATGCACAGACTCACACAGCTCAGCAAACACTTAGGAATAAAATACTTTGGAGAATGTCAAGGTGTTTAGCTGAACCCTACACTAACTGTCACTGGCAAGGTGGTATCACTTCTTAAAGGAAGCAGGAGCCGATGGCATATTCCTTGGAAGCACTTGATGAATGTCCTGCCTATTCAAAGCTGGACCCTGGCATCTGCACAATGCCTAAAGTGAAAGGAATCAGTGTTGGGATTGATGATGCCTCCTGACAATCAGTTTCATAGCCAGGAGCTCAACACTCACAGGTACAGTCCTCGTCAAATATGTATGAATTTTTAACAAACAGACACTGCGTACCAGTGCAGCAAAACTCTTCTGCAAACATCTTTTCCACATGTGCTTTCCTGGCATCAAGATGAGAGGGGTTTACATCTGGAAAGTGGCAAGGGTATGTCCCGATTCCCAGGCTCTTTCTTGAATGACACATTAATCTCACGCTCATCAATAGCAGAGACGCGATTCAGCAAGAATTCACTAATGAAGTCCATCCTATGCCTTTGGACTTGAATCTATGGTGCTATTCAGTTTTTGATTTGTTTCTTTTAATCACATTTTGTTAGTCAGACTTTTCATCCAATAATCTTTTCACCTGTTGAGCTGAGTCCATGTGCTCGATGTGATGCAATTAGATGCAGTCCTCAGAAGGAACTTTCAGACAACTTCAAAGCACTCTCCTTTTAATTAGTGAAGGGATTTCACTCACCAAAGCTGGCATGCTTGGATTTGGTCATCCTTGTGAAAAGGTGTAATTTCCAGGATGTAACAAAGGAATCACAGTGCCGAAAAAGACCAGAGTTCAAGAGGGTGAGAGCTGCAAACCCGTGCCTCTCTCTGGAGAGCAAGGGTGGTGCTGACAGTGAGCCAACGGCATGGAAACCCAGCAGCATGCTGACTGCCCCCCCCATTACAGTCCCAGCTGTCTGATCCACCAGGACAGCAATATTAGCGACATGTCGAATCAGAGCATCCGTGATGCTAGAAATGCAGCAGTGAGGTAAAAAATTAACTGGGATGAAGCAGAGGATAACAGCCTGAAAAGGTGAGTCCACACGCCTGGGAACAGGGCTAGGCACAGAACAGCAACGCAAAAGAGACCTGAGCATGTTTCAGGAATGCTCTCACTCAAATGTTGTGCCAGCTAGAAACCCACAGAGACTCTGGCCTAGTTGCCAGTATCCAATTGGTAGTGGTCTTAGCAGTTTGTAATTTTTTACTTTAATTATGTCTACCTCTGAGTTGAATAAATATTAACCTCTGGTTCTATATTCCTTAAAGGACCAGCTGGACTCTGTTTTGGAAATATAAAACACAATTCAACCCCTGGCAGATGGAGTAACCAGTGTCTCCTGCCGGTCTAACCTTGGCATTGGTCCCGCTTTGAAGCAAACATAGTGAACTCCCAAGGTCTTGTGCATCAGCCCATTCCCTTTTACATCCCCTCCATAAACCTTCTTCTGACTTCTGCCTCTGATGGCTCCAGAGCCTCCAACAAAGGCCTACTGTTAGGGGCCAAGTGAGTTTTTGGCTGAAGAGCAAGGCAGCCTGCTTGGCTTCAGCCAGTTGAATTGGGGCCTTTCATGGACTTTCTTCTGCAGCTCACTGCAGTGGGCTGGCGAGGGCCACCCCTGCCAGACACAGCCGAGGTGTCCCCTCCCCAGGTGACAGCAGACACTGGGGCCTGCCTGCCTTTTCTAAAGTGGTGGCTGGTTTTTGCTCCAATGCCAGCAACAAGGAGCAAATGGAAAGTGTATTGCATCTTGTGATTAGTTTTGCAGAGGAATCTTATGAATATTAGTTATTCCCAATACAGAGTCAATTTTCTACTTTGAGGCTCATCCTATGAGGATAATTTTTAATTAAAGGTGGTAGTACTGGAAGATGTTTTGAAAAAACTAAAAAGAATTAAACTGCACTGTCCCATGACAATGAAGAGAGGTTCCTTTAGTCGGGATAAGCTGACATGTGCCCCCTGGACATAACACACTGAGTGCTTCAAGGCTGACCAGGGAAGCCTAGGGCGAGAAACTCAGAGAAACTCAGAGGCTGTGAGAAGTCTCGCTTACCAGAATCTGTATACTGGTCCTGGTAGCCAGAGGTGGCCCTTCTCCAAGACAGGTCCAAAATTCATAGTGGCCTCACCTCAGAGTCCAGGAAACAACTGCAGGAAAACATGTTACCTTGAAAGGTGGCTTCTGTGGTAGTTTACCACAAACCCAGCAGCGTAAGTCGCAGGAGCTGATTTTCTCCCAGTTGTGCAGGCTCCAATTCCAAGATCAAGGTGCACAAGGGTGGGCTCTGTTGGAGGCTCTGAGGGACGATCCGTCCTTGCCTCTCTCTTGGAACTGCAAAGAGCCAGCTTCTTGTGTTTCTTCAGTGTCATTCCTCTAGAGGTGTTTGTCTCTGGGTCCACACTTCTTCTTCTTAACGCTGGTCATAGAGTTCAGGTCCAAGCCTGATAACACATTTGTAACTGGTCACCCATATGAGGACACTATACCCAACTAAGGTCTCATCCTGAGACACATGAGGTTAGGGTTCCAAAGTTCAGTTCAGCAGGGGAAGCCAATCGATAAGTGTTATTTGTCTTCATAACTGATGCTGATTTGAAATGGCTTATATGACAGTGCAGTTCAGACTGCCAGGGAATCCTTGCCTGAGAAAAAGCAGCAGGTTATTGGATGATGCAGAGGAGTCCATGGGATTGGTCTGCCCACAGACCAGTGGCATTACCACCAACCTGCTTATGACTCCAGCAACCGCGCACTCTCTCCTGGGCCAATCTCTCACTACAGGAAGATAACCCTGCCTGGTGGCTGGCCCCAGCACTCGCAGACATGGGTGGACACGGCTGTCCTCCAACATCTCTCCCCTGGTTTCCAGCAGCTGCCAGGGCACCTCCTCTCACCCCAGCACCATGCTTAAGAGAATTTGTCAGGTCTTCTTTCTTGGATAGCATTCCTTTTTCTCATAATATTTACACTAGTGCCACTCTAGGCTGCAGGGAGCAGCACATGGGGCCCAGGGCACCAGGGAATGGACGTGGAGCTCAGGCGCTCAGTCTGTGTGGCCATTTTTGGTAATAGCCCTGCTGGACATTTACATAGTGTGTCCTGATTTATGCATGCTCTCCTCCCAGCTCTTTACCTGCCTCTGTGCGCCTGGATCTCTTCTCTATTTGCTTTGTACCTTCTCCTCTCCCCCAGTTCTGGTTTGGACCCCTGGGGTAGCCTGCTTTAACCTGTTTCAAACCATTTCTCAGGCTGGATTGGCTCCTCCTCCAATCACAGATCTCACAGACAGACCCTGCTGGGCAGGTCCAGCTCAAAGCTCATTCTATACAGTCCCACCACTGCTTAAACACTAACTCTACTCTCGTCTTGGCTAAGGCCACAGATGCTGAACTTGATTTTAACTCCTTTCCCTTCAGACTCCACATCCCATCCATCAAGAAGTGTTTGCTATCTTCTAGATGCCCCAGAATCTACTACTTCTTACCCTCACCCCACTGACCATGGGACCATCCTGCTCTTAGCCCTGCAGGATTACAGCAAGTGGCCCCAAAATAACCCCCTGCAGTCCTATTCCTTCACACACATCTGCTATCCACAAAGCAACCAAGGCTCAAACACTGTCACTGCAGCACTGTGGGTGACCTCTGCCTACAGCAGGCAGTGCCCGTCTGCCCCACAGCCTCCTGCATGTGGCCCCTGGCACCTCTGACCATAGCCCCTGTTAACCACATGCACACAGTTCCACCCGAATCCAACTCCAAATGAATGAGGAGGAACTGACAACTTAAAAACACTACCAGATTCTGCAGCCCCAGAAACACAGTTGAGGGCTGACACACTTGTACCTGAAATGTCTGTAGTGCACTCTGCTTGGTGCCAGGTGCCAGGTCGCAAAGTGACACGCTGGAGAATCCACCTCCAGAATGTGGTGCGAGTCCAGGACAAACTCATTCTCCCTCTTCAACAAACACACAGGGAAAAAAACTAAACTTGGTTTCAAAATCCTTAGGAACCTGCAAAGCTATGGAATGAAGGAGAAAATCATCTGCCCAAGAGAAACTGCTGAAGCTTGGTCAGACAGCAGGTCTGTGCTTTTTAACCTTAGTTTCTCCCATCCCCTTCCCCTGTCAGCTCTCGGTGAGGAGCCAAAAGACAGCCAAGGGCTCTGAGGATCTTGGAGTGCAGCAAAAAGTACCATCCCCACAGCACAGTCAATAGTATGTCTGGGCTTGCAGCAGCTGGGAAACCTCCAGATTTAACTCAGAGCTCAGTGATGCTGGGGGAGGGTGGGTGGTAGGTGGTAGACAGCCCTGGGGCATTACCAAAATAGTATCAAGCTGCCAGCAGCAATTCCGCTGCCTGGTGCTAGGACTATACAACTGTGATAATTGTGAGCGTAACCTAAAATGTAAAATAAAGTCCTAAACAAGCATTAAAGCAGCTAAGGAGCTTCAAAAGTTCTTATGCATTTACAGAAGGGTCGGGTGCATGCCAAGGGTATGTGTGTGCCCAGGAAAGACCTGGGTTCAGGGAAGGCACCCGTCACTTGTCACTCATCTCTGGATGACTGAGGCCTGTTGCTATTAGGAGGAGATGCTAAGGCTGTCTTGTGAACTGCCTGCCTCACAAAGATTCCCATGGCAGAAGGCACTCAGGGGCAAGGAAACCTGACCAGTGATTGGCTAACCATCCAATTACACTGGGTCAGATGTGGCCCAAAGAATCCAGGTTTAAAAATAGAAGGAGCCCTTAAAAATATGGCAAGTAATTATTGGTCACACATGACAGTAAACATAGAAACCACAGAACTAGGGTAGGAAAGCTGCAAAACACATTAACAGTAACAAGAAAACACTATCAAGAACCAAAATGAAGAAAAAGCAAGAGCAAAACACAATGGAAAACAGTGGGCTTTGAAGACTTTGAAAGAAAGTGGGCTTTGGGTTTGCTACCCAAACTGGGACTGTTCCTTAAATTGCTGATAAATATTATTGCTTTGGTTACTTTCTCATTGCTGGAGCAAAATATCTGACACTCACAAGTTAAAGGAGAAAAGATTTACTGTAGCTTAGTTTGTAATGGTTTCAATCCATAGTCTGATGGCTCCAACACAGGGCAGCATAGCAAAGAGGCATCACAGAGGAGAAACAGTCCATGGAAGGTCAGGCAGGAGGCAGCAAGCAGCAAGCCTGCCTTCTTTCTGTCCTTTTGTATTCCATCCAGGCCACAAGCCTGTTGATTGGTTCCATTCATACCCAGCGCGGGGCTTCCATTACCCACAGACATAAGTATGCTAAAACAATTTAGTCATTCTACAACCTTAATTATAGTCACTCATTCTAGTTCTAGTCACTTCTGAAAAGCACCAGCTATCGCACATGAAAGGCGGTGGGTGCAAGGTGCATTTAGATACAAGCCACAACACTATCTGAACGTCTTCAAAGAAGGAACCATAAACATTAACATTCAAGGAAACATAAACAAAGAAACAAGAAATATTCAACAGAAAATGTCCCTGATTGGGGGCCAAGATTTCAGATTTAACAAAGACTTTACATAAGCTATTATGAATACGGTCAAATAAGTGAAGAATATTTAAAGAATTACATGAAATTATAACAAGTTTATCTTTACAAAGAATATCAATAATATGCGTAAGAGAATGAAACAAATTCCAAAGTTGAAAACACAGTATCTGAAATTCACTAGATGGACTAAATAACAGATTTGAGGGAACAGAAAAATGAAATCAGTGATCTAGAAGACAGATAGGTCAACAGAGATTATCCAGCATACAAAGGGAGATTACCCAGCGTAAAAAGAAATATGAACAGGGTTTAAGAGGTCTATGGGACATTAGCAAGCATATCCAGACCTACATAATGAGAACAGGAAGAGGTAAGAGGTGCAGAAAAAATACCTGAACAAGTAATAACCAAAAGCTTACCACATTTGAAATGTTGAATTTACACATTTAAGAAACTCAACAAACCCCAAGAAAGATAAAATCTAAGATATCCATAATGAGGCAGATAAAAAGCAAACAGGTGAAAGACTTGAAAGCATCGAGGAATGTGACTCATCTCTTTCAAGGGATCCTCAATATTAAGAGCTGGATTTTTGTCAGGATCCAGTGAGGATCCTGAGTGAGTACATGCTCAAAGACTTGAAAGAAAAATTACCAACCCAGAAGTCTATATCTGGCTAAATTCTTCAAAAATAAGCAAGTTAGCCCATTCCTTGATAGACTAATAATGACAAAATCTGACATTACTAGACTGACTTACAAAAACAGGAAAGATAATTACTCGAGATGAAGTAAAGACATTTGACAGGAATTCAAATTCACATGGAAGAAAGGGGGAAAAAGTATTAGAAAAATAATTATGTAGGAATGGGGATACAGTTCAGCAGCATGGCACCTGCCTTGCAAGCATGAGGTCGTGAGTTCAATTCCTGGTATGAAAAAAAATTAATGTAATTACTATGACAGATGGTAGAAAAAGGTTTTATAAAAATTCTTTTAGATTATTTAAAAAATCACTACATTAAATCCTAATTACAGAACTGCACTGATGGACTTATAACACATAAAGATGCAATGTGAAGTAATTGTCCAAAAAAGAAAGGAATGAATCAAGATTAGAGAAAAATTTTTGCTTACTGTTGAGTTTATATTGGTCCAAACTAGATTTTTTAAAGCTAAATTATGATTAAAGAAGCAATCACTAAGAAAATAGCTCACAAACACACAACATGAAAAATTTAAAAGAATATAGGAACTATGTAACACAAAAAAGAAATAGAGAAATTAAGGCATAAATCATATAAAAAGCAAACTGAAATAGTAAATGTAAAATTTTCTACCATATTGATAATTAGATATGTTTTTTAAAGCAAGTAAAAAACTCAAACATTAGTAGGATGAATTTTTTTTTAAAAGAAATTATCCATTATGTCTTAATATCGCTCACCTCCCAAGCTTCATGAGCTCACAGGCAGGGCTGGACGAAGGGTGTGTGAATATGGGTTAAGGGGTGTGATACCAAAATTGGTTCAGTATAATTCAGGGAATTGTAATGGAGGATTCACCCTGGTTGTGGGCAGCACCAACCAATAGGCTTGCAGCCTGAAGGGAAGGGAAGAGAAAAATGGAAGACATGCTGGCAGCCTTTTCTGCCCGCCTTGCCACGGACTGTCTGTCTCTAGGATGTTCCTCTGCCATGCTGGCCTGCCTTGGAGCCAGCTGACCGTGAAGCAAAACCTCTGCAAACTGTGAGCAGAAATAAACATTTTCTCCTTTAACTTTGAGTGTTGGGTATAGTGTCTCAGCAACAAGAAAGTAACCAGGACATTACCCAACCACATGCTATCTATAAGTGACACACTTTATATTAAACAAAAACACAAAGAGGTTGAAAAGACATATCATAAAAAAAAGAGCCACAGTGAGAAACATGGCCATGCTCATATCAGACTGCTTCACAGACTGCCATGTTTAAACTGTGAGCCAAACATAGATAAAGGAAAAAAGATGAGTATTTCATAATTTTAAAAGGTTCAGTCATCAATTCATTTCAAATGTCTTTGACCTTAACAGAGTTTTATAATACACGAAGCAAAAACTTACAGAAATGAAAGAAGTAGCTAATTCAAAAACAATAGCTGGAAACTTTAGTATCCCACTGTCTCTAACAAAATTAGATCACAAATCACCAAGGAAATAAAACATTCAGGCAACAACATAAACTAGCTAGACATAACACTAACAACACATACTCTCCAAAGTCCTGTGAAGCACTCTCCAGGATGCCACACTGTGCAATAAATGTGATGGGACTTGAAATCATAACGTGTGTTTGCTAATTGAAATGAGATAAAATTAGAAATTAGTTAACAAAGATAAATTTGGGAAATTAACTAAACATTCCCAGATCATCAGTGAATTTCAGAGGAAATCACAAGGGATTACAAATACTGTGAGATGAATGTGAATACACACTCAACCACCTTATCCTTGATAAAGGAGCCAAACATGTTCGCTAGAAGAATGGCAGTCTTTTTAATAAACGCTGCTGGAAAAACTGGCTCTCCATATGCCAAAAACTAAAACTAGACCCATGCCTATCACCATGTACTAAACTAAAATCTAAATGGATCAAAGATCTGAATATTAAAACAGAAACACTAAATCTGTCGGAAGACAAATTAGGTAAAAATCTTGAAGACATGGGGGTAGGTAAAGAATTCATGAACAGCAATCAAACCACATGGGAAGTACTTCCCAGAATCAATAGCTGGGATCAGATCTTAGTAAAAAGTTTCTGCTTGTCAAAAGAAATTTCCAAATTAGTGAAAAGAAAACCCACAAACTGGGAAAAAATGTTAGTGAACTGTGCCTCAGACAAAGGACTTCTGTCTAAAACATAAAAAGAATTTTAAAAAATCAGACCCCTGAAATTCAAGGACCCAATCCAAAAATGGGCATTTGAGATGAATACACAGTTCTCAGAGGAAGAAATACAAATAGCAAAGAAATAC
Source organism: Cavia porcellus (assembly GCF_034190915.1). Taxonomy (NCBI): domain Eukaryota; kingdom Metazoa; phylum Chordata; class Mammalia; order Rodentia; family Caviidae; genus Cavia; species Cavia porcellus. The sequence continues at coordinate 15,127,662 of NW_026947500.1, read as the reverse complement.
ATGAAAACATGTTCAGCATCATTGGTCATTAGAGAAATGCAAATTAAAACAACACTGAGATTCCATCTCACTCTTGAAAGAATGGCCAAGATCAAGAAAACTACCAACAACAAATACTGGAGAGGCTGTGGGGAAAAAGGAACTCCCCTGCACTGTTGTGGGAGTATAGACTGGTCCACTATGGAGATCAGTCTGGAGATTTCTCAAAAAGCTGGGATTGGACATCCCATTTGACCCAGCTATTCCACTTCTAGGCATATTCCCAGAAGAACTGAAAACATCATACCACAGTGATATATGTGCACCCATGTTTATAGCAGCACAATTTGTAATTGTCAGATCTTGGAAACAATGTAAGTGTCCATCAACTGAGGAATGGATTAAAAAGTTGTGGTATTTTTATACAATGGAGTACTACTCAGCTATAAAGAATGATCACATTGAGATATTTATAAATAAAGGGGCGCAGCTTGAGACCATACTCAGAAATAAATCAAACCCACATGTATAAATACTGTATAGTCTCCCTATAAGAAATGGTATAAGAAATGGTAAGAGTACATAAGAGTTTATGGTAATCATGATTCCCCATGACATTGCTTTGAAGCCTTACAATGACTGCATTCATTAGATGGAATGGGTTTATCTTTTTGTTGGATTTTATTATCTGTGATGGTATGAACAGTTATTTTGAAGAAAACAAGTCATTATAATAGCCAGTGCTGATTTAATATCATCTTATTCTGAAGTCCTTACCATGCTTTTGTTCTTCTGTTTCCATTGGTTCTTTCATGTTGTATCTTATTGGATTGTATTATGTATGATAGTATATATAAATTTTTTATGGAAAATGAGATAATAGAGTAACCATTGTTTATTTTCTGTTATTTGGTTCTGAATGCCCTGTAATACTCTCATTCTCTTGAATGGTTTTATGCTATTTTGTTGTGTTTGATATTACTGTATATGAAGTTATGCTCAACTATTACAAAGAAAGAGACATTATGGTAGTTACTGTTAATTACAGGTTGTCTTCTGGTGAAATATTGTGTTGCTTACATTGTTCTGATCTGATCTGCTTTGTTATGTCCTATTTTGTCTTAATCTCTTTAAAATAAAAAATAAAAATAAAAAAAGGAAACACAATATAATATAACAAAATTTAAGAGGAACAGTTACAGACCACTTACAGGAATATTTACAGCTTTAAATTTTTAGTCCATTTAAAAAGATCTCAGTTAATTAACTTTATATCCTAAGGAATCAAAAAAAGAAAGGAAATAAGACTATAGAGGAAATGAAGAGTTAGGAAAATAGAGGAAATCAAGAAGCCAAACATTGGTACTTTGTAAAGGTCAGCAAAATTAATAATCATTTAATTAGACTGATCAAGAAATAAAGAGGCTCAAACTATGACAAAGAGGACAGTGACATGATGCTGCACATTAAAAAGATTATGAAGCAATACTTTGAACAACTGCATCCCAACAAATTAGATGATCTATAGCCATCTACCTACTGAAACTGACTCAAAAGGAAGAGAAAAGTCAAACTAGATTGATACTAAGAGACTGAATTAGTAATCAAAAATCCTCAGAAAAAAAGCATTCTCTGATAAAATCTGTCAAACACTTAGGAAAGAATTACCAGTGATCCTCTGCAGACTCTTCTGAAAGGAGAATACTTTCCAACTCTTTGTATGAGGTGGGGTCACCCAGATAGAAACACCAGACAAGGACATCACAAGGAAACACATCTACTCTCCTATCCTTTATGAACACAAAACAGAAAAGTTCTCAAGGATATACAAGCAGACAGAAAATGTGCTTTTCTGCTAATAGGTAGACAGAACAATCAATAGGATGCAGACTGACCTCGATAGGTACAGAAACATAAACTGTAAACAAGATGATTTCTGAAGTTAATGGGAAGTGAAGGATAACTCTATGACAGGCCTAGGCTGGTTATAGAGGGGAAAATGAAGTAAAAATTCTAACTCATGCTTCAGGAAAAAAGTAAATTTTCAATGACGACAAAGATTTTAGCCCAGAATATGACAACATTCTCCTTATTGGTGAGAAAGCCAACTGAAGGACACAATAAGTTTGAATACAAATCAATTTCAATGGCTCCAAAATCTGAAAAGACTCAAAGTCACAGTGTTGAGCAAACAAAGGTAAACTGAAATGTGGGACCGAGGTCCACACGTCCCTCCAGCAAAGGAGAGCAGCAGGAATTCTTGCTTAGCCCAGAGTATGGAAAAAAAATCCTCGGAATTCCCACAGGAGCATCTGGCATTTACCAAAACCAGTCAGGGACTGTGCCCAGTTCCAAGGCCAACAATTTATCTGCAGGTCTTGTAGAGAACCTTTGTTCCAGCTGTGGTTGTCAGAGCAAGTCAGGAGATCACCACACATTGATTAAGCTCCAGCCGGTTAATAACAGCACAGCTGCACCATGGCTAACTGTGACAGACAACAACATATATAATACATATGCAACAGTGATGGCAATAGTCAAGTTTTCAGCACAGGCTACATCACTTCTAATTCTTCTGTCCCGCCCCTGAAGTGGTGCTGTTTCTGTTGCCACCCCAGTGTCTTCTGAAGAAACTGCAGAAAGGGGAGAGACTAATCAGGAGCAGCATAAGGCGAGACCCAAGGGTACAGAGTGCATCTCTCTCCAGAACAAGCTCAGCTTGACTCTTCATGGCCACCAGAAAGGGATCTGTGGAAGCTCTAGACGGAGTACCAGCCTGAATTATTTCAGCACATTCAGGAATTTCTTTTTCAATTAAAAAAAAAAAAACTAGCTTAACTTTTTCAAATAAAAGAGGTAACAAAATAATTCATGATGGATATTCTTCAGTTAATAAAATTCTCTAGTTTTCTAAGAGTGTTAAAATACAAGGAAACTAAACAATTTGAACTCTACTGCATAAAAGGTGAGTTCGTATGGAACTTAGTATTCCCTGCCCCAAGTCACTCAATTCCAACTACCTGGGCTCAGAGTCTACGTTCTGCTTCCTGAGCATCTTCCACCCCATCTTTACACACTGGGTACCAAGATGTGATCCTGCAATATGAAAAGCAGGAATTTTTAAAATAAAAGCAAAAGTATTTGTATTTAATGGTGACAACATTGTAGCATTAGAGCTGAATGAATAAAAGCAATGTATTAAACCACTGCTCGTTAGTGGTTATCACAAAAATGCACATCATTGCCAGCTATGGACTTCTTGCTCTAAACCAATGTCGGTGTGGTATCTAAATTTCTCCTTTTAAAGGAAAGGAATTTACTGAAAAAAGTTAGCAATCATATCACCAGACAGTACTTATTTGAACCCGTATAAGAAAAGGACATTTTTCAATGCCATGTTTTACCTGAGACTCATAAATCATAGCTGCTTCCAGCATTTTCTGAGGCTTTTTTATTTTTGCAGCTAGAGTCCTAAAACTCATGGGCCCAAGGCTTGTGTCCAGAGTGCTGACTGCAGTGGGGGACCTGTCTGCTCCTGGACTGCAGGTTGGCTCCCAGTGCAGTGCTGGAGAACATTTTACCAGGGGAGTGGTCAGTCCCGATAGGCAGCCTGAGAAACCAGGCACACCCAGCCTGCTGGCACTCACACAATCTCCACTGCTGGATTCTGAGGCAAATGAGGTAGAGTGAGAAGGAGATATCACACCAGGGCCCAGCCTCCAGGGCGCAGGTCCTCAGCTAGCATGTGCTCCCACCAATGAGCTGTGGCTTTCTAAAGTGCGCTTTACATGTTTTTTAATTCTTAGAACCCTGTCTCATCTTTTCTAGTTTCTGTGTCCCCTTGGACTGACTTTCAGGGGCATCTGTGATAAAGGGCATTTGAGAAAGACTGACCCAGGGTGATCACCAGCTAGCCGGACCCTCCAGGGTGAGGGGCTGATGCACTGGGCTCGCTTGTGCATGAAACCTGCAGTATGCAATCATCCTCTCAAGCTTTCTCCACTCCTCTTTGCCAGCTTGAGCTGGCAGGAAGCCTTCCTTTGTGAGGCACAGACCCTGGGTGGGGGCGCTAGGCACAGAGTCACCTGCCAGTGATAAGACTCCCTCTTGATGAGCAGTTGCCAAAGCAACACTGAGCTAAGCAGGTATGGCCACTCAGGCCCTCTCCTTGCCTCTCCACAGTACACAACACCCGTCCCCGTTAGTCCATTTTCAATCCATTTGTTGCTCAAGGCCTGTGACAGAATCTGCTTTTTTATGCTCCCTGCTCCCTACCGCAAGAAGGCACCTTTTCTGCTCCCACAGTTCCCATGGGACTCGGTACCTGCGGCAGTGCATTCTGGGTGACCAGATAGGCAGAGCCCCTACTGTTTGGTGCGCGGACTGTCTGAGTCCACCAGGCTCCGCACTGCCACAGACTACTTGGGTGTCTTCTATAGGCTCTCATTTTGGAGCAAATGCGTCTCAGAGTCGAACTAAGATTTAATTACAACTGGATCCAGTGATCAACTCCTGGCTGTATTCCTCCCAGCAGTTGGGCACCCAGAGGTTCCAGCAAGTGGGATAAGCTCAGTCTTCCCTGATGGTTGCATTCTGCCTCCTCCACACTTTGACTTTAAAGGGGGCGGGCGGGGGGGGGGTTCTCAGCAATTTGGCCTCTTTAAATGCAAATGAACACAGGGCAGTGACAACTTCAATTATGACACTTCTTAACTTGTACATCACATCCCTTACAAATTAGCATGTGCTTTTATTGCTCTGCCTGTCCCCTCTTTCTCATGTTTTCCTCCTCTAACAACTCATTGCGAGATGTCTCTAACACTAGCAATGTCTGGGGACCACGGTGCTCTCTTGCCTTCCTCACAGACCTGCAGGGGTGTGGGCACCCGACACTCAGCCAGGGATGTGTGAGGAGGCCCATGAAACACAGCACTGGCTGAGAAGAAGAGGACTACACAGGCACAAGCTTTCTTTTGGGGAGTCTTGCCCTCCCCCCGCCCCCCACTGGCAATCACATTCATAGCCTCCTGATGGACAGTGCTGTTCTCTGAGCCTCATGCTGAGCCCTGTGTGGCTCCTGGGAATCACAAAACACCACCACTGCATTTCCTGCTGTCCTCATTACTGCCTATTGGCAGTCTTTGCCTTGATGATGGCTCAACTTACAATCATCCAACTTTATTATGGCACCAAAGCCAACTCAACCTAGAAGAAGTCATACTTAAAGTTTTGGATTGAATCTTTTGAGTCCTGGTATGCAGTCCTTTCTCATGGTGCTAAGCAGTGTCAGCGAACCACAGCTCTTGATCTGCCCACAAACGCAGGGTAAACAGCGTTTACCTGGACACTGCCCACTGAGCCATGATGCTCTGTGAGGTGACTCGAGTTGTACTTTTGACTTACGATGTTTTACACTTGGATGCATTTATCAGGACACAACCCCTTCACACACTGTGGAGGCTGAAGTCAGCCCCTCTCTCAGTCAAGGGCAGTTAATGATGCTATTCCTGGCTGGAGAGGGACTTCAGATGACCAATGTGGATTCTATGGAATCACAAGGTCTACAACCAAGAGGGGAAGAATTTCTTTGGGGCCTCTTCTTCCAAGAGTTGCTAAGCTAAGTGTAATAAAAATGCAATCCAGAGTAAAGGGCAGCTGGATAGAAACTTAGCCCAGAACAGTGAGGAATAGGGGAAACAGAGAGGGACCAGAGACTCACAGAAAGAGCACCCCCAGCCAACGCAGATTACAGCCCAGGCCTTCCCCAGCTGGCTTCATGTTTACTTATGCAACACAGTAAAGTTCACAGCCATGTTTCCAGACTTATTATACATGCAAACATGCTGCTTCTCCATAAAGCCTGACTTGAAGACAGTGAGGAGCCTTAATAGGCCACAGCTCTATTTGAAATATTTACCAAAAAGGATGCCAAGTCTAGCACCACGTAAAAGTCGATGGGGAGAGAGGCCTGGACACCTTTGATGCTGCAGGGTGAAGTCTTGCAGAAACAGGGGTACCAGGTTCAGGCAGGCAACAATGCCTCTTGGGGCACCCTCATTCTGCACATGAGACCCTTACAGAGACAGTGTGCAGTATCAGGATCCCAGCCCTTTTTCTCCACCATTCTTTTTACATGTAAAGCACTCCAAGTCTGGAAGGATTTCATGTTTTTTGGGTTTTTCTTTGTGGTTCCCAGATTGCTGTGTATTACACACAGTCACAATATACTGTACTTTGTCCAGTCTAGCATGTTCTGCTTCTCTTGAGTCTCCATTTTTTTATATAAAGACTTCCATATCCATGTAAATTTAACTAAGTAAAATGTATATGCCTTTTCCTGTGCATTGTCTTGCATCCATTTAATTCTTAGACCTAGCCAAAGCCCCAGAGGCAGAGAAGGAACTAAGCCCCGACACGCACAAAGAGCAGGGATTGTGGACAGGACAGGTACATTGACCACATGTCCTCAGGAGGAAGAGCAGCAGTTGTATGGCTGTCCATGCAGCTCAGCTGCTCTGGAGCAAGTTCCCTGGCTGTAAGCTTTGGGCACCAAGCAGCCAGGGGCCAAGAGTGCAGGGCAGGTTAACTGCAAGGTGGCCGTTTACCCCTCCGAGGCTCCTTGCTTCTTTCTGTGCTAACTCCCACCAGGCTTGGTGCTCAAAGAGAGAAGCAGAAGGGAAGAACCCAAGAGTGTCTCTATAATGGTCACCTGAGAGGACAACGTTGCAGAGGGACAATGTAGATAAACTCTCCTGCATGAAGATCCAGAGGAGTAGACCTGTTGCCCTGCAAAAAGAGCAGGTGGCATCCCCGCAGAAAAGCAGAGCTAACCTCCTGGAATGGCGGGGTTCCCAGCCTGCATAAGGCCTGCCTGAGGCTCCAAATGCAGCACTGTGTGGGAAGCAATGCGGGAAGGCTGGGCTCCATCAAGAAAAAGGGCCCCGTGAGCAACCAGATCTGTGGCCAGCCCACACCAGGTCCCAAGGAAAGTTGTGGCCTTGGAGCTGAACCACAGATGCATTCCCAACAACAAGTGCTCTGGAGGACCAGAGGATCTCTCAGGCCTGTACCTCAGAAATCCCTTGTAACCGACAAGGGCTCGGGGGGTATGTGGCTGGCCTGGGAGCTGCCTATAACCATTGACATTGAGCACTGTGGCCACTTTCTCTCTTATATGGCAGAGGTCACTGCCAGGTCTCAGGATGCATGGCCCAGCTGAGGTAGGCTAGGTACAGGTTGCCTGATGCTGTGCTGGGAATATAGCAAATGCCACAGAACTCAGGGGCTAAGATCTTGAGTGAGGCCCCTGGACCCTCTGGTTGGTGACAAAGGCTGTCATGAATAAACTTTTCTGAAGGGGGAGACTTTAAGCAGTGCAGGAATGGCCATTTGTATTAGCAGGGCATTTGGGTTTGAGGCTCGTGCCCTGTTTCAATTGCAGGCAAAGGAACTCTTCTCAGAGGATTGAAAGACAACACTTTCTCCACAAAGGCCACTTCAACACAGACAACTTCAATATGGAGGTCAGCACAGAAGAAGGAAAGACAGGGTAACAAGCATGGTTACTTCTTCCTGAGCCAGTAAACATATCACTAATACCCAGAAGCTGTATCATTGGCCACGTGTGTGCCTGGGCCCAAGCAGCCAGGCTATTTTTCCTGGGTGGGGGATTCGCTCAGCAGCCTGTGTGAGCTCAGGCCCCAGGGAGGTACCCAGCCAGGAGGGCTGTCAGAGTGCCAGAAGGAATGAGGGTCTGTGTCCATACCAGGGAGGAAGGGACTGAGCTGTTCACCCTGGATTCAGGATGGGCCGGGGCAGGTGTGTCTCTGTCACCAGGCCAGCCCTGGTCTTGGAGTTCACCAACCAGGGGACCTTCAAAGAAGAAACAATAGCAGGATTAACAGCAGGCTCAGAGATCTGAGCTCTAGAGACAGGAGCATGAATGGAAACCAACTGCGACTAGTCTGCTGAGCTTGGGGTGAACTGGATGACGACGTAAAAGCTTGTTTTGACCACTGCTTGCTGCATTTATTTCCCTTCCAAAGAACTTTCCTTTCCTTTGTGATTTAAAACTAAAACCAAGATGCTCACTAAGAATAAGGTGTGAGCTGGTTCCCCTTCCTGAAGAGCATTTATTCAAATTCTATTTGAACACCAGGCCTCAAATAGGAGGAGTTACAGGGCTTCTAGTCTTTCAAACACCTGATGTCCTTGAAACCTCTGAGCAGATGGACCTCTGGCATCCTGTTCCCTGCTTCAGTGGCTCCTGTGCACATGGTCACAAACGGCCCACGGGCCCAGCATAAACCCCTGGCCACCTACCCAAACCCCACCAATGACAGACGTGTGCCCACTTACTGCAACCATGCACCCAAGAGCCCAAGTCAGCACTGGGGACTCTGGCTCAGCATCTACCTCCATCCTAGGGTCCAGGCCCACAGGCAAGGACCAGAGTAACAGCCCATGGCAGAGTGGCACGACCAGAGAGCAGCTCTTAACAAAGCATGTTCTCCGCCCTCTCCTTCCATCCAAGGTGGCCTCCCTCTCCCTGTTCCTGCCCCTGAACAATTCTCTCCCTGCCTCTCTCCTACAAAAATCCAAGAGCAGCTTGGCTAAAGAGATACAAACCCTTAGAAGGGAAACCAAATGTCTGAAAGGCAGAGGAAACAGTTTCAGAAACCTCGGTGCAAGACCACAGCACACGTACACACATGCTCTAGTGAGTGAACACACACACACAAACACACACATATGCACAAGTGAGTCCCTACACATGCAAATGTGCATATACGTGCATACAGCAACACAGCCCACGTACATGAAAAAGAACACACAGACAAGTACCAAGCACATATGTGCCAGGGCTTTTCTTGGCAGGAAACATCCAACCTGGAACTCACAGGAGAAAGGAGAAAAAGGAGGCATGAGGTGATGGGTGCCAGGCCAATCACACCTTCGGCAGAATCACAAGCTACCATCACCACCACCCTCCCAGGGGGCCGAGGGGCAGACTGCTCTTGATTGATGCCCTTTTCAGGGGAACTGGGAAAAGTGCAGCTTCCTGAACCCAGCCAGAGCTTGTGCTCCCCACAATATTTTGTTAACTATTACAATTGCCTGTCAGTGCAGAGATGGCCAGTCCACCACGTGTGGGCACTGAGCAGGTGGTTGCACACAGTGTAGAGGGAGCCCCGAGGTCTGGGACAAGGTCTGGTGGCCCCAGGGTCTGGTGGGGGCTACTTCTTAGTTCACAGACTTCTTGGTTCTCATTGGTCCTCATGTGTCACCAGGTGTGTCCATCTCTCTCTAGACACTGATCAATCCCATTTGCCAGGGTCCATCCCCTGGACCCCTTCACTTCCCAGAACCCTCACCTACTGAGACTCCCGCATTAAAGTTCAGAACTGTAACACAGGAATCTTCATAATACATAAACATTCAGTCTAAGCAGAATCTGCTAGCAGGACGTGTTTCAAGGATTCAGGCGATGTACATTCAGCCCCACCACGGTCTCACGCAGACCAGATCCCAGACCCTCCGCAGACGGAAACCGAGGATGCTCACGTCCTGTCTTAGTTACTTTTTACTTGTCGCTGAGACAAAATATCTGAAGCTGTTTAGGGAATGATAAGGACAGATAAACACATGCGTGTTCACCATGGATACAACTCTTGCCAAGTATTTGTGATCTAGATTGATACTACATTAGCAAATGCAAAAGGTCACATTTTCTTCCCCGACACAATGCAAAAAGCAGATTTGTCTGTGAACAGTTTTTCAGGACATCCAAACACCCTGGTGATCAGTCACATCTCCTCTTCCCCACATCACAAGAAGGGGGAGCTCTAGAGAACCATTGAGGAAGCCCACCTGCTAGGGTGTGGGACTGAGGACCCTGCACACCCAGGCTCACACATGCCACCATCTCAGGGCTTCTCCCAGATCCCCTGCTCCGGCTGCACTGAGACCTACTAATTAACTTGAGGCTCCTGAAACACTGGCACCGACACGTGCCAAGCTCATGGGAGGTCTGGAGAGCAGCCAGGTGGAGTTGCTGGAAGAGACCCTGGGCCTTTTAAGGGCCACCTGGCTCGACAATCCACCTCCTCTGCCCAGGGCGTCTGAGCCACCTGGAGCCACTGAGACAGACAGACAGACAGACAGACAGACAGACACACACACACACACACACACACACACACACACACACCCTCAGCAACTGCTCCCCAGGAGGCCTAAGGTACAGCCCAGGGTGTGTTTTCCTGGTAAGCTCCAGGGTCCCTAGGGCTGCTGGTCAAGGGACTACATCTTGAGCACATTCTGCTCATACACACCCAGAATCTGAGGCTCAAGGGATCCCACAGAGACGATTCTAGAGAAATCATGGTGACCTCAAAAGACTACAGGCACAACACTAAAACTTCCACAGAATCCCGGGGCTCACGCTCTTAGACGTGAGCACACCCTGAGACAGAAAGGTTCTCCTGCCTCAAAAGCTCACACCCCACCCGTCCCCACAATGGGAGTCCTGTTGTTTGCTCCCTTCTGGTTCCCTACAGTATCCTTTCTCCTTGCTTCAACAAGTGTGCTTGCTCCAAGTACTCCCTGAAAATAAGCTCGGCAGCCTACCGGCTCTGTGGGAGGTCATCACACAGCCCTTCATTTAGCTCAGGAGCCAGTCTGTGGGCTGTTCTCAGGCTGTCATTACAACCCTGATGGAGGGGCCTACTAAGAATAACAGGGCCCAGTACAGGCATTGGCTCTCCTTGTTACTTTGCTTTCTTCTTCAAATGCTGCCGGCCCCTCATGTCTGTATCTGTAGACGCTGCATATTCAAATTTAAGCAACCAAAGGCTGAAAACATTTGAGAAACAGTGGGCAGGAAGCATGGACAAAGGCTGTGTGAACAACCTACTCTCCTACTGCATGAGTGTAAAGGTGTCTGCAGGCCTGGGCCAGGCTAGGAGCTTCTGCTCCGTCCATAGGTGTTGGCAAGGTCCTGCGAACGAGAGCTGCACTACCATGCCTTGTGAAGGACACATTCCTGACCGCTGCTGCTGCTGCCGCCACCACCACCAAGAGATATAGTGAGGGCAGCTCACATGTGACGTTTGTGGCCATCCAGCAAAACTGAGTTTGTGACATGCACAAAGAGCAGCTTGCTGACCGGGTACAGAGGCTAGCCTGGCTGTGCTGCCACTCCTGGTGACAGTCACTAGCATATAGTTGGTCCTAGCCCTTCACAAGGACACAGGAAGACAGCCTCGGGGGGATCCCAATGTATCTGTAGACCAGCTAGCACTCCCAACTCTGGGATGAAACATTTTCCACTATACTTGAGACTGGGGTGGTGACAGAATCTGAAATGGGGTTCAGTTTCCTGAAGTTTAGGAGGACTTGGGTGCCATCTCTGGCTGCTTTGGGAAGAGATTTCACAGCTATGCTATCTATTTCACATGAACACTAGGCAAAGCCTAAAGCAATCATGCTTAAGGATTTATACCGCAAACATGAGAAGCTGTCAGCAAACGCCTTATTAGAAGCTAGTTTCAAGCCCGAAGGGCCTAGTAGGATTGACAGGTGTGGTTTTGCCTTGTGCTCCTACAGATGTTTTCCTGGGAATTACCTTCTACTATACATGATCACTTAGGTCTGTGTGCAGGGGCCTGAACATGCCAGCCGGGCCAGCACCCCAGCTCTTCATGCGACAACTCTGCAAGGGGTGCACAGCATTTCTAGGCCCTGTGCTCTGCCTAGTCCTTAGGGTTAGCCCAGAGCTGAATGGCTGTGAAGCAGAGCAGAAACACACAAGACACCTGCCCAGGCACCTTTGGTAGAAGTTCTGCACTTAAGAATTACGGGTGCCAGCAAAATTGCTGGATGCATCACGGGAGACCCAGTCCACATCATCAGATCACACTGAACAGAGGGAATTACACTGACCTGATCAAAAGATTCCAGCTCAGGGACATCCAGAGAGGCCCAGTCCCCAGGGAACCCAAGTCAACCTGGGAGGCCCCTATCTGAAGATCACACACCCAAAAGGATGCAGCCCTGAGGAGGATGAGCCTTGGCTAGAGCTCAGTAGCTATCAGGAGAAGGGAGCCGATGGAGAGACAGGCAGATCACTACCCACACTCCTGTCCCCACCATCACACAGAGGGAGGAAGGTGGCCTTCTCAGAGGCGCTGCTGATGGGGATGACAGGAAGGAGGCACAATGCTCAGCTCAGTTTCCCAGCTTAGACCAGTCTAGTTTTCCAAGTGGACAACCTAAGTGTCACTTCCCTCTTCCTTATGCCCCATTTGTAATGGGCTGGACCAGACCCTCGAATTTCTCAGAAGATCCAATCTTCAGCACTGCAGAATGGGATTATATTTGGAACTAGGACTTTAGAAAGGTAACTAGTGAAATGTGGTCATATGTCCTTATAAGAGGAAGAGGTCACATACATCAAAAGACTGACTGCTGGAGACACTGGGAGAAGATGGCCACCTGCGAGCTGCAGAAAGGACCTTGGAGCTCAGACTCTGTCTTCAGAACTGCTGAGCCTTATGTTTCTGCTGTTCACACCCTGGTCCAGGGTGCCCACGCAGATCAGTGTCTTCTAGAAAAGCACAGGCCCAGCAGGGAAACCAAGCAGTTGCAAACTACACTCGTGAAGATGACATCTCACAGGAGCAAGTGGAAAGGGGCAAAAGTTAAGGTGACCGGACTAAAGTAGGAAGTAGGGGTGACACGGTGCTGGGGCAGCAGGATGGAGTGGGGGCCTACTCTGGGCCTGTGCACTGGTGAAGGTGTCAGGGAGGTAGGAGGAGGCTGGGGCTGGTCAGAGGTGGTGAAGAGCAGCTGGGCCTGGATAAGCAGAGGAGGAGGAGCCGTCAGACTGCCCCCCCAAGTCAAGGGGCAGCAGCACAGGGTGTGAGTGCTGGCACCCCAGAGCTCACGCAGCCCTCCCCAGAGGCTTCTCAGTCCATGCCCACATTTTCCCAGGTAAAGGGGGACTTTTGCTATGAATGGAACTGACAACCCCAAACTTTCTACTCCACGTCCATCACAATATCCGCTCCTTTGCTGTGAGGATGACGTGTCATGAAATACCTGAGGCTACACGCTTCCAAAGAAAAAAGCCTATGTATTAGCTCACCATTCTCTGGGTTCAGGGCATAGTGCTAGCCTTGACTCAGCTCTGGGGAGCCCTCACAGTAAATGAGACTCACAGAGGCACAAGCATGTGGGACGGTGGGAGCCCAAGGAGATATGGAGGCAGGGCCGTTCGGAGGCGCACGGCCTCTCATTTGGCCACATTGGGCACCACGCTTGGAACACACAAGGCTTGGGAGACAGCAGAAGAGGTGATGGCAAATGAAATCCGAGTCCCAAGTGGCAATGCACTTCCATGTATGTGAGAGGAGTATTTAAGAGAGAGGAAATCAAGGGGTCCTAGTAACAGCAATGAAATCACATAAATGAAAGGACGTGAATGGACATGAATGAAAGCACATTTCTAAATGAAGTCTTTTCCACGGTTCTTGCCAACCAAGGAAAGTTCAAAACCCCTGGAACAGAAGCCAAGCACAGGTAGGTCCCCCACCCAACCTCTGGGGCGGCCTCAAACACCACACAAAAACAGGAGTCAACACCCAAAGCTTAGGATAAAAGAAAGAGAAAGCATCACAGGCTCAAGTGACTAAATTTCCATGAACTGCATTACTGTAAAGGACACAGGTGATGTACAAGTGTCTACAGGAGAGCCATGACAGCCCTGCCCCATCACCCCAAATGTCTCTCCCCATCCTGGCTTACATGGGACTCGGCACACAAGCGAAGAGTATCAGCTGGCCCCCGATGTCCCAGGCTCTGCACCCTAGAACTCAACTAACCTCAGATTGAAAATATTTTTTTTAAAAAAGCTCATTTTGCACTAAACAGGGACAGATATCTTTTCCTTACCTTTATTTTCCAGATGATTCAGTGTGACACTTATTCACATAGCATTTCCATTGTATTAGCTACTGTAAAGTAATCTAGAGTTGACTGAAGATATACAGGAAGATGTGTGCTATGCAAATTCTATGTCATTTTATAAAAGGGATCTGAGACTAAAAAACTGGGTATCTACAACGGGAACTGATGAAAGACTGTACTAGGAATTGTGGTGCAAAATTCTGAATTTTTTTCTTATCATGAGATAGCTTTATTGCCTTATTCTTTATACAAATATCACAAACTTATAATCCAAAACAAAATGGAGGAAATATTCGACTGAAGTAGGCTCAATATACCTTGTTGAAACTGTCTGCTCATCCTTCTGTATGATAAAGATATAAAAATAAACAGACCCTGATGCTCAGTATGGTAATATACATTTCTATGATCTAATTAAAATATTCAAATACAGTTTTTTAAAAATGTGAATAAAATACATTTATGATACCATGTATGTCTATACATCTAAACAAAATTTCGCCTCTGTATCAGGTGTTTTCGCATTCATGGGTTCAACAAACTGCAGATGGGCAATATTTGGGGGAACTCAACTATATCTCATTCCATTTGTACGTACTGTTTACTTCTCAGTATTCCCTCAATGGTATAATACAGAGATTTCTTACGCAGTATGTACATCCATCCTATCAGGCATCATATATCATCTATGAATGACCTACAGTAGAAGGATTTGTGGACATCGTGTGCCAGTTCTATGCCACTTTATCTAAGGAATGTGAGCATCTGCAGCGTTTTGTGTCAAAAGGAGTCCGGGAGCCAGTCTCCCAGGCTTATTGAAGGAGGACTGTATTTGTATATTACTACCGGTAGACAGACATACACCTCCTCCACAAAGGACATTTTTACTCCAAATAATCTGCTAACCAATGCAGAGCCTGGTTAGTGTTCTTAAGCACTTTTCTCCAAAGGTATTGCAGACTTTGACAGATCTCCAGCCCAGGGTGGATGCGGCTGACTCAGATTTGTCCCTGGGGCTATGACCCAGTGGATCCTTTCTATTGGGAAGGAGGTTGCTTCTACACACAGGGCTGTAACACAGCTGTCCTTGCCTCTGTGTCCTTGTAGTTTGACAGTATGATACTCACGGACCCTGAGTGAGAAGCTACTTCTCACAGAGAAGTACTCCTCACCCATACACCAGCACTAGTGTAGAGCTTTCCAGGTGAAAAGTAGGATGAGAGGTGCTGCCTCAGGTCACATGCCACAGTGGCTCCCTTCTCAGCAGAAGGACACATCAACAGAGCCAGAGCCAAGCACACAGGAATGTCCAGTGAGCAGTGGCATGGGCGCAAACATCACACTGACCCATCTCCTCCGCCTCCACCCAGGCCAGGACAGCAGCAACGGTGCCACCGCTATGCCAGCTGCCTGCCTGTTGCCCTCCTCTTGCCCCGTCACCTCAGGGCAAGGTATCAGGCAAATAGGGCAGCTCCTCAACTGCACCAGTACTCGTGCTAGCCGCCTTAAATGTGCTCTCCCTTCTCTGGCGCACCAGCATCAAGCAGCCTGCCACCCATGCCTGCAGAAGAACTGTGCTTCTTTCTGAGTAACACTGCCCAGGACGGCTCCTGCTTGCAGAGTTTTTGAATACAGAGTCCTCTTCCTTCACAACAAATACTTCCTTGTCTGTAACCATCATCATCCCTGATGAACAAATCCTATCAGGTACAAAGTGTACTGGATGTGGTAGTACACACCTGTAATCCCAACACTCCAGGAGGCCAAGGCAGCGGGATCACAGGTTCAAGCCTGGGATGGGCAACCTGGTGACCTAGTGTAACCCTGACTCAACAAAGACAAAAACAGCACGTAGATCAGTGTTAAGGCGTTGGGTTCATCCTCGGTATTGCAAACAAGTAGAAACAAAAACCCCAAATGGTGTGTGTGTGTGTGTGTGTGTGTGTGTGTGTGTGTGTGTTGCAGGGGAGCTGATCTAAGTAAATTCCCTACCTGCTGCAGGTACCCTGCTTCCTCTTTGCACTAGCTTGTCTTCTCTTAGAGTTCAGTTCACTAGACCCTTCGTTCCTGCTAAAACCTGTACAAGTCCCTTCTGCCCCTTTGGGTACACTTGTGGGATGTCCTCAGGATGCATCTCCTGGAGGTGAGAATAGGGAGGGCCACAACTAGTGGACATCACCTGATCCTCCCATTCCTCACACAGGCAACAAATAATCCTCCAGCTTGGGTGCTGGGCTGGGCACTGGAAGGCACTCGTCAGGGAAGCCTGAGAAGCTCATTCAGAGCTTTGCGGTCACTGGGAAAGCCACCATCAACTGTTACTTCCAAGCACAGGGCAGGATCAGCACTTCTGTCCCCCGTGGAAACATGTGGTCTGTCTTGTACACTGGAGCCTCTCAAAGGTCCTAGAATCAGAGCTGCGAATGTCTGAGCCGTGCTGCTGATCAAGAGAAGCCCATAATCCTCATGCTGTGTGACCTTCTGCCTTACCCTTTCTCCTTGTAAAGAAAAATACTTAATTTTACAAGTCTTCAGATAGTTTCCACTTGATTAAAAAAATAAAGAGTCTTCAGGCTACCCTCTCACCTCAGAGAAAGCCCACAAAAGCTGTGTAGCCACACAGAGCTCAACATCTTGGTTTCTCAGAGCCATATGGTAGGACCTATGCAATGTCCCGCCCTTTCCCACATGGCCACCTGCCAGCTGCTGGATTCACCTCCATTGTGGGCCTCCGAGGGGCATGCAGAGTTAGTTCTTAATGCCAGAAGAAGAGATGCAAGTCACTGTAGTTCTGGACAAAGGGCAACCGCCACTGCCCAAATTGGTCTTGAGAGGACCGTGAATGCCAGCCACCTACATGTTCACTTTTGGGAAAAAAGAAACTAAAAACTAAAAATGTCTCTGGCAGGTGGCACCCCCTGAAGATTAATTCATGGCAAGGGCCATAGAACAAACTTAGCCTCCTGGCACAAGGACAAAATATACATCAGCGGAATGCTGGCTTCTACAGTTTACATCACTTACACCCCTGCCCTGCAAGGGCCTACAAATTACAGCTGTTGATGTTTTCACGTAACTTAAACTTTCACTCACAGAACTTAGACTTGTCTCCATGTATTTATGCTCGGGACATGGAGGGCTCATTATGGACACCGGTTGTTTAAACAGTAACTGGATTGTTTGGGGCCGTGTGTCTGGGTTAGGACTGCCCTGTCATCTGTGGAGCACCACTCAGAAAGCACAGGGTGAGGAGCCCAGTGAATGTACAGAGAGAGCCGTGACACGAGAATGGCCCTTTGTGGATTGGGAACAGGCCTGCATTGTGGAACTTGCTTTCTGGAGTCCTGAGGAACCACAGAGCAATAGGATGTCAAAGAATAACCAATCCCAGAAACCAACTGCCCCACACCTGAGCTTCCCCCACCCCACAGCAGGCTTCTCGAAGATTCTACTGGCCCCAGCCTCTGAGAGGCCCTCCTAATTCTCCCTCACCGGAGACCCATATAACACACGATTCTCAGGAAAGCAGGCTTGTGGCCAGGAAAGCAAGGAATCCCCAAGGGAAGGAGCAAAAGCTGCTGGGAAGTTAAAGGAGGCAGGAACCTGGAAACCCGTGGTGTATACTTCTGTGGTGCTGAGTAAGCATCCTCAATTGTATGGTGTGTTCTTCCCAAAAGGAGAAGAAATTGCACAATAAGGTGTTTTATCAAGGAAACAGGTGTAGAATGGAAAAAAAAATCCAAGTAAAAGAAACTTTGACACATTTCTAACCTTGAAAAGCGTTTTCTACCTTTAGTAGAAAAGGTTCTGGGGCTGCCCCCAAGAGGACTTGAATCATGTCTGAACCCCATGCAGCTGGCGAGGATAGCGGTGTGCTGCCTGCAGGAAGCAGGTTCCAGCAGGGCTGAGGCACAACCACTGCATCTTGGTGTGTGTCACTCTGCCACCCACAAGCCGTGACTTCGGAACATAAAACAGAAACGAACTTCAGCATAAACAGTCCCATGAGAGCAGACTCGCTCCCCAAACCCAAAAGGAAAAGTTTAACTTTAGTTCCCTCAAAGTGTGCAGACATCCTCAACAGTTCAAATTGTAGGACACTGTCATCACAAGTGCTCAACATCATAGCTGTAAGAAAAATGGACAGGTTCCTGCTGTCCAGGGACGAGGGTGGGGATGGCCCCATGGAGGTAACTCAGGGTCCTGGGGTTCTTCCCAACTACGGGGTGAAGTTACACAGCACTGCCCTAAGATGCAGCATCTGCACTGAAGGCTGCGACATTTTTGTTGCCATTATTCCCTAAATAATCCAGTATAACGTGGACTCACAGAGCAGTTACTCTATAGTAGGTATTGGACGTGATAAGCTAAACCTCTCTCGCTTAGTTTTAAGCTTAGCCTAAATGTTTCTCTGTCCACACTGAACCAAAACTGCACTTGGTGCATCCACAGACTCGAGCCTGCACCTAAAGAGCAGAGTTTCAACTAATAACAAGCCACCAACTGTTTAGTGTCCAACAAAGGCAGACCTGAGCAGCAAGTAAGCCAGTTTGCAGCAAGTTATTTCCTTTAATCTGGCTAAATAGAACCTGGTCATATGGTGCTCAGCAAGGCCTGCTGAATTGTTTGGGTCTGCACTGCTGCTGGTTCTAGAATGGAAATAAATGACCAGTGTCTGCACAAGTAGATTTGTGGTAATTCAGTCTTTTCATATTCGCAATCTGGAGACAAAGTATGCAGGAAGTATTGTAGGTTATGCACACCTGCTATCCATGGCATTTTATCCAGGGCACTGGCTCATCTGAGACTGTGGTGTTCAGGGCTGTGAGGGCCTAGGGGAAGTTCCAGACGCTGAGGAATGTGACCCTAACACTCACAGCATGGCTGTAAAACAAGCGCTGAGCAGTGAATTTAAGACACAAACAACAGAGTCAAAAGGCAGGCTGCACCTCGTTTCTGCAGACTTAGCTGAGTTCTCTGCCACCCCCCCTCCTGTCAGCACCATAGATGCCACTTTTGGTGACACCCACAAAGCACGCAGCTATATGTTGCCACAGCCATGACTCAGAAACCTATCCTCTCGCTGCTATTCAAAGACAGTGCAGAAAACTAACAAGAGTTCTAACACAGGGCCGTGAAGGTTAGCAATTTAATTCTTTTAGTGAATTGCGTAGCTCTACTTACATAATGGGTTTATGAAAAAGCTCACGGTTATATAGATTATGTTTCAAGAAGGAAATTCAATAATGTCGACTACCCTTTTCTATAATAAAGGACTGCGTTTCTTTTGAAATGATCTATGGCTTCCAACATGCCATATTATAGAGTCATGGCATGTATAAAATGATTTTCCTCTGATAAGTAGTTATTACAGAATTGTATAGCTTCCGCTCAACAGCAAAAAAGCCACAGGCATTTTCATTCATGGTTCAAATTATTTGAAAAATAAACTAAAGGCATTTAGAATACATGGGTCAAAAAAGGTGTTAAAAGAGACCATTAAATATTCAAAGGTAAAATGTTTGCAATGAGGCAGAAAAATGCAGTAAAGCTCCTCTTGCTTTTGACAGGCTCACAGTGAGTTGCAGAATTCTCAGGACTCCTCAAATAAACAGCATAAACACTGTTCTTCACTCGGAAATTGCCTGCTGGCTATCCAGGAGCATTCTTGATGAGTTGATAGTGCTAATGCCAGTCAGCCTTTGAGAAACGGATGGTCATCCAGGTAAAGTCCTTGTGAACTAAAACTGCCTGCCATCTGCCATCCGATCAAGTATCAAACAACACTGACTACTTCACAATGCAGAGTCCCGCTCCAGGCCCTTTGTTGGACAGGAGGAGATCATCAAATCCTGAGCAACACCCAGATGTCTGCAGAGGGGAATGTTTCAAAATCCCAGCAGCACAAAAACAACTAGCACCACAGGGAAGAAGCAATCCTGGAATGTGCTCTCAGCCTTAGCACATGTGACCCTTTGGGCCATTCTAAGATGCCCGAGAGTTTGCAAACCTCATGTTTCCTACTTTAGAAAGCTCCTGAAATGGCAAATGGCACTGCCTGTTCTTTAGTTGGTCGAGGCAAATATCTATGACCACCTTGCTTTCTCCTCCTGAATTTCTCACAACTAGTGTGTCACTTGTCAGTTTTATACCCAGACAGGTCCTGAAAGCAGACTCTTCTGTCCGGCAGTCACTTCTGGTTCCCCACCTGCATACAAGATCATCACAATCTCTATATCTACATGCAACCAGAGAGGGATCCCTTCAAGAGATGTATCATATTATGTTGCTTCCTTGTGTATACTTTCCAAGATTACCTCCCATCCCACTCCAATCAGTTGCAAATCCTCTCAAGCATCTTCAAAGGGCCTGCCTCTACTCTCAGGGTAGCCTCAACCCTACTACACAGTCAGCCAGAACGTCAGCTGGTTTTATTCTATTCAAGCTTTTTCAAAGACATGGACACCTGTGTTTTGTGGCTGGCCCTGCCTGGTGGCCAGCTCCATCCCTCAGTCAGTCTCCTGCAGGACAGCTAGGTCACATGGAATTTCTAAGCTTCCTTCTTGGAGAAATCTCTATCCTGATTTCCATAATGGTTGTACTAGCTTACATTCTCACCAACAATGAATGAGGGTTCCTTTTTCATCTTATCTATGCCAGCATTTGTTATTATTTGATTTCCTAATGATTGCCCTTCTTTCCAGAGAAACATAGAATCTTAGCATTATTCTAATTTGCATTTCTCTCTTTAATTTTTTTTTTTTGAGTTCTTTGTATATTCTAGACATTAGTCCTCTGTCCAGAAGCTGGCAAAACTTTTTTGCCATTCCGTAGGTTATCTCTTCACACTGACTGACTCTTTTGCTGTATGGAAGCATTTTAGTCTGATATACCCTTTGTTGATATTTAGTGCTATTTATTGTGTGATTGAGGTTCTGTTTAGAAAATCCTGTCCTATATCTATGCCTTCAAGAGTTTTACCTATGTTATCTTCCATTAGGTTTAGTATTACTGTTTCCGTGTTTAGATCTTTGATTCATTTTGATTTTAATTTAGTGTATGGTGAGAGATATGAATCCACTTTCAATCATCTGCAACAGATAACCAGTTTTCCCAGCACCACATGCTGAATAAGCTGTCTTTCCTTCAACATAAGCTTTTGTCCCTTCTTTCAAAGATATTTTTAAAAAATCAAAGAATCAAAGAGCTAGTTCTTTGAAAGAATAAATAAAATAGTTAAGCTGTTAGCCAGACTCAACCGAGAAAGAAATGGCTCACATCAATGCAATTAGAAATGAAAAGGTGAAATCACAACAGACACTGTCAAAATCCAGAGGATAGTAACTGCTTCAAAAAATTATACACAAACAAATTAGCAAATTTTGAAGAAATGGACAGATTCCTAGACTCATACAAACTACCAAAACTTACCCAAGAATATAAAAATATGCTTAACAAACCAATAATAAGCAATGAAATTGACTGAGTAATAAAGAATCTATCAACCAAAAAAAGCCCAGAATCTGAATTCTACAACACCTTTAAACATGTTATATCACCAATACTCTTCAATTTCTTCAAAGAAATTTAAAGGGATGGAGAGCGCTCCCAAATTCATTTATAGAATCTAGTATCATACTGATCCTAAAACCCAATACAGATCCAACTAAAAAAGAAAACTATAGTCCAGTCTCCTTATTGATCACAGATGCAAAAATCTTCAGCAGGGTATTAGCAAACAGAATGCAGCACATTATCAAAAATATCATAGGGCCAGGGATATAGCTCAGCAGCACAGTGCCTGCCTGGCAAACAACCTGGGTTCAATTCTTGGTACTCACCAAAAAAAAAAAAAAAAGGAAAATAAAAAGATCATGATCAAGTAGGTCACACTCCAGACATGCAAGGATGGAGATATGTATATGTATATATATAAAAAATATATATATAAAATATGTTAATAAATGTAATACATCACATAAACAGAAGGAAAGTCAAAACCATGTGATCATATCAATTGATGCAGAAAAGATTTTTGACAAAATCCAACACCCATTCATGATGACAGCTCTGAAGAAAGCAGGGATAGAAGGATGATAACTGAATATGATAGAGGCTATTTATGACAAACCAATAGCTAACATCATACTAAATAGGGAAAGACTAAAACCATTCCTCTGAAAAAGAGGAACAAGACAAGGATGTTTACTGTCACCTATTTTATTCAACACAGTACTTGAAACATTAACCAGAGCAATTAGGCAAGAGAATGAAATAAAAGTGATACATATAGAAAAGAAGAACTCAGATTATCATTATTTACAAATGACATGATAGTCTACATAGAAGATCCAAAGAACCCCAAAAATCTCTTAGAATTTGAGAAATGAATGGTTTCCCAGACACATATAAACCACCGTAACTAATCCAAGATTATATAAATATGCTTATTAACCCAATAACAAACAACATAGCAGGATACAAGATCAACACACAAAAATCTTTAGCATTTATGTATACTAACAATGAACTCAATGAGAAGGAAATTATGAAAACAATACCATTCACAGTAGCTTGAAGAAAAATGAATATCTAGGAACTAACCTAACAAAGGAAGTGAAAGAAAGCTATACTACTCTATAGGGATTGAAGAAGACATCAGAAAATGGAAAGATGCTCCTTCTCCTGAATAGGTAGAAATGATAATAATAAAATGGCCATGCTCCCAAAACTGTTATACAAGTTCAATATAGTTCCAATCAAACTACCAATAGCATGTATTAAAAAAATAGAGAAAACAGTTTCCAAGTTTAGATGAAGCCAGGAGAGACTAAGAATATCAAAAGTAATTTTGGGTACCAGAGCAAAGCAAGAGGCATAGCAATAGTTGACTTCAAAGCTATATTACAAAGCAATAGTGATAAAAGTGGCATGGTACTGGAACAGATTCATGGATCAGTGAAATAGAACTGAGGATACAAAAACCTCCCCTGACACACTCAAGTCTTTGATCTTTGACAAAGGGGCCAAAAGCAAGTTCTTATAAAGCTTACTCATTCACCACTCTCATATTATCTTGCCCACAAGCTTTCCACTTCTCCAAGAGCTGAAGAAACACAAAGCCACCATAAGAAACTCAGCAGACACTGGTGCTGTGCTGTTGGTCTTCCCATCCTCCACAGCCGTGAACCAAAATAAACTTTCCTTTATAAGCCATCCAGGTCTAGGTGGTTGTGTTATAACAAGGAAACATGGTCCAACCCATTCCACAGAGGATTCAGAAATGAGATAAGGAGGCAAGGACACAGTGGGGTAAAAACCATCACTGGCCATTTACAATTGACTTTAAGCTAAACTTTAAAAAAAAGAGAGAGATAAATAAGATTGCAAGCAAAACTGTAACTATTACACAACCAAATTGTACTATGTTATGTTGGCTTGATCTTCAATCTCCTAAAAGTCATGACAGCATTTGAAGAGTATTTTAACTGACCATCAAGGCTTTCAAAGTCCTCTGAAGCCACCAAGCCCTTCTGAAGGACTGATACAGGACTCCTGGCCAAGCCCCTAACAGCCTTCTCAGGGCTCCCTTCTTGCCTGCAGGTGGTCCTTGGAGCAGGAAGTGGGTGCCATCAACATCTGTCATTTCAGATGCGCCAGGACACTCAACCCAAGCACTCAGGGCTGCTGAAGTGCCTGACCTCATTTCTAAAATGGCGCTGTACTGAAGGAGAACCTAAACCCACCTGGGAAGGGCACACCTGACTGCCCTCACACGACACTCAAGCCAGGATGTATGCCTACGCCAAGCAGCTGCATGATGTGCTGTGCTGTCACCTCAGCCCTGTAGAGCACACCAGCACTGTGGGTACTTGGAGATGAGCCTGTCAAGTCAGAACAAGTTTACCTATAATTTCAGGATGCCTAAGTGTGACTGAGAAGAGACTGTCACCAACACAGGAGCCAGGGAAGAGGCTCTGCTCACTAGGCCACATCCTGATGCAGACATTCTCTACCCCGTCCTTTGTCCTTGTAGGCTCCAGCCCTGCCTCTGCATGTGCCTATCCCAGGGAAAGGGGTCTCACTGGCCCAGGCACTACAGCCCATAACCACCCTGCAATGGTCACCAGCTCCACAACAGCACATCTTACCTGCCGACCACCAACAAGGGTCCTAAGGCCATCTTAGCAAGATGAAGCCCCATCTGGTACCCATAGCAACAGAAAAAGTTAAGGCTAGGTTTAATGATCAGGATTAAGATTTACTTAGGGCATAAAAGCAAAGGAAAAACAAAAGCCCAGCTAGTTGTTAACAGGAGAGAGGGGGATGGGAAATGGGCCTGGGCAGCTGCTTGAGTGTCTCCAGCTTTTGTTTATAGCTGTTCCAGAGGATCTTAAAATTATCAGGTGGGGGAGAGGGAGCCTCAACATGCTTCAGACCACGATGAGATTGATGAAGTATTTCCTTTTCTCTGGGGTCAGAGCAGTGATCACATGAGCTTTTTGCTTTTCTAAACTCCATGTTTGTTTTTGTAGTTTCTGCCAAACTAAATCAATTCAGCTTGTGGCAACTTTAAAAGAATCATGAGTTGCTCAAACAGTCTCAGTCTTTGAATCCTTTCCAAGAATACTGAGTAACATTTGTATAGGTTTCACATGCCTGGTGATCAAATCCTTTAATTACTCGAATCTGTGCCACAGAACTGCAAATTAGTGACTTCTAAGATGACAGATTTCTATTCTTTGATATGCAAGGCTAAATTTCTCTTTCATTCAAGTACGGCAGAAACATGAAACTTTTCTTGCAATGGCACAACCTGTATATGATTAACTCTTGCTGTATCTTTAACTGGAACAAAATGTCAGCTTCACCTCCCTGACCACCTTCCTCTCCTCCAGCCCCAAGCACTAGCTCCCAGTGGTGTGGCCTAGCATTTCCTCAGGTCTCTCCCTGCTGCCTGGATCCCAGGTGCAGGCTGAAACCCTTCAGGTCCACTGGCGAGGACTACAATGACTGGAGCATTCCTAACAAAGCCTTCTGGGGTGGGGAAGGCAAAGAACTTGGGATGGAGGAAGCCTCCTCTGCCATGGCTCTCTACCAAAGGACTGGGAACTACTTTGAGAACTGGCACTGGGGCCTAACACTCATCCATGAAAAACCCAAAGAACTACCCAGTGTCCCAGTGGGCCTGGAGACACCCATACCCACAGAGCAGAAAGCCAATCCACCCACAGTGCTCGGCCCTGAGGACAGCATCCCCAGCTGCTCTGTTGCAAAGAATATGATTATCTCAGCTCCTCTATCCAATGACCTCTCACCTCTATGGCAAATTCTCCACCTGTGGGCAGTGCCACAAAGCCAGGGCATCCCCATCCCTGGCTGTGAGAATCATGTCCCTGCCTCTCCCCTCTGCCTGTCTGGATCACACCATTCATCTCTGACCCTAACAAATGGTCCTTGACCTGGAGGTATAGATCAGAGTGACTTTATGCCTGGCATGGACTAATTCAGTGATGGAGAATCTTTCAAGACCAAGTGCCCAAAGTACAACCCCAAACCCACTTGTTTATGATAAAGTGCCAACACTGCAATTAAAGCTGAAGGGTTAATCATACACAGGTTGTACCATTCTAAGAAAACAAAAAAACTCATACACGAACATCTTTTGTCTTTTTTTTTTCAAGAGGGTAAAATTAAACGCAACAAAACAGAACATAAGAAAGCAATGTAAGAGACATAAATTTCAAAGCAGACAATCAGAGATATTCACTATCTATCATATTGTCTCTTGTTTCCTTCCAAATAGTTGACCATATCTTCACATACAGAGAATTCACATGAACTAACATAGTATAGAACTGATCTGAACAGGATGAGGAAGGCGGGTTTTAGGTTTTCAAGATAAGACAATAGGGAAGTCAACAATGACTGTCATAGTGTCTCTCATTCTCTTCAAAATAGTGGTCCATACTTTCATGTCTGTTGAAATTAAACAAAACACATCAGGGTAAAATCACTCTGAACAAAGAATAACAGTATTGCTGGACTTCACCTCATGACACTATGGAATCAGCACTGGATCCTGCAGTGTCTCTTTTTCCTTAAAGTAGTTGTTCATTTCATCATGCGTTATATGGTCAGTTCTCATAAATTGTTTATAGGTTCTACACATGCATGACTCTCTACATGTATTTCTATCCTTCCTGTATTAGAGGGGAAAACAAAACAAAGAAAGACAAAGCAAAACAAATTCCTATAAAAACATGAAATGAAAAAGTCATATAAAATCACAGTACAAGGTGATCTACAATGGTTTACTGTGTTGTCTCTTGTTATCTTCAATAGAATTGTCTATATCATCAGGCATAGTATAATTGAATATAGCAGTACATAACAATATTAATAAAAAAACATTGTAGACAGTGTAAAACTTTTGAAGCAGGTAATAATCAAACCAGAGTGGGTATCCTAGTGAATCTTGTCATCTTCAGGGTAGTTGCCTATACTCTCGGACTTGATACTACAAATCATAACAGATTTGAATAAAATCTGTTCATACCAAACAGCAATGTAACAAACCAGATTCAACTAAGATCAGTCATGGTAAAAGAGTATAAGTTATAGGGCTTCAGATTAACTTAACAGGAAATTAATGATGATTACCGTACTATATCCTGCTATTTTCAGGATAGCTGTCTGTGCCCTCAAATCTAGTGCAAGTAGACAAACTGGAACAAAATATAATCCATCTAAATAGGGCAGTATGAATAACGTGGGTTTTAAGTCCTGATACAGTATTACCAATATCCTTTGCTTTCTTTTTTTAGACTATTCCTCCCCTTTCACTCCCACAGAGTGCACTGCGCATTCTGGGTCACACCAATTCCCTCAGTATTTAGATTGCTGGGGGACAATCTGTTATTTACCTACATGGTTCCAAACCTTCTCACTCCGAGACTTGATCTAAAGTTGTATTCCTTTACCTCCAAAAGTCTTAAGGTTTTCCTTCATTATAGCTAAGTAGTTCTCTATTGTACATAAGTATCCTGTCTTTCCAACCTATCTGCAGGTGCTGGTCGAGTTGCCTTCACATTCTCTTTGGTTCCCTGTCACATAGAGCATTGTTTTTCTCAAATTTGATTTTTGCTCCATAAACCCTTTTTCAGGTTAATTATATTTCCTATATAGAGCATCTCGGTGGATCCTACCTCCTGATTTACTCTGCCTATGTTTCTCTTTTTTTTTTAATGTATCAAAGCCATCTATATTAGAGATTATAGCCAACCTTCTCTGTCTCATTTCTGTTGTGCTATTTTTCTGCCGCTGGTTCTCTACTTTTCTGCTTCATTCTATTGTTTCCTCCATTCATTGAGGGCTCTCTGCCACTGTTCCTGATATCCTGGTATTTTTTTCTCTCTCTCTAGAATGTCCGTCAGTATTCTCTGTAGGGCTGAATTGGTGGTCATGAATTCCCCCAGTTCCTCTTTGTCATGGAAGCAACTTGTTTCTCCATTAATTTCTAGAGACAGTTTTTCAGTCTGGGCTGGAGGTTATTCTCTTTCAGGCTTGGAATACTTCACTCCAAGCTCTTCTTGATTTGATGGTCTGTGTTGAGAAGTCTGCTGTGATTTTGATGGGTTTTCCTTTATAGGTGATCTGTTTCTTTTCTCTGACAGCTTTTAGTATTCTGTTCTTATATTGAATTTCTGGGATCTTGATTATTATATGTCTGGGTGTAGTTCTATTTTGGTTGTAGGTGGCTGGAGTTCTGTATGCCTCATACATCTGAACATAATTTCCTTTTCTTACGCTTTGGAAGTTTTCCTGAATTATTTTTGTGAATAGCCTTTGTAGTTCCTTTGTACCCCTCCTCCTTCATTCACATTCTTTATTATTAAGATATAGATCCTCTTGTCATCTTCTAGCCTTTATACTGTTACTGCTTGTTTCCTTGTTATTTTTAGGAAATCTTTCATGATCACACATTGCAAACCTGTCTTCAAGTTTTGATAGTCTATCCTTAGTTTCTTTCAAGCAGCTTTGCCAGCTTTCAATGGAGTTTTTAATTTCCTGGTAATCTCTTTGAGTCTGCTTCATGTATTCTAGGTTTTCTTTGTATTCTTCATTGAATGTTTCTCTTTTTTTGTGTGTTCCTCCATTCTTCTGTCTGTGTCTTCTTGAGAGGTGGTTAGCATTTCTTTTATTAATTTACTTATATCTTGTTTTACTTGATTAAATATTTCTTTTGAGCTCGTCTATGAGGTCCCAAAGATATCTCTCTCTCTTCTTTTTTTTGTTGTCTTTTTCCTTTTTATCAGTACCAGGGATTGAACTCACGACTGCCTGCTTTCAAGGCAGGTGCTTATGCCACTGAGCTAAACCCCCAGCCCCGCATAGATATCTCTTTATGTCCACTGATGCTGTTTCTGGAATTGCATGTTTACTGCCCTCTGTCTCTTTTGTATTTATCTCTCCTGGATCAATGTTCTCAGGGTTGGGGGCTGGTTGGGGACTTTTTCTCATTTCTTTCTCTTGTCATGTTTTTGGTTTCTTCCATACAGGTGTATAGAGGAGGTCCCAGCCCCTTTCCTTCTTGGTTATGGTTCTTCTGAAGCACACTGGTTAGGGATTTCTGCCCTCTCCAGTTTGCTGTTGGTCATTGAGGTGCAAGCAGGGTGGTGTATGCTGGCCACTTCCCTCCAAGCCAGTTACCTTTAGACGGCCTTCACCATGTTAGTGTGTGCACCGTGTACAGAATCGGTTTGGGACTACTTATTGAGTCCCAGCGAGGGGCGTGTCCCAGGCCAAGCAGATCCCACCCATCTGCTCTGGGAAGGGGCAACCGACTGAAGTCACTGCTATTCCTCATTCCTGCTTGTCCTGCCGATTCCAGCATGTCATCCAGTTGGCTGCCCCTTTTCCGTGAGAGGGTCTTATTCCCTGCACTCACCACAGGTTAATGCAGGTCTCCATGCTGCCTCTGTTCCCTGTTGGGCTCGCTAACCTCCGACTTCACCACTACCGCAGATCAGGAGGGTCACAGCCATGCAAGTTCAGGTGGCTCCAGTGGTTTGCAGCAGTGTGAGTTTGGGCCACTCCGGCAAGAACACTGTGGCCACTGATCTTACCTGCTCCCACGGTAGCCCCAGGTCTGCATGTTTGACCAGCTCTTTTTCCCTTTAGTTTCTTCCTGGGTCAAGAGGATCCATCTCCCTCTATCCAGCCCTCTCCAAGATGCTTTATTCTGGCATCTGAGTTGTCTCTGTCAGGAAGCCTCTGTATGCTGCTGTTTACCGATCCGTCATCTTTGTCCTTTTGTCTTAAAAGAAAAACACAATAGCACATATGCCATAGCTTTATCACTACTGCACTAGGTCCTAGGTTTAAGCACAAGCAAGCACTGCAAAAGAAGAAGATAAACAATGCTCTTTTTTTCCACTCCATGAAGAAAGCACAGCTCTGGAGTCACTCTGATGTGTCCAGCCCATGCTAGCCAGCAGGCTGAGGGTTGCAGGAAAGTGCCTGCGGCTGAGGCCAGCAACTGAGGCCCAGGACAAGCTGCGATGCAGCTCCAGTTGGGTGGGACGGGTCCAAGAAATCACCCAAAGTAGGAACTCAGACAGCACTGGAGCACAACAATGGCACCATGGAAGTCCAAACACTGGCTGCTAGCTTTGCACTGACTTTGTCACCAGCTCTTCATGGAACTGTCCCCGCATAGCCAGGTCCTGTTTTTCAGACCCTGCCAGGGTCACCAGGCAAAGTGAAAGTCTGCATGTGTATCTGCTAGTGTTTGTATGTCTATGTGTTTCTGTGTGAAGCAGTCAGGTTTCTCTTGCTGAAGTACAAACCTGACACCCACAGCTTGAAGGTTTAAATTTGGCTCATATTTTAAAGTGGTTCAGTCCACACTCAGCTGGCTTCAAGGGCAAAAACTTCATGGCAGAAGAATGTGGTACAGCGAGGAGTTTAGTGACAACCCAGAAGCAAAGGAATCATACCACAGTAGATGCAACCATGGACCAGAGACCCCAAATCCATAACAGTCCGACCCACTCAGACGCAAGAAATGTGCTTCACCAACCCATGGGTACATCCTAAAGCCAATCAAACTGACAGTGTCACCCATCACACTGTGTGTGTGTGTGTGTGTGTGTGTGTGTGTGTGTGTGCATTTGCACATCTGTGCAGGTGAGGGAAGGAGGACAGAAAGGTCAGGACACGGAGAGGCATCTAAACACTAGAGCTGTCTCCGCAATCTCTGTGTCTGTTTACATTGTCAAAGTCCACTCCCCAGGTCTGAATTAACAAAATAAAGCCAGTGTCTGGGAAGAAGAGACATGTTTTTCCTGTCTTTGCCTCTCATTCTCATAACAAGTGCAAAGCCCCTCTTGAGGCAGGGTGGGAACATCGCAAATAAGAAGTCAGTATCAGAAAGTGTGATTTCACCTCTCCAGTGTTCAGACCATGTGTGGCACTGTGTGCTCAGCTGTGACTGTGGCCTTTTAAGACATCCACATCCCCTGGGGGTCCAGGGATGTCGGGTCTTCACCAATTTATTAGGAGAGAAGGTCATGGTGATGCGGTCCCCAAATCAGGGTACTCAGCTGGGACCCTGTTTCTTTGTGGTTTCAGAAAGCCAGGAAATCTAACATGTGTCTCTCACACATGAGTTCCAACAAGAAAAGCGCACATACACATCTGTTTCTACCACTGGCCATGAGTCTGTGATACACAGAAGCCCTTAAGACACCCTTCCCCCAAGTGCAAAAGAAAGCCTTTGATAATTGGGGCAGTCCAGTGGCTAGCAATAAAGTAAAATGGGTACCCAGACCACTCATCTCACTCAAGACCAGATGTAGGGTAGTGCCAGGGAAGGTCATGCAAGGAGAGAACATTTTTAGAAGCATGAGGCTTGGGTGGGTGATTCCCCACCTGGTACTAAAGTTACTGGAGTCACATGGTCATGAAGTCAATTCTGAGTCCCCCACGGTAAGACATATGGGAGCCATCTTGAGATTGTGTACCTGTAAGACAGCTGCCATTGTCCTAATGGTTTACAAAGACTCTCAGAGGAACACTAGCCTGAAACCTGGGTGGACAGGAAAAGATCGTTGGGCTCAAATTCCACCTCCGTTGCTCTGGTATGTCCTGGGGGAGCAGGGAACCCACCAAAGACAGGAGGAAGCAGGCGATGTCACATTTCACAAGTTGAGAGACTTCTGAATCAGCTCGGTGTTGGGTTTCACTGCTGAGAAAGGGCAGCTCACTATGTGGAGAAGGGAAAGGAATGACCGCTCATTTTGCTGGAAAACAGGGAAGACAGACCATGAAAGAAAGCCTCGATTTAGCAAAGCCACAGAGAGAGAGAACCCTCAGATCCTCCATTTCCACAGATTGCTGACTAAGGCAAATGCTCTGATTTTGAATGAGGATGAGAAAATGATAGTTCTCCTCGTAGCAGCTAAACTGATATTAAGCTTTACTGCTGATTTAAATCAACCTCAATCCAGCAGGAGTCAAATCCAAACTCTGTGGCCCTTTGAAACTAACTGGGCAGGCACTCAGGAGAGCACAGGGGTCTCAGGCTCCTGGCTACTGGTAAAACTAATAGCTGCTTTCAGGATTGGGAACATCGATGTCCCTTGCATAGGCTGGATGCCTTTGTAATTTACAGACTATGCAGCCTGGGTCCAAATCCAATACCATAGTTGCTCAAGAAACCCAGTCCTCAGTTTTCTAAGCTACATAGTGGGCAAAAGAGGGAGGGACAACAGTTCTCACACCTCACAGAACTGGTTGTAAAGGTGTGCACAGGAAGCACTGTGCCCAGGTCATGTGAGTATTTTATAACTGTGCACAGTCTCACACGCACCCCAGATCTCCATTTTGTATGTTGTGGTATTTTTATTCTTGGCATACTTTACATCTTTATTTGCCTTATAAGCAACCGGGGGAGGGGAGAGGCTAAATTACTTGACTCTACAATTGCACCAGGGCAATCTGCCATGCACAACACAAATTGCCAAGGGTTAATTATGAGTTAATAAATGATCTTTTGTAAATATGATTAACCAACAATTATGGTACACAGTAAATTCTGAGAAGGAAAAACTGAGGGGATTTCTTTTTTTAACTTTATTCTCATTATTAAATGTAAGTCAGCTTTTAAAGAAAATTTGCAAAGTACCTAGAAAGTTTAATGAAGAAACAAAAATCACCTCATACTTTTACCCAAAGTCACTAGTAAAATTTAGGTGTATTTGTTTCTGACTACTCAAACCATATATACACGTTCTATACACTGATGAAAACTTTTATTGTAAGATTAGAATCATTTTGCAGGTTAAGCATTTCACTGTTGTTAACAGCAACATTATATTATTGTCATATTAGTATGCACCCCTTCCCTGCCCCTGACTTTCTTTCTAACACAATTCTTCTGTACAGTCAAATATATGCTGTGAGTCTGGAACATATGTCCTAAGCACTCGGTATATCTCAGCTTTTAATATATGAAGATTATATTGTAAAAATGTTTCCATACCATTATTATTATATTAGGAAGGTTTTTTGCTATGTAATTTTGCTTGCAAATGTCAAGGTTATTTAAATGGTTGCTACTTTAGAAAGAACTGACATTTTGAGAATATTTAGCCTTCTGGAACATAAATATATTATCCTTAATATTTTGCATTGTTCTAACATTGTTTGGCAAAGCTTTTATGTTACTTCAACAACACCTACTGATGTTTGGTGTGGTTTACGTGTTTTTGCTCTTTGCAGAAGCATTTTTCCTCCTACACAGCTTCAGGTAGTTGGTAATATCCAGGAAAGCTTTTCCAAAATGCTTTATCTAAATTTATTAATGAATTTGCGAATTAACTTTAAATGTTTTTACTCAGTTGACTGGGGTCTGAAAGAGGTACACAGCTTCACAAAAAATGTAACTGGATCTCAGCCCCGCCAAGTGCCCTCCACAGGTTTATTTCCTGTCTTGCTGCAAAGTTGAGACTTGCAAAGCGACCTCACCTGAAGCTATAATTAACATTGCCATCAACAGGAATATTCAGACTACATTACTGATGTTTATTTTGAGTTTGGCATAGGCAGTAAATAACATGATAAAAAAAATCTTTCTGCTTCTGGATTTTTTTTTTTAAATCAGAAATGAATAATTTTCTTAAAAGCCTGTGAATATCTCATCATCTCCCTGTTTTCAATGTCTAAATAATTATGGACATCAGAGGGTAAACACAAAACAGGAATTAGGGACAATCCCATTTTCAAATGACCTCCATGTATCGTTTAAACACACAGTAACTAAAGATCATGACACTGTCACATCCCTCAACAAACCAGGCTGCGTAGTGGTCTTTGAGAAGCACAGCCAGCCGAGTAACACAGTTAAGACTCAAATCTATGAACACAGTTGTCTGTAAAACAGACACCGAAAAGGAAACAGAAAGCTCACTGATTCATGGATATTCACAACATTACTCAACAGTTATACTTACTAAACAAAAAGAGAGAGAGCTGAGGATGTAGCTTAGTGGTACAGTTTAACATGCAGAAGATCTGGGGTTTAATCCCTAACATCAGATAATAATAATAATACTTTGCATCCAATCATTGATACAAATGTGTGTTACAAGATGAAAAAAATAAGTTCCAAAAAAAGGCTAATATGAAAAAAAAATGTGTGCAGGTGCAAGAACCGGGAAAAAAACCCACAGTTTTTAAAAACAGGACAGTGGGGCCACCACTCAGGACCCCTTCTGTCCTGATAGAAGCTTTCTTTCCCTCAATAAATATATTCTGCTCTTAACCTCCATTGTTCCTAAAATTCACTGTTTGATTTTAGAGAACACAAACTTGTTCCAGAGATACAGTAAGTTGGGAGTTTCTGTATCATTTAGAGGTCTTCCACTGACAGCACTGGCTGGAGGTCAGAGTTTGGTTTCGTTTCACAGACTCTGGACTGGGACTTGTTCAGTGTAACAAATTTTTATGCTTCAAATTTTGTTATGTCTTTGCTTACTGCTTATAATTGCTTGTGCTTTGTCTGTTATAGTTTTGTTAAAATTATGATATATCTAAGTTAAAACATGGGAAGGTTGTAAGATTTTATTCTTGTACATAGTACAGTCAAATTAGTTACTAAGTTTACTGGTTCTCCTTGCTTGAATTTATTTAGACAGTAGTACTAGAGTAACATTAGAATGCCCTGGTTGACTTTAATATAAACTTTTATAAATTGCTTTTCTTCAGTAAAATCTAGACTTAGAAAATTTACCTACCTACAGTAAAACCTGGGATTCCTTCCACCATTTAAACAGCACTAGGCTGATGGCCAGCCTTTAACACTTGGAGGACAGATTTCACTGGGACAGACTGGCTCTGATCCTCCTCTACACTCTAGAGGAAATGTCAAACCTGATCTGCTTTAACTTCCTTTCTTTTTGGCTTTACTTCTAATATTTTCTCCTACTATGTACTTTCCTTTTTAGAGGCATGTAAAATTAGAAAGACCTCTAGACTGTTCCAACCTTTTTCTCCTAAATCCACAGAAAATGAGCGCTTGTTAATGCCAAAAACAGGAAAGTCATCTTCTATGAGGGACACATACCACATCTCTGGGTCAGATTAGACATCAGAATTGTGCCTGTCCAGGAGAACATACATAAAATCCATGTCCCAGCTTAGTGTCCTGGGCAACAGAGACTGAACCTGTGTGAAACCAGGAATTATTTCCCAAAGCAGCACACTTATAGGACCAAAACACATTTAGACTAAGAGAGGCTGTCCAACCTTTCACTTATATGTGTAAGAAAATACTTCAGTAATAAATTGTGGACTTTAAAATCTTTAATGTAAATTTATAAAGCACTAGGTAATGATGTTGGCTCAAACTTTTAACTATCGCTTATACAACTTTGACAGGCAGTGATTACTCTGTCATCTAATTAATCACTCCTACAGAAGTTGCCACTCTGAAAGCAGAGGATAGGTTTCTCCAACATCTCTTTGGCAAATCCCCACTGAAGCCAATGGAATGCTGACCAGACAGACAGCTGGATCTACTTCTGGAGACTGACCTCTGGTCATCTGGGCCAATGGAAACTGAGAGCAACTCAGGGTTCATGGCCAGGACAACTCTCTGGTGGACACTCAAAAGTGGAAACTGGCTCGTGACCACAGAAAATCTCCACTTACCTATCTACTATATCTCTCTGCTAGTAAACTAAAGATGTTTCTCAAACTTTCCAGGCAATTAGGCTACCTCTCCTCTCAGACATGAGGCTGATGTGACTTGCAACAACTGTTTACATTTCCAAGAAACCAGCAGAATGATTTTCAATTGCACCTAACATAAATTTACTAAGAGGGAAAAAAAGAGATCTTAGTTACCCTTTTCTGTGTGCATAGAAGACCATGTCTTTAATAACTTTACTTGTCTTTAATAACAAGTAAAATGTAACTGATTGGTGATAAATATCCTGTGATATTAACCTGTGAGCTTCAAAAAAGCATAGCCATGTCTGGTGGCTAGGAAAGATTGCCTAGGCAATTAGATAGAAGACACAAATGCCTTGGAGACTTTGCCTGAGGGCCCAGGGCAGAGTTCCTCATATATATTTGTTGTTTTTATCAATCTCCCCTGGAGGGAATCTTCTTCACAGGGCAGTCAGAGAAATGCTCTAACTCACCTTTTCACAACAAACAAAAACAATAGTTTAAGATAAAGTTAGGCTTCTTTCTTTAAGCATTCTTGTCACAACCAGGCTTATGGAAATAAAACTCATGAGCTACCTGGGAAGATAAAGATTGCACACTAGTTAGAGAGTAGATGGGCTGGCCCATTTGTCTTCTCTCTCCAGAGGGCAATCACCTGCCCTGGAGTGGAATTAACCTGAGGGATGCCTTGGGGACATTATCAAATAGAAATAAGAAAGGGATGCCCAATTATTTCTTTTTGCATAGCTAGGTGGCTCCAATATCAAAGTCTCACACACTTGCGCATCTTGCTTTTAATGTTACAGATAGGGGCAACTCAGTGCCAAAGCCCCTCACTCCTTTGGAATGCATTCTTAAGCACTGGAAGATATTCAACTGTCCCTTGTTAAAAAAGTCATTTCATATTTCTCTGTACCTGTGTGCAGCCTACATACCCCCAGAGCCAAAATGGAATAGAAGAGGAAGTATTAACTATGGTATTCTTTTACAGCTGAAATCATACTGTAAGAAAGAGAAAAAATAGTCAGAATTGTTTTATGTTCAAGTTTTTTTTACGTTAAAAAATAATTTTTATTTATGCTCAAGGTATAGTTATAATCCTTATGAGACTACCTCCATCCCTAGGTCTCTTTCTCCTGGCAACTCAAAGCAAATTAAGCTAGAACTAGGAAAATCTGTGATAAGCACAGATCTTGCTTAAAGACATGTTTATTGCTCACTCAAGCCCAGATACTAGACAAAAATTACAGAAGATGGCTTTTGCTCCAGATAGTTCACTCGATAATTTAGTAAAAATTGCTTCCTCACTATTTATAACTGTGATGAGGAAGAAGCCACTGAGCAAAAACAAAGAGGTTAGAAACCAACAGCTGCCTTTGGTGCATCGTTAAGAAAAATAGACCGTAAGTCTCATTCTCAGGGCCCCCAAAAGGGCTAGATGAGTACAGTCATCTGCTATCACTGCCACAAGCCAAGCCACCTTAAGAAGGACTGCTTTAAGAGGACCCCCAAGCCATGCCCTGACTGCAAAGGTGACCACTGGAGGTCGGACTGCCCTTCAAGGCCAAGGTCCCAGGGTTTAGACCCATCCTACCAACTGGTTCAACAGAACTAAAGGGCCTTGGGGCACTTGTCTCCTCCCTCTGGCCAGACTGTCATCTCTACCCCTCATCTCCACGGAGGAGCCCTGAGTAATCATGACTAGAGGTAAAAACCAGTCAATCACTGGACATGGGCCCATATCTCTTTGTCCTTCAACGCTGGCCTTCCTTCCAGGAATCATACCTCAATGAAAACAGTCACCAAAAACATCTTGCTTGAACTGCAACTGGGATAACTATTCCTTTTAGTTATGCCTAAAAGCCCAGCTCCCTTCCCTGGAGAGGGTGCGTACTGTCTAAACACTATAATTGTATATCTCCAAATTGCCTACTAATCAAAATGATGCTGAGACTAATTTTTACAAATGTAGTACATATTGTTGTTCATGTATCAAATCTTAAAAGAGAGTTTTTCATTGTCAAAATAATGTATTAATCATATTTTCATATGTCATCAAAAATTTAGAGATAATTATATGACAAAATGTCAAATTCCATCAATAAAGGGACCTAAGAGCCAATGGGTTACAATTGCTATTTCAGACTTACCTGTCAGCTCTAACAATTATGTTATACATGCCTTTGAATACATACTTTGATTATACATGCTTTAATTAAAATTTGTTCTTGCCTAAAGGTGCCAAACCCAAAGGCATCATACCGATAAAACCAGTAACAAATATGCTAGACTCCTTTTAGATTCCTTTTATTGGGATCCCCTCAACAGGCCTTAAATGACACTGCAGCTGATTGCTTTCTCTCTTAAATGAAAAAGTAAAAATAATAGAACACACAATCCTCCAAAACCAGATGGCGTTAACATTCTAACAGGAGCACAGGAGATACTTATGCAATTGTAAAAACTAAATGTGTGTACATTCCTGATACTTCTGCTAATATCTCAATAGCTGCTTAAGATATCAGATGACAAATCAATGACATGTCAGATTCTAAAATTTCCTGGATCTTATCTATCTCCTCCACATGGGATGAAATTATTTGCTCCTCTTGGTAGAAATCTTTAACTGTACTCATAATTATCCTGTTAATTCTCTTTGGGCCATACATAATTGTTTCTTTGCCTTTGCCTCCTCCAGACTTAAAGCTGTAACCTACCCAAGATTAAAAAAAACAAAAAACAAAAAAAACAAAAAAAACCCCTGATGTCTATCAAGGGCCTTTAGATAGACCATCTGCAGAGCGTCCCCAACTGCTAACCAACAAGTAGGACCTTCTTCACCCTGAAAAAGCCAGATCAGTCATCACCCATTATTCCCTCATGGCAGTTCAGGTTACTTCTTTAGAGGGGGGATTGTTACAGGCTGTGGAGTTAGATAGAAATATTATAGGCGGTCAGACAGAGCTAGGCGGAACCACTGCAGAGGCCAGATATCCTGCAACTGTAGGAGAGACAGACACCTCCCACTCTGGGCCACACCTCAAGACAAAGGATCACGTAAACTCACCTACATCGTTAAGGACTGATATTCTAAATAGGTCTCTATCACCCTTAGGAAGGCAGAAGTCACTAACCTAACCCTCTACTGCCAACGGTCCTGTTTGGTATTCATGTCCATTTGTGCTTTAGTATGTGACTGGCTTCCCCATTTGCCCCATATTTAATCAATTTTACCTGAGCAATTGCACTCATAATCTTATTGATTGGCCACAGTTCTGTCCCACCTCATGCCCACTTTGTGAGTTCCCATGTTCCCCACCTTAGACCCACCTCACCTTTGTTTTGCTTTTTAAAATCCCTAGAAAAGACAGGGGTTTTTGGCAACCCACTCACGACCCATTCTGTCTCTCTCAAACAGAAGCTTCCTTTCTCTCAATAAATATATTCTGCTCTAAAACAAAACAAACAAAAACCAGGACAATGAACTGAAAAAAAATTTAAAGTAAGGTTGAAAAGACTGAACTATTATCAGTAACCGTATTTGGCCTTGGAGAAGATGGAAGGAATTGACAAGTATGTACTTCCTATAATTTGAATTTTTTAAAATTTTGTGTTATTACTTTTTCAAGATAACTTTGTTGTACTTTTTAAGAAGAGAATGTGCGTATGAAGTTATGATTTGGAGAGGGATGATTCAAATGACTTCTTGGAAGGAATGACATTGGTATACAGAGATTGGTATACAGGAAGGAAGGCTTCTATGCAGCTTTTTCTTAACTCAGTTTGAATAAAAACTCAATCAATTTTCATTAGAGCTCACACCTGACTCCACAGAAAGCATGTTAACAACCAGGAGCAACTGTTCCCTTTTGAAGAGGACATGAAAGAACTTCGGTCATCAGTTCACACTGGTTAAGGAGAACGTAGCGCTTCTCATCCCTGTAAACAGTTACCCTGTTTACAGACAAGTGCAAACCTCTATGTCCCTGACCCAAGGAAGGGGGATTCCCCAGACCAAAGATGTGAGCACTCCATTCCTGTGTACGGACCTTGGGTGACCAACATAAGAGCTGACCGCATAGGAGGT
This sequence comes from Cavia porcellus, assembly GCF_034190915.1. NCBI lineage: Eukaryota > Metazoa > Chordata > Mammalia > Rodentia > Caviidae > Cavia > Cavia porcellus. Next base: position 15,088,391 of record NW_026947500.1, on the reverse strand, counting down.
GGGCAGGGAATGAGGGCAATCTAAGTGAATCTCTTACTGAGCCTGGGATGGTCAGTAGCACAGCAACTCCAGACACATTCACTGACTTTAGGAATGGAGATGAAATGGTCCTTATTTGGGCTGATATTGGTACATTTTACTAGTTTAAAATTTATAGGAAAATTTATATGTAAATGTAGCTCAGTGGTAAAGCCCTTGCCTAGCAGGCACAAGGATCTGGGATTATTTTTAATTCCTATCTTTATTAGTACATGTTTGCAGCACCTGATGGTTACATTCATCATGGGGAATTGGTACAAATACAGAATATACCTGTAATATGTCTGAAGTTCATCATGGTTCACTTTAAGTAGAGAAACTGTCCAAGATGCAATTACATGCTATAGGGGCTGACAAGGTATCCTACTCCATCTTCTGCTGCTATAATTAATTTATAAAGAAGTATCTTTGGCTCATGGTTTTGGACACCAGGAAATCCTGATCAGGCAGCCCTGTTTCCCTCAGCCAAAAGAACTCAGCAGTACAGTAGTGGTGTTGGTGACAAAAAAAGACCATGCACAGCAGCCTCAGCCTGCACCCTAGAGTTCCCGCCAACCCTTCCCCTCCTGCCTGATGGAGCTCTCCAAAGGTGGTGTGTCTCTACCCAACCTTGCAGAGGCTGGGCCCCAGGGCAGTGCTGTGGGGGATTGGGTCACCAGCCAGTGGATTAATGCTCGGCTCCAGGGAGTCAGTTCTGCTTAGTTCCAACAATAGCCAGCTGTTACAGGTGAGGCAGCCTCTTCTTCCTGTGCCTGTGCTATTTGCCCTGCTTTCTACTCAAGAGAAAATGGTGACTGGCCCTCACCAGATTTCTAATCTTGGATTTCTCAGTCTCCAAAACTATGAGCCAAACACCTTTATAAATCATCTAGTTTCACACATTCTGTTACAGCAATAAAGATGGACTATGATATAGTGTCAGACCTTATGATCATGTAAGTCAATTCCTTGTGATGAATCTCGTATTTGTCGCCTACAGTTTTGGTTCTCAGGCTCAACTCTAAGACTCTCCAAATCACATGGATAAAATGTTAAGAAACAAAACTGAAGTTTCTACTTTGTGGGAAATCAGAAGCATCGTGTGGAGGACAGAGACCCATGGTATGGGAGAGAATGGACACCCACTGCAGACGGGGCACCACTATCCTCCGGTGCCCAGAGCAGCTCTCCCCAGATAGCTGGGACTTGAACAGCAAAATCTGGGGCACACTCACAGTGTGGGCTCTCCCCCAAATCCTGCGAAGCCTTCATGAGGACCAGGGAAGGAAGACAGACAGCACCCCCAGGCCTTGCTGTGGAAGAGTTAGGTCAGAAGCACATCCCCAAGGCTTCCAATAAACCAGGGCAGGGAGGCAGTGCCTCATCTGGAAGGGACCCTGCTGCCACAGGCCCACTGCTGGCTATGCATCTGTCTGGGCTCTGCACCCACCCTGCCTTGGTCTGCGAATCCTCCTCTCCCAGCCAGCACCCCTGTCATGGGCCCTCCTCCTGCCTGCCACCTCCAGATGGATATCCAGATGGATGTCTATGTTTCATGTTACTCACACCACAACTTCAAGCATCTCCCTATTAAGATGCTCCCTCCTAGCAAATGGCAGCCACACCTCTCTGCATGTCCAGATCAAATTTCTGGAACTCAGTGTGGCGTGACTCAGGCCAGAGCTGCCGCCAAGCACTCTGCAAGCACACAGCTCGTCTGCCCATCTGTCACCAACAATACCCTCACTAGAGAAGCCCAACTTGCTGCCCTCATGCAGAGTCCGCTCTCCGCCAGCCTTCCTCTGGTCAGCTCTGCCAAGCCCTCAGGGCATCCATGGACCCAAATCCAGGAAGAGGTCAGCCTGGATCTTCCCTCTGATATTCCTCCCTCTTCTCCCTGCAGCTTTAGCTGAGAGGCAGACAAGTGGGCCCTGCAGGAAGTGCTGGCTTGAAGGGAATTCAAGCAACATCCCCTCAGCTGAGGTGCATTTAAGACTAGACCTCCTCCAAGCCACCTTGGGGAAAACCTACAGGCAAGCAGTGCTCTTCCCTTGATCTTGGCCCTGGCCTCAGGCATCTATCAGCTGAAGCTGCAAGTGGAAGCAGGGAGTCTTCCCAAGGCTGGGTGGTGACACTGAGCACCTTCAGGCTGAAGGGAGAAAGGTAAGAATGGATCTTGGATGAAGAGGTTTCATGAGGGCTGGAGCCGAGGGCTGCAGGCGCCCGCACAAGGCCCGCCTCTCCCAGGAGCAGCTCCACGGCAACCACTGAAGCTGGTGCTGTGCTGAGTCTCTTACCCCACAGCTCCACAAACCAAAAGCAAGACCAGTTTCCTCTGTGCAAACCTACAGCCCCAGGTCACTGGCCAGCAGCTGTTAAAGCCGGCTCAGCTTGAAGGACGACTGAGTTTTGTGGCTTTAAAAATAAAATAAAGTAAAGCCAGGGAGGAAATGTCAATCTTGAACTGAGCTCAGCAACAGTCCATCTGAGTTTTTCTTACATTTAATTACACTGGAGACCAAAGACACACACTCTAAGCCTTCGTGCAAAAGATCACAATGAACGCCTGCCAGTGTCAGCCGAACTGTTCTTTAAAAGCCAAGAGAAACAGATGTGGGCACGAATCACATGTCTCGAGCATTCGCAGGACCCAAGGGACATACTTATCTATCACTCTTAAGGTTTCACTATGAAAAACTAAGTGGAATCAAATGACTAAAGTCTAGATGAAGAGTGTATGTACCCAAAGCTGAAATGAAAGAAAGTGGGGTCCCACCCACAAGAGGTGGGGTCTGCCCCTGCACAAGCAGGTTCCCTGAAAAGCTCCTTTTACGCCACGGCTTTGGACTCCCTGGGGTCCAGGATAAACACTGAATGCAGCACCAATAAAACTCGATAGCACAGGCTCTGTTCAAGGGAGGCCACTTTATACCCTGACCCAGCTCTCAGCCAGGAAATGACTGCTTTTCCATTCTGGCCCAGGAATGCATCCTGCCTTCTGCCTCTGGGCAAGAACGTCACAGTGAGTGGGTGGGCTGGGGAGAGGGGCCCCAGGCTAACATGATGAGGGGACGGAGGTGCCCAGAGAAAATGCCACAGACATGGTCCCCAGAGTCCTCACAAGCTGCCCCTGTCCACAGCGACAGAACAGAAGTCTTGCTCTGCTCCACTACTGCCTGGACTAAGCTGCATCCTCTCCCCCTGTCTCCCTACCTCCTCCAGGTCTCCCCACCCAATAAGCTGACGCAGAGCAGCGCCTTTTGTTAAGACAACCAGTGCTGTGCCTTGTTCACTAAACATGCTGTTACTCCCCAAACAGCCTGGCTTTGTCTATCTTAAAGTACTCCTGTTATGGTGGCTTTTTAAAGGATTTCTGTAATTGCACTACGGCTGGAGCACCGGACAGTTGTGTTGCTTTCTCTAGCAAACACTGCCCTAGCCCCAGTTCTGCAGATTCAAAGGAGCAGCAGCAAACACACCACGCAGGGGGCCCTGGCACCCCCCAGTTACAGGGGCACAGAGCAGGTCTATCCCTTTACTGCAGGGACGCTCCCTACATGGAAGATGCTCTAAGGAGAGCCCCTACTCCTTGAAGTACACTCCAGAGCATTGGTAGCTACTATGCTATGGCATCAGTAGCAGTACAATCAGAGCTGAAAAACACAAGTAAACAAATTTCCCCAGGGGGGCAGATAGGAAGTAGAGCACTTGTCTGTTACGAGTGAGCTCTGGACTCCATTTCCAAAACCTCACTTTAAAAAAATCTCAAGGAAGGGCAGCAGAAGTAGAGGAGAAAGACTACGGACAAGGAGTCTGTGACTGCGGGAGGACCCACCGTGGGCACGTGGGCTGACCAATGTCGGGGCACTCCCATCCCAGAGAGACAACTCAACGGGTCTCGCTCTCAACAGTGCATGGCAACCACGCTCTCACAGGACACCTCCTCGGCATGTCCCTCTTTCCTTTCCACTGTTTACCTCTGAACTTGTCAACAACTCCCTGACAGTCCTTTCTGATCATCATCCCCTGACTTTTCTGTATACTTTTACACATTACAGTTGTCCCTAAAAACAGGGCTTGGATTCACCTGCTTGAATGTGGAGTCCTACCCCGCCAATGTCCTGGGGCACAATGCTGCCTAGACCCAAAGCACCCCTTTGCACCCATCTCTGTCCAAATCTGTGCATGTCTGAGTAAAACCAGCCTCACAGTGTGGACTGAGCTGCTGCTCACAGGCTACTGACTTCAGAAAAGCTTCACAGCTTTCTAGGCATTGGTTTTTTCATCCTGCTGAGTCCTGAACAACAACTTGATCCCCCAATAGTCTTGGCAAGATGTGAACCACGTGTGAGTCAGCGACACGCTCAGTGTGGGTGTGTAGTAAGGTAAAGCTCTGGCCTGAGGTCCCTCTATACCCTGGATCCGGAGTGTCCTCCAAGTTCTTGCATTGAAGACATGGTCCCCAGTCCATCAGGAGGGGGGGATCATTGGACTGAGGTACTTGAGAGCCATCCCAGGACCCCATGTTACTTAGGGCAACAGAAAGTGTGCCCTTGAAAGGAGCATGGAGACCCATGTCCCTGTTTGTCTCTTTCTTTGCTTCACATGGATACCCAGGCTGATAGATGGGCATCCATGTGAAGCCTCCTCTGCCACATGTGCCTGCCACAATCAATATATTATGCAGCCATAGGCCCAAGCAGCAGGGCCAAGTGGCCACTGACTGAACCTCTGAAGCTGTAGGCCAAAAATAAACCTTTCCTTCTTCCAAGTTGACTGTCTCAGGTATTTCATCACAGTAAGAAAGCTGAGCCGCACAGCCGCCCTGCAGTCTCTGGTGGTACCCTGACCTCTTGAGTCTGTCAGATCTCTAAGGCCACCCATGTCTGGCTGGAGCAGAGTCCCGAGGAAGGACATCCCACTGTGCACTGTGCATGCCAGTACACCCACTTCTGTTCAGCCATTAACAGTGGTTCATCGGATTTCTTAAAAGCTATTTATGAGCATGTTACTAAATCCTTAAAACTTTTGTTCTGTTCTGTTTCCTATCCATGTAATAAGATCACATCCTATTCACTAAAAGGAAATTTAAAATTGTAACAATAAGTAAAACTCACCAAGTAGTACAAGCTGCAACTTTAACTGTCTAAGAGGGTAAGAAGGAAAGGCTGCCTGTATTACACAATCCCCTCCGCCTCTCTCCATTTTAGGAGCTCTCTCCAAAGTAATAGACCTTCAGGAACTGGGGTGAGGGGACCAGTCAATTAAAGGGTTGGCCATTATGCTCAAAACCATCTTGTAAATCTTTCCTTTCCCAGTTGTCTCATTTTCAAGACATTTAAAGTATTTTAACAGGAGAAGAGAAATTGCAGTTGTGCACCAAAAAATGTCTTAGGGTCTGGGATTCTTAGATTAGTGTATACACGTTTGCAAAGTAGGAAAAATACTTTGTTAATCACCGTTCATTTAAACTACAAGGTAGAAGTTTAAGAATGAGAGATGCTGATTAAAGTGCCACATGCTCACACATTCTAAACTGAACACATGAAAGAAAAAACTCTCAAATTATAGTTTTCATTGTAAAACTGCCACTTTAAATACATATTTTGAGGAAAAAACAGATGCTCCTTCTATCCTCACAAAACTGGTTTCATTTTTGCATGTTGACGTGTAGCTTTCACTGCTTTGCCCAGTAGTTTATTTTGGATCTATGGACTACTAAGCAGTTAAAGTCCCTATCTAGGTACATATTCTCCTCCTGCATCTTGAAGGACCCCCTACACAGAGCCAACAGAAGAAGTGAATAAAAATAAACTTTTGGAAATGCTCAACTTTTCCTGTTTCAACTTCTGATAACTGGCAAAGGCAAATTAAACCTGCAACACGTGGCCATTTTGAGACAAAGCAAGCCAGCCCAGCCACCAGGTTTCAGACTGTGGATGGAGGAAGGCAGGACAATCGACACACTGATCTCTCGGGCTTCAGGTCCTGCACAGTCACCCGGAGGCCCAGGATGTCGGGAGTGGAGCCAGGAAGTCATCTCCTCCCAGCTCAGCAAGAAAAGCACCTCTGTGCTTTCAAGAAAGCACAAGACACAGTACAAAAACACTCCGAAAGCAAAACCAGAACACCTCCTATTCAAACCCTCTTTTTTCTTTTTTCCCCCTTTCTGCAGTGAATGGATGGAACCCAGGGCCTCACACAGGCTGGGCGAGTGTACGCCACCACAGAGCTGCACCCCAGCTCTTCCTTCCTGATCCTGCTCTGCTGCAAGGGTCAAGGTCCCCCACTGAGCCGGTGGGCTGACACCCCTGGCAGGACTCTGGCCTCTCTGGAGATGAGGGGCCCAGACACCGGGGACAGACACTGAGCACATGCAAGAGAGCTACTACTGTCAGGAAATGGGATTTCTCCTGCCTGCCCTTTCAAAACAGTGCAGCAGGCATTATGTGTCCAAGCATGCAGCCAAAACAGATGCTAGGTGTTTTTCTGAAACCCAGCATTCATAAAAGCAAGGGCTCCCAGAATGAATTTTAAATTAAAGAACACAAAGAACAATAACATTGCTTTTCAGTACAGAGTAAAAGTCTATCTCAGCAGAAACTAAAGAGAAGGTCTCTTTCTGAACTGTAACGGAAAACTAGATAACTTTCAGTTTAGTAAAGAGGAAATCCTAATAACTAGAAGTCAGGCATTTCTCTATTCACAAGCCTGTTTCTTTCAGAGTCTCACAGAAGGGCTCCAGTGATTTGGCAACATCCATACCAGTACCCTGCAATGGCCCAGGGGTTCCACAATGTCACCCTACCAATGAGACACCCTGCTCAAGCCACTGAGGTCACCTAAGACGTCGGAAAGCTTGGTGAGCATTTCTAAGTAGGTCTACTTGTCCCAGGGAGGCAAGATGGCAAGTGTGGAGGACGGGAGACCACCATGGCCCAGGAAGCTTACGGAAATCAGAGAGGATGTGTATCACTGGAGGCTACACCACCAGCTGCGCAGGACTACATACATATATGTGACCTCATTAAAATGCCACCGTGACTCAAGGTGACATTACTGCATTCCTCCTTTCTCTAACCTTCTAACCCCAGGCCCTCAAGGGGGCAGGCCCATTATGCTGCATGATCCAGTCTGGCCCACCATACGAATGGCCTCGTGGAGACCCCTATTACTTACAAAGTCCTCATCCCAATGCAGAAAACCTGCCTGATGCTTGCTCTCCAGCCTACTTCCTCCTCCAGGCCTTGGGCCCCAAGGGTGGCATGGTCTCCAGAGGGAGGCCACATTCCCCAGCCCTCCAGCACAGTCCTAGACTCTTGATGGCCAGTGTTGGCCACATACACAGTGAATAAAAAGGAAAGACAGACTATGACAACCAGTGTAGGCCTCTTGTTCCCTACACTCTGGCCTGGGGCCAAAGGTGTCCACCTCAGTGAGACGCTAGGAGTCGCTGATCTTAAACCCAGCCCTGAGATGCACAGCCTGCATCCTCCACCCTGCTTCTTTCTCAGACAACTTAGCGGTATGCATTTTGTTGTACTTTATCTATGTGACCATAAAAGGCTGTGAGGATGAGTGGCATTACTAAGATGATCTTTATGTCAACCACAGAACACAGGTTGGAATTGCTCCTGGAAGACCTCATGGCACAGGATGTGTACCTATAGGCAGAGGACTGGAATAGTTGTCACTTCAGTCCCTCCCACCTGTTCTCCTACTACCTGCCCATCTGGTCAGCACTCTTGAGCTCACAGGGCAGGACGAGGCATGCGGCTCAAGAGTTCTGGGTGGATGAATCGACTTCCAGGTAAGAGCTTGCTGACACATTCAGTGCCTCCCTTCCAGGGTCATGGAACACAGGGTTTTCTGGAGCCTGGACAGGGGCTTCTCAAATGATGGTCTTTCTCAAAGATACATATTTCTTTCACCAGCACTTTACACATTCTTCCACACAGTAGGCATCAAACTGTCTAGGTCTCAGAATGCAGCTTCTGTTTAAGCGCCAGCAGGACAGCCCCTCTGCATCCAGTGGCAAAACTGAGATCACTGCCAGTCAGAGGCCTAAAATTCATAAGGATATTAATTTTAAAAGATATAAAAGGTTTTTTTGTTTTTTTGTTTTTGTTTTTTTTGGTCTTCTTCCTTTTTATCGGTACCGGGGATCGAACTCACAACTGCCTGCTTGCAAGGCAGGCACTTATGCCACTGAGCTAAATCCCCAGCCCCATATGAAAGTTTTTAATAAGATACTGCTAGATTAACATTGTTTCCATTGGTTTACTGCTGGGGTGATACCTACAGAGTAACCACTGGGCGAGCTGCTGGTGATCACTATGCAAGTGTACACTTCCTACACTGCCCCGTGGGCTCCCAGAGGTCCCCTTGTCCCTTGGCCAATAATCAGCTTCTCTCATTTGACCAGAGGCCCCTGTGCCTTCCAGTCTGCAGAGCAGGCCCACTGCTCCAGGCCTCCCTGCCATCCCCACTGGCTTCCCCCTGCACCTTCTCTGCCTCATATCTACCTGGTCTCCCGGAGGCTCCTGTGTTCATAAAGCGACTGACTGTCTGACGGGGACGTGGTGGCAAACTGTGACAGCAGGCAGGCAGGCCTAGTGGCATCTGTCTCCTGCTTCAGCTCTTTCCTCTCTCTGCTTCCTGGCCATCAAGGGAGCCATGTCTCTCCACCCAGATCCTTCCACCATGCTGCCAACCACTGGAGGACGGAAACTTCAGAATGGTGAGCCAGAAACAAACCTCTCTTCCTATGCGTCCTGTGCATCAGGTGGAGACAGCTTGAGAGGCTGTTCCTTGTACTGCCCGTATCTGAGCACCTCACTTTCCCCTGCGCCCTGACCCCAGCAGCCACCATGCAGGGCGCCCTCGTCTCCTTGGGAAGGAGAATGGATCACCTGCCTTAAGGCCAGCAGGGAAGAGTGGCAGGGAGGAAGTGGTCACTACCTGCAAGTGTCTACCTGCAAGTCTCTGAGTAAAGAGAGAGTAGGGAAAGAACTAAAGGAAAGACAGGGAAAGCACAAGGAGGAGAAATGGCAAGAAGGACTCCCCAAAAGTCTTTTTCCAGAGGCAAAACACTGCAAGACGCCAGCGAATACCTGAAACCGCACACAGCAACAATCTCTTCATAGATGACACGTTTTCCTTACACACACATATCCTTGACAAAGTTTCACTTATAAATGAGGCAAAGAGATTAACAACAATAATAAAGTAGAACAATATAATGTAATATGAGTTACAGCCAGAGATATAGCTTAGTGGCACAGCGCCTGCCTGACAAGTGTGAAGCCTTGAGTTTGATTCTCAGTTCTTTTTTAAAAAGTTATGTAAGCCAGGCATCGTGGTGACTCTAACACCAGCCCTGAAGCTGAGGCAAGAGGATGGCAGGTTTGAGCCCAGTCTGGGCAGCTTATAGACTCAGCCAGATCCTCTTTCAACATCAGGAAAAAAAAAATTTTTTTTAAAGAAAGGCTAAGGATGTACCTCACTTCAAATGTCCTGGGTTCAAATCCTAGTACCACCAAAAAAAGTTATTTAAAACGTATGAGTGGTTTACGAAAGTTTCCACAGACTGTGACTGACTGCAGATAAACGAAACTGCAGAAAGTAAAACTGGATGGAGAGGATGACAACAGTAGACATCAGAGACTTCCCCACCTGCCCAGTTCCCTAGGCAGCATGGATATCCATCTCATTAGTGCCACTTCTGAGCTGATTACCAATGCCTGTGCTTAGGCAGGCCACACACCCACGTTATGTCCTTAGATCCTTACAAAGACTCACTGTTGTTCTTAACAGCCAAGAAAACTGAGGCATAAACAGGGCAGGCTGACAACCCAGGAACCTGCAGTACAGACTGGTCCCAGGGTACCCAGTCCTCAGCCTGGGCATTGTCTTCTTAGGTCTGGATGACACTAATCCCAATGGCACCTGGGCCAACCATCTGAACCCACTGCCAGCTAAGGGGTGACCATGCCAGCACCCACGCCCACTTCTCTGCAGCCTCCCTGAACTACAGAGATAAAGATAACGATCACATCTGGTATCTTACAGCTACCTGGTGAAGCCATGACCCGAGGCATGCCGTAGAGAAGCAGAGACATGGAGAACCCCAGTGACTCATGGGGCACTCCTGAGCCAACCCAGGCCTCCTTCAGGCATAAGTCATAGACACAACCTCCTGACCCAGCTGCACAAAAAGTGCTCCTAATTCTCTCCGGCTCTTTGCTTATCTGCAGGGCCAGCAAGGAGAGCAGCTCCTGGGGTGTGTATGCCACTCCCCGTGACCCACGTGACCTATCTGGTACTGCCTCTGAGAGAGATCACTCTGCACTGTACTCTGCCTTCACAGCATTTGCTAGAAGGGCAGTAATTTAAAGAGGGGGAAATGGGGGTGAGGATGATCCATGAAAACTGCCCTTATGCACATTAGCAGCGGGGCCCTGCGCAAGCGTGTGCAGGCTGGAGGAGCTGCTCCGGTTATCCAAGAGCCTCAGAGAAGGAGGTGTGGCAGGTGTCCGCAGTGCCAGGCAGGTGGGTGGGAAGACCTCACCCAGGCCCAGCACCCAGAGAGCTCCAGGAAGTGCTTCGTGTGGTTCCTGTGGTGAGAGCGCCAAACACAAGCAGCAGCACTGGGGTCCAGGCCAGTGCCCTGCGGGCTTCCTGCCTGTCCAGAAAAGGTGGGTGCACACATGTCAAAAACTACCAAGTCCCATCAAGGTGACCTGTTCCAACCTGACTTATTTTCCAGAAACATTTTTACTTCTCCCAGACACCAAACCTGAGTGCAGAGGACCTCGATCTTCTGGTCTCTTGGGGGAACTTGGTCTCCCAGAATGCTGTAACCCCATGTTCACTCTTGCTCATACTAGGAAGAAATGTCTCTAGAGTCCACGTGGCTATGTCCCCTCTGCACAGACATCAAGCTCTGTGGAGACAGTTCCCCCAGGAACACAGGGTGGGCAGGAGAAGCCTACACGTCTACTTCAACTGAACACCCCCAGATAGTGGCAGATTCCGATTCCTGCCTGCCTCAAACCTCTGAGGACAGAGCCGTTTGGGTGAAGGGGCTGGGTGGGTGGACATTCTGCATTTCACTGAGGGGACAGAGGAGGAAAACCCTGAACCAAGGGTGACAGGGGATGCAGCGTGAGCCACTGGGCCTCACTCCCTCCTCAAGATCATTCTCTGCTGACCCCAGCCACAGCGACATTTATGAGAAATGACCCTCCATCAATCCCACCTGGTCCCAACCCTCTACTTCAGGAAAAGGCACTCAAGCTCCCAGTGAGGACAGCTGTCATAGGGAGCTGCTGTCGAAGCCCACCAATGTCACGTATCTGAGGCTCTGAACACACTCCGTGCTGCGGGCCCACCATTTACCCCTCTTGAGGAAGGTCAGTTCTCAAAAGCCCAGTTAAGTTCATTTGCTCAGATGTGAATAGCACAGTTTTCCTAACAATTGCAACTCAAAGCCAAACCGACCCCAGTGCTGGTTCCAGCTGCTTCCAGGCCGGGCTGCTGGTCAGGCTGTCTGTCTGCACAGCTCGCCTCTGATTGCCACTTCCCTGCAGACCCAGGCCTTTCAACAGCCACTCTCCGGCACTAACGGCCTTCCACAAACCCTCCTTCTTAAGTGCTTTTTCATCCCAGCAGTGGGGCGGATGAAGGGGCGGGGCCCCTCATAACTCCGAGCTCCACACGTTTCAGCAAGCTGCCCAGAGCCAGCAGCATAAATCAGGACGTGTTTTAGTATTTCAGGGCAGAGGAAATGGTGCTCGGGCGAGGTTCCCTACCGTTTCTTAAAGTGATTATTTTGATTTAAACCGCTGGCTGGTGGCAAGACTGCAAGCTACCAGCTCCAGTTCATTTGTCCTGGGAGTCCGGAGCACAAAGAAACACTGTTCACAGGCTCCTGGGGGCCTCCACAGGAGGAGCCAAGTGCTGAGCCCTGGCTCCCTCCGTGAAGGCTTGTTCCTCACCCACCGTGGAGCTACTGGCCACAAAGACAGCCCTCACTTCCTGCCAACCTCTGTCATGCAAGCCACTTGACATATTTGGGATGCTTGCGAAACTGCTGGATGTCTCCATATTTGGGGAGAATGCGCAGCCAAACCCGAAATCTATTGAACAATATCCTCAGTTTGAAGTCATGAGACACTCTTAACATGCTGGTCACCCAGGAGGAGAACAGCAGTGGCTAGACAGTCCTGTGCTGCTACCAGAACTGTGCACCAGGAGAGCTGGGGAGAAAACCAGGACCCAGGTGACTTCACCAGGAGGAAAAGGCTGCATTTAGTGACTACTTTGCATAATCTCAGATGTATAAAGTATCAGAAAGATTTGCCCTGGTTCATTTGGGACCAGGTGGGATTGATGGAGGGTCATTTCTCATAAACGTCGCTGTGGCTGGGGTCAGCAGAGAATGATCTTGACTGTTTCAGTGAGACAGGACTGGCAAAGGGAGGGAGGGGGAGGTGCTGTTCCTGCATTTCCCACACATGTGTTCTCATTTAGAACAACCATTTCATGCTTTCCAAAATATCCCTAAATAAAGCAAAATGCATTCATGACACAGTTCAAAATTAGGAACCCAAACAAAACAGAGAACGTTAGAGTGGTCTGCAAGAGTGGGACAGCCCCGCTAGGCCCTCTGCCCCTCCAGTGGAAGGCGGGCAGGTCAGACAAGGAAGCTTGCCCAGAGAGCACCCCCTCCAGTGATATGCAAGTTGAGGGGTTCCAGGCACTGCTCCTCCTGCATCCTGGCCCCTGTGTCTGGTTCCATCTGTGGGGAGCCAGGCACTAACTCAGGATCTATCTGCCTGTGTGCCATGACCAGCCAGAGCCACAGGGCCACAGAGGCCTGAGGATGTTCATGAAGAACTGGGTCGCACAAACCACAATCTCGGCAGTTCCTTCTCAGATCTCACCCACCCGACTAATGTGGGAGCCAAGCCAAGCGAAGCTCCAGGGCCGGTGCCACACTTGCACACACACCCATACCACGCTGCTCACACCAAGAACTGGCTCTTGGTTGGGGATGTGACTTAGTGGTAGACACTTGCCTGGCATGTGTCTTGCCTGGCAAAGGGAGGGAGTGGCATGTGTGGCAAAGACGTTTATGAGAAACCAAGGAGGATGGGAGGAAGGGAGAGGGAAGAAAGGACTCTTAGTCAACTCCACTGGGGTGAAATCTAGATACAATAATGTACAGCCTATTTTAGGGGTAAAATATGATTAGTCCTGATAAATGTATACACCAATGTAACCACACTCACAATCACCCCTGCAGCAACGGGCAGAGGGATCACAGATAGCTGCCAAGGCTGAAGGTGGCTGCTCTTTGACCAGACAGACTTCAACTCAGGGACAGCACTCCCAGGTGCTGCCAGGCTGGGTGGGCACCACCACTGCAGTGGGGAGGTTGAATCAGTCTCCTCGCCTCAAACCTAAGACTGCTGGGCCACAGGGTACATAGCTCAGCAATCCATGCCTAGCACGAACAAACCCCTCGGCGTGATTCCTAGGACACACATGCGCACACACACATACGGACAATGGATTTTGGACTTTGCTGTGGACTAAACTGTTTCTATCCCCCACAAATGCTAAAGACCAAACTCCGATGGGACTATATTTGACAAGGGCCATACGGGGTGATGGGGGTTAAGGGAGGCCATAGGGGAAGCTGCAGTCCCATAGAGTTGACACCCCTATAAAAGAAGAGACAGCCTCTCTCCGTCCACTGTGTGAGGGTTGAGGCACAATTATAAGTGAGAACACAGTTAGAGGTCACTGACCAAATTTCTGCTGAATTCAACTGACACTGCTGGTGTCCACAGCCCAGCTACACACCTCTGATGAGCACTAATCAGAGTAATTGTTTATACCTTGAGGCACTCAGGGCTAATCCAGGAAACTACTATGCTCACTCTTTAAGGGCCCACTCCCCTTTATATTATAACAAACAATTCCTTCGTTTCAACAAATCTGTTCAAAGACTAGCCCACCTATCAGTATAGGACCCTATGCAATGTTTTGTCACTTGCTTTGTACCTCCCACTTCTAAAATCTATATAAACTAAGCTCTCTGTTAATTCAGTGGGTGCCTTTGTGGAACTATCCTGCAACAGTCCACTGGCATAAAAATTAAACACTACTCTTGGTGTAAAGAGTCTTCCTTTCAGTTTGGTTTGGCTTGGGAAGACACCACCTGCAATCCAGGAAGAATCCCCAGCAGGAGCCGAACCAGCCTCACCTTAACCCTGGACCTGTGGCCTTCAGAGTCACCCAACGACACATCTGTGGTCCAAGCTGCCGGGTGTTCAGTGCTCTTTAGAGCAGCCAGGGTGACGGACAGACTTCCACCAGAGAACCAAAAGGTTCTAAAAGCATGAAAGCTCTTTGTCCAAAAATGCAGTGAAACTGTCTATTGAAGTGGATAAGCAAGTTTGTACTGAGCCCTGTCTATCCCCACGGTTCCCCAATAAGACTTTCCACCATGGCCCCCAAACCTCCCTGCATTCTGGAGCTCCAGAGAAGACCCCTAGAATGAGATGGGGTTGGTGGCTATTGTCTATTGTATTTTTTTTTAATTCACTGCTACAATGACTTCTAAGGGGAATGGGACTCAAATACCTATTATCTTAGGATCAGCACTGTGCCTCCAGAAATCAGCTGTCAAGCTAAGAAAGATGTATTAAAGAAAAAGTGCCCAGATGACATGGGGCGGAGTGTGAAGACATCAAAAATTGGAGGAGCCATGCATGTGGAGACAGCAAGGATGGGGGAAGGCCAAAGGTGAGACTAAATGGGGCTGGGCTTTCAGAGGGCCCAACCCTGCTTCCCAAAGCATAATTCAACAGAGGAATGTGATGAGGGCCTCCAAGGGTCAGCACGTTCAAAAGATGTGACCCCTGAGGGGCTGGCCCTACCCAGATAGGATGCTGGGCCCAAGCAAGCTGTTTCCCTCCCTCCTGGACCCGACCAGGATCAGAAGGTGCTGCAGCCTCACACCTGGGCTAAGAACTGCAGGCTTGGTCGCAGCCTCTCTGACTTCCAGAGGTAGTCATCCAAAGACAAGATCTACTGCTGAGTCCCTAAATGTCCTCATACATAACATACATCCCTCCAAGATAGAGGGAAGGAACCTATCATTTGGAGACCACCCAGAAGAGCAAACTCCTCTTAGAAAGGATCCCAAGGCACCCCCAACTTCCAATGGAGGATACTCGAGGGGCAGAGTCAGGGTGAGCATCTACAATGTCAGTCCTCTGGAGTCAGCCTGGGCAGACAGGCCTCAACCTCAGGCTCCCAGGCAGGCTCCTCCCGTCTTCTTGCGTTGGAAGCCAGTGCTGAGACCTCCCACTGGTCGGAAGACGCTGCTTTTCCTAGCCCAGATGCTGGCCAGCATGAAGACATCCTATCCTTCATTCCCCTCCGAGTCCCCAAACAGCCCCAAGGCAAGCCCCATCTGTTGAGAGAAAGGTGCGCTAGATTGCTGGAATCGCTCTCCAGGAAGGGCGTAGGAGCTGGTCCAGAGCTTGATGGCTGCCAGCATCCCCCACCCACGCAGTCCAACCCCTCAAATGGAAAACAGATGAGCCTGTTAAAGAAAAAGTTATTTCTATTGTGGAATCATTCAGAGCGAGCAGAGACTTGAAAAGGTTTATCACCTGGAGCATAAGACTAGTGATACTTGAGTCTTCTTGCACTATGGGTGGACGAGTTTTATGGAAAAGAAAGACAAGAAAATGCGCTGGGGTTTGATGCTGTTTCTTGATTTCTATTTGTAATGACATATGCATGCTAGCTCCAATCAATCAAGGGAAAATGCTCTCCCATGAGCTGGCAACAGCTCTTTTCCTGAGAGTCCCACTGGATGTTAAAATAAAGAGTGAGTACACAAATGAATTAAGGCAGGGCAGCGGGCACTGCATCTGAGCGCTGCTGCTTTCCTGGAAAAGCCATCAGAGCAGCACAAGGACATAGCAGGCCTCTGCTCAGGGCCACTCACTTTGTGACCACTGTAAGCCAAAGGTTTTGGTTTTGAAATAATAGCTGGACACAAAGTTTTCCTGGATAATTATTGTACTGGGCTTCCATTGGCCTGGAGTTGGCAATACTTTTTATAATATCCAGATAATACATGAAGGAAAGAAACACTGTAATATTTCTGTGTTTGAAGATTTTTAAAGCAAGTACAACCCTTCCAAGGTATTTTTTTCTAGGAAAATCACAGCAACCAGCCTCTTTGTGTCATCAGATCAAACATTTCACAGGTCAGTGTGGCCCCACTCTAATGGTGACAGCAGGAATCCTTGCTTGCTGGGGATGACCTGGGCAGATTTCCTGCAGGACCAAACCTTCTGAGGTGGTGCTGTGGCTTCAGAGAATCACTGTTATGTCCTGCTGTGCTGTAGAGGTCAGAGGCCCCATGTGAAAGACAGACGTGGCCTCAGGGAGGCTCCGCTGGGATGGAGTGCTTCCAGGAGGGCATTTGCTCCCTGGGGAACGCACCCAGAAGGGACTGTGGGTCCGTCTCAGAGCTCTGAGGCTATCTGCATTCCCCGGAGCAGCTTCTCCAGCCTCCCCCCCCCCACTCCCAGCATGATGCACTGCCTCACCAGGCCCAATACCACGGAATTAATGATTGTGGACTACAGCTTCCCAGATCCTCCCTTTACCACTTAATCTCCTCAGGTATTTCACCGACTAACACACAGCCTGCCTGCAGTCACACAGCCCAGGTTTTCCGTGACTTCCACGTGAAGGTGAATCCAGGGGCAGGAACAGGGAAGAAAAGGCCAAAATGGCCTGGGAGGCAAAAATACGAGGCAATAAGCAAACGCCACCACTGATGAGCAAGGATCTCTGCAAGGGGTCATGCGCTCAAGCACCTCTCCACAACCAGGCAGGGGAGCGCGGACAGCTGCAGGGGAGCCATCTGTCCCACACCGAGCCCCTGTGCCAGGCAAACTGGGCACAGAACCTGTGGCCCCAACACCAGACTGCTTCCCTAAAACCCTCACAGTTCCTGGAAGATCACTACTGAATACTGGAACTTACGATGCAAATAAGTTACCCTTCCTTTCCAAGCTTTGTTTCATGAACACTCTCTTCTTGAAATCTAGTAAAGCACTTTGAAGACTACCTCGTTCTATATATACACAACCACTGAATATTTTGCCTCTTACACTCTCAGCTATCTCTCAACCTACAGGAACAAGTAGCATGCATGCAAGCATGTTTTTTCCCTAGATATCCCTACCTGCATGTTATTTTTGCAAATGTTTGTGGGTTTTTTGTCCCTCCCCCTCCTCGCTCCACTGAACCATGTCCTTCAGGTTATTTGGGTTTTGTCTTTTTCATTATTGTGTAATATTCCCTACTGCGAATGCACATTTGAAAGCTTTGTTTTTATTTGAAAAACAATAAGCACTTAGCTAATGTTTCTGTTTCTCCCTCACAAACAGCATTGCTATGAATATCCTTTCCATGCATCCCAAGCTCAGTGTCCCAAACATGGAATCACCAAGTCTGGGGCAGATGTGCTGATTTTAAGAGACATGGCTAAATGCCCGCCCAAGTACAGGTACTAATGTATACTCCAGAGTTAACAAAAATGCTCATTTTCCCACATCCTCTCTTTGAATGTTGCCAGTGTGATAGTTCAAAGTCCTTATACTTCCTACTGTAGTTTAGGTGACACAGAAATAGCCTACAGAAGCTGCCCACACGGCAATGACCAGGGCTGTGCAGCACAGTTCCCTCCACAGCTGGAGAGTGTGCAGTGGACTGGGATTCTGAGACAGGCAGATGCCCCCGACTCTTCTGGTGGGCTCGGCATCACTGCAAAACTCTTTATGAGAAAGATGCAGAGCTTAAGAAAGGATGACGTGCTGGGTGTGACAATGACACACATAGAGGGAGACAGGAAGACGTCACGCTGCCAGCTGTGAACACGGGCAGCTCGAGAGGCTGGAGAAATGAGAAATAGCTTCTGCTCTGCAGCCTCCCACAGAGCTCCAGGCCACAACTCACCCTGGACTCCTGGTTCCCAACCTGTGAAGATGCAGCTGTGTGTTGCTTTGAGCATTTAAACGTGTGGCAATTGTCACAGCACTCAGAGCAACCTAATGCAGCCGGTCACAAGTTTTCCTTTCTAATTTTACCATCTATTAGCATATCACTTCCTGACAATTCTGTTACTAAATGTCTTTTGCCCATTCTCTAGAGCCACTATTAAGACTTGCTATAAGTCTTGTTGATTTAAGAATGATTTTTTTACATCACCATCATAAACAAATTCTCATGTATTTTTGCAAGGTATAAAGAATGTGTCTAATGTGATCTTTTCAAAGGCACACTCAAACGTTCCAACACCATGGTTTAAAATGTCTTTAATTCCCCACCCACTGAAAAGGTGTATTAGCATTTACTTGGCTCCTGCGTATCCCATGTATTTTTAAATAATCTATTCTTTTGATTTTAACACTTTAATTACTACATCATATTTTCACATGGATCAGGCAAGGTTCTCATTATATTGTTGTTCGAAAATTATTTTGGTTTTTCTTGCCTACTTTCAATCCTTGCCTACTTTCAATTTCAGAACAGCCAGCCAAATTCTATAAAATAACAGCCTGGGGTAACAATGGAACCTGGGTTAAATGTGTATGTTAATTTCATGAGAACAATCTCTCTGAGATTATATTCCCATCTAATAGTAACCATTTTCCTTTCTAGCTATTCTGATCTTGCCAATTGTTCAGTTGCAAATGTATTATACAGTTCTGCTACTGTTTTCTTGGATACCTGAATGGCTTGTTTCTGTAGGCAGGATCTTTTTCCCCATTTCTTGTTCTTATGGTTTATTTGATAATAAGAGATACAATTCATATTCATTGGTGTGTCCTCCATCCAGCCAACTCGCAACACCTCCACACTGGCTTTAAGATTTTCAGTATTTTGTACATAGATACTATTGAACAAACTGCAACTAATACCAGTTGTATCATTTAAGAAGTATATACCTAGAGCTGGGGAAATAGCTCAGTTGTACAAGGCACACTTAGCATGTGCAAGATCATGGGTTTAATTTCCAGCACCCAAAGTAATAAAAATAAAACAATTAAAAATAAACCTATCATCTGCTTTACTTAACTTTCCCCTGGACGATGTCTGTTGCATGGAACACGCTCACCTAGTTACTTATAAGCACCTCACCTTAGAGGAGTGCCACGTCCCATAGTAGCAGTTATGCTATATAAAGCAGCAAGTCCACACAGGAAGTACAGTGCAGAGCATTTATAATGTAACAAGAAAGCTAGGCGTGCAGCCCAATAGCAGAGTTCTTGTGTCCTGGGATTGAAAATCAGCATACGTATCTTCACCATGAATAATTTTATTTTCCCCAGATGCAGAAAATAAAAACTCATCAGAGGTAGATGAGAAAAATTTAGTGGAAAGGGAAGGGTCACAGATAAATGATATAAAGTCACAGGAAGCTGGAACCGAAGGTAGTGGTGCATGCCTGTAATTTCAGTACTCGGGAGGCTGAGACAAGAGGATTGTAGTGTTTGAGGCCGGCCTAGGATACCACAGTGGATTTAAGACCAACCTGAATTACATAGAGAGAATCTGTCTCAAAAGCAAAAGAAGCTGGAAAGGAATGGTGTCCCCCAAATTGATTGAGAAGCTGCCCTTCAAAAAGGAATGTTGCCGGGCGTGGTGGCGCATGCCTGTAGTCCCAGCTACTCGGGAGGCTGAGGTGGGAGGATCGTCTGAGTCCAGGAGTTCTGGGCTGCAGTGCGCTATGCCGATCGGGTGTCCACACTAAGTTCAGCATCAATATGGTGACCTCCCGGGAGCGGGGGACCACCAGGTTGCCTAAGGAGGGTGAACTGGCCCAGGTCGGAAACAGAGCAGGTCAAAACTCCCGTGCTGATCAGCAGTGGGATCGTGCCTGTGAATAGCCACTGCACTCCAGCCTGGGCAATATAGTGAGACCCTGTCTCTAAAAAAAAAATTAAAAAAAAAAAAAAGAAATGTTTCCTTTCCTTCCTCAAAGGAAGAAGATAAGGATGCTAGAAGCTTGTGCACGCAATAGCATCAGCAATTTCCTTTCTGAAGGTTCTTTGTCCTCTGAAGAGAGGAGACACAATTCTATGAGCAACAAGGTATTTCTCTTAGGCCCAGAGACACCAACCCACCTGCAGCAACTAGGACCAGAAGCTTCTGACTCCCAGCTCAGGACAGGACCTCCAGGCAGGCTTGCCTTCCACTGGATGGCAACCTGTGTTGAGGAACGGAGTCTGCTGGGAACAGCCATTTATACACACTGGGTCAGGTCACAGCAGGAGCTCGGGCACCACAAGGAAGGAGCCTAAGGAAGGCCAGGCCTGCGGGGTCCCTCACTGACCTCTGTGGCCAGCTCCCAGGCAGGGCACAGGCTTAGAGGTGACAGCCGGCCTGAGCAGCCTCCTGCCACTTTTAGGGCAGGTGGGCAGGGCAGGGACTTCCGCAGGCCCAGCGCCAAGGGGACCAGACCCAGGAGAGGCCACAGAAACAAGGCCGCCCTTGTTTTCTGGGCAGGTTCAACAATCTGGTTCTCATCGACTGGAGTTTTCGGGGCTCTCCCACTACATTTTTCTTTAATTATGATAAAAGAGAGTAACTTGATCAAGCATAAATCCTGTTGAAATAAGCAGGAGAAGATAAAGGGGTTAAGCTGGAGAGGGGAAGGGCAGAAACCTCACCCCAGTGCTCTGGATTTGGGAGGGAGCTTCCAGAGGCCATCAAGCCCAGCAAACTAAAATGCAGGCCAGTTCCCACCCAGAATTTGGTCCTAATCGGGTCCTGCTGCAGAAATGAGAAACAAAGGCCAGGCCTAAACTGCTCCCCAGAGATACCTGGGAACAAAGGCTCTGGCTCACCAGGCTGGCCCCAAGAGCAGGCCCAGCGCTGCAGCCTCCACTTGGCTCCCAGCCAGCAGCACAGCAGCAAGGGCTGACCCTGGTAGGGACCTTCCTGGCTCACTGGGGTAGTGAGAACGCCTGGGGACATGTGTGCACACATGCATGCATGCACACATGCACCCACTAACGGGCACATGCATATGTGTGCACACATGTACACATGTGTGTGCAAAGATTTGCCCACATGCATATGTGTATACCCCACAGAGCAGCAATTCCCAAAGCATCTAGCGGTCAGCACTGGCCTCTAGGAAGTCCTCAGAAGTGCAGAATCTGAGGCCTATTCCAGGTCTACAGAATCGAATACTTGGGTGAGGTTGGAAAGTCTGCAAGTAAGAAGCCACCTACACTAAAATTTGGGAACTGCTGCTGCTTAGAGCACATGCCTGGTGTAATGAAGACCAAGTACTGATTTAGAAGATGGGACGATAACTGGGTTGCTTCATTCAGAGTCACCTCAAGCGCTCCCTACAAAAAGCACTCAGGCTGTACATACACGAGGAGTCCTAGTACAGGTGATACCAACTGCCTCACCCTCCATGTTAGCCCTGAGCACACCTCCAGCTTCCTGACGTGGTGAGTGGAGCACAGAAAGGCTGAGTAGCTTAGTCTATATCCCACAGCAAGCACAAGAATCGGAGCCAGCATCTGGCTCAAGGTCCACCTTCTATATGCCAGGCATCCTCCAGGGCTGCAGGTGAGCAAAGCCACGCCCCCTACACACAGGAGCTGCTGAGAGAGACGAAGGTCAGCTTTGGGGCTGTGGGGGCCAGGCAGGAAAGCTGGTCAGTCCACCGGAAACACGCACCTGTGTGAAGATGCCAGCACAATGTAAGGCTCCAGACATGGCAAGACTCAGCCCTATGCACACTGAGTAAGGCAGGGTATCTTCTGGAATCTTCTAGACCAAAGGTCCTCTGGATTGTTTCTCTGTTGGGTAAGAATGGACAGGTGTTTGAGCTGCAACTGGGCCTGTACCTCCACCTGCCAAGATCATCACAAGAAAACCACTCCGATAAGACCAGGGCCTTCCCCAGCCCAGCTGGAAGGCTCATGCTCCTGCAATCCTGAGTGCAGGACACATCTTGGGGTGGAGGGGAGGCTCCGGCTGCCTCGGTGAGGGAGAGGCATCACTGGTGGAGGCAAACTGAGCCCAGAACTACACAGTGTGAGGAAGGCACAGTAAGAAACATGCATCCCTGGAAGGGTTTGGGTACCAGCTCTTCCCAACCAGGACTGGTGAAAAGTGCACTGCTAAGTGGCTGAAGGAGACCTTCACCCTCTGTGAGAGGGAGGAGAGAGGGATCAAGGCCATCCTCCCCATCATGAACAGAAGGCTATGAGGAATGTCCTTGTCACAGGGGCCTTCTGCAACACTCAGTGATTCCCTGATTATACAAGACAAGTCAACCAGAGGTGATCTGCTGCTTCCTGGACAGACAGAGGGACCATCTCAGATGCTGAGGGATGCAGACAAGCAGGCTGGAAAGAGAAGTCAGTCTATCTGAGAACAAGAGGATGATCAATGTAGCTAACATCCCAGAATCAACTGCTTCCACACTAGCAATGTAGACAGTAAACTAAGGATATGTTGTTTGCATAGGGTCAAAAATTACAAATTACAATCATTCCTCCATATCCATGGAAGATAAATTCCAGCGCCCCTCCTCAAAACTCCCAAAAGACACGTGCTTAAGTCCCTGAGATAAAAAGGCATACATAGTGTTTATATGTGGCCTCTTACTCACATCTTCATATATACTTTAAATCATCTTGAGATTACTTGAAATATCTATTAATTCTACAATGTAAATTGTATGTTTAATAATAAGGAAAAAGTCTGAATATGTTCAATACAGATAATTTTTCCAAATATTTTCAGCCCAAGATTTGTGAAGCCAAGGATGTGGAACCTGCGGGTGTGAGCACAGACTACACTTAATCCCCCAAACAATACGAATTTACACTCTGAGAACTGGAAAAATACTTTGAATTAAGGAAGAAGGATTTAACAAATGAAAAAAACCACCTATGCTCATGAGACTGAAAGATTCGATATAGTTAAAATGACAATAGTCAAACTTTCCTACAGATTCAACACAAAATACCACCAAAAATCACAGCTGGATTCTACCAACCCCAAAGACTGACTACTTTTTCCCCAAAATTTATATGGAAATGCAGGAACTGCAAATAGCCAAACCAGTCTTGAAAAAGATCACAAATCCCGGAAACTGAGAGAATATCGTCTGACATGTAGACCAATGGAATAGAAACAAGGGTCTAGAAATGAACCTTTCCGTTTAGGGTGAACTGATTTTTCACAAGAGCACCACCACGGCAGTTCAGCGGGGGAGAAAAGAACCAATTTCCCAACAGCTGGTGCTAGAGTCACTGGGCCTTCACATAACTTTTTGTTACTTTCCTTGCTGCTGGAGCAAAATACCTGACACCCACACCCAGGAAGGCCTTCCGTCAGTGAGTCCATCTCCCACATTCAGAACTGTGCTAAACCAATCGGTGGACTAATCCAGCTTCACACACCCGTGATCCAGCCACTCCCAAAATCCCAATCTATGACTACATGAGGCTTTAGAGGCACAGCTAAATACAACCATCACATACAGAAAAATGATACTGGATCCATTCCTTACAAAACATACCAAAATTAACATTTGTGTCATAACACATCTTCCAGAAAAGGAAAAGGCACTCACAAAATGGGAGGAAATGTTTCCAAGTGATGCATGTAACCAGGGACTTCTCAGTATATACGAAGAACAATAATATGGACTGAATGTTTGTGTCCTTCCCAAATTCATATGAAATGTTAACCTATTATGTGATGAGATTTGAAGAAGGGGCCCTTGGGAAGTACTTAGACTGAGATGAGGCTGTTTAAACACACATGGAAGGCATCCCTGATCTTCCTGGCACACTGATTTTGAACTTTCAGCCTCCAGAACCATGAGATATAAATTTCTGTTGTTTAAGTCACTGGATCTGTAATATTTTGTAATGGCAGCCCAAGCAAATCAACACAAACATACTAAATAATAAAGACAATTAACTTGATCCAAATATGAAGCATCTAAATAGCCATTTCTCTCAAGAAGACACACAATAGCTGTATTACTCTAAGTCATGAAACAGAAACAAGGCAAATGTTCTTATACTGATAAACAAAAGAAGTGCTATATCTGTAAACTATGACTCAGCCACAAGGAAGACTAAAGTACTGACACAGTACACCGTGGATAAACCCTGAAACATTACCCTAAGGAAAGCAGTCAGTTACAACAGACCACGTGTAGTGTGACTACTTACATGAAATGTGCAGAACAGGCAAATCCAAATACACAAAGTGCAGGAGTCTACGGCTAGTGCTGTGAAGATGGGAGAAAGTCTGTAATGACAATGGCATGGAGCTTCTCTTTTGGGGTGCAAAAGGTTCTAAAAATTAATTGTAGTGATGAGAGCATCTTTCTGATAAAAACCACTGAATTGTATACTTTAAACAGTAAATGGTATGGTACATAAACCACAATTCAAAGTGCAAAAATAAGAATGATTAATATGAAGATGCTGAGAATGGGAACGGGAGGAAAACAAGTTTGGGTGTTACAAAGATTAGAAACAAAAGCAGGGAAGCAGAATAAAGTAGAAACCGAGGTGAGTTTAGGAACAGGCACAGTTGAACAGATGTGTCAGTCAGCTTTCCCTCACCATCACAAAATACCTGAGATAATCAACTCAAAAGAGGAAATGTTCACTGTGGCTGCATCATCATCTGGCTCTGCTGCTGAGTCTGCGGCAGCACAGTGGGTCATGGCAGCAGGCACATGGTGGGATAGGCCTGCTCACAGGAAGTGAAAGGTAAGGAAGGGGAGTGGCTGGGATTCCAAGGTCGCTTCAGTGCCCTGTCAATGACCTGAACTCCTCCCATCATGCCCAACTTCCAGAAGGCCCCGTGGCCTCCCAGTGGTGCTGTGAGCTGGAGACCAGGCCTTCTACATACCCCTCCACAAGACACTCTGGGTTCACACGCATAGCGGGTCTAGGAGATGAGCCTAAGACCCCAACACAGGAGGCCCCCAGGCTTCTTGCCAAGTGTGGGCTGACTTCCTCTCTCATCTCTCCCTGGATTTCTAGTCCAACCTGAAAGACCCTAAAACTCCTGGCAGGTTACCCTGCAAAAGCATCCTTATGTTTCTGAACAGATTTTAGCTGGAAGAAATTCAGTTCTTGTCATGAAAACAACTCCGAGGTCAACTCCTGTAGCCCATAGGTCTATCCTGGGCCCCATATCCATCTGTCCATCCTCTCAGACTGGGCACATAGCACTGGATGTCAGGTAGAGACAGGCGAGGAGCAGAAACACTGTCAGTGCACAGGAGGAAGACAGGAAAGGTCCAGCCCTGTCATTAAGAACAACAATCTTAATTACGGACTCAGACACATTATAATTCTCACCCAAGTCTGCAGGAAACAATGCCATACATCAAAGTGCAAGGAAAGTACTTGGTGGCCTGGAATGTGAAAATCACACAGATCAAGCTGTCTGCGGTAAGTCAACCACCTGCCAGAGCTCGTCATGTGCAGTTCAGAACACTCCACCTCCCACGTCCCTGAAGATTTACCCAAGAATGTGAGGAGGAAAGGACCCTCTTAGACCATGCTCACTTGAGACAACTTCCTTCAAACACAGATTGTTTCCACCAGACACAGTACAGAAAAAGAGTGATAAATTACACCTTAGTGAATTCAAATGGACCTTATGTTTTGATTTACACTGCTGTTACCCACTCATATCTTTATCTGCTTTTCATGGGATAAAGGATCATAAAGAAAATATTATTTTATGATGTTAACCTGTGTGTTTCTTCAATGGGGAGTTTAAGGTTACAAAATTCCCCTTAGTCATTAATATGTGCTTTATGCAAAACACTTTCCTCAAAAACAAAGTCCAATAGTTCACTTTAACCTAGAAAATCTCCCATGTGTAATCTACTTATTGCAGTATTTTTCAATATAGTTCTCAAATTACTTCACACAGCAATAAAGAACTCCAACAAGTTCCCTCATAGAATAACAAAGAGGAAAACTACAAAAAGGGACTCATACTGAAGGACACGCCCTTCCTTCATCATCCATCAACAGGCAGTCGCAGGCAACCTGAACAAGAATTCCCCAGATTAGGCACTCATGGAATTCACCAGTTCAACTGGGAAACTGTGTTTTGTGCCTGAAAACCAGTGTGTGCTAGTGCTACGGTTTGGAAGGGGCTCCCACTGAAGCCTGTGTGTTAGCTGCTGGGCAGTGGCTTTGGGAGGAGGTGGAACCACCAGATGGGATGGGCCAGAGAGCTGTCTCCCTGTGATGCAGTGTCTCCTGAAGGGGAGAGGAGAGCTCAGCCCCTCCTCTCCTTATGAGCTGGCCAATGACCAGCTTCCTGTACTACACAGTCCTGCCAGAAGGCACTGTGAGGACCCAAAGCATCGGAGCCAGCTGCCCTTGGGCTGACACCTCCAAAACTGTGAATGAAGCTAAAGTTTTCTAAACTGATTATTTTGGGTATTTTCGTACAGTAATGGAACACTAAGTAACACATTTGACTGCCTGCTTGCAAGGCAGGCGCTTATGCCACTGAGCTAAATCCCAGCCCCTAAGTAACACATTTAATAGCACTTATTTTCCTCTTCTTTAGAAATCATGATACCAACATACTGACTTTGTGATTCAATAAAAATAGGATGGAAAGATAGTTTCAAAGGCGACGATGGAGATAAGATCGGGGTATACAGTCTCAGACTGAAGGAATGCATTTTCATTATCTGTGTGGTGACCACGGTTAACAATATGTCATATATTTCAAAGGACTGGATGATGATTATTTTTTGCTTGGGGAGGGGAGCTAGCTAGGATCTTAAAAAACATGAAATCTGCAAATACTCTGCAAAATGGGGTTCATGATAGTGCACTGTAAGGCTAAACAGGAAATAAATTCTCTGATCAAAATACCCAGCATCAGTACAGATGCCCTCTAGTTTTACTTGTGGAAACAAAGATGTATTTTTCCCCTCTAAAAGAATATAGACAGAATCCCAGTTTCTGTCCTCCTTCCTCCTTCTTCTTCCTTGTCTTGTATGCAGTGCCATAACTGTGGCAGCAGACAGAGGTGATGATGGGACTGCAGGAGTTTAACACTGGGAAGAACCTGTCTGTGGCCAGAAGAGCGGGGTCCAACACGTGGCTGAACCACACTGGTTGCTTCTTCTTCCTCTGTCCTCCAGCTATAGTCAAGGTAAACAGGTAAGTAAAACCCCAGGTTTGAGGCTGCAGGATTGAAATGAGAGCCTCATGGAACTGAAAGTACTAAGATGGTACAGAGGGATAAACCCCAAAACGTGATCAGTAGGGTTGTTTACAAACTCCCAAAGCCACCCATGAGCTATGCACACCTCAAACAGATGTTGTGCATAGAACTGCAAAACAGACTCGCACCCAGGTCCCCAACTGGGGTACACATGGGACAGATCTGAATAGCACTGCAAAGGCATGCAAAGCAACAGTGACACGGCAAGCACAAACACAAGGGGCCCCTGGGAATCTACAGCATGGATCAGGAAGTCAACTGTCTCTAGAACAATACCAACATTCCCCACAAGAGTTAAACAACACCTAGAGTTTCAGAACCAACCTATCCTATTTTAAATCTCCAAGATACTTTCAAAACATCCTTGATGTAAAAGAGACTCAGAAAAATCTCAAATAATTGACATATGTTAATGAGATGTTATAAACATTGCAATTGTCTGGCAAAGGCTTCAATACAACTATTATAAGGATGTTCCAACAAATAAAGATAGTCACTATGGAAACAAACACGAGGACTGAATGTCTCAATGACAAGAAAGTGATAAAAAAGAAAAACTAAATTTGAGAATGAAAACATCTAATAATTGTAAGGAAAACCTTCATGGATGGAACCAGGACCAGGACAGAGGTGGCACAGCCCACTGCCTCCTCAGATTTAAGAATACTTGTCACATTTTTTAATGGCTGAAAACAGTATCAAAAGAGGATTTTGTGGTACTGTAAAATTGCATGTCCGCAACAAAGTTCTCATGGAACATATCATTTACTTGTTATCTCTGGCTATTTTTACACCACAGAGCATAGATGAGTGGCTAGAACAGAAATGGAATGACCCAATAGCCTAAACTATCTAGATCCAGTCCTTTGTGAGAAGGGATTGCCAACCCTGATCTAAGTTATTACTCTGATAATTTAGTATTGCTTGCTTGAGTCCCTACTGCTCAAATAGTAGAACACTATAATCTGCTGAAAGCTCATGTTTTAAGACCAAGGAAATCTGTCCGGACTGGAGCAGAGGGCAGGTGTGCAGGCTGCCTGGAGTCAGGGCTCCAGCTGTCTGAGCAGAAGGATGGCCAGACCTGTCTCCACAGCAAAGTTCCCTGGGGCTCCCAAAAAGGCAAAGGTTTCCACAATCAAGGACTTAACAAAGAATACGAGGTATGTATTTCACCTTTCATTTATCTTTAGGGTTCTGTTCATTCACTGCAGTTAGCTTTTCAGTTTCCAAGCACATATACCCTGTATCACTTTAGTGAAACTGTGAAGCACTTCTATGATCTTGAAAGCAGTTAAAGATCAACATTCATTGTTAAATACTGAATAAAACACTAGATACTAAAAGCAATACAAAAAGAAATAATGCAGTCCATTTCAACAAATCTGGACTGCATTATTTCATAAACCCACACAAGGCCCTGCGCTGCAGCAATGACCAGGCTTTGAAGCAGAGCCTGAGGCAGCTGCCTTCACTCACCTGGAGAGACTATTTCTCCAAGAGACACTCACAGGCTACAAGAACTCCAGACAGGATCATGCTTTAGTTGGATGCTAACTGAAAATTATATTGTTCTAGAGATAATCCAATTATTCTTTAAGGCAGTGCTTTCTAGAAAGAGGCAGAGATGGCCAGATTTAAGGGCTCTCCTGAGGAAAGAAGCTGTTCACCATCCCCTCTTGAGCTGAGAAAGGACAGCAGGGGTGGGTGTCCTGTGTGTCCCCCTGCTGGCTCTCCTTCAGACCGTCTCACTTTCTGTTTATATGTTGGCCTCCTTCCGTGTGCAGAATGGCTGTCCACTATGCCTGTGTCACTGTGTGTACATCCTTCCTCTCTGTCATCGGTCATGTGCTCTCTTATATCCATCTTCCTCATCTTGCTGCTTACTGCCCATAAAGTATCACACAGCAAGCACTGGATAAAAACTGTTTGAATGAATGAAAGAATCAGCTTGAGAACCTGATGATCGTGCTCATGTGCTCCAACATGCTGATGTATATTTGCCTGTTTGAAAGGGACTCCGTACTCAATTTTGATGTTATAATCTCATGACAAGCCATATTTTCCAAAGAAGGCTATATTTTCCATCTCAAAAAGCCTTCTGTGGGGTGTCCCTGATGCTCCTCATTGGGGGCTGGAGTGTATCTGCCCACCCTTCTGAATCAGTGGGTTCTGTAATTCTTTAAGCATATATAATAGTGAGGAGTGGTCCTGTGTCAATCCTAAAACTCTTAACACTTGTAAGATTTCTACTTGAAACCCAGCTACCATATTGTGAAGAGGCCAAGCCACATGGAAAGGCCACACATATAATCTCAGGTAGAGCTATCCCCCACTCAGCTGCAGGCCAATAAGCAGCACTGATCACACCAGTACATACCTGGGACATCTGGCCCAGTCAAGTTCCAAAGGCCATTAGCCCCAGCCAGTGTAGGGAGCGGCGTAGCCACCCCACGGCCGCTACCACATCCCGCCCTCCTGAGGGCTTCTGGTGTGTCAGCCTACATTTCCCATAATCCTCCTTTGCTTACATCACTTCCTGTGCACCCCTCCCGCCGGCCCCGGCTCTTCCGCCTATCAACGTATATACAACGTAGCTCTCTTCCGCTTTCCCTTCATGATCATTCACGTATTTCCTGCTAGTTTGATAGGTCCGTGGCATATGAGGAAATCCAAGCTCCCCTATCCAACAGTGCCACGTCCCCTTAGAGTCTATATAGGCTTTAAACACTTCTTCAATAAACAAGACTTGATTGGAAACACTCAACTTGTCTCCATCTCTCTCTCCTCTTGCCCAGGCCCCATCCCTGTCCTCTCTCCAGGCGAGGCCCACAGATTGATCTGTGGGCTGGATTAAGTGGCACCCAACGTGGGGCTCAACCTGGCACAAGAGATTTCAATGAGGGACCATTCATGAGAGTAAATCGCCGGCAGGCGTGACTGTTTCGGGACTTCGTCCCTGTGATCTGTGCAGACGGCCACCTTATGTTTCACCTGAATCATGGTAGGTGAATGGATCTAATTTCTCTACTGACATGGGGCAAGTACTTAGTGAGCACGAATTATTTGTGAATGGCCTCAGGGAGGCACTCAAGGTTAGAGGGAGTAAGGTTAAAACCAAAGATTTACTTCAATACTTTTAGTTTGTACATTCTGTGTGTGCATTGTTCCCTCTAGAAGGCACCATTGATTCTAAAAAATGGGAATGAGTAGGAGATGCTCTCAAAGACTATTATAGGGTTTTTGGTCCAGAAAGGGTTCTGGTAACTTCTTTCGCGTATTGGACTTTAATCTCTGAGCTGCTGACGCAACGTCACGCAGATCCTCAGATTGCAGAAATGCTTGCTTAGGGTGAGGCTGCATTATCTGCCTCCCGCAATTGTACCCCACAATCGCCAGACCTGTCTAAAGCACCCAGCTCTCCTGGCTCTGTGGTTATTGATATTCCGGAGTCTCCTCATGATGGCGACTGCTCCCCCTCCAGAGACACTCAAAAAGGCAACTTGCCACCATTTCCCCTTTCTGGAGCACATGGGGATACTCAAAATGGCGCCGCCATTCAAAATGGCTCCCAGCGCTCCCTGGAGCTCGGTGCCTTAACACTCCCTCCCCCATATGGGCTTATATATCCTGACTTTTCTAAGCTCCAAGGGGTTGACTGGTCACAGTTGGCAAAGGAGGCTGCTCAATATCAGGGTGAGGAACCCCCTTTTGCAGCCCCTGCACTATCTATCGATCCCAAATTAATGACAAAAATAATGACAAAAAAACAGATAACCCCCAGTCTGGCTCCCGAAAGCCGCCTGGTCCACCTCCTGATCTCCTTGATTTAGAAACAGAAATTCATTATTTACAACAGCGGCTTCAATTAAAACAAGAGACAGAGATTCATTTTGCAACTCCAGTCATTAGATGTGGGCTCTCATCCCTTCTCAGACACACCAGCAATGATGTTTCTGGTAACAGAAACAACTCACCCTCCAAAAATGGACGCCTTAAAAATGGTGCCTCACTTAATTTTTCCAGTAACAGAAATCGCCCAAACTGCCACAGTTGGTGTTAGCCTACAAAATGGTGGGGAGGCAACTCGACCTGCCCAAGATGGCATTGATCCACAAGATGGCGGGAACGAAACAGTTAGACAAAGAGGGAGACAAAAGGGACAAACTAGACGTGAGGACTGGTCCCCAAGCCAGGAACATAAAAGGGATAAAACACAGGCCACTACAACAACTAGGGGAGATTTTTTAAAAAGACAGCCACCACATCTACAGAGATGGGAAATAGAAATTGATAATAGTGAAGAAGAGAATGACTCTGACCCACATGATAGTGATACAGAAACAGACCCTCCAGGGCCATGGGCTAATAGGGCCCATACACCGTTCCCTGTAACTGCCCTGAAATAATTGAAAACAGCAGTATCCCAATATGGCCCCATGGCAGCCTTCACCCTTGCAGTTTTAGACTCCTTAACCCAAGGTTGGATTACACCTAATGATTGGAGAGATCTAACTAGAGCTACACTCTCAGAGGGCAATTATCTGCTTTGGAAGGCTGAATTCCAAGACCAATGTGAACTTTTAGCCAAAGACAATGCTACCCAGAGAGATCACTATACCCTTCCCATGCTAACAGGAACAGGCTGATATGCAACGCAACAAGCCCAAATGCGATATGAGGCAGGCCTTTTTGCTCAGATCACCTTGGCGGCAACTAAAACATGGAAAAAACTCCCTTCTGGTGGAGTTGCTTCTTTTCTTACTAAAATTAAACAAAAACCCAAGGAGCCCTTCTGTGATTTCGTTGATCACCTCTTATAGGCAATTGAGCGTCTTTTTGGCACCTCTGAGGACAACCCTGACCTAGTTAAACAATTGGCTTATGAAAATGCAAATTCTGCCTGCCAGGCCGCAATCAAACCATACAGAAAAAGAGAAGATCTCTCAGGTTATATTCGCTTGTGCACTGATATAGGCTCTGCCCATAATCAAGCTCAGGTCACAGCTGCAAGTACGGCTGCAGCTGTAAAAGAGATCCTCCTTGCATACAAGCAAGGAGGAAAAACAAATAAAGGCAAATGTTTTAAATGTGATCAGATGGGCCATTTTGCCAGAGACTGCCCAACAGCCCCAAAGCCTCAACACAATAACCCAAGACAAAAACCTACAAGCTTATGCCCAAAATGCAGAAGGGGATATCATTGGGCTAATGAATATAAGTCAAAAACAGATGCAGATAGCAACCCCCTCCCCCAGCACGGAAACAGGACTCGGGGTCAGCCCCAGACCCCTAACCTAGGACAAGTCCCCAGGGCTATAAGGTTTGTCCCAAGACAAAACAACCCAACACAAAACAATCCATTTCAGATCTCCTCCGCGCTACACCAGGAAGCACAGGACTGGACCTCTGTTCCACCTCCAACACAGTATTGACTCCTGACATGGGTATACAAGCCATCCCTACTGGGATTTTTGGCCCCCTTCCTGAAGACACATGTGGGTTAGTTCTCGGATGCGGCAGTACAACATTAAAAGGATTACAAATTGTCCCAGGAGTCATAGATAATGACTATACTGATGAAATTACTGTTATGGCATCCTCTATCTCTGGCCTGGTTTCCATTAGTCAAGGGCAACGTATTGCTCAGTTGGTGCTATTGCCTTTGGTTCAAACTCCTAACACAGCTGTGGCTTCCTATAGGGGGAATTCTTCCCTTGGGTCTTCAGATATATATTGGGCTCAATTCATTTCCAAAGATAAACCCCTTATGGATTTATTGCTCAATGGGAAAAGTTTCTCAGGGCTCACAGACACAGGTGCTGATGTGACCGTCATTAGAAAAGAAGACTGGTCTCCCACATGGCCCTTAGAGACCACGATGACTCATCTGCAAGGGATTGGACAATCTAAAAATCCACAGCATAGTGCCAATCTACTTACCTAGAAAGATAAAGAAAACAATCAAGGGCACATACAGCCCTATATTGTGGAGGGGCTACCCCTTAATTTGTGGGGCAGAGATTTGCTAACCCAAATGGGAATGATGATGGGCAGCCCTAATACCATAGTCACCAAACAAATGCTCACTCAGGGATTTCTTCCCAATCAAGGTTTAGGCAAACAAAGCTCAGGCATTAAAGTTCCTATCTCCCCAACCCTTCAAGAGCAGGCCTAAGCCATTTTCAATAGGGGTCATTGATGTTCCTGCGGCCCATGCCAAAGAAGTTACGTGGTTATCAGATACCCCTGTTTGGGTCGATCAGTGGCCCCTTACATCTGAAAAGCTTGCAGCTGCTCAACAGCTGGTGCAGGACCAGCTAAATGCAGGCCACATTGTACCAAGTGATTTCCCCCTGAAATATGCCCATTTTTGTAATTAAAAAGAAATCAGGAAAATGGAGGTTGTTACAGGACCTCAGGGCAATAAACAAAACCATGGTTATAATGGGACCATTACAGCCAGGACTCCCTTCGCCCAGTGCCATCCCCTTAGGATTTTTCAAAATTTTCATAGATCTCAAAGACTGTTTCTTCTCAATTCCCCTACATCCACAAGATCAAAAACGCTTTGCCTTTAGTCTCCCATCCACTAATTTTCAGGCCCCTATGCAGAGGTTTCAATGGCGTGTTCTCCCTCAAGGAATGGCCAACTCTCCTACTTTATGCCAGGCTTTCGTGGCCACTGCCATACAGCCAGTTAGAGATCATTGGCCAAACATATACATCCTTCATTATATGGATGACATCCTCTTGGCAGGAGGTAATGAAGACCAGACCTTACAATGCTATCAGGCACTACAGGTCACCTTACAGGAGGCTGGACTTCAAATAGCACCAGATAAAGTCCAGCTTACAGACCCATACACATATTTGGGTTTTCAGCTACAGGGCATTCGAATATATTCACCAAAGCCAACTAAGACTTGATAACCTTAAGACACTTAATGATTTTCAAAAGCTTCTAGGTGATATTAATTGGCTTTTACCCTATTTAAAATTGACCAAACATGATCTACAACCCCTCCATGAGGTCCTCCGAGGAGATGTTACCCAACTTCCCCCCGAGAGCTCACACCCAATGCTAGAAAAACACTCCATACAGTAGAAGAGGCTATTGCCCAACAAACTGTCTCCTTCATAGGTAAGCCACTACAATTTCTCATTTTTAACACAAAACTTTCTTCCACAGCATTTTTTTGGCAACAAGCCCCCCTTATGTGGCTTCATCTGCCAGTCTCCCCAAAGAGAGTATTATTGCCTTACTACCAAGCAGTCTCTGACCTGATAATTCAAGGCAGAAAGCTAGGAAAATGTTATTTTGGAAAGGAACCAGATGTCATCATTCAACCCTTCACCAAAGATCAAGTGGACTGGCTACTCCAGACCCCTGAGGCATGGCCTATTGCTATAGCCTTCTTCTCAGGGACCATTGATAATCATTACCCTCCAAATAAATTGATTGATTTTGCTAACCATCACCTGTTCGTATTCCCTAAGATTACAGCCTCACAACCTCTTCCCGATGCCCCAGTGTTATTCACTGATGGTTCCTCCTCCGGCAGCACTGCTTATGTATCACAAAACAGTGTTTTTACCCTACAGACAGATACATCATCCACACAGCTGGCAGAACTACAGGCTATTCTTGCAGTTTTTACCACTTACGCTGACCAACCCTTCAATTTGTTTACTGATAGTGCCTACCTCGCTCAGTCTGTTTCATTATTAAAAACTGTTGCCACCATAAGTCATGCCTCCCCAGCTGCAAACCTATTCAAGCAATTGCAGGACATGTGATTCGGCTTCGCAGTCGTAAGTTTTTCATTGGCCATTTGCAAGCTCATTCTGGCCTCCCAGGTCCAGGGAAATCATTTGGCTGATATTGCCACATGGGCACAGGTCTTCATGACCCATTCTGAGCCCACAGAAGACTCTAAGGTATCCGAGGCCCAACGGACTCATCAGTTGCACCACCTCAATGCCCAAACCTTTCACCTCCTCCACAAAATTACTCGGGGAACAAGCTCGACAAATTGTAAAAAACTGCCCCTCTTGTGCTATTCATTTACCCGATCAGCATCTAGGGGTCAATCCAAAAGGTCTAATCCCTAATGCCCTATGGCAAATGGATGTTACACATTTCAATGAATTTGGAAACTTAAAATATATACATGTAATTGTTGATACATACAGTGGTTTCATTTTTGCCACCCTTCAGACAGGAGAGGCTACCAAACATGTTATAGCCCACATGCTGTCAGCCCTCTCCATCCTGGGTGTCCCCAACAGCTCAAAACCGACAATGGCTCTGGCTATACCAGCACTCTTTTGCTCAATTTTGCAAATGCCTCAGTATTCTCCACACTACAGGTATACCTTATAATCCTCAAGGACAGGGCATTGTTGAACGGGCACACCATTCTCTTAAGTCCACTATAGACAAAATAAAAGAGGGAAAATGGTACCCTACCCCCAGAAATATCCTTTCACATGCCCTCTTCATTTTAAATTTTTTTGTCTTTGGATGCTTCAGGTTGATCTGCAGCATCTCACTTCTGGCATACACAGACAACAACACAATTTGCATCTGTGCTATGGCGAGACCCAATGACCCATACTTGGAATGGCCCTGACCCTGTTTTCATCTGGGGGCGAGGCTCAGTCTGTGTTTACTCTAAGCAAGAAAAAGGAGCTAGATGGCTGCCTGAACAACTTGTAAAACAAGTGGACAGTCCTTCATCCACGATTTCAGATGACGCCCAGGAATGATATCCTCTCCTGAGGCACCACTCTCTGTGTTCTCTTACAGATACCTTCGTTGCCATTGTCCACTCTCGGCCTTCTAGCCCTAGTCTCTCTGACCTCGCCTTCCCAGGTTAGCAACCCACACGCACAACTGACTTTGTGACTGGTGACCTTCCCTGGCGACAAAGAGTTTGCGTCCTGGAGAGGAACAGGAAGACCCTATTTTGATGTCCGCCCTTGCCAAATCATCTCAGAGCCAAGCTGCCGAGATGACTCTCATGTGTATTTCTGCCCTTCCGAAACTGGTTTTCAACCTTATTGTGCTTCCCCTTCTGAGTTCTATTGCCCCTATTGGGGCTGCGAGACAATCGCCTCGGCATGGACCCCTTCACACAGGGATAACCACCTCTCTGTTTCATGGCATGCACATAACATTATCTGCATTACAGTCTCAAACCTTGAGAATTTAGGTTGGTCACTCGGACGCCAATGGGGGATCCAAGCATGTTTCAGGATCAGATCCCAGAGGCACCTTCATCATAACTAAGGGCCCCCCTCCAACAATTAGTTCCTCACTTTTGGGCGGCCAGATTATCCATAGAGTAGATATCATACCTAAAACTACCAAATCTGTCCCTAGAATAGATATCATACCTAAAACTACCAAGTCTGCCCCTAGAGTAGATATCATACGTAAAACTACCAAATCTGCCAGGGTTGCTCCTGTCGCTGAGACTACTAAGTTGCCCACAGCAAATCCCAATACCATTATCCCAAAAACCAACCCAATCTTAAATGCCTCCACTTTCATCCACCGCAACCCCTCCACACCCACATTCTAATCTCTTTAACTTGATTGAAGGGGCATACATTGCCTTAAACCATACACAGCCCAACCTAACTCAGTCTTGTTGGTTATGTCTAAGCACCTCACCTTCATACTATGAAGGGAGAGCACTCAATGCATCCTTTCATACTTCCTATGATTCAAGCCAGTATCAATGGGGCCAATCCTATAAAATAACCCTTCCCAATGTCTCCAGAACAGGAACCTGCCTTGGTGAACCCAAAAACTGGCCCCCTGTATTCAGGTCCCTATGTGCCAAATTCCATAAAAATTTTGAAAGAGAAAAGTATCTCATTCCACCCCATGGGACATTTTGGGCCTCACTGGTCTCACTCCCTGTGTGATGGTCGATATCTTTAATGCTTCTGCTGATTATTGTATCCTTGCAAATGTTTTTCCCCACATTGTATATCACCCAGATTATTATCCTTTTCAGACTTCCCAGACAGGCTATAGGTTTAAGCAAGAACCGGCATCATTAACCTTAGCCATACTTTTGGGGGTTGGCATTACAGCAGGTGTGGGGACAGGAACTGCGGCACTGGTCACAGGACAACAACACTTTCATCAGTTACAGGCTGCAGTAAATCAAGACTTAAAAGAAATAGAGGCTTCTATGACAGCTTTACAGGAGTCCTTAAGCTCCTTGTCTGAAGTGGTTTTACAAAACAGATGGGGATTAGATCTTTTATTTTTAAAGGACGGAGGACTATGTGCTGTCCTCAAAGAAGAGTGCTGTTTCTACACTGATCATTCGGGCGTCGTCAAAGACTCCATGGCAGAGTTGAGAGAACACATCAAAAATAGAGCAAAACAAAACTATCCACAAGAACCCCCTTTTTCATCTATGTGAGGAGGCTTTTTCCCCTATATTGCCCCCCTCTTGGGACCCCTTGCTGCCTTATTGCTACTCCTAACTGTAGGTCCTTGCATTTTCCAGAGGATCATGACACTCGTTAACAATAGGCTAGACAAATTTATGGCAAAGCCCATTCAGGTACACTATCATCAAATGGAGATGGCAGATCGACAAACTGATCGGGAAATGATCCCCACAAATGGCCCATATGATGAGGACGGCCAGCTGCCCTGAGGCACTGGACAGGCAGCCAGAAACGGGCAACTAGGACACATATGTTACTCCACCGGCCACCTAAGACAGGCACAGGACCAACTGCTGTCCTGCGGGCCCATGACAGGTAATGCCTGGTTGAGTTCATAAGAAGAGTCCTTGACCTAAGACAGGCGTTGTCCTCACAGGGCCTGCCATACTAAGGGAGGAGATGTAGGGAGCAGCATAGCCACCCCACGGCCGCTACCACATCCTGCCCTCCTGAGGGCTTCCGGTGTGTCAGCCTACATTTCCCATAATCCTCCTTTACTTACATCACTTCCTGTGCACCCCTCCCCCCAGCCCCAGCTCTTCCACCTATCAACGTATATACAACGTAGCTCTCTTCCACTTTCGCTTCATGATCATTCACGTATTTCCTGCTAGTTCGATAGGTCTGCGGCATATGAGGAAATCCAAGCTCCCCTATCCAACAGTGCCACATCCCCTTAGAGTCTGTATAGGCTTTAAACACTTCTTCAATAAATGAGACTTGATTGGAACCGCTCAACTTGTCTCCATCTCTTTCTCCTCTTGCCCAGGTCCCATCCCCGTCCTCTCTCCAGCCGAGGCCCACAGATTGATCCGCGGGCCAGATCAAGCCAGGATCTTACCAGAGCCACCTAAGAGATCCCAACCAAGTAAGAAGACCTCTGTCAACCTTTCAAGAACTACTTAGCATAAAAGATCATTTTTCTTCTATGGAGCAGAGTTTTATTACCAGTGATAGATAACAAAAGAATAACCGTATCAAAAAGTATCCACTGTTTATTTACCCTCACTTTTTCTCTTGAGTCTCTCTATATCTCAGGAAAACAGTCAACACAAAAACAGTATGTAAATCTCCAGACTGCAAACTCTTATACAAATGCACTTGGAGTTACAATGCTGGGTCACCTCTGTTCCTTCTGGAGCCATCTTGTCATTCTGATGATGACCTGCCCAAGGTGAAACATTATTCTTCCTCACATATGCAAGTGAACCAAGATCTTTGGGCCCAACAATGCTTCCTCCTTCCTTTCATGAAGACTTGATGGGCATCAGATGAGATGCCCACCACACATTCATGATCAGTTCTATGTCTGTCAGCATGGATTTCTGTAAGGTCATTAGTAAGTCAACCCTTCTTTCAGCTATTTCCAGCTCTTGACTTCTGTGCTTAAGTTCAGTGTCTGAGGTGTTCCTCGTATTGCACACTGCTTACTGGAAGCAGCACTGTTCCCAATCAGACCACAAGGGCACACATTTTATTCTGTGCCCTCCAAGGCTGGGCTAGAAGTAAAGACATATGATGAATAAAAACTCCCTGCTAAAGTTTTCAGTATAAATAAGGAAATGAGGCTCAAAGCAAGGTGATAACACTTGTTGGGGAATGAGTGGACACTGGATGCTCTGATCCTTTACACAGCAAAACAAACTAAAACCACCTGGGTGTCAATCCCTGCATAAAACTAAGAACTAGATCCATGCAGGACCACAAGCCAACTGTACCCTTAACCATGGCATGACATGTATTTTTTTTTTTTTATTTAAGAGGAAAAAGAGAAAAACACAAAACAGAACAAAGCAGTGTAAGGTTACACATAATACATAACTACAAAAAAAAAACATAACAGTAAGAAATCACCTGTTAATAGATTACATAATATCATCTTGGAAATAGTTGCTCAAATCACAGTATCAAAGAATACAAAGTAGACATTCAAACGGAGAGACTGCAAACAGCTGTGTTCAATGATCCAAAAACATTAATATAGTCAGCTATTTAACATCCCTAAACACACTTGTTGTTCTATCCGTTAGAGCTCTTTTTTTTTCCCCTCCCTCTCTTTTTTATAACAAAATTTATACATTTTGGATTTTATTACTCCTCAGTTCTCATTACTCTCTTGGGGGGGAGAGAATAAAGTCAAATATGGCAAAACAAAGCTGTAAGTCCAAACCAAGGATAGACATAGCACATGATGTAGAACAGAGTACAAGGTCATCAACAATGGTTATCAACATTGTCTCTTGTTTCCTTAAAAGGAATTGTCCATCTCATTAGATATTATAAAGCCGGACAAAACAGTGGAGAACAAGACCAATAAAACTTAGGCATTGTGAACATTACAGGACTTCCAAAGGAGACAATAGTCAAACCAGAATGGGCATCTTTGTGAATCTTATTGCCTTCAAATTAGTTGCCTATACCTTCAAACTTGCTACTATCGCACAGAATGGAACAGAGTCTAATCAGTCAAAACAAGATCTTGGGAGTATTACAGGACTTCAAAACAAGTTAATAGGAGATCAAAAAGAGTTACTACTATATATCCTAATTTTTTAAGTTTTTCCCTTAATTAAAATAAACATAAGAAATAGCTAAATAATTTTTTTTAAAGAATAGTAGTTACCATAGTGTCTGTCTTTTTCCTTAAAATATTTGGATAAAACTTCATATACTATAGCTTCAAATATTTCCATATCAAAAAGCCCAGAGTAAAGCCTTTCTAATTAATAAGTGAAAATTTTATAAGGCTTCAAGGCCACATAATGGGGAATCATGATTATCACATATTTTTATATATTTGAATCATTACTTACATTAGGGAAACTATTCGGTATTCATACATGCGAGATTGATTTATTTCACTTATGAGTATGGTCTCAAGCTGCGCCCATTTATTGATAAATATCTCAATGCGATCCTTCTTTATAGCTGAATAATACTCCATTGTATAGAAATACCACAACTTTTTTATCCATTCCTCAGTTGATGGACACTTGGGTTGTTTCCAAGATCTGGCGATTACAAATTGTGCTGCTATAAACATAGGTGCACATATATCCCTGTGGTATGATGCTTTCAGTTCTTCTGGGAATATGCCTAGAAGTGGAATAGCTGGAATAAATGGGATTTCCAATCCCAACTTTTTGAGAAACCTCCAGACAGATCTCCACAAAGGCTGTACCAGTCTACACTCCCACCAACAGTGCAGGAGAGTTCCTTTTTCCCCACAGCCTCTCCAGCATTTGTTGTTGTTGGTTTTCTTGATCCTGGCCATTCTTTCAGGAGTGAGATGGTATCTCAGTGTGGTTTTAATTTGCATTTCTCTAATGACCAATGATGATGAGCATTTTTTCATGTATTTATTTGCCATTTGCATTTCTTCATCTGAGAATTGCGTATTCATCTCAGATGCCCATTTTTGGATTGGATCTTTGAATTTTGAAGGTCTGAGTTTTTTTAATTCTTTATATGTTTTAGACAAGAGTCCCTTGTCTGAGAGAGAGTTCACTAAAATCTTTTCCCAGTTTGTGGGTTTTCTTTTCACTATGCTGGAGATTTCTTTTGACATGCAAAAACTTTTTAATAAGAAGTGGTCCCAGTTATTGATTCTGGGAAGTATTTCCCGTGCAGTTTGAGTCCTATTCATGAATTCTCTACCTACTCCTATGTCTCCAAGGTTTCTACCCAATTTGTCTTCCAATAGATTTAGCGTTTCTGTTTTAATATTCAGATCTTTGACCCATTTAGATTTTAATTTAGTACATGGTGACAGACATGGGTCTAGCTTTAGTTTTTGGCAAATGGAGAGCCAGTTTTTCCAGCACCATTTATTAAAGAGACTGTCGTTCTTCCAGTGAACCTGCTTGGCTCCTTTATCGAAGATAAGGTGGTTGAGTGTGTTTGTAGTTGTGGTTGTATCTTCTAATCTATTCCATTGATCTTCAGCTCTGTTTTGATTCCAATACCATGTTGATTTTACTACTGTTGCTTTGTAGTATAATTTCAAGTCAGGGATTGTGATGCCTCCTGCTTTGTCTTTGCTGCTTAGAATTGCTTTTGCGATTCTAGGTCTCTTCTGGTTCCAGATGAAATTTAGGAGTGATTTCTCTAGATCTATAAGGTATGTTGATGGTATTTCTATTGGGATTGCGTTGAATCTGTATAAGAGTTTTGGGAGAATGGCCATCTTCACAATGTTTGTTCTTCCTATCCATGAGCAAGGGATGTCTTTCCATTTTCTGAGATCATCTGCAATTTCCTTTTTCAGTGTAATATAGTTTTCACTGTATAAGTCTTTCACTTCTTTCGTAAGAGTAATTCCTAAATATTTCATTTTTTTGCTTGCTAATGTGAATAGTCCAGTTTCCCTTATTTCCCTCTCTGTGGTTTTGTTGTTTGTGTATAGGAATGCTATTGATTTCTGAGTATTGATTTTGTATCCAGCCACATTACTGAATTTATTTATTGTATCTAAGAGTCTTTCAATGGAGCTTAGGGGGTCTTCTATGTAGAGTATCATGTCATCTGCAAACAATGACAACTTAACTTCTTCTTTTCCTATCTTTACCCCTTTTATTTCTCTTTCTTGCCTAATTGCTCTGGCTAGTACTTCCAGTACTATATTAAATAGGAGTGGTGATAAAGGACATCCTTGTCTTGTGCCTGATTTTAAAGTAAAGGCTTTCAATTTTTGGCCATTTAGTATGATGCTGGCTGTTGGTTTGTCATAAATGGCCTTTATTATATTGAGGTAAAGACCATCTATTCCAATTTTCTGTAGAGTTTTTATCATGAATAAATGTTGGACGTTATCGAAGGCTTTTTCTGCATCTATAGAAATGATCATGTGATTCTTATTTTTGGCTTTATTGATATGGTGAATTACATTTATTGATTTGCGTATATTGAACCATCCTTGCATTCCTGGGATGAATCCCACTTGGTCATGGTGTATAATCTTCTTGATGATTTGCTGGATCCTATTTGCCAATATTTTATTGAGGATTTTTGCATCTGTGTTCATTAGGGAGATCGGTCTATAGCTCTCTTTTTTAGTTGGGTCTTTCTCAGGTTTTGGTACTAGAGTGATATTTGCTTCCAGGAATGACTTAGGCAGGATTGCTTCCCTTTCAATTTCATTGAATAGTTTGAGGAGTGTCGGCATTAGGTCTTCTTTGTATTTCTTGTAGAATTCTGCAGTGAATCCATCTGGGCCTGGGCTCTTCTTGGTGGGTAAGGACTTAATTACATTTTCAATTTCAGTAACCGAGATTGGGTTATTCAACAGTTTTACATCCTCTTGATCTAGCTTTGGCACTTCATATGCTTCTAAGAAACTGTCTATTTCTTCTGTGTTATCAAACTTTTGAGAGTAGAGGTTTTCAAAATAGGTGTTGATGATCTTTTGTATTTCTATTGGGTCTGTAGTGACTTCTTCTTTTTCATTTCTTATTGCATGAATTTGAGCTTTTTCTTCCCTTTTTTTAATAAGGTTGGCTAGGGGCTTATCGATTTTATTTATTCTTT
The DNA here is from genome assembly GCF_034190915.1 of Cavia porcellus. Classification (NCBI taxonomy): domain Eukaryota; kingdom Metazoa; phylum Chordata; class Mammalia; order Rodentia; family Caviidae; genus Cavia; species Cavia porcellus. The sequence goes on along the minus strand of NW_026947500.1, from coordinate 15,044,999 downwards.
CAAAGAACCAACTCTTTGATTTGTTGATCCTTTGGATTGTTTTCTTAGTCTCTATTGCATTGATTTCTGCTCTGATTTTTATAATTTCCTCTCTTCTTTTGGCTTTGGGCTTGACTTGCTCTTCCTTTTCTAGCTGTTTGAGGTGTAGCATCAAGTTATTTATTTGTATTCGTTCTGTTTTCCTGATGTGGGAACTCAGTGCAATAAATTTTCCTCTCAGAACGGCTTTCATTGTATCCCACAGATTCCGGTAAGTTGTATCTGCATTTTCATTTTCTTTTAGGTATTGTTTGATTTCTTCTTTAATTTCTTCTGTGACCCACTGATTACTCAAGAGTGTGTTATTCAGTTTCCATGTGTTTGTGGGATTTTTGCAGTATCTTTTATCATTAATTTCTAATTTCAGAGCGCTGTGATCCGATAACATGCAAGGGATGATTTCAGCTCTTTTGCACTTGTTTAAATATGTTCTATGAGCTAATATATGGTCTATTTTAGAAAATGATCCATGTACTGCTGAGAAGAATGTGTATTCTGATGTTGTTGGGTGGAACATTCTGTATATGTCTATCAAACCCATTTGTTCACAGGTATGATTCAGTTCTGTTATTTCTTTACTCATTTTCTGTCTGGTCGATCTGTCCCTTGGTGTCAATGGCGTATTAAGGTCTCCCGTTACAATTGTGTTACTGATAATTTGAGTTTTCATTTCTGTTAATAATTGTTTTATATAACTGGGCGCTCTGGAGTTTGGTGCGTATATATTTAAGATAGTTATCTCTTCCTCTTGGAGTTTTCCCCTTACGAGTATGTAGTGACCTTCTTTGTCCTTTATGGTCATTGTTGGTTTAAAGTTCACGTTGTCTGCAAACAGAATGGCTACTCCTGCCTTTTTTTGGATTCCTGCTGCATGAAGAATTGTTTTCCATCCTTTGACTTTCAGTCTGTGAGTATCCTTCTGGGTTAGATGGGTTTCCTGTAAACAGCATATGGTTGGATTTTGTTTCTTGATCCATTCTGCTAGTCTGTTTCTTTTGATTGGTGCATTGAGACCATTTACATTAATGGTTATTACTGTTAAATGTTGTTTAATTGTAGGATTCTTATCTCTCTGCTGTTGCATCTTTATCTTTCTGTTCTGTTTAATTATTTGCTTTGCTTAGTGGTTTTTTCCTTTGTGTATCTAAACTGTCTTTCAATATTTTTTGCAGGGTTGGTTTGGTGTTCATGAAGTTTTTCAGCTGTTCTTTGTAATGGAAGTATCTCATTTTACCATCGATTTTGAAGGACCGTTTTACAGGGTACATCAGTCTAGGTTGGAAGTCATTTTCCTTTAGGATCTGGAATACTTCACTCCATGCTCTTCTTGACTTTATTGTTTGTGATGAGAAGTCTGCTGTGATTCTGATAGGTTTTCCTTTATAAGTGATCTGTCTTTTCTCTCTGACAGCTTTTAATAATCTATTCTTGTGTTGGATTTCTGGGATGGTGATTATTATATGTCTGGGTGTAGTTTTATTTTGGTTATGACTATTTGGAGTTCTATATGCTTCACTGATCCTGATGTCAGTTTCTGATCTCATGCTTGGGAAGTTTTCAGCTATTGCTTCTCTAAATATCCTCTTGATATCCTTTATGTTGTCTCCTTCTTTTTCATCAATCCCTATCATTCTTATGTTATTCTTCTTTGCATCATCTTGCAGTTGTTGAATTGTTGTTTCCTGATTCCTTGTTATTTTTAAAAGATCTTTCCTTTCCTGTTCACTTGCTGCAATCCTGTCTTCAAGGTCTGAAATTCTATCTTCACTTTCATTAAGGCGGTTTTTACAACTTTCAGTGGAGTTTTTTATTTCCTGTATATCTCTGTGCATCTGCATTATGTATTCTGTTTGTTTCTTATATTGCTCGTCTAGGGATTCTATCTTTTTGTTTAATTCCTCCAATTTTTTATCTGTGTTTTCTTTAGATATATTTAGAATCTCTTTCTTTCTTTTATCATTTCTTCTTTTATCTGGGAAATTATTTCGAGTTTGAATTTCTTTAAAGCTTCCTGGAGTTGCTTGTCAACTTCAGTAGCTATTGTGTCTAATATATGAGGAGGATGGGATATATTTTCTTCTAAATACACTTCTCCTAGGGTTTCCTGAGATGGGCTGGAGGTTTGAGGTTGTAATTTGGTCTCTCGTTTTGTCATTTTCCTATATTTCTGTGTTTCAAGTGTTATTTGAAAGCCTCCTCAGGATCTGTTGAAAATCCCCTTCTATGTTTGCAGCTACTGAGACTCTGGCACCACTCTACCCCAGGCCATTGGGCCTGCAGAACCAATGGCCCTTCTCTGCTTGTTCAGAACTCCGCGGTTCCAGACCAGCTGGGCCTCAGGGACACTGTGCGCCCACCTGCCCCTTGGTAGATCCACAGCTCTTGGATCGCAGCCGGGTTAGGGTACTCACCACAGACCGCAGTGCCTCAGGAGCCTGTGATCCCTCCCTGCTTGCAGAGATATCCACAAACCTCCAGACAAAGGAAGGGCCTCCTGCGGGCACTCCGGATCTACTCCGCTCCTCCTCTGCACGCAGATGGCTATGCGTGGCTGGGCTCAGGCCGAGGTGCCTCAGGAACCCGGGACCCCTCCTCCTCCAGACAAAGGAAGGGGCCTCTGCAGGCTCTCCGGATCCGCGCAGCTCCTCCTCCGCACACCGAAGGCCAGGCGCGGCTGGGTACGGGCCGAGGTGCCCCAGGAACCCGGGACCCCTCCTCCTCCAGACAAAGGAAGGGGCCTCTGCAGGCGGCTCCGGATCCGCGCAGCTCCTCCTCCGCACACCAACGGCCAGGCGCGGCTGGGTACGGGCCGAGGTGCCCATGACATGTATTTTACTCTGTACAGAGAACCTTAGTACAATTTCCCTGAAATTCTTGAAGTCTAGAGACTTCATGTTACTGCCACCATCATTGCTGGCATCATCCTGTTCTCCTTCAGTTCTGTGGGCTTTGTCCCGACAATGCCCTCTAACTCTGTGGATCTGGGTTACTCCTCTGGATAGATGGCAGAAAGGTTATAGTTTTCCCCTGTACTCCTAGACAAAACTGCTCACCAGCTCCTTGTACCTGGCCCATGTCTCCCTGTCAACCATGGGAAGCGCTCTGGAGAATCTTTCAAAAGCCATACAGGGAGCACAGACTGCAAGGAGGTCCTCTCTGTGGCATCTGGGTGACACGTGATGTGCACCTGACCCGGGGCAGAAATGCAGGTCACCTCTGCACTGACACTCTGTGCCCACCCAGCCAAATACACAGCTGTGCTGACAGTACCATGATCTATCCCAGGCGAGAAGCTGTATCTCAGGGCCCACAGCCACACTACATCCAGATTCCTTCAGAAAGAGTTGTCTTCAGGGAAACTTTTCCTTCCCTGAAAATACAGGCTGTAAATTACCTCTGACAAATTAAGGTTCACTTTTCCTTGGAGATAAATTTGAAAAAGAAAGCATCTGAGGGAATACACAATAGACTTCTGTCTGGTGGTCTTGTCAGAGCTGCTGGGAGTCGATCTTCTTTGATTTAACGAAGACTTACGGTCTGTAATTTGGTCTCTGCCCATAGCAAATCAAGTCAAGGCATGAGAATGTGATAGCACCCACCTGGAAGGGAATGAATGACAAAGCATCCTGCCCAGAGAGGGCGTGAAGAAAGCATTACATTGCAGCTCACTCTCAGAAAGGAAGAGAAGACTGACTTTATTCTAAGTCTGGTGGTATGAAATTTAATCTGCTTCAAAGCAGGAATATTCCAGTCAAATGATTTAATCGACATGTGGATGAGAGTTCTCTCACAGTAACAAAAACACCTGAGATAAATTAATATAAAGGGAGGAAAGGTTATTTTGGCTCATGGTCTCAAAGTATTCAGTCCATGGACACTTGAACCCCAATAGCTTTTGGGCCAGCAGAAGGGCAGACATCATGGTGGGCAGGCCTACAGAGGAAAGAGTTTGCCTCATGGCAGTGAGGAAACAAGGAGTGAAAGGGAAGACTTGATTGGAATCTTAACAGCACCTTTAGGGCCACCACTAGGTTCTGTCTCCTGAAGGTTCCATCACTTCCCAACAGGTGCCACAGATTGGGGACCAAGCTTTCCACACATGGGCCTCTGGGAAATATGCCAGACCCAAACCGCAACAGCCAGCTCCCATTCAGCCAGCTGCACTACTTACAGGAGGGCCTTCTAGTCTCAGCAAAACACACCGTGCTTCTCACTTCTGCCTCTAGAAAAATGAGGTCCACACTTCCTAGAACTTGACCACATCTGTCCACAAATCTATTCATGCCATTTTCACTTGTTAGAGTAATTAAATTATACAATGAAATAATATTGAAATACATTGGCTTTCTGTATCTACACTTGCAAACTGAACTAGAAGTTGCTTAAACCCTAAACAACACAGAATAACAACTATTTATACACCATTTGCATTCTAGCGAGTGTTATACATAATCAACGTAATTTAAGAGGATTGTACATAAACGAGATGCAAATACTTTACCTCTGTATGAATAAACTAGGATATCTAAAGAATTTAGTATCTTCACAAGGTCCTAGAAACAATTCCTTGAAGACACTAAGGGATGACTATGTAATACTTATAAGGAAATGATATAAAAAAGTTACACTTAAATAAACAAACAAATAAGTTATACCTGATAAAACTATATTAGGCTGGTTTTGAAAAGATTCAACACATTGCAGGGCAAAACTGTCAGAATAAAGTATGAGAGATAAAACTGTGAATGACCAGGAAAATATTGTAAATATCTGACTTCAGCCTGCTTCACAAATTTCTACCACTTTTTATTCCACTTCTTAAAAAACCAATACTGAAAACCCTGGTGGTCATTTAGCAAGACAGGCAACTGGATGTTCTTATCAGCTGACTGCTCCTAAAATACCTTAAGCCTACACTAGAAGACTGGTGAAGACTTAATGCATATTGACATTATTTAAGGTGAACAGAATGTTTAATATACAGATGCATCTTTCAGTTATGTTTCTCCAACTTTGAAAGACATTTTTAGCTAACCCAGCTTATTTTTGTCTGGAAGCAAAGAATGAGAACAATGCAATACTGTGAATAAAATACCTAAACATATTCTTGAGGCACTTTCATATTTTCATGGATAAATTTATTCCTGGACAAGAAGCTGACTAAAGCAAAAGTATCTGATAGACACCCAGCCAAAACCTATATAGAAATGCCAGGATCTTTCTGAATACACTTGAAAAAGTTACAGAAATGCACATGTTTTAAAAACTTCAGACAGACAAAAGAAAAAATGGGAGAAGTGATTATTTCAATTATAGGAAGGACAGCTAAAGCTTGCAATATAAATAAAAGTCCATGTGAAGGGAACCACATTAGGGTTCAGGACAATGAATGAAAAGATATGCTCACTTAACACATCATCATGAAATATCAGAATATTAAGAATAACTAGAAGTCCCAAAACATCACCAAGCAAACAATATTCACCAGAAAAGAAAGATAATTTTTCACAGGGCCAAAGCAGCTGATGACTTTAAATTGAACTCAATGTTCAATTTATCTTTAACTCCTTGGGCTCGTAAGAATTTGATTAAATCTATTCTGCTTGTGTGCCAGAAGTGGAACAACAAAGCCGTATAACAACACACTGGTTTGCAACATATTTTACTGAATATTTTAGGCACCTAATGAGAACTGTGGCTCATTAACCAAGATAGACTGCTTTCAACAGTACTGTTGATTGGCATATGTACCCAGTCACCTGAGAGCACTAATGGAGGTGTAAAACAAGATTAATACTGTTTTCATGTTTGATAACCACACACCTATTTTGTACCCCATGAAACAAAGAGTACTTCTGACTTTCAAACTTTCCATTTAAGAAACACAATTTTGTAAGGCTGCAGCTACCACAGGTAGGGATTTTTCTGATGGCTTTAAGCAAAGTAAACTGGAAAGCTTCCACAAAAAGGCACCATCCTTGATACCATTAAGAACACCAATGATTCATACTAAAAAGTCAAAACAACATTACAAAAGTTCAGAAAAAGCTGACCCCAAACCTCGTGACTTTGAGGGGCTCTGGACTGTAGTGGATTAAAGAGCTGCACACTTTCTAAGATGAAAATAACAAGAGAACTAGAATTGCAAGTGAGATCATGTTGTGACTAGATGTTACAGAGTAGATCTCAACTGTTTCCCAAAGTTTCATGTATTCAAAGAAGGGGCTTTGGAAGGGCGATGAAATCAAGGGGGTGCTATTCTCAGTAGTGGATTACTCCATTGATGAATTCCTAGGTTTTAGGTCTCAATTAAAGGAAATGAGTCACTGGAGACATGCCAGGGTTCTGTTTCTGTCTGCCTCCTTTTCTCTCTTTGAGCCAATCAATGATGGACGGACCCCTCCCTCACAATCATGAGCCAAAATAAACGAGTATTTTATTCCAGCAACCGCAAAACTAACTAATACATTGAATGGCTGCACTCTCATGATAAAAACTTAACAGATGAGGAATTGTTGCCTATGGATGAGCAAAAAAAGTAGTTTCTTGTTGGAGTTTACTTCTATAAAGACTCTGTGACACTGTTGAAATGACAGCAAGGGCCTGAAAATATTATATAAATTTCATTAATAAAGTCAGGAGCTGGGTTACTTCAATTTGGAAAGAAATGCTACTGTGGATGAAATGCTGTCAAACAGTATCACCTACTAAGAAAATCTTTCATGAAATGAGCCAACTGAGGAGGCAAACCTCATTCTTGTGGAATTTTAAGAAATTTACTGCCAGCACCCCAACCTTCAGCAGTCAGCACCCTGATCAGTCAGCAAGCCACGTGTCTCCACTTGCAGAGAGATTCTGCATCCTCCAAGCTGCACTTGAATCTCAATTTTTTTTAAACAATAAAGTATTTAATTAAGGCAGGTTCATTGTTTTAGACACATTGCTATTGTGCCTTTAACAGAGTCCAGTGTAGTGTAAACATACCTTTTATATGCACTGGGAAACAAAAATCAAGATCATGTAACTCACTTTATTGGGCTATCTACTTTATTGCAGTGGTCTGGAACAAACTCATAGGATTTCCTAGGTCTGTTATGTACCAGTTATTCCTGTTATGCCTGCTGACAGGCTGTATATCACAGACAAGCTACTTCATCTCCCAGATTCAGACTGTACTAAAGCAAAGAGTGGGGAGCCGCAGGGTCACAGTACCTGCCCCTACCTGAAAGAAAAAGTTGACTTGTAGTCAGGCAAACTATCCCGGAACTCCCCAGGAAGAAAAGCCATAAACAACGCCATGTATTATTATCCCCAAAGATAATCAATTATTTTCTCATCAAAAGGAAGCTAGCAGCTCATCAGCTCAGAGACTGACCCGTAATTTGTTTAAGCCTCCAGCTTTAACAAGATTTCCAGTGCTGAAAATTGTACAGGGCCCCAAATCCTAACTCCAGCTTTCTCCAACAAATGGAAGGCTTCTCATTCATACTTGAGAAATCCTTTGATTTCTTGAAAAAATAATGTAGTAGGATTTTAATGATACACATTTAGCAAACTCACAGGAAACGGAAGAGAGAGAACAAATGATTCCTGCCCTAACAGACCACAATATGGCTCCCTCTGCTTCAGAGCTCCAGGTCCCTGCCCCTTCACATTTGTGCCTTTCTTCTCCACAGCTCACCCCCTGCAAGGCCCCAGGGTTCCCTGGGCAAAGCAGGTGTTTGTATTCTGGGTCCCCATGGTACTTTATACAAACCTGCCTCCCAGCATCCCCGAACCTGAACGAGTGCTCCTCTGTGTGAATCCTCCCACAAGGGTGAGTTCCCTGGGGATAAGGTGGGTTTCCTCATGGTGGGGAATCCCAGAAGCTCCATTACACATCCACCCCCTGTTGGTTCCAATTCACCATGCAGAACATAAGCCAAACTCTCGCCAGTCACTGCTGAGAAGGAAGGGCCTTCGCTCCACACAGAGACCAAAACTTTAAAAATCCAACCACACATGCACAATCCTCCAGGAAAAAACTCACTACCAAAACATGACACTTTTCTTTAAATGACAAATCCAAGCAAAAGCTGCCCTGCTATGAAAACTGACCCAACACTGGAAAAGGACTTTGTATGGGTGGTGGCACTAACACCTGGGACCTGAGGCTATATTTTCAAGAAAGAAAATGAGGGTTCCCGGGATACTCAGCCACTCATAGGCAGAGCCCAGAGCCTAAGGCAAACACAAGCAGTAGAGAGACACTGGCCCCCTTTTCTTCTCTACTTCCTGTCTTCAAAGCTAAGTTACATCTACTTTCTGAATAAAGATCTCACACACACACACACACACACACACACACACACACACACATACACACACACACACACACACACACACACACATACACACACACACACACACTCTACCTCACGAGGAACAAAACCCAAAAGTCACCAAAGTGAAAAGAATGACCTATCCTTGTCCCCAGCCCATCCAAGTCGCTCCCTTCCCCCTAACTGCTGCTGAGTCAAAAACTGGCTTGAGGGTCCTTGCAAACAGCACACATTTACACAGGCCTCTGGGCTAAGGGTCAGGTGAGAGGTGCCTTGGGAAAGTCCAGTCCATCCCACCTCAGCCCATGTAACACCTCACTCACCACAGCAAATTAATGTAGTAATAAATTCATTGAAAGTGTGTATAGTTGCATCAGCAGTCAGTATTCTTTTTTTTTTTTTTTTTTTTTTTTTTTTTGTCTTTTTCGTCTTTTTCCTTTTTATCAGTACCAGGGATCAAACTCACAACTACCTGCTTGCAAGGCAGGCGCTTATGCCGCTGAGCTAAATCCCCAGCCCCAGCAGTCAGTATTCTTAGTAGGTCATCGTAGGACTATAACTCACTGAATCAAACAGGCATCTTGAATTGCAAACAAAAGAATTAGTAAAAGTTTCATAAGGAACAGGTTTCTAAGTAGCTCCCCACCAAACACAAAATACTAATTAATTTCACAGGGGAAGCTTGATGGAGTCTTATCAGTGAGTCTAACTAGCCAGAGAATCATGAGGTGATGAGGACACATGGCACATACCTCCACAGTGGTCCAGCCAGATATGCAAAACTTGATAAATCCAAGTTGTGGGACTTCCTGCAAAATAACTAGGGCTGTACCCTTCACAAGGGTCAGAGTGCTGAAAGTCAAGGACAGGCTGAGGAATGTTCTAGACTGGAGGGGAATGAAACAGCCTGGTGCCAAATGCATTGGATGACACTGAAGTGAATCTCTGTGCACACAAGGATATTACATATTGGGTCCACGTTGAAACTCTTCTGTATGGGTCTCAGGGCAGTTCCATACCCACGCCAGCTTTCTAATCTTTGCCATGGTTGTATTGGGATTGTGTACAAAAACATTCGTGATGGCTGGAAGGTATGTATGGGACAAGGAGGCATCTTGTCACATACCTGCTTTTAGACAGTTCAAGGGAAAAATGCCAATATACTACAGCTGCAACTTTCCAGTAAGCTCTGAACTTCATAATTCGAAAAATACACATATCTAAAAACAGTGGAACATTTGATCTATTACAAGATATAGTATTTGACTAAAAAATATATAACCATTAAAAACAATGGGTTAATCAGACATGGTGACACACACTAAAATCTCAGCTCTCTGGGAGACAAAGGTAAGAGGACTGCAAATTTGAGCCCAGACAGGCAACCTAGAGACTTAGCAAAACCTTTTTCATCTCAAAATACAAAACAAAAAGGGGGCTGGGTTTGTAGCTCAATGTGAAGGATTTAGGTTCCAGTATCAACTCCCCCCCCCAAAAAAAAGACAGATATAAAAAGCTACAGTTAACAAGAAAAAGTGTTCATGGCATATAAGCATGTTAGTATGATCACAAATGCGTGAAAATGGAAGTATACACAGTGATCCCTTCTTATATCCTGGGGACTGGTTCCAGGACCTTGTGAAGACCCTTGTCCAAAAAAGGCATAGTATTTGCATGTGATCTCTACACATCCTCCAGTAAACTTCAGATCATTCCCATATTACTATACTACCTACCAAAACATCAGTGCTACACAAATAGATGATACATTATATTATTTATTGATGACAAAAAATATACACATAGCCCTTCCTGTAAGCGGCCTGAAGCAACCTGTGAAAATGGTTCCTTACTCTCTTGACTCAGAAAACCTCACAAAATCATGCAAATCAAGAGGCTTCTTGTTCAGTTTAAGAACACTTGTGAACTGCCCAGGCTATCAAGGGTATGCATATCCATAACGCCACCAAGTATCTGAAGGATGTCACAATTAAAGAAGCAATGTGTGCCATTCTGGCATTACAACGGTGGAACTGGTAGGTGTGCCCAGACCAAACAGTGGGGCTGGACCCAGGGTTGGTGGACCAAAAAAGAGTGCTGAGGACAGTCACTGCCGCCCAAGATGCCAAGTCCCAGAAAGTGCCACAGGACTAAAAATGAAGCTAGGTTTCTAGTGGGTGCCTGGCAGCCAGTGCACTCAGCACCTTATGTGCAGACCATGTAAAACATTCTGAGGCAACAGGAAGCTGTACTTCTGTTAATGGAATTGCAATATGATACTCACTGGTCACCTGTGGACTTCAATGAAACTAAATCAGAAATTTGGTTCTTCAGTGACATTAGTCACATTTTGAATGCTCAAAAGCCACATGAACCTGGAGGCTACTGATCTGGACACAATGAACATAGGATATTGCCATCACAGCAGAAGATTCTACTGGACAGCACTCCTCTGTCAAATGTGACCAACCAGAGATCTTATTTAAGTGACACCAGAAGACCAGAATCCTCTTCAAATAGGAGACACACCCCATCTACCTTCTGTGCCAGCCCATACAGTGTCACTGTGCCCAGAGGTTACTGAAGCATTGCCAACAAAGCCCGCCCCACTAGCCCTGTAACGCTCCTCAAATTTGGCTGTTGCTAGTGCAATCCAGGGATTTCATGCCAATGTAGTGTTAACTAGGACACACATCACATCTTGGCCACTAAGAAAGCCAGACAAAGAAAGAAAAAACCCAGAGAGAAAAGAATGCTCACTGTCCAGCCATTTTGCTATAACAAAATGTCCCTGAACCAAGGATTCTGGGGGCACAACAAGGGTCTGTCTGGCAATCAAGGTGCTGGAGGGATGGTCCTTTCACTTCCAGGGAGCCTCACCACTAGGTCTCTCTCTCCTACCTGTCCCTCACTCACCACCACCTATGGAATGCGCCTCCCTGTCCTTCTGCAGACTTCTGGGAGGCACATCCAAGCAGCAGGGCAGGAACACACAGCAGTCCAGATTCTGCTAACGTGCATTTCGGGTGTGCCTAGCAGCAGATCCCCTTGTGACAGGGGCCCCAGTGTCCCCCAGGAGTCAGGAGGAGAGAATGAAGGAATGATTGATCTAATTTGGCCCACAAAAATGACTACTCACTTTACTTAGTCTCCACTTATCCTTGATTACCTCTTAAAAGAAAGCAGATCTCTAGGTAGTGAAATGCAGTATTTTATATCCTCCATTCCCTGTGCCTGTTTTCTTAGACTTTTTTATTTTCTTCTGGAGAACCCAGGGCCTGGGAAATATAAAGCAAGAGCTGAACCACATCTCTAGCCCTTACAACTGTTTTTACTAGGTTTTATTTTTTTTCTTTGCTACTCGGGATCAAACTCAGGACCTCGTGGTTGCCAGGCAGGCACTTATACCACTGAGCTAAACCCCAGGTCCCAGTGTTACTGTCCGAAAATGAGTGCCCCATCTGACACTATCCAACACTGACTCCTCTCCAGGATTTCTGGTTGAACCAGAGCTGACATGTGCCTTGGATATCAGACAGAGCCAAGATGGTCCCATCCATGCACACACCACACTTCATTTCTAATCTGGCAAAACTTTTGAGTCTGTTTTCTTAAATGAACGTCAAGATATAATCTAGATGCATATTCAAATGCAATCAATTAAATCTACAAAACTTTGGAACCCCTTTTCTCATCATACTTTCTACATTAAGTCACCAACTTCCTGTACTGAGGTGATTAATTGGTGGGGAGACGATTTTATTGCCTTAACTCAGGAATTTCTGTGTTGCCAGGCAAAGCTCACTAAGCCTTCTAACTTAAAAAGTCAGCAAGCCTTTGAGCCGGGGGCCCCAGACCACAGAACCCAATGTAATAAAGCCAGCTGTTCTATTTTCTACCTTTCTCCAAAAACCTAAGCAGTGAGCCTCTGTGCTAGGCTTCTCTCCCATGTGTCAATCAAATCTGAAGAAGACAACCCAGCTTCCAAATGGCAGCAGGGCCCACAGCTGGCCAGAGGAACAAAGGGTGAGGTGAAAAAAGGTCAAAGGGCAGCTGAGAAGTGTTTTTTTTTTAAAGGTGCTCCTGCTGAAACTGTGGGAGGGTGGGAAGTGGTGGGCAGAAGGCTCTCTTTCTGGAATGAGCTCTCTCAAAGGCTTTTCTTTTCATCAAAGCTGGGTTCCCAGCACACCTTTTCATCTGTGTCCACAAGACTTGGGATGAGCCTGCCCAGCCTGTGCCTGCAGCCACCGGGGACCCTGCACCTGGTGAAGGTAACTGAGGCTGTGGCTCAAAGAAAGGGGACAAATGCTTGGGTGAAGTCCAGAGAGGAAAGGGTTTTGGTTCTCACCAAAATGTAACTCCAAACAGAAACAGCAGGAGGCCCTGCCCAGGCCTCCAGTTTTCTTGGGAAGAACCACCATTGACGGCCTTTCATCAACCAGCCCACTGAAAGGCCAGCCCTGCAAGGCCAGCCCTGTAAATCCTGGTTGAATAAGAGATAAAAGTCGCTGCAAAAGAGTGAAATGTGAACTGGAGTCTGGTTCACATTGTGGAGGAGCCTGAGATGAGGCGGGGAGGAAGAAAGGGGACTTAAAAGGAATTAGGACGCATTCTGAATGGAACCAGCTCCACACGGGGATGGAACCATCAGTACTGCAAACACGGACTGATAAAAACACAGAATTTTAAGAATGACTCTGGGTGTGGCGAGGCATTAAGGTTGCTTTTTAAAGGAGGCCACAGTAAACCTTCACACACGGGAACGTGCAGGGCTCCATCCGAAAGGCGTGAGGGTACCGGGTGCAAGTGTGGCAGTGCCCCTGCCCCGCGGGGCTGCACCCCCTTCCCCTCCTCCCAGAGGTGCAGGGTGAGCCTGGCTGGCCCTGGCTGGCACAGGTGTGTGCTGTTGCTGTCAGTGTCTGTCCACACTTCAGACTCTACCCCAGACTCTGTATTGGCCCATAGCCCAGTCTTTGCGCTCACATCTGTCCTCTCCACGATAAAGGCTGTCTGCACTGGTCTAGGCACTCTCTGGCCTAACCCTAACCTTGTGCCTCCCTACAGGAGGGGCTGGGGTCTTTCCTGTCCACCATAGATTTCCCCCTTCCTCCAAGGCTGTACCCACCCCTAACCCCATTAGGAAGAGATTCCTGACTGCCACTTTTGTGGAGACACAAACCAAATTCCTTTCCCGGGATGAGGTTTCTCTCTCCTTAAGAGTCAGGTTTTCCAGCTTGGGGGTGGTAAGGCTGTGACCACACTGGGCTCCGGGTGTTTGGCCGGCAGCTGGGAGATTAGCAGATGAAAGGAAAAGATAACGTTACCTGCTGGGACATCTTTCTTCTCACTGCAGGTCACGAACTCATTACTTACTCTTAAAAGCCAGGGGAGGAGAGTGCTGGCTACACACAAACACCAGCCAGAGACAGCAGCTCCCCAGATCGGAAGACAGACAGCATCCGGTTCTGTTAGCCTTGCTCTACCGAGGACGGGCAGGAAATTCCAACTCTTCAAGAATCTTAAATTTGACAGCTTTAACCTCCTAGCTCCCAGAGCAGATCCCCAATGGGAAGGCCCAGCAGGACTCAGTGGGTGGCAGGAGAGAGGAGGGCCCGGGGTTTTTTGCCCCAAGTAACAATCTGGGGGGTGGGGGAGAGAATAAAGTCCTTTAGCATCAGGTTTCTCATATTCAGTTATTCCAAAGCTTTGAGATCCATTGTTTTTCAGTTTTGGAAATACTTTATTTTAGTACGTAATATTTCAATGTGCATCTTCAAAAGTGAATATCCTATTACTATAGACAGCTAAGTTAGAAATATGACAGGCAGTTTGAAGATTGAAGGGCAGAAGGTGAGAATACACTGCAGCTGGATGGGGAGAGGGGTGAGTGCTCACTAAGGGCCAGGCCTCAAGACTAAAGATGGACTGAGGACACCCTCATACTGCCCCTAGGAATGCCCAGCAGTGACTGATACTCTTGCCTTGGGTGGGGAGCCCCTCTTCTTGCTACATGACTTGCTTTCCCATTTGATACCCATTTAATTAATCGGTATTACCTAAGCGATTATATTCATAATCTTACTGGTTCACTATAGTTTTGTCCCACTTCATGCCCACCTTGTGACTTCCCACTGGATCAGTATTACTTAAGTGATTATCCTTGTCACTCTATTAGTTGATTACAGTTTTCTCCCACCTTGAACCCACCTCACCTCATGGTTTTGCTCCATAAAATTCCCTTGAAAAGCAGAGTCTTTGGCCACCCACTCGGGACCTCTTCTGTCTCTGTTACACAGAAACTTTTTAATCCAATATATAGATCCTGCTCTTAAACTCTGTTGTTCCTAGAATTCACTCTTTGATTTTAAAGAACATGAACCATACCAACATCTAACAGGTAGGGAGTTTCCCACTCCAAATATATAGGATTCTAAATTGTTATAACACAGTACCCCTCCCTTCCATTATTCCAAAGCAATGTACAAAATTGCTTTGCAGGGGTTTGAGCTTTACATAAATAATATCAAGTCCCATGTATACTCCTACGATTTACACTTCCTGCTCAACACCACACTGTGAGAGCCACCACATGTGGATCCAGTTGGAACGTGTGGCTCCAGTTAATAAACAAATCAAAATTTTTCCATTTCTCTGTCAGTGGTCATTTGGGTTGTCTGCAGTTGTTTTTTTAAATTCCAACAAAGCTATGAGCCCTTCTCTTACAGCGTCCTTGTGCCCTGTGCGGGTGGGAGGGGAGTCTGATAAATGCTTAGGACTAAACTAAACCAGGTAGTGGGGGAAAAGTTCCACTTTCCAGACAGAAAATGCTAAACTTCCCCCAGAACCAAGGTGACCAGGGTATGCCCATCAACTTCTTTGTAATGTTTTCTCTCTGGCACACATTTTTGCTACACCACTTTGGGACTTTATGGGGAGACTTTGAATGGTACCTCTTTGTAACTGAATTTGCATTTCCCCAGTTGGTCACTCTTCTGAAAGCCTCCTTCCAGTAAATTGCTGATCTATACTTTTAAGATTCATTTAGATAGCTGATTATGGGTTTAAGAGTAAACATTTACAGGTACAGACTACAGACAAGGGACAAGGGATGGACAAGGATTGATGGACGAGGGAGATGACCCATGATCCGCACTAGAAGGGCAGATGTGAGAGAAAGAGCGGGACAGCAATCACAGCCCACTGCCTCTGGGTCTTTTTGTGAGGCCCAGCAACTCGGGGAGGCACCAGAAAGGCTTCTTCTCAAATCAATGTCTGTCCTACACAGGACAAGGGTTGGGACAACAGCGAAACAATCAGCTGCTCTCTCCTCCTCGCCGTACATCCTCTGTCAAACTGCTCTCACAGCAGCCATGCCCTTTGCTCAGAAACGACAGAATGAAATGTGTGTCCCATGAGCAAGGAGACAAACGGTGACCAGACTAAAGGACTGGTAAGCAAGCAGTGGCCTTCTTGAGAGGAGATGGCTGTGCCCAAGGGCTTGTAGCAGGCTGTTGTTCTCCACGGAAGCAAAGTCCTTTCTCCCCAAAATAAAACACTGGCTTCAAGCATTGATAGAGAAGAGGGTATGACAAGTTGCCAAACAAGGAGCTTTTTAATTAATTAGTTAGTCTTTTTGAGGCAGGATTTTGCTATGCAGTTCAGGCTGGCTTTGAACTCACTTCATAGTTCAAGCTGGCCTCAAACTTGCAGCAATCCCCACCTGCCAAGGGACTTAATGTTTATGGTTCTGTCCATGTCTTGCTTGTGTTCTGCCTCTAAACAGCTCCGTGGAAACACAGATGACCACAAAATAACTTCATTTGGATATGAGACAGTACAATACAGTAAGAGAGCAAGGGCCTTCTTTCCTTATGCCAAGTCAATGAAACATTCCTTCCTGATGGCTTTCCAGTAAGGCTGACACCCAGGGAAGCCTCCCGCCAGGCATGACAACTCAGCACTCCCAGAATACTCACGAACTGCTCAAACCTTGGGCAGGGTCCCAAGGGCCCTGGGCACCTAACACCTGGGCTACTATACCAATCAGACCCACAGTAGACACAGTGAAGGTCCCTGTCTCAGACCTGCACTCTGAAGGTCAGCCACCCCATGAGGGTATTAAGTAGAAGTGTCTTCACCCCAGCTGGCCACACAGCATGTTAGGGAGGGTTAGCCTGAACCCTGGGCTGCTTAATTAAGACAGACATCACATCCTATGCCCACTGCAAACCCACCAATGCCTATCATGTCAAAGGGCCAGAATATACTATGAGTTTCTTTCAGCCAAAGCATGCAATGGGACTGACTCCAATTTTAGCATACCTGCTCGCAAAGTGAGCATGATTTTGTTTTTGGCAATCCTTTGCATTGAACTGAAGTCTTGGGCATGCTAGACCTCTGCTGTATGGTATGTGACATGCCCGGCTCCCCAAGACCAGGGAGAAAGAGGAAGATGCCAGCCCTCCAGGGAAGGAGGCCAGCAAGTGGCAGCAGTGTTCTTTTGACCGACTGTCTTTTCCTTAGAAAATGAAAACCTCTTTCTATCCTTCAGTTTCTGGAAAAGTCTTAAAAGAAAATTCACGCCCAGAGCACATCAGAACGGCCACCTGCAGGGATGCCACACAGGATGGCCATGTCCCACCTGCAAACACTGCTCCCAAGCGCTGCTACCCTACAAAAGGCAAAATGCTAACACTTTTGGCAACTTCTGCCATGTCCCCCCAGGCCAAGCAGGGGACCTGGCACCCCTACTGCTGAGGTCCATGATACCATTTCTTTATCTGGGCAGTCTCCACCCACTGGAGTGCCACCTAACAAGCTGGGCCAGAACCAGCCACTTCCACTCACCAGTCAGAGCTTCCTCAGCACCCCTACAGGAGCACCAACCAAGACATGGTTCTGGTCACCCCAAATCTCAAAAGACCACCTGTTAGATCACTCAGGCTGACTTTGTACTTACTGAGCCCTGCTGGGCTTCAAAAGAATGAAGATGCAAGGTTCACAAAGCTCACTCCCTTAAGACAATTCTATGGTTCTTCCAGCTACAAAAGGACTTCTATCTCCAGAGCCATTTCCTTGCCTGTTTTGGGTGAACATCATAATTCTATGCCTGACACACATCATTTTAAATGATGTTTTTCTAAGTGATGCCACCTCTAACTGCTGGATAGAAGTGGCTGGGGTTTAGCAGTTTGAGATCAAAGAACTCATCACTACTCGCCCCCACACTCCCCTGCCAAGCCTCAAACACCTCCAGAGCTCCCTGGGGTCTGAGAGGAAGAGCAAAACCCCCAGGAAGGCAAAACCCCCTTTCTCCAAGACAAAAGCCTAAGACAGCTGAACTGAATCACAGTGGAACGTTTTCAGGGAATTTAAGAGAAAAACAAGCCCTCAAAGCTATCTTCACTGTGGACCGAGAATTTCCCAGATAAAGAATGCAACAATCTTCTCCCACATAACCTTTTCTTTTTTCTTCCTTTTTCTTTGTTGCTCGTTAAGTTAAAACTTCTCGTACCAAGAGATGGAAGCTACTTACATACACTTTAATATTTCTCGTCCACAGTCCACTCAAAACTTATTCTGTGCATGAGGAGGGAAGAACCACCACTGCACACCCACACCCACATGCAGTGCCAACATTTTACCACACTCAGCAATCCTCAGCCACCGCTCCGTCCCTGTACTGGTCCCCTCTTCTGCTCTGTTGTGCCAGTTGTCCTGGGCTGCTGTCACAGAGCCCTGTGCACTCGCAGCTTTGACAACAGACATTACTCACAGACAGAGCCGCCTGCTGGAAGTGCAAGTTCAGGTGTGGGCAGGTCGGCTCTCCCAGGGGCTACCTTTTCCCTATGTCCGCCATGGCTGTCCCTCTGTATGCATCTGTGTCGTAACCCCCTTTCCTTATAAGGACATCAGTCAACTGGATTAGGGCCCAGTCAACTGGATTAGGACCTCACACTATATTTTACTTCTTTAAAGGCCCTAACTCCAAACACAGTCACATTTTTAGTTCCCCAGGGCAAGACTTCAGCATATGCATCTAAGGAGGTGGGACGAAATTCAGGCTGTCACAGCTGTGCCAACATCACAGGATTCTGTCTTAGAATGTCAGTCTCCTGCCAGAGTTTGAACCTACATCAAAACAATGGTTGAAATTAAATCTCATTGTGAGGTACTAGGAGGTTGGAACTGTCCAGTTTGAAAGTGGGGTCCTAATTTGATGGGGCTGTGCTTTATTTATTTATTTATTTATTTTTGTCTTTTTCATTTTTATCGGTACCAGGGATCAAACTCACGACTGCCTGCTTACAAGGCAGGCACTTATGCCACTGAGCTAAATCCCCAGCCCCAAGGGGGCTGTGCTTTTTAAGAAGAGGAGAGAGAGCCCCCAGAGGATGTCTGCCTCTCTCACTGTGGGAGCCATACACATCCCCCAGAGTCTGCAGTGTCACCCAGTGTCATAGTCCTCGCCAGATGTGCCCACCACACCTTGGAGACCACAAGCTGGGTGAACTTTCCCGTCTTACAGGTTACTTAGGCCTGTGGCTTTCAGCAACAACAGAAAACAGACTTCAGATAATTATGCTTTGATATCTAGTGAGATAACCCCCATTTTACAATTGCTGATTTCCACGATGGCATTGGCCTTTTTAGGGTTCATGCTTCTCTATAAACTTTAGTCAGTTTTTGGGTTTCATGAGAACACCTTTTGAGGTTTTGATTCACAATGCACTAGTTAATAGATTATTTGGCAAGAACTGTCTTTCACAAGTCTGAATCTCCCTAGACAACATCGCAGTTTCTCCTCCCACTTGGGCCTTCTTAGGGACCTTAGTAGGCAAAGTTTACTGCTTTTTTCCTCATAGGTGTTGTAGATTTCTTACTAGATGAGCTCTAGGTGTTTCAGTTTTGTTTTTGGTCACTAACTAGTTAGAGTTTTGATGTTAGTTCAGATCCAGCTGCTTACTACAACCTCTCCTTAGGCTTCAGAATTGTCAGCCGATGTTCTTGAATTTTCCACAGCACAGTTTCTACTACTACAAATAATGATGACTTTTTCTCTGCTCTCTCCTAATTATCATGTTGGCTGGGACTCCTAAAATAGCACCAGGAAGTAAAAAATCAAATATCTGCACTTTGTCTCCTGAATGCTTTACCCTGTAATACAATATTCACTGTAGGTTTCTGGAAGATTCCTTTTATCAAGTCACCTAGATCTATTTTGCTATTTTATTTCACCAGCAAACAAATTCTAAAATTTGGCACAAGCATTTATAGCATTCACTGAGTTTATTTTTCCTTATAGTTGGTTAACATGGATTACAATATTGAAATGCTGAACCATCAGATTCCTAGGATAAACCTTTTTATTATTATCCTTTTAACTTATTACTAGGCCTTTCTTGCTAAGTTCTATGCAGGATGTTTACATCTGTATTTTCATGCGTTTAAAAGGCATCTGTGTTCAGTATTTCAGTTTTCAACTTCTGCATAATAAATGGTCTCAAACTTGGCAGCTTAAAACATCAACTATTTATTAGCTTCAAGTCTATAGGTCAGGAGTTCAACAACAGAATGGCTGGGTTCCCAGCTTAGAGTCTTAAAAAGCTGAAGTCAAGGTGTCAGCAAAACTGCTCCTTTCAGAGAGAGAATCCATTTCCAGGCTCTTTCTAATTGTCCAAATTCAGTTCTCTCTAGCACAGAGCTGAAGTCCCTGTTCCCTAGCTGGTGGTCACCTGGGGCCTCTCCTAGAGGCCCACAAGCTTTGCCCTGTGCTCCTCTCCATCAAAAGCCAGCACCAGCACCTCAAATCCTTTCCATAGTTCTAACTTCTGACCTCCTGACTCAGACTTAAAGAGCTCCTGCAATGAGTCCTACTTGCTGGACACATAACAGAAACTCACAACCAAAGAAAAAAGAGGCCATCCTCACTGCATTCCAGGGAGGACACACTGAGTGCAGGACCTTTGGCATCTTCAATTCTGCCCAGCACCTTCGGGGTGACACTATAGCCCAGGAGTAATTCCATCTCCTGGCCCTATTGCCTCTAACCCTGGGCAAGTCCCTTCTCCTGACAGTGTCTCAGTTTCCTCATTTGTTAAGTGGGGCAACTCTAACAATGGGTTGCAGCAGGGTGAAATGGGTTACAATATATAAAGAATTCAAAGTGGCACTTGGTTCCCAGCAAACCACCTACACACTGGACACTAAGATTTCAAGAATGGCAGACCCCTCTCCTTCTGTGTCACTCCTGTGAGGGTCTGATATCTGTGCCATGCAGTAGTTTGGTAAATTTACCAATAATTATTTTTCAGCTTCTGACCAATGAAAGATACCAAATACAAAGTTAAAAGTATACCTGTAGCAGAAACAAAAACATACTTCTTGAGCTTCACTCTGCAGGGGAAAGAGAGTCAGTGTCCTGGTTGCAACCAGACTGTCTCCTAGGTCAGCTGGCATTGACTTGGGGACACTCAGACCTCAAACTCTGATGCACACAGAACAGAAGACAGGGTGTTCCACTGATCTTCCACCCTTCTCTGTCTCCCAAGGTCAGCACTCATCATAGCCTACACACCCTCTAGCCTCTCCTACCTGCTCCCCCTCACTCAGCTCTTTCATACACATGTTGGCACCCCTAACCACCTTTTGGACCCTTTTTCACAGAGGAACCAGACTAACACCCACCTGTATCTCAGAAGGCACTCACATGCAGTACTCCCTCGTCCACCAGGGTGGTGTGTTCCATCTCCCAACACTTCCCCAGACCCCAGACCCCAGATCCCAGCCCCTCCACTCCTGCCATCATCAGAGCAACATCCTTTCTTCGGCCACCTGGGATTTCTCAGAGGGTCTCCTCCAACCCAAAACTGTAGTGAAACATACACAACACAAGACTTTATCACCTTAACCACACTTACACATATAGATACATTTGCATTGTTGAGCAACCACCATCACTGTACATTTTAGCACTCTTTCCTTCTTATAAAATTGAAACTCCATCCTGGTATGAGCTGATTCTAAACAATTCCACCCCGCAAAAAGCTCTTTAGGAGGCTTGGTCCTCGGCGCAGCCATGTTTAGATGCGGGGCCCATAAGAAGTGATCACCACATGTGGTATAACTTCATCAACAGAATCACAACTGCATGGGCTACCTGGAAGGGGACCCATATGAATACGAGAGGTCATAGGGGAGTGCTCTTGGGACTATACTTTTCCCAACCTCTTCCTATCTAATGTTTTTCCTCTCTGTGCCACTGGCTTACATGAGGTGAGCAGCTTTCCTTCAAGACACCACCATGATGTTTCTGCCTCATCTGTTAAAACCAGTGGCATCAGCTAACCTGAGACTGAAACCTCTGAAACTGTGAGGCAAAACAAAGATTTCTTCTTTTAAATTGTTTTTCTCAAGTATTAATTTAGGTGTTAGCTAATTTGCCTAATACCTGTTACTGGGTATTTTTTACCCTAAAACTGGATCACAACATTCCCTTGCTCAAAGCTCTCTAAAAGCTGCACAATTACAAAGAATAAAAGAGAAGGTCCTGAGGTGGCCTCACAACCTCCTCTAGCAGGCCCCCTTCTTGGCTCTCGTCTCCAACATAGCCCATGATCTTTCAAATTAGTTTTGCTGTTCCTTGAAGCTGTGACACCTGCAGCAGCCTGAGGTCTCTTCATCGCCTTCCACCAGCCCCTGAAGATTTCTGCTCAGAGGTTCCCCAGGCTGGGTTCCTGGTCTCCTACCTTTATATGCACAGAGAGCCTCAGCCTTACCTGAAACCCCAATGCCATGATATGTGTGTTTACTAACAATGATTTTAGATCCCAAAATATTATCCTCAGGGATGAGGAAAATTCTGTCCTCTTTGGTCCCTTTCATCTACTCAATCATATCTTCCCTGAAAACTCTTCCTGACGACGCCAAATGCTGGATGTGAAGCAACAGGAACCCTCACACATTGCTGGGAAGATGCAGAGTGGGGAGGCCCCCTTAAGAAAACAGTTTGGGGGCATCTTACAAAACCAAACATAATCTTACCATACAATCCAGCAAACATGTTTCTTCCTGTCTATCTGAAGGAACTGAAAGCTTAGATCCACATCAAACTCTACACATGGATGTTTGTAATCTTCATTTATGGATCCCAAAGCCTGGAATTAACCAAGATGTTTTTAGTATATTAGTGGGTAAACAAACTGTACAACATCCAGTTGTCATAATGATAGTTAATACTTAGAAAAACTATCAAACCATGAAATAAGATGGAGAAATCTTAAATACATATTATGAAATGGAAGAAGCCAATCTTGGTAGCACAAGACAAAGCCTGCACAACGAACTCCACCTAGCCATGAGAGGTTGGCACCTCTCTCAGAACCTGGTAGGGCTCTGGCCAGCACCCCTACACAGCCTGCCATCGCTCAGATCCTGGCTGGCCTTGTCCAGTAAGCCAGGGTGACAGGGTACTGGCTGCTCAAACTGAAGGCCTGCACAGCCAACTCCACCTAGCCATTCAATCTCAGCACCTCATTGGAAACCTAACAGGGCCCCATCCAGCATCCTTAAACAGCTGGGGAGCTTTGGTGTGCCTTGGGGTATGAGCTTAAGGCCTGCATAGTGTACTCCAACTAGCTGTTCAGCCTTGGGACACCACTAAGAACCTGGTAGAGTCCCGACCAGCAACCTCAAGCAGGCAGGGAACTTCGGAGTGCCACACTGGATGTGCTGAAGGTCCACCCCACTTGAGGAGCCTTCAAGTGCCACCAGGGACCGGATAAAGCATGATGACCCCCACTCAACTGGGGAAACACCCTGCAGTACTGACAGATATCCTTAAGCCAGGAAGCACCTGAGACCTTGCATTTGGCTTCCCCAGAGGAATACAGGAAAATAACAAAAACAAAGTGCAAAATGCAATCTCAAACCTCCAGCCCATCCCAAACAAGCCTAAGAGACAAGGACATACAAGAAAGTGTAAATAATACACCTGAAACTTATGAAATGACAGCAACTGACGTAAACATACTATCATGCAGCTGTAAAGGTACTCAGATCAGAAATAATCTTCCAGGTAAAAGAACAAATGATAACTATAATAAAAGAAATGCTGAATACATCCTAAGAAGACATAGTTAAAAAAATTGAGGGGCATTGCAAAAAGATGGAAACATTGAATGAACAATATAAGAAAGGAATAACCTATATGAAACAGACTCAAGGAGATATCCAGGAAATCAAAAATTCCATCGAAAGCTATTAAAACCACCTGAATGAATATGAAGATAGACTTTCAGTCCTTGAAGACAAGATTGCAGCTAGTGAACAAGAAAGGAAAGAGCTTTTAAAAATAACAAGGAATCAAGAAACAATTCAACAGCTGTAAGACAATGCAACTAAAAACAATATAATATTGATATGTGTAAATCAAAAAGAAGGTGACAACACAAATGATACAAGAAGACTATTTACAGAAGTAATAGTTGAAAATTTCCCAAATATGGGACTGGAAACTGACATACAGATAAGTGAAGCATGCATAACTCGGAAAAGCCATAATCAAAATAAGCCTACACCCATACAATAATCAGCATCTCAAAAATTCAACATAATAACAGACTATTAAAAGTTGTTAAGAGAAAACAGACTGATCACCTATAAAAAAAAGTCCATCAGAATTACAGTAGACTTTTCAGCACAAACAAAGAAGTCAAGAAGAGCATACAGTAAAGTATTTCAGATCCTAAAGGAAAACAACTTCCAACCCAAACTGATGTACCCTGCAAAACTGTGCTTCAAAATTGACGGAGAAATAAGATACTTCCACAACAAAGAACAGCTAAAGAACTTCATGACTGTCAAACCAATCCTGCAAAGAATAGTGAAAGATATTCTACATAGACATAAAAATAACTGCAACTCCAAGAACACCAACA
Source organism: Cavia porcellus (assembly GCF_034190915.1). NCBI lineage: Eukaryota > Metazoa > Chordata > Mammalia > Rodentia > Caviidae > Cavia > Cavia porcellus. The sequence continues at coordinate 15,020,701 of NW_026947500.1, read as the reverse complement.
CCAAAAAAAAAAAAAAAAAAAAAACCCTAAGCACTGCAAACAATTAAACAAAGGAGAAAGATAAAGAACCAATAGCAGAAAGACAACATGACAAAAATGAGCCAATATATATCATTTTGAACAATTAATGTAAATGACCTCCATTCACCAATTAAAAGAAACAGACTGGCAGACTGGATCAAGGAACAACAACCAACTCTCTGCTGTATACAAGAAATCCATCTAACCAAAAAGGAAACCCATCAACTGAAAGTCAAAGGATGGAAAACAATGCTTCATGCACTGTTCCTGTAGGAACCCCCAAAATAGCAGGGTAGCTATTCTGTTTGCAGACAACGTGAACTTCAAACCAAGGATGATCAGAAGAGATAAAGAAGGTCACTACCTACTAGTTAGGGGAAAACTTCAAGAGAAAGAGATAACAATTCTAAATATGTATGTACCAAATATGGGAGCACCAGCTACACAAAACAAATATTAACAGAAATGAAAAATCAAATAAGCAATAACACAATTATAACAAGATACCTTAACACCCCACTGACATAAAGAGACAGATCAATTAGACAGAAAATCAGCAAAGAGATAACAGAACTGAATCACATTTGTGAACAAATGGACTTAGTAGACATGTACAGAGTGTTCCACCCAACAACATCAGAATATACATTCTTCATAACTTCACATGGGACACTCTCTAAAACAGATCATATACTAGCCCACGGAACATGCTTAAGTAAATGAAAAAGAATTGAAATTATCCCATGCATGTTATCTGATCATACCGTCATGAAACTAGAAGTTAATGACAAAAGAAAATGCAAAAACTCCACAAAGACATGAAAATTAAATAATATAATCCTGAACAATCAATGAGTCACAGAGGAAATTAAAGAAGAAATTAAACAATATCTACAAGCCAATGAAAATACAAATTTAACTTACCAGAAACTGTGGCATGCAATGAAACCAGTCTTCAGAGGAAAATTTATTGTGGTAAATTCCCACATTAGGACAAGAATAAATAAAATACATCCCTAGCCTACCTTATTTTTCAAAAGGAAAGAAAAAACTCAAATTCATGCAATAGAGAACAAAAAGAGCAAAATCACTACTGACCCTGTGGAAATACAAAAGATCATCTAATCTACTTCAAAAACCTTTACTCTCATAGGTTCAATAACACAGAAGAAATGGAACCCTAACCCTAAGCATATGAATTACCAAAGCAAGATGTAAAACTTTTGAATAATCCAATTTCAATTAATGAAATTGAAAATGTAATTAGAACCTTACCAACAAAGAAAAGCCCACGTCCTGATGGATTCATTACTGAACTCCACAAGAAATTCAAGGAAGACAATGCCAACACTCCTCAAACTCATCAGTGAAATTGAAAGGGAAACAATTCTCCCTAGCTCATTACTGGAAGCAATTCACCCTAACTTATTACTGAAACCAAAACCATTAAAAGACCCAACCAAAAAAGAAAACTAAAGGCCAATCTCCCTATGAACACAGTTGCAAAGTTTTTCAATAAATTTTCAATAAAATATTGGCAAACTGAATGCAGAAGATTATATACCATGACCAAGTGGGATTCATCCCAGGAATACAGAGATGGGTCAACATATGCAAATCAATAAATATAATATGCTGTATCAATAGACCCAAAGATAAGAATCACATGATCATTTCAATAAATGCAGAAAAAGCTTTTCATAAAGTCGAACACTCATTTATGATAAGAGCCCTATAGAAAATCGGAATAAACAGTCTTTACCTTAATCTCATAAAAGCCATCTATAATGAACCAACAGCCAGCATCATATTAAATGACCCAAAACTGAAGGCCTTTACCCTAAAATCAGCAACAAGACAAGGATGTCCATGATTATCACTCCTATTCAATAAAGTACTGGAAATACTAGCCAGAGCAATTAGACAAGACAGAGAAATAAAAGAGATAAAGAGAGGAAAAGAGGAAGTTAAATTATCATTATTTGCAAATGACATGATACCCTACATAGAAGACCCCAAAACTCCATTGAAAGGTTTCTAGATGTAATAACCAAATACAGTAGTGTAGCTGGATACAAAGTCAACACTCAAAATTCAATACCATTCTATACACAAACAACAAACTCATTAAGAGAGAAATAAGAGAAACTAAACCCTTCACAATAGCATCCCCCGCAAAATGAAATACTTAGGAATCAATCTAACTAAGGAAGCAAGAGATCTGTTCAGTGAAAACTACAATACTCTGAAAAAAGAAATAGAAGAGGATCTCCAAAAATGAAAAGACAGTCCTTGTTCATGGATAGGAAGAACAAGCATTGTGAAAATGACCATTCTCCCAAAATTGTTACACAGATGCAATTGCAATCAAAATGCCATTAACATACCTCACAGATCTAGAGAAATCATTCTTAAAATTCACCTGGAACCAGAAGAGACCTTGAATAGCAAAGGCAATTTTGGACTACGAAGGCAAGGCAGGAGACATCACAACCCCTGACTTGAAGTTATACTTCAAAGTTACTGTGATAAAATCAGCATGGTACTGGAATAAAATCAGACCTAAGATCAATGGAATAGGTTAGAACATACAAGTACAGCTACAAACATGCACAATCATCTTATTTTTCACAAAGGGCCAAACACATTAACTTAAAGAGAGATAGCCTCTTTAATCACTGGTGCTGGAAAAATTCACTCTCCATATGCAAAAAACTACAACTAGACCCATGCCTATCACCATGTACTAAACTAAAGTCAAAATGGATCAAAGACCCAAATATTAAAACAGAAACACTAAATCTGGAAGACAAAGTAGGTAGAAATCTTGAAGACATAGGGGTAGGCAGAACAAAATTCATCAACAAAAATCAAACTACACAGAAAATACTTCTCAGAATCAACAACTGGGATCTTGTCTTATTAAAAAGTTTTTGCATGTCAAAAGAAATATCCAACAGAGTGCAAAGAAAACCCACAAACCAGGAAAAAATCTTAGTCAACTGCCTCTCAGACAAAAGACTTCTATCTAGAACATATAAAGAATTAAGAAAAATTAGACCCCTGAAATTCAAAGACCCAGTCCAAACATGGGCATCTGAGATGAATACAGAATGCTCAGATGAAGAAATATAAATGGCAAATAAATACATCAAAAAATGTTCAACGTCATTGGTCCTTAGAGAAATGCAGATGAAAACAACACTGAGATTCCATCTCACTCCAGAAAGAATGGCCAGGATCCAAAAAACCACCAGTATTTTACCCAACTATTCCACTTCTGGGCATATTCCCAGAAGAATTGAAAACATCATACCACAGTGACATATGCTCACCTATGTTTATACCAGCACAATTTGTAATATCCAGATCTTGAAAACAACCCAAATGTCCATCAACTGAGGAACAAATAAAAAAGATGTGGTTCTTTTATGTAATGGAGTACTACTCAGTTATAAAGAAAGATCACATTGAGACTTTTATAGGTAAATGGAACGCCACTTGAGCCCATACTCATTAGTGAAATAAATCACACTCACATGTTTTGTAAATGTCATATTGCCTCCCTAGTGTAAGAAACTGAAAGAGTAAATAAGATACTAAATCTTCAATAAATACTGTAAAAGGGTAAGAAACTGCTCAAAGGGGGAAAATAACTCAGGGAAAAGGAGAAAAGAAAGAAGGGAAAAGAAATAAGATATGAATTTGTATATATATACTTAAGATAGCTGAGATGATTGTACTATTAATTCTATTAGTTCTTGGAACAAAACAGCTAACATTCATAGTATTAGATCAATTTTGCATGTTTATATCTGGTAATCTGAGTAATTCTTTTGAAGATGACTATGTAAAATAACAACCTTAGGTATCTTCCTACCACCGTGCTTTGAAAGCCTGTATCGTTATTGTTTTGTGCCCTTCATTATTATTTATTTGTCTCTTTTATTTCTTGTTTTCCTTGTATTTTGTTTTGGTTTTTTTCCCCACTAATACAGAAAGGCTAAATGTGCATGGATAGGCTTATTCATGCCTAGATCTTCTCCCAAAGAGTTTATAAGAATTGATATTATTACGTGTGATGTTATCAACAGCTACTTAGAAGAAAACAAGACATTATGGTAGCCATTGCTGATTTCCTATCATTTTGTTTTGAAGTACAATAATGCTTTTAGTCTTTGTTTTGATTGGTTTTGGACTGTTTTCTATTATTTGATTTCAGTATTGTGAAGGTATGGACAGCTATTTTGAAAAGAACAAGAAACCTTATCGTAGTCATTGTTGACTTTCCTACTGTCTGATCTTGAAAGCCTGTGGTGCTTTCAATCTTTTGTTTTGATGAGTTTTATACCTTTTTGTTTTGTTTGAAATCGTTGTGTGGGAAGATGTGGACAACTATTTCGAAGTAAACAAGAAACATTATTGTTGCCACTGATTTCCTGTTGTCTTATTTTGAAATCTTGTGTTGCATTGTTTCGTTCTGTTCTGTTTTGTTTTATTCTCTTTAAAATAAAAATTTTTAAAAGAAGTCAATCCGAAGGCTTATATGAAAAAATTCTAACTCTAAGAGGACCCTGAAAAAGGCAGGTCAGCATAGATGAGTAGTTGGCAGAGTTCAGAAGAGGGAGGGTGCCCAGGTGGAACACAGAGAGTTTAGGTAGGGGTGCTACCCGGTGTGGTGTGTGATAGACACATTACGATGGAGACATGCCATACATTAGTCCAGACCCACAGACTGTACAAGAGTGATTCCCAATGTGAGCTGTGGATATTAGGTGATAATGAGATATGCACAGAAATTCAAACGTTGTAGCTAATATGCTACTTGGTTGGGCCAGTGTTAGGGAAAGAAGCTGTATCTGAGAGCTTTCTGTACCTGCTTCCCAAGTACTGCTCTAAAGATAAAGGCTATTAAACAAACAAACAAAAATCACCTCTCTCTTAAGACTGATGATCCTTAGTTTAGATAGTTGATGATTCGGGCACTTGGCAGTGTAGAGAAATCCATGTTCAGAGACTTCCACCACAATATGAAAACTGAAATTGCTTCAACATCAATAAAACTGTAGCCCTTATCAGAATCACTTAAAATATTCAAACAGCCACCATTTTTGACAAATGGTAATGATTAAAGTTGCAAAATAAAATAAATTCCACAAGGATCCAAGGAAAGTTAGGATGTCTTGCTGAAAATGTCTCCCAGTCTGTTTCCCTTACCCAAGATAAGAAATTCCTGAAGTTCATCCCTGCTGTACAGATGAAGAGGTTTCCTGTTACGGTTGATACATTGTGTCAACTTGAGAAGTCTTGAAGCTTCACTAAGTAATTCAGCAGCTCTCCAGCCTGGGGTGTAGAGGACAAGCACTTACAGCTCTAGGGTGTTGTTCCTTGTGTCAGGTTGAGACCTTTAGAAGGTTAACTGAGGGCCTCAGCAGATATCGGGGGTCTGTCCTTTGTAAATACCCTCAGCCCTTGCAAGAGGAGGGATCCCGGACAGTGTGAGAGCTACTCTCACCCAAGGAGCACAGCCGCTTACAACAGTTGATAAGGGAAGAAAAAGAGGCTTGCTCGTCCCCACTTTGTGCTCTTGCTGCTTTTGCTGTGTTCTGCAGCCTTGAACTGTGGGCCCTGTTCCACACCACCCTGCCTTGGAGCCAGCCAATGATGGATCCAAACTTCCACAAACTGTAAGTTAAATAAACTTTTCCTTTCTTAATTTGTTGTGTTGGGTATTTTGTCACAGCAACCAGAGATAAGTAACCAATACAAATGTGTTTCTGAAAAAGTCTCTCTGTCTGTTTTCCTTACCCAAAAAGAAAATTCACAAACTTCATCCCCGTTGTATAGATGAAGAGGCTTCACCTCTCTAGACCACTCCTCCTCAGACACCCCAAAAGCTATGAGGGCACCAGTACCTCTAGCTCTCTCTCAAGCTGAGTCTCTGATATGTAACTTGGACCCTCTGCTTCTCCACCATGCTGTACGCAGAATACCACTTTAAAAACTGCAGAATTTATTTTCTTCAGCTCCTCAATTCTTTCCATGGCAATCAAATTCCAGGCACCACCTTTCAGCTTCTAGAAAGCTCTGTCCTTATCTGGAGTTCTGGATATTTATTCCTCTCACTGAACCTGTACTTCCTCTCTGTATCTGGTTCCTTTTAGAGGAATTACCTCATCGGACACCAAGAATAGAGACTTATCTGCACCTTCCCCCTTGGTTTAAGCCCGTAAACCGAATGGGAAGATGTGCAAATGTATATTGCAATCCCTATAAAAAAATGCTTCTAAGGGCACTTCTGGCACTCAGATCTGATTAAACAAAACAATGTTCTGCCCAAACCTGCATTTTTCTTGTTACTTTCTAATCATTATACCACCAACATGAAGGTCTGTTCTTCTCTAACACTTGGCTCTTTCACCATTCCTGAGAAGCCTCCGCTTTCTGTTTGGGCTCCACTGCCCTCGGCTGCCTCCTAACAACCCTCTCCTTTGGGTGACATGGTTCATCTGCAGAGCAAGTGGGGACACTGGAGGAGGCTCTGTACCTCAGGAAGCTGCTCTTCTGTCGGGGCAAATGCGGCTGGAAGCTGGAGCCACTTGGACCTCTGAGCACACACTGGGGTTCCATGGGGATGGAGGAGGCCTGCCCAGTCCAGCAAAGCATTGTGTGACCAGAATAAACACTCTAAAAATATGTGGAGGACTAGGACATGATAATCAAGCTACTTAACAGTAATAGTAACTAAAACTATGCAGCTCAACTGCATAGATTTGTATTCAAGTGCAGTATCTTGTTTGAGATCAGAATCGCCTCACCTGTGGGCACACAGGTGCTCAATGAGGTCCTTCAGCATGCTGTCCTCTGGGGTGTCACCCAAGGTTACAAAGGCCAATCAATGGCGTCAAACCAGGGAGGAAGATGACAAGCAAACTTGTCACCCAAGGAAAATTTCACCAGATTAAAAACAGAAAGCCACACTGGGCAGCAAGCCAACTCCCAGCAGGAGAACAGTGGCCTGCGGGGAGGAAAGGCAGGGCCTGAGGTGTGAAGGTGGATGTGGGCTGAGCCCAGAGCAGCCCCTGGACTGGGAAGGAGGCTGGTTTTGGGCAATCACTAGGGCACACCCAGAAGGGGCTCTGGGGGTCCTGGCTCACTCACCGTTCTTTCTAAGTGGAAACATCGGTGGCCTTGGGACATTCACACCAAAGCTCCAAGAGGTGAGTCAGAGCTGCCAGGACACCCGCTTTCCCTCCTTCAGGACAAGCCTACTTCTGCAGGAGTCCCCGTGAGGACTGATGGCTGAGGACAGCAGACAGGTGGAAAGAGCACAAAAGGTTGCTGGAAGCTGACTGAAGAGGGGGTTCAGGTGAAGAACGGGCCACCTGCATGCAGGCTCCATCCAGACCCCACTGGGGCTGCGCCCCCAAACCCTGCCTAAAAAGGCACTGAGCTGCACGTGGTTCTTCTGCGACTCCCGGGGGACTTGGGCCCCACTTCTGGAGTGGAAGTCCAGAATGACTGCCGATTAGCAGTCCTCCTCTGCCATAGTGTCCACAGTCCTGGGAGGGACGTCCATCCCAGATTGCCTTTGAAGGAAAAGTGACTGATGACCACTGAGAGCCCAGAGTGCCTTCAGTGGTCTTCTAGGCAACACAGTGTGGCTGGCACTGTGCCTGGCCCATCCAACATTCATCCCACATCCAAACCTCACAAAACCCTGCAGGGTAAAAGCAGTGTCCCCACTTCACAGACATGTGCCCCAGAACACAAGAAGAATCAGGACACCACCCCAAGAACCCTCCTAGAGCCCTGCCCTTGATGGAGGTATAATTTTTATGAAGGTGACACAATGTACAGTCTACACCATACAGACACATCTTGTAATCTGGACAATGTAGCTCCCCACAGAGCAGGCCAAGGAACCTCCAGCTGGGAGCACATTCACCCATAGGTGCCATAAGCTGTCAATGCTATCTGCAAAACTTTGGATTCCTCTCCATAAGCCCTGGAATGAAGCTGGGACACTGGCAGAGGAGTGGCTGCCTCTGGGGACAGCACGTGTACTGGCAGTGCTGCAGGAGACCACAATCTTCCGCCTCAGCCCTGAAGGTGGCCTCTGGGTGACTCTAGTCTCTAGACACTAAGGAAAATCCAACCCATGTCCATTTTCCTATTCACTGCTCTCCAGAGCCCAAACTGAGCAGCTTCAGCACAGAGAGGGCAAGAAAAATCACAATCCAATCTCTGCATGTATCTGTAGAACACAGGCGAGAGCTGCCCCAGGCCCCAGGTGAATCATAGGCAGGAGACCCCAGGAGAATCAACCAGCAAAGTGGCCGTACCGGCAGACAGCCTCCCAAAGCTGGGCTGCAGTCACAGAGCCACAGAGAGCAGCTCAGCAAGGCTGAGTAAACATTTGAGGAGCAGCAGTCAGAGCAGGGCCTAGGGCTCCCTGCTACAGACAGTGGGAACCCCAGAAGAGTGTCCCTTCTGCACCTCCTTCCTCTGTCAAAGAGGGCCAAAAAACCTGCAACCACCTCCATGTGCCAGCCTGTTCCCATCGATCACCCGAGTACAGGCACAGTTTAGGTGAGTGTGTCAGGTACATCTAGGAAAATGGGTCTGCTCTGCAGCAAAGGAGCAGGGAGAGCAGCACCTGGCCTTCAGGAGAGGTGCAGGCAGACCCTCTGCCAGCCTGTGGAGCAGGAAGGAGGAAAGGAGGGACAGGGAGGAGGGGAAGGCGTCCACCAGAGACTAAGTTCCTCAGACAGTCCCCAAACTCTGCCTTTACCCACTCAATACCTGGACCAGAGACATACACACTAGAAAACCACACACAGAAATGCATGCACACAGACACACTAACAATACATACCACACACCACACACACACACAGACATGTACACACATAGATGCACACCTACCATAAAACGATACACAAAGACACATTCACACACATACAGACAGAAATGTATGCACACACGCACATGCACACAATACACCCCAACCACTTGCACACAAACATATACCAGGAAACAACATATATGCACATTCAACACATACAAACATATGTGTGCACATGTGCACAGACACATTATACGCCCAGATGTGTATACAAACTTACACATGGGAAAACCAGGAATGTGAGGAGTAAGCTTATAGGAGTACAAAACCTACACCTGTTGCGTGCATGTGCCTTGATGATGTGGTAAACATTAATCTGTAAGTGCCCTGAGATCAAAGAACCCTACAACCCTTATTCAGAGCGAGGTGGGCCCCAAGATACACAGCACTTTGAGGCCCTGCAAGGTCCCGGCAGCGCAGTACCCCCCCCCACCTGGGGCCAGCCCGCCTTCCAACATGCCCAATGTCTAATGGCAGCTCACAGAGGGCAGCACCAGAGGCCAGTGCTCCTTGAAGACGACACAGTGCCAAGGCAGAGGCACAGCCACCACGGATGCGGTCTCACAAAGATCTGTGCGTGCCTTCGAGCCCTCCCCTCCTGGACAACAGGCAGGTGAGAGCTCAGCTTGGCCACAGCTGCGGGAAGGCCATCAGCAGGCCCTGCCCCACACAGTCAGTCCTCCCAGTCCGTCAGTCCCGAGAAGGGGCTGGGGGTCGCAGAGACACGAGAGTGCAGAGCAAGGAGAGAAGCACCCACAAGGGAAGGTGCACCCACGCTCCTGAAATAAGGCAGAGAGCCATCCAAAAGCTGTCCAGGAAGCCTGTAAAGACAGCACCGGCAGAGGAAAAGCAGCTGAGAGGGAACTGAGCAGTATCCCATGAAATGATTCGCTCCAAGATCACTCTAAGAGCGTCATATGGACGCGGAGAGGGACTGGTGGCTAGGTCAGCTGAAGCAGGGGTCACAGGCTGCAAAGAAACCACCTCTTCTAAGCCAGCAAGAGTCAAAGTCAGCGCTTGTCACAGGACCACAGAGTTAACATCCTCTGAACTGCCATGACAATTACAGCCCTGAAAGTAAGACCTAGCTGGAAAATAATCATCCTTAAAAACCAGAGATCAAAAACGCCGGTCCTAGCAGCTGATCCCTGGCTCTCCTGCCTTACACAGAAGAACAGGACAGCAGGAAACGCAGGGACAGGTTCATGGGGCAGGGTTTCTGATCTCTGGTTTTCAAGACATTACTTTCCAGCTAGGTCTTATTTTGGGATAAAAGGGGTCAGACCACCTTGCAGCTTAATCTGTAAAACACAGGAACACACGTTTTTTCCTTGGAAGGGAAAATAAGCCACGAACGCATTTTTCTTTTTAAGAAATTAATCCAATATTAATTAAAGAGCAATTAAGGAACAACGCTTTTAGAATTAAAAAATCTAGTTTAATCACCTCCTGGACTATAAGTCTCTGGGCAGATTTTTTTTTTAATGGTTAAGGGTTTATAATATTCAGAAGCAGGGAGTGGCACAAGGAGCCCTCAACCTGCTGACCCCATGACCCCTCCCCAGGTCCCCCTGGTGCTGCCCTCAAGCCTCATTCATCCAAGGTAAAGAAGATTCTGTCTTGTAGAACTGTTTTACTTGACTGCCTAACTATATCCGTCTGTAATGCAGTCTACATTGTAAATAGTACAAATTACTGTATATGGATACATATAATATATAAATTACTTGGTACAGTGGGTCCAGGATCTCCCCAAGGGTACCAAAACCCAAGGATGCTCAGTCCCTTTTCTAAAATGGTGTACATGTGTATATAATCTGCATGTGTCTTTCCATGTACCTTAAATCATCTCTAGATGACTTCCCCTGCCTACTACAGTGTAAATGATATGTAAATAGTTGTTATTCTATATTTTTTAAGGTGTCACGACAAGAAAAAAGTCTGGATGTGTTCAGCACAGACACAATTCTTTTTTCTGTTTTCTAACCAATCAGCTGAATCCAGGTGCGCCTATCAGAAATGCAAACCTGCACATCAAAGCTCTATGTGTCAGGTACCTGTGAGAAGATGTGGAACAGGGAGGACTGAGAGATGGTGCGGTCGCCAGCTGCCTCTGCGTGACCACACCCACAATGCCCTTCGACCCCTTCCCCAACACAGAACTGAATCTTTGCTCAACAATAGTAGAAAAAGCCCTGTGTGACTTCAAATATTAGCGCAGCACATTATCTGCATTCTATAGGGGGCTAAACTACAACTGCTCTGGCATTTCTGAGACCAGCTTTATTCACTGTACCACAGTTCCTGCACCTCTATGCCAGCAAGGTCCTTCCTTGTAGGCTTGGTCCCCAAAATTTAGAGCAACTGCCCAAGTCAGCTAAAGGCACTGAGGAAACACAGACTCTCACAGAAGAGCTCCCTTAACTAAACTGAAGGAGGCCCACCAGTTTAATCCGCACGGTGGAAACATTCCCATTTCTCAGATGTGGAAACTGGGGGTGGAGAGGTGGAGGGAATCAAAGGGCTCCACCCCACTCTGGCTGCCAGCAGACCTGGGGCTTTGTCTCACTGCAGGGAGGCACAGCCACTACGCACAGGCCACAGCAGGGAAGGCTGGGATCGCCTCCAACGATACAGTCAGCTCCCCTTGGGTCATGGGATGCAATCTCGACTTGCGTGGGGATGCTGACTCAACTTTCTATGTATTCAGGAAATAATTAAGAGTCATATTCCCAGGGCACAGGAAAGAAAGGAGTGAAAAACAATTACTTTACGTTTTCCTCGTGTTTTCTTCATGTAATTCTGTCTTACTTGGAAGACTGAGTCATTTTTAAACTGAAACAAAATAGTTTTTCATCCTTGAGTCTCACACAAGTAAACTTCCCACCCTACAAGTATCTGTCACCATCTTTCCTCCAGGAAACCCAAGTCCCAGACCCTGGGGTACCTCTCCACCCACCCCATCTCCCATTCCAGTAGGGTCAAGGCCACCTCGAGCCTCAGACCTTGAGACTGGCGGCCCATGGGGTGCACGGGACCCCCACAGCTGCCACAGGTCAGCCTTCACCTGCCCCACACCATGCTGCCTCCTCCCAGGCTCCAGGCAGGCCTCTCCAGGACACCATCTTTCTCAAGTCAACTGCGATAACAACAAAAGAACAATGTGGGACTCATTGGAATACGAGCCTAACTCGCAAGCAAGAAGTTGGTTAGCCAGCACATTATCTGCCTTCTTTAGGGGGCTAAAATACAACTGCTCTGGCATTTCTGAGACCAGCTTTATTCACTGTATACAGTTCTGCACTGACAAAACAAATGAGGGGCTGGGGTGTAGCTCTATGGAAAGAGCACCTGCCTAGCATGTGAGTCTCTAGGTTCCATCTCCCCAAAGCAAACAGAAGACAAAAAGCCCTACACTCAGGAATGGAATCCAGACACATGCTGAGTAACAGCACGGAGGAGCCAGTGCATGCTCGTGCAGTGACATAAACCAGGCACAGCGGGATGAGGACTGTGACCATCCCCCTTACCTGAGGCCCCCAGGGCAGTTAAATGTGGAAAGGCCGTTGCTAGGGGCTGGAACAACATTAGTGTTGCCTGGGGAAGATTTCTGGCTGGGATGAAGGCGTTTGGGACACACAGGGTGATATGATACACAGCAATGTGATTTATTTAATGCTACAGAAAAATGATTAACAGCGTAGTTTTATGTATTTATGCATTTTAACAGAAAGAAAACAAAAGACGAAAAGGCCCACTCATTCAAAATTAACCAAAAAAATCTTTCCCTGATGTATGAAAGTATAGAAAATTCAAACTTCCACTTCAAGAGAGCAAGAACCTCTGTTCAGCACCCCAGCCTGGAAGGAGCCCATGGAAGAGGGGTCCAGGAGCCAGGTGTGCATAGGTCCCAGACCCCACAGCAGGAAGGATGCTCGAGTCCGTCCCTGTGGGTTCCCCTTGTCACCTCTGCCACACAAGCCCCAGTGAAAAGCAGAAGTCAGATGTTGGGGCAGCAGTGACCAAGAAAGGCGATTCACACTCAAATTTTCCTTCTCATGTCAAAAATGAAGGCCAGATCCTTCCCACCTGCTAACCAAGCAACCCAGCCAACACATTCTCTGAAGGGTAACAGGAGATATTCCTTCTCCTCAGCCAGAACCCAGGTTTGTACCCCTCGAACGCTTCTCCCCATATTCTTGACACCGGGGCAGACACCTCCCACTTCTGGTACACAGTTGAGCAGCTATGCAGACAAAGAGGGACGAAAAAGAGTGTAGCAGGGGTCAGACTGTTCACCAGGAGCTCATAAAAATACCTCAGCTGAGGTTGTTTAAGAAGTTTGTGGCAGTAAAATGCCCATGCTTATTTTATGTCATGAAAGGGATACTGCTGCATTCTCTAAACCAAATCCACTTGATTCCCAAACACATGATCAGTGAAGGGATGAAATACTTCTGAAGGAAGATGGTTTCAGTTATTAAAAGGAACACCACCAAAAGCATGAACCATGCTGTGAGGAGTGGAACTGCTACCCCAACACACACATGGCAGCCTTTCCTACACCTGTCTCTAAGGGTGAGAGATGCTCAGATCCGAAACTCACAGCACCATTAACTCAGCTCTGCTCCACTGTCGACTCAGGGGTGCCAGGAGACCGCCAGGAGGGACCACCCTATCACAGCCAGAGGAGGAACACTGGGGCTCCACGAACAGCCGGGAAGGCGGAGGCTGGGCGTGTCTCCAAAGGACAGTGACAGGCCCTTGCCCGGGAATGCAACACACCACACCTGGAGCAAATCCACCTGTCAGCAACACTTCCCTTTCCCACTGGGGAGAGTGAGGCAGGCAGCAAGGACACGCGCAGTTAAGGCTCCGCACCTGAGCTCTCACGGCAACACTCACCCTGCAGGAGACTGAGGTAGGGCCAGTTGCAGCTGCTATCCCCAGCCACAGTCAGACAGCTCAGACTCCGCCACCCCTGTCGGGCTGCAGCTCCTTGCTTCCAATACCACGGAGCACAAACCAACGAGGGAGCACCTGGGGCAGGGAGCACCGCCAGACACCAACAAGGCCTGCTGCCTGGGCCACAGCCAAACTCCAGGGTGGAGCATGATACACACGTGCACCATACCTGCACACACCACACCTACCTTGCCACACACTGACTGCACACACACATCAATACAGCACTTTATACAGATCACACAAACCACACGCATCAACGTACTGCTCCTAGAGATCACACCACACACATATACATCAACACACATACACCATGCAAGTCACACCACACAAACACCACACTCCACCCCTGCACACACTGCAACTAACACACAGTAACAACATGCCACACACAGGTATCACTTTTCACTGCACACACTCCAGGCATGACACAAGCTACACACTACACAAACACCCCACACACACCCTCCAGAATCTTTTTCTTTTTTAAAAGGACATAAACTCTCCTTGTACATGGTAGATGAATGGTGGTAAAGGGGAAAAAATACAGATTTCAGAACAGAAAATGGAAATTACAGCAAATTTCAGTTCGGAAGACAACCCAAGTAAGAAAAAGAGCCAATCAGCTGCCTTTTTTTTAAAGAGCTAAAAGCAGTGCCTTTCTTGGTAAATTCTAGACTCTAGAAGACTGTATATTTTTTAAAATGTAGAAAATTATAGGTTAGATTTATGTGCAACTCTGAATTGCTGGTTGCATGAAACTATAATTAATGAAGAAGGAAAAACAGTACTTATTTGAAGAGAATTCTTTGAACAAAACACAGTAATAATTGCTGAGCAAGCATAATGACAATAAAGACAAGACAGTGGGTTTTAAACCACATCAAAACTTAAAAAAGACCCACGTGTGGTGGCGGTACACACCTGTAATTCCAACTATTTGGGAGACTGAGGCAGGAGGGGCCCGAGATAGAGGCCAGCCTGGGCAACTTAGAGAGACCCTGTCTCAAAATCAAATGAAAAGGACAGGTCAAAGCTTAGTGCTAACAATTCCAGTACTAAAAAAACAGAGGAATCTGCCTCTGAAGTTCAGGCAGCAAACTTAGCTCCACACCAGCGGGAAGAGGGAGCAGGAGCAGACACTGCCACAAGGCCACTCTAGGCTGCCAAGGAAGCTCAGGTGTCCCCATGCAGCAGGAATTTCTACAGCTCTTCCCCGGTGCTGAGGGGGGCTGTCCACAAGAACAAACTCCAGCTCAGAAGAGAAACCCTGCCTCGGCCCCCCAGACATCTCATCAACCTTGTGGGGAAGGCTGTATGTCAGCCAAGCCATGCTAACCTGGCAGATGTCTCATCCCAAGTGCTGCCAAGCAAGCTGGGGTTCTTCTGCTCCACTCAGATGGAAATCAGGAATTGGCAACGTGCAGCTCTGCTGGCTGTCACCATGTAATCCTGGCTTGTGCTGGACACTGCAGGTTGACTCCACTGGGTGCTGGGTCTCTGCTGCTGGCACTCACTGCCCTCTGGTGCCAGTTCATGCTCAGTCCTACCAGGTACTGGTCTTGGTTGGCTGCTGGTCTCTGAAGTTCTTTAGTATTAACAACTCTGGAGTGTTTTTTCTTATCTTTGAAAACTGAGCACTCTGTCCACACTATCTGAGAGATAAATCAGCAGCAGCTTCACAAGAACACAAAGGAGTCTGTATTATAAGAGGGCCTCTGCTGCAGCACAAGCAGCCAGCACCCAGAGGGAGCCCTCCTGGACTAATCCAAGGAGTACCTGGGAAGTGCCGCTCAGGCCTGTTTCAGTGAGGCTGAGGGCTGATGCCAGGCAACCTTCTAGAATGCTTGCAGTGCATGCTGGGTATGCAAATCAGAGGCCCAGGTCACCACCCCTCTTCCTGGTCTTACCTGCTCCAGGATGCCCTTTCTGGCCTTCAAAGGGACAACGGTATGGGTTGAGGTGTCTGGAGTCAGGGAGGGCACCATGGTGCCTAACTCGCTGCATTCCCTCTGGGGTGGAGAATGGCACTGCGACAGCCAAACAGGACACTGGAGCCAACAGTCCCAGTCCTCCAGGGTGGGAAGGGGGGTGCAAAGAGGAACAGGAAGGAAGTCAGAGAGCCATGAGCTCAGCCGCACCCTTTTCAGCCAGCAGGAGAAAAGAAGATCCTACTCAGGTCCCCACATGCTGATAGCCAGTCCACCAGTGTGAGCTCCCTTCATTCACAGTGTAACCGACTTTCTTAGATTTGTTCAGTTTGTGGTTGTTTCCTTAAATTGTGGTCAGTGGTCTTGCATTAAGTGCATTTCATCCATCCTTTTAATTTTTCTATGAATCCTTTTTATTGTATTTTAGAAAAATACTGGTTTCCAATGACTGGTAGGAGAATCCATTAAGCTTTTACCACTGACAGTTTGAGAAGCACCAAGGACTGTCATACATCCAGATTCCAGCTTCCCATCACTGAGGGTGGCTCAGTGGTAGAGCACTTATACTTGCCTGGCATGTGTAAGGGCCTGGGATCAACCTTCAGTACAGAGAAACAAAACAAAACAAAACCCAGCCAAAAAAAAAAAAAAAAAGCCTCCAGCTCAGTAAATACTGGTTTATAGGCTTTTCTGTTTCCTTTTAATTGTAGTAAACACATGCTATAAAAGTTGCCATTTTTGTTTTGCGTTAGCACTAAATATACTCAGTGTTTGCAAGAGCTGCCACCACTAGTCCCCAGGATACTTCTTGTCTCCTAGAACTGAAAGCCTGCCCGTGCTCAGCAGCATCTTCCTGCAGCCCAGCTGCTTTTTTTCTTTTTTTTTGAATCAAGGGAGATAAACTCTCAGGGACTACATTGTGGCAGCATACAAGATCCATAAAAAGTAAGAAACCACTCAACCACCTTCCAATGCAAACAAGACCATGCTCTACAATCAGATGCCCCCACTGCACATTCCTGGACCCGCACAGATCAGAAGGCAGGTGGCTCCCAATCCCCTGGCGCAACGACACGCTGGGACATCCCTGCTCTCCTATGTGACTGTCCCTCTCAAATATGCACAGACCAGAGGATGGGTCCTAACCTAGAAGAAGAGAAGCATGGTCCCCCATGTCCATGGGCAGGGAGGCTCTGAGCTGCTGCCCTTTACCATGGGCCTGCACGTCGCCTTTCTTTCATGATAAAGATGTGGGACTCTGCAGTGAACCTTCTGGGGAGTCAAAGCTGGAAAACAGCAGGGGTCAGTGTGAAGTCAGTAGGGCCTCTTTCCAGGAAAGTGCCCTCCAGGAGCTGCTGTCAGGGCCACGCCTGCCAGAAACTGACAAGTGTCCCCTTCACTACAAAACCTAAAAACGGGTCAGCATTTCAAACTTCTGGAATTTATCCTCCATAGTCTAGTCCATACGCTGAAGTCATTCAGGACACTTAAAGGAAGTGTTTCTCTTCTAAGTGAACCCAAGGAGGGGGTGAACTGAGTAAAGCCTCCTCAAAAGCTGTACTAGCTCCTCTGGGTCCAGGTGAAGGAATGGGGACAGAGCAATTTCAAGGCTCAGGATGTGTACTGTCACCCCATGAAGGGAAACGTTGAGGGCCAGACTACAGATTGCCCAGTCTTAAGGGAGACACGAAGGGTTTATGAGAGAACAGATTGCAACAGGAAATAATTTTTTTGTGGGATACAAAATGCCACACTGCACACCCCCATGTGATGGTTAAGCTTAATTCTGTCAACTTGATTGCCCTAGGAGCTTCCTAGGCCACTAGTAAAGCATACTTCTAAGGTAGCTCATGGAGGTGTGACACCAGGTACTGTATATATGGTCCCTGGCCCTTTCCTCTCTGGCACTGTTGTTCTGCTCTGCTTTCCAGCTATCTCAGTTACGTAATTTTGTTCCTGAGACAAATACCCAACACCCAAAGTTAAAGTATGAAAGGAAAAGTTTATTTAGCTCACAGTTTATAGAAGTTTCAGTCCATAATTGGCTGCCTCCAAGGCAAGGTGGCTTGGCAGAGGGACATCACAGAATAGGATCAGTTCATGGCAAACAAAAAATAGCAAAAGCAAGCAAGCAAGGGGGAGACATTAACAGCATCTTCCTAACCCTGACTTATCCAGGTTACTTAGGGTGGCTTGCAATTACACCCTTAATCCTGTGCTTGAATTCAGCATTTCACCATGAATCAATTCCCATGCCACACACTCTAGATCCAGCCACCTCTGAAAAATCCCCACCTATGACTGCATGAGGCATTGGGGAGACATCTAGACGTAAACCCTGACACCAGTTTTCCACTCTGCCTTAGTTCTTCTGCCATGATGTGGCTGCCTGGGAGCATCTGACCACAGACTGAATGTCCTGAAATCATGGGCCAACTTACACTCCTCCTCCTCCTCCTTTAAATTGTGTGTGTTGGGTACTGTATCCCAGTAATGGGAGACCTCATAACAACAAAAAAAAAGATGATCAAAAGTGGAATCCAGAATTAGTTCTGGAGATACAAGCAATACTGCTGTGTTATCAACAGGAAGAGTGAGTTGGATCCAGCTCCCTGATTCAGTCTTAGTTCACAAGGCAAATGGCGTCCCATTTTATTATACTATACCACAGACGGTGCAATGTATAAAGAATAAGTTTATCTAGTTTACGGTTCTGAAGGCCAGAAAGTTCAGAATCACCTCTCATGTGGTCTTTCTTGTGAGCAAGGACTCTGGAGAGTCCCAAGGTGGTGTTAGACACTACATGGCAGGTAATCCTAGCTCAGATCTTTTCTCCTAAAGTCACAGCCCAAGGACTAGTGTCCTACTCTTCTGGCCTCATTAGTTCCCACAGCTCCCATATCTCCAGACACCATAAGCAGACCAGGGTTCCCCTCTCTGAGCACCTCCCAAGAAAGACTAAATTTCAATAGGTGTGGACCTTCATGCCACAGCAGTGCAGATGCTGTCTACACATGAGGAGGCCAGAAGAAGACATGGAGGCAAGTTAGCTTCAGATATGCAGTTCCTGAGGCGGCCATGAGCACACCTCCTGTGAGATCATTAGCGATAAGGGATCTAGAGAAAATGTCAATCAAAACATCTCTCAAGGCTGCAGATGTGGCTCTGAGGTAGGATGCCTGCATGCACAGGAGACCCTGGGTTCAACTCCAGCGCGCAAGGGGCTACCTAAACAGAATCAGGTGGCCTTTTAAAATGCAACAGCTAGAGGAAACACAAGTTTTTAGTAACTTTTGAAGAAGTAAGAGCAGGCTTCATAAAAATTATCTTAACAAACAAACCTGCACAGTTGCAAGGCCGGCATTGGTCCTATGACCTTGCTAACTCATTTAATGCCCACAGTGACCAGCCAGGGGGAAGGCAGTTACCAATTTTCATTCCAGGGTAGGAAATATTTACATAAAATGTGGACAAGGAGCACCCAACAAGAAAAAACAGTATCGGCCCCAAAGAAAGATGCTTAAAATACATTCAGCATCTTACCAATGTAACTTCAAAAGTTATGTTAGGAACAAGTAAAATTAATGTCATATTTAAAAAATTATCCAAAATGAGTGCCATTGTGATTTTATAACATTTAACAGAGCCAAAAAAAACAGCACTGAGATTTCAGGGAGAGAATGCCAATTAAGAAAAGTGTTTCAAATTCCTTGAAACGTAAACACCTTATAATTTCATTATGAAAACCTGTAAAACCTACACACTGGGCAGTTTAATTCTGCAAACCAAGAGGGAGTTTCCCTTCCATATCACCCCAAATTAGTAAATCATGGAAGATCTGGCTGTTGTCAATATGGAGCCAACGAGAGGAATTTTAAAAGAAACCACACTGACCCCAAAGCTCTTTAATTTACAGAACACCATAGTCCTCAGGGCCTCATGAAACACCCTGCTGTGCCAAAAACAACCTATAGAATTTCTTTCTGATGAGAAAACTTTAAATTACTTACTAAATGCTCTTCCTCATCCCCCAGGAATCTGTCCTGGAGTCTCAGGCGGGGTGTGCTTCCTGGCAAGTATGGGATCCCAGGGCCAGTGGCTGGGGAAACCCTCTGTGCACACCTCCCTCTTTAAGCCCAGGAAGGCAGGAAGGGACCAAGGCAGAGTCCAGAATCTGATGACACAAGCTCACCAGCCACACGACACACAGCACACACTGCTGTAAGTCATCTGGTTTCCATTTTACAAAGCAAAAATGCTCTTCTTTCTACTGGAAAGAAGAACCCTATCCCCAGTGAAGGGAAAAAGCAGGCGTGAAGGCCACGCCTACCTTCCTCCCCAGCACCACGCTTAACTGTACAAAAGGGATGGCTTTCCCCACACTCTG
The DNA here is from genome assembly GCF_034190915.1 of Cavia porcellus. NCBI lineage: Eukaryota > Metazoa > Chordata > Mammalia > Rodentia > Caviidae > Cavia > Cavia porcellus. Next base: position 15,000,489 of record NW_026947500.1, on the reverse strand, counting down.
TCTGTGGGTCAATCCCTTGGGAAACATTATCTCCTTCGAAGAAAGGAAATATTGTACTTTTTCTCCAAAACATTTGCTATTGTTTTCAGTGTTGTCATGCTCATTATTTTTGGTATGTCAGGTTAGCAGAAAAACAGCTTAAAATGGCAATGCCTGTGTTGACAATGGTATGGTTTAAAATGCAGTCTACCTCAGAAATTTTCAAAGTGAAAAATATACTGACTAATGTACGCTAGAAGGTATCTGTTCAGATTTGTCAAACAATTTCTAACCTTACTACTGCTGATACCTACATCTTGGGAATACATTAATTTCTCTTATTGGGACTTATGCTAAATAGTGATACTAGTACCTTTGATATCTAACTCAGAGAAACAAAACAACAGAAGTAAAACTAGACATGTGGGACTCAGCAAAGGAAACAATCATCAGAGTGAAAAGGTGACCATGCAAAGGTTACAAAACAAGTTAACATCCAGCCTGCACAAAAAACTGCACTCAAGGTGGGTAGGGTGGCACACATCTGTAACCCCAGCATCTGGGAGGCTAAGGCAGGGGGTTTCTATGAGCTCAAGGTCAGCCTGGGTTATGGAGCAAGATCCTGTCTAAAAAAAAAAAAAAAAAAAAAGAAAGAAAGAAAGAAAGAAAAAAAGGTTCAACAAATACATTAACTCAATTAAATATAGGCAAAGTACCTGAATAGACATTTCTCCAAAGAAGACATACAAATGAGCTGTAGGCGTATAAAATAGTGTTCAACATCACTAGTCACTAGGAAAATTCAGTAAGATAACAATTCACACCAATTAGGATGCCACAGAGAAAATATAACAAGTTTTGTGGAGGCTATAGAGAAACTGGAACCCATTCCTATTACTGGTGGGAATGAAAACTGTGCAGCTATCATGACAAATAGAATAGAGATCCCTAAAACAGAATTACCACATGCCCCAGTGATCCTACTCTGGACATATACCCAAAATAATTTAAAGGAGTTCCTGAAGAAATATCTGTACCCATGTTCACTGCACATTATCCACAATAACCAAAGAGTGGAAGAACCTATAAGTGCCCACCAAAAGATGAATAAACAAAATGTATAATATGGTATACATATATACACACACATATATAAACATATACAGTGGAATATTATTGGGTCATTAAAAAGGAAATCCCATCACATGTTACAAAAGGGATGAAACTTAAAGATTTTAAACTAAAGGAAAGAAGCAAATCCCCAAAAGAGAAATACTGGGGACCAGGGATGCGGCTCAGCACACAGCACCTGCCTGGCAAGAGCGAGACTCAGTTTGATTTTTGCCCAAAAAAAACAAAACTGAAAAAAAGAGAAAATATTGTAGCGTGAGTCACCGAGACAGGAAGTAGCACGTTGCTTGCCAGGGGCTGGGGGACTAAGGAGCTGTTTGTGGGGACAGTTTTGGCTTTATAAAATAAAAATTCCATGCCTGGTGGTGATGATTGTACAATAATGTGATTACAGCTGAACTGTACACTTAAAAATAGTGACAATGACAGATTTTATAATAGGTTTTTTCCATTTATAAAAAATAATTTTTATGGCTTTTGCTTTTTTTTGTACCGGGAATCAAAGTCACGTCCTTGTACTTACCAGGCAAGTGCTTGAGTCACTGAGCTAAATTCTTGGCCCTATCATACAGATTTCTAACAATAATTTTTGTTTAACTTCACTTACAGTATAAGAATTAACTCTGAGTGCAGACATATTTTTTAAAACTGACTTTATAATACATAAATATGTAATAATTAAAATACTACAGAATGATGGAAAAACTTCTAATAGTAGAAAAATGTTCAAGAACACGATTACTTATTCACTGTAAACAACATTCACTGCTCCCATCTGCTCCTGTACAGAATATGTGGTGTTACACGCAGAGGCTCCCTTTAAAAATGCAATGCACAAGATCAAAGTATTTTAAAAATAAGCTGCAATAAATAATTCAATAAATAAACAAGTAAAGGAGCAGGGCCAGAAGACTTCAATTACTAAATGTAGAAGAGATGATGAAATACAACGCCCCATGGACAAAACAGTCATTATTGTTGTGAGTTCCAACCACAGATGGATACTAAACTCAGTGGATGAAGATACGATAAGGTACCAGACCCCAAGTGTCTCCCTGCAAGACACACACGCTGCGCACAGGACATGCAGAAGCCCACAGTGGAGAAGCCCAGCAGAGACACCCTAACAGGCAGTTGGGTGTGCACCCCTGAAAAGGGCAGGGGGACATCATGTTCCTCCCAACCCACACAACATCACTGTGTTGTTCCTGCCAAACACACCTCCCCTGAGCCTACGCGAGAGGAAACACACAAGCCTGAGGTCTGGGACATGCTAGACCAGCACCTTCGCAAGTGTCAAGGTCAGGAAGACAAGGCATTGCTGAGGACCCTGAGCAGGCTGACAGGCCCAGGAGGCATGATGACCGACAGCAGCTGAGATCTTTCCTAGATCTGATTCCACATCACAAGCAGATATCAGCGAGAGCACACTAGATGCAAACAAGGTCTGCGATTACTTGGGGCGCCCTTCCCACACCACTGTTAACATCCGTGATGAATGACCACCTCGGCTTAAGGCAGTTACACTGATGGAAACTGGGAAAAGGTATATGGAAATGTGCTGCTTTTGAGCCTTTTCTGGACACCTAAAATTATTTCACAGTAATTGTGCATGTAAATGTGTGCATGTGTGTTCTGACAGGATGTACTTAAGGCAAAACAAAAGCCTGTGAAGGTTAGGATGTAGCTTCGCATGAAGGCTCTGGGTTCGATTCCCAGGACTGAAAAGAAAAAGGAGGGAGGGAAGTAAAAAAAGAGAGGAAATAAGGGAGAAGGTGGAACGAGGGAGAGGGAAGAAGGAAGGGGAGGGAGAGCAAAAAGAAAGGAGGATCGGGAAGGGAAGAGTTAAATTTCTCAGAAAAAAATTAAACCTAACAAAACATGCATTAAGTGAAGGCCTGCAACATTTCTGATTTGTCAGTTTTAATTCTAGTCTAAGTAATTCAAATGTAATATTTCTTTATTTTTAGAGCAGAAATGTTTATTGGGAGAAAGAAAGCTTCTGTCTGAGGGACAGACAGAAGGGGTCCCTAGTGGGCTGCACAAATTAGAGTTCTCTGTTTTGTTTTTGTTTTGTTTTGTCTTGTCTTGTTTTTGGTTCCTAGGATTGAACTCACATTCACCAGGCAGGTGCTTATACTGCTGAACCCTGGCCCAATATTTCTTTATTCTTCTGTTTCCGATATTGTACTGAGTTAACAGAATAATTTGATCATTAGCTAATGTTTTCTTGAGATCATAAAAATGGATAGGTATATTGACAGAACAGGTCAGCAAAATAAGCATAATATGGTAAAGGAAAAAAGAACAACACTGTTTATTAAAATTCAGGAGGATAAAGGTCCATCTAAGAACAATATCTGTGCACATGCACAGGTAAATTCATACACATTTGATAGCAGCCAAGTAAATTTTTAAACTTTGGAATGAATCACACCAAAAAGACTGAAGTCTATTTTTCTCTTTTTTTAGTCCAAAGAAGAGACAAGAAGAATCTGCCCTCATTAATTATTTAAAATAGCAATGAACATCAAGTACAAAAAAAGGATTGTTCAGCAATAAAGTTCTTACCTAGCATGTACAAGGCGCTGGGTTCAGTCCCCACCGCCACAAAGAAAGAAAACTAAAAGAGAAGAAAAGGAAAGGAACAAATACAGCATCTTGTGTCAGACAAGCTCAGAAAACACGTGAGGACATCACAGCTGTCTCCTGCAGGCTCACTGGGCCGTGGTGCCCTCATGAGCCCCACTGCCAATGAAAATCCGAGGGATGGTGCCTCTGGTTTGCCTGGAAAGGCGAAAGGTAACATGGTCCACGGAATTCTCCAATAACCACAAAGAGGAGGGATTCAGCTTTCAAAGGCTGTTTTAAGCTAATGCAACCCTTACCCCACAGCAGGAGCTCTACTTGCTTGGAACCACTGCCAAGCTCTAGTAGGCCTCTTCTCTAAACTGCCCCAAGTCGTCTTCCATTCCAGCCAGCCAATGTACTCACCAACCATAACAGTCACGAACTCTGATTTTTAAAGGCTTTTAAACAGGAAGTGCCTGCAGAGGGCAAAGTCACAGAGACAAAAAAGACAGTGGAAGTCCCAGGGAAGGGGTGGGGAGTAAGGGGCTGTAGTTTCACGGGGACGGTACTGATGTAGCAGGACAGTTCTAGAGATAGACAGTGGGGATGGTTGCCCAAATGTGAGTTTACAGAGTATCACTGGACCACACATAAAAATAGAGTTTGGTGGTCAATTGCACATATATTTAACCACAATTTTTTAATGTTTAAAAAAAATTTGTCGTGCAGTTACAAAGTCTCAGCTGGGTGTGGTTGTGCACACGTAGAATCCTAACTCTCCAGGCATTTGAGGCAGGAGAATCACAAGTTCCAGCCCACCCTGGAGAACTGTCTCAAAATAAAAACATAAAGCAAGGGCTGCGATGTAGCTGGGTGCGAGGCCAGTGGGTCTCATCCCTGGTACCACCAAAACGAAGCTACAAAGTCTCCCTAAAGAGCTCCTCGCCAGAAACTCCCCGCCACTTTGAAACACTAGACTGCTCTCCAAAATCACCTGTGGCCTAGCAGCCACACACCCCCACCCCGCCCCGTCCACCGCTATTGGTTATTCACCATGCCCCCTCTTCAGAGAACAGCTCAGCCACAGCTGGCAGTGCGCCACAAAGGAATGCCAGCTTCACACTTACAAGCTCATGTACCTCACACTCAGGGCCCTCAAGGAACTTCACAAACATTATTTCTTCAGCCAAACATGACACAATTATCTCAATTGTATTTGTTGAGAAGTTTAAGCCTCTTGGGCGGGGAATTTAGCTAGGCGGCTGCCTAGCAAGCGCAAGGTCATGAGTTCGATCCCCGTACCAAAAAAAAAAAAAAAAAGTTTAAGCCTCTAATGACCCTCTGTGTTGTTCAGTAAATAAGTTCTAGAATGAGAATGAATTTTTGAGAGATGTACTAACACAGAGATCCCTTCCTGCAGTCAGAAGGTTCAGGGATCCATATGTGACAGGAAACCCCACAAGCTAAGGGTGAGTCTTCATGTGTTTCACACTGCTGCAACAGAAGGCCACAGACTGGACAATTTCCAGAGAACGAACACTTATTCCACCTAGGTTCTGGGGACTGGGACACCTGTGATGGAGAGGACACTTCCACCAAGGGCCTTCCTGCTGCATCACCACTTAGGAAAGTGCAAACTCTTCCTTCACAAGGCAGCGGCATTAAGCTGTCATCTACTTAATCACTTCTTAGAGGTCTCACCTCCCAACTCTACTACCCTGGAGACTCAGTTCTAACAGATGAACACTGTGGGACACTCAGACCACACGGAGGCCACTACTTCCCAGGGGATCTGCCGTGAAGTCCCTGAGGCTCACTGCTCTGTGTTCGCATGCTCCATGCTGGGCAAGGAGCCTTCCACCGTCATCCTGGAGCTTTTCACCTCACGTGACCCCTGGTGTGACCCCTGTGACCTCATGGAGTCACACCAGCAACCTGCCCAATCAGCAGAAAGGTAAAGCCTTCCCCAAGGACTCTCATTCCTGCAAAGGAAGTCCTTCCTTCTCTTTTATCTCACTGGCCAGCACCAGGATGTATATCACCCTCATCCAATCACCTACAAGAGACTGTGATGCGATGTGAGGTATAGATGCAGCAGGGTGAGTCCTTCCTAGCCCCTCCCCATTCCTGAGCACCTCCACTGAGGACAAAGAAAACAAGTAGGGTAGGCCCCTTGGCAGGAGAAATTCAGTTTCTTGACTAGACAACTGAAACATCAAAAGTCTACTCAACAACATTACTAAATAGTAAATCGAGTGCCTGCTTGAAAAGGATGAGGTCGTGAGTTTAATCCCTGGTACCACCAAAAAATAAAAAAATTTTTTTGTAAACTGGCCACCTCTGATAGGTACAACTGGTTCTATCAACCACCTCAGAATATTCCTGGAATAGTTGATACACTGTATCAACTTGAGAAGTTGCAAAGTTTAAGAGACTCAGCAGGGGGCTAGGGTCCTTACTTTGTAAAAATCCTGAGCCTGTGCAGGAGGAGGGCAGGGAGAGTAGGTGTAAGTGGTAAATCCTGCCACTTACAATAGGGATATTGTAGCTTTCTTACAATATAAGGAAGGAAAACGGGGTTGCTCTCTCCCTTTTGCTCTTGCAGCTTTTACTGTCTTCTGCTCCCTTAAACTGTTGCCCTGTACCTTGCACCCCGCTTTGGAGCCAGTTGATTAAGGACTGAAACCTCCACAAACTGTGAGTTAAATAAACCTTTCCTTCCTTATTTTTGAGTGTTCAGTATTTTGTCCCAGCAACAAGGGAAAAGTAACGAAGGCAATTCCCTCTCCCCCTAATATATACCTGGCCTTATGCTTGCCTCTGGGATAAGAAACTGGTCACTGAAACAAAGGAACCATCATTCTTAGAGCATTTGTAGAGGCTCAAGTTCAGCTAGGCACTGGCTTTGATTCTCAATCTGCCACCCGGAATTTCTGGTCACTGAGACCTCAACAAAAGCTCAGTCGCCAGGTATCTGGGGTGGGATGTGTCTCAGTGCTAGAGCATCCATTTACCACACACCAGACCCTGGGTCTGATCCCTAGCACTGAGGAAATAAAAATACAATTGGATAATGCTGTCATCCCCTATATGACCAAGGAGGAAGAATTCAAAATACAGTGCCCACTCCATGTGGGATCACGAAGTGCCACCAACAGACACTGCCACACATGCCCCACACAGGAGCCCCTCTCTTTTAGCCAAAATCCACTCCTCCCCAGCATGTTTCAGTACATGTCCATTTCCTGTTGGGAAAAGGGGAGGAGGTGGATGCAACAGCTGTCTGTTCTGGCAGGATCTGGAACTGAGCGTTGGGCAATTCTCAATACCACTTTCTTAACTGTACTGTAGCATCTGTTAACAGAGGCTCTGAGAACTCATAAAGGCTTTAGAAGGACTTCAGAGAGCCCAGAAGCTTCTGAGATATACAGGAAATCACATTATGGTGCAACAGAATCCACACAGGAAAGAAAGCAGCAAGAATGAAGGTGGGAAGGAAAGTCTGTCTTCAGCAGTCAATACTGATTTGCTAATCACGCAAATTTATTGTCTCAGCCAGTCATCGTTTTCATACCTAAAATTCTTCCATGTTCTTGCCAGGAGTCAAAAAGCATTGCAGTTGGGGCTGGGGGATCGATGTCTCAGTGACAGAGCACGCGTGGGGCCCTGGATTCAATTCCCAGCACAGCTGGAAAAAAACAAAACAAAACAGAAAACCTGCAATGAAACTAGAAATGTACCCTCCCTTCCACTAAGGCCTCCACAGGCATCTCCCCTCCTGCAAAGTGAGCCTGAGGGAGGTCCTGGCCCACTAGCCATCTCCTTCAGTGTTCTTGGATTTGAATACAAAGATCCTCACTGGAAATCAGAGAAGCCTCAAGTGGAAAAACTTCTGAACATCAGTCAGGCAATCCCATCTATTTTCATCATAGCCAGGTTTTTTTTTTCTTCTGATGATTCAGATTGCAAGCAAAGGATGGCGGCCACTGTGCTGCTTTTCCATGTCCTAACTCTGGAATTTCATCAATTTGCTTTTCTTTCGAAATTAAGAATAGAAAGTTGGCCTCACACTTTTCAGGGTGTGCAGCCAAAATATTTTAGACATGATAGCAAACTACTGCTGTCTCCCAAGAAACAGGCAAAGGGGAAAGAAAATTAAAGTTGGCCACCAACATGGTAAGCAAAACCATTTCGAGATCTTTAAAAAATCACAGACTTCCTAAGCACTCGAGGCTTTCCCATCTGCAAGCGGAAAACGTCCCTGGCTTACAATTCTCCCGTCACTAACAGATCTGGAGGCACTTTTCTCTCCTAAGTCTTCAGGTTTACTTTTTCTCCAGTTGGATCCAAGCTTAAGTCCCTTTATTTATTCATGTGCTGCTTATCTGTTTTCTATCACCTACCATTCCTCAGAGGTCATTAATTTCCTCCTGACGCTTTGCATTCTTCCCACTCCATTAAATCATTTAAGAGCAATCCTGCAGCGCAGCCATTTTGGGTCTGGCACAGATTTCACAATCTCCCTTCAGATGGAATTTCTGTTCTGTCTCTCCTACTGTCATTTCCCTCTTAGACTTCTTGGTTGGTTTCTTAGTACTAACTCCTCGGCCAAGGTCACCCACAAATCAACTTAGGAAAAATAAAGTCCAGAGTCCAAAGATCTGAGAAAAGAAGTTATGTACAGGGACGCGATTGCCTAAGAAGAGGTTGGAATCTGCAGGGAAAGTGAAATTAATGTCACAGCCTGTCACTGGGGACACAGATGCATTTTATACTAAACAAGTAGGACCACTACCCACGCCCAGCAAGGCACCACAGGTCACCCCTCCATCTTCTGTGTTGAAAGAGAGCTGGATGAGCTAGCAACAGCAACAAGGCTGCCCTGGGGACCCCCATTTGGCTACCTTCCCTGTCTTTTAGGTGAAAGCCAGGGGTAGAGGAGGCTACCTCACCACTGCTTCCGTGTAATGAGTGACAGAATGGGCTTGGCCAAACCCCTGCCTTCAGTAACACTCAGAAAGTGTCGGGGCTAACTTCAAAGAACCAGAATCAGGTCTCTTAGAAAACAGTAACATGAATTAGTAAGTGGAACCCTTAAATGTTATCGGTGAGAATGTAACAGTGCAGCCTCTGGGGAAAACTGTTTGGCAGGTCCCCAAAAGTACTAAACATAAAGTTCTCGTAGGAACACACAATCCACGCCCAGCCATATATCTAAGTACGCATACCTCTGCACAAAATTCTGCACCAATCTCCATGACTGTATTATTCATTATCGCCAAGTGAAGACAAGCCAATGTTCCCTCGGCTGAGGAACAGAAAAGCAAAATGTGTTTTCCGCAGAATAAAGTATCATCTACAGATAAAAAGTCAGCATCACAGTGACACGTGACTGGCAGTGTACATCCTTGATAGGACAGGTTGAGAAGACATCTCAGCCCTACACACTTCCTCCCCCGAACCCACAGTGCCAGGTTAATCTGCAGAAAAGCATCAGAAAACCTTGGTGAGGGTAAGGGTCGATGACACCCCTGACCAGCACCCTTCTTACCTGGCGAGATTGTTAAACAGGACAAGTCTGAGACACTGTCACAGCCCAGAGAAGCCTCAAGTGACATTGCAGCTAAATACACTGTGTCCTGAGTGGGTCCGGAAACAGAAAGGGACTCAGACAAACACTCCGGAAATGCGCACTGAGTACAGGCTTCAGTTAACATCGTGTGCCCACACTGGCTCACTGGTATAAGCTGCTGCTAAGGGAATGGATGCAGGGTATAGAGAGCACTCTGCATTAGCTTTATACATCTTCTGTACATCTAGATCTGTCCTAAAATAATTACTTTTAATGTTAAAAAGAAAAATGTGACATGAATGAACCTTGAAAGCATTATACTCATTAAAAGAAGTCAGTCATTCAATCATTAAAAATATCCATTATTCTGGATATTTCTATACATACGAAAAATTCAGAATAAGTAAATCCATAGAGCCAGCAAACTGATTGGGGGTTGCCAGGTCAGGGAAAGGTGAGGTTTAATGTATATGGAGTTTGTTTTCAGGGTGATGAAACAGTGTCCTAAAGTTGACTATGGTGTTGGTTGCACAACTTTGTGAATCTACTAGAAGCCACTGAATTACACACTTTAAAGTGGTGGATTTTATCATATGTGAATCATTTAAAGCTGTTATTTAAAAAAGAATCAAGCCAAGGAAAAACTGAATCATAAAACTGCTTTATCTGTATTTTAACAGACTATTTTTTAGGGCAGTTTTAGGCTTTAAAAAAACACATATAAGTACATCATTCTCATACACCCTTCCCTTGTACCTATCTCCTGCCTCAGTTTCCCTTATTATTATGTTCACACATAGTAAGGCACGGCTGTTACACTGATCAACCAAAACTGACACAGTATTATAAACAGTTTATATTAGGGCCCACACTTTCCCTGCGTTTTGACAAATGTATACTAACACACATCACCACTAAGAGAGTATTTTCACTGCCCTGAAGAGATCCCCTGTGCCCCACCGTTAATCCTCGTCTCTCCCCAGATTCCTAATGTTTTGTGCAGCTCTCATACTTCTGTCTTTTGCAGAATGAGGTCAGATGTTTGGAATCACATAGTACATGGCCTTTCCAAAGTAGTTTCCTTCACTAACATTCAGCCAACTTTGATGTACAAAAGCTGCAGTTTATCGCTGCTCACTCTGCCTAACAAGATTACCTCCTTTCAGGTACACAGAAAGCAAAACATGCATATGTTTTTATATAACTACAGATACAATCGCCCCCTCATCCACTGTTTCCTTTCGTTCCAGTTATCTGTAGTCAACTGCAGTCCAAAAATTACTAAGTGGAAAATTTCTGAAATGAGAGACCACTGTCATAGCACTTCGGATAGTACAGGTTATGATTCCTCCACTTCATTACTATTCATTGCTGTTAATTTCCTACTGTGCTTACTTTATAAGCTTTAGCGTTAAGTATATATGTACAAGAAAAAGACATCTAACTGGGAGTCCTGGGACATTTCCCAGACAGATAAAGGGGGAATGCTGTACATGCCAGTGATGAGGAGCTGTCTGTGTCATTGAAAGCTCTAAAATGTTCCCATAAAAATTGTGACAAGTCTCAATATTCCTTCCAACACTGACTGAACACCTCCCACAGAGCAGGCTAGCAGAAGGCAAAACAGCAAGACAGACAGCCACTGTCCTGTGCTCAGGAAGCTCTGTCACTGAATGATAAAGAGTCCCTGTGAGGGGCACCCAAATCCTTGGTCCTGTGCAACCCAGGAGGGCAAAGAGAGATTTGGGCCAAACCACAGATGAGTGCAACCAGCAAACATGGGTTGTCCTATGGGCAGGGATGGCACAAAATGAAAGGCTGCATGCTTACAAGAAGCCAGACACATGGGTGTGTAGTGGGGGTTGGATGTGCAGGGGAGCATCTGAACAGGTAAGCAGGAGCCAGACAGCCCCACAGGAGCACCTCAGAGGGAGGCCCTGGTGTGGGATGCCCTCTGCATACACCAGAGACCAAGAACACCCAATAATAACCTGACACATTGTAGAACTAGCTCAGTGGTCAGGCAGTTTTATCGCTAGAACGTTCACTGTTGTATCAAACTGAAACCTCCATGCCAGTAACCTGCGCCCACGGTCAAACAGCACATAGCCATGGTTAAATTCCTCCACTTAGCAGATTTCAAAGATCAGAGGCCCCACCAATTCCAGGCTCCCCATAAGCCCCCTTTAACTGCCCCTATACACCTGGCTTCCTGATGTCAAATACTTCCATTTAAAATAAGACGGAAGAAAAGTCCTGTGGTAGCTTTCTAAAGAAGAATTTGCATGACTGTTTAGTGTCACACAGTAGCAAAGTCAGGTTCAAACACAAGTTTCCATTTTTATAGGATGAAAATGGTTAGAGAGTCACTGTCATCATGCAACTCCGTCTCCTCAAAGCAGACACAGATGATATGAAAACATTCTGCAATTCCAACTTGATGATGGTCACGAGTCCATAAATATCCTAGAAACCTGTGAACTGTACCCTTCGAAGGGAAACTTTTATGGCTTGGGGACTTTGTTAAAATGAAAGGAACGTGAAGAGTCTGCAAATGTCCTGTATGAGTAGTTGGCAGTCAAACACAAAAAGTTTGCTTACATGAAACAAAAACTCCTTTCATTTCAGATGACTGCACATGGAAAAGTAAAATAAGGCAGAATTCAGCAATAACCCTGCCAGACTGTTTCCCATCGCAAGCCTTCCTCGCAAAAAAGAGCTCTTTGCTGCAGACCTCGTTTCCATACCACTCCCCTCAGATCAACCCTTCTGCCCAAGACTTCACACCAGGCTTTAAGGGTGTGCAGTTAGCCTCCAAGTCTATTAGAAAACCTTCAAGTACTAAATCAATGCCATAAACTTGCTTCTTCATACCACTGAGACAATACTTGGCTTAGAAGTGGGAACTCTAGAAATGTTTGAAAGGCCCTTGACATTACTAGGGGTTTTGTGTGAGAGCCCATGGACTTGATTCTCAGGCAACCAGAATCCTTCAGCTTGAATGTAAAACATGATAATGCCTCCAATCTATACAAGACTCTATTTAGTTTGATTCTGTTCTTTAAATACAAATCAGCCAGTATAAATGCATGTGTCAGCAAATGCCAAATCATATAGAAACACTGATTCAAGACAACTCATATTACTCACTGTCTCTAAGCTCTATCTGAATCCAATGGGAAAAAAACAGTTGACAATGTATAAATTATGAATCCTGTGCCTTGCTGGGACTCAGAAAATGAAACTACTTGAAGTCCTTTTACTGAAATTTCTTTAACCAAGGAAGATAAAAATCATATTACAGAGAACTGAAAGTCAAGATACAAGAGCCAGAGAAACTAGGTCCCAGGCCACTGTGTACTCTACGGTATTTGGCTTACACCTAATGTCTCTCAAAAGCCTCATGCACTCATAGGTGGAGCTTTTTGGAGATGGAAGGATCTAGTGTGTGATACTGGGACTAAAGGTGTACAGCACTGGATTAGCTCAATAAATAATAGTTTACCATAGTTCTGGGTGTGGATAATAGGAAGATCCATCCTGGCCATGGATGGTAGCACCCAAAGGCTTGTGGCCTGGATCAGATCAAAGGAAAAGTGAGGCCTGCTCCTTTTCTGCCTCTGTGCTACCTGCCTGCCCTGCCATGGACTACTTCTCCTTTGTGATGCCCCTCTGAGATGCCACCCTGCCCAGAGCCAGAAAACTATGCACTGACACCGCTACAAACTGTGAGGTGCAGTAAGTGTTTCTTCCTTTAACTTTGGGTGTTGGGTATTTTATCTCAGGAACAAGAAATAAGACGTCTGGACTCATTGTTTTTCTTTAAAAATCATTTACTCTCTCTGTTAAAACTTCCTGCAGCACCATGTCCAATTCCCCCTTAACCAGAAGGAAGTTCTTATGTTTTAATCATTGTTCCTGCTTTCCAGGAGCTTGCATATTTTGCATGGCCCCTGTGTGCAAGTTCATGTTAATAAACTCACTTTACTCTTATTAATCTGTAATTGATTATGAAGTGCTGGCAATGGTCCTTTGGATGAGCAGAAAAAGAATTCAACTCCCCTTTCCACTTTTATAGTCTTAACTTCACCTTCAGCATATCACTGAAAAATATCAGATCACGCTGAGCCTTTTTTTTTTTTTTTGTCAAATTTTTGAGACAGGGTCAGCTATGCAGTTCAGGGTGGTCTTGAACTCACTTTGTAGTCTAGGCTGGACTCGAACTTGCAAACGATTTCCTGCCTCACCCTCCTGAGTGCTGGGATTTACAGGCATGAGCCACCACACCCAGCTAAGCTGAGCCTATCAACAGCCTCCTTTAATATTTTTCTCTTCTTACTGAAGAAGAGAAAAATGTATCTGGGTTCCTACAATACTTCCCATGTTGTAAGTCTCTTGAGGAACTTTCTCTTTTTGGTGGTCTATTCTTAGTCTATTTTCTGTTGCTATAACAAAATACCTGAAGCTGAGTACTTTATAAAGACAAGAGGTGCATTCAGCTCACAAAGATAAAGATTTAACAGCAGATGCTGGCTTCTGCTCAGTACTGGTGAGAGCCCCAAGCAGGTGTCAGCAATGATGGGGAAGTACATCCAAGTGAGATCACAGGGGCAGAGAGGCCAGGTTCACTGTATCACAACCGCCAGCTGTCATGGGAACTAATCCAGTCCTCCAAGACCTGACCCACTCCCAACAAACAGGATTAGCCCATTCTTGAGGTTGGAGTTTTGGGGACCTAATCGTCTCCCACCAGGCCTGCCTCTTACGAGGCTCATTGCTGCCAGCCTCTGAGTCAAAGTGGAGGGTAACATAAATTTTACCTGTAGCTGCTCTCATCTGCCTGCTCTAAGTCCTAATCCTGCAAGATGGAGGGCGAGGTTTCCAATGATCTTGATGGGAAGGCTCTGGGTTCACTTTCACACACGTATCACCCACACATCAAGAAGAATCGATAGCCACTCTGAGTAGCCAGATGCTGCCTACACATCTGCTCCCACCCAAGGCTCCCTCCTATCCCCCCAGAGCCAGCCCATAAATCCAACTGTATTCCAATACTGGGAGGGAGGGCTCCATGTGAAATGGATGTTTGGGAAGAATTTTTTCCATCTGAGTAATGGGTGGAAAAGAAGCAAATTCTCAATGAAGTAGGCAGGTGATTATACAGTGCATTATTAAAACCCAAATATATAGATACATATCTGTGTCTCGCTACCTGATTCAGAAATTCTGGAACTATGATGTTTGTTTTTCATTCACTTTAGGTCCTGGTTTGTATTTAAGAATAAACATTATAGTCTAGGGTCTTAGCTCAATGGTAGAGTGCATCTCTAGCATGTGGGAGCCTGAAGTTCTAACCGCAGCACTGCACAAAAGAAGAAACAGGAAGCTTAACCCACCAACATAAATCACACAAAAGTGGGCAGAACCTAGGTAGCATTTCATCCCCTCGGCAGGAATTCCCTGGACACCTACAAAGCTTCAGGTGCTTCCAGATCTTGGGGAACAAATCTACAAAAAGATGGAGTGGTCTGCCCCAGATGAGGAACAGACCAAAATAAACCCACATCAGAACATTCCTCATACCTGGTAACTTCATAGGTGACACAACCAGAGACAAAAGAGGAGGAGAACTCACTAAGGGTACCAGGAGGGATTTGAAGTGAAAAGGGAAGATAACGTAATTTTACGTTATCAGACGTAGGTCAGGTAATCAGACGTGGGACAGGAGGTGTGCTTCATCCACCTTATCAAAATGCAAGTGTGAAACTATATATATTAAAATATGGAACTGACATTGATTAGCCACACAGTGCTTTGGTCACTCAAGTCTCAGACCACCTGAGGAGGATGCCCTCACCAGCCAAGAGGTACCATGAGACTAGCCCGCAGCAGGCAGCAGAAACACTGTGCCCCTCCCCAGGGAGTTCCACAAACAGCTCTGGGCAAACCTTACCGCTCCATTTGATTTTCAAATAGAGAGAAAGAATAAGAAAAATGACTAGGGATATAGCTTAATGCAAAGGTGCTGGGCTTAGTCCTTTGTACTACAAAAACAACACAGTTACCAACAACTCCCATCATATTAAGAAAGAAAGAAATGCTTTCACTCAAAGATGCATAAAACAGTTTCTCTCTAATACTGGGAAAAATTAAAAGGAAATTTCAAATGAAAAGTAATTATGCTTGTTCCCCATTTTAAAAATAAATAAAACCTATAGACATCTATGACAAAAGCAAAACAGAATCAGGCAAGGCCTGGCAGTTGAGGCTGAGGAACCGTGAGCACACAGAAAACAGAAGTAGGGTATGCTTCCCGCCCTGCACTGACTCCTAGGCCAAGCCCCAGACTCTCCCAGGCACACCGCCAACCTCGGAGGAGCAGTGAGGCTCAGCCTTTAAAAGCAAATGGAAAAGCAGCAAATTAAAGGCTTACAACAGACGCAGAAAGCACCCAAGTAAAAGCTGAGCAAAGGACTAGTAGAGACAGACATTTCTCCAAAGACCAGGAAAACGCAAATCAAACCCCAATAAAACGTTGAGAAATGAAGAACACATCCAATGGGAAGGAGAACAAGGGAGGAGGTGGGGAAAAAAAAGATAGACAACTAGAGAATGGAAATAATGTAAAAAATGGAAATAAAATAGAAAGAAGGCTGGGATTTAGCTCAGCAGTGTAAGTGTCTTCCTGGTAAGCGCGAGGTCCTGAGTTTGATCCCGGGTACAAAAAAAAAAAGAAAGAAAGAAAGAAGAGTTGAAGGGAAGGGAAGGGAATGGGAAAAACATTAAGATATTTTATGTTCAGGTAAAAATTCTCTATGATGGATCTAATCAGTATGTATAACAAGTATGTACTGGTCAAAAACAAAGTTTAAAAAATGAGATACCACCTCACATCTCAGTGGACAGCTATGTTTAAAAAATGATGATGTAGAGATACGGGACCACCAAACACTACTGGTGAGAATACAAATGGTGCATTTATTGTAGAAAATAGTTTTGCAGTTTTTGAAAAAGAAACCAAGTGTGGTGTCACAGGACCTGTAATCTCAGCACTATGGGAGGCAGAGGAAGGAAGGTCACAAATTTGAGCCTGGGAACTTAGCAATTTAGAAAAAAGAGAGAGAGAGAGAAAAAGAAAGAAAGAAAGAAAGAAAGAAAGAAAGAAAGAAAGAAAGAAAGAAAGAAAGAAAGAAAGAAAGAAAGAAAAGAAAGAAAGAATACTAGGGATGCAGTTCAGTGCAAAAGTACTGGGCTTAATCCTCAGTACTACAAAAACAAAATTTGTGTAACCATAGAATGACTATGATACATCACTTCTAGTAAATACCCAAGAGAACTAAAGACATTAAGTACATGCAAAATGTTACATGGCCCATTTCCATCCTTCTTGCAATCAAACCGGAACCAAGTTAACTATCAATCAATGCTGTTCTCCTTAATGAATATTCTTTTTTAGCTGGCAGGATGGCACGCACTTGTATCCTAGCATTCTGGGAACCTGAGGCAGGAGGATCCCAAGTTCAACTTCAGCCTGGGGAAATTAGTAACTTAGCAAAACCACGTCTTAAAAAAAAAAACAGGCTGGGGATGCAGCTCACTCAGTGTGAAAGCCCCAGATTCCATCTCCCGCACCATACATAGCTACATACAGATGCAGATGCCGATGCAGATACAGATACAAAACAGACATAGACAGATTTATATAATGAAATGGAATTCTCTTCCAAAACCTGTGGTTTCCTCAAGGATAATGTGTCCTCCCATATCCTTACAAAGCAGCCACGCAGTCACCTCATCCAACCCAGGCCAGCTGGGGGCCAACTGCTTGCCCTCTCTCGAGTGCAGACTCAGCCCACCCTGCCACCAGCATCCCGAGCGTCTGCCCTCACAGGCTCACTGTGCCGTGGTCTGCTGGCAATGCATAGCCCAACCCCACAAGCATTATCCCACAAGCAACTCAAACTTTGCACAAAACCTCTCTCTCATGCCAAAGGCCTTTCCAGCCAAAATAAACAAAAATGAGAGGAAAGAAGGGCGAGAGAGAGAGAAAAAAAGGGAGGCACAAAAGGAGACGCAGCTACTGTACTAAACAGTTACTCCAAAGAATTCAGTGGTTTCCCAGCACACAGAAGGCCGTCAAGATATTCTCAGGCAAAAGCTAACAAGGCAGCAGTCCTGAGGCATACAGCAGGTGCTCTAAACCTTCGGCTCGCTGAAACAATGGAGATGACCCCCTAAGGGGCAGTGCTGTCTACCAGAACTATGTTATAACAAAGCAATGAAGGGATCACCACTCTTCCCCATGGCCAATGGGCTCTGATGGATCCATAATGTTTTTCCGACACCACAGCTCACCCAGTCACACTGGTAACTCAACACATCGATTCGGCCAATGCAGTTGAGAGGGTGTTTGCGATCTTAATTCATTCTAATTAATGTTAAATAGCTGCATGTGGATAGTGGCTACATGTCAGGCAGGACAGCTATGATAGAATGCACACCCTGGACATCCTGACACTGCATTCCAGAAATTCCCATGATAAGAAAACTTGCAAAACAAAGCCCCGGAGCTGAAGGGATGTACAAAAATCCAAACAAGTGTTTTCTTCTGAAATTTATATAAAAATCTTTTAAAAACCTTTAATACTTAAAGTTTTCTGTTCTTCCTTAGTGAAAGAGTTTTGGCCCAGACAGGACACTGTAGCCGGTAAAGCCTTAGAGGCAAAAGCAAGGCGCTCCATCTTTCCCACCCCTAAGAATTTACCTGTAACTCTATCTTCTCCACCCCTGAGAATTTACCTCTGGCGCCAAAAGAATACCAATGCGCTACCTGTGCATCCTTAATGCCCCCTCAGGCTCCACCCCAAACCTAAGCTACATCTATGCCTCCACTCCTTGTCCCACGGAGAGATTGCTGACCCCGGGGGGGAGATGCTGGACCCCAAGGGATCGGGGGTCTCTCCCCACATTCTCAAAATAAAGGTCATTTATATTTCATACTTCTTATCTTTTCAGCCGCCGCTCCACAATTCTATCACTTAGTAATTAGTGATAATTAATAATATAGTTAAGCAAGCTTGCCAAGGACCTGACACCCATTTGCTCTACACATTCACTGCACAGAACTGGGGGGCGATCCCAGGACTCTGAAGTTCAACAGTGACAGATACTTGGACCAAGAAGCCACCCACAGGACCTCAGAAGCAGAAGATTTTCTTGGTGAGGAAGAAACAAGAAACTTGCTCAGTTTCCCTGCATGTGACTTATGTGCACACCTAAAAAGATTGCTGTCTACCCTCTAAGATTTAAAACACGTAAACATGGGATGGAATTTTTAAACTTCAACCATTGTTGCAAGATGTAGACATCCTGCTTCTTTGGAAAAGATCAAGCTCCTGTGTGTGCATGCATTCGTGTGTGTGTGTGTGTGTGTGTGTGTGTGTGTGTGCGCACATGTGTTGCATGTGGGTCCTGAGGACATTATGCTCACTGAAACAGGCCCTGTCACTGAAGGGCAAACCCTGCACAACATCACTCACACTCATGTGAGCAGTCAAATACACAGATATGGACATGGAAAGGTGGCTGCCAAGGGCCAGAGAAGAAAGTAATGGGGAGTCAGTCTGTACTGGGGGCAGAGGATCACTTGTACCAGACAAAAGGAACTCTGGAAACCAGTGAATGGTGATGACGACTGCACAACAACATAAACATACTTAAATTCTCTGCACTGTTGGCTAACATGATATAGGTTAGCAGGATGTGCTGACACAGACCTATAATAGCAGCATTCTGGGAGGCTGAGGCAGGACAAACCCAACTTCAAACTCAGCCTAAGCAGTTGAGTGACTTGGTGACATCCTGTCTCAAAAGGTAAAAAGGGCTGAGAATGTAACTCAGTATGAAGGTCCTCATTATGGTTTATGTCTAGAAGTCCCCCAAAGCCTCATGCAGTCATAGGTAGTACTTTTCAGAAGCAGCTGAAACTATCATGTGTGACACTGTGATTGATTCATCCTGCAATGCTAGGATTAAGGGCACAGGATTAAGGGTTGGAGTGCTACACGCCCTAAGTGGTCTAGATAAAATATAAGAGACAAAAAGAGGCTTGTTTTTGGCCAATTGCTTGCTTTTGCTGTCTTCTTTCTGCCATAGACTACTCCCTCCTCTGCAATACCCCTCCACCATGCCACCCTGCCTTGGAGCCAGCTGACTATGAACTGAAACCTCTACAGACTGTGAGACAAATAAACCTTTCCTCCTTTAATTTATTGGTACTGAGTATTCTGTCTCAGCAACAAGAAAGGTAACTAAGGCGCTATTTGTGATAAACTTTATAAATTAGGCACAGTAAAAGATTAATAACACTAACTAATGACGAAACAGAACAACTGTGACTGGAAAGACCTCAGCAGCCTCTTCCACCATCCGCAGTACCTAGGTAGGTGGTGGGAGACTCAGCCACCCCTCCCCTCACCCACAGTACCTTGGGCAGGCCAGCAACAGAGCAGTGAGTCACCACAAAGCACAGGACCTCAATGGGTCAGTAAAAGTGTCCCCAAAAGAGGAACTTGGCAAGCGGCAAGAGCTCAGGTGAGTCCTTCTTCAGTTCAGAAAGCCCCAGGTTGGCTGGCAAGGCCTCCGCTTATCTGGAGAAACCTGGCTGGGCCTGGGAAAACCGCAGTGACACAATAGGGTGCTGGCTGGCATGCACACGATAGCTTTCTACCAAGCCCAACATTTGTTCACAATAAATCCCTACTGAAAATTGGAGCAGATAGTACCTACCTCAATCTGATAAAGCCATCTATGACAAACCAACAGCCAATATCATACTAAATGTACAAAAACTGAAAGCTTTCACTCTAAAATAAGGAATAAGACAAGAATGTCCACTATCACCACTCCTATTCAATATAGTTCTGGAAATGTTAGAGCAACTAGTCAAGAGAGAGAAAAAAAGGGATAAAAATAGGAAAGGAAGAAGTTAAATTATCACTATTTGCAGATGACATGATGCTCTACATAGAAGACTCCAAAAAGTCCATCAGAAGACTACTAAAGTTAATAAGCAAATGCAGCAGCATAGCTGGTTACAAAGTCAACACTCAAGAATCAACAGCATTACTGTATACAAACAACAAATTCACTGAGAGGGAAATGAAGGAAATAACACTTTTCACAATTTCAAAAAATGAAATACGTAGCGATCAACCTAACAAACAATGTAAAAGACCTATGTACTGAAAACTATAGTACTCTGAAAAAGTAGATTTGAAGAGGATATCAGAAAATGGACAGAATATCCCTCTTGGATAGGAAGAACCAACATAGTGAAAATGGCCATACTCCCAAAACTGTTATGCAGATTTAATGCAATTCCAATCAAAATACCATAAGCATACCTTACAGATCTAGAGAAAACATTCCTAAAATTCATCTGGAACCAGAAGAGATCTAGAATAGCAAAACCAATTCTGGGGAAAAAATGCAAGACAGAAGCATTACAATCTTTGACTTGAAATTATACTACAAAGCTACTGTGAAAAAAAGCAGCATGGTACTGGCAATAAAACAGACCTGAAGATCAATGGATCAGATTAGCAGATGCAGACACAACTGCAAAGAGATTCAGCCACTTTATCTTTGACAAAGGGGCAAAACACATTCACTGGAAGAAAGACAGCCTCTTTAGTAAATGGTGTTGGAAAAATTGGCTTTCCATGTGCCAAAGACTAAAACTAGAACCGTGTCTATCACCAGGCATTAAACTAAAGTCAAAATGGATCAAAGATCCAAATATTAAAACTGAAACACTAAATGTACTGGAAGACAAGAGAGGAAGAAATCTTGAAGACAGTGAGGTAGCAGAGTTCATGAACAAAACAAAAACTGCATAGGAAGTCAGGAAGTACTTGGATGAATCAACAATTGGGATCTTGTTTTATTAAAAAGTTTTTGCACTTCAAAAGAAATCAACAACAAAAAAGAAAAAAGAAAACCCATAGAATGGGAAAATATTTTTGCTAGCAACCTCTTAGATTTATATCAAGAACATATAAAGAACTGAAAAACATCAGGCCCCCAAAATTCAAAGACCCAATCCAAAAACTGGCATCTGAGATGAACACACACTTCTCAGATGAAGAAATACAAATGGCAGATAATCACTAATCACTCAAAAAATGTAAACTAAAACAACACTGAGATTCCATCTCACTCCAGAAAAAAATTGCTACTATGAAGAAATCAACCAATAACAAATATTGGCAGAGTTGTGGGGGAAAAGTCTATACTCTCCACTGTTGGTGGGAGTATAGACTGGTACAACCATTGTGGAAATCAGTGAGGACATTCCTCAAAAACCCAGGATTGAAGGGCCCATTCAACCCAGCTATTTCTCTTCTGGGTATTTTCCTAGAAGAACTGAAAACATCATGCCACGGCAGTACATGTGCACCCATGTTTATAGCAGCACAATTTGTAATAGCTAAATCTTGGAAATAACCCAAATGCCCATCAACCACAAGATGAATAAAAAAAATGTGGTAGTTTTATGCAATGGAGCATCACTCAGTTGTCAAGAAGAATAAATTTGAGGTTTTTATAGGTAAATGGAAGCAACTTGAGACCATACTCACAAGTGAGATAAATCAAACTCACATGGGAAATATCATATTGTCTCCCTAGTGTAAAAAGAAAAATTGAAAGTGTAATAAGATCCAAAATGTACAATAGATATTGTACATTTGGCTCTGATTTCACTGTAGCTCAAACACATTAAATGAAAAATTTCAGAAATAAACAATTTGCAAGTTTCAAATTGTGCTCTTTGTGGGCTTTAAAGGAAAAGATTTGCAAGAACATCAAGCATGGTGATCCCGATGCTCTCCCTGCCTTTATCACAAACTGGGCAATGGGCAGAGCTGCCATGATGTCCACAGTTTTATAGTTGCAGAAACAGTAGACCTCCACACCCAGAACTCTCCTAACATGGTCCTAAAAATAAAAGAACAACACAGTCAAAATTCTTTGCACAACGTGGTGTGAAAAATACAACTGTAGCTTTTAACAGCTCTTTGCATGGATTCCCAAACATGTCCACCCTGGAGCCTTTCTTCTGTGAGGGAACCAAGGGAAGGGTACTCAACGAAACCCACTTGGGAAATGCTGTGGCAGCCACAGAAGAAAATTTCAAGTGCCACACAAGATCGTGGCCACTTCAAAGCCAGTCTAGGGTCAGCAGGGGTGCTCCTAAACTACAAACACTTTGCAATTACAGAAGATCCTAGACAATTGAGTAATTCTATGACAGTAACAAAGGGGGTTCCAATCTGTCCAATCAATTTCATATACCATCAAGGAAGTGTGGCAACATCCACAGAACAAGTGATATTTAAAACACAAAAGAACTAGTCCCAGAATTTCTTTCTGTCTCTGCTGTAGTTTGGACAAGTGTTCTCCAAAGGTGCATTTGTAAGGGCTGCATCCCCAAGGTAGCAATACTGGGAGGTGCTGCAAACCCTTAAATTATGCCTTCCAAGGGAATGATGGGGCCCTAAACTCTCAGTCTGTCTGCATTTCTTCCTTCAAATGTCAGTGCCTGCTCCCACAGGCACTATTCTATCTTTCTAGCAGTCCAAAGAATGGGGCCGCAAATCTACAACCCCCAGATCCATGAGCTAAAAAGAACCTCTCTTCACTTCAAAAGTACCCAAGGTCAGGAATGTGACTACAATAATGAAGCGGATGTGCACACACACTGCGAGGAATATAAACCACCACCACCTTCTAGAAAGGGCAATTTGGTAAACTCTATAAGAAATTCAATTACACAAACCTAACATCCCTAATTTAAAATCCCAAATCTGAAATCCCCTAAAATCCTAACTTTCTAACCATCCACTGACACATAAAGTGGAAAACACCACACCTGATCCCACAGGACAGATCAAGTCAAAACACCAGCATACTACAAATACCGTACAAAATTATGAAACATAAACAAATTTCATATTGAAATTTGGATCCCGTCTCCAAGACATCTCATTATGTTTATACAAGTACTCTAAACTATGAAAAAGAATCGGAAATCTGAAACAATTCTGATGCCTCAGCATTTCCAGGAATACTCAGTCTGTAGTAATTTAAATAAGAAATTTTATTTTGGGGATTGGCTACAGATATTCATATAAATGCAAAAAAAGATGCTTTCAAATAAAATCTACAAATGCTCATGGTAGAGCTGCTTCATGTAATAACCTAAAAATCAGAAGTTCTCTGACACCAGTGAAATTAACTCTGTACACACAAATGACATGTAACAGCAATGATTTAATAAGGTAGTCTGCCATGCACTAATATAGAAAGATTTATAACAACAGTTGTTTAATATCAAAACAGCAAACTTTAGTTCAAGTATAGATGGTACGATCTCACCACATATAAAAACAAAAAATGCTATGATGTGGATGAGTCTTGAAAACATACACTAAATGAAAGGAGTCAAGTACAGAGGCCACATGGTACACAGGTCAATTTAGAAGAATGTTACTTGTTACTTGTTGCTGAGACAAAATACCTGATGCCCAAAGTTGGGAAAGGAAAGGCTTATTTCTTACAGTTTTTGGAGGTTTCAGTCCATACTCAGTTGGCTCCAAGGCGGGGTGGTAAGGTGGGGCTACAGTTCACAGCAGCTGCAAACAGCAAGGCAGAAACCGGCAAGAGAGCGAGACACACCTTCTTCCTGCCACTACTTTACATCCTGGCTCCACCCCAGGCGGGTGTAGCGCTGACACCATCAATCCAAGCACTAGACAATGAACCAATCACAAATGCATAACGCAAACGCGTGAGGCCTAGTGGCCACCGAGGTAAACCATGACAAAGAAATTTCAAGAAAAGGCAAATCCCTAGAGAAAGAAAGCAAGTGAGAGGAACAAGGAGACTGCTGCTGAGCGGGGGTTTCACTGGGTGGATGAAAGCGCTCTACAGCTGGACATCATGGTGGCGGCATAATCCTGTGAATGTATTAAAGGCCACTGAATAGTCCACTTCAAAATGATGGATTTTATGGCATTAAAATTTGTGCCGCAATATTGTAAAAATGAAGGTGAAGCACGGACAGACCCTGAGGTCCAGGAAAGGTGGTGAACAGCATAGGAAGTGGGGTAGAGACAGGGAAAGTGTGAAGCAGGTGACCAGTCAGCTCTTTTTTTTTTTTTTTTTTTTTTTTGTCTTTTTCGTTTCTATCGGTACCAGGGATCGAACTCACAACTGCCTGCTTGCAAGGCAGGCACTTATGCCACTGAGCTAAACCCCCAGCCCTGACTAGTCAGCTCTTGCTCTGCATTTTATACCTTCTGGTTCTGATGTTTGGGTTACCAGGGTTTTTGGGTTGGCTTGGTTTTTCTTGAATTTTACTTAATCAGTGGCTAAATGCATTATGCTGATGTGAAAACAGTCCAGAAAAAAACAAAAGTACTTCTAATCATACCCAATGCCGGGGACGGGGTCAGGGAGGAACCTCTAAGAAGTGCCTGCCTCCATGAAAGACAGAATCTGAGTACTGTCCTGTGGCTTTCCACATCATAATTTTTTAAATAAATACTTATGATTATAAATAAAGAATTGGCCTAAGCTAAAGTTTGCTCAGCATCGCAGAAACCTCTTGCCCCTGGCCCGTACACCCAAAGTTCGCAGCAGGCTTTATTCTCTGGATGGGGGAGAAAAGAATCATAAAGAACAACCCAAAGACTCATACCCACACTGGCCTTCATCCTGTTTTGTTTTGTTCTGTCTTGTTTTGTTTTGTTTTTAGTAATCCTGCTGTTACAATTCACAAAGATGTATGGTTAGATTAATCTATCTAGCTACTTTTAAAAATTATTAGAATTTCTTAAATAGACAAAAAGCTCAAAGTTTATAATAATAGCAAAAAGTGAAAATAAAAAGTGAACCTCCCTTGAACTCTGAATATACACACATACTTTGCTAATGAGAAATAATTACTTCATTAATGAAAGGACGACTCTGCCTTGCGAAACAATGGATTTTCCTTCTTTCAAGAGAAAATCACACTAATGTTTTATTTGCACAGTAAAATTTCGTAACTAAAACAAAAATGCAATTTTGCAGAGTGAAGAAAAACTGGAATACATCAAAAAAGTTGAATTTTAAGAAACAATTATGTTTTTGGTAAAACCATTAATACAATCAGAAGATGGAAGTCCTTCCACGGCTCACTTTAGCCCCAAATCTCAGTGGTGTCCTTCTTTCCAAACCAACTTCCTGTCCCAGGTCCCACCAGCCCCGGGGTCTAGGCTAACACCTTCCACCAATTCTCAGGCTCGGTGCCTGGCCCTCCAGGTGCCCACATCAGCACTCAAAGTTCTCCCTGCTTCAGTGCCTCTCCTAGGAGCTCTGGCACCCACCTTGGGGACACCCATACCCACTGAAAGCACAAAGAACTACCAGCCAGGTCAGTGCTTCTGTCTATGGGATGCCTCAGGAGCTGGCCCTTTGCTCGGAAAGACAGGAAGGTGCCCCTGGAGTAAAGGAGTCTCGGATTCCAGGCTCCTCGCACAACTCCTTCCCTGGCAAATCTTCCTCCCTTCATTAGGTACTGAAGAGCCTCCCCACCCACCCAACCCCCTGCAAGAGGCCAGGCCTTATTATCATAGGCAGTGAAGGACTGGGTACTCAAGGAGTGGACAGAAAAATAAAGTCATCAGAATTGTGGCTGGAGGCACCTCTGAAGAAAGCCAGGCCTCAAGATAGAGACACAATGGCAATGGCCAGGCCTACATACCTCCCTTGGGGATAACGGACTTACACTGTAGAGGCAACACCTGGTCCAGAAAGTTCAGCTAGGAACCCGTCACCTGGGTGTGTGACCAGGGCACAGGACCCATCTCTTCCCCCAGCATGCCTCTATCCTTTCCATGCACCCTTGCTACACTTCTTAATTGGATAGGTACAGCTGAGCAGCCACACTTGGAATCCTACAGGTTGACTGCAGCTTGACCCATGTCATACCCACACTGTGACTCTGCTGGATAAATCACCCCTGACAAAACGGCCTCAGTGGTTACCCACTTGAACCCCTCCTGTCTCTCAGAAGCTACCTCTCAATAATCCGTTTTTACTCTTAACCACCGCTGTCCCTTGGAATCCATTCTCTGATTTCAGGGGACTGGAACTCAACACGTCTGACATCTCGTCAGCTGGGAGTTGTGTTTGTCCTACATCACTATCTTCCTCCACCTCCAGGAATCCCATCTGCTCCTGCATCAAAGGGCTGCCACAGCTGGCACACATCATCCAGGCTGACAGCCACAATCCCAGCCTAGGGAAGAGGTTTGTCTTGTCACAGCTTGGGCTTGGTGTTAGTGGGCAAGCAGTGTGCATACTGGGGAACTGCCCGGTTTGTGACAACCAGGAGGCCTGCTATGGACAAAGAACTGACCAAAGACTCGGAGAGGAGGCTTGGCCCTAGATGGGCCTGCACAGAGCAGTCCTATATGCTTTGGGAGTGGCCAGGCACAGGCTGCAGCCCTTCAAGAGGACAGAGGTGCCCTCTGATGAGAAGGTAATTGTCCATATCAGGCAGGGGCACAGCGAGGCACCTGTCCACACCCAAGCTGCTCCCCGTGACATACACTACCTCTGGCCATACTAACCTCAAGGAGTCTGTCCCCAAGTTCCAGGCTACTGCAGTGCCTAGAGCTAGCAGCTAGAGTTAGTCAACTCACCACCCCAGGCCAAGGACTCAGCAACACTCATTCAGCAGTGCTATTCTTCTTACCAAATAAATTCCTAAGCAGAAGCTCCAAAAGTACAATCCATAGCAAGTGGCACTGGGTGAGCAGTATTTGAGTCCCATGTGTCTGGTCAGTTCGCTGGTGCTATGCTGGAGAGTCTCCCCAGAAGTTCCTCATGCCCGGTGTTCATCGTATTTGGGAGCTAGGTCTTCGAAAGGTAATTAGGGCTGGATGAATATGAGGGTGGAGCCCCAGGATGGTATCAGTGGCTTTATACAAAGAGGAAGAGACAGAGCTGGCACACTTGCTGAGTCTCGCCACTTGAAACCCTGGCATGCTGTGATAAAGGATGAAGCCTCACCAGAGCCCAATGCCATGTCCTTGGGCTCCTCAGCCTCCAGAGCAAAAAGCCAAATACACCTATTCTCTTTTACTTATTTGCTGTGATTCTGGCTGAAGCCAGGGCCTCCTGCATATGACACACATGCTCTACCACTGATCCCTGCCTCCAGCCGTCCTCTTCATAAATCCCCAGTGTGTGGTATTTTGTTATAGCAACAGAAAAAACACTAAGACAGCTGCCAGGGCAAAGCACCACAGCCCAGCGGCTTGAGCAGCAGAAACCCACTGTCTCACCATCCTGCAGGCTGAAGAAGCAACACCTTCCTCAGCATGAGGTGACTATGTCTAAATACTCTCTTAAGAGAACACAGAGGTTCTGATAAAGATGGCAGATAGACAAGAGAATACAGAGGCTCCCTGAGACAGACAACTCAGATGCTGAAATAACACATCATGGGGAGTCCTGGACAGAAGGAGTTGGATCCTCTCGACCCAGGAAGAAACTAAAGTGAAAAGAACCAGTCACACATGCAGTCCCGGGGCTACTATTGAGGCAGATAAGATTCTGTACTCTCCCGCATCTGAATTCACACCACTTTGAGTCACTAGAACCCCAGTTGCACTGAAGTGCAGTTGCACTGAAGCCAGAAGTCAGGGAACCCAACGGAGAATGGAGCTGGCAAAGGACCTGCACAGATTTGTGGTGAGTACCGGGAGTAAGACCCTTCCACGGGAAAGGGGCACCAATGGGACAACATCTTGGAATCAGGCAGGACTGGCAAGAAAAAGGAACAGCAGTGACTTCAGTCAGTTGTTCCCTTCCCAGACAGGATTGGTGGAGTGGGTACACTTGGTCTGGGTCATGCCCCTAGCTGGGACCCAATAAATTGTCCCAAACTAATTCCCTATGCCCCATGCACACTAACACAGTGAAGGCCTCAGCAGGTTGACTGATCCGGAGGGGAGGAGCCAGCATACACTGCCCCTGTTTGTACCTCAATAACACACTGGAGTGGGCAGGATTACCTAACCAGCGCACTTCAGAAGAACCATAACCAACAAGGAAAAGGGCTAGGACCTCTTCTATACGCCTGTATGGAAGAAACCAAAAGCATGAGAAGAGGAAGCAACAAGAAAAAGTCCCCAGCCCCCAGCCCTGAGAACATTGATCCAGGAGAGGTAAATACAAAAGAGACTGAGGACAGCAAACGTGCAGTATCAGACACAGCATTAGTGAACATAAAGATATATCTTTGGGACCTCATATATGAGTTCAAAAGTGAAATATTTAGCCAATTTATTCTGAGCTATTTGATATTATGGTCTGTGATGCAATGAACAGCTATTTTTGAAGAAAACAAGACATCATAATAGCTAGTGCTGATTTAATACCATCTTGTTTTAAAGCCCCACCAAACTATGGCTATTCTGTCTCCATTGGTTTGATCATGTTGTATCTTGCTGGATTTTATCATATGTGGTAGTATAAACAAAAATTGTTATAGGCAAAGAGACAATATAGAAACCATTGTTCATTTTTCTGTTAGCTGGTTCTAAATACTCTACAATGCTTTCATCCACCTGAATGGTGTTACAGTGTCTTGATATGTTTGATGCTATAGCATATGAAGTTATATTCAAATATTTCAAGGAAAAAGACACTATGGTAACTACTATTAAGTTGGGTTATTTGGTGGTGAAGCACTAGATTGCTGAAACTGTCTTGCTTTGACCTGTATTGTTATGTTGTTATGCCCTCTTTTATCTCAACCTCTCTCTTACTAGCAGGATATATTATAGTAACTTTTTTGATTTCCTATTAACTTGATTTGAAGTCCTGTAATACTCCCACTATCTTGTTTTGACTGATTAGACCCTGTTGCACTCTGTATGATAGTATTAAGTATCAGAGTATAGGCAACTACTTTGAAGGCAATAAGATTCACTTGATGCCCATTCTGGTTTGACTATTATCCTCTTTTGAAGTTCTGTAAGGTTTACAATGTTTAGGTTTTACTGGACTTGTTCTCTACTGTTTTGTTCAACTTTATAATACCTAATGAGATGGACAATTCTTCTTAAGGAAGCAAGAGGCATTATGGTAACCATTGTTGATAACCTTATACTCTGTTTTTACATCATGTGCTATGTCTATCCTTGGTTTTGACTGACAGCTTTGTTTTATCATGTTTCATTTTATTCTCTTACAAAAAAAAGTAATAAGATCTATGGGAGCAATAAAACCCAAAATGTGTAAATTTTGTTGTAATAAAGGGGGGGGGGTGCCCAAAAGGATGCAACAGCAAGTGTGTTTAGGTGTGTTAAATAGATGGCCATATTAATATTTTTGATTGGATCATTGAACACAACTATTTGCAGTCTCACTATCTGAATGTTCACTTTGTATGCTTTGATCCTGTGACCTGAATCACCGTTTCAAAGATGATAATGTGTAATCTATTCACTGGTGATATCTTACTGTTTTGTTTTTTTTTTTTTGTAGTTCTGTATTATTTGTACCCTTACACTGTTTTGTTTTGTTGTTTTTTTTTTCTTTTTCCTTTTAAATTAAAAAAAAGAAATATTTAGCAAAGTAAAGCAAGATATAAGTAGATTAATAAAAGAAATGCTAAGCACCTCTCAAGAAGACACAGATGGAAGAATGGAGGAGCACAAAAAAAGGAGAGAAACATTTGATGAAGAATATAAAGAAAACATAGATTACATGAAGCAGGTACAAAGAGATTACCAGAAAATTTAAAACTCCTTTGAAAGCTGGCAAAACTGCTTGAAAGAAACTAAGGACAGATTATCCAAACTGGAAGACAGGTTTGCAATGTGTGATCAAGAAAGGAAAAATTTCTTAAAAATAGCAAGGAAACAGACAGTAACAATACAAAGGCTAGAAGATGACAAGAGGATCTATAACTTAAGAATAAAGAATGTGAATGAAGAAACAGGTAAAACAAAGGAACCACAAAGACTATTCACAGAAATAATTATGGAAAATTTCCCAAGGACAGGAAAAGAAAATGATGTTCAGATGAATGAGGCATACAGAACTCTAGCCACCTACAACCAAAACAGAGCTACACCCAGGCATATAATAATCAAGATCCCAGAAATTCAATATAAGAACAGAATATTAAAAGCCACCAGAGAAAAGAAACAAATCACCTATAAAGGAAAACCCATCAAAATCACGGCAGACTTCTTGACACAGACCATCAAATCAAGAAGAACTTGGAGCAAGGTATTCCAAGCCCTGAAAGAAAATAGTCTCCAGCCCAGATCGATATATCCTGCAAAACTGTCTCTAGAAATGGGTTATAAGATCAGTTGTCATAAACTGTTTATAGGTTCTACACATGCATGAGTCTTAACATGTATTTCTATCCTATCTACATTAGAGGGAGAAACAAAACAAAGCGAGACAGAACAAAACATATTCCTATAAACACATGGAACGATAAAAGCATATGAAACCACTGTACATGGAGTTCTACCATGGTTACTGTGATGTCTCTTGTTATCTTCAATAGAATTGTGTATATCATCAGACGTAGTATAATTGAATATAGCAGTACATAAAAATACTAATAAAAAACAAAAATATTGTAGATAGTGTAAAAACTTCAAAAGCCGGTAATAATCAAACCAGAGAGGGTATCCTAGTGAATTTTGTCATCTTCAGTGTAGTTGCCTATACTCTCAGACTTGATCCTATCAATCATAACAGTTTTGAATAAAATCTGTCAATACCAAACAGCAATCACACAAACCAGATTTAACTAAGATCAGTCATGGTGAAACAGTATAAGTTAGACAGGGCTCCAGATTAAGTTAATAGGAAATTGAAGATGATTACTGTATTATATCCTGCTATTTTGGGGAAAGCTGTCTGTGCCCTCAGATCTAGTGCAAGTAGACAAACTGGGACAGAATAAATCTCTCTAAGCAGAGAGGTGCAAGTAATGTGGGTTTTAAATCCTGATACACTATTAACAATATCCTCTGCCATCTTTTTAAAAGACTATTCACCCCTTTCACTCCCCCAGGGTGCACTGTGCATTTCTGGGTCTCACTAACACCCTCAGTTTTTAGATTGGGAGGGGGAACCTGCTATTTACCTAAGTGGTTCCAAACCTTCTCCCTCACAATGCTACGAAAGACTTTAAAACTTAATTACACACAAATGCAGCTTCCTAATTAGAATAAGTAGTTGCAGCTAATATAGGAATGAACCTCATCACCCTTGGTAACCTCTGTGTCTCCAAAGATGTATCCACACTATGATCTTATTCTGGAGGTGACCTCAGTGCTGGTGGGAACTTCTAGATCAGCCACACTCTGTGCACACCTGTCCTTCCATAAATGATCTTCTCCCGTCCAGAAAGGACCTTCTGTTTAAAAATCTCTCCCATTAGCACTCACAAGTCTCCATATTCACATATTCCCTCAATCACTGCATGTGACCCACGGCTTAGAAAGAGCAATGTTTACTAAGCTCCCAAGAAGAGAAGAGTAAATTTTTCCAAGACTTCACCATTACAAACGGTGTTACAATGAGCAGTGTACATGTTCCTCAGCAGACTACAGACATATGCATGACTAAATGGTAACAGGCAAAGCCAAAAGGTTGTCAAAGTGGCAAGCTACAACCACAGAGCCATACCCCGCCCCCCACAGGTTATATACAGGCCTCATTACTCACTTCTGATGGCACCCAATAGAAGAAATCAGAAGAGCTTAAGGTAATTGTTTTCCAGTTTAGGTTCTCTTGACAATAAAGACAAGCTTTTCTGTAAGCTAGTAGCCTATGTATTTCCTCTGCAGATTACATATTTGGCTCTATATGTATCTTTTTTGTTTTTGTTTTTGGCAGTCCTGGAGATTGAACCAAAGACCTGGTGCATGTCAGGCAAGCACTGTATCACTAAGCTACACTCTAGCCCACCCTACATGAGTTCTTTAGTGTGCTGCATGTTATTCTCTTCATCTGTTCTCCCTGATACAAACACTTTTTCTCTAACAGTCTGATTTTTCAAGTGAGATGTTGAAGCCTTCACACCTAAAAGGAAAAAAGAGCCTTTTGTTGTTGTTTGTGGTTATTGTTGAAAAGGAGAAGAGGAACAGTAGATACCTAAAAACTAAAGTGCCTTTTACACCTGAATACCATGTCTGTTTAATAAACCTAGGGGAGAGAGGGAAGAAAAGAGAGAGAGAGGGGAAGAGAGACAGAGACAGGCAGAAAGACAGAGAAAGAGACAGAGACAGACAGAGCAAGTAAGAGAGAGCCAAGAGTTGTAGTTCAGTGGCAGAATTCAGCTGGGTTCCATGTCCAGTGCCGCAAAAGATAATAATAATAATTAACTAACTAACCCAGAGCTCTGAGAATGGTGAAGAACAGCCGTTTCACAGGGTGCTGAAGGTGACTCTGCAACTATCCACAGGATGCAAAGGGAGAGCAGGAAGGCCTGGAGTCACGGGCTCAGCGGATGCTGCCTTAGCTTACCTTACCAGACTCTCAAAGAGAGCCAGAGCCACTCCACATCCTCAAAGACAGGGGCCCTGGCTCTGCTGGGAACACAGTACTTTGGGGGAAGTGGTGGGAGATTCTCTGATCTGCTACCAGGCAGTCTCACTGTGGACAGAGAAAGGAAGCAAAGACTTGTACAACCAATGTCAGCAAGATCTGCTGTGAGCAGATAGTGTGAAGGGCCACTTGAAGATTCAGGGAAACTGAGGCCAGACTCAGTGGTGAAGGACTCGTGGTTGACATTGCTCTCGTGAAAATACTGCTCTTGCGACCCTCTCCTCTGTACCTCTTCCATTTACTTACATATTGTAGCGAGTCAACAGCATCCTCTCCAAACCTTGGACGGGACTTTATTTGGTAACAGACTTCGTAACAGTAATGAGTTAAGGAACTTACAAAGAGATGATCCTGCCTTCAGGATGAACCCTAAGTCACGTAACCTGTGCTTGTGTTCATTTACTGTGATGCTTCAGTGGCCCTAGATTTGGCCACTGAAGTGCACCCTTGGATGCTGACCACTTTCACTTTCCACCACAAGAACATGGTCAGACTCATCGTGCACTTCCCACTCCTGGCCTTTCCAAGGCACTGGGCTCCTGTAATGTGCAGCAGTGTTTAAGAAGCAAGGTCCAGGCCCCAAGACTGCTTCCCACCTATGAGGTGCTAGAATTACCTTCAGGTATAGAATGAAAATTTTTATACGCTCTGGGTTTGTAATTTTAGCTCTATGAAATCAAGAGTTATACTATTGCCTCCAATTCCAATCCAGCTCCTCTGGGCCCTTCCTCGCCTCCCTACATTCCCCAGTTATTCTCTTCTTCCATCAGGAGAGCCCTGGTTTCAACAGTACCAACACATATCTCATTCACCCCATCCCACAATTCATACTCAGCACTTTCAAAACACGCACATCTGTACTACTGTAAAAGTCAAATCCACTAAGATGTCAGTAAGACTTGTTTTCTGGTGGTGGCTGGTTTTCCAGGTCAACTGAGAATATACAGTCAGTATAGTCAAAGCACCAAGTCTCACACCCACCTCATTAAACTGGGTCTATTCCTCCTTCCACCTCAGCGTGGTCAAGTTATTAATTTGAAATACAGTTGTGCTCATTTAATTTGCTGGCATTCAGTTTTAATTTCCCAGGCATCTTGGATGACTTGGTCTTATACGTGAAGATGTAGGACACCAACATCTTCAGAATGTCTAACATGAAAAAAGGTGTAAGAATAAACCAAAAATAGAAGGAAACTAACTGAACATACTGACACTATATATGAAAAGCTTGTGATCAACATCCTCAATGGTGAAAAAATGCAAGCTTTTCTTCTCTTAGATCTGGAACAAAATAAGAATGCCCACATACAACGCTTACACTCAACATGGTAGTCAAAGTTCTAGAATGGATAATTAGGCAGTGACAATAATGAAGGGGACCCAAACTGGAAAGGACCAAGTAAAACAATCTATTTGCAGATAACATGAGGTTTTCTTAACTTTTATTAATACATGTTTGCAGTACCTCCTCTGATTACATTCATTGCAGAGAGTTGGTACACATACATAACACATATTCTTTGTGTATTCCTTGCCCTCCCCATTGTCTCCTGCTTCCATCTCTTAGAAAACACGACCTCACATATAGAACAAGATCCACAAAAATGTTACTTGAGCTTAATAAATGAAGCAAACTGGTAGGATGGAAAATCAAGACATAAAAATCAGCTGCAATTCTATAATCTAGCAATGAACAATCCAAAAAGAAAACTAAGGTGGCAATTTTAGTTATAATAGTATCAAAATTGTTGGAAACTTCAGTTACAATAGCATTCAAGAATAAAATCCTTAGGAATTAATTAATGGATACAAAAGTGGACTTGTACACTTAAAATTATAAAACATCAATGAAAGAAATTAATTTCTTAAAAAGTGTAACAATAGACTCTATATTAAGATGGTAATATTGTAGTACTCAACTCAGTCCCCAGATTCAATGCAATCCCTGTCAGAACTCTGCACTGTCTTCCTAAAAGGTGGACAAATTGTTTGTTTCACTTCTTTTAATTTTAGCTAATTTCAACTTAAATAGCTGCATGTGCCCAGGAGCTGCTAGGTAAGACAATACATCTACAATGACTTGGCCAAAATGCCTCCCTTCACCCTGACAGCTTTGCGGTAGGGGTGCAGTGGGGAGTTTCCCCACACTGAGAAGACCACAGCAGCAAGCACTTTCTCCCAGTAACATCTCAGCAGTGACAGAATGCTTCAGGAAGCTTGTTCCAACACAAGTAAAGACACATACCCACACTTTCCGGCTGGAACCCAAGACCTTCTGAAGGATGAGCTACATACTTAAATGAGTTAGGCTAAATTTTTCTGTAATTATTTCCTTCCCCTTGGCTTTTGAATTTTTTTTATTTCAAAGTTAGGTCTTAGGAAAAGAAAACATGCCCAGAAATCCCATAAATGGGCAAGCTACAGCCACCTAGTTTTGAACAGCTTCCTGAAAATTCCCAACATTGTTTAACCATTCCCTGGCCATGCCGTTAATATGGTTTTTAAACAGATTACAACCCACAGTCTTTATGACATCTACACATACCAGCAGAACCATAACCACTCTCATTTCCAAATTGGCAAGGTGTTCAACAAAACCGAATAAACACATACCAGAAAAGGGAGGTGGGTATAAATGCCAGCCGGCTGCAGCCATAATTAGTGGGCTGCAGCTCCTCTAGTTGCTTGGAGCTTTACTCCTAACTGGTTCCCCAAAACAGAGAAACAATACAAAACCAGGGAGTTCAGAGCAATGTTTTCCAAACAAGCCCTTTTAGCCCACAGTCCTTTCATAAAATTGCAGTAGACCATGCATGGGGGCTCAACCAATAAAAATGCAGACACAGCTGGTAGTGACTCCTTAGCAAGGCAAAGCCCAGGGTCCTCTTGCTTTGAAACCCTGCCTGCACGCCTGCATGAAAACTCTGGGTCCACTTGGCCTTCAATATAGAGTTCCCCAAGAAGGGAACATCCTGAGGAAAACTTTCCTTACAAGAATCTCAGCCAATGCTTAAGTGTAAAGAAGAGTAAGCCTTGGGGAGTCCCCTGGAGCCAGAAGATGAACCCCAGCTGATCCCCAGCCCGGAAGGAAGAGTGTCCAATATAGTCCCCCTCTGGATTCCCAGGAAATAAACCAGATAAACATGAGAACACCCATGACATTTTACAGGATCCTTATAAACCGGGTGGAGACAGCACTTAGAAATCACTTTCTAGTCCCTGAAAAGGAGCCTAGAATTACCTAATTAAACCCTCCAAAGGAAAAGACTCACAAGGTCCACAAACTCATAGTTTTTTCAAGGGGCTAGCTCCATCCAGCCTTAGGGAGCCCAGGCATTTCACACCAGCTCTCATTATAATGATAAAGATGCATCTTCCAACCCAGCCTCCTGGGGAATGCATTTTAAAGGAGCACCAGGTCTCCAGCTGAAATCTTCCTAAAGCAGATTCGTCTTCTTACCTGTCAGAGAAGCTGCTTCTTACTCTACATTTCTGTTTCACTGCCATCCAAAAAAAAGAGACTCCAAAGAAAGTGCTAAATAGAACTGAAGATCTGCTAGACTTTAAAACGTTCCCAAGGTTAAGTGCAGGCTAAACACCTAAGGGACAAGAAGTGACAAACGGCAAGTCCTGCCCTAGCAGAGAAACACAGCAACACCAGTCACAATTGCACTTCGCATACACAATAGGAATAACGTTTAACAAAAAATAGAAATGGTCTTGAACATTGCCTCACCAATCTGCAGACTGCTGTCACCAAAACCAACCAGGAAAATGCATGTTTTAAACACATGATGCTTTTTCACACACAAAATTTTGAGCACAATGCTTGTCAGTTCTCTAGCAATAACTTGCTAGTCAAAAAGGCAGCCCCAGGCTGCGGGTAGACCTCAGAGGCACAGCACTTGCCTAGCATGCTCTGGGTCCAATTCCCAGCACTGCGAAAAGCTAAAAATAAGTAAATAAAAAGTGTCTCTCAATTACACTGCCTGTGCCACACACAGGGTGCCCAGATTCTCAGGGTAACAAACTTCAAGTGGATGCCGAGGCTCAACTCCATCTCACTGTTAAATTCTGAAATGTTTCAAACATGTCTACATTTCGTCTTACCATATACACAAAAGCTTTTGTTTCCACAGAGGCTGACGTTACCTTCCTCTAGATGGATCAGTGTCACTATTCATTACGACCATTATTCTGGGGATTGGGGCCAGAAGTAAACACTGCGCTATCAAAACGTGAGGACAGAGGACCCTGAACGTATCACTCCCAACCTACCCTCCCTAGGAGAGCAGCAGGCGCCCTAGTCAGCTAAGAATCTTATATTCCTTGGGGTCTCCGTTAACCTATCCAGTTCACAAGAGAATTACATCCTGCTCTTTCCTCTACGGAGTGTTATTTCACTAGAAAAAAAAAATCAGCTCCACTTAGAGTTCAAAGAAAATTACCTTGGATGGCTTTGTTCCTCAGAGTTCCTACTTTCCACTGGGAATGGTGGTTTTTCCACCCAAAGTGCAATGGACTGTCCTACAACCTTGCCTGGGGCAGTGGATGCACCCATCCCCCTCATCCGGCAGCTCAAACCCCTCACCACAGGAATGGCCCCAGTTGTGCGAGGCTAAATTACTGCTGGGCAGTTAACCACCGAATGACCACCAGCGCACCCTCAGGTTCAACAGGCAGCGTTTAAGAACCCGCCCTTCCAGCAAAAGGCTCTCAATAGTGTAAATGAGTTTTGCAAATGGAGAGGGCTGGGAGGAGAGTGCAAAATACAGAAGTCCTCAGTGATGGACACTAACTTAGAACGTGACTTTCTGTCCTGCACTCTAAACTACTTGTGCTTTAATGAACAGGGATCTAAATACAAACCCCTCTCCCAGCTCAAGTAATCAAGAACGTCTGATGCAATCAGCATCTACTTAAAAACTCAAACGCCATCCCACCCTCCACCCCGGGATAGAGTGGGGCGGACCAGGGCAGCAAAGCTGTGTACCTAGAGCGCGTCGTCCACAGCTGGACGCGGGAAGGGCTCAGCGACCCCTTCCCATGCTTCCCCCTAATTCCCACCTGCCTACAGGAATGCAAGGGGAGCCAAGCACACTGAAACCCATTTACACGTAAGGACGTCTCACAGTCCTAACACGAACCTCAATGGTCTCTAATCCTGCAAAGCTTAGAGGCTCCGCCCGCGACCTCCCACTCTACGGCAGGGTGCCCAGAATCCCGCCAGAGCAACGCAAGCCTTTGGGGCCCCTGGGATCAGACCCGCAAGAGCCAGAGGGGCCTCTTCCCGGCACCCATGCAGGTGTCCCCTGAGCGCCCACAGAACCTCCTCTGCCCCGCTCCAGTTATCTCGCGCCCCGAACCCTCTAGGCTAAGCCCACACAGCGCCCGCGGAGTTCGGAGTGTCCCTCCAGGAAAAGCCGCGAGGGAGCCCGCCTGCCCCACCCCTCGCCTCCAGCGTCCTGGAATCCCGGCCGCCCGGGCACTTTTGGCGCCCCCACCAGAAGCACCGCTTAGGCCGCCTCTGGGCGGCAGGAAAGATTTAAGGGCCTACAAAAGGGAAGCCCAGCGCGTCCATCAAGGACTTGAGAATTCAGATCCCAGCGGCGCGCGTCCCACCGCGGGGTCTCGTGCACCCCCCCCCGCGCGCCGGACATCAGGCCAGCCTGGCGACGGGGTCTCCACACCGGCAGGGAACCGAAATCCGTGTGCCCTGGAAGGATCACCTAAGGGCGTAGGGACCGAGCTCGGTTCCTGGGACCGGTGGGCACATCTGCGGACACCGATCCAGGCAGGGCGCGCACCCGCGCTCGCAGCTGCACACTGGCTCTCCGACTCTTGGAAAGCCACCCCACCCCCGCCTCTGGAAACATTTAGCCAGCTCCAGAGCACGGCTTATTGAAACCAGCCCCGGGTGGCCCGGGGTGTGGGCCAAGGCGCGGGGCCCAGCCTGGCGCCGCGCAGGTCCTCACGGCCAGCACGGAGCCCCGGGACCCTGACTGCGCCCCTCTCCCAGGAGATCCGGCGCCAGCGCGGCGGCCGGGGTGCAGAACAGAGGAAGGGGCGGCCGCGGGAGCAGCGAGCCCTCGCCTGTGAGCGAAGCGCGCGCCGGGTCCTACCTGAGGTCTGCCGCGCGGAGAGCAGTAGCGCGACGGCCGCCCAGACAGTCCGGACGCACCGCGGCAGCCCAGAGTCCCGGGCCATGCTGCGGGTCGTGGGGGCCAGGTCGCCTTCCGCTGCGCAAGCTTCGGACCTCGGACGGAGATGCGGGGAGGCGCCGCCAGCCCGTTCTGTGCGCACGGGCTGCTGCTTCTCCCTGGCGCTTCGCCGGCTGCCCCTCGTGTTCCTCCTCTCCGGCGCGAGAGGGCAGCCAGGTTCCCGCGGCAATGCGGGCGGCTCGGGAGGCTCCGGGCAAGGACTCCGCGTCCTGCCGGCCGCCAGGACGAGCGCGGGGGGCGGACCGCGGCGGGCGGGCTCTCCGGAGCACGGTCCTCTCCCCGCCCTCCCCTTGGACAGGCCCGGCCCGGGCCGGCGCCGGCGCCCTCTGCTGGGCGAACGCGCGGGACACTTGGCCAGGGCTGCTCCTTGTTGCCAGAGCTCCTCCTGACCGCGGCCCCTGCCTGCACCTCGCGAAGCGGGGACCCAAAGTTGCGCCTTGGAGGGATCTTGTCGGGCTTAACCGGGGCCGTCCACGCCGCAGAGGCTCCCCAACCTTTGTCACCCACTTACAGGAGGCAGGACGCCTGGGGACCTGGGTCCCAAAGCATAAACACCAAGATACGTTTGACCCAGCCGGTGTCCAGCAGGGCACGTCAGGGAGCTGCCGGCCTCAGAAACCTTCTGCGCGCAAGGAGCAAGGTGAGGGCTCGGTGGAGATGTTGGAGAAGGGAACGTGGCCGCGTCCCCGCTGGCGCCCCACTGCAGGACAGTCGAGTCTCCTGATGCTCCAGCTGCCGGGAGCGGAGCTGCCCTGAAGGAGCCCACGGAGCCCGATGCTATCTGAAGCCGCTGGCTTTTGTTTTACTGTTAAAAGCAAATTGTGTCATTTTACCCATTAAAAGCAGAATGCAGGGCCCCAGACCATGAAGAAGTAATTTGCTTCCCTAGTAAAAGACATTTGAACGCAATTCAAATAACATATTTTCTTGCTTATTCTTGGTTTTGTTTAGCACATGGGAAGGTCTGGGTTTGCAAGGCCTCATTCTCCTGTTTGTAACTCAGGAATTTTCTTTGTTTTTCCTCCATTGGAGGAAGAATTTGGATTCCCTTGTTCGGTGAGATTTATCTTTTAACTGATTGCCAAGCAGTTTGTTTAGTGGGTTTTTTGTTTTGCTTTGTTTTGCTTTTTGTTGTTGTTGTTGTTGTTCTGGAGTATTTTTCCTGTTAATTGGGGTGAATTAAGGAGAGCTCTGGCCTTGGTACCAGACCCCAAGGGCGCGGAGTTTGCCTGTGGAGTTGTCCCCAATGGCTTCAGACAAGGCCGGAAACCAAAGTTCTCTAGCCTAGTCTGCTGGCAAACCGCCTGAGCCAGCCGGCCCCACCCCTGCTCATATTATTTGGGCCTCAGGCTGGCTCTGGCTAAGGGTCTTGGGAATATTTTACACCTTTTTCTTTCCTGATGCAGAGTAGAGGAATAGATTGGAGCTGGGCAAGGGCTGCAGGTATTGGGGGGG
Organism: Cavia porcellus; assembly: GCF_034190915.1. NCBI lineage: Eukaryota > Metazoa > Chordata > Mammalia > Rodentia > Caviidae > Cavia > Cavia porcellus. Next base: position 14,959,860 of record NW_026947500.1, on the reverse strand, counting down.
GGGGCGCACCCCCTTCCTGGGCTGGGTGATAAAATCGTTATTCAGTGTTCCAAACTCCTTCTTCCCACACTTACCTCATTTAGACTGGAGGACCGCTCACCAGAGCGTTGACATCTTCCAGGTGTTTGTCTTTGGGGTTTTCCTCCTAATCTCTCTCTGTAGGGGCCCTTCTTGATGCTTTTAGAGCCACTAGTTCTAAACCAGACAGGGGCTACTGAGAAGGGTCTTCTGAATTTCCCCTTGGACAGTCCCAGTAAGGCTCTGTCATTTCCACTGTGCTGTACCCCTCAGGAAAGGAGATCTGCCACTTGTGGAGATCACTCTCAATTTCCCACCAATAACTGCAGCCTGTTTTCCCCTGGTCTCACTTCCTCCTTCCTCCTCTATCTCTTGGATAGGAATTGAAGAACAAACACAGCAAGATTGAAGGGGTCAAACACAAGCTTCCACCAGTTAACAATGTGTGGCTACAATTAAAAACCAGACTGGAGCTACATACTCTTTCCCACCTGTGTTACTTATCAGTTAATGGCTGCATAATAAATTTTCCCAAAACATGGAAACCTTCAGACCTAACCATTTATCTTGTCAAATAATTTCAGCTGTTGACTTATTTGCTTCTTCATTGGTGAGATAAATTATCCAACACCCACAAGTTAAAAAAAGAAAAGTTTTATTTTGGGTCACAGTTTGTAGAGGGTTCAGTCTATGGTTGGCTGTCTTCAAGGCAGGGTGGTATGACAGAGGGCATCACAGAGGAGAAACAGCCTATGGCAGGGCAGGCAAGCAGCAGGAAACAGCAAGCAGACTGCTTCTCCCTTTCATCACATCTGGGCTCCAAGTCTTTTGGATGGTGCTACCCACACCCGAGGTGGGGCTTCTTTTTTCAAAAACTAATTTGGCCACACCCAGAACTATGTTAATTCCAATCACTGGACTAAATTAGCACCACACATCCTTAACCCCAATATCACACACCTGGATCCAGTTGCCCCCCATAACGCCCCACGTATGTGCGTGTGAGGCTTTGTGGGAACTAGATAATAGCCATAACAGATGTCAACCAGAATTTCTGTCACAGAAGTTCCACAGGCTGGAAGATTCTCACACATTAATCCACATGGCACACTTTGGACTGGCAGTGCTGGGAGTGAGCTAGAGCCCTGTCCCTGTCCACATGCACCACTGTATAAGGCCCTTGGGCATCTTCATAGCATGGCAGCTGGCTAACCTCCCCCCCTAAAAAAAAAAAACCAGGTAGAAGCCACAGTGATGCCTTTTATAACCTAGACTTGGAAGCACGTATCATGTCAGTAATGAGTGTGCCCTCTTTATCTCACATTGGGGACACACAGAGTAGGAGAGACGGCTGGTCAAACACTGCTATACAGGATCGTCATGTGCATCACATGACAGCAGCATACAAGTGGAAGAAACAGCAGGCTTGGGATGAGCAAGAGCAATAGGAAGCAGCCAAACACCCCAAGCCATGGCGTGAGCCAGGCCCTGTAGGTGTCTGTGGGAGAGCCACGTAGAGTGGGGAGCCAATGAAGGCCACTGGGTCAGAGGGGCCCTGGAATATCTGAGGAACACTTGGAGACCTGCATAGTGACAGTGTGTGGTTTAATTTGCATTTTCCTAATGAATGGTAATATTGCATATCTTAGATTACTTTATAGTAATATGTATTTGTCAGCTCATTGGCCTGAGGATTTATACCTTCTTCTCCCCCCAATTTTTTTTTATAATTAAATGGTTTTTATTTTGGTTTGGTTTTGGTTTGGTTTGGTTTTTGGTTTTCTTGGAGACATGGCTTCAATATGTAGTTCAGGCTGGCCTTGAATTCATGGTGAAGCCAGGCTGGACTCAAACTCATGATGATCCTCCTGCTAACTCTGGCTTCAAAATCATGGCAATCCTCCTGCTGAGTGTTAGGGTTACAGGCATGTGCCAGCTAGTACATGCTTGTAGCATAAAATGATCACATGATCACCTTCCTCATGAATAGGTGGTACAGGTGCATAACACATCTCAATTCTTTTCTAAATCCCCTTTCTCTCCCTTTCATCTCCTCTCCCTATTAGTATACCTTCTCTTGTGAAATATCTCTTCAAATCTTATAAGTTCTGGTAGAGCTTGTTTAAGTCATTTTAGACAAAAAGATGCAGACATATTTCCCTCCCATGGTCCCATAAGTGGTTCCCTTTCCATTTTTTTATTCAAAAAGTCTCCTCTCTCTCTCTCTCTCTCTCTCTCTCTCTCTCTCTCTCTCTCTCTCTCTCTCTCTCTCGCCCCCTCACTCTCCTTCCCCCCACTCCCTCTTCCCTCCAGTACTAGGAGGGAACCTACAGCCTCATGCCCATCAGAGAAATCCTTTACCACTGAAGTACACTCTCAGACCAGCAATTTCTCATCTCTGTGAAATAAAATCTGACCTTTTAAAAAAATTAGTAGTGCTTTTTAGATCTCAGTAAATGGTAAATCAGACAAAAAAAATAAGATTCTAGAGGATGTAGGCATACCAAACTTTAACACACTACTGTGGAAAGTAGATGACTGCAGTTTTGAGCTTTGGGGGAGAAATGAATGCAAGGCAGTATGGCAGAATTGCCATTCTTTTCATGACTTTTCAGTTAGAAAAGCCTTCATCTGCTTTATCGGCAATGAGCTCTACAGAAAGAAACAAGGCAAATAAGATAAACAAATATGTCAGAAGGGTTGTCTCTATTTCCTTACCGCACTCATCATTCTGGCTTCCAGAACCTATATCAGCAGCTTGAATAGTCCATAGAGATGCCAGCCCACTAAGCCCAAGGGAATTCTTGCTTCTCGCATCTGACCTGTCTACAGCATTGTCTAAGACCATCCTCTACTCTGTTCCTGAAACGCCTGAAATGACAGAAACTGAAGTAAAAAAAACAACTCCAGGAAGCTGTAAGGAACTCAGATCAGAAATAATCTCCCAAGTAAAACAAGAAATAATAAACATAATAAAAGGGATGCTGATTATAGCTAAAGAAGATACAGTTAAGAAAATTGAGGGACACTGCAAAAAGATGGAAAGCTTGAATGAACAATGTAAGAAACTAAATGCATGAAACAGATTCAAAGAGATATTCAGGAAATCAAAAACTGCATCATAAGTTGGCAAAACCACCTCAGTGAAAGAGAAGATAGGCCGTTAGACCTTGAATACAAAATTGCAGCTAGTGAACAAAAAAGAAAAGATTTTTTAAATAACAAAGACTCAAGAAATAACAATTCAACAGTTGCAAGGTGATGCAAAGAAAAACAACATAAGATTGATAGGTATAAAGAAAAAAAGGTGACAACACAAATGATATTTTAAAAAACCTATTTACAGGAGTAATAGCTGAAAATTTCCCAAACAAGGGAATGGAAACTGACATACAGATAAGTGAGGCATATAGAAATCTAAATAGCCATAACCAAAATAAAACTACACCCAGAGATATAATCAACATCCCAGAAATTCAACATAAGAACACACTATTAAAAGCAGTTAAGGAAAAAGAGACAGATCACCTGTGAAGGAAAGCCCATCAGAATCACAGCAGACTTCTCAACACAAACAATGAAGTCAAGAAGAGCATGGAATGAAGTATTTCAGATTCTAAAGGAAAACAACTTCCAACCCAGACTGATACACCCTGCAAAACTGTCCTTCAAAACTGATGAAGAATTAAGATACTTGCTGAATAACTGAATAACTTCATGACCACCAAGCCAACACTGCAAAGAATACTAAAAGATATTCTAGATAGACATAAAAATAATTGTGACTTCAAGAATGCCAACAGGAAAAAAAAAAACCACTTAACACGGCAAATAAAATTTTTTTTGTCTGTTTCCTTTTTATCAGTACCAGGGATCAAACTCACAACTGCCTGCTTGCAAGGCAGGTGCTTATGCCACTGAGCTAAATCCCCAGCCCCTACAAGGCAAATAATTAAACAGAAAGGAAATGTAAATAAAAAACAGCAGAAAGATTGCATGACAAAAATAAACCAATATATATTAGTTATAACCGATAATATAAATGACCTCAATTCACCAATTAAAAGAAATGAGCAGAATGGAAAAAGAAACAACATCCAATCATATGCTGTATACAAGAAACCCATCTAACCAAAAAGGAAACTCATAAGCTGAAAATCAAAGGATGGAAAACAATACTTCATGAAAGAGGAATCTAAAAAAAAATAATAAAGCAGGGGTAGCTATTCTGTTTGCACTTCAAACAAAGAACACCACTACATATTATTTATTATTTATTTTATGCTAGAAAAATTGGTCTTCCACATGCCAAAGACTAAAACTAGAACCATGTCTATCACCAGGCTTTAAACTAAAATAAAAATGGATCAAAGACACAAATATTAAAACAAAAACATTAAATCTATTGGAAGACAAGATAGATAGAAATCTTGAAGACAATGGGGTAGCAGAGTTCATGAACAAAACACAAATTGCACAGGAAGTACTTCAAAGAAACAACAACTGGGATCTTGTTTTATTAAAATGTCTTTTCACTTCAAAATAAATCACCAACAGAGTAAAAATAAAACCTATGGAATGGGAAAATATTTTAGCCAATTGCCCCTCAGATAAAAGACTTCTATCTAGAACATATAAAGAGTTTTTAAAAAGTCAGACCCCTGAAATTCAAAGATCCAGTCCAAAAATGGGCATCTGAGATGAACACTCAATTCTCAGATGAAAAAATACAAATGGCAAATAAATACATGAAAAAATGTTCAGCATCATTGGCCATCAGAAAAATGCAAATTAAAACCACACTGAGATTCCATCTCACTCCAGAAAGAATGGCTAGAATAAAGAAAATCATCAACAACAAATGCTGGAGATGCTGTGGGGGGAAAAGGAGTTCTTCTGCACTATTTTTGGGAGTGTAGACTGGTACAACCACTGTGGAAATCAGTCCGGAGGTTCTGCAAAAAGCTGGGATTGGAATTCTCCCATGACCCAGCTATTCCACTTACACAGTCCCAGAAGAATGGAAAATATCATATCACAGTGATATATCTGCACCCATATTTATAGCAGCATGATTTGTATTGACCAGATCTTGGGACAAACCCTAATGCCCATCAACTTAGAAATGGATTAAAAAGATCAGGTACTTTTACACAGTGGAGTGCTACTCAGCTCTAAAGAAGGATCACATTGAGATTTTTATAGCGAAATGGATGCAACTTGAGACCATACTCATAAGTGAAATATACCAACCTTACGTGTGTAAATACTGTATTGTCTCTCTGGTGTAAGAAACAGTAAGAGTGAACAAGATACAAAATCATCAATGAATACAGTGAAAATATAAGAATCTGCTCAAAGTGGAAAAAAATAAGTCAGGGAAAGAAGAAAAAAGGGAGTGGAAAAATATATAAATTTGTATATACACACTGAAGATAGCTAAGATGATTGTGCTACAAATTCTATTAGTTCTTGGAACAAAAAGTTAACATTCATAGGATTGGATCAGTTTTGCATGTTTGTGTCTGGTGATCTGCAGAACTCTTTTGAAGATCACTATGTATAATAACAATTTTATTTATGTTCCTACCACCTTACTTTGAAGGCCTATATCATCATTTTTTTGGGCTCTTTGCTATTATTATTTATTTGTCTTTTTTGTTTCTTGTTTTTCTGTTAATCTGTTTTGTTTTGTTTTTCCCTCTAATGCAGAAAGGATAGGTGTACATGTAGAGGCTTATACATGCCTAGAACTTCTCCTAAACAGTTTATGAGAATTGACTATATTATATGTGGTGATAAGAACAGCTACTTTGAAGAAAAAGAGACATTATGGAATCCATTGCTGATTTCCTATCATTGTGCTGTAAAGTCCAGTAATGCTTTTATTCTTTGTTTAGATTGGTTTATTCTATTTTGTATTATTTAATTTCAATATATATGAAGGTATGGATAGCTCTTTTGAAGAGAATAAGAGACATTATGGTAGCCATTGTAGATTTTCCTATTCACTGGTTTTGAAGGCCTGTAATGCTTTTATTCTTCTGTTTTGATCAGTTTTATACTATTTTATTTTGTTGTTTGAATTCATTTGTATGAAGATATAGACAATATTGTCTACGGCCATACCACCCTGAATGTGCCCTATCTCGTCTGATCTCGGAAGCTAAGTAGGGTCGGGCCTGGTTAGTACTTGGATGGGAGTTATAGACAACATTTAGAAAAAAACAAGAGACAGTATGATAGCCACTGATGGTCTCTGTTGTCTTGCTTTGAAACCCTGTGTTACTTGCACTGACAATAGAGCAAGGACTTTTAGTCAAGCAGAGGAAGCAGAAGCCTCTACACTCAGCAAACCTTGATCTACTCTTCCAGGACGTGATTCATGTTTGTGCCAGCATGGCTATACTTTCATACAGTTTTCAGAATTTACAGATATGCAAATGAGATCTTCCTAGTTCTGTGATGTTAATAAGATGTGGTAGGCCTCTCCAGGACTTAGCCCTTCAGTGTGAGGCAATGAGCTATTAAGGCCAAACATGGATGTAGGTTCTAATTCCTATCATATTTCAGAAGGTCCCTAAGTAGCAGGATGATTACACAATGTCTTTTCTCTCATCATCCCATGAAAAGGCATGCTCAGGTTGCATGAAACTTCTTCCTGATTTTATTGAGATGGGGGGCATATATGATGAACACTTGTGTGTGTGATGGTGAGTGGGCTGTTATAGGTGTGAGAATAGTTTTGCAGAGTAGGTATAGAAATAAAATGCACTGGTTTGCTTGGGGGAGTTGTGTGCCCATACCAATCTTAGCTGGAAACCTCTGGAAGGTTCAGGCATTGAAGAAACAGCAAGAAGCCCAGGAGAAAACCAGAAGACAGAGAGTTCTTGGTTCTTCTCCAAAGAGAGTTGACAGAAAAGTCAATGTAAATGGCCAGGACATACATGAAAAACAAATGCTTATCATGACAAGTAATCAGAGAAATGAAAAATAAAATGAATCTAATTTTTGAACTAGCAAATATTTTAAGAGGAATGAATATTCCAATCAATGTCATAAGTATATGCCATGCAGCCATTTTGGAAACTAACTCAGCAGAATTTATTAAAAATTTACGTGTATACCTAATACCCTTGCCAACTTGTATATCCAAAGAACAAGGAGAGAAGCCATGTTGTTGTTTATCACAGTGCTTCATTTGTCTATTGCCACAAACTAAGTCCCAACAATTAATATCTGTCTCAGTTACTTTCCTTTCATTGCTGAGACAAAATACAGACACTTAAAGAAGGAAATGTTATTTAGCTCACAATCTGTGGAGATTTCAGTCCATAATCAGCTGGCACCAAGGCAGGGTGGCGTGATGAGAGGCAACAGTTCAAGGTGGCATAAACAGCAAAGGCAAAGAGAGCAAAATGAGGGAGAGCAAGTCTCTTCTCCTCCTTTATATTGTAAGTAGGCTATGAGCTCCCCAGGATGGTTGTTGCAATCATACCATCTTGGTTCTCTCCTCTTGCAGAAACTCGGGATGTTTACAAAGTGAGGATCCTGACCCACCTGCTGAGTTGCTTATTTAAACTTGTAAACTTCTCAAGTTGACACATTATATCAACCATTATAATCCACCCCTTGTCAACTTGGCGGACAGACACATTTCTTGAAACCAATCTCTTGATACAAAAACATGCTTATTCTTATTACTTCACAACTTGAACATTATAGCACAGATTTAACAATCTTTAAGAACCAATATAAAGTCTATCAACATTATATTACATTAGAACCCTAATATTCCACCCTTGGCCCCCTAAGGACTCATGCACATGCCTTTATGAAAAAGGCATTTGGTCTATTTCTAAGAGTTGCCACAGTCTTAACAGTTTCAGCATTGCTGAAAAGTCCAAGTCCCAAGTCTCGTTCAAGATGTAAGGCAAACTCTTAGCTGAAAGGTCTTGGAAAAAAGAAAATCTAAACACTTCCAAAATTAAATGGCACAAGATAAACATTTTCATTCCAAAAGTTACAAACATGGGAATACAAAGTTTTGGGACTAAAGCAAGCCCAAAATCCAGCGGGACAAACATTAAGTCCAGTAACTACATTTGAGGCAATCTGTGGCAAATTGTGAGCTCCAAAGGCCTTGAGTGGCTCCATCCCTATAGCACTTCTGGTGGTTATAGCTCCTACGGCATCTCTCTTGGGCCTGCTTTGCTCCCTCCTTGCACATTTCCTTAGGTGATCCATGTTCCTGGATTTTCCAAGCTTCTGGGATCTCCACTCACACTCACAGCTTCACACACTGCCCTCTCATGGGCATACTGCTTAGCCTCCTAGTCCTTCTGAAGCTGGGGTGGAAGCCTTAACCCTGTAACTCTTGCATTCTACATGCACCTAAAACCAGCACCATATGGATGATGTTGAGGTCTACTACCAGCTGGAGCAATAGCCAGGCTTCCTTCTCTCTTGGCTGTACAATTTGAGTGCTTGGATTGCTGGGCATTCTGAACCTAATTGTGAGGAACAAATTTTCTATGTTGCCACCATTCTGGAACATGATGTGGCTACCACCATTCTGGAACATGATATTCTGTGACTTTCTCCCTAAAGCTTTTGAAGTTTTGAGGCTGCAAAGGGCAGAGACTTGCTGCTTCTTGTGATTCCCTTAGGGCATCTTTTATATTCTCTAGTTCCTTCTCAGTAATCAAGATCTCCTCAGTGTTATCTCAGAAAAGCTAATCCACAGCTTTACTAGGGTTTCCTTCTGGTCAAACTCACTTTAAATCATCCTGCTGTGCTCTTTGCTCCTGATGCTCAAAATAGATCTGGCAGAAAGTCCCCAACAATAACTATGCCCCTGCCCCAACATTAGACTGCCTTGAATTTTTTTCTTCCAGATTAACTAGTCCACTGTCCTTAATCTCAGTCTTGCATAAAGTTTCTGGACAGAGTCAAAATGAAGATAAACTTTCTGCCAAGTCATACTACACATCATCTAGAGTTCAACAATAAATTCAGTCTTTCTTCCCAGCAGAAATCTCCTGAACCTGGTCTTTACCAGCAAGATTTCCATCAGTCGTCTGGTATTTCAACTGTGACCAGAGTCTCTCATACAGAAAAGTCCAAGGCATTCCAACTCCACTCTTTTAGGCAACTTCTCTAAACCTTTTGAAACTTTCCTCAAGCCATTCCCAAAGGCTTTTGTTTTTTAAAATTTTTTATTTAAAAAGTATATCTATAAAAAGGGGGAGATTAAGATGAAAGAGGACATAATAACACGGGTCAGAACAGAACACTTTAAGCAACATAGTGTTGCACCACAGGATAACCCGACATAAGAGTAGACACCATAGTGTCTTTTTCCTTGAAATATTTGAGTATACCTTCATATATCATCAAACATAACAAGACATCGTGAAACCATTAAAGAGGGTAAAAAATTACAGGGTATTTAGAACTAACTAACAGAAAATGAACAACAGTTTCTATATTATCACCTTTTCTATAAAAAATTTTGGTTATACTATCACATATAATAAAATCCAAGAAGATACAACATGATAAAATGGACAGAGACAGAAGAACAAAAGCTTGATGGGGCTTCAAAACAAGATGATATTAAATCAACACTAGCTATTATAACATCTTGTTTTCTTCAAAATAACTGTTCATACCATCACAGACAATAAAATCAAACACCCCAGAATAAAACCATTCCAATTAATGAATGAAAACATTATAAGGCTTTGAAACAATATAATGGGGATTCATGATTACCACATACATTTATGTATTCTTACCATTTCTTACACTAGGGAAACTATTCAGTATTTATATATGTGAGTTTGATTTATTTTGCTTATGAATATGGGCTCAAGCTGTGCCCATTTATTTATAAATACCTCAATGTTATCCTTCTTTATAGCTGAGTAGTACTCCATTGTATAAAAATACCACATCATTTTTATCCATTCCTCAGTTGATGGACACTTAGGTTGTTTCCAAGACATGGCAATTACAAATTGTGCTGCATTAACATGGGTGCACATATATCACTGTGGTATGATGTTTTCAGTTCTTCTGGGAATATGCCTAGAAGTGGAATAGCTGGGACAATTGAGACTTCCAATCCCAGCTTTTTGAGAAATCTCCAGACTGACCTCTACAATGGTTGTACCAGTCTACACTCCCACCAACAGTGCAGGAGAGTTCCTTTTCCCCCACAGCCTCTCCAGCACTTGTTGTTGTTGGTTTTCTTGATCTTGGCCATTCTTTTTTTTTTTTTTTTTTTTTTTTTTTTTTTTTTTTGTCTTTTTCCTTTTTATCGGTACCGGGGATCAAACTCACAACTGCCTGCTTGCAAGGCAGGCGCTTATGCCGCTGAGCTAAATCCCCAGCCCCTTTATTTTTATTTATTTATTTATTTATTTTTGTCTGATCTTGGCCATTCTTTCAGGAGTGAGATGAAATCTCAGTGTGGTTTTAATTTGCATTTCTCTAATGACTAATGATGATGAACATTTTTTCATGTATTTATTTGCCATTTGTATTTCTTCCTCTGAGAATTGTGTATTCATCTCAGATGCCCATTTTTGAATTGGGTCTTTGAATTTTGGGGGTCTGATTTTTTAAAATTCTTTATATGTTTTAGACAGAAGTCCTTTGTCTGAGGAACAGTTCACTAAGATTTTTTCCCAGTTTGTGAGTTTTCTTTTCACTATGCTGGAGATTTCTTTTGACATGCAAAAACTTTTTAATAAGAGATGATCTCACTTATTGATTCTGGGAAGTATTTCCCATGCAGTTTGATTCCTGTTCATGAATTCTGTACCTACCCGTATGTCTTCAAGAGTTTTACCCAATTTGTCCTCCAATAGATTTAATGTTTCTAATATTCAGATCTTTGATCCATTTAGATTTTAATTTAGTACGTGGTGATAGGCATGGGTCTAGGCATATGGAGAGCCAGTTATTCCAACACCATCTGTTAAAGAGACTGTCGTTCTTCCAGTGAACATGTTTGGCCCCTTTAACAAAGATAAGGTGGTTGAGTGTGTTTGTAGTTGTGGTTGTATCTTCTCATCTATTCCATTGATCTTCGGCTCTGTTTTGATTCCAGTACCATGTTGATTTTATTACAGTAGCTTTGTAGTGTAACTTCAAGTCAGGGATTGTGATGCCTCCTGCCTTGCCTTTGCTGGTTAGAACTTTCTTTGCTATTCTAGGTCTCTTCTGCTTCCAGATGAATTTTGGGAGTGATTTCTCTAGATCTATGAGGTATATTGATGGTATTTTTATTGCAATTGCATTCAATCTGTATAACAGTTTTGGGAGAATTGCCATTTTCACAATATTTATTCTCCCTATCCATGAACAAGGGAGTCTTTCCATTTTCTGAGATCCTTTTCAATTTCTTTTTTGAGTGTATTATAATTTTCTCTATATAGATCTTTCACTTCTTTTGTGAGAATAATTCCTAAATATTTCATTTTTTTCGTTGCTAGTGTGAAGGGTGTGGCTTGTCTTATTTCTCTTTCTGCGATTTTTTGTTAGTGTATAGAAATGCTATTGATTTTTGTGCACTGATTTTGTATCCAGCTACACTGCTGAATGTATTTATTTTATCTAGGAGTCTTTCAATGGAATTTCGGGGGTCTTCTATGGAGAGTACCATGTCATCCACAAATAATGATAATTTAACTTCTTCTTTCCTATCTTTAGCCCTTTTATCTCTCTCTCTCGTCTAATTGCTCTGGCTAGTATTTCCAGTACTATATTAAGTAGGAGTGGTGACAAGGGACATCCTTGTCTTGTGCCTGATTTTAAGGTAATGGTCTTCAGTTTTGGCAATTTAGTATGATGCTGGCTGTTGGTTTGTCATAGACGGCCTTTATTACATCGAGGTAAATATCTATTCCAATTTTCTGTAAGGTTCTTATCATAAATTAATGTTGGACCTTATCAAAATCTTTTTCTGCATCTATAGAAATGATTGTGTGATTCTTATTTTTGGCTTTATTGATATGGTGGATTACATTTATTGATTTACGTATATTGAACCATCCTTGTATTCCTGGGATGAATCCCACTTGGTCATGGTGTATAATCTTCTTGATGATTTGCTGCATCCTATTTGCCAATATTTTATTGAGGATTTTTGAATCTGTGTTCATTAGGGAGATTGGCCTGTATTTCACTTTTTTAGTTGGGTCTTTCTCAAGTTTTGATACTAGAGTAATATTTGCTTCCAGGAATGACTTAGGAAGGATTGCTTCCCTTTCAATTTCATTGAAGAGTTTGAGAAGTGTCAGCATTAAGTTTTCTTTGTGTTTCTTGTAAATTTCCGCAGTGAATCCGTCTGGGCCTGGGCTCTTCTTTGTAGGTAAGGATTTAATTATATTTTCAATTACATTAATAGAAATTGGGTTATTCAGCAGTTTTACATCTTCTTGACCTAGCTTTGATACTTCATATTTTTCTAGGAACTTGTCTATTTTTTCTGTGTTATCAAACCTCTGAGAGTAGAAGTTTTCAAAATAGGTGTTGATGATCTTCTGTATTTTTACCAAGTCTCTAGTGATTTCGTCTTTTTCATTGCTCGTTGCTTAATTTGAAAATTTTCTTCTCTTTTTAAAATAAGGTTGCCTAGCGGCTTATCAATTTTATTTACTCTTTCAAAGAACCTACTCTTTGATTCATTGATTTTTTGGATTGTTTTCTTAGTGGTTTTTTCCTAAGTGTATCTAAACTGTCTTTCAGTATGCTTTGCAGGATTGGCTTGGTGATTATGAAGTTCTTCAGCTGCTCCTTGTCATGGAAGTATCTTATTTCTCCATCGATTTTGAAGGACAGTTTTACAGCATACATCAGTCTAGGTTGGAAATCATTTTCCTTTAGGACCTGAAATACTTCACTCCATGCTTTTCTTGCCTTCCTTGTTTGTGCTGAGAAGTCTGCTGTGACTCTGATAGGTTTTCCTTAATGGGTGATCTCTTTTCTCTCTGACAGCTTTTAATATTCTATTCTTGTATTGGATTTCTGGAATAGTGATTATTATATGTCTAGGTGTAGTTTTATTTTGGTTATGGCTATTTGGAGTTCTATATGGTTCACTGATCCTGATGTCAGTTTCCATTCTCATGTTTGGAAAATTCTCAGCTATTTCTTCTCTAAATATCCTGTTGATATCCTTTATGTTGTCCCCTTCTTTTATATTTATCCCTATCAATCTTATGTTGTTTTTCTTTGCATCATCTTGCAGCTGTTGAATTGTTATTTCTTGATTCCTTGTTATTTTTTAAAAGATCTTTCCTGTTCACTAGCTGCAATCTTGACTTCAAGGTCTGAAATTCTATGTTCACTTTCATTGAGGCAGTTTTTACAACTTTTAATGGAATTTTTGATTTCCTGTATATCTCTTTGCATCTGCTGCATGTATTCTGTTTGTTTCTTATATTGTTTTCCAGGGATTCTACCTTTTTGTTTAGTTTCTCCAATTTTTTAACTGTGCCTTCTTTAGATATGTTTAGCATTTCTTTCATTTGTTTTATCATTTCTTCTTTTACTTGGGAGATTATTTGTAGCTTGAATTCCTTTAAAGCTTCCTGTAGTTGCTGCTTTATTTCAGTTGCTATTATGTCAGATATTGCAGATGCATGGCACGTATTTTCTTCTCTGTACATAGCTCCTAGGTTTTCCTAGCTCCTGGGATGGGCTGGAGGTTTGTAATTGTATTTTCATCTTTCGTTTTGTCATTTTCCTATATTTCCATGTTTCAAGTGTTATTCCAAGGCTTCCCCGGGGCCTGTTGAAAATTCTCTTCTATGCCCTCAGCTCCTGGGACTCTGGCCACCCAGTTCCCTGGATTGAGAGAGGATCACTGAGCGTGGAGCAGGCAGGCCCAAGTCCTATGGTGCAGTTTGAGTGTGGCAGGAACTGTGAAGTTCCTTGGCTGGTGGGAGAAATGATCCCAAACTCCCTGTGTGTGGGAGACACTCACTGCAGGCCACTCAGCCACTGGAACTGAGGGCGCCAGCAGGCCAGGGATCCCAAAGTCCACCAAGCACGGCAGGGAGCCACGCGGGCAGTTTTTGCAGGCAGGCTCAAGAGCAGCTTAGCTGGTCCAGTGCAGCAAAAAGCCACAAAGTTCCTTTGCCAGGCCCCAGAAAGGATCCGAAACTCCCTGTTTGGGGGATGGTGCAAGGGACACTCACCACAGGCCATTCAGCCTCCTGAGCTGAGGGCACTGGCAGGCCAGGGACCCTAGAATCTGCCAAGCACTCTCAAGGGCTTTTGAACCATGTGGTGAGGAATAGTCACAGCAATGATCCCACATCTGTGATATTTTGACTTAGTTTCTTTTCTCTCATTGCTGAGACAAAATATCAGACGTGTTTGTTTTGTTCACAGTTTGTGGAGGTTTCAGTCCATAATCAGCTGGTTCCAAGGCAGAGTAGGGTGATTGGGGGGCAACAGTTCAAGGAAACAAAAGTAACAAGAGCAAAATGAGAGAGGACAAGTCTCTTCTTCTTCCTTATATTGTAAACAAGCTACCAGCTCCCCAGAATGGGTCTAGCAATCACACCATCATGGTGCCCTCCTCTTGCACAGGATCTGGATGTTTACAAAATGAGGACCCTGGCTTCCTGTTGAGTTGCTTGGCTAAACTTCTAAACTTCTCAAGTTGACAGAATATATCAACCATAACAATAGCTTAGAGCAACAATTAATAATTATCCTTCACAATTCCATGGATTTATTGGGCCTTTTTTTCTTTTGCTTGGACATAGTGCTCTATGAGGTGGAAATATTTGAGGGCCTCTTTCACTCTGTCTGGAGCATTAATATTTCCCCAAGTGGCCTCTGTCTCCAGGAAGTGTGAGAATCTCCTGCATTGGAAGGGACTTGGGCTCTGACACAGTGTTGGCTTCCAAAACTACAGAAGCAGAAGCTGGTGGTGTATCTTAAACCCTGGAACTGTTATGTCACATATTGCCTGTGTTCTGTGGGTTAAGGTGAGTCACAGAACCCACCTGGGTTTACATTGAGAGGACAGTGAAGGACTAGAAAACCAGGAGGTATATTTTATTGGGGGGCCATACTGGGACACGAGCTACTACTTACTGTATAGTCAGAACTCTATATCCACAGCTTCTGTACACATGATTTCAACCAAAAGTAGGCTGAAAATATTTGGGATTAAAATACATCTGTACTAAGCAAGTACAGAAATTTCTTCTCATGTTTCCTAAACAATACAGTATAATAATTATTGACATAGCATTT
Source organism: Cavia porcellus (assembly GCF_034190915.1). NCBI lineage: Eukaryota > Metazoa > Chordata > Mammalia > Rodentia > Caviidae > Cavia > Cavia porcellus. The sequence continues at coordinate 14,944,557 of NW_026947500.1, read as the reverse complement.
ATATTGTAATCAATATATAATTACTCCAGAGATGATTCAAAGTATAAGGGAGGATAAACGTAAGTTATGTGCAAATATTGCACCATTTTATATAAGGGACCTGAGCACCCATGAGTTTTGGTGTTGTTGAAGGTTCCTTGAACCCATGTCTCAGATGCTAACGGATGACTGTATTGTTTTTCATAGCAAACAATTAGAAATTATTAGGGAATTTCTAGATAAACTTATATAAAATGATGCATAAATGCCTAATATATTACATACAATGAGATAGATCTACATATACTAACCAGATAGACCTCTAAGTTATAAGCAAAATATGCAAATAACAGAGCAATAGAAGCATGGTATTATCTCTGCAAGAAAATAGTCATAAACTAATCACATTCTCAATCTGTACCATATAATTACATAGACTAAGAATTTGTAGGATGCAATGCTAACAGTGCCTGATTAAGGGGTAGATGAAATGAGATTAGAGTAAAGGTCAAGGGCAAGTAGTTTCCAAGATTTCAAAGTTTATTTTTCTTACAATGATGTCTACTCTCAATTTATAGGAAACTAAAAGCACAAAATTAAACACAGAGATTGTTCATAGAATGTTAAGATACTGTCTTCTCTGTATTCTTCAATATTCCCTAAAGAGGAAGAACACAGAATGAGACTCATCTAAGCTCTTGTCTTGCTTCCTTCTCCCATAAGACACGAAAGTCTTTGTTTCCCCATTCATTCTAGGGCCAGTAATTTTTGACAATAAATCTCATAACTACTAGTAGTCTTTGATCTAATTGATGAGACAAAATTGAAATGTGACATTATAACTTATAAAGATATTAACCATTTTCCGTGTGACAAAAACTATTGATTCCACAAGTCCACATCTCATGCAGTCTGGAGTACTTTTGTTGACTCACAGCAGTGACAATCTCCTGTGCATGGAAGGACAGGGAGACGAATGCTCAGCAACAGTGCCCTCTAAACTTACTGAGGCACAAATCTGGTCCTTCTATTACCATATTTTCCTGAAAATAAGGCTTGATGTTATATTAACTTTTGCTCCCAAAGGTGCAAGAGGGCTTATTTTCTAAGAGTGTCTTATTTTTTCACACATAACATGTACATTTATTCATGCATTCCTGTACAAAAATCTGATTTATTCAAATACAGTTATGTCATCTTTGGGAATATTGTCATAACCCTCTAAACCTCAAGTTTCAGCCTGAATTTCTTGCAATTCTGTTTTATTTTGAACCATTGGCTCCAATCTCTCATGCTAAGCAATAGAGCTCTCTTTAAGTGAGCACTTTCTGTCCATTCAGCCTGATCCAGTGCATTGCCAACACAGATGCAGTGATTTTATGCCAGGATTTCTTCACCCAGGTCACAAACTATTGCAGGCTAGACTTCACAAAGTTTGTATTAAATCAAGTGTCAACTGAAGACTTATGAGACAAGAATGGAAACAAAAATGATGGTCTACACAAAAGTGATGAAAAGTTACAGGCACCAAATTCCATATGTTTACTTATCTATCAGTGTTAGAAGAGATATATCTTAATTTGGAACTGCCCCTAAATTGTAGATCCCAGAATATCTCACACTTTCAAGATAAGATAAAATTTCTTTTTTTTCTTGTTTTTCTTTTTTATTTTATTTTATTTTTTTTGTATGTGATTTTTTTTTTCTCAGTTTTTCTTCTTTCCTAGTTCTTCTTCATCAGCTTATTAAGATTTAGGGAATGTTCCTTTGCCTTTCATCTTTGTATTTTAATCTCTTTTTTAAACTTTATTTTTCCTCTTCTCTCTTTTAATTTTTCTCCCTTTTATTTTTCTTATTTTTTTACTTTATTTGTTAATATTAAGGAGAAAAGGTAAAACAAATTTTCACAACAAAATAATAAAAAAGTAACAATTGTTGATAAATTACACATCATTATCTTTAGTCACTCAAGTAAAAAATATGGGCATAAAAATTTCTTCAATCAATATTAGCACAACCTTTCCTATTCAGTGAACTAAGTGACACTAATGGTATAACTAACTTGCATTTTTTTCTTTTCCCTTCTATCCTTTCTCTTTAAGGGAGAGGATGAGATAAAAAGGGGCATAACAACATAACAATACAGGTTAAAGCATGACACTTTCAGCAACCTAGTGCTTCACCACCAAATAACCCGACTTAATAGTAGTTACCATAGTGTCTTTTTCTTTGAAATATTTGAATATAACTTCCTATGCTATAGCATCAAACATATCAAGACCGTGTAACACCATTCAGGTGGATGAAAGCATTGTAGAGTATTTAGAACCAGCTAACAGAAAAAATGATCATTGGTTTCTATATTATCTCTTTGCCTATAAAAATTTTTGTTTATACTACCACATACGATAAAATCCAGCAAATTACAACATGATAAAATCAATGGAGACAGAAGAGCCATAGTTTGGTGCAGCTTTAAGACAAGATGGTATTAAATCAGCACTAGCTATTATTATGTCTTATTTTCTTCAAAGGAGCTGTTCATTGCATCACAGGCCATAATATCAAACAGCCCAGAATAAAGCCATTCCAATTAATGAGTGAAAATTTTATAAGGCTTCAAGGCCATATAATGGGGAATCATGGTTATCATGAACTTTTATATATTTGAATCATTGCCTACACTAGGGAAACTATTCAGTGTTCACACATGAGAGTTTGATTTAGTTCACTTATGAGTATGGTTTCAAGCTGCACCCATTTATTGATAAATACCTCAATGTGATCCTTCTTTACAGCTGAGTAGTACTCCAATATATAGAAATACTACAGCTTTTTTATCCATTCCTCAGTTGATGGACATTTGGGTTGTTTCCAAGATCTGGCAATTACAGATTGTGCTGCTATAAACATAGGTGCGCATATATCACTGTGGTATGATGCTTTCAGTTCTGGGAAAATGCCTAGAAGTGGAATAACTGGAACAAATGGGACTTCCAATCCCAGCTTTTTGAGAAATCTCCAGACTGACCTCCACACTGGTTGTACCAGTCTACACTCCCACCAACAGTATAGGAGAGTTCCTTTTCCCCCACAGCCTCTCCAGCACTTTTTGTTGTTGGTTTTCTTGATCCTGGCCATCCTTTCAGGAGTGAGATGGAATCTCAGTGTGGTTTTAATTTGCATTTCCCTAATAACCAATGATGATGAACATTTTTTCATATATTTATTTGCCATTTGTATTTCTTCCTCTGAGAAGTGTGTATTCATCTCAGATGCCCATTTTTGGATTGGGTCTTTGAATTTTGGGGGTCTGATTTTTTTTAACTCTTTATATGTTTTAGACAAAAGTCCTCTGTCTGAGAGGGAGTTCACTAAGATCTTTTCCCAATTTGTGGGTTTCTTTTCACTATGCTGGAGATTGTTTTTGACTTACAGAAACCTTTTAATAAGAGGTGGTCCCAGTTATTGATTCTGGGAAGTATTTCCCATGCAGTTTGAGTCCTGTTCATGAATTCTCTACCTACCCCTATGTCTTCAAGGTTTCTACCTAGTTTGTGTTCCAATAGATTTAGTGTTTCTGTTTTAATATTCAGATATTTGATCCATTTAGATTTTAATTTAGTACATGGTGATAGGCTTGGGTAGAGTTTTAGTTTTCCACAAATGGAGAGCCAGTTTTTCCAACACCATTTATTAAAAAGACTGTCGATTTTCCAGTGAACCTGCTTGGCTCCTTTATCAAAGATAAGGTGGTTGAGTGTGTTTGTAGTTGTGGTTGCATCTTCTAATCTATTCCATTGACCCTCTGCTCTGTTTTGATTCCAGTACCATGTTGATTTTACTACTGTTGCTTTGTAGTATAACTTCAAGTCAGGGATTGTGATTCCTTCTGCCTTGCCTTTGTAGCTTAAAATTGCCTTTGATAGTCTAGGTCTCTTTTGGTTTCAGATGAACCTTAGGAGTGATTTCTCTAGATCTATAAGGTATGTTGATGGTATTTTTATTGGGATTGCATTGAATCTGTATAACAGTTCTGGGAGAATGGCCATTTTCACAATGTTTATTCTTCCTATCCATGAACATGGGATGTCTTTCCATTTTCTGAGATCATCTTCAATTTCTTCCTTCAGTGTATTATAATTTTCCCTGTATAGGTCTTTCACTTCTTTCGTAAGAGTAATTCCTAAATATTTCTTTTTTTTTTTTTTGCTTGCTAGTGTGAAGAGTGTGGCTTCTCTTATTTCTCTCTCTGTGAATATTTTTCTTATTTTTATTCCCCATACAGTTGCAGTCCTCCATTTTTATTTTATTTCCTATTTCTCTTCAGTTTTTAACATTATCTTTACCTAGTCCTATAAACATTCTTCTGCTTACCAACAGGATCCTTTATCCCAATACTTTCTTTATCGTATTATATAGTTCACTGTTTCAAAGTTTTCCTCTTGTGTTCCTCCATTCCTAATCCCCTATATATTTACTAGGTCAATCATAAAGCTTTAGTAATCTTTAAATAGTTAATTAACAAATTTATGATATGTTAATGTCAATTTTGTCTTAGATGATTCTACTATAGATGATTTTCTTGATATTACAAAAGTTACATAGTTGTTGCTATTATTGAGTTTCTTCCAAAAATGGACACCAAGATTACCTCTGTGATGTTAATAGTGCTAGAGTACAGTACCAGAGAACTGAGTGTTGGACCAATTACACTGTATCCTTGCATCCCAAATTAACTGCAGTGGTCAAGTGTTGAGGCTGAAACAAAGGGTCATAGTTAGCCATGCACAACATACATCACTGAAAAGTGATAAACTAAATAATGGTATACTGCTAAAAAAAGTTTTTACAATAGAATTATCTACAAAACTTGCGCAAAACAAAATAAGCATACAAAGATACAAGTAAGAGAAGATGAGGCAACAAAATGCCAGCTTCCCAGAATTCAGGAGCACCCAGCTAAACAAATACTAACAGAAATGAAAAATCAAATAAACAATTACACAATTATAGCAGACCTTAACATGCCATTGACTCAAAGGCAGAAAACTGGACAGAAAATCAGCAAAGAGATAACTGAACTGAATCACACCTGTGAACAAATGGACTTGGTAGACATGTACAGAGTGTTTCATCCAACAATATCAGAATATACATTCTCAGCAGTACATGAGACATTTCTAAAGTAGACCATATATTAGGCAACAGAAACATGCTTAAGTAAATGAAAAAGAGCTGAATTACCCCATGCATGTGATTGGATAATAGCACCATGAATCTAGAAATTAATGACAAAAGAAACTGCAAAATCCCCATAAACACATGCAAATTCAACAATACACTCCTGAGCAATCAGTATGTCACAGAGGAAATTAAAGAAGAAATTAAACAATACCTACAAGCAAATGAAAATACAAATAAAACTTACCAGAACCTGTGGGATGCAATGAACAGTCCTCAGAGGATAATTTATTGCAATGAATTCCACATCAAGAAAACAGAACAAACACAATAAATAACCTGATGCTGTACCTCAAACTTCTAACAAAAAAAGAGCAAGTCAAGACCAAAGCCAACAAGAGTGAGGAAGTTATAAAGATCAGAGCAGAAACCAATGCAGTGGAGACTAAGAAATCAACACAAAGAATCAATAAATCAAAGAGTTGGTTCTTTGAAAGAATATAAAATTGATAAGCCCCTAGCCAATCTTATTTAAAAAGTGAAAGAAAAAACTCAAATTAATGCAATAAGGAATGAAAAGGATGAAAACACTATAGACCCTGTGGAAATAAGATCATCATACTTACTTTGAAAAACTACTTTCACAGGCTTGATAACACAGAAGAAATGGACAGATTCCTAGAAATATATGAATTACCAAAGCTGGGTCAAGAAGATGTAGAATTAATGAATAACCCAACTTCAACTAATGGAAGAAAATGTAATTAAATCCTTACCAACAAAGAAAAAGCCCAGCTCCAGATAATGCTCTGTGGAATTCTACAAGAAATTCAAAGAAGACTTAAAGCCAACACTCCTCAAACTTTTCAGTGAAATTGAAAGGGAAGCAATTCTCCCTAATTCATTACTTAAAGCAAGTATTACTCTAATACCAAAACCAGAGAAAGATCCAACCAAGAAAGAGAACTACAGGCCAATCTCCCCAATGAACATGGATGAAAAAATTCTCAATAAAATACTGGCAAACAGAATGCAGCAAATCATCAAGAAGATCATATTAAATGGCCCCAAACTGAAACCTTTACTGTAAAATCAGGAACAAGACAAGGATATTCATTGTACAACTCCTATTCAATATAGTGCTGGAAATACTAGCCAGAGCAATTAGACAAGAGAGAGGGAGAAATAAAAGGAGTAAAGATAGGAAAAGAAAAAATCATAGTATCATTATTTGCAGATGATATGATACTCTATATAGAAGACCCCCAAAACTCCATTGAAAGATTCCTAGGTATAATACCTAAAATCAGTAATGTAGCTGGATACAAGGTCAACATTCAAAAACCAATAGCATTCCTATATACAAACAAGAAACTCACTGAGATAGAAATAAGAGAAACTACACCCTTCACAATGGCATCCAAAGAGAAATGAAATACTTAGGAATCAACCTAACAAAAAAAAGTAAAAGATATATTCAGGGAAATTTATAATACCATGAAAAAAAATTGAAAGAGTTCTCAGAAAATGGAAAGACACCCCTTGTTCGTGGATAGGAAGAACAAATATTGTGAAAATGGTCATTCTTCCAAATTTGGTATGCAAATTTAATGCAATTCCAATAAAAATGCCACTAGCATACCTCACAGATCTAGAGAAATCATTCCTAAAATTTATCTGGAACCAGAAGAGATCTAGAATAGCAAAGGCAATCCTGATCAATAATGGCAAGGTAGGAGGCATCACAATCCCTGACTTGAAGTTATATTGCAAAGCTACTGTAATAAAAACAGCATGGTATTGGAATAAAAACATACCTAAAGATCAATGGAATAGATTAGAAGATACAAGTACAACTACAAACACACTCAGTCACCTTCTCTTTGACAAAGGGGCCAAACCTATTGATTGGAAGAGAGATTGTCTCTATATTTTTAAAATTTTATTTAAAGAGAAAAAAAAAACAAACAAAAGTGTAGAAATAATACATAATTTGAAAAAATAAACAGTAAGAAATCATTACTTGATAAATTACGTATTGTCCTCTTAGTAACAGTTGTTCAAGTTACAAAAGTAAAAAAGCATACAAACTGGACATTCAAACAGCAAGTCTGTAAACAGTTCTGTTCAAGGATCCAAGAAAAACCTAGCAATATGGTTATCAATCCTACACATTTTAACATGCATGCAGTAATATCCTTTACAGCACTTTCTTTTCCTCTTCTTTTTACAATAGCAATTACACATGTTGGGTTTTATTACTTCTAAACTTCTTATTACTTTTTACACTAGAGACACAATTTGATATTTATAAATATGATTCTTATTTATTTCACTAATGAGGATAGTCTCAAGTTGTCTCCATTTATCTATGAAGGCCTCAAGATCATCCTTTTTTATAGCTGAGTAATATTTTATTGTATAAAAATACCACATCTTTTTCATCCGCTCTGCAGTCAATGAGCATCTTGTTGTTTCCAAGATTTAGCTATTACAAATTATGCTGCTACAAACAGGGGTGCACATATATCACTATGATATGACCTCAGGTTTACTGGGAAAAAACCCAGAAGGGGAATAGCTGGGTTGAATGGAACTTCCAATCTTAGTTTTCTGATAAATCTCCATACTGATTTCCATAGTGGTTGCACTAGTCTACATTCCCACCAACCGTGGAGAAGTGTTCCTTTTCCCCCACAGCCTCACTAACATTTGTTATCAGTTGATTTCTTGATGGCAACTATTCTTTCCAGAGTGAGATGAAATCTCAGTACTGTTTTAATTTGCATTTCTTGAATGACAAGTGATGATGAACATTTCTTCATGCATTTATTTGCCATTTGTGTATCTTCATCTGAGAACTGCGTGTTCATCTCAGATGCCCATTTTTTGGGGGAATCTTTGAATTTGGGGGCTTGATGTTTTCAATTCTTTATATGTTCTTGATATAAGTCCTTTGTCTGAGGGGTTGCTGGCTAAAATTCTTTCCCATTCTGTGGGTTTTCTTTTCACTCTGTTGGTGATTTCTTTTGAAGTGCAGAAACTTCTCAATGATATGAGATCCCAGTTGTTGATTCTTTGAAGTGTTTCCTGTGCAGTTTGCATTTTGTTCATTAATTATATGCGTACCCTATGTCTGCAAGACTTCTGCCTAACTTATCTTCAAGTAGATTTAGTGTTTCTGTTTAATATTTGTATCTTTGATCCATTTAGATTTTAGTTTTGTGTATGGTGATAGGCATAGATCTAGTTTCAGTCTTCAGCTTGTGGAAAGCCAATGTTTCCAACACTATTTATTAAAGAGGCTATCCTTCCAGTGAACATGTTTAGCCCCTTTGTCAAATATCAGATAGCTGAGTGTCTTTGTAGTTGTGCTTGCATCTTCTAAACTGTTCCGTTGATCTTCAGGTCTATTTCTTTGCCAGTACCATGCTAATTTTATCACTGTGGCTTTGTAGTATAGTTTCAAGTCAGGAATTGAGATGCCTCCTGCCTTGCCTTTGTTGCCTAGAATTGCCTTTGCTATTATAGGTTTTTTCTGTTTCCAGATGAATTTTAGGAGTGTTTTCTCTAGATTTGTGACATATGTTAAAGATATTTTAATTGGGGTTGCATTAAATCTGTGTAACAGTTTGGGTGTATGGCCATTTTACAATGTTGGTTCTTCCTGTATTTGGTGGATGTATATTTATAATTGTTAGTTCTTCCTCTTGAATTTTTCCACTAATGAGTATGTAGTGATCTTCTTTATCTCTTTTAATCATTTTAGGTTTGAAGTTCATGTTGTCTGCAAATAGAATAGTTACCCCTACTTTTTTCTGGGTTCTTGTTGCATGGAATACTGTTTCCCATCCTTTGACTTTTAATCTATGAGTTTCCTTTTGGGTCAGATGTTTAATTGCTTGTCCTACATGGTTTTCTATCTGTTGTTGTTCTGCAGATTGTGGTCATTTTTATCTCTGTCTAGTATGTGTTTCAATACTCTTTCTTAGGGTTGGTTTGGTGACTTTCTTCAGTTGTTATTTGTCATGGAAGTATCTTGTTTCTCCATTAAATTTGAATGAAAGTTTTGCTGGATGCATCTGTCTGGGTTGAAAGTTGTTTTCTTTCAGGGCTTGAAGTACCTCACTCCAAGCTCATCTAGACTTGAGGGTTTGTGCTGAAAAGTCTGCTGTGATTCTAATGGGCTTTCCTCGATAGATGAGGTGGCTTTTCTCTAACAGCTTTTAGTATTCTATTTTTATGCTGCATGTCTGAGATCTTAATTATTATATGTCTAGCTGTAGATTTATGTTAGTCGTGACTATTTGACATTCTATATGCCTCACTTACCTGCATACCAGATTTTTTCCCCATGGTTGGGAAATTTTCTGCCATTACTTCTGTGAATATTTTAGCTATGACATTTGCATTGACTCCTACATCTTAACTGATGCCTATGAATCTTATATTGTTGCTCTTGGAATCATCTTGAAGCTGCTGGACTGTCATTTCATGCTGCTTTGTTATTTTTAAAAGTTGTATCATTTCATGATCACTAATTGCGATCCTGTCCTCAAGGTCTGGAATCCTATCCTCAGCTTCATTTAAATAGTTTTGCCTGCTTTGAATATAATTTTTTTTATCTTGGATGCCTCTTTGAGGTTGTTTCATGCATTCTGCTTGTTTTCTATATTGTTCATTTAAGGTTTCAATCAGTTTCCCATGCTCCTGTACTTTTTTCTCTATTTGTTTTTTAGCTGTGCTCAGCAACTCCTTTACTAAGGTTGTTATTTCTATCTTTATATGGGAAAGTACTTCTAATTTGATTTCCTTTATAGCCTCATGGAGTTGTTTTTTATTCACTTGCTATCTTTTCAGAGATTTCCAGTGTGCTACTTTTGAAGCCCTCTATTTCAGTGTCTCCTATACTTGTTGCAGGTGGACTAGATGTTTGATATTGCATTTTGCTTTTTTGTTTTGCCATTTTCCCCCTTTGAGTTAATATTTGGTCCTTCAATCCCACTAGTGTCAGCTGTTGGTAGTGTATATCTTGCTGTCCTAATGTAAGGTCGACATTTCTCCAATTGCTGGGTCCCACAATGAATAGGTGATCCAGTCACCTGACTTCCCCCTGCAGGGCCTGTTGGGTGAGTCCTATATTCTTCCTGGGCTGACAAGCCTAGTAGTACTAATGTAGGTCAATGTTTAGTTCCTGCTATTACTTTATCTTCAGGTTATTCCAGATCACCAAATCTACCTGTCAATAGTGTTTGTGTTGGCTGAGGCCCTACTGTATGCCTGTGTGTCTCATAAGTCCTTTTGACTTTCTCCAAGTTAGCGGAGTCCTTATTGGCACATTCCTTACCCTGCCTGATATTTTCTATGTGCAGGCAGGGGTCACCCATACTCTTGGCAGACTCACCAAGGTCTTACAGTTAGTTAGAGGGAACGTTAATGCTGGCCCTGTTTACCCACTGTACACCTCTATTTTAGGGGCACACTCACCACACTGACTGGAGCCTGCTGAGATCTTCTGTTTGGGTGAGGCAGTTACTGAATCTCCCTTCAGGTGAGCACAGTTAATCTGCTGTAGTCCAAGGTTCTGGGAGAAAGGTGGGGGCTGAAGACCAACAGCAGTATTGGGTCCAGGAGGTAGGGAGTGTCCCCAAGAGGCCAGCAGATGTCATGGGTCTGGGCATCCTCAGTGGTGGTTGGAATCACGCAGGAAGTGCACGGCTGTGCAGAGCAAGGTCCGAGGGCAGCATGCATTCCCCAGGGCCACATGGGTCACCAAGGTCCCAGGACAGCATGGCATTCAAGATAGTCTCTTTAATAAACGGTGCTGGAAAGATTCACTCTCCATATGCCAAAAACTACAACTAGACCCATGCATATCACCGTGTACTAAACTAAAGTCAAAATGGATAAAAGATCTCAATAGTAAAACAGAAACACTAAATCTGCTGGAAGACAAAGTAGGCAGCAATCTTGAAGATATAGGGTACTTAGAGAATTCATAAATAAAATCAAACTGCACAGGAAATACTGCTAGAATCAATAACTGGAATCACATCCTTTTAAAAAGTTTTTCCATGTCAAAAGAAATCTCCAGCATAGTGAAAGGAAAACCCATAAATTGGAAAACAATCTTAGTCAACTACCCCTCAGACAAAGACTTTTGTCTAGAACATATAAAGAATTTTAAAAATTCAGACCCCCAAAATTCAAAGACACAATCCAAAAATGGGCATCTGAGATGAATACACATTCTCAGATGAAGAAATACAAATGGCAAATAAATACACGAAAAAATGTTCACCATCATTTGGTCATTAGAAAAATGCAAATTAAAACTGCACTGAGATTCCATCTCACTCCAAAAAGAATTGCCAGGATAAAGAAAACTACCAACACCAAATGCAGGAGAGGCTTCAGGGAAAAAAGAACTCTTTTGCACTGTTCCTGGGCATGCAGAGTGGTGCAACCACTGTTAGTTGGGAGGTTCTGCAAAAAGCTGGGATTAGAAGCCCCTTTGATCCAGCTATTCCACATCTGGACACATTCCCAAAAGAATTGAAAATATCATATCACAGTGATATATGTGCATTCATGTTTATATCAGCATAATTTGTAATAGCCAGATGTAGGGAACAATCTAAATGCCCATCAACTGAGGAATGGATAAAAAAGATGTGATATTTTTATATAATGGAGTACTACACAGTTATAAAGAATGATCCCATTGAGATATTTATAAGTGGATGCAACTTGAGACCATATTCATAAGTGAAATAAATCAAACTCATATGTGTAAATACCATATAGTCTCCCTAATGTAAGAAATAGTAAGAGTACATAAGATACAAAATCCTGAATAACTATAGTGAAAGGGCAAGAATCTGCTCAAAGGAGAAAAAATAGTATTCAGGGAAAATGTGGAAAAAGGAAAAGAAAAAATATCTAAAATTGTACACACACTTATGATAGCTAAGATGATTGTGCTACAAATTTTATAAATTCTTGGAACAAAACAGTTAACATTCATTGGATTGGAACAATTTTGCATGTTAGTGCCTGGTGATCTGAGGAACTCCTGAAGATCATTATGTAAAATAACAACCCTTGTTACGCTCCTACCACCTTGTTTTGAAGTCCTATATCATCATTGTTTTGGGCTCTTTGCTGTTGTTATTTGTCTTTTTTGTTTTGTGTTTTTCTAGTAATGTTTTATTTTTCCCTCTAATACAGAATGGATTGGTGTACATGTAGAGGCTTATATATGCTTAAAACTTCTCCTAAACAGTTTACAAGAATTGATTATATTATGCATGATGAAATGAACAGCTATTTTGAAGAAAAAGGAACATCATTGTATTCATTGCTGATTCTGTATCATCATGCTGTGAAATCCAATAATACTATTATTCTTTGTTCAGTGTAGTTTTAGTCTGTTTTGTATTGTTTAATTTCAATATACATGAAGGTATGGACAGCTATTTTAAAGAGAACAAGAGACATTATGGCAGCCATTGTTGATTTTCCTATTGTTTGGTTGTGAAGATCTATAATACTTTCATCACTCTATTCTGATCAATTTAATTCTATTTTGTTTTGTATGAATTCATTGTGTGTGTGAAGATAAGACACATTATGGTAGCCACTATAGATCTCTTGTTTTGCTTTGAAATCTGTGTCATTTATGTTTTTCCTTCTGATCTGGTTTGTTCTGTTTTGTTATGTTTAATTTTACCCTCTCTAAAATAAAATAAAAATTACAAAAAAAGAAAACTGGTATAAAGGGTATGTGTCTCAAGCTACCAAAAGCCATCCATAGCCAACCAATGACAAATATCATTAAATGGAAAGAAGCCAAAGGCTTTCACTTTAGAATTAAGAACAAGAAAAAATGTCTGCTATCACTACTATTTTATGTGGTGGTGGTGGTGGTGATGCTGGAGACTCAAACATAGGACCTTGTGTATACAAGGCAAGAGCTCTACCATTAAGCTACATCCTCATCCCACATCACCACTCTTGTTCACTACAGCTGTCAAAACATTAGCCAGAAGTCCACCAATATCAGCAATGTAGAGCATTCTTTTCCCCTTGTAGTCTCAGCAGCATTTGTACATATTTGATTTCTTGACGATGGCCGTTCTTTCTGGAGTAAACTGAGCCAGGATTTTGCACTTTTCATGTAAATATTGGCTCTGCGTACGTCTTCTTTTGTGAAGTGTCTGTTCATTTTTCTTGCCATTCTCCTATTTGGGTCTTTTATTTTAGGGGATGTTGTTAATTTTTTTTTAAAGCTTTTTAGTATGTTCTAGACGTTATTCTTCTATCTGAGGATTAGTTTACTAACTTTTTCCTCGCTCTTTAGGTTGTCTTTTCACTCTGTCAATTCTTTCACAGAGCAGAAGCTTGTTAATTTGGTATGATTTCATTTGTTGATTCATGGAACTATTTCCTGTGCAACTGGGGTTTTGTTCAGAAGTACCATAAGGTTGATAGGGATAAATGAAAAAGAAGGGAACAACATAAAGGATGTCAAGAGGTTATTTAGAGAACTAATAGCTGAAAATTTCCCAAACATGAGATTGGAAACTGATATCAAGATCAATGAAGCATATAGAACTCCAAAATAAAATTACACCCAGACATATAATAATGGTCATCCCAGAAACTGAACAAAAGAATAGAATATTAAAAGCTGTCAGAGAGAAAAAACAGATCACCTATAAAGGAAAACCTATCAGAATCACAGCAGACTTCTCAGCACAAACAATAAAGTCAACAAGAGCATGAAGTGAAGTATTTCACATGCTAATGGAAAATGGTTTTCAACCTGGACTGATGTACCCTGCAATACTGTCCTTCAAAATTGATGGAGAACTAAGATACTTCCATGACAAAGAACAGATGAAAAACTTCGTGATCACCAAGCCAATCTTGCAAAGAATACTGAAAGACAGCCTAGATACATTTAGGAAAAAACTACTAAACAAAGTAGACAATTAAATAGAACAGAAAGATAAAGATGCAACAGCAGAAAGATAACATGTCAACAATAAACCAATATATAACAGTTATAAACATTAATGTAAATGGTCTCAATGCACCAATTAAAAGAAACAGACTGGCAGAATGGATCAAGAAACAAAATCGAACCATATGCTGTCTACAAGAAACCCATCTAACCCAGAAGGATACTCACAGACTAAAAGTCAAAGGATGGAAAACAATACTTCATGCAACAGGAACCCCCCAAAAAGTGGGGGTAGCTATTCTGTTTGCAGACAATGTGAACTTCAAGCCAATAATGATCAGAAGGGATAAAGAAGGTCACTACATACTGGTTAGGGGAAAACTCCAAGAGGAAGAGATAACTATCTTAAATATATATGCACCAAATTCCAGAGCACCAAGTTATATAAAACAAGTATTGACAGAAATGAAAAACCAAATTAGCGGCTGGGGATTTAGCTCAGCGGCATAAGCGCCTGCCTTACAAGCAGGCAGTCGTGAGTTCGATCTCTGGTACCGATAAAAAGGAAAAAGACAAAAAACAAACAAACAAAACAAAACAAAACAAAAAAAACCAAATTAGCAGTAACACAATTGTAACAGGAGATCTTAACACACCATTGACACCAATGGACAGATCAATCAGACAGAAAATCAGGAAAGAAATAAAAGAACTGAATCGCACCTGTGAACAAACGGACTTAATAGACATATACAGAGTATTCTACCCAAAAACAACAGAATACATATTCTTCTCAGCAGTACATGGGTCATTCTCTAAAATGGACCATATATTAATTCACAGCACACATTTAAATAAATGCAAAAGGGTTGAAATTACCCCTTGCATGCTATCGGATCATAGCGCTATGAAATTAGAAATTAATGATAAAAGATACTGCAAAATTCCAACAAACACATGGAAACTGAATAACACACTCTTGAGTAATCAGTGGATCACAGAGGAAATTAAGAAATTAAACAACACCTACAAACAAATGAAAACACAAATACAACTTACTGGAATCTGTGAGATGCAATGAAAGCTGCCCTCAGAGGAAAATTTATTGCACTGAGTTCCCACATCAGGAAAACAGAACGAATGCAAATAAATAACCTGATGTTACACTTCAAACATCTAGAAAAAGAAGAGCAAGTCAAGCCCAAAGCCAAAAAGAAGAGAAGAAATTATAAAAATCAGAGCAGAAATCAATGCAATAGAGACTAAAAAATAAATAAATAAATAAATAAATAAATAAATTCAAAAAATCAATGAATCAAAGAGTTGGTTCTTTGAAAGAATAAATAAAATCAACAAGCCCCTAGCCAACCTTATTTTAAAAGGGGAAGAAAAGTCTCAAATTCATGCAATAAGGAATGAAAGAGATGAAATCACTACAGACCCTATAGAAATACAGATCATCAACACCTATTTCAAAAACCTCTACTCTCAAAGGTTTGAAAATACAGAGGAAATAGACAGATTCCTAGAAGCATATGAAGTACCAAAGCTAGGTCATGAAGATGTAAAACTGCTCAATTTCTATTAATGAAATTGAAAACGTAATTAAACCTTTACTTACAAAGAAGAGCCCAGGCCCAGACTGATTCTGCAGAATTCTACAAGAAATACAAAGAAGACCTAATGCCAACACTCCTCAAACTCTACAATGAAATTGAAAGGGAAGCAATCCCTTCTAAATAGTTCCTAGAAGCAAATATTACTCTAGTACCAGAACCTGAGAAAGATCAAACTGAAAAAGAGAACTACAAACCAATCTCCCTAATGAACTCAGATGCAAAAATCCTCAATAAAATATTGGCAAATAGGATACAGCAAATCATCAAGAAGATCATACACCATGACCAAGTGGGGTTCATCCTACGCATGCAGGGATGGTTCAATATATGTAAATCAATAAATGTAATACACCATATCAATAGAGCCAAAGTAAGAATCACATCGTCATTTCTATAGATGCAGAAAAAGCATTTGATAAGGTCCAACATTCATTTATGATAAGAACCTTGCAGAAAATTGGAATGGATGGTCTTTAAATCAATACAATAAAGGCTGTCTATGACAAACCAATAGCCAATGTCATACTAAATGGCCAAAAATTGAAGACCTTTACTTTAAAATCAGGCACAAGACAAGGATGTCCCTTATCCCTGCTCCTATTTAACATTGTACTGGAAATACTAGCCAGAGCAATTAGACAAGAGAGAGAAATAAAAAGTGTAAAGATAGGAAAAGAAGTTAAATTATCATTATTTGCAGATGACATGATACTCTATATAGGAGATCCCCAAAACTCCATTGAAAGACTCCTAGATATAATAAATAAATTCAGTAATGTAGCTGGATATAAAACCAGTACTCAAAAATCGATAGCATTCCTATACACTAACAACAAAGTCACAGAGAGAGAAATAAGAGAAGCCACATCCTTCACACTAGCAACCAAAAAAAATGAAACATTTAGGAATTACTCTCATGAAAGAAATGAAAGACCTATACAGGGAAAATTATAATACACTGACAAATGAAATTGAAGATGATCTAAGAAAATGGAAAGACATCCCTTGCTCATGGATAGGAAGAATAAATATTGCAAAAATGGCCATTCTCCCAAAACTTTTATACAGATTCAATGCAATCCTGATAAAAATACCATCAACATACCTCATAGAACTCAAGAAATCACTCCTAAAATTCATCTGGAGTGAGAAGATACCTAGAATAGCTAGGATAGTTCTAAACAGCAAAGGCAAGGCAGGAGGTATCACAATCCCTGACTTGAAGTTATACCACAAAGAAACTGTAGTAAAATCAACATGGTATGGGAACCATCAATGGAATAGATTAGAAGATACAACCACAACTGCAAACACACTCAACCACCTTATCTTTGATAACGGGGCCAAACATGTTCACTGGAAGAATGACAGTCTCTTTAATAAATGGTGTTGGAAAAACTGGATCTCCGTATGCCAAAAACTAAAACTAGACCCATGCCTATCACCATGTACCAAAATAAAATCTAAATGGATCAAAGATCTAAATATTAAAACCGAAACACTAAATCTATTGGAAGACAAATTGGGTAAAAACCTTGAAGATATAGGAGTAGGTAGAGAATTCATGAATAGGACTCAAACCGAATGGGAAATACTTCCCAGAAACAATAACTGGGATCACCTTTTATTAAAAAGCTTCTGCATGTCAAAAGAAATCTCCAGCATAGTGAAAAGAAAACCCATGAACTGGGAGATTAGTACATTCTATTTTACTGTATGTTTATAATCACTATAAAATATTAATGTTTTTGATGAATAATAGTTTTAATTACTCTTTAGGGGCATTATTCATTTTTAAAGCACTATCTTTTCCCTTTATTATCGATTTTTAAACACATTAGAATCCTAACAACTTTTTATTTAAAGAGAAAAAACGAAAAAAGGGTAGAAATAAAACAGAATTTCAGAAAAATAAACAGTAAGAAATCACTAGTTGATGTTACATATTGTCATCTTAGAAATAGTTGTTCAAGTTACAAAATTAAAGCATACAAAGTGACATTCAAATAATGACACTGCAAACAGTTCTGCTCAATCATCCAACAAAAACTTAGTAAAATGGTTATCAGTCCTACACACTGTTTTTTATCTTAAAGAGGGTAAGATTAAACATGACAAAACAGAACAAAACAGTTCATAAGGAAACAATTTTTAAAAACTCAGATTTCAAAGCAAGTCCACTGGAGATCTTCACTGTCTATCTTATTGTCTCTAGTTTTCTTCCAAATAGTTGTCCCCCATCTTCACACACATTGAATATATACTGAACATTATAGAACTAATCAAATTACAGGATGATGAAGGCTTTTTAGGTCTTCAAGACCTGATTTTGGGGAAGTCAATAATGACTACCATAATGTCTCTCATTCACTTCAGAGTAGCTGTCTTTATCTTTACGTATGCTGAAATTGAACATAAGAGACTAGACTAATATCACTCTGAACAGTTAATAATAGTATTGCTAGATTTTATATCATAACGCTACAGAATTAGCAATGGGTTTCTTAGTGTCTCTTCTTCAGAGTATCTGCTCATTACATTGTGTATTATATAATCTGTTCCCATAAATAGTTTAGAAATTCTTCCCATGTGTGAATCTCTACATGTATATCTATCCTTGCTGTATTATAGGGAAAAACAGGTCAAAACAAGACAACAAAACAAATTCCTAGAAAAACATGAAATGAAAAAGTCATATAAGACCATAATGTTAGGTGATCCACAGTAGTTACTATGCTTTCTCTTGTTATTTTTAATATAATTGTTCACATCATCAGGCATTATATAGTTAAAATAGCATTACATAGCTATTTTTATAAAAACACAACTTTGAAGATATTGAAGGACTTGAAAACAGTTAATAATCAAAACTGGAATGGATATCTTTTACATCTGGTCATCTTTAGAGTAATTGCCACTACTCTTAGACTTGATACTATCAAGCATACCAAATTTGAATAAAATCAGCCAAGGCAAAACAGTGGTCTGACAAACGAGCTTCAAATAAGATCAGTCATAGTAAGACAGTGTAAGTAATACAGGGTTTCAGTGTAAGTTAATAGGAAATTAAGGATAGTTACCATGGTATAACCTGCTATTTTTGGGTTAGCTGTCTGTCCCCTCAAATCTAATATGAGTAGACAGACCAGAACAAAATAAAATCAAATGAAACAGAGCAATAAGACTACTATGACTTTTAAATCTTGATACTCTATTAACAATGTCCTCTGCTTTCCTTTTTTAGACAATTCCTCCCCTTTCTTTTCTCAAGGTGTTTTGTATATTTTGGGTCCCACTAGCTCCTTTAGTTTTTAGATTAGGGGGCCAACCTGCTATCTATCTGAGTGTTGCTGAACCTTTTTACCCCTGAGCTTGATCTTGAGCTGTACTCCTTTACTTACTAAAGTCACAAGGTTTTCATTCCTTCCAGCTGTATAGTTCTGCACTACCCAAAAGTGTCATAGCTTTCCAATCTATCTGCAGCTCCTGGATGAGTTGTCCCTATTTCTCTCTGGTTTCTTGTCACATATAGCGTTGTTTTCTCATCTTTGACTCTCAGTTTATTAACCCTCTTTCAGGTTGAGTGTATTTCCTATTCAGAGCATCTCGATGGATCCTGCCTCCTAATCTACTCTGCCTGTGTTTCTTTTATGTTAGTGTATCAAGGCTATCTATATTAAAGATTATAGCTTACTGTCTCTGCCTCATCTCTGCTATTCTATTCTTCTGCTATTATTTGTCCACTTTACTCCTTCATTCCACTGTCTGCCCCATTCATTGAGGCCTCTCTGCCACTGTTGCTGGAATCCTGTATTTTTTCCTCTTTCTCTTTGGAATATCCTTCAGTATTTTTTGTAGGTTTGGGTTGGTGGCCATGAACTCCCACAGTTCCTCCTTGTCTTGGAAATATGTTTCTCCATTAATTTTGAGAGAGAGTTTTTCCGGGTACATCAGTCTTGGTTGGAGGTTTTTTTCTTTCAGGGCTTGGACTATTTCCCCCCAGGCTCTTCTCAATTTGAGAGTTTGTGTTGATAAATCTGTTGTTATTTTGATAATTTTTCCTTTGTAGGTAATCTGCTTCTTTTCTCTGGCTGCTTTTATTATTCTGTTCTTGTGGTAGATTTCTGAAATCTTGATTATTATATTTCTGGGTGTAGATCTGTTTTGGTTGTAGGTGGCTGGAGTTCTGTATGCCTCATTTATCTGAATATCACTTCTTTTTCCTATGCTTGGGAAGTTTTCCTTAATTATATCTGTGAATAGTTTTTGTAGTTCATTTGTGGCTACTCCTGCTTCTTTGCTCACATTTTTTATTCTTAAGTTATAAATCCTCTTGTCATTTTCTAGCCTTTGAATTGTTTCTTCCTGGTTCCTTGTTATTTTTAAGAGATCTTTTCTTTCATGATCACACATCATAAATCTCTCTTCAAGTTTCGAAAGGTTAACTTTAGTTTCTGTCAAGGCATTTTGCCAGCTTTCAATAGAGTTTTTAGTTTCCTGGTACTCTCTTTGGATATGTTTCATGTATTCTAGGTTTTGTTTATATTCTTCATCAAAGTTTTCTCTTCCTTTTCTGAGTTCCTCCATTCTTCCATCTGTGTTCTCTTGGGAGGGGCTTATGATTTCTTTAATTAATCTTTTTATATCCTGACTCACTTGGATCAGAAGTATGTCTATGAGGTCAGGAAGGTATTTCTTTATGTCCACTAATGCTGTGTCTAATATTGCATGATTACTGCACTGGTTCTCTTCTGTATTTACCTATCCTGGGCTTATTTTCCCAGGGTCAGCAGTTGGAGGTTTTTTTTTTTAAATTTCTATTCTCTTGTCATGTTTCTGGTTTCTTTCAAACCAGTGTGTCCTGGGGGGGTCTCTGGCCCTCTCCATATTGCTTAGGGTCTTTCCAAAGCATGCTGACTGAGGTTTTGCTGCCCTCCCCAATTTGCTGTTATCTGAGGTAGGCAGGGATGCAGGGATGGTACAGGCTTGCCGCAAGCCTTTGAGCCAGTTGACCCACAAGTTTCTTCAGCAACTTATGCTGTACCTTGTGGATGTCACAGAGTTGTGACAGTTTTGCCCCTGGCTATAGGTCCCAATCAGAGGTGTAGCTCAGCCCCAGCATATCCCACCAGTCCTTTCTGTGCCAGGGGCAGCTGACTGACACTGCCACAGCGCTGGGCTCTGCCCAACTCCAAGATGTCCTCCAGCCAGCAACAGCAGCCACAGGACCCAATCCCCAGCACTCACCAGGAATCAATGTAGTTCTCCATCTTGGCTCCACTCCACACTGCACCACGTCCTCCCGCCAAGGGCTCAGGACTCAACAATTCCCATTATCGGTGACTGTGGCTTCAGCTCAACCTTGAATCGCCTGACTCCATGGTGCTCCCAGAACAGCGGGGCCTGGTCTCAGTGAGCACACAGAGCCCTAGCCCTCCATTCGTGTTTTTGCTTCCTCCACAGAGGTAGATTCTAGCTTGATGTGGTTTTTCCACATCTAGATCCGCATCCTGCCTCTTCAGAAAACTGCGTGGTGCCCAGGTGCATGATTCTCTCTGTGGCCTTCTCTGGTGCAGCCAGGCAGCTCCAGCTGCTCTGCGGGGCCCCGGGACCATTTCCAGTACTCACCAAGAGCCAATAAAGCTCTCCACCTTGGCTCCACTTCACAATGTGCTGTGTCGTCCCGTTAAGGGCCCAGGACTCATCGACTCCCGTGGCAGCTGTGGCTTCAGTGTGACTTTGGATTGTCCAACTCTAGGCTGTGCCCAGCACAGTGCAGAACGGGTCTCAGTGAGCATGTTGGGCTTTAGCCCTCCACCCGTGCTTTTCCTCCCTCTTCCTAATTTTATTTTTCCCTTTGGTTTCCTTCTGGCTTAATAAGAATCGTTCTCCAATCATCTGGCCCTCTTCTTGTTGTCAAATTCTATCATCTGAATCCGCAGAGGTTCTCTACCCAGCTTCCTAGCAAGCCACCATTTTTTCTCCCATCTCCGAATCCCAGCAGCTCTTAAAAGGAATCAGTGAAATTTTAAATGTCATGAATTCTGATATAGTCATTATTTCTTTTTATCCTCACATTGCCTCATCTTTGGACAGTGGAAGGTTAGCTCATGTTGTCTTGTAAGATGGACTTGAACTCTTTGATAACATGTTCTTTTCATGCTGAGATATCCCTTGTGTCACACTGTGTATTAACTGCCTTAGGCTCGGGATCAGCCATTTTTTCAAGGAGGCTTCACATATTTGCTGTAAATAATTATATTCAATTATGCTCATTGTGGTGAGTTGGTATATACACATGCATAACACATTTTAATTATTTTTCCTTTCCCTCTTTTCTTTACCTTCACAACCTTCCTCCACATCTTGGTCCTTTTTGTACTTGCAGAAGATCCTTTTTCCTCTTTCCTGGTATCTTTTTTTTTATTTTGCTTTTTAAATGATTTATACTTTTAGTTTCACATAAAAGAGAAATCATGTTATAATTAAGCTTTGTGTTTGATTTATTTCACTTAACAGTAGGGGCTCTTGGTACATCCATTTTCCTACAAATGACTGAAGTTTATCTTTATTTATGGCAGAACAGTGTTTCTCTGAATATTGATTCTGCAGTTTCTTCATCCATTTATCTGTTGATGGGCATGCAGGCCACATATTAATTTTTCACTTATTTCTAATTTCCTAGGTTTTGCTTTACAGAATTCAAATAATGCCATTTTGTCTACATTTAGTCAATAATTTAAACTTTAAGTGAAACCTTCAATTTTAATATACAAAATTTATACACAGATATACAATTTTGCATGTGATAATATGTAACATAAATATATTTTTAATGATATGATTTTTAAAATTTGTAGCACATTTGCTCTTCGTAGACACTCATTCTTGTTATATTCATGCAATGTATACTTGAGTATTTCTAAGAATCACTGTTATACAAATTTGTCAAGGTTTATCAGATTTATTTATTTATTTATTTATTTATTTTTTTTTTTGGTACCAGAAATCAAACTCACAACCTCATGTTTGCCAGGCAGGCATTGTGCCTCTGAGATATATTCCCAGCCCAGTTTTTCAGATTTAAAAAATCACTCTTTGTTTTCCATGGTATCTTTTAATTGAGGATTTTATACTGTATAAAGGATTAGGACCTCATGTAATTTTTGAAAAGTGGGGGAATAAAGGTAGGTGAGGTGACTCTTGAGAGATTCCCAGAAAATTCCCACAATTTTCATGAATCTTAGGAAGCTTTCTCTCAGCAGATGTGAGGTGGAAGTTTTGTCTACCAACCTAAAAAAACACTAGTAATTCACCATGAGATCTTGCTTTCTATCACATTTGAATACTAGCCTTTTTGCCTCTGTTTTTCTTATGTCTTACAAGTAAGTGTCTTTTGTGAGAGGAACTGTCCCAGAGCCACCCAGGGAAGGAGCTTCTGGGGCACCATGGTTCATAGCTCCTTTGTAACGCAAAGGCCGTAGAGGAAATGGTTGGTGATGCTGATGGATGAAAGGCAGCCTGGTCCATGGAGTTCTTTGTTATCTCTGTTTTTTCCCACACCTCCACTGCATCTGTTTGTTTGGCCATGGATTTTCAATGTGCTTTAATAATGCAAAGTGGTCAGTGTTTGTGTCTGCAGATTTCCCATCTGTACTCCTTCCTAAGGTGACTGGGGAGCAGGAAAGCATAACAGAAGTCCACACAATTGTCACTGGAGAGCATCAGGTGACACAAGTTCATCCATAGTGTCTCTGGTATCCTCAGGGATTGTTTCTAGGACTGCTCATGAAACCCAACTCACAAGTGTCCAAGTACTTGTGTAAAAAGCATAGTATTTGCATATAACCTATACATGTTCTTCCTTAGACAATGATCAGATCCTTTCTTTTATTTTCATTTTATTTTTTTCATATCAATGAGTACTCGGTCAATAATTAACAAGGTCTGAGAGAGGCACATGTCACACAATGATGTGAAAACCTAGTTATCACATTCATGAATCACAAAAGGAACTGGATCCTAGTTTTAGAACAGCAAAGAACAAATGAGAAAGTTTAGATATGGATTGAGGAGTAGCATACCTTTGGGAATTATTAAATTGTGTGATATTGGTGTCATGGTGTTGTGGAGAGACACTTTGGTTTACCAGTGGAAAGAGAAGAAAAGAACAAGGTCAAATGCATACTGACGAGGGCAGCTGGCACCAAGGGTGCTGTGAGTGGTCTTATGTGACCACTAGGTTTTACACGTTCCTAGAATTTCCACTTTTTTGGTTTTGCACAAAGTGCGCAAGATATGAAGTACAAAGTTGTCTTCTAGCTTTGCTGCTTGTTCACTGCATGGTATCCAGTTGAAAATTGGAGTCAAGGAACTCTTCATGTATCACCACCATCTCAAGTGCTAGTAATTGTGTAAACCTGGCACGTGCTCTCTGCACTGTGTCTCATCTGTGGTGCTGACATAGTGACTGAAATTACATCCATCTGTGAGTACTTGGGATGGTTTTTGGCACAACCAGCCAGACATAACTAAGGATGGCAGATTTTTGCCGGAAGTCAGAAGAACGTGATGGCACATGAGCTCGGTGCTCATCTAGGAAGTCTGGCCAGATTGTGATGAAAGACTGTGTTTCATGTGCTGAGATTTCCCAGGGCCACACTAGCTTCATTTCGACTGGCAGCATCAACAGAAGGAGGAGATTCTCAATCAGGAAGCACTGAAATAACCTTGGAGCTGCCAAGCTGGTGGGAGGGGAATCACAATATCATTAGCACTTTAGTCCAATACAAATTTTTAAAATAGAAATCCTTCACCTCACTTTTTTTAGTCATTATAGCTCTTTCTAGTGGCTTTAAAAATGTCTTTTCTTCCATGACATTATAGGAAAGGCGCTTTTGGAGCCATAATTTAGTTATAAATGACTCCCCTGCAACTGTTCTTTATTTCCATTTTGTTTCACTGACTGAGAATGTAAATTGAACTTTAGTGCTTTTGTGCTTTGTTCTGCCTCTCTTTGTGGAAACATGTTCTGAATTAGAGCTCACGAATAAACCGGAGCAGTCTCAAATAATGCCTTGCAGCTTTTGAACAGCCTGAGAGCCAAGAAAGAGAGAATGTGATTTTATGAGCTGCAGATGGTGCAGTGGGTGTCATGGATGTCTTTATGTGGGGAGGTCACAAGTTCAGGTTCCATCTGGAGTGGTCTTAGAGCTATGTCATAGCTGAGGACTGTTGGGCCAAAACATGGCCCCCCGCAGGGAAGAGGCACGCTGCCCTCTCAGCAAGACCTCTGTGCACACCTATTCCCATCAGTGCCCACCCCGGCCCAGCCATGCCCAGCCTTGCTCTGCATCAGAAGTCACTCTGATTCACAAGGAAACAATACCATAGGGTATTTCCTTACCATCTTTTGTCTCCACTGATGCTGAGGATTCTTGTGTCAGCTCTTTTCCTTGCTTGTCTTGGGAACCCACTTGTGCTTTCATTCACTTATTCCTGAAGCAGATAGGGGCATTTTATATTTTCTATTCATCCCTATATGGTCCTTGGCGAGTGAATGACAAGTTTCTGTGACCATTTTCCGCTTCTCATCAGAGTGGACACATATCTGCATCTAGTGATGACAGCTGATTTGATTTCTGCATAGTCCTAACATGGTAAACCCACAATGTCTTTATGGCCATGCTTTACTTCATGTACTTTTTCCTTTATTTTTTAAAGTAAAAATATTTAATTGGTAAACTATACAGAGTATAGAGTATATCATTTTAATCACTTTTAAGAATACAATGGCATGAGGCATATTCCTATTGGTATGCGTGCAACCATCACCATCTTCCCTCACAGAACTCTTTTAATCTTCTAAAACCAGAACCCTTGGGGGCAGGGATGTAGTTCATTGGCACAGCACCTGTCTGGCAAGTGCAAGGTCCTGAGTTCAATTCCCAGTACAAAAAAAAAAAAAAAAAAACCAAGAAAAAGACAAAAACAAAAACAGAATTCAGCCCTTGCCAGACAGACTCCTCATCGTCTCCTTAATACAATGCCCAGCTTCCAGAAAATGTAATTTGTAACTTTTGCTAGGCTTTCAGATATGGGCTATTGGGAAAAAATTTCCCATTTCCTAGCATTCTGAGTTTAGCCCATACAGAAGAAAAAAACATTTTCCTTTTCCTTGGTCCATCTTAGATTCACTGGTTGAGTAAGCTTCACAGTATAGTCCCTCCGGCATCTTCTCTGAGATGATAAGAGTAAGAATTGTCTCTGGTGGCTAATTCGCCTACTTTCATCACTTTACATCTGTTTCAGGCAAATGGGAGAGGACAGAGATCTTTTTTATATCTGCTCCCTCTCAGTTTCCTTCAGCTCAAAATAATCCTTCTACTAAGGTGGCACATTTTGGGCAGGATGTCCTGCCATCCTTCTACGAATGAGGAATTCCTGCTGTCTTTCATGAATTTTAGAAGAGGCCACTGAAGACAGAATCATTGTGTTATCTGCCATTCCCAGAGACTGGGTGGTTCTAGGGGAGGAAATAAAGAGAAAAAGTCATAAAGTAAAGGAAAACTGTTTTTGCCAATCAGCTTTACCACCAATAAAACTGACATCCTGACCATAACCCGAGTCCCTTACCTGTCAACTGGTTCAGAGCTCAGGAAAGGAGAACGCTGGTGTGCTGCCTGTCCCCAACTGAGTGTGAGCATGAGAGAACACTGTGATGCCATCAGGCGAAATCCTGAGGTACACGTGTGGTATGTGCCCAGGGTCATCACATGAAAGCAAAGTGAATATTCCCACATCCCAGGGAGATCCAGAAGCTTACATGTTTTCTTCGCAGGGGAGGGGAGAGAAGGCATAGAAAACTGAGTTGACAGTATCTGAATTTGGGGAAGGAAGAGTATGCCCTTAAACAGTCTGGCTGGTTGTGACGTTAAAATCCTCCCTGGTTGGTGAGATTTCCAGAGAAGGAAGTCCTGACAGTCGCAAGGATGTATTTTGTTCTGAGCTCCTCGGGAATTTTCTCACGATTAGATCAAATCCATATATTTTCAGCAAGAAAGTAGCATAAGGTATGCTGTGCCCTCACGGGTGCAGCACATCCTGTTAGGAGCTCCTCTTTTGAGAGTGATTCTTCTTCTTGGTTTTGTCAACCAATCCCTTGGTGGCTGTACCTTACACGTTCTCCACTGTGCACTGTAACTATCAAGGAAGGGGCTACTTTGAGAATATACAAATATCCTATTCATCCTCGCACTTTTACCTGTGAATTTTGGCATTCCTTGGTGTTTTTTGCCTACTGTTGTTATTCTGCTATTTGACTAATGGTGATTGTATTTTCATTTCTTGTGCCTCTTTAAGAATTCATTTGTAAGAAAAAGGAATTACTTCTTTCCCATTTATGTATTCAAATTTATTTAGATGAGTATAGACTCACAGATCTTTATTTTAAGGGTCATAATCCAACATGTATCCTTCACATTGACCTCCATCACTTGCTTTTTCCACAGACTGAGGACTGAATCCAGGCCTTACTTGTGCTGGACAAGCACTCTGCCACTAAGTCCACCCCGAGCCCTTTTTATTTTTACTTTGAGACACGATCTTGGCCTCGAATTTGTGATCTTGCGGAGAAGCTGAGATTGCAGGGAAGCCACATCCACTGCTTCTGGTGGCCGGCTGCCTCTCTGCTGCACAGATTTTAGCGCAAGCCAGTCCTTCCCTCTGAGGCTGACCTCGTCTCTCAGTCTCTGCCATTCTGGTGCCTGTTCCATGGGAAACACACTAGAGCTTTTCTAGTCATTAATATAGTACTTTACTAATCTGTTTTAATGAATATTAGTCCTAAAATTTAGTACTCTTAGGAATATTTGTCCATTTTTTTTTTTTTAGTTAAATAAATGCTTGACAAATTGTAGGGACTCAAATGTTGGCCATTATTATTTTTTTTATTCTTCTCATTCATATGCAATACAATTAAAAATAGGATAATTCATAAATATGCCAACAGAAATTTATTAAAAAATTCCTCATTTATGGAATGTGAATATTATCTAACCCAAAAGATTCTTAACATATATACTATTGATGGCATATATTTATTGTTATTTTTCCACATGTGAAGTGTACCTTCTTCAAATATTTCTTGAAATATTTTTTTCCTATCAACCAGACTAACTCTGTCACTAAGTTACAGCACTTTTTAAAAGTCCTATTAATAATGTACTGGTTTTCTCTGTTGGAAGGTTAAAGGGTAATTTTTGTATGTGATATTTTTCTGAATTCTTAAAGTTTTTATATCATAAACATGTATTTCTTCTATTGCAACAAAATCCTATTTTAAACTTTTTGTAATGTAGCTCTTATAACCTCCTTAAAACACAGTTAAAATCTGAAAGTCCTCCCCCGCTGAGGAGGCAGAATACTTCCTCTCATTCCTCTGTTGAAATGCACAGTGGCTTCCTCAGATGTATGTATATTTGTTTATATATTAAACAGGTGTTAGCTTCATTATTTTAATAGGTTGTAATCTATACAAATTTTGTTCATAGTTCACCTTCTCAAAATAGTACCACCAGGAAAATATGATCAGCTAAAATTGTCCCAAAACAGTAAAAATTTTTAACTTACTTATGTTTTGGCTTTGGGAAACAGGACCACTTAAACCAACTCCCTCAAGACCTCAGCATTGTAGACCAAGGCCTGGATTAAATTAAACAAGGAGTATTTCCTTACCTAAGGGTAACTGTATAGGACCATTAATGCTTCATCAAAGCAGCATTTGTTCACCACATTTTGTGAAAACCTTTAATGGACCTTTACCCTAAATCAGTTTAATTAAAAAGAAACTTCCATCTACAAAAGTAAATCTTAAAAGCTTTATTATTCACGAAAATGTTTGGAATTAAGCTACCCACCTTGATTCTGGTTTAGATGAAGTGAATTGTGTGTCTATAAACTATCTGTTCTTGAAGTTCTTCAGAGACTGGGAATTATTTAGGCAATCCCCCTCCTGCAGGGAACAGGGGAGAGTCCCATAATGGACCAAATTCAAGTTTTGCAACTCTGATGATGATGATCATCCAGCAAGGCTTCTTGAGTTCCTAATAGTTTCTATGGTAGAGAATACCCATTCTGGTGAAAAGCCAAAGGCTGGCTATATATTAAATGAGGGCTAAAGACTGTGTTTGAGGAAGACCAGGAGGATGCAGGGATGGCAGACAGATGTGGAGATCCTCCCCACCTATTGACTACGATTCATCCAAACAAGTGATACCTATTCAGCTTTCTGCCCCTGTGTGTTTCTCACAAAATATGTGAGAAACAACAAAAACAAAGGCAAAAAAGTTTATTTTGGCTCATGACTTCAGAGGTGTTAGTCCATAGGTAGCTGGTTTCCTTGTTGTGGGTTGAAGTTGTTAGACAGAGACATCATGGTGGTAGGGGGTAGCAACAGAAAGCTCACTTCATGCTGATGAACAAGCAGAGCCAAAGAGGAAAGGAACAGGACCAAGAAACCATGTCCAGGGTATAATCTGTAATCCATGCCCTTCTACAAAGCCCGACCTCCTAAGTCTCCATTGTTCCCCCATAATGCTCTCATGATTCAGTCACTTTTTAACAGGCCCACCTTTGAGCACATTTCTTGGAAGACATTGTAGACCTAAACCATAGCAAGATCTCCTTCAGGGTCATTATAATAGTGAAAATTTAAAAGGTTGTTAGTTTTTTAGAGGAATTTAAGATTTTAGCCTGCCAGGGATTTAGCTCAGCAGCATAAGTGTCTGCCTGGCAAGTGGTGGGTCATGAGTTCGACCCCCGGTACCAAAAAAAAAAAAAAAAAAAAAAAAAAAGACTTAGCCTGGTGGTTTGTTTGATAAACTAACATTTCTCAGAACTCAGAACCTCTTTGAGAATCTGTACAATGCAAGGTGAGTGGTCTCACAGTATTTAAAATTATTTCTTCAAAGCTTTGTAAATAGGGAGGGCAAGATGGGTTTAAGGGAGAAGAGGGAATTGGGAAAAATAGAGAAATCAAAATATTTCATCCATAAGTACAAATTCCCAGTGATGAATATAATCATTATGTATTCTGAAATGTACCAGTAAATATAATTATATTAAACAACACCCACAAAAGAGGACTTCCAGGGTAACCAGATCAGGTTCAGGATGTAGCGCCCAGCCCTGCCCTGTGTATACACCGGCTGCCATCAGGGATGCTTCCCGCTGCTGGTAGTCAGTGTGGGCTGGAAAAAGCAGCAGCCAGCCTGGCACCAGTATACCCAACAGCCACCACCAGATGCCCATTGCCAGCACTGGCCAAAAGATCCAAAGAGCCACGCTATTGTAGCCAGTGTGTGAAATGCCTGGGACCCTACTACCCACTTGTCCAGAAGAACCCAGGAAAATGTCAGGATGAAGAAGCAAAAAACAGTCTCTGGCCTCCAACCCATGCAGAGTAAGTCCAGGGGATACAAACATGGAAGAGATTGGGAGTTGCATACCTGAAATTTCTGAAGTGATGGAAACAACTTTGTGAGGATATAAAAGAAATTATAACAGAAAATACTATCTCAAGTAAAAGAAGAATTGAAAAACATAATAAAAGAATTTCTGGCCAGGGGTTTAGCTGAGGTGCATAAGTGCCTGCTTGGCAAACAGAAAGTCTTGAGTTCATTCTCCGGTAGAAAGAAAGAAAGAAAGAAAGAAAGAAAGAAAGAAAGAAAGAAAGAAAGAAAGAAAGAAAGAAAGAAAGGAAGGAAGAAAGGAAGAAAGAAAGAAAGAAAGGAAGGAAGAAAGGAAGAAAGAAAGGAAGGAAGAAAGGAAGAAAGAAAGAAAGGAAGAAAGGAAGAAAGAAAGAAAGAAAGAAAAGAAAGAAAGAAAGAAAGATGAATTTCTAAGCAACTCTAAAGAAGACATAAGGAAAATGAGGGAAACCTTAAACGAACAATATAAGAAGGATTTTTTTTTTGTACCAGGGATCGGACTCATGACCTCATGTTTGCCACGCAGGCACTTATGCTGCTGAGCTAAATCCCCAGCCCATAAGAAGGATTTAGAATGCATGAAAAAGACTTAGAGAGATATCCAGGAAATTAAAAACTCCACTGAAAGCTGAAAAAACTGCTTGAAAGAAACTGAAGATAGACTTTCAGACCTTGAAGACAGGTTTGCAGCTAGTGATCATGAAAGGAAAGTTCTTTTAAACATAAAAGGAATCAGGAAATAATTCAGTGGCTGCAAGATGACCCAAAGAAAAATAATATAATAGGTGTCAGCAAACAAGCAAGAGTCAATACAAATGATATAAAAGGTCCATTTACAAAAGTAATGGCAATAGGGACCAGGGATTTAGCTCAGCAGTGTAAGCATCTGCTTGGCAAATGCAAGGTTGTGAGTTCAATCCCCATTACAAAATAATAATAATAATAATAATAATAATAATAATAATAGCAGAAAACTTTCCAGCATGGGAAAAAGATATAACATTCAGATAAGTGAGGTGTATAGCACTCCAGCTAGCCATAGCCAAAATAAACCTATACCCAGATATATGACAATTAAGGTCCCAAAAGTTCAGCAAAAGAGAAAAATATTAAAAATAGTTAGATAAAAGAAACAGATAACCTATCAAGGAAAATCTATCAGAATCATGACAGATTTCTCAAACACAAACCATCAAGTCAAAAAGAGGATGGAGTGGAGTATTTGAAGTTTTGAAAGAAAACAATTTCCAATCCAGATTGATGTACCCAGTAAAAATGTCTCTCAAAATTAATGGGAAAAGAAAATACTTCACTGAAACAGAACAACTGAAGGAATTCATGACCACCAACCCAAACCTTCAAAGAATACTGAAGGACATTCTAGAGAGAGATAAAAATGACTACAGTTCCAGCAGCAAAGGGAGATCACCGAGCGCGGCAGACAATGAATGGAGGGGAATAGTAAGTAATTAATGGCAGGAAAGCAGTATAGCACAGACAAGCCAGTGCATGTTGGCCATAACTGTTAAGGTAGATGGCCTTAATTCACCAATAAAAAGAAGCACAGGCAGCATGGATCAGAAGACAGGATCCATCAATGTGCTTTATACAAGAAACACATTTAACTCGAAAGGAAATTCATAAACTGAAAGACAAAGGAGAGAAAACAATGCTGTATGAAAAGAGTAGGAGTAACTCATCCATCAACTGCAAAATGGATAAGAAGGATATGGCATTTTTATACAATGGAAATCTACTCGGCGATTAAGAAAGATAACCTTGAGGCTCTTGTAGGTAAATGGATACAACTTGTGAACATGCTCATGGGTGAAATGGTTCAGAGTCACATGGGTGAACATTATGTTGTCTCCCTAGTATGAAAAACTAAAGAAGTTAGTGTTATCCAAAATGCACAATAGACATTGGTGGAAGTGAAATGGAAGGAAATGTCTAAAAAGGGAAGGCAGTGACCATTGTTAATCTAGTATCGTGTTTTGAAGCACTATATTGCTTTCATTGTTCTGTTTAGTTTGGTTTTATTCTGTTTTGTTTTGATTTTATTGTATTTGATGGCATTGGCAGTTATTTCAAAGATAAAGAAATGACAGCCATTATTGATTTCTTATTATCTTGTTTCAAAGCCCTGTGTTGCTTTGTTTTGTTTTAATTTTATTGTTTTGTTTTGTTTGATTTTATTATGTCTGATGGTATAGGCAGCTACTTTGAAGATAACAACAGGCATTATATTAGCCATTGTTGTTTTCCTTGTTTTGAATTCCTGCATTGCTTTCATTGTTTTGTGTTTATTGGTTTTATTATGTTCTGTTTTGTTTGATTTTATGATGGTATGGGCAGTTATTTTGAAGATAACAAGGGACATTATGGTAGCCATTATTGATTTCCTTTTATCTTGTTTTGAAGTTCTGTGTCACATTCATTATTTTGTTTGGTTTTATTCTTCTCAAAATAAAAAACAAACAAACAAAAAAAAACAAAAACAAAAGAAGACTTCCAGAACTGCTTCAGAAAGTGCTAAGAATGAGGGATAAGTGTTTGAAGTGAGAGGGTATGTTTCGAGGGAGGTTAATGGTAATGTGACTTTTACTGTAATAATTTTCAAACTTTAAACATTGTGGTGGATTGATAATTAGTGGTCAATTTGTAATACCAGGAGAACTGAATCAACATGGTACTGAGCACGGATGACACTTCTGAGGATTGGTGCCAAGATAAAAAGGAGAACTGGAGAGAAAAGTAGTGTAGTTGGTTCTCCTGGAGAAGCTTGCTGAGCTTCTTTCATGGTATGAACTTGGCTGTTCTCATTGACAGAGGAATAGGGATCTTGTTGTCACTGAGAATGGCTGCGGTTTACTCTGGGGGAGCTCTGGTCCTTACTTTGATTATAGCTTCCTGGCTCCAGAGGGGAAGGTGTGTTGCCTGTTGCACTGTATTCCTGATATGAACTCAGATAGTCTCATTGTTGGAGGATTTTGAGATCTCATTACCACTGAGGATGGCTGGAGTACTTTTCAGGGGAGCCCTGGCCCTTCCTTGTGTTGTTTCCTGGCTCCAGTGCAGAACCCTCAGCCTACTGACACAGCTCCTTCATCACACTGGCATAGACTTTTGGCTTCCACCGCTGACCTTTGGGCCATCCCAGCACAGATCCATGAAACTGACTCACACGAGTCATTCTTGTGAGCTCTAGGTCTTCACTTGGACTCATGGGGGCATTGTCATCAGCTCTAGGTCTTCAGCTGGACACATCAAGGACATTGAGTGGGATCCAGGCCCTCAGCTGGATTCTTTGGGTTTTTAGTGTGTGGACAAGTCTGTAGCAGGATTAGTATAGCACATGGGGTTGATCTTGGCCTCTGGATGTATGGTCTGGGGCCAGAGTCTTCATTCAGCACATTTTTAGATTTTCCTCAGTGCCTCTGTCTCCTTACTCTGTTTGTCTCCTGGACAAAGCACTAATGGCCACAGTACACCGAACTCCAAAAAGTCAGACTTCCTGAATTTAAAGACTCAATCCAAAAATTGGCATCTGAAATGAATACTCCTTTCTTTGTTCATCTGAAGTACAAATCATGAACAAATATATGAAAAAATGTTCAACCTCACTGGTCAATTGAGAGATGCAAATTAATACAACACTGAGATCCTCTCTCACTTCAGAAAGAATGGCTGGTATCAAAAAGTCAACCAACAATACAGGAAGAGAAAAGCCAGTGTCTTCCAAGAACTCATCATGCTGGGACTTGGGGGACCAGCCAAGAAATCAATGATCCAGCCTTCCTGGTAAGCAGTGCCTATGAGCGGGCGGGCTGAGAATCAACAACACCCATCCCCTACCTCCGTTAGCAACCAGATGTTTCTGAGGCTAGCCTGAGCTCATAGCAACTAAGGTATATAAAACAACTAAATGCTTGTATTGTTTGGTTGATTATGCAGACCTGGGGCCAGTGGGCTGAGCATCTCTCCAGAAGATGACAGTATGCAATATAGTAAATATGGGGGATTTGCTTCTCTCCTGTCTTTGAAGTCCAATACTGTTTTCATTGTTTAGCTTTGTTCTGATTGTGTTGCTTTATTATTTTGTTTTGATTGATTTTATTGTGTTTTGGTTTGATTTTGCTATATCTGATGGAATGGACAACTATTGTGAAGATAACAATGGTATCTATACCAATGGTGTCTATACCATGGTATGGTAACTATAATTGTTTTCCCAGTATCCTGCTCTGAAGTGCTAAACCAATTTTGCTGCATTGTCTTGATTGCCTTTGTTCTGTCTTGTTTTGTTGTACTTACACTATATATACTGTAGTAATATTTGTACTACATTTAAAATAAAAATTACTATATTTACTATAGTAATATTTGTACTATATTTAAAATAAAAATAAAAAAAGAAAACCAATAACAAATGCTAATGGAGATGTGGGCAAAAAGAAACCTTTTGTAGCCCAGCTACAGTGGAGACTGATGCAACCACTGTGAAAATCAGTGTAGAGTCCTCAAAATACTAGGACTAGTGGTTCCATTTGACACAGCTATTCCCTTTTTACCTGACTGAAAGAATTAAAAGCATCATTCCACAGCGATATACGCATACTCATGCATAATTTGTAACACAGTTTGTAAAAGCTAAGTCTTGGAAACTATCCAAATGCTCATCCACCAATGAATGGAAAAAGAAGATGAGGGTTTTTTTTTTTCCTATAATGGGGTACTACCTAGCTGTAAAGAAGGATAAATTTGAGACATTTCTTAATAAATGGGTGCACCTAGAGACCATACTCTTAAGTGAAATAAATTGGACACACGTGTAAATACCTCATTGTTTCTCTGGCATGAGGAACCAAAAGTATAAGAACCAAAATGTATGATAGATGTGAAATGGGAAGAAAATATTCAAATGGAAATTAGAACTAAGGAGGGGAAAGAGAGAAGAAAGAAAGGGAAGAAAATGAAAAAGAAAAATGGAAACAAAACTTTTGTAACTAAAGAGGGGGAAAAGGGTTGAAGTGAGGGAAGAGGAATAGGAAAAAAGGAGAATCAAGATATAGCATGTACAGGTACAAATTCCCTATGATGAATGTGATAACTATCTATCTATCTATCTATCTATCTATCTATCTATCTATCTATCTATCTATATCTCTCTATATGTATAGTACAAATATTTAAAAAAGAAAACTGTAGCTTTCTCTTACTTGCCCATCCCGGGATGTCTCCCAACCTCTGTTTCTCAATTTTCTCTTCTGTAAAGTTGAGATAATAATACTATGTGCAAAGCACTGAGGATTAGATGAGCAAGTATATTTCAACTTTTAAAATAGCCCCTGGTAAATGGCAAGTGCTAACTAAATATCATTTACTCAATAATCAATAGATTCAATAGTTTCTTTTTGCTCTAAGAATCTGTGAATCTGTTACATGAAAATCTATCCCTGTACAGAAATCAATGATGTTGCCCCATGGACAAATG
Source organism: Cavia porcellus (assembly GCF_034190915.1). Lineage (NCBI taxonomy): Eukaryota > Metazoa > Chordata > Mammalia > Rodentia > Caviidae > Cavia > Cavia porcellus. Next base: position 14,908,824 of record NW_026947500.1, on the reverse strand, counting down.
GAAAGTTGATGTTTTATTTCATGAAATACTCTGAAGAATCTTGTAATTTGGGTTATATGCCAAAAGGGACCACAGCTGTGTAACTTGCCTATGATCACCTAGTGGTGAGTTCAGTTTCATAGATTTTGCAGCCAGAATTCAGGTTTCTCCCTGCCCAAATCACAGAGAAGAGTTATTTGCAAAACAAGGAGCAAAAGAGCATGTCAAAATAAAAACGTCACATAATAAAGAAAAAGACAGAGGGGCTGGGGATGCAGCTCAGTGATAAAGGGCTTGCTGACTGTGCTTGATTCCCAGCACTCCATAACCAAACAGAACGACACGGAGAAAAGGAAATCAGAGGGTAACAAATGCATAAATAGTTCCTAGAAGAAGAAACCTGCAGGCCAATAAGTCTGTGAGGAAGTGTTCAGTCTCACTGGTGTCAGCAAATGCCTATTCAAAAGACAAGCTGCTGGTGCATAGTCATCAGAGGCATGGTTAGGGACAGAGGCGATGGGATGACTTCCTCTGCTGGTCACTGGCAGTGGTTCTGAAATTTACATATTGCTTCTAACTTTGCATACTGCTGCCGAGATGCCTTATGCTATTCTTATTTTTTATTCTTTGTACATGTGCTAAGTAAGATGCTTTGGGGCCAAATAAATATAGAGGAGGAAATATCTTTCCTCTGCTCTCTTAGGATCTGAAGTTAGAATAAACTGATAGCATACAGATTTTTATTCCATCTTTCACATGTACATGTATTGGAGAGAAGTGAAGATCCAAAGAAGAGGCTGGACCTGGGGCTTATCTGCCATATAACAAAAGTGACACACAGGGAAGCTTGGCAACAGAAGAGAGTTTGCGCTTCCAGAGGAACGGATACTGTGGGAAGGCAGAGGTGTGGTGGGAACAATAGATAATAGGAGTTACTTAGCAAGCTGGTGTTCATGCACCTCACTTCACTGCTCAGAGGTAAAGGCTGTCCTTGCTCCTGTGATAGCATAGCAGGGGACTCATTCATAACAGGAAATGTCTGTCTTGTTTGTAAGCAGGAGGGAGAGAATAGATAGCTTTGCTCAAGTGTCTTATTTTTCAATTGCTGTCAGCTCAGAATAATCCTGATGCCAAAACAGCATACTTTGGGGGTGCCATATTCTTATCCCCTTCAGAGTGTAAGATTTGCATAAGTAGTATGTTGACCATCTTCTTACCGAACGGTTTTCAAGGAAGCTCTTCCAAGGTGGGATTGACACTTCACAAGGCCAGATTCTCTGCTTACCATCTTCAGTGAGATACAAAGGCTGCACCAGCTTTCAACAATACACCCTGAGCCACCAGGAAGGTAGTAACAAAACTAAAGTACCCATAGCAGAATTTCCCTGGTCCTAGTTTTTTGACTCCTTGGGATAGAAAATATAGATTATGTGTTTATGCACATAAGATTACAAACTATAAGTCTTATTAAAGAATGGTTTTGTTCACTAGCTTTACAGACTCACTCTGATTCATTTACTTAGCTGTAATTCACTGAGCCCTTTCTAAATGATCAGGTTCTCTCTGTGTATGTGTGGGTGCGTCTGTCTTCCTCTCTGTCTCTTGCTCTTTCTCCCTCTCTCCGCCCTATTTGGAAATTGCTGTTTTTCTAGGATTTTATCATCCATTGCTGTGCTGTTGAAGGAAAATTGCAGAAAGTGCAAAAATAGGAATCCAGAGCCAAGGCCTGGGTTTTATCATTAGTCTGAGTCCCAATGAAAGTTTATTAGCTCCCCTGTCTTTGTTTCTTTCATTTTAAGTGAATTTTGTGGTATTTAAAGTACATAAAATTTATTAATTTCAAGACATAATATTGAAGATACAAACATTCTACACTCAGGAAATTTTAGGGTAAGTCTTGGGGAGAAGAGTGAGGGGAATTCAGTCACCCTCACCTGTGTGCATACATGAGAAGCTGCATTCTAGATTGACAGAGTTGACATAAATTTCTGCTTAGCACAGAATCTCTTCCCAAAATAATTTTCACAGAGTCCTTTACAAACACAAAAGCTCATGAAAATGCTCCATCTATCTTTGCATTATAAATGTATTTGGAACTTGGTTCTATGAAACTAGTTGGGAAAGGACTGTGACATTATTTTTAAAATAATATAAAGAAGGAATCCAGACAGTCTGTGAGCTTTTTAGATGTGAAAGTATTTTTATTTTCTTTTTTAAAACCAGACTCTAAGCCTGAAAAATAAACACTCCCGAACAAGAAAACAGTCCATGTTAGCTGCTGAAAACTGGACTGGAGCCCAATTTTCTACCCTTTTATTTGCCTGCAGATATAGAAAGAATGAAAAGTAGTTTTAAGCTCTTGACCACTAGGAGAGGAGTGGAGGGGATGCCACCTTACAGAATGCTTGGGTAGCCACAGAGCCACCTTGTGCCACCAGAGCACACTCGCGTGTCTCAGTGGTAGGTTGTCCTGGAGTAGTTTTTCATTCACTTAATACATATTGATTGGATAATTTACTTAGCACCACTTATGCTTCTGAGGGAGGAAACTAAATGCTGATAAAATGATAAGAGGTTTAATTGACCAGTGGTGAGAAGGAAATCATTATAGACAAAACACAAAGAATGTATAAAAAATGGGGTCGTGAAACAACAATCACTATAAAATTTATTTATTACTATTTAAAACCCATATTAATTTTCCAAATCATCTCAGACACAAGGTCTGCTTGCAGTAGCAGTTTCATAGAGAAGTGGATGCCAGCACTGTACAACCTGATTTAAAATAATTAAGTCCAGATGATGTTGTCCAAGAAGAGGTCAGCACCATTCACTGCTGTGACCCAGGTCATATTTCAAAAGTGTCAAATCAAAGCTGCTCACCAAAGCCTGATTTTTTAAAAATGAATTCCGTATGCATTTCACGTCCTGAGGATAAGAAATGGGTATCCCTTGGAGAGTAAAGTTCAGACGTAAGAAAACAAAACCTAGTGCATGTGATCCTTTATGAAATTCGCTCCTGGGAAGTTGGCTTTTCACTATAGAGTTAATTACTGTTTTATTAAGATGTGTTCACTTTAAAAAGTCCATGTCAGACAGTCATCATAACACAAAGAAAAGGGAGTGTGAATTCTAGGAAATTTAGTGGAAGTCTTGATACTTAAGTCCTTGATAAATGCTGAAGCTCTGATATAGTAATCCAGTGTCATTAGCAGTGATATATTACAGTTCTATAATTTCTGAGTATTATACACTGGTATCTTCCCTGGCTGGAAATTCCAGCTAAGAGAGTATCTACCAGGGGTGGTCTATTGTGTTCAGTATGTTTGAATACTGAATAGAAAATGATTTTCCTTTTGGAGAACAGAAAAAAAAAAAAACTACCCTTTAATGTTATTAGATAAACAGATACATTTAGAGAGATAAACAGATAGAGGGTGGGCGGAGGACTTATAGCTGGGTGGGTGGAGGACACAGGGATGCAGGGATGGATGGATAGATGGATGGATATTAGTTGATGGCAGTGTCTCATCTTTTAGAAAATAGCAATGTCATACTTTAGGTCACTAATTCAACATGATCTTTTCTCAGAAAGATGAAGACTTTCAGCTCCAAAAGAGGGTTTTTTTTCAAGAATTCAGGGAAGTGGGATTTTGCTTACTTTTGTAAGGATACTAAATTTGAAATATGAAAACTGTTAATTCATTTATTCAGCAAAAATTCCACCTTGCACTAACACCTAGCAGTAACTAGGTGTTACCATTTCCACCTACAAAATCTTCAATGGTACTCCCAGTTACAGAACAAGAAATAAGGGCTGAATTTCCCTCTCCTTTTCCTCTAACAATAACTAAATACCCGTAAATAATTCAACAGTGTTAAACGGATTCTGGAAGGAGGTAGATAATAATTCAGAGGCGTCCACACAGCACAAAGAAATTGTTGTTTCCCCCTTTGTTCTCCTGTAGGATTCCAGACTGGATTTCAGAGAGGCTGAAAACTTCTAACAAGCATAGACAAAACAAACTAACATTTAAAAACAAAAAATAGGAAGCAAAACCTGTTGCAGATGCAACAGGTTCCCTGTTCCTAGATGCAAAACTAGGAAAAGGGAAGCCCAGCAGAGACCAAAGGGCAAGCTCTAGTCCCCATTTCACAAGTGGGCACAAGCAGGTGACCTGATTCACTTTCTTCACACTATTGAGCTGATCCACTCTGACCCACACCAGGTATAATGGTTGATACATTGTGCCAATTTGAGAAGCTTAGAAATTTAAGAGACTCAGCAGGGAGTCAAGGTCCCTCCTTCATAAACATTCTGAACCTGTGCAAAAGGAGGGCTCTGAGACTGTGTGGACAGTTGTCCTGTATACAATATAAGGGAGGAGAAGAGGATTGCTCTCCCTGCTCCTCTTTGCTCTTGCTGCTTTTTGTCTTCTGCTGCCTCTAAAGTGTTGCCGTGGTGCCATGTCACCCTGCCTTGTAGCCAATGGATTATGGACTGAAACCCCATAAACTATAAGCTAGATACACTTTTCCTTAATTTTGAGTGTTGGGTATTTTGTACCAGCAATGAGAGAAAAGTAACTAAGACACAAGGGTAATTGGGGTGCAGGTCAGTTCATTTCCAGAGCAGCATCTGCAAAGGCCAGCAACCAGGTACACATGAGGATCAAGGTCAGGGCTTCATTCTCTCCCATCTCCCATTGCAGGTGATCTAGCAGCATCAGCTCAACCAGCAAAGCAACTAGCACTCATCAGACAGCAGTGGCAGAGCTGAGAACCATATAAGTGCTAAAAGAATGCAGCAAGAACTGGATAGTCAATGTGAGAGTGAGATAGAACATTCAGCCTTCGAGATACATCAATAGGATGTAATCTGAGAAACAGAAAAATAGAAAAAAATGGAAAGGGTCTCAAGGACCTGTGAGAAATATACCTACCTAGTCATCTAAAATATCTAATATTCATATCATTAGAATTCCAGAAGAAGAAGAAAAAGGAAGGGAGCTGAAAAGTTCTCAAAAAAATAATGCTCAACAACTTGCTGACCGCTTTCTCTCACTGGAACGCATACCACAGCTGCCCCGCCTGGAGGAGAGAGCTGGGCCTAACGCGGGAACCTGCTCCAGCCTTGCTGACCACCTTCTCCCACTGGGAAGGCATAACAGCTGCCTTGCCTGGAGGAAGGAGCTGGGCCGAGCTGTGGGAACCTGCTCCGGCCTTGCTGACCACCTAACTCTCCACCCAGAGGGCACACCGCAGCTGCACCGCCTGGAGGAGGGGGCTGGGCTGAGCCATGGGAACCTGCGCCAGGTTTGCCTGTGACCTTCTTTCAGTCTGGAGAGCTCCAGCAATATTGCCACCGCCTGGAGGAGGGAGCAGCCCTGCTCAGTAGGTTTGAGGCCTACCTAGGCCATAGGGGAGACCTTGTATCAGACCAGGGAGCTTTACCATCCAAGGAGGTGGATGGTTATACAACATCCAACCCCCGGGAGAGTATGACATCCTTCTTGTAGTGGGTAGGTGGCTGGCTAGGCTTGTGTCATACTAGATTGGGTTTAGCGGGATTAGAGCCTGCCAGGACCACTCCGGGTGGCCTTCTTTCCGTCAGGGGAGCTTTGCTGCCAGAGGTGGAAGCTGTGCAGCTTGAGGAGGCTTTAGACCTACCTGAGAAAAGCCTGGCAACCTTCTTTTAATCCGGTGTCCTTGCTGCCCAAGCAGGGAGCTACGCCACCAGAGGAGTCCCAGGAACCCAGGACATAGGAGACAATTTCCAATGCGCCCAAAGGGAAGCTTTGGAACAACACTTGAAACATGGAAATATAGGAAAATGACAAAACAAAAGATCAAAATGCAGTCTCAAACCTCCAGCCCATTCCAAGAAAACCTAGGAGCCATGCATATTGAAGAAAATACATGCCATATGCCTGAAAGATCTGAAAAAACAGTAACCAAAATAAAGAAGAAACTCCAGAAAGCTTTAAAGGATTTCAAACTAGAAATAATCCCCCAGGTAAAAGAAGAAATGATAAAAGAAATGAAGGAGATGCTGAACATATCTGAAGAAGACAGAGTTAAAAAACTGGAGGAACTAAACAAAAAGAATCCCTGGATGAACAATATAAGAAACAAACAGAATACATAAAGCAGACGCAAAGGGATATACAGGAAATCAAAAATTCCATTGAAAGTTGTAAAAACCACCTCAGTGAAAATGAAGATAGAATTCCAGACCTCAAAGACAAGATTGCGGTCAGTGAACAGGAAAGGAAAGATCTTATAAAAAATAACAAGAAATCAGGAAATAACAGTTCAACAACTGCAAGATGATGCAAAGAAAAACAACATAAGATTGATAGGGATTAATGAAAAAGAAGGGGATGACATAAAGGATGTCAAGAGGATATTTAGAGAATAGCTGAAAACTTCCCAAACATGAGATTGGAAACTGATATCAGCATCAGTGAAGCATATAGAAATTCAAATAGCCATAATCAAAACAAAATCACATCCAGACATATAATAATCACCATCCCAGAAATTCAACAAAAGAATAGAATATTCAAAGCTGTCAGAGACAAAAGACAGATTACCTATAAAGGAAAACCTATCAGAATCACAGCAGACTTCTCAGCACAAACAATAAAGTCAACAAGAACATGGAGTGAAGTATTTCAGATCCTAAAGGAAAATGATTTCCAACCCAGACTGATGTACCCTGAAAAACTGTCCTTCAAAATTGATGGAGAAATAAGATACTTCCATGACAAAGAACAGCTGAAGAACTTCATGATCACCAAGACAACCCTGCAAAGCATACTGAAAGACAGTTTAGATACACTTAGGGAAAAATCACTAAGCAAAGCAGATAATTAAACAGAACAGAAAGATAAAGATGCAACAGCGGAAAGATAACATGTCAACAATAAACCAAAATATAAACCAAGTTATAACCATTAATGTAAATGGTCTCAATGCACCAATTAAAAGAAACAGACTGGAAGACTGGATCAAGAAACAACATCCAACATCCATCCATCCATATGCTCTCTACAAGAAACCCATTTAACCCAAAAGGATACTCACAGACTGAAAGTCAAAGGATGGAAAACAATACTTCATGCAACAGGAAGCCCCAAAAAAGAGGGGTAACTATTCTGTTTGCAGACAATGTGAACTTAAAACAAATAATGATCAGAAGAGATAGAGAAGGTCATACACACTCCACACTCGATAGGTGAAAACTTCAAGAGGAAGAGAAAACTACCTTAAATATATGCGCACCAAATTCCAGAGCATCCAGTTATATAAAACAAGTATTGAAGAAATGAAATACCAAACTAGCATTAACACAATTGTAACAGGAGACCTTAACACACCACTGACACCAAGGGACAGATCAACCAGACAGAAAATCAGCAAAGAAATAACAGAACTGAATCACACCTGTGAACAAATGGACTTGATAGACATATACAGAGTGTTCCATCCAACAACATCACAATACACATTCTTCTCAGCAGTACATGGGTAATTCTCTAAAACAGACCATATATTAACTCACAGAACATATTTAAATAAATGCAAAAGATTTGAAATTATCCCTTGCATGTTATCGGATCATAGCGCTATGAAATTAGAAATTAATGATAAAAGATACTGCAAAAAATCCCACAAATACACAGTAACTGAATAACACACTCTTGAGTAATCAGTGGATCACAGAGGAAATTAAAGAAGAAATTAAACAATACCTACAAGAAAAGGAAAACACAAATACAACATACCAGAATCTGTGGGATGCAATGAAAGCTGTCCTCAGAGGAAAATTTGTTACACTGAGTTCCAACATAAGGAAAATAGAATGAATACAAATAAATAACCTGATGTTACACCTCAAACATCTAGAAAAAGAAGAGTAAGTCAAGTCCAAAGACAAAAGAAGAGAGGGAATTAAAAAATCAGAGCAGAAATTAATGCATTAGAGACTAAGAAAACAATCCAAAGAATCAATGAATCGAAGAGTTGGTTCTTTGAAAGAATAAATAAAATCATTAATTTTGGTATTTATATACAATGGAGTGTGACTCTGCCATAAAGAAGGATAATCTTGGGTCATTTGTATGAAAATGGACACTGTAGTGCTCCCTTTGGTAGCACATATACTGAAAATGGATGCCTCTTGACACCATAAAGGTGAGTGAAATAAATCAGACACAGAAATTTAAACATCACATGGGGTCTCATTTATGAGGAACCCAAAATATAAATAAAGGATAAAAGATAAAGTAGATAATAGGAAAGATGGAGATAAATTTCTTGGAAAAGGGAAGGGAAGGGCAAGAGATGGAGATGGAAGGAAGAGCAGAGGAAGGGGATAAAAAACTAAAGTATATTGTGGACATGTACCAATTCCCCATAATGAATGTAATCATTATATACTACAAACATGTCATAAAAAGAAATACTAAGTAATTGTAATTGGATGTTTTAATTTTTTATTGTCTTGTACTTTTTAAGTACTATGTATGGATACATAGGTTTTTTTCTTTCTTTCTGTCTATTTGTATTGGGAATTGAATTTAGGACCTTGTGCTTGCTATGTACATGTGCCAATGAGCGATGAGCTATATCCCCAGACCTTGGATACACAGTTTATTTGGATTAACAGTTTTTATTAGCTATATGAATGCAAATAATAACCTCACACAGCCCCAAACCAAAGATTTGGGAACTGAGACAAACAGATACCAACATCTCATTCTTAATAAATAGGGAAGGTAGAATCTTTGGACAGACAAAACCAAGAACTTTCTACACATAGAAGCATTCCTGAAGAACAGATTTTGCCTTGAGGCCTTGATACCAGTGATAAAGCTACCTACTACAAACACTTAAGTAAATGTAAAGGGTTTCAAATTATTCCATGCATATTATCTGATCATAGTGCAATGAAATTTGAAATTAATGGTAAAAGAAAGGGCAAAAACTCCATAAAAACATAGAAGTTAAATACTACCCTCCTGAACTAACAGTGAAATCAAAGAATAAATTAAATGATATCAACAATTCAAATAAACATGTGAATACAACACACTGGAACCTGTGGGATGCAATGAAAGCAGTCCTAACAGGAAAATTTATAGCAGTCAATTCTCACATCCAAAAAACAAAATGAACACAAATAAATCTAATGCTACACCTCAAAACTTCTAGAAAAAGAGGAGAAAGTAAAGTATAAAGCCCATACAAGGGAAGAAATTACAATGATCAAAGCAGAAATTAATGCAATTGAGACTATGAAAACAATACAAAAAATTAATGAATCACAGAGCTGGTTCTTTTAAAGAACAGATAAAATTGATAAATGCCTAGTCAACCTTATCAGTAAAAGGAAAGAAAAGACTCAAAATCATGCAGAGTAATGAAAAGGATGAAATCACTACAGATTCTGTGGAAATTTAGAAGATCACCAGTAACTACTTTGAAAATTTTTACTCTCATAGAATGGAAAACACAAAATAAATGATCAGATTCCTAAACACATATGAATTACCACAGCTAAATCAAGAAGATATAAAAATTCTGAGTAACCCAGTATCAGTTAATGAGATTGAAAATGTAATTAGAGCCTTAGCAACAAAATAAAGCCCATGTCCCAGCGGATTCATTGCTGGATGCTTCAATAAATTTAGAGAAGACTTAATGCTAATACTCCTCAAACTCTTTAATGAAGCTGAACAGAAGCAATGCTCCCTAAGTCATTTCTGGAGGCAAGTATTCCCCTGATACCAAAACTAGAGAAAGACCAAACGAAAAAGAGGAATACAGGCCAGTCTCTAAAGAACACTGAAGTAAAAATTCTCAATAAGATGCTAGCAAACAGAATGCAGCAAAGAATCAAGAAGATTATATACCATGACCAAAAGGGATTCATCCCAGGAATGCAGGGATGGTTTATCATATGCATATCAATGCATGTAATACACAATATCAGTAGATCTAAAGATAAAAATCACATGATCAATAGATGCAGAAAAAGCTTTTGACAAAGCCCAACACTCATTCATAATAAAAATCCCACAGGAAACAGAAATAGATCATCTTTAACCTAATCTGGTAAAAGCCACCTAGGACACAGCAAGAGGCAGTATCATATTAAATGGACAAAAATTGAAAGGTTTCATTCTAAAATCAAGAATAGGACAAAGTTGTTCACTATCACCATCCCTGTTCAATATAGTTCTGAAAATTAGCCAGAGCAATTAGACAGGAGAGAGAAATGGAAGAAATAAGGACAGAAAAAGAAGTTAAATTATCATTATTCAGAGATGACATATATGTAATCTTTGTTGTTAATACCAAAAAACCTCCTTTGTGCACTTCTTTGATCCATGGATTTTTTAGAAGTACATGGGTTAATTACCAGATAACTTGGGAGTTTTCGTTTTCTATTATAGATTTCTGATTTCTTTGTGTTGGGGTCAGGGAACACACATTATTTCAACTTATTAAAATATATAATGATTGTTTTATAGCCCAGCATGCAGTCTATCTTGAAGAATATTTCATGTGCCCTGGAAAAGACCAGGCATTCTGGAATCTCCAGTGATGTGCTCTGTAAAGAAAATTTAAGTTTCCTGGTAGTGTTTTCCAGGTCCTCCATGTCCTTATTCATTTTCTTTCAGCTTGTTCTATCAATTATTTAGTATGTCCTATTCAGATCTCCAGCCGTCACTATTAGTGTATATGTTTTTCATTCCAATTATGTCAGTTTCGCTTCATGTATTTTAGGAATATCTTTTGAGATGCATACACATATTTGCATTTGCCTGTAGTAGTATTTCTCTGTCTTGGTTATTTTTCCCTGCTTGCTGGGATGAAATACCCAATACCCCAAGTGAAGTAAGAAATAGTTTATTTACTTCATTGTTTGTGAACGTTTCATTCCATAATCAGTTGGCTCCAAGGCAGGGTGACGTGGCACAAGGGGTACAATTCATGGCATCAGCCATCAAGGAAATAAAAGAAGGGAGAAGAGCAAGCTCTTCACCTCCCTTACATTGTTTGCAGGCCACCATCATCACCCTCTAGGGCAGATGTAGCCCTCACAAAATCTCTGTGCCCTCCTCTTGCACAGGATGAGGATATTTACAAAATAAGGATCCTGGCTCCCTGCTGAATCCCTTAGTAGAATTTCTACTTCTTACTTAGTAGAATTCTACTTAGAATTTCTAAAGTTTTCAAGTTGAAGCAATGCATCAATTGTAACACCCATCTTAAAGTATATTATTTTTCCAATATTCATAAAGGCCACTCCAGCATTCATGGTGACTGGTTTCATGGTGTTTCTATATTTATGCCTTTCTTTTCATTTGTGCCTTTGAATCTAAAGTGTATCTCTGGGAGACACTGGAATTGAGTTTTTTTTTTTTTTTTTTTAAATTCACTGTCAGCTCAGTCTTTTGACCTGAAGGTCTAGACCATAGGTGGTGAACCTGTATCATGTGAAGTATTGTGTTTTTAAGACAAAAGATACTAATATATGAGTTATGTTTTCTAAACTAAAACCTCCATACTCAAGTTCAGTTGCAGTGCTGGGACTTTGCGATAAATAAGTAGGTTTTGAGTTGCAGTTTGTATACTCGGTCTCTAAAAGTCTGTCTTTGCTGGTCTCAGAGGTTCATATTTTAATACAATTTTTGATACTGTTGGATTTTTGGCTTTTGTTTTCTATTTATCTTTTTTTGTACTTCAGATCTTCTTTTGCTTTCTTTTGTGTTCAGTATTTTTAAATTTAATATTTCCTCTTTTTTCTTTTAATAGACAGAATTGTTTTAGTTCATGGTACATAGTATGATGTTTTGATCTATGTATATACTGTCAAAAGATTGGAACTAATTAACACATCCATCACCAGACCAATCTTGTTAACCTTTTTATGTTTTGTTATTTTCATTGCTGAAGTAAAATTACAATTTGCTTTGCATCTTAATCCATACCAGAGTAAGAGTCATTAAATTCTGATGGAATCCAAAACTTGTTTAGTCTCCATCCCCTTGAGTTATTGCCATACATTATTATACCTATATAATTTCCCCTAAGCAATCATGATTATTGCTCTGCACAATCTTGTATCTTTTAAAAGTGTAAAAAAAAGTGCAAAATAGACTTACAGCTTTGAAAAATTTACTGTCATATCGCCATTTCTAGAGTTGTTCATTTCTTCTTAGAGATTTGATTTACTGTTTGGTATTACTTCCTTACAAAATAAGGAAATTTCTTTACTATAGTAGTCTTCCCTGAAAGACATGCTGCGAATATATAAACCAGTTTTGCTTAACTACAAAAGCAATTTTTAAATCATTCTGTAGACTTTTTAGCTCTAAGGTAACTTTTTGATGAGTGACAAAAAGATGAGAAATTCAACATGGCTTTGTTTCAAAGCAAGTTACTCAGTTCATGAAAAGCGGCATGCCTTGAATACAATCAAGGCTGCATAGTAACATTTCAGCGGATGATAGAGCATACACATGATGACAATCCATAAGATAAACTGCATAATGACATCACAGCTATCTTAGTGTGTGTAAATACATTTTGTGATGTTTGCACAATGATGAGATGGTCTAAAAGTTTCATCATTCAATATGTTACAGTATTTCCACCACCAAACCCACTCAAAAACTATTTGTATAAGGGATGATTAAAATTTGAAAAATGTTTAAAACATTTTACAGTAAAAGATACATTGCCATTGACCCATCAAAATATTCTCCCTTGCTCTAAGCATATCCCATCATTCTTGCAACTTTCTGAAACACTTCCGGAGCTTTTCTTTCATGAGTGTTTATGAGGTATGATTTACAAAATATAATGAATGCTGCTGCCAGGTGCCACTGAGAAGGCAGGCTTGTAAAAACATTAGTGTGTTGCATCCAAGTTATTCACCAGAAGTCTAGCAGCACCTGACTTCTGGCCTTTCCCCAGTGCCAAGATAACCATGAAAGATAAATGTTTTGAATCAATTCAGGTCACTGAGACAGCCATGGTGGCACAACTAACGAGATTTTTTTAAAATCACATCTAACATACAGCTCTCCCCTCTTATCTATAGTTCTGCTTTTTATAATTTCAGTTCCCTGCAGTCAACTGGGGTGCAAATGTATTAAATGGAATATTCCAGGAACAATTCATAAATCCTAAATAATACAGCACACTGAGTTGTGAGACGACATCTCACAGTGAGGTAAATGGCCTATCTAGAACACTTTGATGTGTTATGGTTTGCATTTCAAATGTTCCTCTGGTTTGGTTGATGGGTTTTGGGAACATGGTTGGATCATGAGGCATTTAACTTCATCAAGTCTATAAATGCACTGATGAGATCATAATTTCATGGTGCTATTGGGAGGTGATGAAACAGGAGATGGCACCCAGCTGAAGAGAATTAGTTATGAAGCCATCTGGTTCCTATCTGGTTCCAGCCCTTTCCTCTCTCATTTCTAGTCTCTGCTTATTAACTGAGACAAGCAGCATTCCTCCAACACACTCTCCTACCACAGTTTCTGCTTCATCACAGGCCCACAGTCAGGACCGCAGCCTCATGGACCAAAGCTTCAGAACTTCTGAACCACAATAAATCTTTCACTTTTTATGTTGTGTATGTTAGGAACTTGGTCACAGCAATGAAAAGGTGACTGACACACTGTACATCAACACTGTATGCACTAGGTGTCTGGCAGTCCCTTAGTTGCTGTCTTAGTTATCAGGAATCATGGTGCTTGCATTCAGGAGCCTCATTACAAATTACACCATTTACCTCACTTTCTCTCTGCATGTGGGTGTTGTATCACCTCACATTATCAGCAGAGGAAGGTGAGGACAAGACTGTTTTCAGAGGAAGATAAAAAATCATGTTCACACTACTTTACTAGTCTTTTGTCATAATTGTTCTCTTGCTCTATCATAGTTCTGTTAATCTTTTACTGTGGCTAATTTATGAATTAAATTCTTATCATAGGCATACATGTATAGGAAAAACCATAGTAGAGGAAAAACAGCACGTGCTGGCTCATGCCAAGAGTTCAAGGCCAGTCTGGGCTACCTAGTGAGTTCATGGTCAGCCTGAATTACATAATGAGACTCTGTGTCAAAAAAAAAAAAAAAAAGAAAGAAAAGAAAAGAAAATAGAATATAGAAAATTTGGTATTATTCTTGGTCTAAGATATCCCCTGGAAGTCTTAAAACATAACTTCCACAAATACGTGGGGTGCATTTGTAAGGTACATTTGATCACAATGAAGTTTTTTGTCTTTCTAGGTATTTTCTTGCCATTTTCATTCTTGAAGGATTATTCTGCTGGAAATAGAATTCTTCAGTTTTTCTTTCTAGCAGTTCAAATATGTGTTATTTTGTGTTTTCTGTATCTATAGTGTTGTATTATATTTTTCCTTTTGTGTGTGTGTGATTTAACAATTTAGAAAGGCTGGTGGTCTTGTCCTACTAGTTATAATCAAAACTCCTTATTATTTCTTTTCATTTTCTAGCATCCTTTTGCTTTTATTTCATGTTCTTGTACTCTATGAGCTGAACAGGTAGGTTGGTTACAATTTCTGCCTTCCATCTCCCATCTTCCAAAAATTAGTATCATCATTTCTACTTGTCAGATTAGGTACCACTTACACATTAACTGTCCACATCGTTACCTTGTAGTCTTATATCTAATATTCATTACTGAACAGCCCCTTGGTGAAATAATCTCTTGATGTCTCCCAGAGATGCTTCAGGAATACAACACTGACCTCTACATTTACATTGTTTTTCTGTAACCTTCTTACTTGAAAGACGCCTTTGTGCATATAAAATCCTTGATTCACACTTTCTCTTTTGAATCTCTGGAAAATACTTCTTTTCCTCATATGCTGCTGGTGGGATGATTTACTCTATCTGTACTTCAGTAATCCTCCAGTTTCCCAGACACTTCTAGAGCTGGACCGTGCAGGTGCAGGCTATGGGTAATTTTATTTGATGTCATTAGGTTGTTTTTTTTCCCAAGGGGTGGGAAAGGGGATGTAGGTGGCCAGTTCTGCTTGGTCATCTCTGCTTCTGGACCAAGATCTTATGCTTACCAGGAAGGATGTTCTCAGCCCCATAAACTGGATTATTTCTATTGCCTCATTTCACTAAAATATACCTTTTCTACCTATATCATATCTCTAATTATGAAATCTCTTATAACCGGCAGTTTATTACAGAAAGCAGAATCATTTCCTGTAGATCACAAACTCAATACAAGAGGTACAATTAGTGAATTTCCAAATTTGATAGAAAGATGTGTCTCAAAGCTGTACTTTTCCTGAGTTCCAGTTGAATTGAGCTGTAGATGATTTAAAAAAAAGCAGTCATTCAATTTCCTCCCTGTTGTGGTCAATTGCATTGAGTGAAAATGGATCTCTACTGGTTTCCGCACCATTGCCCCCAAGTTGCTGCCTTTAAAGTACAAGACCACTGAGGAGATACGTTAGAGCCCTCTTGCAGATTTCAGAGGGAAATCTGTAATCTACTTCAAATGTGAAATTCTTTGTCCACGGTGGAGGACATTGGATCTGTTTGATCCAATGTTTCTAGCAGATACATATTTTTTGTGGTGCACGTTACTGGATTGTGGTCACTCTAATTTTAATACAAAGACATTACCTTTGGTTCTATTAATTTAAAATGGTGGTGTGTAAAGGATTAAACTAACATGTTCCACTACCTTTTACAGAAACTTCTGGTCATTTAAAAAAAGAGATTGAGACAGGTTTCCTAAAACAAAACAAAACAAAACAAAAGCTCATGCAAAGAGAATACTGCTGTAAATCTGTAAAATGTTTAACAGATTACTGTTGAACCCTACTTATGCAAACAGACTGAAATCATCAGGAATGCAAGTTTAATTCATTAAAACACAAAACAAAACAAGCCTATCCCCTAGACAGTATTGTATCTTTTAATGCTGCAGCAATCACAAGGCACACTTGTATGAAATACCTCAAGCAGTATAGGTTAAACATTAAAAAAATATGTCACTTAAAAAGAAGTTGAAGACTTTTTGTTAATATGAACACAGATTATAAAAATGACATTTGTTTTATAATTTTATATCTTTTAAATATGAAGATGAAATTAATATTTACTCTTTTGTGATAAATATCACAAAACTTTTTAATTATTTAACTTGGTTTGTTTAATAAAAAACAGCTATAGTACAGCTTAAAAATTTATTTTTAAAGCTTTAACATCTTTTAGATATATGGAACTCAGAAATGAAAAGCACAAGTTCTCATTTTTCTTAGCTTATAAAAAGCCAATGGTTTGCATGTTGGACATGTCTGCCCCTCCTTGCTTTGGGAGTAGAAATGCATCCGTAACATGCTACATGAATAAAGGATTTCTCAGGGCTGCCAACCTTTCAGTAGCGGTTGAGTGGTAGTATAGTTCTCCTACATTAAAAAAAAAAAAAAAAAAAAGCCAATGGTTTCATTTCCCTAGCAAATTCACTATACAAAAAAAAAAAAAAAAAAAAAAAAAAAAAAAGCACATTTGAGACATTTTAAAGTATCTAGGAGCATTACATATTTTTTGATCAACAGAATAACCCTATTATTTGTATAATTCTAAATTAACACCTAATAAACGTAAAGACCAATATCTATATTAAAATAGTGATTGATTCAAATTATTGCTCATGTAGGAAATAGAACAAATATTCTCTGGTTAAGGATATTCAGATTGGAATGGTATCATATCAGTATCTAGTGTGTATCAAAGTCTGCACTCCACAAATAATGAAATTTATAATAATTATACAAACAGTGTTCCTTTGCATGTCAGTCACCATTTAGCTTTACATGAAGAATGGAGAAGATGTGGTTGAATTACATCTTCCGTAGCAAACTGTGTTAACACATACAAAGTATTCCTGTTAGCCTTACTTATTGCAAAGCTGTTTTTAAGAAATATTAAGATACGCTTACAGAATCATTACCACAGAAGGAGAGCACAGAAACTAGAGCTCCAGTTTCAATAAAAATAATATGAAAGAGTACTATGATAAAACATTTAAACAGTGCTAGATAGAAGAACTGAAACACTAGGGTAGGTGCCGTTGTTAGTATTCCTCTTAAAAAATCAGTTCCTGGGTGTTTAGATGGTTCTTTGTAAAAATAACGAGCATCCCATCTTTGTCTCAGTCACACATTCAGTCTATTCCCACACTGGGTGGTAACAATCCCGTCAGACATCATGAGTCCTTCTGAGATACCTCTGAGGAGTCCCATCTGTCTACATGTCCACGGTGGAGGCCATCGGGTGCTAAGCTCGGCCTATAGCAGGACAGCCTGTGCTGCTTCCTTAATGGTTGATGCAGCTCTCTCTAGCTCTTCCTCTGTTTGTTCTACTGTGACCACAACTCTGATGCTGAAATAACAAAGGACATAAAAAAAAAATCAAATGAAAGGCTACAGCAAAGGTTAGCCACCCATGGCCAGGAAGCCAAAGTGAGCAGTCCCTGCCACTTGTTTGTGTAAACACTATTCTGCTGGTACTTAACTCACTCACTATCTCCTGCCTATAACTGCAGTACTATCTATCGTGGCAGAGGTAAACAGCTGTGACAGGGACTTGAGGCCCTGCTGCCCAAACACACTTACTGTCTGGTCATTGGCAAGTGGCTGGGTCTGGCTTATATTCTGGTGTGTGTGTACTTAGAGTGACCTGAATGGGTTTTGCTATGGAGGCCAGGAACTGTGTCAATAATCACAGTGCCAAAAGCAGTACCAGGCACAAAGCAGGAACCAAACATTTCTCAAACTGGTGAGTGCTTGTTCATATTCACAATTCAGTAAGCAATGCAGGATGTTCTATGATACTTTGAGGCAAGGCAGACATCTTCAAGCTTTCAGAAACTTGAAGAAATGAGTTTGCCAGCTAGAGTCACACACACCATAATCCCAACCCTCTAGAAGAACAAAGCCACTCAGCCCAGTCTGGGTAACTAAGTGATTAGTGAGATCCTGTCTCCAAAAACAAAACAGAGCTGGATATACTGCTTAGTGAGAAGGCCTGGGGTTTACCCAAAGCAGCCTCCACACTGACAAAAGAAACTGACTTTACTTTGCAAACATCTGCTTCAGCCAGTGGACACTTACTCACCTAATGTACTTGTGTGTGAAGCACACATGCTATGGAACAAGCATGGCTCCTGTTCTGAATGTGCATTTTTACCAAACACATACAGAATCAGGTATTTAGGTGAATGTGGTAAGAAGTGAGAGTGTCAAGCTGCTGCCTGGATGGCCTTCCAACTCCAATGGCCTTCTGCATCTGCAGGGCGTTCAGACTCTTCAGGGTTCTCCTATGTCTCCCTAGATGCAGTTTCTGCTCTGGGCTTGAAGATATATCCGGAAGTCTCCATGCCACTGGCAAACCTTGAGCAAAGCTCATATTGCTCATCTGCTAAAGAGCTACAAGGTCTGCCAAGTGCCTGATGAACACAGGCAAACACATGCCTGCATTCATGATGGGCTCGTACTCCAACAAAACCACCCTGTGACACTGCATAACCCTAATCTACTGAACTCATGGCTGAGTCTATTCTCTGTTAAATGTGCCCAGAACACTTATTTTAGCCTAGAACTGGAAAAAAGCATCTTTCACAAGGCCTATTTTATAAAAGTGTTGAATGTCTTGGACAACTTATTAAATACTGTCCTGAAAGAGCAAAACAGAAAGCTACGTGCAGGTGCTTTCACACTATGGTAAACACGTGATTCTAAGTGGAATTGCTGGCAGCCGGGGATGTCTGAGCTTATCTTTTCAGTCACAGAGCATCACTTCTCTCAGACACTCAATGACATCTCAGGACAGAGTTGACTGTACCTCTTCTCCTTGAGATCTGACCAAGAGCCTTGGCTTGAGTGTCTTTCTCCACCCTGTAACTATGAGTGAGCCTGTGCGCTGTGGACCCACCTATTTTTGCTCTGCTTTCCCAAGGTGTCATGTTATTGGCTAGGTGAAGTACGAATCCACTCTGACTGAGATTGTGCCCCTTCTCGGCAGGACTATCCTCACAGCTGGAGCTGTGGGCAGGGCACAGGCTGCCACTGGCCATGGCAGACATTAGCTGGACAGAACCTGTTTGCCCAGTTTCACTCCTAGGATTCCACATAATTCTCTGTTAACTGAAAAGACAGTCAGCCCTGGGTCCTGAGGTGTTTTCCATTTAAAATTTAAAAGCATCTGGCCTTAACTGATAGCCTGCTGTATATTAAGGACATTCTTTCTTGTTCTCAAAATCATTTAGGAATTTCCAAAACACAATATATTTCATGTGAAGTCTAAAGGAGGAAAAAAAAGTAAGTTCCTATTTTAATGTCAACTAACCTCGGAGGAGGGAGACATTTCTCTTCTTTCTCCAAGTAGCGGGCCTGAGTTAATGCAATACTTTTGTCCATGCACTGTAGGAGAGAAAAGGCAAACATTAGCAACTTGGACTTCGGGACACTGGTAGTTAAAACACGAAGGTACCTCAAAAGCCCTAATCAGTGGTTTACTTCCAATTTTAACTGCTAGGAAATAAAACTGAAATACCACAACAGGATTATAAGCAGCACCACACTCTCCAGTTTTCAGCAACAATGGGAATGGTCATGCTGCAGGTCATGTTCCTGCAAGGCTGCATATCTAACTTTGTATTTTATTCAGTGAGAGTCCTATGTAGCTTGGGACTACTGTTTGGACAAAGTTGAATTCTAAACTAGGGGAGCAATATGAGCAAATCCCTAAGGGTCAGCCAACAGCTGAACCTGAGAACATCATAGCAGGACTACATCAGGGAGAAACTGCTGCATTCAGACACATAGAAATGACTGTGTCCATTTATTTCCATTTGGGCAAGGTTCTACCAGGCACTGAAAAGTCTGGTGCTAATCCAATTTTTGCATAGTTTGCCTATACATCAACTACCTGTCAATAATTCTTTCTTTTTAGTTAAAATGTTCTCTATTAAAATAAAGCACAAAAACTAGAATGAGTAGTTTACAGGGATTTCCTTTTGCAGTAATGGAAATATTCTGCAGTTGGACAGTAATGGATGCAGAACCTGGTGAATATACTTGTACACTTCAAAAGGAGTGACTTTTTGTGTAGTATAAAGGAAAGAAAATCATTCCAAATGCCTGGCGTAACATTATCTGCCTGAAGGACCATGCTGGCAGCTGTGAGGGGGATGGCACAGCCTCCTGCTGGCTCCTCTCTCGGGAGGTGCACCTGGAGCCTACGGGCTGTCTGGACAGCATCCTCTGAACCAGGCAGAGGCAGTGAGGAAGCACCAGAACTGGAGCACCAGAACAGGCCTACATCGTGAGTGTCGTGACCAACACTTGCCATCATATCCTGTCTCTCCAGGAAAAGTGACATGAAAAGTCTGCTAGGGGTGTGGGAGAAAGAGGTGTAGGGAGGCTCACCGAGTAAATGAATGCTTACCTGACTTATGATTGCTTGGAGCAGTTTAACATCTTCTTCTCGAGATCCGGTGCTGTCGTCCAGTTGCAGATGAAATGCTGGGGAAAAGGACTCCCCCACTACCTTCAATCCAGAAATGCTGAGGAAAGAACCACACGCACACACACACACATGAATCCCTTCCAGGCTCAGAGCACCTCACACAGAAGTGATTCTTAAAGTCTGCCCTGTCAAGGCCCATGGAAGGGGACACAACTGGTAACTGGTAGGAGCATCACCCGGTAGTGTTCTGATTTTGACAAAGCAAGAGAGGTAAACTGTGCACTCCAAGCAGTACTTCCCAGGCCAAGACAATGGGAAGAGGCTCTCTGTTCCTGGGAGCTTCCTGTTACTGCTTCCCGCCTCCCACTGGAAGTCCGCATGCTGACTCCCTGCTTGCCTGTTATCCCCTCACACATCTCCCTCACACCTCCCTGGACCTGGCTGGCCCTACCGTCTCTTAGTGAGTTGCTCAGCTTTGTCATTTAACTCCAGCTAGGGCAGCTTATATACATTACTACTTTGGGGAGAGTCTGCTTCCTCTTTTTCTTTCATTTTTTAGATTATAATTAGAAACAAGCAAGAAATAACAATAAATCAGTTTCAAAACAGGTTAGTAGAAGAGTAACAAAAATCAACACATTGTGTATTTTCATTCAGAGTTCTTCAGAATACAAGATATAGGTATGAAACATTGTCCAGAAAATTACTATCACATAATTTTCCCCTCAATGAATCTAGAAAAAATGGCTGTATAATGCCGTCTTTTGTATTTTTTTTTCCTTCCTTCCTTTCACCCATCGCTGTTTTTCTTTTCTTTTGATCAGTTTCCTCCCTACTCACAATATCTGTTGTAAGTTTTGAACACTGTATACTCTTTCCCATTCTCACACTAGTGAGACTATCATGTTTATACATGTGCGTTTATTTCACTTACGAATATGGTCTCAAGTTGCATCAATTCACCCCTAAAAGCACGAAGTTTATCTTTATTTTATTATTATTATTATTATTATTATTTTTGTTTTTATCGGTACCAGGGATCGAACTCACGACTGCCTGCTTGCAAGTCAGGCGCTTATGCCGCTGAGCTAAATCCCCAGCCCCGACTTTATCTTTTATTTAACTACACAGTATCCCACTGTATAAGCAGTAGTATCCCACTGTATAACAAAACACATCTTTTTAGCTGATGGGTATTTAGGTTATTTTCAAGATTTAGCTGTTACAAATTGTGCTGCTATAAACATGAGTGCACATATATGGCTGTGGTATGAAGTTTTTAATTCTTCTGGAAAGATCCTCACAAGAGGAGTAGCTGAGTCAAATGTGACCTCTAATCCTAGTTTTTAAAGAAATCTCCACAGCGGCTGCACCAATCATACCTGCACCAACAGTGGAACAGGGTTCCCATTTCCCCACAACCCTGCCACCACTGGTTATTAGTTGTTTTCTTGATGACAGTCATTATGTCTGGAGACAGAATTGTGATGTTCATTTGCATCTCTTGAGTGACCAATGATGTTGAAATTTTTTTCATATACTGCTTATATTTCTTTATATAAGAAGTGTGTATTTATCTCAGAAGCCCATTTTTGGATTGGGTATTTGAAATTGGGGCTGTGATTTTTTTTTTCAATTTTTTATATATTCTAGATGCAGTTAAGTCCTGTTTCTGAGGGACATGTGGCTATAATTTTCCCCCATTCTGTTAGCTGTCTTTTCAAATTGTTAGTTATGCAAAGCATTTTAAAATGAGATTCTACTTGGTGATTCTTTGTTGTATTTCCCATGCAGTCTGGGTTTTATTTAGGAATTTTCTGCCTACAATTATGTCTTCAAGATTTTTAGCTGTTTTCTCTTCCAGTATTCTGGACAGAGAATAACAGTATTGCTAGATTTTATAACATGATGCTACAGAATTAGCACTGGGTATCTTAGTGTGTCTTTTTCTTCAGAGTTATCTATTCATTACATCATGCATTATAATCTATTCTCATAAACTGTTTGGAAATTCTACACATGAGTGAATTGCTGCATGTATACCTATCCTTTCTGTAATAGAGGGAAAAACAAATCAAAACAAGCCAACACAAATTCCTAGAAAAACATGAAACGAAAAAGACATAAAACCACAATACGAGGTGATCTACCGTAGTTACTATGATGTCTCTTATTTTCAATAGAATTGTCTATGTCATCAGGCATAACATAACTGAACATAGCACTACATACCAATATTAATAAAAGCAAAACATTGGAGACATTATAGGACTCCAAAAGCAGTTAATAATCAAACCAGAATGGGTATCCTATTGCATCTTGTTTATCTGCAGAGTACTTCCCTCTTCTCTTAGACTTGATACTATCAAGCATACCAAATTTGAATCAGCCAAGACAAACAGCAACCTAACAAACCAGATTCAAATAAGATCAGTCATAGTAAGACATTGTAAGTAATACAGGGCTTCAGGTTAAGTTAATAGTAAATTAAGGATAGTTACTGTAGTATATCCTGCTATTCTTGGGATAGCTGTCTATGCTCTCAAATCTAGTATGAGTAGACAGACTGGACCAGAATAAAATCAAACTAAACAGCGATAAGACTAATGTGGCTGTTAAATCCTGATATACTATTAACAATGTCCTCTGCCTTCCTTTTTTAGACAATTCCTCCCCTTTCCCTTTCTCACGGTTCTTTGTACATTTTGGGTCCACTAATTCCTTTAGTTTTTAGATTAGGGGGGCAACCTGCTATCTTACCTAAGTGGTTCTGAACCTTTTTACCCAAGCTTGATCTTGAGCTGTGTACCTAGTAAAGCCTCAAGGTTTTCCTTCCTGATAGCCGAGTAGTTCTCCACTGCACAAAAGTGTCATGACCTTCCAAACTATCTGCAGCTGCTGGACGAGCTGTCCCTATTTCTCTCTGGTTCCCTGTCACATACAGCATTGTTTTCTCATCTTTGACTTTCGGTTCATTAACCCTTTTTTCAGGTAGATTATATTTCCTATTCAGAGCATCTCAATGGACCCTATCTCCTGATCTACTGTGTGTTTCTTACTGTTAGTGTATCAAGGCCATCTGTGCTAGGGATTATAGCCAGTATTCTCTGCCTCACCTCTGCTATGCTATTTTTCTGCATTTGGTTGTCTGCTTTTCTCCTTCCTTCCACTACCTGCCCCTTCACTGAGGCCTTTCTGTCACTGTTGCTGGAATCCTGGTGATTTTTTTTTCTCTCTCTCTAGAATGTCCTTCAGTGTTTTTTGTAGGTTGGATTGGTGATCACGAATTCCCATAGTTTCTCTTTGTCATGGAAGCATCTTGTTTCTCTATTAATTTTGAGAGACAGTTTTGCAGGATACATCAATCTGGGTTGGAGGTTATTTTCTTTCAGGCCTTGGAACACTTCGTTCCAAGCTCTTCTTGATTTGATGGTTTGTGTCGAGAAGTGTGTTGTGATTTTGATGGGTTTTCCGTTATAGGTGATATGTTTCATTTCTCTGACCACTTTTAGTATGCTGTACTTGTGATGAATTTCTGGGATTTTGATTATTATATGTCTGGGCGTAGCTGTTTGGGTTGTAGCTGGCTGGAGTTGTGTATGCCTCATATATCTGAGTATCATTTCCTTTTCCTATACTTGGCAAGTTTTCCTTAATTATTTCTGTGAATAGTCTTTGTATTGCATTTTTGTTTATTCCTGCTTCTTTGCTCACATTTTTTATTCTTAAGTTATAGATCCTCTTGTCGTCTTCTAGCCTTGGTTCCTTGTTTGTTTGTTTGTTTATCAGTACCAGGGATCAAATTCATAACCACCCACTTGCAAAGCAGGCGCTTATGCCGCTGAGCTAAAACCCCAGCCCCGGTTCCTTGTTATTTTTAAGAGATCTTTCCTTTGACGATCACACATTGCAAACCTATCTTCAAGTTTTGAAAGTCTAACTTTAGTTTCTGTCAAGGAATTCTGCCAGCTTTCAATGAAGTTTTTAATTTCTTGGTAATCTCTTTGGATCTGTTTCATGTATTCTAGATTGTGTTTGTATTCTTCATCAATGGTTTCTCTCCTTTTTCTGGGTTCCTCCATTCTTCCATCTGTGTCTTCTTGAGACACGCTTAGCAGTTCTTTTATTAATCTTTTTATATCTTGCCTCACTTGAATTAGAATTTCAGTTTTTAAGTTTGTCCATGAGGTCCCAAAGGTTTTTCTTTATGTCTGCTGATGCTCTGTCCGATATTGCATGTTTGCTACCCTCACCTCTTCTGTCTTTACCTCTCCTGGACTTATTTTCTCTGGGTGAGCTGCTGGAGGCTTTTTCTTATTTCTTTCTCTTGTCATGTTTCTGGTTTCTTTCAGACAGGTGTATGGTGGAGGTCTCAGGCCCTTTCTGTACTGCTTACTGTTTTTCTGAAGCATGCTGGCTAGGGGATTACTGCCCTCGCCAGTTAACTGTTGCTCTGTGAGGTGCACATAGGGGTGATGCGGGCTGGCACCTATCCTCTCAGTCAGTGCCTTTAGTCTATGCCGTGTGGACGTCACAGGTTTGGGACAGTTTCGTCCCTGGCTATTGGGTCCCGCCCAGGGGCATGATCGAGCCCAAGCAGATCCCACCAGTCCTCTCTGGGCCAGGGGCAGCTGCCTGACGCTGCTGTGGTCCCAGGTTCAGGCCTGTCCTGCCTAACTCCAATATGTCAAGCTGGTCACCGCCCCGCGGGACCCAATTCCTAGCACTCACCACGGATTAATGCAGCTTTCTACATTGGTTCTGCTCTCCGTTGCACTGCATCCTCTTGCCAAGGGCCTTGGGCTCAGCAACCCCTGATTCCGGCACTACCACACTTTCAGCATGATCATGAGTCATCTGACTCCAAGGCGCACCGAGGAGAGCGCAGGACCAGCTCCAGTGAGAGTGCGTCTAGTTCCAGCGTTTCATCCACGATTTTCCTTCCTTCCTTCTTTTTCCTCAATTTCTTCCTGGGTCGTAAGAATCTCCTTTCATGTTGTCTTCTCTGTGGTGTTAAATTCTAGCATCTGAGTTGTTTTTGTAAGAGAGACTCTATCCTGCTACCTATCAATCTGCCATCTTCCCAGCAAGTCCTCCAGTACTATTTATTAAAGAAACTATCTTTATTTCAGAGAACAAGTTTGGCTCCTTTGTCAAACATAAGGTGGTTTAGTAAGGTTGTAGTTGCATCTGCATTTTCAATTTTGTTCCACTGATCTTCAGATCTATTTTTTGCCAGTACCATGCTGATTTCATCACAGTAGCTTTGTAGTATAATTTCAGTCAGGGATTCTGATGTCTTACCTTTATTATCAAGAACTGCTTCTGCTATTCTAGGTCTCCTATGGTTTCAAAAAAATTTTAGGAATGTTTTCTCCAGTTCTGAGAGGCATGTTAATGGTATTTTGATTGGGACTGCATTAAGTCTGTAACAGTTTGGGAGTAGGGCTTAATTTCTATTATCTAACCCACTTGATTCCTTCCTGCACTATTTACTACAATTTAGAATGTTATGCTTCCACATCTTTGTTTCTTTTTTGGTATCAGGAATTGAACTTAGGACCTTGCAACTGCCAGGCAGGTGCTATGCCGCTGTACCTTCCCTGCTTACTTAAGCTTTAGTAAGCATTTTGTCTCTGATAAATTACAGAAATGATTTCTGACACTAATAACATATTTTGACTTCAGAAATATGTTTATATTGAAAAATTTTCTTATTTGCATAATTTTAAATTTTACTTGGGCTAAGATTTTGTTAGGGCTAATCTGTCTCTTATCACAGAGGAAAATACATTTCTTTCAAGGTAAAATTTTATATTTTAAAATTAGTTTTACATACGTCATGAGAACTTTGTGCCTTATTAGGTTCATTTAAAGTCCATTTTATCCTACAATAAAAAACATTATTTGACTTATCTCTTAGGAAACAAAGGGTAACACTTCTATATGGAATTAGGCAAACATTTTGGAATGTTTCCATTTAGCCTACTTAAGAAGGATTTATTTTTCCCTAGAAGGAAATGGCCATTTTAAAAAAAAACCAAAAAACCTGGTATCACATTTGAATTTTCCACATAGGACTCCACAAGCGGTTTACAGAAGACCACTGCTCTGGTTTCACTGCCTGCCCCCAGACCCCATGTGTTTGAGCTTGGTCCCAGGGAAGCACTTCAGGGAGGTGAGAAGGACTTTTGGAATACAGTGTAAGAGAGGGCCCAGGTCACTGAGAGATACAACAGGAGAGGATTATGCAACCTCAGTTGCTTTCTCTCCTCTATTTCTTGGCTCACTCCCATCTTGCCAGAGGCCCAAAGAATGGAACCACTTGATCAAAGACCAAAATCTCCAAAATCGTTAGTCGAAACAAACCTTTTCTCTTTTTCAGTTAACTGCCTTCTTCATGAATGCTTACATTGCAACTGAGGTGCCAGAACTGATCCTATGGTTTTCAAAGCACTCTTGAATATTAACAATTTATGTCTTCTTTGTTAGGTATAATACATCATGCTAGGAGCTCTCAATAAATCAGACTGCAGCTCTAAGTCACAGAATCTTAGCATCAAGGGCATCTGGAATGTGGAGGAAATTTCTAGTCAGGTGTGGCAGAACTATTGCACACATGTTTTTCTAAGACAAACAACGTTAATGTATGAATTGTATTTTTTAAACTAAACCTCAGTGTTCAAGTTTAATTGCAGTACTGGCATTTTGTGGTAAGTGGATTTTAGGTTAGTTCTGGCATTCATCTTCAACTGTTCTAGACACAGAAATTAAACAATATACTTTCAAAACCCATTTCCTATGTGAATTTTTATTACCAACTTTCTCAGAAGAAAGCTTTAAAAACTGCTTTTCAAATGAATCAAATGGTCTTGCTTCTCCTGTGTACAGGGGAAGTACCTGAAGTCCTGATCTAACTTGCACTTTAATCCAATGGGCTCAGCTTATGGTAGGCAGGCCAGGCAGGTGAGGGAAGGGATGAAACAGAGCACCTGTGCCTGCTGGATGCTGAAAGTCACATCAATTTAACTAAAACCAAGTGGGTACAGAATTATAGCTCAAGATCACAAACAGAGAAGCTGTGTTTCAGAATCTAATTATGTATCCATTGACAAAAAGCTGACAAGTTTATCATTTTATTCAAGCAAGGCAACATGGCCTTTACTGTGTAGAGGGCAGCATGACAGCAGCCACTACTTAGTGACAAGATGGGGACTGCAGGATTCTGACATCTAGACATAGAAGCATCGACTGTTGATGTTCCCAAACTTGGTATCAACTTGGTGATAGGAGAAGTAAATCCCTGACTATAGAAATTAAAAGAAAACTATTCAAAACTGAACACTGAAGGCACCATTTGTGAAAATGTTTAAATGTAATGTATTTATGGGAAAGTACAAAATAAAAGCAGTAAGAGGAAGAAGAGTAAGAACCACAAAGCAAAAAAACTATAGAGTATATAAAAATACACACATATCTCAAAATATAAATACGACATATTGATAATATACTATATTTACATATAGCATATAAAATGTAAAAATATATGCATGTATACCTAAGGAAAGTTCTAAGGAAAATCCTGGAAAGATTATCCTAAAAACAGAAAACATGGAATATAAAAGAAAATAAAGAGGGGAAACAAAAACATGAGAGATGAACATAGACTATTCCCAACCTCAGGCATCTTAGGCCTAGATACCTTTAAAGGGTGGAGGGCCAGTTAAATCTGAAGAAACTATCAAGCCATGCCTTACTCAGTGGCTCCCTGAAGCAGAGTGTAGAAAAGAAACCAGGGAGAGTGGCACATGCCTGTCATCCCAGCACTCTAGGACGCTGAGTTGGGAGTTCAAGCCCAGCTTGGTGATCTCAAGAGACTTAGCAAGACCCTGTTTTAAAATAAAAAATGGCTGATGCAATGCAAAAGTTTTGAGTTCAATTTTCAGTACTATAAAAAAAAGAAAACGTGGAAAAACGGACAAACCATGAGTTGAAGCTAAATATCATAGTAAAACATTATAGGCTCACTTAAATCATAAGCAAAAATGTAAAAATTCAAATTAAAATGTTAGCTAACTAAGTCTAACTGTAGGAAAATACATTGTTAGTCAAGGAGGGCCTTTCTCAGGAAGAGGACAATAGTTTAACAATGGCAACATCCATACATTTGAGCCATGAGACAAATCTACTATCTTAATCTGAAAAGTATTTCATCCAGTTCAAAATTCACTTATGATTAAAAGTAAAAAGCCTCAAACCTAGGAATAATTTGATAATGGTAACTGACCAAAAACTTGTATTTTATACATAATGAAGAAATGCTTCTCTACTGAGAATAAGTGTCTGTTATTACTGCCATGGCTCAGTACTGTGTTAGAGAGCCACAACAAAGCAATCAAAGAAAAAAATATATATACACATACGTAAATGAACTGAGAAGACAGAAAACCATTACTGCTGTTGGACTTCTTCACACATCATTGACAAACAAATAGAACAAACTACTGGAATTAATAAGAGCTGGATATCAGGTCAGTTTAAAGAAATTTTTACAAATCACCAACAGCCAAGTAGAAAATATAAAACTCAACCCCATTTGCAATGGCAACTAAACTGTTAGGACCTCAAGAAATTTCCTCCGAAGGCTCCAAAAAGGCACAGGGCACACAAAGGAAATATCTAAATTCTACAAAGGAGGAGCTAGGATGTAGCTCAATCTACAGAGTCACTGCCTATTATACATGAGTCAGTGAGTTGGATTCCCAGCATCACCACACAAACAAACAACTACAAAAGAAAGTTACAGTAGAGATTATGTTTATGAGTGACAATTCCCTCCACATTAATAAATTGATAAGAGAATTTAATGGAATTCCAATTAGTAACAATTTTGGAGGAACCTGTATGTATTTTCAAAACCAACACAGACATAAAAGCAAACACAGCAACAGAGGAGTGGGGGATTTCACAACTAATATCAACACAGATGAGATGGAAAAGATGGTTCACAAACATGCTCATGCACAAATGAGAAAGAGGCACACAGAGGAGATGGCCTGACCAGCCAGCAGAAGAGAGGATGCGGCTTACGGATGGTGTCTGAAAACTGACCTCACTTTTTTCTTGACCTCAGTTTCTTCCTCCAGCTACCACCCTGCTTCTCTCTTCTAAGAATTACCTAAGCTGTGCCCAATTTCTCTCTTGCCAGGTTCTCTCAAGCCCACTTCAGCCAGGCACTGTGCCCCTCCTGATACCTTGGGAGTGCTCAAGTCACAATAATTTCCACATTTTGAATCAAAAGCAGCACATCTGGTTACCATGCCTGGCCCACAGGAAGCAGTACAGCACGCACTGTGTTCATCCACATCCAGGACTCTTCTAATCTGCCTCTTCTTTATTTGCCACTCCTGTTTCTTTGGTTGGTTCTTGACTGGCATGAAAATGCTTTAAATACAATCTACTACTAATGTTACAGTTAATACATAGTGTCAACTTAAGTCTAGAAGTTTAACTAAGTAACTCAGCAGCTCTTCATTCTTAAGTGTAAAGGACAAGCAGTTATTGCTCCAGGATGTTGTTCCTTGTGTCAACTTGAGAGGGTCAGTTTCACTAAGTGACCCAGCAGACATCTTCAGCCTATGCAAGAGGAAGGTGCAGGTGGTATGAATGCTACCCCGCCCTAGGTGGGAAGCCTGCTTACAATGCAAGCAGGGAGGAAAGGAAGCTTGCTTTCCCCATTTTTGTTTTTACTCTTTTTGGTAGCCTCTGCCACCTTGAAGGGTTGCCCCAGTGTCATGCCATCCTGCCTTAGAGCCAGCTGAGTATGGACTGAAACTTCTACAAAATGTGAGCTAAATAAACCTTTCTTTCCTTAATTTTGTCCTAGAAACAAGAAAAAAGTAATCAAGTTAGCTAATGCTTTAAAAATTTATCTCTAGTGCCGGACTTTTCTCAAACTTACACCTCTGCATTCCACAGCTGCAACCGCCCTTGATGTTCAATTGGGCATGTCCAGCTTGGCACAGCCAGCACTGACTTCCTCACCTCCGGGCTCTTCTTCAGCTGTATCCATTCCCTCACTAGCTGCTCAACCTAGTCACTCAGATCAAAATCCAAGATCAACCTTGAGTCTGCACAGAAACTTTCACCCTCTATTGGAACTTCTGGCAGACCTAGCTGGCTCTCCCTTCAAAATACATCCAGAATGTAAACAGTTCCCACTGCTATTATAAAGGTCAAATTTATCATCATCTTTTGTCTGCATCCATCTCTCTAGACTCCTTAATTCTGTATTTACTGCTGTACAATGTATCATCTCACACCACACAAAGTAATCTTACTGAGACTTAAAGCCAGCTGTGCTATCCCACCTTTCTAATCCCAAGCCATGGCTTCCTTTCTGACCTGAAGCCCCTGCTACAGCTTACACACCAGTTACCTGACCCTCACCTTCTACTAGGTTCCCCTCTTGTCTCTCCTGTCACACTGATCTTCCTGCTGCTTTATCTGTGATCCTATTGTTCCACAATTCTTCAGTGTATTTAACATGAAAGTACTTGTTTGGTCCTGCAAAGGGAGCTACTGAGGTGTAGAAGAAGGCAATTTCCCAAGAAGGTAATAGGAAAGAGACAAAGGTAAATAATTTAAAGATATATAAAGAAACCCACAAATTTGGTGTGGTAAAAAAGAGGGAAAGAGTAGCCACCTGTGCTGAAGACACAGACATTAGTAAACATTAAGACATTAGTGATAAGAACTAGAGTCAGCACCAGGGGGCTCACTGAGGACCTCCACACAGCAATCTGGGTGAAGTGTACAGAAGACAGAGCTCAGTAAGTCCTAATGGGAGACATGAGGGTGTGGAGAAAGCATACACGATTCTTGAAAAGGATGTGCTACAAACAGAAACAAAGAAATGGGGTTGTTGCTGGAAAGGAATGTGGATCACGAGCGTGTCGATTAAAGAAGAGTGGGTAGAGAGGATCTGCATGCTACTAGAAAGACTAGGAAAGGGGAGGGTCTAGTGACCAAGCAAAGGGTACAAGCAAAGGTGCTCAGTCCTTAGGAAGAGGAGCTTCTGATAATGATGGCTACACAATTTTCTTGGCTACCAAAGGGAAGGCTGGTTCAGCTTTCCATAGTTTTGCAGATTTGTTAGGAAAAATGCAGGAATTCTCAAGTGACAGAATGAAATGAGGCTGTCTGCCAAAGATGGATGGAGAAAAGACAGGGCTAGAGATTCTAGAAGAAAAGTGTCAGAAATAGCATGGTACAGGCCTGGACTTCAAAAGGGCACCTGAGGGTGATGAATGTACAACGAGTTGGCATATTCATATTTCACAAACCAATACAAGTCCATCCTCTACCCTAAATCATGCAAGAACTTCTGTTCCTACAGTGTAAACATACCTAGGAGCTGTAACTGTCTCCATCCTTCCTTCTTCTGTAACAACTGTACTTTACCCATTTACTGACTACCCTTTTCTTCCCTTATCTTGCAATGAAGGTGGAATTTCCAACACTAAAGAGGCCTGTTTCATCTTAAAGGCAAAAACTAAATGTTTCAAGGCAATGTGAGATTATTTACTAATAGACTAGAAATTGGCCTGAAGATATTACCAACTTCTATCTTTTTTCGGCTCTAGAAGAATCTTAAAGAAATACTCCTCTGTAATTTTTTTTAAAGAAACACTTGTGAGATTCACTTCAATTCCACCCATTTACATGTCTCAACTGAAACCTTAATTTACTAAAAAGTAACACAGGTAGTAGTGAGGAAACCATGCCATCCCATCACTTGGCATCTAATTATAGCCTTGTACCTGTAGTGATGTGAGGAACTGTTCTAATGTTTACCCTGGTAATTTCTTGTGGGAAGATGTTGGGTAGTTACTGTTATGTTGTTAACAATATTTTATGAGTAAGTTAACTTTTAGAAAAACAAAGGCATGCTTCTTTAAAACCATTACCAAACAGGTACACTGATTTTACAAAAGGAAAGTTGAGTGGACTGAGTATTTGGTCTCTTAGCTGCCAGGTGATTTAAAAAAATCCAAGCCTTTCAAATTTAAACTTTCACTTAGTTAAGCGTGGTACTGATACATTTCCTACTGGTTGAAAATTAACACTTACCCTTGTAAAGCTTTATGAATCTGTTGGCACTTTTTCTTCAATACTGCAAAAATGTCTGGATGGAAAAGGATACATTTGATAGTACATTTGGAACATTTGACAGTACTAACCTAAGAATATCTATGGTGGCCCAGTTCAAGTTTATCAACTTAAAATGCAGCAAAGCTTAATACAAACTATCAGCCAGCCAGTAACTCATACTCCTCCTGGACCCAGGCTTCATCTTTAGCACTGCACTGGCCTCTTCTCACCTTGCCACCCTGTTTTCAGCAAAATCTAGAATTGTGGTTTCCAAAAAAATAATGCCCATTATTCTTACCAAGATTTTACAGATATTAAGGATGAAAGGGTAGATATCTACTATTTAGTTTTTATTTTAAATAAGAAAATCAATTGGAGCAAAGTAATTTTTTTGATACTTTTTGCTTGAATTTTTCTTGAATAAAAGGAATTTCTCTTGAATAGGAGACAGAGGTGCCAGGCTACCCCACAGCAAGAACCTGAGTATAGCACAGGAACACCATCAGCTCTTCTGATTCTCTGAATTAGTAACAGTGCTACGGATTCAGGAATACCAGGTAAGATCTGCTCCTCCTCCTTTGTGTGACCCTTTTAAGGCAGTAATGCCACAGCCAAACACCACATTGACTTTCTTTTTGCCCACTAAGTTGGTGCTGATAAACTGGGCTTAGCTTAGTATCAGTTGATGACTCAAAGGCTGAAGGGGAAAGCTAACATTTACAAAATTACACAAACCAAAAAGCATACTCCTTTAGGTAATTATCCAGAAAATCAAACAACTGGCTGTTTGCATGAGGAAAAGTGTTACAGGGCCAGTACTCCTTGTCCCTCCCCGTCAGAGCACCTCTGCCTGCTGAAGCAGCCAACTCTGAGCACAGGACAAAGCTCTGGCCCCTGCCTGCAAGGTAGGCAAGGCAGTTTCTTCACTGTCACTGTTCCCATCAATGCCACACATAGGTGAGTGCCCGTTATCTGAAATGCTGGGGACCAGGAACATTTTGGATTTGAGAGTTTGATGTGATACACTTGTACAGACCTTACAGTAAGGCTGAGCTTCTGTAATCTGAAAATCTAAAATCTGAAATGTGTATATGCCCAAGAAAGTTTAAGATTTTGGAGCACTTTGGACTTTGGCTTTTTGGATTGGGGAAGACGAATTTGTAATTCAGAGCCAGAGTTTTGTATGGTAAATAATTTCTTTTGGCTAATGCCTCCAACATGTAAGTGAAGAACACAGTTAACATAACCTGAGTTTAAATGTAATACCTGGATTCTCTTCCATGATGTTGAGGGCCTCAATGGCAGCAGCAGCTAACAGGGGAGGTAAAGATGCTGAAAAGCAGTACCCCTGGCCAGAGAGTCGCTGAGAAAAAACAAGTAAAAACATCAACTGTACATTCTCCCTCTTTCTGGGTGAACTGTTTCAAGGTCAAATCTCTACAGCACCTATGGGTGTGCATATACGATGAGGAATAAGATCCAACCAAGAATAAATGTTACACAGGTAACAAAAATGAGACTTGTATGGGAGGTAATTTCTAAAGTTAAAGATTTTGAGTTCTTTATTTTATTAATATGTGTTTAGTACAGGTTTATAATGCTTGTGGGAAGCTGGTACACATACAGAACACATCTTAATTCCTTTCTTTTTCCCCTTTCCCCTCTTCCCCTCTACCTATCTTTTGATCCCTTCTTCTTTGGTATGTAGCACATCTCTATTTCTTTTTTCCACACCCTTTCCTTTCCTACCATCTCAAGTCCATTACTCTTTGAGAAAGCTCTTCCTACCTACTGTCTCTCATTTTTGTTATTTCTACTCAGAACTTCTCACATATGAAAAATCAGGCAAAATTTAAGCTTGTATGTCTGATGGTCTCATGATACATCTATCTTCCTACCAATCAGGTTTTTTTTCCCCCTTTATGGCAGAGTACTGCTGTATTGTGCATAAACATCACATTTTCTTTATGCACTCATCTGCTGGTGGACATACAGGCCACTTCCAAGATTTACTTATTTTGAATTGTGCTACTATAAACACGGGTGTGCATGTATTACTGTAATATGCTGTCTCTAAATATTTTGGGAAGACACTTAATAGGGAAACAGCTGGGCTGAAGGGAATTTCTAGCTTTAGTTTTTTGAAAAGTCTCCACGCTACTTTCCACAGTTGCTGTACTACTAAAGTACAGCTTAGTACTACTTAGTACTCTCACTAATAGTGTAGGATTCCTTTTTCCCCTGCAGCCTCTTCAGTATTTGTTATTTTTTCATTTTTTTGGTAATAGGTACTTTTTTTCTGGAGTCACAGTATTAATCTACATTTCTCTAATGAATAGTTTTAAAATCTATTTCTAAGTAAAAATGTATGATGAATTGATAACAAAATCTTATTATTTTAAAGTGACATTCTGAGGTGACCAATGGAGGGATCAGTTTCGGATTTTGCATGCTTCTGAAAAGGGCCTACCTGGTGGTCAATTACAAAAGATCTGCCACAACAGAAACCGCCAATGGAAGCAAGTGAATTCTCCATGTTGGCACTGATAAGATCAATGTCATCAA
Source organism: Cavia porcellus (assembly GCF_034190915.1). Lineage (NCBI taxonomy): Eukaryota > Metazoa > Chordata > Mammalia > Rodentia > Caviidae > Cavia > Cavia porcellus. The sequence continues at coordinate 14,873,574 of NW_026947500.1, read as the reverse complement.
TCTGCAGGAAGAGTAAGAGGCAGCACTAATTATTCCTGGCATTAAAGAGGGAAAAAAGACAATGTGAAGCATAAACACATAATTTCAATGCAAATAATACCAGTCACATCTGGATTCAAAGAGGGATGAAATCCAAAGCTATTTCAAAGAAAAAAACAGCAGGAGGTACAAAGTAATATTGTTTAGTTGCTAAAACAGTGAGTTAGTTCACCTATACCATAAAATGTATTTAAGACAGAAAAAAATCAGTTTTTGAATACTTTAACTTCTATGTTTAACTTGCCTTTCACTTAAAAATTCAAACATCATGAAACAGAACTTTTGACCAACTGGCACTGATAAACCTGACATGCCCTGTACATTTCTGAGTTCTATATCTCACCCCCTCAGCACTCCTTTGGTCATCATCTTATTCCAACTCCTAGCACCTTTCTGGGTACGCAGCAGACATTCAGCAAAAACTTTCTGAGGGCCGTGACAAGGGTTCATTAGAGTCATCTCTGCTGTGTTTCTAAGCGTTCCATAGATCAAATATCCCTGTCTGAAAAACTGTAACATCTACTTGAGGTCGAACCTGAGTAAGGTTTCTACATGCTGCTGTCTTTCTCTTAGATCGTCATGTATATTATTCAGTGGCAAATGCTCATACAGCATTTAGAAAAACATAGTAGTAAAGTTCATATTTTTCCTTTTTAAACAATTTTCATGCCTTAAAATGGCTTTACTGTCCTGCTAAATTTGCTTGCAATAATTTAACTTTTGAATGTCAATTAGATAACTGTGCTTCTAGCTAAAGCATGTGGCATTTACTCTGTGCTACATTTTTCTCTAGGACAGTATGGGTACTGGGATGGAGATAACTGAAGAGCATTTTATATTTTAAAGTTCACTTTGTAACTAAAAGATTTTAATGTGCACATTTTGGTGAAAAAGCATTCTGAAACTGCCCTATGGTGGTTGGTAAGGCAAGATGTCCTAGACTGCCAGAATTTACTCTGCGCCATGCTTCAAGGACTGCAATCCACTAGTCCTTGGGCCCTTCCGGTCTGTTTTCTCCAACAAAAGGACACAAGGCAAATTCACTCCAACTGTCTGAGTACTTTGGTTTTGCTGACTCCAAGTCAGTGAACTTTCTGACACCAAACATGGTGTGTGTGTGTGTGTGTGTATGTGCGTGTGGGTGTGCATATGTGTTTCTGGGCACCCATATACAGACACACAATACATGGCCTAACTGTTATTTCTTACCTCCACATACAAATTACACGGAATATAGAATTTTAAATGTAAGAATCCTTTCACTATTATCAATACTTTTCACAAGACTATTAAAAGAATTCTAAATGATTTTAATTCTAAATGACTTTAATATTTAATAATAAATAGTAGCAAAAATTGAACTAGTTTTAGAAAAAAAAACAAAACAAAACATGAAAAGTCAAAACCAAACACCCTACATAAACAGTACATAAATTCCATGGGGAAGACGGGATCCCTTGGTCAGGTTAGCCAGATCTGTGCTGGATTTAGTGAGGTGACCTGAACCAAAGTCATGATCCTCCAAAGGGTGCTGTTCTGGGCCCTGAAAATTCAGTCAACAGAACAGAACCACATCTCCTGCAGGGGCAGATACTTCTCCAATGAGGAAAACTTACATTGATCCCATAGTGCTCAGTGACTCCTCGGCCATGCTCCCCAAGAACTCCAAATGAAAGGCTTTCCTCCAGAAAGATTCTTGCCTTGTATTTGTATTTTAACTTAACCTAGGTATGAAATAAAACACAACTTTAAAACCCTGATGATTAACAGTATATAGAATGTATTTAAAGAAAAAAATTAAACCTGAAAAAGTTTATATAATTGACCCTGAATTCTTTATCTGTGAGTTTAGTTACCTGCTAAAATTTATTCGTAACCTACAGTCAACCACCTTCTGTCTCTACAGAATGTTAGCAGACCTGGTGCAAGCGGTGGTGGTGCAGGGCTGAGTTCCTGACACACACATTTCCAGGGTCCTTTCATGGAATAAAATTGCCATGTTTTTCACAGTTTTGTGCTTTTTGTTGGCAACTTGGCTGCTTAAGATGGCCCCAGATGAAATGCTGTCTGGGCTTCTTAGTGAAAGGATACCCATGCCTCAGGAACAAACACTGAAGAAGTTCCATTTGGGGAGAAGTTTGGTATGAACGAATCAGCAGTATGTACTGAAAAAAGTATCTTTAAACAGAATCACCCAAAAAGTAAGTTATGTACTGACTAGCTGACAGAAATATGACCAGAGGCCCACAGAAACCCAAACCAGAAATTGCCCCAGTAGCACTATTTCAGGATTGCCTATCTTGGTTCTAGGATAACTTTACAAAGTATGTTGAGTGTGAGGATCAACCATACTTCAGGTTTCTAACATGATTCAGTTTAACTTGGTAACAGTATACAAAGTCATTTTTTAAGAAAAGGAAATGTTAATCCCAGCACTCAGAAGGCTGAAGCAGGAGGATCATTGAAAATTCAAACCCAAACTGGGTTATCATATAAGCTCAAGGCTTGCCTGAACTTGATAGTGAGACCCCGTCTCAAAAACAAAACAAAACAAAACAAAACAAAAAATCAATCAATCAAATAAAAAAGACAATGTTGAAACTTTCATATGTACAGACTTGTAGTGTATCTGTTGAACATTGATCTGACTACACATAAAAACTCCTGGGAAACTGGACATAATGGTGCATACCTAAGTTCCAGAACTCTGGTAGGGTGAGGCTGGTAGAAAAAGTTGTGGAGTCCAAATCTAGCTTATGCAATTTAGCCAGATCTATCTCCAAATAAAAAATAAAAAAGGTTAGGGATGTAGATTGGTGCCAAGGCCCTGGATTAAATCCCAACTAATGCCCAAAACCCCAGGAAATGCCTGGGGAAGGCAGCTATCTAGCCCTCTCTCAGTGGCTCTATTTTAATTGAGATTCACAGTTTTATTTGTTTTGGTAGAATTAAGCTACATTTGCAGTTTTGAAAACTTTGAGACAGGGTCTAAGTTGCCCAGGCTGATCTTGAACTTGTGACCTTCTCCCTCAGTTTCCCAGAGCGCTGGGATCACAGTTGTGTGCCATGGCACTTGGCTAAAGTGTTTTAAATGCAGGAAACATTTTCACTATCATGCAATGATGGTTTGGTAGCCTGTTTTTCTCCTTGTTGACAAAGTTATAATAAAGTCATTTCCCATTGTTTTAGACACATATTTATGTTTCCCTAATTATTTTATGAATTTAAAAAAAATCCAACAATCCATTAGAAACTGATGTATGCATGTGTGTAGAGTTATGTTTTCCTTAATGCATGATTAACTGATCCATGTATGTTTTGTACAGTTTCATGAATGAATTGAAATACAGCAATCGTCAGGCAATAAATTTTTATGAAAATGATATGGGAACCATTAGAACTCTCAAGTCTTCCTCTGACTCAACTATTCTTTCTTGATACAAGAACTATACTTTTTAATAATCATAGGTTGAATTACTAAGATCTTTATTCCACTAAAACTATAGAAATAATGGACAGAAAGTATAAGATGATTCGCTAGCCTGTATCACAAGTTTCTGATAATTTGCGTGTGTGTGTGTGTGTGTGTGTGTGTGTGTGTGTGTGTGTTTCCCAACAGTCTCTCACTCTGTAGTTCAGGCTGGCCTTGAACTCAATATATATCCCAGGTTGGCTTCAAACTTAAGAGAAACTCAGCTTTCCGAGTGCTGGAATCACAGGTGTGTACCACTATGCTAACTTGATAATTTGTTTTTTTAACCAACAACTTTTTATTGGCTAGTCCTGCTATTCAATATTAAATGAGCAGAGGTATTCTCAATGGGCTTTTGGCTGGATTTTCAACAATGAATGAACTAATTTGGGGAGAATTATGTCTCCACAAGACTCTTTCCTGTTCCTTAATGAGGTATTTCCCTGGTTTTTAAAAATCGTGTTTTAGAAAACAGTAACAATACTAGCAAAGAAACAGAAATTAGTTAAACAACAGTGGAATCCTAGAGTCAAATGTTAACTTGCATCAAATAACCCGTAAACAACAGTGACATATATTTAAGTAGATTTTTTTGCCTCATCATGTATGTCTATCTGCAATGCTTTATAACTACAGCCTTGTAACACAGTTCTAAGATAGTTTGGTCCCCATCTCCCTTACATTTTCCTACAGTCTTTACAGTAACGAAAATAGAAAAAAAGTGTCTTATAATAATATTTAGGATGTATCTGGATTTCTTTAGGAACAGAAAAATACTTTTTTTTCCCAATGTTAGGCTTTGAATGCAGGGCCTTGTGTGTGCTAGACCAACACTCTACCGCTGAGTTACATCTACAGCACAAATAATGAAAAATGTTAAAAATAACAGATGAAGACCTTATATTGAATCTTTATTCAATTAATGGATTCCTAGATTCCAATCTTAATGGCCAAATTTAAGTGTTGCTCAACAGAGAAAATGAACTGAAAAAAATCACTTCTCTCCACTGCCAAAGGAAAAGCATTTGACAAACTCTAACAACTTCTCACACCCAAAGAATTAGGAACTGGAGGAAACTTAACCTGACAGGATATTCAAAAAAATACAGCTGTATTTGGTGTTAGCAAAGCCATCTGAAACTGCAAAATCAAAGCTTTTCAGTGTTAGGAAAGGTGGAAAAAGTGGACTGTTACACTGCTGATGGGAATATGAAATAGTGCAGTTGGTATGAAAAACAGTATGAGAGCTGGGGATTTAGTGCAGTGGTTTAAGTGCCTGCCTGGCAAGCATCAGTCCAAGTTCGATCCTTGGTACAAAACAACAACAACAACAAAACCAATATGATGGAAGCTTGGTTACCATATGACTCAGCAGTTACAGTATTAGGTATATGTAAAAAACATACATGTTCAAAGAGCATTATTTGCAATAGCCAAAAGACAAAAACCACCAAATACCATGTGCAGATGAACAAATATAATGTAATATATGCATACCATGGAATCTTAGCATTAAAAAGAAATGAAGTCCAGATACACAGTAAAATGTAGATGAACCCCGAAAGCATTATGCCAGTGAATGACGCCATACTCAAAATGTTTCATGTTGTGTGATGTCATTTACAGGAAATATCAAGATTAGGTATATCCACAGAGATAGAAAGCAGACTGGTGGATGCCAGGAGTTAATGGGAGAGGAATATGCAAAGTGTAAAACTAGCAGACTCTATAGAGGCATAACATGGCAAACATACTCAACGGCACTGACCTGCACATTTCAGAATGCTTAATTCTATGCTATGTGAATTTCACAGTGATGAGGAAAGTATGGATTCTAAAAACAGTACACTGCTTCACTGTAAAACCGCTGATTTTTACGGAATACATCTGCTTTCATTTAAGTGAAACTCTACAAAGATGAAACTAATCTTTGGGAACAGAAAGGATATTGGTCATTACTTGGGGCCAGGGATGTATGTTAACTACAGAGAGGCAAGAAGGAATCATCTGGAGTAACAGCAGTGTTTGGTGTCCTGATTGTGATGCTACTGATCTGTTAAACTTAACAAACTGCACTTACAGTAGGTGTGTTTTATACTCACATTAACTGTGGCCATAAATAAGTGAGTAAGTAAAAGGTCTATCTGCCCAAGAGCCCAAACACTAGAATGATGACTAAATATGGTTGCTTACCAACTCTGGAAGAGGACAAATACTTCCGGTATTCATATACAATCCTTCTACTATGATGAACCGTCGAGTCACACGAGCCTTGCGAGGATTCTTTAAAAGAAAAGAATCCAACATCTTATATTTCAGTAACTGCAAATATGAAACCTATTATATATGCCTACATTTCACAATAGTCATGAAAAACAGGTCTGAAAAAGTTTAAAGCTCAACATTATCCTGAGATGAACAGTGACATACTTTCCAGTTCACAGCATTACCTAAGCCAGGTGCTCAGATGATATGAAAGCACAGACAAACTTTCCAAACCTAGAAAGAGTGAGACTGTATCAGACAGAACTCTGGATAGATGGGAACACTTCATATCATGATAAAGCACTAATTTCTGGGTTACACTGGTTAAAATTGTACGGCTAAGATTAGCGTATTTCAATGTCTACATATATTTCCTAAAAGAAAAAGAACTTTAATGAAGAACACCATTGTTGTCATCATCATCATGGAGATGGGTTGAGAAGCAGGGAGGGGTTGCAGATGTATGAGTCTGGTAGGATGCTGATAACAATGCTGTGGGAAGTGTATATGGGCTGCATCTTACTGTTTTTCCCTGGTATGTACTAGCAATTTTCCATAATCAAAAGTTACAAAACAGGAAATGCTGATCTCCCTCACATACTAAAATACAGTCAAACTCTTTTTCCTTCCTTATTCCCTACTGAGCTATTAGGTAAAACTCAATCACTTTGCCCAGTGATAGCCATGGTGGGGGGTAAAGGGCCATATTCACAGCAGATCACTGATAATTGTCTCACAAGGATCTATAGATGCTACATGTGAGAAAATACTGAAGTCTATGGACAATTCATCACTACCTTCCTGCTTTAAGGCTTCCTTCCCCTAAACTTCTGCTCCAACAGACAATCAGAAACTCACACATGAGAGCAATGCTTAACTGGATATTTTAGGACCCTCCAATGTAACACAAACAAGGCGCATTTGTTGAAGTGTATGGAGTGTACATCAGTAAGCTTGTTTACTCTACTCACATTCTCTGTTAGCTCAAAACCAAAAGCTCCCAAGTCAGCAGCATGGCTCTATGGAGTCATTAATAAACAGAAGCCACATTCAAATCCTCAAGGGCAAAGCCTGCACTTCCCTACCTTTTAAAAAGTGAAGCATTTTCTTAGTTTATCTTATTTTTCTTCTCTGCAGAGCTAGGATAGATCCTAGGGCGTTATGCAAGCTAGGTAAATAATCTACCATTGAGCCATGCCCTAGCCAAAATATTTTCTTAGGATTTTAAAATATTAATTATAGGAAGGGGTCTCAGGAAGCAGAAAAGTACAAAAAAGAATTTAAAAAATTGTCCAGTTATATCATGTAGTGATAATTTTGTCTTTCTTACACATATATATGTATAAACAGATATCAAATCAATATCTTACTGTAATAATTTTACAAGTTGATTTAAAAAATATTATGTGAACATTTCTACATTAATTAGTGAAGCACAAGTAATTTTTTTCCTGCTTTTTGAGACAGGGTCTCACTGTGTAGTTCAGGCTGCCCTGAGTTTACCATGTAGCCACAGCTGGCCTCAAACTCACAGTGATCCTTATTGCTTCAGCCTCCCAGGTACTAGGATTACAGGTGTGTGCCCGCATGCATGGCAAGCAGAAGTAATTTAAAACATGGTATTAATGGACACATTGTATCTTATGGGCATACTAAAAATTTTTTATTCCTCTAATGCTGGCTTTGGGTAGTTTCTCTCTTTGTGAATATTCTTCAACCTTTCTATTCTTCAACATTTCTAATTCTTTTCTAATGACAATACCTTAAGCATAAATCAAAAGGGGTATCGTAAGATTCCTAGCATATATATGTCCATTTTATCCTAAAAACATGATCATTTAAACTCTTCCCAGTGTAACAGGAATATCCTTTGCCATAGCACACCTGTGTTGACAATGATTAGTACTACTAAAAATGTGTCCTAATTTGATGGAAAACTTTTTGGTCTAACTTCCTTATTTATTAGGAAAGCAAAGCTCTTTGTCTCTTGTATATAGTTATGCATAGTTCTCTCACAATATAAAACTAGATAAAAGTACTGTAATTTTCTTTCAAAGCGAAGAGGTAAGTGTCCAAGTAGAAAACATTAAGAGTTAACAGATGAAACCATAAAGGGATTATTTCTAAAAGACAAAATGTAAAGTTATTTAGAAAGTCTACTTGAATGAAGCAGGAAAGTAAAATTTCAAGATATTTATTTCTTGTTGGTATCCATAAAAATGTTTCATAGATTATAAATCTTATAAAACATACACAAAACTTGAATGTGATGCTATCCAATCTGCACAACCTCAACCATGCACAGCTGCCTGCAGCAGCTGGTCTGTGGGCACGCTCTCCACAGCCACCCACTCCCAGGCTAAGTTGCCAAGTTCTACTAGTGAATCACAAGAAGGAAACCTGTTTTTAGTAGAATGGATTCAGTATAAGAATTTTTCCCTGCAGACTTTTCTAAACTGTATAAATACAAAACATTGGCTACAACAGATGGAGCATGAAATGGTGAGTTCATGTATACTCATCATGAGAATGTGTGAATCCATTAAGTACTGCTCTTAGTTGACTCCTAAACAAAGATGACAGAATCCTGAATGAATAATGCAAACACTTGAGAAAATGGAAATTAACATAAAGTTAAGGAATGTGATGAGCACTTTTATAGGTCATTCTAGCTGTAAAGGAGATGCATCAGCAGAGTGCTGATGAAACAGGTATTCTAGACAAAAAACATGGTGACCAGCTCTGGGGCAGTTCATGTGTCACGGAGTCCGGCTGCAGAGCAGCAGATCAAACTACCTTCTCTACCCATCCTGTCAGGGAAACAAATGTTAATCCTAATGGTGATGCTTTGAAAGCACTTCCTTAGAGCCATTCTCTAATCAGAACAAAGGAGCTGCAACCCACCCAACACCACCATTGCCACCACCAGAGGCTCCAAAGTCTTGGAGTTCATTAACTCCAAGCAGTTATTAACAACTGAAAGTGGCTGCAAGACAGGAGATCTTGTTCAAGGTATTTGTTTGTTTCCTACAATCAGTGGTTGTTAGAGGTCCAGGTGAGGCCTGGTGAGGGAGATGGGACCTCACTTTGCTCATAAATTAACAGATTAAGATCCTCTCCTGTTCTCTCCTCCATGTAACTGTTACCTGATTTACAATGAAATGAATTCACTAGATATCGCCTGTTAAAACACTTAGAGTTTGGGAACTATTTTGTAAAGGTGAGCATGTATCTTCCTATTCACCAAGTGTGTCCTATTTGTCTCTGCCCACAATCCCCTTAGATGCTGGCTGGAATCCTCTCCTGAAACCTAACATAGGTAATGATGTCAACAAGAAGGCAATTACAATCAGACTTGGCTCTCTAACAGGAATACATCCTTACTTAATACCCAAATGTGATCTGTGGACAAGTTCTCAATGACAAATTACTATTTTGTGTATAATTTTATTTAGAAAGTACAAAAGAGCTCTATTATTTCCTTCAAAAGAATCTTACCTTTTGATCTTCAATTTCTTGTTCTTTTAGTAGTTGTTCCAGGTCAGCCATATCATTATGATTAAATAACTTAATTTCACTACGTGAGGCCTGTAATCCTTTCTGAATAGCAAAGCAGGCTGCTCTATCTCTGCAAGGGAAAAAGGTACATCAAACAGGTTAAAGAGCCTTGTCAACGTTCTCAGAAAAGGAATGTTACTTTTGTAAGCTGACCAATCTCTAATTGTTAAACGGAGCACAGCAAACAAAACATATTTGCACGTTTATGCATCCTGTTTGCTCTTCACTTTGCTGTTCCTTTTCACATGACTGTATTTAATCTAATCCAAGAAGCATCCTCTTGCCAGAAACCTCTCTGAAATCAGGATGCATCATTCTATGGATGACTTATCAGTTTACTCACATACTTACTCTAAGACCACTCAACCATGGTCAACCACCATAGCAAACACTGGTCTGAAACTTACCAGCAATAGCAGAGGTCAAGAGCAGATCCTACACTCCACCACATGAGGTGCTTAATATAAGACCCAAGGCAACCTGCACTCTTTCCAGACAGGTGTCAGAAAAAGCAACTATAGTGAGCTGGAACTTTTACAAAGCTAGCTGGAAATAAGTAGACCCACTTCCCCAACACTGGTGTTTGGTGGAGACCACGAGAGAAGCACAAACTTCTACCTGTCCACAGGCCATAATGGGGTGCCTTCCTCATCTCTAGTTGGGTGGTGTCAGAGGAGGCCTAGGGGAAAACTAAGACTGTCCTTTCTTAGCAGGAAAGAATAAGCTCCTCCTTGGTTGTGAACAGAGGTGAGCAGGGTCCTGGGACTGGAAAACCCTGGCGTGACTATAGATAGTGTGTGGATCCAGTCTGGCTGAGGATAGAGACCTGTAGAGATGGACTGCCCTTTCTGGTACCTCTCTTGGTTTGTTCTGAACAACACACTCACTACGATTTGGTACAAACTTAGGCTTGGATTGCCCTGTAGTACACAAACAGGGACACAGACCAGCAGACTTAGCAAACGTGGACTTTGCTATGAAACATTTTAAATGTCAGGAACAGTGAAACTGTAGTTTTCTTATTTGTATATTTTCTCAGTTTTATAATTATGTTTTAAGTTGCTGTTATTTAAAAATAGCTTTTTATAAACAAAAGATGATTTTACAAGCTGTATGGTAACTGCAAAACAAAATCTACAGTAGACAAACCCAAAGCACAGGCAAGTAATCAAAACACAGTAGTAGAGTAAACCATTTAACTATAAAGAAAGACTGTAAGAGAGTGAGAAAAAGGAAAGGAACTACAAAAATAAAATCAAACCAAACCTAGAAAATGAGTTGCAAAATGGCCACAATTAAATCTCATCTACTGATAATTACCATGAATATACATGGATTAAATTTTCCAATTAAAAAACAGCAACAATATATATTAAAGATGCAACTATATTATGCTTACAAAAACTTACTTTACCTCTAATTACACATACAGACTAAAAGCGAAGGGATGAAATACGAAATTCCATGTCAAAGGAATCTAAAAGAAAGTAGGTATAGCCATACTTCTTAGATCTAGTGATGAACAAGCACTTCATTCAAATCAAAGGAGGTAAAAGGAGACAAGAAAGGTCATTATACAATGATAAAGGGGTCACTATCGCAAAAGGAAATCAGAATTATGGAGATCACTATGTCAAGTAAAATGAGCCAGCAAAGAAAGACAAATACTATACCAGCTCACTCACATGTATAATCTGAAAGTGTTATACTTAATTGTGTGAAGCTTATTGGCTTGGAAGCTGCCAAGTGGATCAGTAAAGCACACTTCTAGGTATGTCTGGGTGGGTCATGGAGGTACGATCTTGGGTATGATATCTGGTCACTTCTTTCCTTCCCCTATGATGTTGCCCCAGCTCTGCTTTCCAGCTCTATGAACTAAGATAAACTGAGTATCTTTGCCCTGCTACCTATTCCTACTACCATGATTTTTCTGCCCTGTAGCCAGCTGATCATGGACTAAATCCTCACAAACTCAGCCAAATTAAGCCTCTTTTTTTAAACATGTTACTGTATCTCAAGGATAGGAAAGCTAACACAGAAAACTGGTACTGAGGATGGGTTCATCGCTATAACTATACCTGCACATGTGGTTCAGAAGCTGTTAGAACTGGATTGTGGGAGAAATTCAGAAAGGTTTAGAGATGTAGGCTACAGCAGAGCAAGATGAGTGATTTTCGTTAGAGCAGAGAAGACTGGAATGTTGACAGAAATGTAGATAATAAAGGCCAGGTTCAGGAGGTTTCAGTTAGGAACAAGGACTTCACTGGGAACTGGATTAGAAACCATGTGTATTACATGCTGGCAAAACAAACAAATAAGCAAAAAAACCAGTAACAATCCCCTACCCCACAAAAAACTATTTTGCTCATTTCCTGAGTTATTACTGGACAGAGACGAAGGCCAATGGAGTAACTCCAGCCTCCATTCTTTGTTTTTTTGTTTTCGTCTTTTTGAGACATGATCTCATTAGGCAGCGCAGGCTGGCTCTGAACTCACTTTGTAGTCCAGGCTGCTCTCAAACTCACAATGATCCCTGTTTCAGCCTTCTAAATGCTGGGATTACATGCGTGTAACACCACGCCTGGCTAGCTTCCATTCTTTTATTCACCACACTAGTATTTAACAAACATAACCAAATGATAAATGCTGACTTATGCACATAGGACTGTGGCAAGAAACAGAAGTCCATAAGCACAGGGATGTAAACTGTTATAAGTGCTACAAAAAGAAAAAAGTAAAGTGAATCTGAAGCGAATAAACAGGATAGGTGTATGTGTGTGTCTGTGTCTCTTAGGCAAAAGAACCTTGACAGGCAGTCAGAGTGCTCTATGTGAGCAAGCGTTTCCTAGGATGCTAAATTGCCTGAGTTTTAAGATTTTCTTCCCATGTGGCAAGGACCTTCAACTGCTCAGAGGCTGGGAAGGCGTCCCTGTAGAGGTGACGCATGTGTGGGATTAGTGCAAAGCAGGAGATGAGAGGAGGAGCAGTGTTCTATGCCAAGGGGTTGGCATGCTCAAAGTCTCTGAGATGAGAGCAAACTAGTGTACAAAGCTAGTGAGGCAACATGTTGCCCACAAACGGGCGAGTACTTCAAAAAGAGACTAAAAAGGCAGTTCAGAATTCATGATGAGGTCTTAAGTCTTCACTGCAGATAATGCAAAATCCTGTATTTATTAAGTGGGATGTGACAATCAGATTCACATTTTAAAAAAAGATTATTCTGGCTATAGTATTAGAAAAGGAAAAAATATAAAGTAAACTTGGGGCCTAAAAGGAAAAAGTCACACTTAATAGCTAACTCAAGATGCCAGAGGCTTGGGCTGGAGCAGCAGATATTCTGACTGGTATAACTGGATGCCAGGACCACACTAATGCGTGCATGGCTCCTCACTGGCCTGCCACTTTCACAGAAAGCTGCAGTACCTTGCATCCAGGATACAGGCACCCACATTTGTAGATTTACCTGTGGCTAGTCAAGAATATTCCCAATTCACAGCTACTATGTTCTTAGTAAACTATGAAGTACGATCAGCAGAGAGTTAAAGTTTGGAGTAGGTGGCTTATGAGAAGTGAAAGACTTTATGAAGCAGGGTAAGTAATCAGAGATTATGATCACTGAATCATACGGACACGTGGTCAGTGTTGAACAGTGTAAGAAGACGGCAGGCCTCATGTGGACATCAGTAAATAAAAACATAGCTGCAGATAAGCAATTACAGATATCTTTAAGTTTCCTCACATTTGACTTTGGCTGCAATGATCAAACATTTTGTTAATAATAAACTGAAGAATTCGTATTATTTTAGGCATATAATAGGTGATAAAGGTTACTTACACAAATATGATGTCCCCTCTTTTAGAGTAAGCAGGAATTGCACTGGCTATGGTGGAAAAGCCATATGAGTATATAATGGCTTCTTCAGTCTTCATAAATTTCGCCAAGCGCTCTTCCAAATCCAAATGAACATCTATTTCAACAAAAATGTCAAACAGTTAAATCATCCTATAATTCTTCTTTTTGTATGACTAAAAAAAAAAGGAAAGGAATGTGATAGTTTAATTATTAACACTTTAACCTGATAGCTAAAATGTAATTGTTTTAAAATAATAAACTATAAAACACCTACAGTATTAAAATAATTCTGAATCAGAAGCTCTTTGGAACCAGATGAACTGAAATCTGAAATCTGCTACTGGTCTGTCAGTTTGGTGCTTATACTTATGTAAACTCTCCTCACCCACTGCTTTCATTTATTTTAAATTCCCTTGACTGAAAATGCTGGAGCTTTACCAGTGCCCCACATATCAACAAAGCAACAGCTTTTTGCATTTTAAACAGCTTGACAGTGACCTGTTCCCACACTGGCTCTTAGTTGTGATAACTGACATCCTGTGTAGGATAGGGCTTCTGTATGAATGTCTTATGAGCATACTAATTCAGCTTAAGGACCTTTATGTAATAATGGTGATAAGTTATAATTATAAATTACATGTTTTTACCTCCCTCTTAAATTATGGTTCCTTAGAGTCTTTTCCCTCCTAGGATAACCCAGAAGAGTCTATGCTTTGGGATGGAAGGACAAGCAATGCTTAGAGTGAACAGACCACTACTCGCTTTGAATCTTAAAACTTAAAAGTAGTTTAACTTATTCTACAGGCTTGAGCCACCAGTGGTAGACACATGACTGTGGTATGAGGCAGCTTTTACTAGTGGTGATACAAATGAATCTAATCACTTTTATTAGTTATTTCTACTAATAAAATTAACAAAGAGCCACCCAATGGGTTAGTCACACATGTGCCACCAATAGTTCAAGCTGCTGGGTAGTGACACATATGATTTCTGGCTCCATCATGAATGTGTTAAAATGAGACATTAGGGAGGATAGAAATAGACTTTTAAACATCTCATTAGCTCTTTTAACTACAGTAGGACCCAGGACTGGAAGGCTGGAGCACAGAGTACACTGTGCTCTCTGCAAGGGACACTTCCCACACAGAAAGAAGCCAGGTTTTGCCAGTTCAAGAGTTCTGAGGGAGAAAGGAGAGGAGCAAAAGTCATGAAAGCAGATTCTGAGACAGTAGAAGAGAGAGTAGTGTTGTGCCTCCTGGAGGGAACTCAAGTGTATGTGATGGCCACACCCTTCCACCCTAACATTTCTGCCTTGGAGCCAGCTGATTATGGACTGAACCCAAGAAACCATGAATCAAATTAAATCTCTCTTCCTTTAAGTTATGGATGTTGTGAAAAGTGTCTCAGCAACAAAAATAGCTGACTAATACAAGTAGTAAAATATATTGCACTGTTTCTTCCAATTTACTAATTGCAATTCTACAAAATAGCCCATAAACATAAAAGCAGCATATGAAGCATCATTTAATTTCCATTACCAATTGGTAACAGTCATTCTACAGACTGGACACTTTACATTATGTCAACATTAAGTAAGTGTGGGATTTTATACCAGCAAGTTTAGAATGCACTTCAGTGTTGAAACTGACATTCACAATATGCAAAGCCAAGCCACTGGACTGCTCGCATTTAGGAAAGGAAGATGTTATCAATGAAAGCTTTCAGGCAAACTCTTGCCAGAAAGTGGAAAGCCAACAAGATACAGGTTAATCTGACACAAATCCAGTCACCTTTCACACCCCACTGAATCCTGGGTATGGAACTTCCGTCAAAGTACTACCACACTGCATCGATGTGGGAGTGTCTACCACACTCACAAGCCATTCAGCAGATGGACAACCGGCCATGCCAAACTGCTCTCATCTGAGATCTTCCTTTCAAAAAGGGAAGCATGCCATAACATAGACACTATTTTCACTGAAGGTACGATGGATTTTAAATCACTCTGTAGGCTTCTTATCTCAAAATGACTTTCTACTGATGAATAATGAGGCTATAAAGTGAATATGGCTGTATTTTAGGGTCCAGAGTGAGTAGGTTATGTTAATAATATTCCTCTCATCCCCGTGAATATAAATTGCCATAAAGTGGCAAGAAAAATCTACACAATAAATCAGTGACATACTGATTCTGATTTATTGTGTAGAGATTACTGATTCTTATCTCAAAAGTTTCAGAATCCTCATCCCTCCTTCTGTCTGAAGACATCAGGTTTTGGTGGAGCAGCTTTGTACAGCAGGTTCTGTGATATGTAACTATAAGGAACTTCAGAACTTGGTTCTCTTACAGCCACTTTGTACAATGAAGAAATTTTCAATACAAGAGAGAGGAAGCAGCAGGGAGGAAAATTATCTTATATCTTCTGTGTATAGATTCACTTCAGCAACTGGTACTGTCACTATGCAGGGAATAAAACTCATTTTCAAATCACAGTGGCAGAGATACCTCAGAAAACCTCTGCAGACTCAAAAGTTCTCCTGGAACTCTTGTCAGAGTTGCTTACCCACCTGGCTCTGTCAGAAATGGAGAAAAGAGGTCTAGCCACTAAGGTATTTTGTCTCAGCAACAAGAAAAGTAACTAAGATAGAATTTGACACCAGAGAAGCAGCATCATTGCTGCTATATCATTGTTCAAGATCCTTTAAAGCTGGCTGGTAGGAAGTTTGGGAAACTGGCTAAAGAAGCAGCCCTGAGATGCCTTAAATTGCACTTGATAGGAGATTCTGGTCAGAGCTCAGAAGACCAGAAGGCTTATAGAACTACAGCTGGTAAAGATCAGGCTCAGGTTCCTGCTGGGAAGGACTCCACTGGATTTTAGACTCCAGGTGATGTGTTATGCCCTGGCAGAAAGTTTGGCTGCATTTTGCTCCATGTCCAGAGACTTTGCCTGAGACTGAGGTTAAGGTCTGTAGACTGATTAATCTTGGAGAAGTTTCAAAACAATCGAATGATGTGGTGGTGGTTGGATACTGTTGGGGAGTTATTAACTGCTTCTATGTTGACAGTCAAGAGCAAAGAGCCCAGCAGAGTGATTTAAAATGTGAGTTTTGCCAGAAAGTAAGTTCCAGTAAAGTTGCATCCTGCAAAGATGGAACAGAAGAGAAAACTAGCAAGAAAAAGCCAAATTTCAGAAAAGACAATAGGAAAGATAGCCTAAGGATATCACATTAATAGGCAGAACTCCACCCTTTGCGTCATCAAAATTGCAAAAGTCAAAGACTGCTTTGAGAAGAGCACCCCAGAGCATCATGTTCCAGAACTGTGGAAGCCTAGGAAGTTGTTCCTTTGGATTTGGTTCATAGGCATGTAATCCCTACAACCAAAAGAGGGAAGCTCGGCTACTCCTCCATCTGGTGGCAGACCTTGGCATCATCTATACAGCACTGGTTTTAGGAGCACGCAGAATCTAAGAGTTGTGGACTCAGGAAGGCTTCTACCCAGACTTTATAAGAAGGTCTGGGAGATCAGGCAGTGTTTCCTTAAGAAGGCAGTGTGTAAAGCTGTGAGTGTGAAGCCAAAGGTACAGTGGAGATCCCCAAAATTTGGGGAGAGGCCAGGAACATGGATCATCCGAAGAAAGCTGCAAGAGAGGAGCAGAACTGGCCCAAGAGAAAAGCCATGGGAGTTACCACTATCAGAAGTGGCAGACAGCAGAGTCACACAAACCCTTTGGAGTTCACAACTTATTACAGATTGCCAGGGAAGCTGGACATGGAACTACAGGATTCAATGTTTTATTTTGATTTATTGCTGGATTTTGGTCTTGCTTTGGTCCCATTCCTTCCTTTTCTCTTTGTATGCTCTGGAATGGAAATGTCTATCTTAAGGGTGGGTATACTAGATAAGGTCACTGCTGGTCACTTGTAGCTTGCTGCTTTGCTTCTTTGCTACTTTGCAATGCTCTTCTGCCATGCCACCCTGCCTGGGAGCCAGCCACCTACATATTGAAACCTCTATAAACTGTAAGCCAAATAAGTATTTCCCCCTTTAACTTTGTGTGCTAGGATTTTGTCTAAGCAATGACAAAAGTAACTAAACAGTCTCTGACTCCCTCCTTCCCCTCTTTCCTTTTCTTTTTTACAAAGTGTCTTCCTTTCATTAAACTTTGTCCCTCTAATTTTTTATTGGGGCTGAATTTACAATCCCAGCAGGCCCTTGGACAGTGGTGCAGCGGGTACCCATCCCCTGGACACAACAAGCTTATCATTTATAATGAGGAAAGATTTTAGCTTTCTTGGTTCTTTTTGGGAGGAAAGGCCATAAAACAGTCAATTTTATAATAGTTTAGAAACAATAAACCTACCATATTGTCTTTTAAATTTCTTATTTTTGTATACAAACTGTTCTTTAAAAAAAAAAAACCCTTCGAGACATGGGTAATTTTTCCTAGAAGTAAAAATAACAGCACTTATGCATTTGCAACACAAATGTAATATTCAGAATATTTTCACATGTGGGGTATTATATGATTCAGACCAAAATGTTTTTAAGTTGTACAAGCACATACTGTTCCCATCCCACACCTGAGAAACTGTGACCACATGACCTGCTGAAGAAAAGAAGCAGCAGATTTAAAAGTTTTATGACCAAATATTTTTCCTACTAAAACATGCATTTATGGTTTGGCCGACGGTTCTAAAACAAAAGCAGATGGTTTAAAAAAAAAAAATCACCCATAGGGACAACTGTTTACTAATGGCTCCGTAAAGGAACTCAGTGCATCACCTTTCACCATGCAATCCTGTCACATAACTAGCTTTTGATTTAGTGTAAGACCAAAGAGCCATGTAGACACTACACATGCTAAACAGATTCCTTGACACTAGGAAAAACCATAGCAACGAGGGATTAAAGGGGTGAAAAATAAAACAAATATTGAAACAAAAACAAGTTTACCAGGAACATTATCTAGAGGCACAAAGACTGGACCAGGCTTTAGAGAGAAGGCACTGAAACTTGGCAAAACCATTCACTCAGTTCTGAAACACATCCCTGCAAATGTAGGTAGAAAGACATTCTAGTTCCCTCCCTTCTTTTTTTTTAAAAAAAGGTTACTCTTTATTCAGTTTTAATTATTAACGTATTAATTACAATATTAATGGGATTTATAAATACAGACATCATGCATTGATCACTATTTTGAGAACTTGTTTAGTTCTAGGCCTCCAGGAAGAAGAGTACATCGCCTAAAAAAACTAGAAAATTTTAACTCAGCTGTTGACCACTGAACTTATGTTACTATAAAATAGCAGCAAGAAAAAGTATTTCAATAAAAAAGTTGACTTTATCACAAATGACTTATGCTCATTACCAGAAAAGGTGAGAAAACAGCTAAAAAGGAACAGGCTTTGCAGAAAGAGACTGAATGTGATTATTTCAAGGTAAACAAGACAAAATTAAAAGCAAACTTTCTGCCTTACAGAATAAAATACTGATCTTTTTTTTTTTTTTTTTTTTTTTTTTTAGTAGTACCTGGGCGAGCCCCGAACCTTCACAATCAGTTCAGGTAAATACATTTTACTTATATTTAAATTGTGGTGGCTATTTCAGAGACTTAAATTTTAGACTATTAACGAACTCAAAAAATTTCTCTGATTTAATCAAATGTTAAAATTTCATGGTAGGTTAATATTAAACATAATTATTCAAATTACTGTATTAGATTTAAAAAACCCTCTTAGAAAACCATAAGTGTGCAAGTAAATAAGGGTTTGCATAACTGTCAAGAAGGAATGACACAAGAACCAAGAATGGGCTGCCCTTGGGGAAAGATGAGCTAGGGCTCAGTTGGTACAGACTTACGGTTTGTCCATAGTTATTTAAACAAATAATATGGGCATGAATTTTAAAAGGAAACCTCAGAAGCACAAAAGGATTCACCTCATTTTTAATTAAAAAGATAAGATAATTAAAACAAAAGAACAAAAAAAAAAAAAAAAAAAAAGAAGGAATGTCACGAGTTTACCTGCAGGACAACACACATTTCTTTAGGTGCAGTGTCTCCTTACAAAACTGTCCCAGCACAACTTGGTTCATATACTAAAGTCTGTCTGAACTTTCAACTACAGTTTTAGAACAAGGATGAATCAGTGACAAACAAATCATACAACCCAGCCATGTATTCACTACTGCCTCTCTCTGGTGGCCCACTCAGACTTGAAAGATTAAATCCAATTTAAATTTGAAACACATTCATGTTTGGCCTGAGGTACAACTCAGTGATAAATGTGCAAGACTCTAAGTTTGATCCTCATACCACAAAAATCAAACCAAACGAAACCAAAATTAAAAAAAACTGTAAAAAAATAAAAACATGTTCATATATCATTTTTGCAAAAATAGGGATAACACAAATGTATGGAAGTGATCTGCATATGCTGAAGAAAAGTAGCTAAAAGAACTAACAAGGAACTGCTGATATAGTAGCATGTTTTTCTGTGGGAAGGTTCCAGGTGGAGTAGACAGGATAGGCTGAAGGGTTTGAAGACATTTCACATCTATCTGAATCTTCTATTTCGAAGTTCATGTCCTGTACTGAATTACTCCATCGAGAAAAATGACTAAACAGCTATTAATTTAAAGACTTCTATATTTCAAAGTACCTAGTATGCTAAGGTACAGATTCCCTAAAAGGAAAGCAGACAGAGCTACATAACACATATTTCACAACTTTAAGAAAACTGGTTTTAAAGACTTGAAATACTCTCTTTCCAGTTTGATTTGGGACTATGCCTCTCATCCAGTTTGATTTGGGACTATGCCTCTCATCTATCTTCCCAGCTTGACTCTTAGGGTCAAGGTTACACATGCAAATAAAACCACAAGAAAAAGAGGCTTTAAGAAAGCAAGTTTTAGGGTCTGGGGATTTAGCTCAGTGGCACAAGCGCCTGCCTGGGATGTGTGAGGTCATGAGTTCGACCGTCAATACCAAAAAAAAAAGAAAGCAAGTTTTTCATCCCAGTAAACAGTCATAGAAAGAAAGCCTTGTTAAGCAGATGACTGACTACCAGAAACCTCATAAAGTACTAGTTTTCTAGTACTCTGGCAAGGAAATCATTTCCTTCTAATAAAAACCAAGCAAATGATTAGCACAGAGGAAAGTGGGAGGTTCTGATCCAAGCTCAGTCCTTTGTTCTTGCCATCAAGACTGACAGTCGGGATGGTGGGTTTAATGAGTAAAACACTAACTTCCCTGGACTTTCACTTCCTAGTCTGAGTAGCTGAGATGATGGAACACAAGATTTCTGACATCCCTTTCAGCTATAAGATTCTTGGGTACTAATCTTCCTCATGCGTTTCCAACATGAAATAGTATAATCCCAAACTAAGGAACAAGAATTCATGATATAAAAACATGTTAAACTTTAAAAACCAAAAGATTCAGAAATGAAAAAGAAGAGACAGAAGATAGTTCCCTCTTCTGCTTTCCTCATAGTTGGACATTTTAAAAGCCAGAATGCTATTTATAGTAATATAGCCTTTGAACAATTATTTAATGATATTTTAGAAGCAAAGAACAACATACACTTAATAAAAATAACCATCCAGCTTCTCTGAGGCAAGGAGTTCATGCTATCTGCTATCATTTAGCCTGTCCTAGGGCCATTCACACACAAATACCTCGGTAACCATTTGTCTACATTCAGAAAGAGCTACATTAATTTATCACCCTTCCATAACAAAATGGTTCTCATTCTTCTTCCTGGTACATGGCTGTGCAGTTGGGACTCTCCCAGCTGACTCTGGCTAGTATGGCCCAATATTAGTCCTTACCAGGGACAGTGGGTAGAAACGATGGGTAAGGCCACCTCTTCTGTGCAAAGCGTACTGCTCCCTGTATTTCTGCCCTCCACATTGTGACCTGGTGTCTGGCACATAAGCAAGGGTGGTACTGTACCCTCAGACACTTCAACAATGAGACAAGGAAGGCTTGGATTTGTGCAAAACTTGAAGAGAACAGCACCTACAGCTGCCTGGATCACCTGATTGCTGTCATGCATGACAATTTCCAGACTTGGGGGCAGATGCAATAGCAGCCAATAAACCATATCCCAAGGCATCTATAGTGAACTCTCTACCCTACAAACCCAGACCCATGCATTTTCCACCAGAGCTTCCAAGCCCTAAAATAAAAGGTAAGAGACTGCACACATTACTGATTAAGGATATGTATTTCAAGGGGCTTTAAAATCAAATCAATCTTTCCCCCTGAAAGTAGTAATTGGAAAAGAATTCAACTTACCAAATGTCCCATAAAAGCCTCTAGGTCCACAGGTCCCCACACCATACTTCTTTAGAGATGCTAAAGCTGCTGCCTTAAGTGAAAAAGCAGTTATATTTTAATAATTTGTAAGAGCATAAAGATTTCCTACTCTTTAACCTGCACTTCTTTTTTCTCCTTTGTCCTTCCCTCCCACATTTTCTTTTATTCCTTACACTATCACAATTCTAACAGGATATAAGAAAAACAAAATGTAAAGATTCAGGTATTTGATTTAAAATGTAGAAAAGTTACACTAGCTTGATTCTCATCACCTGATTAGCTCAATAGTTTTATAATTTTTGCATCTGTGGTCATGTCTTTCACAAAAAATGTTTGCTGGTCCACAATCCCAAAAGAATGTGGGCAATTTTCTAGACACTTCTGTATTACCAAGTCTTGCTTACTGGGGTTGTCTTATCACCCAAATACTGAGCCTCATTAGGCACTCTGGTCTTGTTTAATTCCAGGTTCCAAGTCTGTCAGGCAGTAATGGGAAACAACAGAGCTTGCTCTGACAGTCCACATTTGTCTTTTAACTTTATGACTTGATTCTTTACTAAGCAGTGCTTACCCTTGTCAGTGCTATGTGCTACTTACCTTAACCCGAGGGTTATCTAGCAATCCAAGAAAATTAAAGGAGGCAAAGTTTATACATTCTTTCCCATTCACCACAATCTTGTGGCTTGGAGGGCTGGTAAGGAGACAAAGAGCAGTATGCTTTAACACACATTCATGTCATGTGCTATCTTCTTACCTTATTTCCATTCTAACCTATTGTTTTGTTTTTCAAAAGTAAAATTAAAAACCAGATGTTGTGGTGCCTGCCTATAATCCCAGCATTCTGGGATGCTAAGTTAGGCAGGTCACAAATCCAGCCTGGGCAACTCAGCAAGACCAGACTCAAAAAGGAAAAAAAAAAAAAAAAAACTAGGGATGTATTTCAGTGGGAGGGTCTTGGGTTCAACCCCAGTACCATCTACCCCTCCCTCAAATAAAATTAGAGAATGGTACATTAAAAATCAGTGTCTTCCCATTAGTCTCAAGTAAGTTATCCTTAAACAAATGGTACTAATTTAAAAAAAATAAGTACTCCTTAAACAAAAAAGAAACATGAGCTACAATTCTAAGAGGAATAAATGGCAAAACTTTTTCTTTAGTTTTAAGATGTTCTTAAGAAAGAAACAGGTAAAAATAAATCTTACAAGAAAAAATATGGAATAAGACAAACAAGAAGTAAGTATACAGGGAACAAGATTAAAGGCAAGAATAGACAGAGCAACCTTATGATCTTATAAGGTAAGTGGTTTAAAAATAAATGTGGCTTAAGAAGTCATTAAAGAAGTATACTTCCAATTTCTGAAATGATATTTAATAGTATCTCCACCTCCTGGAAAAAAAAAAAGACAATTAAGATGGCAAGTTACATAAGAGCCAGGGTTGAGCATGGCTGGAACAGGAGGATGAGCTCCTGAACAGAGTGCTCTATTCTCTGCAGACACACACCCAAGCCACAGCCATGCTTCAGAAACATGAGCCAGAGGAGCTGTCAGGGCAGGTCATTCAGTAACAACTAGCTTATTCTAACAAAAGGAAACAAGACAGACTGGAAGGGAACAGAAGACACGCAAGCTATCATGTGCATATGGCTAGGTAAAGAATGTGCCAAGAAACACTGGTTTCAGTTTTCTTTCAGAAGTTGAGAATACAGTAGGCTGTGTACTAGGTCTCTCTATAAAGTATGCTTTATACAGCCAGAAATGTCTAAGAAAGTTTCCACAGACAATTTTCAATATGAAAACTGCAATGCAAAATGCTAGAAAATCAGGGAAAAAGAAGAAAGACAACATGAAGTAAATTCATATAAGCAGACTGATTCACATAAAAGGCAGGAAGACTCACTGAAGAGAAAATGATCTATAGAACTGTGAAACAAACACCATCTGCATTTTGGGTAATAATAACTTTGGATGCTTACAAATATCACCTGATCTCTGTGATCACTTTTTTCATCTATGAAGTCAGGGAAGCATCTCAAGTTAATTGTCATTACAATGGTGCATAGAACATAAAAGGCACCCTCTAAACATTTCCTGTCTTTTTCCTAAGGCCTTCAAGCACTTCCTTAAAATCCAGGGTCGGGGCTGGAGATTTAGCTCAGTGGCATAAGTGCCTGCCTTACAAGCAGGCAGTCGTGAGTTCGATCCCCAGTACCGATAAAAAGGAAAAAGACAAAAAAAAAAAAAAAAAAAAAATCCATGATCACCTAGTAGCTTAAACCACTGTGATTCTGAATCTGTTATGTTACTGGGTTAGAACACTCCTGAAGTGTCCTAAATCCTACCTAAATATGGAGGGGCTACAGGCCCACTTTAACAAAAAAATTAGAAAAACAAAACCCTGGACAGACCAGTCTAACCTTAACATAGTATTGCTACAATGAGAATCAAGGCCATTGTATAAAACTGTAATGCACATATAAAATAAACTACTAAGAACACATACATCCAAGCCCGTAAGCTGCCAGCAATGAGGCATGATACAATTCAGGGAAACAATTTCTGTTTATCACTTAGAGCAGAGAAGAAAAATAGCTTCCAATGAGATGACCAGTCTCCCACCTATGACTCATCCAGGCTACCAGAAATGTCATACTGGGTGACTGTTATGGTCTGAGTCTGGATGTCTCCCAAAGCTTCATGCAGTCAATGGTGGGGGTGTTTCTAGACTCTGTGAATGACTCATAGTCCAATGCTAGGATTATGCACTCGGGAGCCACACCCAAGTGAATGTGGCCTACATACAATATAAGGGAAAGAGTCTTCTTTCTGCGCTCCTCCATTTTTGCTCTGGTTGCTTGTGCTGTTTCCCATTGCCATGAAGTGTTGCCATGTGCCACTCTACCTTAGAGTCAGCTGATTATGGACTGAAATCTCCACAAACTTCGTTTCCTTTATTCATTTTGGGTGTCAAGTATTTTTTCTCAGCAATGAGAGAAAAGTAATTGAGACACACAATTATATGCATGCCTTTGTATCTGGAGACTGGTTTAAAGAAATTTGTCTAGTTATCAAGTTGACAAGGGGTGGATTGTAGTAGTTAACTGTATCAACCGGAGACATTTAGAAGCTTAACTAAATCAGTTTACCAGTTCTGCACCCTAGGGTGGCTCATCTCCTGTATGGTATAAGAGGGAAAGATGACGGAGGGATGAGGTTCAGTTATTTGGAGCTTCAGTCTTTGCCTTTGGCTTGGATATCACCTCCTGACTTTTAGCACAGACTCTTCAGCTTCTGCCTTGGATCCTTCAGACTCTGGCATAGATTCTTCAGCCTTCTGATGCAGATCCATCAGCCTGCTGATATAGACTTGCACAAGACACTGTAGTGAACGCCAGACCTTTGTTTGAATCTTTCAGCCTCTGGCTTGCAGACACCCTCTGCATGCTTCCTCATCTTACTCTGACTAATCATCATAAGCCAATCTTGTAATTTCTTATACATTTGTATTATCTTGTGTTATATCTGTTTGCTCTAGTAAAACCCTGACTAATGCATCAATTAACACATGAATTCTGTAGCCTAGACCTCTATATAGTACCTCACAGAAGAAAATCATACTATTTAAAACACCATCTCTGTAATTAAGGCTTCAGAAGACTCAAGAGAGGGGAAACAAAAACCTTCCCAATCAAAACCATAAAATTTTCATGAGCAAAAGTCAGCAGGCAAAACAGATGCACTGAGACCATTATTCCAGATTTCAGACAACAGAAACAAGAAGCACGAGGGTGAAAAGCATAAACTCGAGGGCTGAGGATTTAGCTCAGCGGCATAAGTGCCTGCCTTGCAAGCAGGCAGTCGTAAGTTCGATTCCTGGTACCGATAAAAAAAAATAAAAAAAAAAAAAAAAAAGAAAAAGAAAAGCATAAACTCAAAGAAAGGCTATGGTGCTAAGAGTAAGACAACAGGTAGACATGTAAACCAACCAGACAAAACTTCCAGAAATAAAAACTGAGAGTCAATAAAATTAGAACCCCAATGCCCTATCACAGAAGAAAAATGACAGTGAAACTACAGACTGGAAAAGTGAAACTATAAAATGAAGCAAAAATATGAAAGAACATATAATGGACACAGAAAATAAAAAGAAAATGTTAAAAATACATGGAGAAAAAAGCAAGAGACAACATCTAAACAGTTATCATCTAAAAAGTTCTCAGAAGTCACAAAAGATACAAATTGACTGAAGAGGAAAACTAAATCTCAAGTAAGACAAAGAATAAATTACAGGAAGACACATTATAGTCAAGCTGCAGAATCCTACAGATAATAAACCATCTGAAAATCACCAGGCTTAAAAAAAAAAAAAAGAGGGACACCAATTAGAATGATATTAGTCTCACCATTACCACAGAGGGCAGAATAAAAAGAAAGGGTTTTCCAAGGGGTACTGGAAAAATAAGTGCTTTAAAAATATTACCATTCAAGGGTGTAAAATAAACTTTCTTTTCAGTAAAAGAGATTATCTTCTACAAATTCCCATTGGTTACACAGGTCTCACTTTAACTTGGTTTTGAACACCTGAAAGAGGAGTATTATCAAAGATACACAAAAGTGATAGCAATATAGGTTTGATGCAGAAAGTGGGTTCCAATCACTGACCCTTATTGGAAGTTTCCAGCTATATCTGTAGACAGGTTTAACAGCTGGTTGGTTACAACTGATATTCTAATCTCTTAAGAGCAATGTCTAGAATGGATCCTGCCCCAATCAGCCTTTCCATTCTAGCATTCATGCTTTGGTTATATGTACTTTAATTTCTTGGTAAACTTTATTTATTCTTACCTAGAGGCTGCCAAACTCCAAGATAACATGCAGAGGAAACCCAAAGTAAAGGTACCAAACTTCTTCTGCCAAGGTCCATGGGACAATCCTCTCTGCTAAAGATTTACATCTGCTGCCTCCTAACACAGACTCTACTCAGCCCGAGGAAGCCAGATCAGTCATTACCCATCTTCCCCAACAGTAGCTGGACTGAGATCCCAGAGGCAGAAATGTAGGGGAAAGGGACCTGTAAACAGGCAAGGCCTCACTGAGTTTCCTGGCTAATCTTCACCTGAAAAAACAATTAACAAAACAAGATGGGAAGCAAACAGGGAGGATACAGGGAAAGCCAGATGTTCCAAAACAAGGCTGCTGCCCCTCTCCTACCCTCAACAAGACATAAAGGAGACAATGGATGGCTACTTAAAAGAAAGCTCTTAGATTAACAATAAATCTGTATGTATTCCCACTCTAGGGGCACTATTCCCTGCCTAATTGATATTTCAACCTTGGATGTAAGCCCTATTCTAAACAGCATGTAATTAAATACCTACAAACGAATGAAAACACAAATACAACTTACTGAATCTGTAGGATGCAATGAAAGCTGTCCTCAGAGGAAAATTTATTGCACTGAGTTCAAACATCAGGAAAACAGAACGAATGCAAATAAATAACCTGATGTTACACCTCAAACATGTAGAAAAAGAAGAGCAAGTCAAGCACAAAGCCAAAAGAAGAGGAGAAATTATAAAAATCAGAGCAGAAATCAATGCAATAGAGACTAAAAAAAAATCTTAAAAAAATCAATGAATCAAAGAGTTGGTTCTCTGAAAGACTAAATAAAATTGACAAGCCCCTAGCCAACCTTATTTTAAAAAGGGAAGAAAAAGCTCAAATTGATGCAATACAGAATGAAAGAGGAGGAGAGGAAAAAATGGCAGCTTGCTAGGGGATCAGGCGAGAGTCTCTCTGGAGAAATCATATTAGAAGCTAGAATATGACAACATGGAGAGGGCCAGACGAATGGATAACGATTCTTATTAACCAAGACAGCGGAGCTGGAGGATTTAAAGTCGTGCTGAGCCTGTGAAGGCTGATAACGGGAGGCTGCAAATCCCACGCCTTTAAATCAGCAAACTGAACCGTGGACTCAACAGGAAAAGCTGTGTTGGCTTTTGGTGACTGCTGGAAACTGAGACCTGGGACCCCAAGAAGCAGCCAGGACTGCCCTGCTGCACCAGAGAAGATTGTGAAAGGCTCTGGAGCTCCGAAGCCAAACGCTGTGCAGTTTTCTGACCATTTCACATTGTGCCGAGAGCGCAGGGAGGGCGAGCAGCGTGGTGTGCAGTAGACCCAAGAGGAGGACCTGCACTGAACCCTGGTGAGTACTGGGGACCCCGCGGCTACTGGGGTTGGCCAGAGAACATCTTGGAACTGGGCAGTGCCCACCACCACGGGGACATCAATAACATAGAGTCTGGCGGCAGACATCTTAGAGTTGGGCAGAACCTACAGCTCGGTGACATCACCGAGTCCCCCTGTAGGGAGGTCTGGTGGAAGACATCTTGAAATTGGGCAGAGCTTGACGCCGTGCTGGCTTCAGCGTAGCACAGAGAACTAGTGGAAGACATCTTGGATTTGGGCAGACCTGCTGTCCTGGTGCTCCTGTCACAGAGAAGTCTGGAAGAGAACAGCTGGGATTTGGGCAGAAACCTGTGCCACAGTGACATTAGTCAGCTGCTTCTGGTACAGAGAGAACTGGCAGAAGCTAATGGGGCTAAACCAAGCCTCTGCTTGGGGCCCAATAAGCAGATACAAAATAGTCACAACTCAGTGACATCCAGAAAGTACAGCCTAATTTACGGATTGACTGGCACAGAGGCTGGAGGCTAGCCTGTACCGCCCCTGCATCCCAGCCTACCCCAGATAACAGCAAATTGGGGAGGATGGCAAAAACTCAAGTCAGTACACTTCTGAAAGGCCCTAAGCAATACGGAGAGGGCCAGGGACCCCCCCCCCAGGACACTCCAGTCTGAAAGAAACCAGAAACATGACAAGGGATAAGAATAAAAAAAATCTCCAGCTGCCCAACATGAGAAAATAAGCACAGAAGTAAACACTGAAGAGAACAAGCACAGTAACCATCCAATACTTGACACAGCATCAGCCGAAATTAAAAAATATCTTCATGACATCATAGATGAATTTAAAGCTGTACTCCTGATCCAAGTGAGGCAAGATATAAAGAGATTAATTAAAGAACTGACAAGCCCCGCCCAAGAGAACACAGATGGAAGAACTGAGGAAATCAGAAAAGAAAGAGAAACTTCTGAAGAAGAATTTAAACATAACTTAGAATACATGAAACAGATCCAAAGAGATTACCAGGAAACTAAAAACTCCATTGAACACTGGAAAAATGCCTTGTCAGAAACTAAAGACAGCCTTCTGAAACTTGAAGAGAGATTTATGGCATATGATCGTGAAAGAAAAAGCCTCTTAAAAATAACAAGGAACCAGAAAGAAACAATTCAAAAACTAGAAGATGACAAAAAGATACATAACTTAAGAATAAAGAATGTGAGTGAGGAAGCAGGAGCAACCAAAGATGAAATACAAAGAATATTCACAGATATATAGCAAAGCAAAATTTTCCATGTATAGCAAAAAGAAATGATATCCAGATAAAAGAGGCATACAGAACATCAGTTACCTACAACCAAAACAGATCTACACCTAGACATATAATAATCAAGATTCCAGAAATCCACCAAAAGAACAGAATATTAAAAGCAGCCAGAGAAAAGATGCAGACTACCTACAATGGGAAAATTATCAAAATAACAGCAGACTTATCAACATAAACTCTTAAGTCAAGAAGGGAGTGGGGAGAAATATTCCAAGTCCTGAAAGAAAATAATATGCAACCAAAGCTCATACACCCGTCAAAAGTCTCTCTCAAAATTGATGGAGAAATAAGATGCTTCCAAGACAAGGAGGAACTGTGGAAGTTCATGGCCACCAATCCAACCCTACAGAGAGTGCTGAAGGACATTCCAGAGAAAGAGAGGAAGGGATACCAGGATTCCAGCAACAGTGGCAGAGAGGCCTGAATGAACGGGTCAGACAGTGGAATGAGGGAATAAGGTGGACAAATTATAGCAGAAAAGTGGAGTAGCAGACATGAGGCAGAGACGGTAAGCTATAGTCTTTAGTATAGACAGCTCTGAAACACGATTAAAAAAAAAGGCAGAGGTCATTGTTAATGGTGTATAAGGATTTAAAAGACACAGTAGTCTTATCACCATATTTAGTTTGAATTTCATTTGTTCTGCTTTGTCCACTCATGTCAGATTGGAGGGCACAGACATCTTGACCCAAAAATAGCAGGTTATACCATGGTAACTATCCTTACTTTCCTATTAACTTAAACTGAAATCCTGTATTACTTACATTGTCTTACTATGACTGATTTAAAATGAATCTGAATCATAAGACTACGGGTTGGCCTTGGCTGATTTTATTTGAATTCGGTATGCTTGTTAGTATCAACCCTAAAAGTAGAGGCAACTACTCTGAAGATGACAAGATGTAAAGGATATCCATACTGGTATTAACTATTAACAGATCTCAAATCCTACAATGCTTTCAAAGTTAAGTTTTTATAAAAATAGGTAATGCTATGTTTAACTATAATAAGCCAGCGTTGTGGACAAATCAATTGAAAATAACAAGAGAAAACATAGTAACTATGGAAGATCATCTATATTGTGGTCTTATATGTCTTATCCATTGCATGTTTTTCGAGGAAATTGTTTTGCTGTCTTGCTACGACTTGGTTTTCCCTATAATACAGAGAGGATAGATATATATGTAGAAATTCACACGTGTTTTTTTTTTTTAATTATTTACGGGAACAGATTATATAATGCAAGATGTAATGAACAGATACTCTGAGGAAGAGACACTAAGAAACCTGAGGCTAATTTTGTAGCATTATGATATAAATTTTAGCAATACTATTGTTCGCTGATTAGAATGACATTGGACTGGTTTCTTGAGTTCAATTTCAGCATATGTAGAGATGGGGACAGCTATCACAATGAGAATGAGAGATGCGATGGTGGTTATTATTGTCTTCCATAATGTTAGATATTGAAGACCTAAAAGGCCTTCATCATCCTGTAATGATTTGATTAGTTCTATAATATGCAATAAGTATATAAAGCGGGTGAAGATGAGGACAACTATTGGTAAGAAACTGGAGACAGTTAGATAGACAGTCAAGATCTCCAGTGGACTTGCTTTGAAATCTGTATTTCTTTAAATTGTTTTTTTAACTGTTTTGTTCTGTTTTGATATGTTTAATCTTACCCTCCTGAGATGTAAAACAAATGTGTAGGACGGATAACCATATTACTGAGCAGAACTGTTTGTAGTGTCACTTTTTGACTGTCATTCTAAATATTTTAATTCTGTAACCTGAGCAGCTATTTCTAGGATGACAATATGTAACCTATCAACCAGCAATTTCTTACCATTTGTTTTTCTGTAATTTTGTATTATTTCTACCCTTTTTTTTTAATCTCCATGTATTTTTTTGTTTCCTTTTCTTTAAATAAAAACAAAAGAATGAAAGAGGAGAAATCACTACAGAAACTATAGAAATACAGAAAATCATCAACACCTATTTCGAAAACATCTACTCTCAAAGGTTTGATAACACAGAGGAAACAGGCAGATTCCTAGAAGCATACGAAGTACCAAAGCTAGATGATGAAGATGTAAAACTGCTGAGTAACCCAATTTCTAATAATGAAATCGAAAATGTAATTAAATCTTTGCCTACAAAGAAGAGCCCAGGCCCAGATGGATTCACTGCAGAATTCTACAAGAAACACAAAGACCTAATGCCAACACTCCTCAAACTCTTCAATGAAATTAAAAGGGAAGCAATCCTTCCTAAATCATTCCTAGAAGCAAATATTACTCTAGTACCAAAACCTGAGAAGGACCGAATGGACAGGAAGAATAAATATTGTGAAAATGGCCATTCTCCCAAAACTTTTATACAGATTCAATGCAATCCCGATAAAAATACCATCAACATACCTCATAGAACTCAAGAAATCACTCCTAAAATTCATATGGAGCAAGAAGAGACCTAGAATAGCAAGGACAGTTCTAAGCAGCAAAGGCAAGGCAGGAGGTATCACAATCCTTGACTTGAAGTTGTACTACAAAGCAACCGTAGTAAAATCAACATGGTACTGGAACCAAAACAGAGCCGAAGATCAGTGGAATAGATTAGAAGATACAACCACAACTACAAACACACTCAACCACCTTATCTTTGATAAAGGGGCCAAACATGTTCACTGGAAGAACAACAATCTCTTTAATAAGTAGTGTTGGAAAAACTGGCTCTCCATATGCCGAAAAATAAACTAGACCCATGCCTATCACCATGTACTAAAAATAAAATCTAAGTGCATCAAAGATCTAAATATTAAAACAGAAACACTAAATCTATTGGAAGACAAATTGGGTAAAAACCTTGAAGACATAGGAGTAGGTAGAGAATTCATAAATAGGACTCAAACCGCACGGGAAATACTTCCCAGAGTCAATAACTGGGATCACCTCTTATTAAAAAAAGTTTCTGCATGTCAAAAGAAATCTCCAGCATAGTGAAAAGAAACCGGACAAACTGGGAAGAAAAATTAGTGAACTGCCCCTCAGACAGAAGACTTCTGTCTAAAATATAAAGAGTTAAAAAAAATCAGACCCCCAAAATTCAAAGACCCAATCCAAAAGTGGGCATCTGAGACGAATAAACAATTCTCAGATGAAGAAATACAAACGTCAAATAAATAAATGAAAAAATGTTCATCATTATTTGTCATTAGAGAAATGCAAATTAAAACCACACTGAGATTTCATCTCACTCCTGAAAGAATGGCAAAGATCAAGAAAACCAACAACAACAAATACTGGAGAGGCTGTGGGGAAAAGAACTCTTCTGCACTGTTGGAGTGTAGACTAGTGCAACCACTGTGGAGGTCAGTCTGGAGATTTCTCAGAAAGCTGGGACTGGAAGCCCCACTTGACCCAGCTATACCACTTCTAGGCATATTGCCAGAAGAACTGAAAGCATCATACCACAGTGATATATGTGCACCCATGTTTATAAGCAGCACAATTTGTAATAGCCAGATCTTGGAAACAACCTAAGTGTCCATCAACTGAGGAATGGATAAAAAAGTTGTGGTATTTTTATACAATGGAGTACTACTCAGCTATAAAGCATGATCACATTGATATATTTATAAATAAACAGATGCAGTTTGAGACCATGCTCATAAGTGAAATAAATCAAACTCACATGTATAAATACCAAAGTTTCCCTAGTGTAAGAAATGATAAGAATACATAAAAATATGTGGTAATCATGATTCCCAATTATATTCATTTGAAGGCATATAATATTTTCACTCATTAACTGCAATGGTTTTAACCTGGTTTGTTCGATTTTAGTATCTGTGATACTACAAATAGCTATTTTGAAGAAAACAACACAACATAGAAGCAACTGCTGATTTAATATCATCTTGTTTTGAAGTCCCATCAAGCTGTTGTACATCTGTTTCCACTGGTTTTAACATGTTGTATCTTACTATATTTTACTATATGTGATACTATAAACAAAA
Source organism: Cavia porcellus (assembly GCF_034190915.1). NCBI lineage: Eukaryota > Metazoa > Chordata > Mammalia > Rodentia > Caviidae > Cavia > Cavia porcellus. Next base: position 14,840,528 of record NW_026947500.1, on the reverse strand, counting down.
TTTTTTATAACAAAGAGATAATATAGAAACCGTTGTTCGTTTTCTATTAGCTGGTTCTAAATACCCTGTAATTCTTTCATTCTCTTGAATGGGTTCACACTGTCTTGATATGCCTGATGCTATAGCATACGAAGTTATACGCAAATAATTCAAGGAAAGAGGCACTATGGTGACTACTATTATGTTAGATTATCTGGTGGTGAAACACAATGATGCTTAAATTGTTCGGATCTGACCTTCCTTGTTCTGTTACAATGTCCTCTTTTATCTCAATCTCCCCCCTTTTTCAAATGAATCTATTTTTTCTCATTTTTTAAGAGATAACTAAATTAAATAATAGTGGGAAATATTATAGTAACTTTTTTGTTTTCCTGTTAACCTGATTTGAATCCCAGTACTGCTCTCCCCTCCCCATCTTGTTCTGTCTGATTATACTATATTCTATTTTGTTTGATGGTATCAAGTTTGAGGGTACAGGCAACCACTTTGAAGGCAATAAGATATACTATGAGGCCCATTATGGTTTGCCTATTACCTTTTTTTGAAGTCCTGTAAGGTCTCCAGTGAAGGTTTTATTGGTCTTGTTCTCTTCTGTTTTGATTAATTCTATTATACCTGATGATATAGGCAATTCAATTTAAAAATAGCAAGAGGCACAATGGTAACCACTTTTAATCACCTGGTATTCTATTTTTGCATCATGTACTATGCCCATCCTTCTAACTGACTCTGTTTAGCTTAGTCAAGTTTGGTTTTATTCTCTTCAAAAAAAGTAATAAGAACTGTGGGAGTAATAATACCCAAAAGGTGTAACTGTTATTGTAAAAAAGAGAGGAAAGGAAGGTGGACTAAGGGATATAACGGCTGGTATGTTTGAGTGTGTAGGATGGAAACCCATATTACTGAGCTTTTGTTGGATCACTGATGGGAACTGTCTCCAATATCACTGTATGAATGTTCACTTTATATGCTTTCATCTTATAATTTGGACAATTGTTTCTAAGACAATATGTAACCTATCAACTAGTGATTTCTTACTATATATCTTTTTCTTGATATTCTGTATTACTTGTACCCTTTTATGCTTTGTTTTTTTTTTATGTCCTTTCTTTTTTCTCTTTAAAGAAAAAAAATAAAACTTAGAAAGTTAAGTATGAGGGAAGGAATGAAGAAAATGTAATGGAGAAAACATGGGGAAGCAGACAAAAGGTAACAGACAGAAGAAATAACACAAGGATGACATGTAGAAAAGATGATGCTTGACATAGTATGCTTAAGCCATCTGGCCCGACTACTTTCCATGATCTAACAGGTAGTAGCCACATAGGTGGGTTCTCAGTGCCTTGTGTTGCATCCTGCAATTACACTGACTCTGCAAGGCACACTGAAAGGATCAAGACATACTAACACATCTATTCACTTGTCCCTCCCAGGACACCTGTAACACATTTCAATTGTTCTTGCAACTAGGTGCAGCCAGTACTGCCTTAACCCAGGTGACCAAATTTCTACTCTTCTTCTTTTCTACTCTTGTGGCTGCCACCATGCTTTACAAATCACTTATAAATGGAAGTCATACAGCAACAGGATAGGATTTTTTTTTCTTCATATACTATAGTAGCAAACATAAAAAAATAGTATAAAACCATTCAAGAGAAATGAAAGTATTACAGGTCATTCAGAACAAAGTAACAGAAAATAAACAACTGCTACTATACTCTCACATTATCCATAAAAGATCTGTTACACTATCACACATAATGAAATCCAATGAGACACAACATGATAGAACCAATGGAAACAGAAGAACAAAAGCATAGGACTGCAAAGCAAGATGATATTAAATGAGAACCGGCTAATATAATGTTTTGTTTTCTTCAAAATAGCTCTTATACCATCGCACATAATAAAATCAAACAAATCAGGATAAAACCATTCCAACTAATGAATGAAAACATAACACATCAAAGCAATGTAATGGGGAATCATGATTACCATAAAATCGTATGTACTCATCATATCTTACGCTAGGGAGACTATATAGTATTTACACGTGAGTGTCATTTATTTCGCTTATGAGTATGTTCTCAAGTTGCGACCATTTATTTATAAATATCTCAATGTGATCATTCTTTATAGCTGAGTAGTATTCCAATGTATAAAAATATCACATCATTTTTATCCATTCCTCAGTTGATAGACGCTGAGGTTGTTTCCAAGATCTGGCTATTACAAACTGTGTTGCTATAAACATAGGTGAACATATATCCCTTTAGTATGATGTTTTCAGTTCTTCTGGAATTATGCCTAGAAGTGGAATAGTTGGGTCAAATCCAATCCCAGCTTTTTGAGAAATCTCCAGACTGACCTCTACAGTGGTTGCACCAATCTAAACTCCTACAACAGTGCAGGACAGAACCTTTTTCCCCACAGCCTCTCCAGCATTACTTGCTGGTAGTTTTCTTGACCCTGGCCATTCTTTCTGAAGCGAGATGGAATCTTGGTGTTGTTTTAATTGGCATTTCTCTAATGACCGATGACGATGAACAGTTTTTCATGTATTTATTTGCCATTTGTATTTCTTCATCTGGGAACTGTGTATTCAACTCAGATGTCCATTTATGGACTGGATCTTTGAATTTTGGGGGTCTGATTTTTTAAAATTCTTTATATGTTTTAGACAGAAGTCCTTTGTCTGAGGGGCAGTTCACTAATTTTTCTGCCCAGTTTGTGGGGTTTCTTTTCACTATGCTGGAGATTTCTTTTGATGTGCAGAAACTTTTTAATAAGAGGTGTTCCCAATTATTGACTCTGGGAAATACTTTCCATCGTGGTTTGATTCCTGTTCATGAATTCTTTTACCCCTATGTAATTAAGATTTTTATCTAACTTGTCTTTCAATTGCTTTAGTGTTTCAATTTTAAAATTCAGATCTTTGATCCATTTAGATTTTAGTTTAGTACATGGCGATAGGCATGGGTCTAGTTTTAGTTTTTGGCATAAGGAGGCCCAGTTTTGCCAGCATTATTTATTAAAATGTCTGTCGTTCAGCCAGTGTACATCTTTGGCCCCTTTATCAAAGATAAGGTGGTTGAGTGTGTTTATAATCGTGGTTGTATCTTCTAATCCATTCCATTGATCTTCAGGTATGTTTTTATTCCAGTACCATGTTGATTTTATTACAGTTGCTTTGTAGTATAACTTCAAGTCAGGGATTGTGATGCCTGCTGCCTTGCCTTTGCTGTTTAGAATTGTCTTTGCTATTATAGGTCTCTTCTGGCGCCAGATGAGTTTTAGGAGTGCTTTCTCTAGATCTATGAGGTATGTTAATGGTATTTTCATTGGGATTGCATTGAAACTGTACAATGGTTTTGGAAGAATGGCCACTGTCACAATATTTATTCTTCCTATCCATGAACAAGGGATTCTGTCCAATTTCTGAGATCCTCTTCGATTTCTTATTCAGAGTATTAGAATTTTCCCTTTTATTTTATCTTTTATTTCTTTCGTGAGATTAACTCGTAAGTATTTCAATTTTTTGGATGCTAGTGTTAAGGGTGTGGCTTCTCTAAGTTCTTGTCAGTGATTTTCATGTTAGTAAATAGGAATGCTGTTGATTTTGAGTATTGATTTTGTATCCAGCTATATTGCTGTATTTATTTTTCATATCTAGGAATCTTTTCAGGGGTGTTCCATGTAGAGTATCATGTCATCTGCAAATAATGATAACAACTTCCTTTTTTCCTATCTTTACTCCTTTTATTTCTCTCTCTTGTCTAATTGCTCTGGCTAGTATTTCCAGTACTATGTTAAATAGGAGTGGTGACACGTGACATCCTTTTCTTATGCCTCATTTTAAGGTAAAGGTCTTAAGTTTTTGGCCATTTAATATGATGCTGGCTGTTGGTTTGCCATACATAGCCTTCATCATATTGAGGTAAAGACTATCTATTCCAATTTTCTGTAAGGTTCTTATCATGAATGAATGTTGGACCTTATCAAAAGCTTTTTTTGCATCTACAGAAATGATCATATGATTCTTACTTTTGGCTCTATTGATATAGTGGATTACATTTATTGATTTATCTATGTTGAACCATCCCTGCATGCCTGGGATGAATCCTACTTGTTTGTGGTATATAATCTTCTTGATGATTTGCTGCATCTTGTTTGCCAATATTTTATTGAGGATTCTTACATCTGTGTTCATTAGAGAGATTACCCTGTAGTTCTCTTTTTTAGTTAGGTCTTTCTCAAGTTTTGGTACTAGAGTAATATTTGCTTCCAGGAATGACTTAGGAAGAATTGCTTCACTTTCAATTTCATTGAAGAGTTTGAGGAGTGCTGGCATTAAGTCTTATTTCTATTTCGCTTAGAATTCCACAGTGAATTCTTCTGGGCCATGGCTCTTTTTCGTAGGTAAAGACTTCATTACATTTTCAATTTCATTAATAGAAACTGAGTTATTCAGCAGTTTTACATTTTCTTGATCCAGCTTTGGTAGTTCATATGTTTCTAAGAATCTGTCCATTTCTTCTATTACTGAACCTATGAGAGCAGAGGTTTTTGAAATAGGTGTTGATGATCTTCTGTATTTCCACAGAGTCTGCAATGATTTCACCTTTTTCAGTCCTTGTTGCATGAACTTGAGGTTTTTCTTCCTTTTTCTTAATAAGGTTGGCTAGGGGCTTATCAATTTCATTTATTCTTTCAAAGAATCATCTCTTTGATTCATTGATTCTTTGGATTGTTTTGTTAGTCTCTATTGCATTAGTTTCTGCTCTGATTTTTATAATTTCCTCCCTTCTTTTGGCTTTGGAGTTGACTTGTTCTTCTTTTTCCAGATGTTTGAGGTGTAGCATCAGGTTTTTTATTTGTATTTGTTCTGTTTTCCTGATGCGGGAATTCAGTGCAATAAATTTTCCTCTGAGGACTGCTTTCATTGCATCCCACAGAGTCTCATAAGTTGTATTTGTATTTTCGTTTTCTTGTAGGAATTGTTTAATTTCTTCTTTAATTTCCCCTGTGACCCACTGATTGCTCAAGAGTGTATTATTCAATTTCCATGTGTTTGTGGGCTTTTGCAGTTTCTTTTATCATTGATTTCTAGTTTCATGGTGCTATTATCTGATAACATGCATGGAATAATTTCAATTCTTTTGCACTTACTTAAGTATGTTCTGTGGGATAGTACATGGTCTGTTTTAGCGAATGTCCCATGTACTGCAGAGAAGAATGTATATTCTGATGTTGTTGGATGGAACACTCTGTATATGTCTATCGAGTCCATTTGTTTGCAAGTATGATTCAATTCTTTGATTTTTCATTTCTGTTAATACTTGCTTTGTATAACTTGGTGCTCTGGAATTTGGTGCACATACATTTAAGACTGTTACCCCTTCCTCTTGAAGTTTTCACCTAGCTAGTATGTAGTGACCTTCTTTTTCTCTTCCGATCATTCTTGGTTTGAATTTCACATTGTATGCAAACACAACAGCTATCCTCCGCTTTTCTGGGGTGTTCCTATTGGATGAAGTATTGTTTTCCATCCTTTGACTTTCAGTCTATGAGTATCCTTTTTGGTCAGATGAGTTTCTTGTAGACAGCATATGGTTGGATGTTGTCTCTTTATCTATTCTGCCAGTCTGTTTCTTTTAATTGGTGAATTGAGACCTTTTACATTAATGGTTATTACTGGTATATATTGTTTTATTGTTGACATATTATCTTTCTGCTGTTGCATCTTTACCTTTCCATTCTGTTTAATTGTCTGCCTTGCTTAGTGGGTTGTTCCTGAGTTTATCTAGAATGTCTTTCAGTATTCTTTGGAGGGCTGGTTTGGTGATCATGAAGTTCTGCAGCTGTTCTTTGTCATGGAAGTATCTTATTTCTCCATGCATTTTGAAGGACAGTTTTCCAGGGTACATCAGTCTAAGTCGGAAGTCATTTTCCCTTAGGATGTGAAATACTTTGCTGCATGCTCTTGTTGACTGCATTGTTTGTGTTGAACAATCTTTTGTGATTCTGACAGGTTTTTCTTTATAGGTGATCTGTCTTATCTAACAGCTTTTAAAATTCTGTTCTTATGTTGGATTTCTGGGATGGTGATTATTGCATGTCTGGGTGTTCTTTTATTCTGGTTATGGCTATTTGGAGATGTGTCAGTTTCCATTCTTGCGTTTGGAAAATTTTCAGCTATTACTTCTGTAAATAGCTTCTTGACATTATTTGTGTTGTCCCTTTCTTTTTCATTTATCCCTATCAATCTTATGTTGTTTCTTTGCATCATCTTACAGCTTTTCAATTATTTCCTGATTCTTTGTTATTTTTAAAAGATCTTTCCTTTCCTGTTCACTACCTGCAATCTCCTCTTCGAGGTCTGAAATTCTATCTTCACTTTTGTTGAGATGGTTTTGACAGCTTTCAATGGAATTTTTGATTTCCTGTATATGTCTTTGAATCCGCTCATGTGTTGTTTCTTATATTGCTTACCCAGACATTCTATCTTTTTGCACTGTTCCTCCAGTTTTTTAACTGTGTCTTTTTTAGATGTGTTCAGCATTTCTTTCATTACTTTTATCATTTCTTCTTTTACCTCAGAGATTATTTCTGATTTGAATTCCTTTAGAGCTTTCTGGAGTTGCTTCTTTATATCACTTGCTATTATTTCAGGTATAAGGCTTGTATGTTCTTCTATGTACATGGCTTCTATTCTTTCTTGGGATGGACTGGAGGTTCGAGACTGCATTTTAGTCTTTCATCTTATCATTTTCCTATATTTCTGTGTTTAAAGTGATGTTCCAAAGCTTCTTCTTGGTATACTGAAAATAGCCTCCTACGCCCTCGGCTCCTGGGACTGAATGGAGTTTGCTGAGCGTGGTCCAGTCAGGCCCACAGGACCTCCCATGCAACCTCCAGTGTTCCTGGACCCTGGGTGGGCTCCTAAACACTGTGGGTGATGGTCCAAAGCACTCCCAGGCAAGCATCGATGTGCTGGAACTCACTTCACATGCCCTGACTCCCAATTGAAGAAGGCTGTTGGGCATCATCTAGTGGGTCCACAAAACCTCCCAAGCATAGTCTAGCATAGCTGGAAGGTGGGCTGGCACTTAAAACACTGGCAGTGAAGTCTTACTGGGCCTGAGCTGTTGTGCTAGAACTCACCTCTGGCAGCCCAGTTCCTGGATTGAAAGCAGGTTGCTGGGCATGGCCCAGGCAGGCTGGAAACCTGCAGAGCCCAGTCTAGTGTGGTTGGAAGTTGGGTGTGTCCTTGACCACTGGGAGCCATGATCTTAAATTCTCCCCAGGCTGGCACTCATGTGCTGGAACTCCAGGATAGGATTCTTGATCCCTGATCATCTGTGGGGCTGCTCCTCTTCTCATTTGCAAGTGAGAGGAAATAAATGTTACCTGCTTAGTATAGTTTGGATTGCCTATTACATGCAGCTGAAACTAATCCAAACTAGATCAACTTTAACCCTACACAATCTCTATCAATGCTACCTTCAAGTGTCCTGAAAAAATCTGTTTTTCTTTCTTTTTAAAGAGAGGTAAAACAGTTTTACACAAATATAGTATATATTCTTCAGAGTGAGACCTCACAATATAAGTTCTATATAACCAGACAAACCTTTTAAAAGACCACAATGAAGAGCAATATCTAAAAGGACAAGACTAGAAATGACAAATAGTGAATAGGTATTTGAGACTTGGGTAAAATTGTGAGGAATAATAAAATACACAGATTCAAAAAGTTATAGAACTGAAGTATTTAGAAGTGAAACTGACAGACTTTGAAAATAAAGTTTCCAAAAAGTGATTCAAATGAATATGATATTCAAGCTGATTGAAGAAACTAGTAAACTTTACAAGGAAAGATGGAGATTCCAGCCAGGTGTGGTGGTATAGCACTTCAGAAGTTGAGGCAGGAGGACTGACTCAAGTTCATGTAGTCTAAACCACAGCTGCACCCTGTCTCACAAACAAACAAAAAACATGGAGTTACTCAGAGCAAATCAACTATAAACACAGGTGATAGGAGGAAATGGAGGGACATACATTCTTGATACCAAAATCAGTATGAAATAAAGAGACATGCATATCAAACAAAACAAAGACACCAGACTTTACAAAGTGCCAATCCAGCCCAGAGGGCTGCCAGTGCCACTGCCACATGTGCAGAGCAAGATTCACCATGTTGTGAAGCCTCTAAGAAACAGATGGACTAGAAAAGTGTGATTAACTAAAGCCAAAATGGACAGATTTGGGAAACGAAGCTCCTTGCCTCTTGTGATTTCCTCTGAACAAAGGATATGGCAGCCTGGCAGCAAATTTCACTGGCAGTGTTCCCTCCCCAGTAGGATGCCAGCTTTGTGTTTATCATGTGCCCTAACTGGAACCACTAATAACAACAAGGTTAGAGACATGCCCTGTGACCAGTGAGACAGATGTAGACAGGCAGGCTTTAAGCACACGTGGCACTCTCCCCATGGAAGAAGAGACTGAAGCAGACCAAGTGGCCTAAGGCTGCCTCTGAGACAGTGATAGAAGCAGAGAATCACTAAGGCTAATAACCATGGTGGTGGTGAAGATCAGTGAGTGGAACAGCACAACCCTTCTTCCCTTTGACCAGTGAGGTTGGCACATGTGTGCATCCATGCACACATACATGGCAGTGATCAAAGCAGGACTGACTGTCACCTCAGTGACAGCAGAAGCAGAGAGACAGCCTATAGCACCCTACCACACTCCAACAAGCAACAAGTGGCATGAGATGACTAAGATGCCAATGGAAGTGGAACAGAGAAGGCTGGTGTACTCAGGAGGAGCCAACTGTACACACTGGAGCAGCCTCTGTCTCTATCTGAGGGCACCACAACAAATGGGAGACACAGATTAGAAACTAAAAAAACTGTAGTAGTTATGAATTTTGTACCTTAAATTATAGGAACAAAATCCACACTTACGTAACAGAGCCCACTGCAAATTGGGAGCTTGTATTTAAAGTGTTTCTCCTTGATAGAGTGGTTTTATCCCATGATGGGGAAATTTAAGAAGTATAATGGATAAAACAAAAATAACTGATATAAAAGTATAATGCAGCAAATCATCATAAAGATTTTATAGCATGACTAAGGGATGGTTAGACATAAATGGATCACTAAATAAATACCTCATATCAACCAAGTTAAAAATCATATGATCATCTCAATAGATGCAAAAAAGGCATTTGACATATTCTGGTTATCTATTCATGATAAAATCACTACACAAAATTAGAACAGACTGTCTTTATCTCAATCTAATAAACCTATCCATAACAAACCAATAGCCAATGTTATAATAAACATTCAAAAACTGAAACTTTCATTATTAAATCAAGAATAAGACAAGGATGTCTAGCATTACCACTCCTATTCAACATACTTCTGGAACCATTAGCCATAGCAATAAGACAAGAGAAAGAAGGAAAAGGAGTAAACATAGGAAAGATAGAAATTAAAATATCTTTATTTGCAGAAAACATGATGCACTACATGGAAGACCCCCAGAAAAAATCCAGAAAAAATTTCTGGATTTAATAGACAAGTTCAATAGTGTAGCTGAATAAAAAAATCAACATCAATAATTAGTAACATTCCAGTATAGGCAACAAACTCACAGAGAAATGAAGGAAGCAATTTCTTTTATGCGAGCACTGAAAAAAAATACTTAGGAATCAATTCAATAAAGGAAATAAAAGATCTCTAAACTGATACATAAGATTCTCTGAAAACGGAGATCAAAGAGGATATCAGAAAATGGAAAGATATTCCTTGCACTTAGGTAAGAAAAAGCAACATAATGAAAATGGCCACACTCCCAAAATTAAGACTTAATGCAATTCCAATCAAAATACCATTAGCATACTTCACAGAACTAGAGAAATGAATCTTAAAATTCATTTGAAACCAAAAGAGTCTTAGAATATTAAAAGCAACTGTGGGCAGCAAAGGCAAGGCAGGGGCATCAAATCCCTGACTTAATGTTACACTTCAGAGCTTCTGTGATAAAAATTGCATGGTAGCAAAAACAAAAACAAAAACACCTGAAGATCAATGGAAGAAGATTAAAAGATGCAGGAAGCATGCAGTCACCTTATCTTTGCCAAAGGAGCCAAACACATTCACTGGAAAAAAAGGTAGCCTCTGTAATAAATGATCCTAGAAAAAGTAACACTCCACATCATGAAGAGAAAAACTAGATCCATCTCTCTCACTATGCACTAAACTAAAATCAAAATGGTTAAAAGATCTAAATATTAAAATAGAAACACTAACTTTGCTGGAAGATAAAATAGGTAGGACTCGAAGACATAGGTGCAGGCAAAGACTTCAGCAACAAAACCCAGACTGCATAGGAAAATAAAACTACAACTACTGGGATCTCATCATATAGGTTTTGCACAAAAAAATACTTTACTAGAGTGAAAAGACACCCTACAAAGTAGGAAAAGATTTTAGCCAGTTGTTTCTCAAAGAAGTAACTTCTGGAACATATAAAGAACTGAAAAAATCAGACTAATCCAACAATGGGCAAATGAGATGAATACACTATGCAATTTCTCAGAAGAAAAAGTAGAAATGGCAAATAAATGGATGTAAAAATATTCAACATCACTAGTCATTTAAGAGATGCAAATTAAAACAACACTGAGATTCTGTCTTCCTCCAAAAGGAATGGCTATTATCAAATCAACCAGTAACAAATGCTGGAGAGATGTGGCAAAAAAGGAACCTTTCTCTACTTTTGTTAGGAATGCAAACTGGTACAATCACTGTGGTAATCAGTGTGGTGATTCCTCAAAAAATATGACTAGAGGTCCCATTTGACCCAGCTATTTCCCTTCTTGGTACTCTTCAGCAGAGTAGTGAAAGCCAAATCCTATAAAGGCAAAAATATAAACAAATAGAGTACATGACAATACATGCACACAGAGTATGAGGTCACACTATTATGGACAGGTCATTGCACATGAAAAACTCAACACCAGAAACTACTGGAAAAAAAAAAGAAACTACTGGAACTAGTAATAAGAAAAATATACAATATGTAATTAAATACAAACTACTTAGAAAAATATATAAATGCAGGAATAAATTATGAGGTACATAATATTCATTTGAAGGGATGATTTAAAATTTCAAATTTGAAGACATCCCTAAATCTGCCAAAATAAGCTATAAATTCAGTGTTATCTCAATGCAAGTTACATGAAAATTTCTAGAGGACTAAAAACTATGAGTTACAAGGAAGAACGAAAGTTCAAGAATGGCGAAATGAACTCAGAAATCGAGAGGGTGCTTTACAGAAAATAGCTATCTTGGTTACTTTTCTCTCATTGCTGGGACAAAATGCCCCATACTCAAAATGAAGGAAGGAAAGGTTTATTTAGCTCACTGTTTGTGGAGGTTTCGGTCCATAATCAGCTGGCTCTAAGGCATGGCACTGAGGCAACACTTGAAGGCAGCAGCAAGCAAAAGTAGCCAGAGCAAAAGATGAGGTAGAAAATGCAAATCTCTTTTCCTCCTTTATATTGTACATGGGCTACTCCACCCCCACTCCAACCTCTGTGTAGCACTCACAAAATTTCCTTACCTTTTGCACAGGATGAGGATATTTACAAAGTTTGAATCCTGACTCCCTGCTGAGTCTCTTAGTTAAACTTTTAAACTGACCCAGTTACAAAATGTGTCAACCGTAACAGCAGCAAATACTTCAGACCCCAGTAATATCAAGTTTGGCACAGGCTCAGATAGGCAAAGAGCCAATGATCTTAAGCACAAGACAACTGCTGTGTGGACATAGTACAAGTACCTGGCAAGTAAGAGTAGGTACCCCTGGGTTGGAGGTAATAGCCCAGCTGCACAGTGCCTGTCTGGTGAGTACAAGGTCCTGAGTTCAATTCTGATACCAAAAAAAAAGTAGGTGCCTATAAATCATTAGGTTACATGTATATTGTTCTCTATGGATAAAGTTGAATGATCACGTACAAAGGCAAGTTCCATTGATCAAGTTCTATTGATGCCAAAAGCAAAAAAAGCCAAAGCAGAAGAAAATTAGAAGAATGTCTCTGTGATCTTGGAGTAAGAAGTGATTACTTAAACACATAAGTCTTCAAATACATAAAACATACAAGGTCAATACAGATGTATCTGACTCAATTAAAATTAAGGAATTGGTCCAATGAAAGATACCAAAGAACAAATTTAACAGGTCATAAGAGATTTACTGTATTTCAAAGAATCTAAGAGATTATCAGTTGAACTTTATCTACCACTAAGAAAAAACTACCAACTAAAATGTAGTGTTTCTTTGCCATTTAGAATTTTTTAGTTTGTATTTCATAAAAGCTCTATTAAAACATTCTTAGACACAGATTTTTACACTTTTATACTTACGAAAAGGAAAACATGAGCAAGACAAATCAGTGAAGACGTCCCTAAGATCTTTTTACCAATAAACTTAATTTAAAAATCTTTTGGATAATTTTTGTAAGCATTGTATAGTGGTCTTGAATACAATAAAATTATTTGATGCCAAAAAAACTGATACTAAGCATCACCAGAAATTGAAGTGTTTAAAGAGATCGATAAAAGCATAAAAAATGAACAATTTTAAAATGGGTGAAAAAATTTGCCTTCCACACATCTGTCTCAGGAGTTTATCTATAATCTACTAATACAAAGGAGAAAATCAGGACAGAAAACAGCCAATGCCATAGAGCATAGAAGAATCTACTGAGCTAAACATGATAGTGTTGCAACACAATTATAATTTAAGAACACATTTATAAAACAACAAACTTATAGGTATTTCATGATCAATTAGAGGAATTCAATTGACCTTGGTGGTGTTCACAGTCCAGCTACAAATCTCTGATAAGCACTGAGTGTCTACACCTTAAGGCACTCCAGGGTAATCCAGGATACCACTAACTATGTACATTCTGTAAGACCCACTCCCCTTGTTCCCTCAATGTTTCTATATTACGATAAACCATTCCTTTGTTTCAACAAATCTGTTCAAGATTAGCCAAGCTGTCAATATATGACTCAATGCATATAACCCATTATATAATGTTTTGTCACTTTATACCTTCCATTTCTAAATTCTTTATAAACTAAGCTCTCTGTAACTTCAGTGCTGTTGCCTTTGTGGAATTATCCCTCAATAGTCTGCCAACATAAAGATTAAACACTACCTTCTTATCTCCTTGGTGCAGCCTTCCTTTCAGTTTGGTTTGGCTTGGGAATTTTTCTGCAACAATTGGAAGATTCCAGGCCACCTTTATAGCAACTATACACAACAGCCAGTCAGGCCTAGAACAGCAGAGCAGAAGGCTCTGAGAAGGAACACAAACCTGACAGATAAGGGATTTCAACAGACTCAATGGTGATGATCACTATTCTCCTAGAAGATAAGGATGACCCAGAGACTGGTACATAGAACCAAGCAAATGAGCATAGGGAAGATTAACTCCAGGACAAACAGAAATGCAAAAAAATGTAATGGCCTAAATAATGCATGACATTACAGCATTTGTAAAAATGCAAATAATATGACCCTTCTTCCACTTCTGTACAGAAGCCCCAGGAGGGCTTTGGAGGACCACCTGGACAGCTTTCCTTGAAACAAGAGCATTTGGCCCTACCTCCCTATATTGACATGTTCAGAGCTGACAAGGATATTTTCTTGGGGCTAGCTGGGGTGCTGTGTATATTCTTTGAAGCAGTGTGACAGGTCAGTGATGGCCCACCTACAGCTCCCAAGTAATATGTCTGAGCTAGGATAAACAAATGATGCCACACTGTCAGCTGAGAATGAGCCTTGAGAAAAGAGAATAAACTTTTCAGGGCATGGATTACACATCAGAACTGAAGCACTGATTCCAAAACACTAGATACTGTCCTAATGTGTCATAAGCACATTATTCTCTCTCTCTCTCTCTCTCTCTCTCTCTCTCTCTCTCTCTCTCTCTCTCTGCATATTACAGAGGTGATTTCAGGTCTCCTACCTAGCCCAGCTGACAGCACTCACTCACTTTCGGCCACTCAGTCATTCATTCATGAGCCACTCCCCTCTTCATGAATAAATAAAACTCAGGCTTGGCTCTAAACTGAGGTCTTTATTCCAGTTAGCCATTATTCTGATTGGCTATCCCTTGACTCTCCAATTAAGCCTTAGTGTCTTTATTCTTGCCATGTGTTGCACTGGAAGTGGTAGACTGGAATTAATTTATTAGAATTACAGTATCTTTTCCATGGGATTATAAATGTGGATTTTTCTAGACTGCAACAAGGTCCAGAGGGGCTTTCTGTAAAGGGCTATTACAGGCTTGAGAGAGTAAATGTGGATGTGTTTTTATATAGTCAGTTTTTCTCTCCAATAATGAATAGATATAATAAAAACTAGAAAGTAAAGGAAAATCAACAGATTAACAAATACCTTAAGCAATTTCCTTGGAAAACCAGAAAAAAAAAAGTATCAATTCTTTCTACTAGACTTGGCATCTGAAATGAGGTAGGGTGAGAGATGTAGTTTTTAACAAATAGACTTTGTATTGTGCATATGCCTAACTAATTAGAAATAACATATCAGTAAAATTTAACACAGTAATTGATGAGAGAATTCATGAGCATCTCAACAGATGCCAAGTAAGTATCTCATAAAATTTAATATTTTGGTTTAAACAAAAATTTGCCTAGCAAACTAGGAAAAGAATGCCTATAATTTGACATGAGATTCCTTTCAGCTTGAAGTACAGGATAAGATGACTGGTAATACTACTCTTGCTCAACACTGAATGGAAAGTGTTTAGCTAGTATATTAAGAAACAGAAAGGAAAGACGCCTCTCATAGTGCAAACAAAAACTCCTTGGTACTTGGAGATGTTATCTGTTAAAGCATATGCAATGTCAGATTCCCAGATGGCACTGCACTGTAGTTATGCAAGACATTACCACTGCAGGAAAATAGGTAAAAGGTACTTAGGTGTTACCCACAGTCCATGGTACTAGTTGTTAAGTGATGGAACCATTAGAAGGATCAGATGGGAAATTAGAAGGTGGGGCCTTGTGGGAGGCAGTTAGGTCACTGGTGAGCACGACTGAAGGAGACGTTGGATCCTTATCCCTGAACACTCTCTCCTTTTGTTTCCCAGCTGTCAGAAGATGAACAGCCTCATTCACCCCATGCTTTTACCATAATGTACCTGGCCACAGGCCTAAAGACAACAAAGCCAAGTGATCATGGACCAAACCTCTGAAATTGTAAGCCAAGTAGGTCTTTCATCCTTTTCAATTATTTATCTCAGATAATCTGCTACAGGGAAAGGAAGTTGACTAATACAAGGGTCTTTCTGCATTTTTTCTTCCTTATAATTACACAAGAATCTACAAATACTTCAAAAGAAAAGTCAGAAAAGAGGTAAGAAAAGTCTTTATGATGAAAATTCTGTATTTATATTGCATGAAATAAAAAATCCCAGTTTATAAAAGACAAACCACATACAAGGGGTGGTAAGATTTACAATCAGTGAGATATTAATTCCCTGTAAATTAATCCAGAAATTCCACCAATACCTGATAAAAACTCAAAAGCCTTTTTGGGGGTGAGGGGTAGTAATGTTCAAATTCAATCAGCTAAACCTAAACTAGTGAAGGATAAAGAACAAGAAAGCCTAGCCAATTCTGAAGAACAAGAAATTGTGAGAGCTCACACCAGTCAAAAAATTTTTATAAAACTGTGGCATTTATGAGTAAGGCTCCAGCATGTGAAGAGACAAGAATATTAGAAGAATAGATATGCTGGAAACAGATCCTTAATAAGGGAACATGGTATATAACGGAAGTGAAATTTCCAATCAGTAGGGAAAGAATGGACTGTTCAACCAGTAATACCAGTACAATTATCATAAAGAAAAGAAAAATTAAACCGTAGAGTAGGACAAAATTTCTTAATTCCTAAAAAGACCAAGATATACGAGAAAAGACTGGTAAATTTGATTTTGGAACATGTAACCTTTTGTAAGATTAAAGAGTCGAAGACTAAAAGCCTCTCTTAAATTAGAAGCAGAAGAATATAATCCAGAAACTTCCTTGGAATATAATTTTTAAACAAAACAACAAATATTTACATATTAGTAAATATGTACATGGCAACAGGTACTTGCAGTAAAACTATAACTACATGCAAAGCAAAGACATTCACTGCTTTCAAGAGTTTATCCTGTCTGTAAACCAAGGGTAACCTTAAAGAATGGGAAAACACACACACACACACACACACACACACACACACACACACACACACGAAACTAGGAATCAAATTCAGAACCTCGCACTTGCCAGCCAGAGCCATAATGGTGAGCTATATCCCCAGTCCATTCTTTTTGAAAATATATTTGAAGACCAGTGTGATGCTGTAAACCTATAATCCTACCACTGGCCATGAGGATCACCTTGAGTTCAAGGACACCTTGGGCTACAGTGAGTTCAAAGCCAGTCTGAACTACACAGTGAGACCCTGTCTCAAAATAAATAAATAAATATATGAATAAAAAATAAAATAAATATATTTGGAATACAGATAACAAAATGTTAATGCTTTATTCAATATTTTGCTTTTAATGGTTTTATTGTGGGGTTTTTTTTGGTTTGATTCTGTTATTCCTGATAGAATGGACAACTACTGTGAAGATAACAAGATAGACTGTATTAGCTATTGTTTTCCTAGTGTCCTGTTTTGAAGTTCTGTATCAATTTTGCTGCTTTGTTTTGATTATTTATTCTGTTTAGTTTTGTTGGCTTTTACTGTCTTTAAAATAAAGAAAAAATGTTAATGCTTATTAATCTGTGTGGTGGGTATACAGGTGTCCATTATTTTCTACATATTTAAAATACATGAATTAAATAAAAATATATTCTAAAGCAAAGGTAATGTAAGAACTAAAAATACAGTACATTAGAATTGGAAAATAGGAGGGAGGGGGCATAAATGAGCGATAGTTAGGTAATTCATATTCTAGGGGTCAACAGGTATTGTGAAGAACCAAGAAACAGTAGTGTCTGCAGACTATTAATATCTACAGTTGTGAAGAACACTTACCCTGGATGTAAAACCAGAAGTAAATCAGGTGGGGGAAAACAGGAATTTTTTTTTTTTTTCATTTTAAATGTCTCTGACTATTTAAAATATTAAATTTAGAGGAGGGAAAAAAAGCCTTTTTTAGAAAAAAAGTAACTTTAATACCCAAATTCAAGGCTCTCCCATCACTACTTGATCAGGAGCGTCTTCTCTTCTCTCTGGTACTGGCTGTTTCCTGTCTTGGTTTTCTCCTTTGTAGTAGTGGACCACAGACCAACAAACTCCCAGCAATGCCTAGACCATTCCTAAAAAAATTTCTATCTGTGAAACAAATACTCACAAGAATTTCTGGGAGTTACTAACTGCTTCATTTAAAAAAAGAATACTGCTGAGGGCAGTGGCACACCTTATAAACTCAGCTATTTGGGAGGCTGAGTCACAAATTTGGGAGGGGTCACAAATTTGAGGTCAGACTGGGCAACTTAGTGAGACCCTATCTGCCTCAAAATAAAAAATGGAAAAGCCTGTGGAGGCAGCTCGAGTAGTAGAACTAGAGCATACCACAGGCTCTGTACTTGAAAACAATAACAAAGTAATACGATATAAACCAATGTATTCTTTAGCAAATACAACTACAGGAAACCAAACACAAGTCCTTCAGGTAGCAAAATCTATTTACCCTGAAACGATGTTATAGTTGAGAGCAGGATGGTTTTTGGAGACAGGAGGAACCAGAGGTTCTGGCTGCCACTCTTCAATCAATTCCTCCTTTTCCTACAGTAGCAGAGAAGGAGTTAGAATATAGCGTTGTGTTCAAGACTTTACACTAACTCCAGTGATATATAAACTATGTATTGCATTGGAAATTCATAATGAATACATTGCCAGAAATTCCCTATATAGTTGTTGTGGCTGGAAAGAAAACAGACTCTTTCTCCAGTTTTGTATACTTGCTACCCTTTCTTGCCTAAAAAACTGAAAGTGTTTTTCCATGCAGTTTCATATACAACTTGACAACTTAAGAAACTTTTATTTTTTAAACTTTTATTTCTATGATCAGGATTTATTTTGCCACTCACCATATACAACACATTCCTTGAGATGGGGTAGGTTGGAGTCTTCCAACTCAAATCTCCTTTGTGAAGGTCACCTGAGCAACTCATACAACCTTCATTTGCACAATAAAAATGTATTAACTGCTCATTTTCCTCAAACCATGTACTTGTCAGGCTGCTGTTTATTTCCAGCAAAGAACAAGAATCTAAGTATGTTACTCCTTTAAATACTCACTTTCTCTATATTTTGTCTACCCTTTATCTGATTCCACTTGATTTCCTTACATGACAGAAAACATTTTTACATAACTACATAATTGAGTCACCCTACCTTTTTAGAAAGATGTAACACTTATAATTACACATCTAATAAAAGAGATTATATTTTTTACCTTGACTGTAAGATCAGATCGTTCTTGTAATTTATAAGTTTTGGAGAAAAGAAGTCTGATTATCCACAGTATTAGAATCCCTTCTAAAATAAGATGATAAGCAGGAGCCTAAGAGTAAAACACAAAAACAAACAAATTATATAAACACTTCAACACCTACACATAAAGTTTAGCAAACCTGTACATACTGTTTCTTTATCACCTTTAATCTACTGCTTGTTACAACTTACTTCCAAAACTCCTTAATGTCTCTGTATTCCTTTTTCCAATTTTTAACAATAAGTAACACTAACATAAGAAACCTGTTACTTTAGCTTTTAAAACTTAATGAATAAAAATGTAGTCTTAAAAAATAAAATAGGGGGGCTGGGGATTTAGCTCAGCGGCATAAACGCCTGCCTTGTAAGCAGGCAGTCATGAGTTCGATCCCTGGTACCGATAAAAAGGAAAAAGACAAAATAAATAAATAAATAAATAAAATAAAATAGAGCACAGAATGCCTAGTACTTAACACAGTATCAACTATCAGATCCTTAAAGTAATTTAAATACTTACTGGTAGGTAAGTATTTAAAATATACTTACCTACCATAAAACATGCCACAGCTCAACAATCCTCCTATCATCTCTATCTACTGATAAATTAAAGAGAGTTAGGTGAAAACTAGTTTCCACAAGTCTTAAAAGTTCTGCACAATATACTACATTTTCTGTATTCCCAATAAATCTTAAATCCTTTCTGGAATATGGCAGACAGAGAAAAAAAGTTTTAAGTGATTGAAAGACTAGCAGTTCTCTTTTCTACCACTTACCCAAAAGCATAAGAATATGTTAAAATCTACTATCACAGTTCTTCAATTTCATGTTTTCAGGATAAAGGCTAGGTTGCCTTACTTGGAAAATTCCAGGTATTAACTAAACCCCCACTTAGTAATGGGTTGCTCTTCTCCAGTGGACTGTTACTGGAAAAAATTATTCTAAAAAGGCAATTCAAAATTTAAATTATTTTCAACCAATATACAAAAAGAAGTGATAAATCATTTGCCACAGTTTAAAAACAAAATAAAACAATCAAGACAGAATCTGGAAACTGGCAAACCGCCCACAAACAAATTATTAAGTCAAAGCACAAACAACTTTAAAAGTACATACACATGTTACCCACCCTCAATATTTCTCTTTGGAGCTTCCTCAATTTTATAAAAATTGCAGACACATCAGAAGTCTCTCCTTAAGATGACTTTTAAAAATTTTCTCATCCCCTTAATCACAATTCATTCATGAATAAATATACTACTTATATTTTTCTCGATAATTGGCATTTGGCAGGTAAGCATCACAGAGTAGTCTACCCCACAAGGAAATCACTCCGAAAAAGGGCGAAGAACTAGTTGAGTAAATTAATAACTTTCTTTACACCTCAAGAACTTTCCCAATTCTTTCTGTTAATCACTTCCAGGGTATAAGAAGTTACACTGTCAAAAAGACTTCAAAAAGAGAGCAAATACACAGAAAATTACTCATTTCTAAAAAAAATTGTTTCTTCAAGCGTTTCTTTTTCATTAAACTAAGTTAGCTGGCTACGAGGATAAGAGAGAGCCAAAAGTATGCCATCGTCAATATTCTTAAAAATGAATTCTGTGTGGGTATGTCTTGTAATGGAAGACACGATCATCACTCCTTCCAGTGAGCTGCAACACTGTTTCCAAAAACGTTACCAAAAGAAAAACGAAACTCACTTTAAACCAAAGTAAGCTCTATAAGCTCAAGGACTCTCGCTGGTTTGCCCGCCTAACGTCTAGATCTGTAGGACATATAATACACATACTGTGGTCACCAATCATGCTATTATTTAAATTTATATTTAAGTTTAATAGAAGTTCAGTTCCTCCTCGGTGTCTACAATCACAGGTAGTTAGTGGCCACTATCCTGAGCGGCCCTGAAGTAGCAGATGAAAGTTCTACAGGAAAGCCCAGGTTGTTAAATTAATAAACATTCTCTTACGATTGACATTTTGATTTCATATTATCTCACATATCTGGGATAGCTAGCTAGCCTTTCACAGAAACAAAAGCTCAACTATTCTCTTTAAAAGCCTATTAAAATACTTGCATCTTTTATGACAGAAAATGGGACGTACGTAGGGAAATGACAAACTATTTCATATTCCCTCGGCTTTTCTAACCCACCCTCCCCCTACCCCGACAAAAAAGTCAGGTTCCAATTTATCACTATCTTTTCACTGGTAATTTCTTCGTATTTGTGGGACTTGATTCCTCAGGCACAACTCCAGACTGAGATTCCTAAATTCTGCAACAGCCCCCGCCCCCCAAGCCAAGGGCTCCTCTCCAGAGCCAGGACCGATCTGCCGGATGAGTCTCTCCCTGCATCCTACGCTGAGGGCCGGCACCGCGACGGCCGCGGAGCCCACCCGTCAGTGCTGCTGCGGACTCAGAACACCGATTCACAGGCCCTGTCACCCCCCCTCCCCGAGCCGGCGTGCCATAGAGCCCACCTCGTAGAGCGCCTGCACCATCTCCACCAGTACCCACTGCTCCGCCGCGGCCGCCATAGTCAGCCTCCTCACTTCTTTCCGGGAGGCGGATCACGCTGTGTAAAACGGCGCTCGGCGCGGCGCAGAAAGATGACGCGTCGGGGGCGGGGCCGCTTCCTCACGTTAGCGCGCGCGTGGCCGGCGCAGGCAGGCGCTTCGGCGGCAGTGGTACGTGCGCGTTCCGGGCTGCTGAAGCTGAGAGCGCCTGGTCGCACACCGGTTCCCTTTGGCAAGCGTCCTGGTTAATGGCCCGAGCTTGGCGATTGGTGGGACGCAGACGTAAGGTGGTCACCGCACACGTCTCTGAAGTGACTAGTGCTGGGATTCATTTTTATTTTCTTGAAAAAGCAGAAATAAGTACAGAAACGCTAAACTCCGGGCAGGGAACACGCGAGAGTCCTGCCGGGGAGGCACGCGCTCTTGATGGCCTGGGGTTCCTAAAATGGTGGGGGGCTCACAAAGACCTCTCTGTGCAGCTTTTCTGTTACTTTGTTTGAGGAGCCTGCCCGGTATTTTGTATTTTTAAGGGTGGAAGTCGTTCTTGAAATTGTTATAACCTGAAACGATCCCCAGCCCCACCTCGAGTTTCAAAAAAGGGGCAAAACTTGTTTTAAAAAGCAGCGCTGATTTATTTTTACCCTGGGCCCAGCGACACAGGGCAGCTGGAGACTGCCAAAGCTGTGTGTCCCCCACCCTATACTTGCAGCCTTTATATATATCACTGTTTATAAAGTAAGGGGTTTGGGCATGGATCAGGAGATAGGCTAATGGGGAAGATCCTGTTTTCCTGGGCAGAAAACAGAGGAGTCTAGCAGCAATTAACAACTTTTTGTTACCTTATTTTAGCACCACATCTGTTATTTGTAGTGGGCAGCAATGGTTAACATATCAATTAGGTTAGGACCCCAGAGATTTACATTTTTAGAGGACAGCATTGATTAACAGATCAATTAGGTCACCCAGAGGGAGGAGGGAGAAGGGACAAGGGGAAGTGAAACATATGTGCACAACAGTTAGGGTCCTGTTTACAGATATTTTGGCATAATACAAACATAACACGATTCTTTTTCCTAGTGTACAACAGAAATGACTTGCAATTTCCATTTGATTTAAACATTTCCCTGGTGGTGAACGGTTATTTCCAATGTCTTCTCTCCTATAGACAGTGCTGCCATAAATATTTATTTTCTATGTGCTTCCACCTTTCTGTGCATTGTGAGGAGTTTAGTTTTCTTAAAGTGGAATTTTAGTCAAAAAACGTGACTAATTTTGATACTATCATAGTCTCTCCCTAAAATTTTCAACCAATTTAAAATGGCTGAAAGTGTATCCACAGTGAAGCCCTTGATAGTATTACTGGATCTTTAAAAACAGCTATTTTGTTTATTTAAGGTTTTCTTTCTTTTTTTTTTTTTTTTTGCCAATAAAAGTTTATGTTGTGTGCTGGTCTGTTCCTTTATGACTTGTGTGGGAGAACTGTAGCGAACCAGCACACCTGTGTCTGCATCAGTTTGCTGTTAGCTACTTTAGGAAATTGTATTTCTGTATGATGGGAAACATAGGCCTTAGTTACTGTTTCTAAACCAATAGCAGATTTTCCCAGTACCTTTCATTTGCTTACCCATGTCTTTCCTTGGTCACTGAAGTTGCACCCTGAGTCTGATTTTTGTGCTCAGATTTGGTGTTGTGCAGCTCACAATGCAAGTGCTGTGCTCACTTCCTTGATTTCTACTCCTACACCTGTGCACATGGGCTCCTCCAGGTGCATTCATTCTAATAGGCCTCACCTGCACTTCCCAAAAGCCTGCCTCCAGATCCCCTGCTCTCACAAGGAGTTGGAAGTGTCTGAAAATTTGTAGTATATAATAGTGTAGATTGCTCAGATATAAACATTACAGCTCCTTTGTTACACTTGTATTTGTCCAGATAGGCCACAGTGGAAAGATTCTGGTGTTAGGAGACAAACGTGTCTTTTGAGAGGCTACCTTTCAACCTACCATGGTTTCCCAAATTCATGTCCCTCTCATGCGCGAAATATATTCACCTAATCCCAACATCTCTGAAGTTCTTAGAACTCATTTAGCTATCACTTCAAAATTTCCAGAATCTCATAATCTGAATCGGATGTAGTTGAGTCTGTGGATATGAATCTTGCTGGGCAAAATTCCTTTCTATCTACTAACCCATGAAACATGAAAACAGATTATCTGCTTCCAAAACAATGATAGAGCAGGTATATGATAGACAAAAGAAAAAATGCAAAGAATTAAGATATCATATCAGTCCTAGCAAGTTAGAAATCCAGCAAGGCAGGTGGGCTGAGAATATTCTCTGATTTTAAGACGTTATATCTGGCTCCGTGGTTTCCTGGGTCTCGTGCCCATCTTGACTCAGTAGGTCTCTGATTCTTCACTTTTAGCCTTTTACTTCTGTACCTGTGACTCTGCTCTGACAGTCATTCCTCCTTTTTAAATTGGAGGGCAGTGTATGTTTACAGCTGAGTGGTCCTATGATGCCACTTAGAATTTTAAAAGCCTGACAATTGTATTTTATTTTGTCTTGTCTCAATTGTGTGAGGCTAAGCTGACAGTGTTTCTATGGAAATAATCTAAAAAACCTTGTGATTCTCTCACATATGCTATAAGATATTTATAGTTTTAGTCACAAAAGTTCCCTACAATTCTTTCCTGGATAATATATCCTTGTTAGGTCTGAGAAGAGGAGGAAGAGGGGGAAAAAGGTCCGTGGAAGGAGTGGAGTGGACGGCCGTGAAAGTAGTGGGCGGCGATGGCTGCAAAGATAAGAAATATAAAATATAAGTAACCTTTATTTTGGGAATGCGGGGAGAGACCCCTCCCCCCCGGCCCCGGGGCTCAGCATCTCCACTGCACCCGGGGCCGGTGGTCTCTCTCTGGAACACACTCTCCCTTTCTCCTTCTTCTTCTTCTTCCTCTCTTCAACACGTGGAGTGAGGCCCATAAGTAACCTCTGTCTGGGGTGGACCCCAAGGGGCATTAGGGATGCACAGGTATTTCATTGGCACACGTTTGGCGCCAGGCTTACACGGATGGGGGTATAGGGTTACAGGCAAATCTATAGGGGTGGGGGAGGCAGGAGCCCCATAACTTGGCTGAAGCTTTTCCTGGTTAAGGTGTCCGGTCTGGGCCAGCAACTCTTTCATATCCCGTCTTATGATTATTAGGAAAAGGGGCAAAGATTTCTCTCTGTAACTACTTCCTGCTGGCTGAGGGCACTGTATTGGGGTCTAGGGGAGTCGACGGGATGAAGGTTGATGCCCAGGTAGACGCTGATGTTAGGTGTTTTAGCCAGGACAACTTCACTGGTGAATGCACATATGTTAGACTGGAAAAAACAAAGAGACAAGATGTTATGAGGAGACATGGCACTGTCATATTTATGGACCCAAGTGAGGTAGAGGGAAAGGTGTCTTTGATTTAGACTTGTTATTTTTTCAGGATGATGTTGAGGTGGCAAGGCAGAATTCTGAAAAATTAAACATGGGATTAGGAGGAGTGAAGTTATGAGGGGTGTTTACTCCCCCATATGAAAGCATAAAAGTTAAAAGGTAGGTAGGTAAGGCTTGTCTCTGGTATATATGATGTTGGAGTCTTTAGGGAATCGTGTTAGAGAGTCCTGCTATAGAAATGATCATTAATAGAATGTAAGAAATCAAGAATCAAACTGGGCAAAAAAACATGACAACCTGTGAGTCATAAGGCAGAGATGAATATCAAAAGGATGGTTAGATCTAGGGCCTGAGTGATGTGAAACCAGGATGGCAGTTTAAAAGGGAATAAAAGCATTTTAGGATTTAGGACTGGGACCTGTATAAAAATGGGCCCTGTTTGTAACTGGCATAGGTTGATCTTTAATACTCCATGAGACGTTGAGGATTTATTAGCCTAGCAACTCAGTAAGAACTCTGTATATGTGGTCTCTTATGTCCACGAATATAGAGAATGTCTTACCTTGAGTTTTAATGTGATTTGGATTCTGAGACAGACATCTACCAAGGCGCTTGGCCCCTGTGACAATTTGAGGGTGAAAAGCTAGGGTGGCCAGGCCACTCTCTGGTGGCCAGGATAACCCAACAGCCGTGGAATAAGGTCTTTTGGCAGTGACCTATGAGGGCTACCAGGTAGGATGGCCAGGCCACTCTCTGGTGGCCAGGATAGCCTAAACAGCCCTGGAGTAAGGTCTCGAAGAATGCCAGGATGGGGGATTCTGTTTGATGTCTTCTGATGAATTTGAGTGAGGCCCATGGCGGGGGTGGGGGGCAGGTGCTTAACCTTGTGTAGATTTGTCTGTCTCAGAATTGTAGGTGTTATTTAAAATATGAACAACCATAGCAAGGTCTCTGTGGAGCTTGAAGGTCAAGTTTTGTCTTGTTGTTTGAGATCTGGACTATAGTAAAAGTTATCTGTAGAATTAAGTAAGTATGTAGGAGCTTAATATTGGCATTTAAGATTATAAGGCAGGCAGGTTGGTAAAATTATCAGGTGGCCAGTAATAGTGAATAAATGGTAGAAAAGTTGTAAGAAAAAATAGCCTCTCTCGAGTGGAACTGAATTGTAAAGAAAAGTTTGGGCAGGGCCGCGAGACTTTGGAAATGTGCAGTGTTAAAGGCAGCTTGAAACACTGAGATAGATAGCACCTGTAGGAAGAGAGCAGAGTTGTGTCTGGGGCGGGATGGAACATGTAGAGTGGGCGGGGCAAACGCGGGACACGGTAGGCGGGGCAGGCTGAGGTCCCACCCAGACGCCATCCGTGACACGCCAAGAGGGCGCAGGGAGCTGCGACCACGTAAGGGGGTGGGGCTTGGAGGCTTGCAGTGGTGATCAGAGGTGGCGCCTGGCGCCATGGAACTATGGTGGCCATGGTACGCGCCCGGCATGTGTCCGGTGCTGTGGGGCAGCAGTGGCAGCCTGTGTGCCCGGTGCCGCGGAGGGGCGGGCTGGCAAGGAACATGTAGAGTGGGCGGGGCGAACGCTGGCACAGTAAGCGGAGCAGCTGAGTTTTTACCCAGAGGCTTACTATGACATGCTAAGCGGCATGAAGTAGTTTCGCTGCGACCGCGTAAGGGGGTGGGGCTTGGAGGCCCGTAGTAGTGGCCAGAAGTGATGCCTGGCATCAGATGGATGGCAGCTGCAGCTCGCGTACTAGCGACGACATTGAGACTTTAGCTGTTTCAGTTGTAGCACTGGGATTGCATTTCCAATTGGTTTCTCTCAGCTTAGTTTGTTCTTGGGTTGGCAGGGTATACCTCCCTACACTGCACCATTCCTGGAATCTAAGTTGGCTATCTCAGAGTGCCTCTGTAGCTGCTGTTATCTATCCACCATGTTTGCCACTCCAACTGTTCATACATTTTAAATCTATGTAGTGATCACTTTCATCACAGGAATTTTGCACTAGTACATGACTTACCTTAATTCCTTTTCCCTCCCATTCCTATGTGTTTCCCTTCTTATTTACAAAAGTTCAATTTCTGTTTTTACTCCTTTTATCACTTTTTTCTTTTCCTTCATTCCCACACCCACTCCCTATTTTCTCTTCCCATTTGAGAATTTTTTTCCTATTTCATAATATATAGTATACATTCAGATACTTACTTACACTTTTGGTTTCTCATACTAGAGAAACAATGGAATATTTACACATGTGAGTTCAATTTATTTCACTTAAGAGTATGGACTCAAAGTGTGTCCATTTACCGAGAAACGTCTCAAGTTTATCTTTCTTTATGATTGGCAATCTACTTTATATAAAAATATACATTTTCATCCATTCATTGGTTGATGGGAATTAGGGCTGTTTCCAAGATTTAGTTATTACAAACTGTGCCAGTGTAAACAAGGTTGTGCATAAATTGCCATGGTATGAGATAATAAATTCTTCCTGGAAGATACTAAGAAAAGGAAAAGCTAGGTCAAATGTGACCTCTATTTTTACATTTTTGAGGAATCTCTACACTGATTGCACCAGTCTAATAAGCAAAAGTGAAAACTGAAACATCAGAGTAGTGAAACTAGGACACCATTTAAGGAACTTGAGGAAACTTTCAGTAACTAAGAAAAGTAGTAACCCTGTGGAAATGAGAATCTGGAGTAGAAAAGGATAGGCAAGTCTAATTCTTTGTTTTGTTATAAGCATTGTACTCTTATTTAAGTTGTTAAACTATACCATATGTACCATTTGGATATAAATTTAAATTAAATAAGAATTTTGTCTGTTTTTTTCTTTTTAGGGTGCTTTTCTAACATATTTACATGCTATACCAAGCACTATTCTTAGTGATACATGCATATTAACGGTGAAACGATATCTGTGGTGTGGTCAGAAAGACTTCTGTTTGAATATAAAATCAGTTTATCATTCTAAGAAAATTAACATTGAAAATTTCATAAGTCTAATGTATTACATGTTTTATAAACACATCTCAGGTCCATTTATATAATTTCCTTAGGTAATGTTAAGGACTCTCTATTCATTATTTGTATTTTAATCTTGGAGTATGAAATTAAGTTATTCATACTCTGAAGTTTGAAAGTAACTTGTAGTTCATTTGTTTATCTCTCCATTCATCCCAGAGCTCCCTTCCCTTCCCACTCCTTATCTACCTGAATACCCACTCCCACGTCTGTAAGTGCACCTGGAGCCTTGTGAAGTATACATGCTCAGGCTCTACCTGTTGGTCATGTTGACTTTAATAAGTGAGGTTGAGTTCTTCTCTGATTGCCTCTCATCCCATGAATCAACAAAGCCATTGGAGGCCCTATTTATTCTGAAATCTTTGCTGTGTTACTCACCAGAGCATTACCTCCCATTTAGGTCCAATGCCATCATCATTTTAAGACTCATAGTCCTCATTGGTTATAAGTCAGGAATCTATGGTAACCAGTGCAACATGATTTCATATGTACCTCCACCAGAAGGCAATGACTGGTTTCCCGAGTTGTTTTTTTAAAGAAAGGAACCAATGCTCTCATAATCTGCTGAAGTCTCAGTGGTTCCTGTCAGCCCCATCCCTGAATCTGTATAAAGGAGAGAAAGAATGATCTTAAACTAACTCCAGAGATGTAATCTTCCACTTAGAACCTGTTACTGCCACACAAGATGGAAACAACTCACAATCATCTAGAGCCACATCACTAGTCTTCCTTATTTTGTTTGCTTCCAGTCCATTATAAGAGCAACCCCTTGGATGTATTGATTACACTTAAAATTCTTTCATGGTGTGGTGATCTGCCCATGGAATTATATCTTTCAGTATTAATATCTTGAATATGAGTTGTTTCTATATTTTATGTTTAGGGGAATGATGCCATGTAGCTCCTAATGATAGACTTTAAAAAACACCTTAGTGTCTCTCCTCTGCCTCTGGGGCCATAATCTTTGGGATATTATGACCAGCCACCATCATGTGAGATGCTCAAGATGTATGAAGGAGACATGGGTAACAAACCTAGTCAAGCCAGCAACAAATTTCTGTAATCAAATGCCAGCCATGTTATTTTACCACCTTGGATAAGTACACTTCCAGCTCCCCTAGTACCAGAAATAAATTGAGATCTCAAGAGAGAACTGCCTGGCTGAGCAGAGTCAACCTGTAGAGCTGTGAGACATGATATAATTTTATTTTTTTTCTTCTCTTGGATAACTGTATCACATACTTGGAGAAAAATTAAGATGAACTTGATTAGGAAGCTGTCTTACTTACTTTTTATTCATTGTTGAGACAAAATACCTGAAGCCCAAAGTTGGGAAAGAAAAGGTTTATTTCTTACAGTTTTTAGAGGTGTCAGTCCATACTCAGTTGGCTCCAAGACAGGGCAGCGTGGCTGGGCCACAGTTCGTGGCAGCTGCAAACAGCAAGGCACAAACTGGAAAAAGAGCAAAACACACCTTCATTGTGCCATTACATTACATCCTGGTTTCACCCGTATGTGGGTGTAGCACTGACACCATCAATCCAAGCATTAGACAATGAACCAATCACAAATGCACAATGCAAATTCATGAGGCTTGGGGGCCACAGACATAAACCATGACAGAGATGCTCACTTCAAGTATGGACTAAATTGATTGTTTAAAACACCAATGTGGCAATCTGGGGATCTGGGGCTGTGCGAGGTGAGTTCTAGAACACCAGCACGGGCCTGGGGAGAGTTTAAGATTATCGCTCCCAGTGCTTAAGTGCCCACCCAGCTTTCAGCCACACTAGACTGGGCTCTGCAGGTTTTGTGGGCTTAGCTGGCCCGCACCCAATGACTTCTTTCAATCCGGAGATCTGGGGCTATGTGAGGTGAGTTCCAGCGCAGGCCCAGGGAGAGTTTAAGACCGTTGCTCCCAGCAGTTAAGGACCCGTCCAGCTTCCAGACACACTAGACGAGGCTCTGCAGGTTTCTCAGAACTAAGTAGACCAAGACCATCCCCAGCAAACTTCTTTCAACCTGGGGAGCTGAGGCCACTAGACGTGAGTTCCGGCGCACTGGCATGGGCCCAGAGAGAGTCTAAGATCATTGCCCCAGTGGTTAAGTGCCTGCCCAACTTCCAGACACACTGGATTAGGCTTGGGAGGTTTCTTGGGCCAATTAGATCACACCCAGGAAACTTCATTCAATCAGAGGAGCTGAGGGCATGTGAGGTGAGTTCCAGCACATGAGTGCTAGCCCAGAGAGAGCTTTAGATCATCACCCACAGTGGTTAGGAGCCCTCCCAGCTTCCTGGAACATTGGATATGGCACAGGAGGTCCTGTGGGCCTGACTGGACCATGCTCAGTAACCTCAATTCAGTCCCAGGAACGCAGGGCGTAGGAGGTGATTTCCAACATGCCAAGGGGAGGCTTTGGAACATCACTTGAAACACAGAAATATAGGAAAATGAAGAGATGAAAGACTAAAATGCAATCTCAAGCCTCCATCCCATCCCAAGAAAGCCTAGGAGCCATGTACATAGAAGAAAATATAAGCCATATACTGAAATATCTGAAATAATAGCAACTAAAATAAAGAAGCAACTCCGGAAAGCTCTAAAGGAATTCAAATTAGAAATAATCTCTGAGGTAAAAGAAGAAATAATAAAAGTAATGAAAGAAATGCTGAACACATCTAAAGAAGACATTCAGATTAGTGAAGCATATAGAACTCCGAATAGCCATAACCAAAATAAAACTACACCCAGACAGATAATAATCCCCATCCCAGAAATCCAATATAAGAACAGAATATTAAAAGCTGTTAGAGAGATAAGACAGATCACCTATAAAGGAAAACCTATCAGAATCACAAAAGACTTCTCAACACAAACAGTAAAGTCAAGAAGAACATGGAATGAAGTATTTCAGATCCTAAGGGAAAATGAATTCCAACCTAGACTGATGAACCCTGAAAAACTGTCCTTCAGAATCGATGGAGAAATAAGATGCTTCCATGACAAAGAACAGCTGAAGAACTTCATGAGAACCAAAGCAACCCTGCAAAGAATACTGAAAGACATTCTAGATAAACACAGGGAAAAAACACTAACCAAGGCAGACAATCGAACAGAATGGAAAGGTAAAGATGCAACAGCAGAAAGATATCAACAATAAAACAATATGCAACAGTTATAACCATGAAAGTAAATGGTCTCAATACAGCAATTAAAAGAAACAGACTGGCAGAATGGATCAAGAGACAACATCCAACCATATGCTGTCTACAATAAACCCATCTAACTCAAAAGGATACTCACAGACTGAAAGTCAAAGGATGGAAAACAATACTTCATCCAATAGAAACCCCCCAGAAAAGCAGGGCATAGCTGTTCTATTTGCATACAATGTGAACTTCAAACCAAGAATGATCAGAAGAGACCTTAACATACTATTGACATCAAAAGTCAGATCAACCACACAGAAAATCAGCAAAGAAATAACAGAATTGAATCATACCTGTGAACAAATGGACTTGATAGACATATACAGAGTGCTCCATGCAACAAATCAGAATATACATTCTTCTCTGCAGTACATGGGACATTCGCTAAAATAGACCATATACTAGCCCACAGAACTATTTAAATAAATGCAAAGGAGTTGAAATTATCCCTTGCATGTTATCAGATCATAGCACCATTAAACTAGAAATTAATGATAAAAGAAACTGCAAAAGTCCCACAAACACATGAAAATTGAATAATATACTCTTGAGCAATCAGTGGGTCACAGGGGAAATTAAAAAAGAAATTACACAATTCCTACAAGAAAACGAAAATATAAATACAACTTAGAATCTGTGGGATGCAATGAAAGTAGTCCTCAGAAGAAAATTTATTGTACTAAATTCCCACATAAGGAAAACAGAGTGAATACAAATAAAAAACCTGATGCTACACCTCAAACATCTAGAAAAAGAAGAACAAGTCAACTCCAAAGCCAAAAGAAGGGAGGAAATTATAAAAATCAGAGCAGAAACTAATGTAATAGGGGCCAAGAAAACAATCCAAAGAATCAATGATTCAAAGAGTTGGTTCTTTGAAAGAATAAATAAAATTGATAAGCCCCTAGCCAACCTTCTTAAGAAAGGGGAAGAAAAACCTCAAGTTCATGCAACAAGGACTGAAAAAGGTGAAATCACTGCAGACTCTGGAAATACAGAAGATCATCAACACCTGTTTCAAAATCCTCTACTCTCATAGGTTCAATAACAGAAGAAATGGGCAGATTCCTAGAAACATATGAACTACTAAAGCTGGGTCAAGAAGATGTAAAACTCCTGAATAACTCAGTTTTCATTAATGAAATTGAAAATGTAATTAAGTCTTTACCTACAAAGAAGAGCGCAGGCCCAGATGAATTCACTGTGGAATTCTACAAGAAATACAAATAAGAGTTAATGCCAACAATCCTCAAACTCTTCAATGAAATTGAAAGTGAAGCAGTTCTTCCTAAGTCATTCCTGGAAACAAATATTACTCTAGTACCAAAACTTGAAAAAGACCTAACTAAAAAGAGAACTATAGACCAATCTCCCTAATGAACACAGATGTAAAAATCCTCAATAAAATATTGGCAAACAGGATGCAGCAAATCATCAAGATTATATATCACGACTAAGTGGGATTCATCCCAGGCATGCAGGGATGGTTCAACATAGATAAATCAATAAATGTAATCCACCATTTCAATAGAGTCAAAAGTACGAATCACATAACCATTTCTGTAGATTAAGGAAAAGATTTTGATAAGGTCCAACATTCATTCATGATAAGAACCACCTTACAGAAAATTGGAATAGATAGTCTTTACCTCAATATGATGAAGGCCATCTACGACAAACCAACAGCCAGCATCATATTAAATAGCCAAAACTTAAGGCCTTTACCTTAAAATCAGGATCAAGACAAGGATGTCCCTTATCACTGCTCCTATTCAACTTAGTACTGGAAATACTAGCCAGAGCAATTAGAGAAGAGAGAGAAATAAAAGGAATAAAGATAGGAAAACAGAAAGTTAAATTATCATTATTTGCAGATGACATGATACTCTGCATAGAAGACCAAAATTCCATTGAAAGACTCCTAGATATAAAAAGTAAATTCGGCAATGTAGCTGGATACAAAGTCAATACTCAAAAATCAGTAGCAACTAACACTAACAACAAAATCATTGAGAGAGAAATAAGACAAGCTACACCCTTCATGCTAGCATCCAAAAAAAAATACTTAGGAATTAATCTCATGAGAGAAGTAAAAGATTTATACAGGGAAAATTATAATACCCTGAAAAAGAAATTGAACAGAATTTCAGACAATGGAAAGACATCCCTTGTTCATGGATAGGAAGAATAAAGATTGTGACAATGGCCATTTTCCCAAAACTGCTATACAGATGCAATGCAATCCCAATGAAAATACCATCAACATACCTCATAGATCTAAAGAAATCACTCCTGAAATTCATCTGGAACCAGAAGAGACCTAGAACAGCAAAGGCAATTCTAAGTAGCAAAGTCAAGGCTGGAGCCATCACCATTCCTGACTTGAAGTTATACTACAAAGCTACTGTACCAAAATCAACACGGTACTGGAATAAAAACAGATCTGAAGAATATCAATGGAATAGGTTAGACGATACAACCACAACTACAAACACACTCAACCACTTTGTCTTTGATAAAGGGGCCAAGGGGGCTGGGGATTTAGCTCAGCGGCATAAGCGCCTGCCTTATAAGCAGGCAGTCGTGAGTTCGATCCCTGGTACCGATAAAAATGAAAAAGACAAAAAAAAAAAGGGGGGGGGCAAACATGTTCACTGGAAGAACAAGTCTCTTTAATAAATGGTGCTGGAAAAACTGGCTCTCCATACGCCAAAAACTAAAGCTAAACCCATGCCTATCACCATGTACTAAGCTAAAATCTAACTGGATCAAAGATCTGAATATTAAAACAGAAACACTAAATCTGTTGGAGGACAAATTAGGTAAAAATCTTAATTACATAGGGGTAGGTAGAGAATTCATGAACAGGAATCAAACTGCATGGGAAATATTTTTCCAGAATCAATAACTACCTTTACATCTTATTAAAAAGTTTCTGCATGTCAAAAGAAATCTCCAGCACAGTGAAAAGAAAACCCACGAATTGGGAAAAAATCTTAGTGAACTGTTCTTCAGACAAAGGACTTCTGTCTAAAATATATAAAGAATTTAAAAAATCAGACCCCCAAAATTCAAAGACCTAATTGAAAAATGGGCATTTGAGATGAATACACAGTTCTAAGAGGAAGAAATACAAATGGCAAATAAATACATGAAAAAACGTTCATCGTCATCGGTCATTAGAGAAATGCAAATTAAAACAACACCGAGATTCCATCTCACTTCAGAAAGAATGGCCAGGGTCAAGAAAACTACCAACAATCAATGCTGGAGAGGCTGTGGGGAAAAAGGAACTCTTCTGCACTGTTGGTGGGAGTGTAGACTGGTGCAACCATTGTGGAGGTCAGTCTGGAGATTCCCCCAAAAAGCTGGGATTGGAAGTCCCATTTGTTCCAGCTATTCCACTTCTAGGCATATTCCCAGAAGAACTGAAAACATCATACCACAGTGATATATATGCACCCATGTTTATAGCAGAAAACAATTTGTAATAGCCAGATCTTGGAAACAACCTAAGTGTCCATCAACTGAGGAATGGATAAAAAAGCTGTGGTACTTCTATACAATGGAGTACTGCTCAGCTATAAAGAAGGATCACATTGAGGTATTAATCAATAAATGGGCGCAGGTTGAGACCATACTCATAAGTGAACTAAATCAAACTCGCATCTGTGAACTCCGAATAGTTTCCCTAGTGTAGGAAATGAATCAAATATATAAAAGTACGTGATAACCATGATTCCCCATTACATGGCCTTGAAGCCTTATAAAATTTTCACTCATTAATTGGAATGGCTTTATTCTGGGCTGTTTGATATTATGGCCCGTGATGCAATGAACAGCTACTTTGAAGAAAATAAGACATAATAATAGCTAGTGCCGATTTAATACCATCTTGTCTTAAAGCCGTACCAAACTATGGCTCTTCTGTCTCCATTGATTTTATCATGTTGTAACTTGCTGGATTTTATTGTATGTGGTAGTATAAACAAAAATTGTTATAGGCAAAGGGATAATATGGAAACTATTGATCATTTTTTTCTGTTAGCTGGTTCTAGATACTCTACAATGCTTTCATCCACTTGAATGGTGTTACACAGTCTTGATATGTTTGATGTTATAGCATATGAAGTTATATTCAAATATTTCAAAGAAAAAGACACTATGGTAACTACTATTAAGTCGGGTTATTTGGTGGTGAAGCACTAGGTTGCTGAAAGTGTCATGCTTTAACCTGTATTGTTATGTTGTTATGCCCCCTTTTATCTCATCCTCTCTCTTATTCATTAAAAAATTATTTAATTTAAAAAAATACCAACCAATAAAAAATGCTGCTGGGTCTGTAGGGAAAAAGAAACCCTTTACAACTGTTGGTTAGAGAGTAGACTAGTACAAACACTGTGGAAATCAGTGTGGAGATTCCTCAAAAAATCAGGATTAGAGGTCCCATTCAACCCAGGTGTTCCCCTTCTGTGTATCTTCCCAGAAGGATTGAAAACCATCACACCACAGTGACATATGTGCAACCACAAGGTTCAAAATATACAATAGTCACTGTGAAATGGGAGGAAACTGTTCAATAAAAAGAAGAAACTAAGATAGGGGAAAAGAGAAAGGATAGAAGGGAAAAGAAAAAAATGCAAGTTAGTTATACCATTAGTGTCACTTAGTTCACCGAATAGGAAAGGTTGTGCTAATATTGATTGAAGAAATTTTTATGCCCATATTTTGTACTTGAGTGACTAAAGATAATGATGTGTAATTTATCAACAATTGTTACTTTCTTATTATTTTGTTGTGAAAATTTGTTTTACCTTTTCTTCTTAATATTAACAAATGCAGTAAAAAAAAAAACAAAAAAACAAATCAGCCTTCATTTATGCTACTATTGAGCAAATAATGTGAATATCTCCACTAGGTGTCAAGTGCCTATCAGATAAATATTTGGAATGTATAAATGGTCCTAGTGCCACCAAATCATGGATTGGCCACCTGAGTGTCCTTGAGTGACTCTTGAGGGCCTGAGAGGGCTGAGCCAGCGCCAGGCCAGGATGACACCCAGAAGCAGTGAGGTTTCTGTGTCCCCAGTCAGGGCAGGGGCCCTTATCCCAAGCCTCATGGTCAACCCATATACCAAGGTGCTGGGCTGTCCCAGCTCTGGTGAGCAACTCTTACACACTTTCTGGAAAGAACAGAACTTAAGACCTTCTTAAGTCTGAACACTGCTATATCCTTCCAAAAGAAACAAAATGTGATCAAAATCTAATTTTTTTGAGATACGGTCTCATGATGCAGTTCACACTAACCTTGAACTCACTGTGTAGCTGAGGCTGGCTTTAAACTCATGGTGATCCTCCTGCCTCGGCCTCCAAAGCACTGAGATTGCAGGCTTGCACCATCACACCTGGCTTCAAAATCTAATTTCTGAAGCAAATAAAAAACAAACTTTCGATGGAAGAGAAGATAGCAGAGATTCACATAAGGTCCAAATAGGCACATTAAACAAACTGCTACAGGACACTTTTAGAAGAAGTGTGCCATGTTTGGAAGGGTGTCAAGCAGAGTGTCCACTTCCAAACTATAGCAG
Source organism: Cavia porcellus (assembly GCF_034190915.1). NCBI lineage: Eukaryota > Metazoa > Chordata > Mammalia > Rodentia > Caviidae > Cavia > Cavia porcellus. Next base: position 14,804,150 of record NW_026947500.1, on the reverse strand, counting down.
GCAGAACAGGACTCTTAGAATGGCCAGGTCCTTGGCTTAGAGGAAAGGAAATGCTCTCTGGAAGACAAACTTCTGATTCTTTCAGGTCTGTGTCTGCATCTGGGGAGGATGGATGTATGTGGAGGATGAGTGTTAGGAGGAGGGGTTGAATCCCACATCCCTCCCCACTGTATGGGGCAGATTTTCAAAACTTGTGAGCTTCAGTTTCTCATTGCCACATGAACCTGATTTCCAAGGGCAATTGTGGGGGGGGGGAGATGAGACAATATCTAATAAGTACTTAGACCATGCCTAGAACATAGCTGGTGTTCACTACACTTTTATTCTGACTGTGATGTCTTGAAGAACTTTTTCTCCCCCTATTCCTCGGGTTTGAACTCAGGGCCTCTGGTGAACCAGACAAAATCTCTGCATTATAGTTCAGATTTCTGACATTTTAAAATACTGCATTATAGTTCAGATTTCTGACATTTTAAAATAAGAAATTTCTGCAGAAACTCTATACATTGTATTTTATTTCTGGGTATGCATGATTTTCAAGTTACTCATAAGCAATTTCATTTCTGAGTCCCTATCATGTTTTAGATGTGGTGCCAGGCCATGTTTAGGTAACTTACCTCAATATATCCTAGTAGTAAGCTCAGTAATAACAATACAAGTTGTGTAGAGTTTTTGACAGGAAAGACAGAACTCTGAATTGTGATAAAACTGTGAAGAAAAGCCCCTAGAATAGGCAAAACTTTGACATGTGAGGAGGAAGATGGATTGAAGAGGGTTGAGTCAGGATTGGAGTATAACATGTCACAAGAGACCAGCATGGTTAAAGGCTTGGTGGCTAGATAAAGTACCCTCCACCCAGCACAGTCAGATTATCTCCCCATGGACAGATAACAAGAAAATTAGAGCAAAACTCTTCTGCCAAGTGGTCACCAATTCAGCTGCCCAAATGTTTCCTATTGCTGTTTCACAGGTATTGCCTTTTCAACAAATGGATGAAGAGAAATGCCTTTAACATTTCCATTTCAGTGACTTATACTCATGCACCAAAGAATCCTTACTAGATTTTACATTACAGTGAAATACCTACATGGCATGCATATTCACAGATGTATACACACCTGCTTATATTCATACATTCATACATATGTTTGTGTGTGTGTATATAATTATTCTTCAATGTCAGTAGAGTTTGGTTCTAGGATACCAAAGTTTAAACACGCTCGACATACAATTGTGTGCTATTTGCACACACACACACACACAAACACACACACACATATATTTATACACACGCACACACATTCTTTTATATATTTTAAAGCATCTCTAGGTTACTTAATGTTGTTAAAGTATCTAGGGAACAATAACAAAAAAGTTTGTATATATTTAATGTACATATGACTTTATAAAAATATTTTGATCTGAACTTAGTTAGATCCACAGATTCGGAATTCTTGGAAACAGAAGCCCAACTCTCTCTCTCTCTCTCTCTCTCTCTCTCTCTCTCTCTCTCTCTCTGTCATGGGTGTATGACTATCTTCAGAATAATGAAATATCCCAATATAGGGAGTTTTTATTTAGTATTTTTTCTCGTCTTTCTTCCTTTTCTCCTTTCTTCTCCCTCCTTTTCCATCTACGGCATCTCTTAGATGAAAACTTAAGAGACACAAAATGACTGAGTCCTTCCTCTCTTGGGTTGTCAAGGATCTCAGGACTCTGATCTAGTGTGGGATCTAGTTTTGATGTCTGCATTGAGGACAGACATGGAATTTCTGTTAAGTTCTGTAATTTCTGTTAAGTTCATTAGTAGGGGAGCTATTATCATGGTGTGGGGGGATGGGGTACAAAGCAAAAGGGAGAACCACGGTAATTCAGCTCCAGCTAAATGGATCTGGCCTGAAGTCTAAACTTTGACTATTTACACACTTCAGTTTTTAAATCTGTTTTTTTTTTTTGTTTTACAGATTTCTTTTCCATACAAAGGAGATGGATGACCAGGAAGATAAACTATTTAACACACAAGAAGTACCTAGAAGCAGACAGCAATAGATATTACCAACAGCTGCTGTTGCTATTAGGAAAAGTTCAGGCTGAGTGAGTAAAGAATTGTGGGAGCTATGCCAGGATGTCACAGGATGAATTCAGAACTGGTCCAGGGTGTGGCTCCTTTGAGATCACCTGCCAAGATAGGATCAGGCATGCCCATGTTGGCCTCATCTGGGTAAACTAGGGTAAAGAAAGCATTCATATCCAGCCTGGACAAACACACCTACCAGGGATTAAGTCAGAGGAGTAAAGCTGTGCTTGTGATGTCAGTGCGCTTCTTCCAAATCCACCACAATGGCTATGTTTTAAGGAACAGAAGCTTACACTTGGGTATAGTTCATGTGAACATGGCAAACAGTTGGGTTCCATGGCTGAACATTTTTTGCATGGTGCTGAACCTTTCTTCCCCAGATAATTTATTTAACTTTCTTGACCTTAGTTTACTGATCAGTACACAAAGGAAGATCAGTAGCATGCTTCCTGAGTCTTCCTACATTTGTGATAGTCCTATGGGCTTGGGCTTTGAGGATATGGCTTAAATTTGGTTGAAATGAATTGAAGCTAATTGGAGAGACAAGGTAGAGTCAGTCAGGTGTGCAGTGGGCAGAAAGCAACACAAGATTCTATTAGGTGCTGCCATGTGGGGTGTCCAGTGAGTGGGGCTCATGGGACTCAAAGAAGTGGTGGTGGGACCAGGATGAGCCATAGAGAGCTCAAGAGCATGCTCCTTGTAGTCCTTATGAGCCCCATGTCTAGTTCCTTACCGATCCTGGATTTGGAACGGCACATATATGGCCCAGTAACCCCTCCTCCAATTTCTGAGAAGTCCCTGTTTCACCTAGGACTGAGATGGACTCAACTAGATTTTAACATGAGCCTTTATAATACTTTGCATCTGGAAATTGGATCTCTTAACTAGACTGACCATTTTTTGACCATTTTCTTAATATCACAGATCAGAGGCAAGTTACTTCAAATCTTTATTCATTCCAAATATATATGCATTCAGTTATATGGTAATAACTGGGAAAAGGTTGTGAAACCAAGGAAAGTAAGAATGTCACATATCTTCTAGAATATCTTGGTTAGAACTAAGAGCAGGGATTCTGGAGGAAAAAAATGTTGGATTTCCAGGGAACAAGGTAAGTTTCACATCTCCTTTACTAGATTTCTTTGAGCAGGATTTCCTACTAGCAGATTTACACAACAGCATTTAAGGAATGACATTTTAACAGTGTGTTCTCTTTCATTCCTCTGATCAAATAGGGATTTGAATCCTGGAACTGAATTTCTGTGGAGAATAAGTGATTTTCCCAATCCAAGTTATTGTGGATGTGTGAAATTCTAAAACCTTCTAGAATTTCCCAAGGAATGAACTGTCAATGAAAATGGAACATGGGTGGGTGGAGTCAGTTGCAAAGGGAGAAATCACCCACATTCCTGCACAAGTGCATGTGGGAACCTCATTCCCTTCATTTTCCAGCTGGCTGAGGCCATCAGGGCTTAAGGTTGCACTGAAGTTTTCTATGACCATCTTGACAAGAACTATTCATGGGAAGCCATGTACACTCAACCCTCATGTCTCTGGAAGGTCTAGAACTAGATACAGAATAATATGCTTCATCGGCAATGGAATGAGTTGATATGTGGACTCTGGGGGAGGATCTACTCCTCAGCAGCTTCGTCACTGAGGTGCTACATTGATGAATACTCTCAAAGAGACAGAATGGGGCAGCAGAAATGACCTCAGAAGAGGACAAAAAGAAAGTGTTCCTAAAAATGTTTGGATCAGTATAAGATGAAGGATAAACAGCTTATTAGTGGTATAAAATTAGAGAATAAAGAAATTAAAAAAGAAAACATGGTCATATTAGAGAAGATTAGGAAGACTCAAGGATAAGGATATTTAAGTGGTGAATATCTGGGTCAGAGCAAGCTTCTAATAGACTTGTGAAAGAACTCAAGTACAGGTACACATCATAGGGATTTACTTGGCAGAATTCATAAATAACAGTTTATTTGAGTGGCATATGAAAGTTGATCATGCTAATCCTTGTGAAGATGTCTTTAGATCTTAAAAGTTAAAAAAAAACTAAAATAAGATCTTCAGATATTAAAATGTTTATTTTGCTTGACTTCTTTTTTAAGGATACCTTTTGGGAGTGGAGGTGTATTTGGGTAGAAGAGAATCGTGCATGGCACTTCTAACAAGACAGGGATGGAGTAATGCCTGTCTGATAGAATCAGTCATGTAAATAAGTGCCATCTTAGTCAACTGCAAAGCTAGAGTGTAGTTTGGAGCAAATAGGAATCAATGTCAGGAGCCCCATAGTCTTCTAATTCATTTTTTTAGATGCATGAGAAAAAAGGCTGGCATATTCTTCCATTCATGACTAGGCAAGACACATGAAACTCACTTCTTTAGATGCCCCATATTTCAGGAATCTCTACTGGGGATTCCATATAAGACACATCATAGAATACTATACAGCTGTACTACACAGAGTGCTATACAGTACAGAACGTTGTACAGCTCAAAGGAATATACACTCCCATGCATGCACACACAAGTACACATGTACACTCACTCACTAGCATAATTTCTTTATGTATTTATTTATATTTGAGATGAAAAATCATTAACTTGCCCAGGCTGGTCTTGAACTTCTGGCTCCAGTGATTCTCCACACTGTAGGCTCCAGAGTATCTGGGACTCCAGGTACACACCATCACCCCTACTAGATACACGTTTAAAATACAGAGCTAGATGATATATGTAGGAAACAGAATAAATTCTTAAAGACATGCTGTACATTTAAACAAGAAATTCATACAGATAAAATAACAGTGTCTTTTTGATATATCTACAACAGTGAACTTGCTAGAGAAACAAACAAAACTATTGAGGATGAAATGTAAATACCATACAGTGAACTGAGGTTTATGGCTTCTATGTGTGTATATATATTATATATATGTATATTTGTTTACATATAAATATATTTTGTATTCTGATATTATTGGGTGGAACCCTTTGTACATGTCTTCTAAGTCCATTTGTTCACAAGTGTGATTCAGTTCTGTTATTTCTTTGCTGATTTTTTGTATAGTTGATCTCTTTGTGACAATGAGGTGGTAAGGTCCTCCCTTACAATTGTATTATTTCTTGTTTGATTTTTAATGTCTATTAACATTTGTCTTACATAGTTGAGTGCTGTTATATTTGGTGCACATATGTTTATGATTGTTATCTGTTCCTCCTCCCTCTATTAAGTATGCAGTGACTTTAGCTCTTTTGGTCATTCTTGGTCTCAAGTTCACCTTGCCTGCAAACAGAATAGCTATCTCTTATTTTTTCTGGGTTCTTGTCACATGGAGTATCATTTTCTATGCTTTGAATTTCAATCTATGAACTTCCTTTTGGGTTAAACATGTGTCTTGTATACAGTATATTGTTGGATTTTGTTTCTCGATCCACTCTGCTGGTCTGTTTTTTGACTGGTGAATTGAAGCTACTTACCTTAATGATTATAACTGATATGCACTGAATTATCTTTGTCAGGTTATCTTTCTGCTATTGGCTCCATGCTTTTCTCCTCTGTTTAATTGCTTGCCCTATTGTTAGTTTCTTTCTGTTGTTTGTGGAATTGTGGTCTTTTCTATATCTTTCAAGAATATCTTTCAGTACTCTTTGTAGAATTGATTAGGTGGTCATGAAGTTTTTCAGCTGTTCTTTGTCAAGGAAATATCTTATTTTTCCATTAATTTTGAGAGATAGATTTTCAGAGTACATCAATTTGCATTGGAAGGTGTTTTCTTTCAGTACTTGAAATACTTCATTCCATGTTTTTCTTTACTTGATGGCTTGTGTTGAGAAGTCTTACACAATTCTGATAGGCTTTCCTTTAGGTGATTTGTTTTTTTCTTCCCATCCAAGTACTAACCAGGCCCAACCCTGCTTAGCTTCCAATCAGACGAGATCAAGAGCATTCAGGGTGGTATGGCCATAGATGATTTGTTTTTTTCTTTAGCAGCTTTTAATATTCTGTTCTCATGCTGAATTTCTGGGATCTTGGTTGCTACATTTCAAATATCAATTCAATTGGCTAATGAAAGGAAAATGTATGTTAGAAGTTGAGGACATCTTTGTTATATCTTTTAAACCATTTTTAAAAAGTTATGTGATCAAAAAAATTTAGGTTTATAATTCTTTAATTACTGAGCACCTTTTAAAAAAGTAATCTGGTACCATCTCAACAATATATAAACACACATATACACATAGGCATAACATAATATATACATTTATATAGCTGGGTGTGATGGAGTACCCCTGTAATCCCAGCACTTGGGATGTCAAGGCAGGAGGATCACTGTGAGTTCAAGACCAGCCTGGGCTACATAGTGAGCTCAAGGCCAGCCTGAACTGTGTAGTGAGAACTTGTTTCAAAAAGACAAATAAATAAATGAATATATATAGACACATTTATGCCTACACAATAAGAAAAAGATCTAAAGTTATAAATAATCAGTCTTTTAAACTTGTATTATTTTCATGATTTTTAAACTTCAGCAATACTTAATTTTACTATAGGATTTGTTGGTGTTTTCTGGCACAATAAAGAAGTGAAAAATGAAGAAAACAAAAGAATGGCTTTACTGAGAATGTGAAAAGGAGCACAAAACCTATCGTGGTGGGGCTATGTCTTTCAACCAGATACAGAGAGGCAGAGAGCTTTATGGGTTGGTCTGATCTCTGATTGGACGTGGCATGTGAGGTGGACATTGATGATAGGTAACTAACTGATTGTAATTTTCTTTGCATGCAAACAGGAAAGGGAGTTGCAATTAGGGCAACTTCAGAAGGAAGAAGTAGTAAGCGTTCCTGCTTTGCCCTTCTGCCATGTTAGGCCACTGCCATAGTGGCACAGTAATTTATACCAGGGCAAGAATGTTTCATTCTCATCTTAGTATTGTTAGAAAAAGGGGGAAGACCGTGTCTACTACTCTCTGCAGGACAGGGGCGTTGTGTTGGGCTTTAGAGGTGGTTGGCAGGATGACGGTTGATGCACATGTAGAAGCTGGTACCAGGTGTTTCAATCAGGACAAGCAGTTGTCAGGATGAGGGTGAGGGTTATGGTGAGGCTGAGGGTTAAGGTTAAGCTTAGGCTTAGGTATCAGGGTCAGGGTCATGTTTTAGGGGTTAGGGTTAGGGTTAGGGTTAGGGCCAAGGGTTAATGTTTTAGGGTTCAGGGTCACTTTTAAGCACTCCCAGCCAGGGTCTGGCAGGATGGATTAAGGGCCATGCTCCAAATTGAGGCGGGTGAGGCCAGAAGGCCCCCAGGGAAGGAGGGAGCCAATCCTAGCACCTCCAGTCACCGGGCTCCCTCACCTCACCCCACCTCTGAGGCCATGGGCGGTCTGAAGACTCCTTCCGTCCATCTCCCCTCTCCTACACCCATCGGGAGTCTGGCCTCTGCTGCTTCATCCCTCCCTCTGCCCCAGTCTCCACTGCTGTGGTTTGACCACACCAACGCTATCCCTCTAGAGTCCCACACTGAATAAACCACTGTCCCTCCATCCAGGAGGACGGAAAAATCAGAAATGGAAAATCACTCAGGTTCTGAGTGAGTTCTGTGAGAAAAACAATGAGCAGGATGACCCACCGTACCTCTTCAGAGAGAGAAAAATCAACTCTAGCCCCCCCTCCACTTGACCACACAAGCTGGGGGACGGGTGAGATGGATGTGGTGTCTGTAGACCCAATGTCAATGTCACATCCCAACCAAATCTAATTTCTGATGGGATGTCCTGTTTTCTTTCTTTTGTGTGATTTAGTTAGGATGTGACATTGATATTGTCACTTTCCAGTTTGGGGCCATTTGTTTGGAACCCTGAACCAGCAGGCGGGTCTGTACATGAGTGGTCCTGAGGTCAGTTAATTAAATTCCAAATTTATCAGTGTGGCTGCTTGGATTCCCATATTGTTGTTCACAAACCCCCTAACCTCAGGCTCTGCTTATTTCTGAGCACTTTGCCTCTTTTTGCTTGCTATCTCTGCTTTTGGGTGTCTGTCCTTTCTTCGTGTCTGCTGAACCAAAAATCAATGAATGTCAGATTTGACTTTAATCATTTCCAGGGGGAAGGAAGTCTTTCTTTTCTGTGGTTGTTCTGTCTGAAATCTTTGCAGTTTTCCAGATCAGGGCAGGCCTGTCAGACTCTGAAACGAGCAGTCCATGAAAGTGGTTGTTGGTTGCCCAGCTGTTGGTCTCTCTGCCAAACCAAAAATCTGTCAGACTCTAGCTAAAACTTTCCCAGTGGGACATCTTTCCTTTTGGTAGTTCACTGTCTATTCAAAATCTTTGTGCTTTTTTTCTTTTCCTAGATTGAGGCCAGCCACTCTGTGAGATTTTGAAACAAGAGATCTAAGCAAGTGGTGGTCGCTCAGCTCAGCCCAGCTCAGCTCCCTGGACTGGGAATGCACCCATCTGGCTGCTCGGATTCCTTTGTGTGTCTGTCATTCACAACCCACTTCAGTCGCTTTGCCTCTTTTGGCTCTCTGGCCCATATTGTAGCTTGGCATAACTGACACCAGGAATAACCAGCCCAGCACTTCGTTTCACTAGTGCCCTGTATTTGACCCAGGAAAGTGGAAGATGACTCAGGGTACAAGTCCCATGAGAAAAGTAGAATGAGCTGTAGTACCTACAGAATGAGATAAATGGAAACTTGCTTACTCAGAGTGTCGGGCGCAGGCGCTCAACACACCCCGCCCGGGACGATAAGACCACGTCAGCTTCCGCAATGCGTTACATCCCTCTCTAAATTAGCCAATCTGTGCGCACCTCGTGCTCACTCCGTATTCGCCCCGTGCTGACTCTGTGGCAACCCCTGATTGGCCACAGCTGGGTATAGTAGCCAGAGCCTGCATTCCATTCCCGCCCTGCTTCCTCGTGGCAGCCTGTGATTGGTCACGGCCGAATATATAAACCAGAGCCCGCGTAAATAAAGCGGCAGTTCCTGTTACCCACAAGAGCGTCCTCTGTCTCATTGGGGGGCTGCGCGGGTCATCAGAAGAGCAGGATTCAGGTGTCAGTCAACTGAAACTGACTGGAAGATTTGAGCCCAATTCTTTCAAACAGGATCAGGATGTCTTTTGTGATTCTGTCTTTTAAAGACTCTGTCACTTTCCAGTTTGCTCTGACACAGCTGCGTGCTCTATCTTCTGGCCAATGGAGGGTGCAGCTGTGAACCCAGCCACAGTGGAAGATCCAGAACCCGACGGAGACAGAGAGAGGCAAATCGATCACAGACATGGCACATGACACATCTGTTCTGGGATGTACCTGTCGCGTGTTGGGGCACACAGAACAGGGGGCAGCACCCTCTTTGGGAGGGTTAGGCTCAGGCTTAGGCTTAGGCTCAACCTTAGGGTTTTAGGTTGTGGAAGCTAGGAAAACTGCTCGGACACCAGCTTCTCTGGGGACTGGCATCTTCCTGGGCTTGCCTGTCGCCTTGCATCTGAGCCCAATGTTTGTTTCCCGTCTCTCTTTTCAGCCATAACATGCTGGAGCTAGCTGCCAAGAATGCCATCTGCCCCAAGGGTCACACCATGTTTCCTCTGGTGCCCATAACTTGTGATGCTGTATACAACATGTGCCCTGAGATACTAACCACTGACCTGCAAACAGGAGCCTCGAGTGCCTGGTAGCCTTGGCCTAACATGCCCAGCTATGCAGCACAGCACAGCACAGCACAGCACAGCCCTCCCTCCACTGCAGGGCCCACCTTCCTTGCCTATCTTCCTGCCCCTCGAGTTGGAAGGCAGGGAAGGTCTCCCTGGGGTTGTCTGAGCACCTGGACCCTGGCAGTGCCTCTGGGGATGTGAGTGTCCCCTTTACACACCAGGGGGCACTGTCTCATCTGGGCGAAGAGTGACAGGCAGGGAACCTGATGACAAGGTAGTGAGGGCTATTTCTCTCTCGTAGATGACCACATGGCATGGCATTCCATTGGAGCGGACCATGAGCATCTATCGGCTCAGATCGAGGAGTATATTTCTTTTGAGCAGGGTTTCCTGTGGGGGGGCTTCAGTTGGAGTCTGGAGGCCTCTAGGCTCCATTTCAATCTCTGGTGGTTGCTGCTGGACACCACTCTGAGGTGCCAGCATCCTCTCTTGGCTGTATATTCCCTGCCTGTTCCCAGTGGGGGGCATGTGTGTGTGAGGGGGATGTCTTGCTCCTGCGTGGCCCTCCTCTCTGGATAGGCCAAGGGCTCAGGAGATATGTAAGGCCATTACCAAGGAAGGAGGCCATCTGAGAGCACCAGATGGCCTGCTCAGGTGGCACACAGACAGACAGACAGACAGATGGACTCGTTTGCCTGTCTGTGGCAAGTGCAGAAAAAAGAACTGTATCTGCACACAGACAGACAAGTGGCCCTCCTGCAGCCCTGTCCCCATCTGTTTGTCTGTCTGTCTGTCCAGGAGGTAGCCACACTTATACCTGCTGTGAAGGGTGGCAGAACAGGTTAGGGTTAGGGTTTGAGTTAGGGTTAGTGTTAGGGTTAGGTTTAGATTAGGGTTAGAGCAAAAGGTTAGAGTTTTAGGTTTAGGGTCAGGTTTCTGTGCTCCGAGTGAGAGTTCGGGTTGCCTAGACGACAGATGTGTCGCGGCTCACCCTACAAACACAGATATGCCCCATTCCCCATCTTCACACTAAAAAACATACATACTTGGCCTTTTTCCCATGCTCAACCTAAAAACACACTCCTGCCCCATTCCCCTGGCTCACCCTAAAAACGCACATGCCTTGTTCCCCAGGCTCATCCTAAAAATACCTACATGTCCCATTCCCTAAGTTCACACTAAAACACACACAAGTCCTGTACTCCATGCTCACCCTAAAAAACACACAGGCCCCATTCCCCAACTTCATAGTAAACCACACACACATGTCCCTTTCATCAGCCTAACTCTAATAGACACACACACACACACACACACACACACACTCCTTGATCCTCACCCTAACAAAACACATGCCATCCCTAATACCAATGCTAGATCCCCTCTCGATCTTTCCTGATGGGATGCCTGTCTCTCTTTTTCTGGTGATTCTGTGTTCAAAAGTTTTATGAAACACAGAAGATCACTTAGGTAGAGAGGGAGGGAGGGAAAGATGTTCTAAGTCCCATGGAAAAGCAGAATGAGCCTTAATGACACACGGGAGAGAAAAATCAAGCCACTGGTTCTACCAGTGAAGTGGGAGACAGATGGGTGGGTGTCTGACTGTCTTTCTGCTGAACCCAAAATCAGTGTCACACTGTAGCTAAAACTTTCCCATTGGGACACCTTTCCTTTTGGTGGGTTGCTGCCTGTTTAAAGCCTTTGTGATTGTTTTTTCTTTTCCTGGTTCAGGCCCAGCCACTCTCTGAGACTTTGAAACAAGGGATCCACGAGAGTGATGGTCACCCAGCTCAGCTCCTCTCAGTCCAGCTCAGCTCAGCTCAGCTCAGCTCAGCTCAGCTCAGCTCAGCTCAGCTCAGTTCAGCTCAGCTCAGCTCAGTCCAGCTCAGCTCAGCTCAGCTCAGCTCAGCTCAGTTCAGCTCAGTTCAGCTCAGCTCAGCTTAGTTCAGCTCAGTTCAGCTCAGCGCAGCTCACTTGACTGGGAATGCATCCATCTGTTTGTTCCAATTCCTCTGTGTGTCTGTCATTCACAAACCCACTTCAGTCCCTTTGTCTCTTTTCACTCTCTGGCCCATCTTGTAGCTTGGCATAACTGACACCATCTGGCACTTCATTTTACTAGTGCCCTCTATTTGACCCAGGAAAATGCAAGATGACTCAGGGTACAAGTCCCATGAGAAAAGCAGAATGAGAAAAATGAAAGCCTGCTCAACCAAAGGAGCAGGATTCAGGTGTCAATCAACTGAAAATGTTCGAAAGATTCGAGCTAAACTGTTTCCAACACGATCAGGATGTCTTTTTGTGATTCTCTCTTTCAAAAACTCTTGTGGCTTTCGGTTTGCTCTGAGGTAGTTGCCTATCCCATCTTCTGGCCACCAGAGGGCGCAGCTGCGAACCCAGTCACAATCGAAGATCCAGAACTCGAAGGAGACAGAGAGAAGCCCAGAAAGGCATCACAGACAGGGCACATGACACATTAGTTCTGGGATGGACTTGTCGCATGGGGAGGGGGGCTCAGAAAGGAGGATGGCACCCCCTTTGGGAGGGTTAGGCTCCGGCTCAGGCTTGGGCTTAGGCTCAATGTTAGGGTTTTAGGCTGTGGAAGCTAGGGAAACTGCTCTGACACCAGCTTTTCTGGGTATCAGCATCTTCCTGGGGTTGCCTGTGGCCTTGCATCTGAGCTCAATGTTTCTTCCTCGTCTCTCTTTTCATCCATAAGAGTCTGGAGCTAGCTGTCCAGAATGCTATCTACCCCAAGGATCACAACACCATGTTTCCTCCCGTGCTCATGACTCGTGATGCCATATGAAACAAGGTGTGCCCTGAGAGAGATGCTAACCACTGCCCTGCAAACAGCAGTGAGCCGTGAGTGCCAGGCAGCCCTGTCCTGACATGCCCGGCTACACAGTACAGCACAGCACAGCACAGCACAGCACAACCCTCCCTCCACTGGAAAGGCTGCCATCGCTAGCTATTGTCGTGGCCCCTGGCAGTCGGTAGGCAGGGAGGGCTCTTTGAGGTTGTCAGAGAAACTAGATCCTGGCAGTGCCTCTGGGGATGATGTGGGTGTCCCGTTTAGCCACCAGGTGGTGCTGTCTCGTTCGGGCAGAAGATGATGATGTGCATGTCCCCTTTAGCCACCAGGAGGCGCTGTCTGGTCCAGGCAGAAGCGTGGCAGGCAGGGAAGTGGATGGCACAGTAGTGAAAGCTATTCTCTCTCTTTTGCAGATGATCACCTGGCGTGGTAGTTGGTGCAGACCACGAGCATCTGTTGACTCAGACTGAGGAGGAGTATATCTCCTTTGTGCAGGGCTTCACATGTGAGGCTGAGGCTTTGGTTGGAGTCTGGAGGACACTAGGCTCGGTTCTAACCTCTGGAGGCTGCAACTTGACACCAGTACCCTCTAAGGTGCCATGTACATGTATATGTATCCTGCCTGTTTCTAGGGTGCACATGTGTGTGTGAGAGGGATGTCTTGCCCTCTGTCCCCATCAGAGCCCTCCTCCCTTGACGGACCAACGGGTCAGTTTTGCCTGCTGCTGGGTGAGGCCTGGGCCTCCCTCCACCGGGAATGTGTGAGGGCCCCCACCAGCTATGTATGGCTAGGCAGAGTATTCCCCATACGGATGCCCGCTGCAGGGAGGGCGCAGCTCCCCACCTGACTGGCTTCATGTGGGTCCTTAAACACCTGCAGGCATCTTCTGGGACATAGGAAACACAGACACACAGCATAGGAGAACTGTTTGTGTGAGTGAGGAACAAGCTGCATCTAGGACCTGAAGGGTGCCAAAAAGCCAGAACCCAAAGAAGAACTGCACCGACACACAGACAGGCAAGTTGTCCTGGGGCCCATGTCTTTGAGGAACCTGCCGCCCTCTCTCTGTCTTTCTGTTCGGCCAGGAGGGAGCCACCTTGATACCTGCTGCCAAGGGTGCCAGAGCAGGTGTCCCAAGTCGGGAATGCCTGAGGTGGTGGCTGTGTCTGATGATGGACACAAGAGAGATGGCAAAAAGGACTGTCTGCTGTCTTTTTCTCTCTCTTTGAGCTGTAGGGGAACGTAGGGTTGTGCGTGTATAGGGCTGGGTCCGCATCCAGTGTCTTCTGGGAACGGCCTGGGTCCTTCTGAAACACAGGCGCAGTCACTGGAATCTCTGCCATCGGTCTTCCTCCTGCATGGGGTCTCCTTGTTGGGGCTGTTTTTCTCCTACCCTTACCTTCAGCCTGGGCTCTGTGTAGACCCTTCAGGCTCTTTCTGAGGGTCTGCATTGTGCCCACTACCTACCCCACAGGAGGACTGACACTGGAAGATTGTTGGTGTCACAGAGCAGCCTGGTATCAGGTCCTCCCCTGAGGTTCAGGAGGGAGCAGTGCCAGGACTGCCTAGAGGGACTGACCCTCTCTCTGGAGCACCGCCTAGTGTGACCCGTATGCCTCTACCCATCCTCCCAAGGGAGGCTGCAGACCCCTAGTTATGATGAGCCCGTGACCAATGAATGTCAGATTCTAGCTAAATTATTTCCAGCGGGAGGTCTGGAGTCAGGATGTGGTTCTTGAGGATTTGGGGAGCGGTGCATTAGGGCAGGGAGTGGGCCTCGGGGGTTAGGGTTAGGTTTAGCAGAGGTCGAGGGTTAGCGACCTGCTGGGGTTAGTGAGCCAGTGGCTTAGTAAGCCCCTGTCCACCTCGTGAACCCCTACCATCTACTCCTTCCCCCATACACCCACCATGAAGGAATGCCGGCTCAGATGCGGGATTAGATGCCCCCACAGGGAGGAAGTTGCTGTTTTTGACCAAAAAACAACGTGAGACTGTACTTGAAGTTTTCCCGATGGAAAAATTTATTGCATTTCTCTGTTACAAAGGTAGCACTATGAAACACAGAGAAATCGCTCACTCACGGTATGAGTGAGTGATTCCCATGAGAGAAGCAGAATCAGCCAAGGAGCAGGCAGGGTGACCCCCTCCCCTCCCCTCCCCCACAGGAATGAAAAATCAACCCTCCTGCTTCACCAAAGGAGGCATCAGGAGGAGACAGGTGTCTGTCAGTAGGTCTGATGCTGAGCGAAAATCCATGTCAGACTGTAGCAGAATCTCATTTCCAGTGGGATAGCTGTCTGTCTGATTTGATGGTTCTCGGATCCAGAACTCTGTGAAAAAATACAGAAAGAGGGTTTAGGCTTGGCTTTCTGGCTCCTAGCCTCCTGAACTCGCACTGGGCACCGATCAGTGAAGGTTCACAACACACACGTGCTCCCCCCATCCATCTGCACCCTAACGCTAAGAAACACACACAGATGCCCTGATCATCACCTATAAACCTGGCACATGCAGCTCAGCTCAGCTCAGCTTGGCTCAGCTCTGCTCAGTCCATTCTGGATGTGTGCTGCCTTGATCTGGCTGCTCAGATTCCCACGTCTGTCCGACATGCCCACGATTCAGTCCCGTTGCCTCTTTCCCATCCCTCCCTGTTTGTATTCCCCCTGTCCTCTCCCTTTTACCCACTGCCCGCACTCTCTCCGTGTTTTCTCGGGGGCCCTGTGACTCTTTTGGCATCTCTGTCTCTGTCTCTTTCTTTGCTTTTCTCAGGCCCTCTGCTCTTTGATGTTTACTTTTCTGTCTTTCTGGCTCTGTGCTCTGTGCTCTGGGCTCTGTGCTCTGTGCTCTGTGCTCTGGGCTCTGGGCTCTGGGATCTGGGAGGCTGGGGGCGGGGGAGAAAGGGGAGAGTGAGTGATTGGGTTGCCTGGGGTGGTGGATGGGGTGCGGGAAGTGGAGTAGAGTAGAACCAGGGTGTTCGTGAGGCTCAGGGGAGTGGCTCGAGGCAGGTTAGGGTTAGGTTTGGAGTTAGGGCAAAGAGTTAGGGTTTTAGGGTTCAGGGTCACATTTAGGTGCTCTGAGCGAGGGTCCATGGTGCCGAGACAACACATGGGTCTTGGCTCACCCTAAAGACACACATGTGCCCATTTCCCCATGCTTGCCCTAAAAACACACACATGTCCTGTTCCCTAACGTCACAGTAAAACACACACACATGCCCTGTTCCCCAGCCTCACCCTAAAAATTCACATGCCCAGTTCCTTAGTCTCACCCTAGAAACATACACGGGCTCCATTCCCCAACTTCACACTAAGACACACCCACAAACCCTTATTGCCATGCTCACCTTAAAAACACACTCCTGTTCTGTTCCCCCAGATCATCCTAAAAACACACACAAGCCCTGTTCCACAGGCTCACCCTAAAAACACCTACATGCCCCAATCCCCAACTTCACACTAAAACACACACAAGCCCTTTTTCAATTCTCACTCTAAAAACACACTCCTGCCCTGTTCCCCAATCTCATCCTAAAAGCACACACATGCCTTATTTCCCAACTTCACACTAAAACACACACACATGCCCTGTTCTCACTCTAAAAGTGCACACATGCCATTTGTAAAACCTAAATGTGTGAATGACAAATGAATGACGTATCAGTTTCTAAAATTCCCTGGACCTTATCCTTATTTTCCTTGTGGGAAGTCATTACTAAAATTATACTCATAAATATGCTGTTGATCCTATTATTTGGCTCCTGCATACTTAATTGATTCTTTGCATTTGTCTCCTTTAGACTTAAAGCTTTACACCTACCCAAGATGAAAATGCCTGCTATCTACTGAGAGCCATTAGTTAAAAGCTCTGCAGAGTATCCTTGACTGTCATTCAACAACTTCAACCCCCTTTAGCCTGGAGAAGCCAGATTGGTCATCACCCATTACCCCTCATGGCAGTTTGGGTTACTTCAGAGAAAAAGTGCTACAGGCTGCTAAGTCAGTTAAAAATATTATAGGCAGTCAGACAGGGCTAGGGCCTTAAAGTAGCCAGCACAGAGGTCCAGATGTCTTGTGACCATGAAGGAGACAGATATCTTCTGCTGTGGGCCAGATCCTAAGACAAAAGTCTAAACTTGGCCCTCAAACCCCACAGGGAGACCTTCTTTTTGTGTTTTTAATGACAGAGACAAAAATTTTTTAAAAATCTGATTTTTTAGCAGTGATAATTGGAACTCTGAGACAGGTAAACTGAGACAAGGTGGAGCTGCCAGAGCCCTTCCCAGACCATGCTTCGTGTGTGACAAAAAGAACACTAGGCAAGGGAATGCCCCTTCTGAAATTTCAAGGGCCACTATAAGAGTAACTGTCCTAGAAGCCAGACAGTGGGTAACCCATCCTCTAAATCCTCGCACTCACAGGAGATCTCATCACCACTGCATTCATCACTGACTGATATACTTGGTCCTGCTGCTTAAGATTGATGGGGTTTGGGGTCCACATCCCTCCATTAAGGTGTCCTTCTCAGAGCCCCACGTCCCACTGGAGGTCTCAGGTAAGGCATGGAGGCCATATAGAGTGTTCTTCCTGAGCTTTCAGGCCACTGTATTAAGTCCTCAGTTTCTGTAGTGGGTGTTGACAGACAACCTACACACAGCCCCGACAGACAGGGCCTATTCCATGCAGGTTCCAGAATCTCTCCTTTATCCATAGCTTCCTAGTAATTACAACATGGTCCACCACTCTTTTAGGTAGAGATCTTCTTCAAAAGCTTAAATTCTCCTTTTCCTTCTCCCTGACCACAGCTCTAGTCCTGCAAACATTCTCACAATGTGCCACAAAGCCATCCCCTCTTCTCCCTTCTTCTCTGGTCGATCTCATAGTTTAGAGCACTTCCAAGCCCACCTACACTACCTATGCCAAATCTACTTTAATCTACCTCAGGGATCCTTCAATTTTTCTTTGCATTCCTCAATATCATATAGCTCCAAACATTTATGGGAATTTAAATCTATAATCAAGCATCTTTTAGACACCTGCTTTCTTAAACTTACCCATTCAGCCTACAATACTCCCATTCTCCTGGTACTCAAGCCTAATGGGTCCTATCATCTAGTACATGACCTTAGGGAAATCAATGATACTGTTACCCCAATTCACCCAATGGGGCCAAACCCCTGTACTATGTTCTCTCATATCCCTCCCTCTACCACTCACTTTGTAGTCCTAGACCTTAAAGTTGCCTTTTTTACCATCTCCCCTACGCCCTAATTGTCAGGATTCCTTTGTGTTTAGGCTGACCCAGACACTCTGAGGTCTCAATAACTTACACCTGCCATCTCTACAGTAAAACCTCTCCTCGGGACACATCCCACCCCCTTCCTTTCCTATTCGTCAATTTTTCAGATACATTCCTGGTCAGTACTGACAGGTAGATTTTACCCACATGCCCTGCCACAAAACTCTCAAATACCTTGTCACCTTTGTTTGTACTTTTTCAGGATAGATAAAAGCCTTTCCCACAACCAGGGTGACTGCTGATGTAGTTACTAGACTTCTGTTACAGGAAATCATCATAAGGTTTGGTTTACCTCAGAGTATTCAGTCAGATAATGGTCCAGTATTTATTTCTCAGATCTCTCAACAGGTCTACAACTGAAATGCAGTGGCCCCTACCTGGTCTTCCTCGGGACTTCAATGGTGGTCAAGGTCACTGGACTGCCATCCTGGTCCCACATCACTCAAGCTAAGACATGCCCTCCTAACCCTGAATGTAAACATCCGAGTGGTCATCTCATCCCCTATCTCCTGTCTCCATTTCACCAAGGCCCCACAGCCACAGTTTTCAGGCGAGTTTATGTTTTGTTATCCTATTTTGTTCCTGATCCCTTACATTCTATTAGTTAATCTTAGTTCTCTCTGCCCTTGGCTGTTTAGTTAAACATGAGACTCCTCTAGGTCTAAGATCTTATGTCACTTATAGTGACACAGTCACGGCCCTCCCCACCCCTACTCTATAATTTCCCAAACATGATTCAGTGGTCAGGCCTTATATTTCTCATGCTTCTTATTCTTTCCAGCTCAACTCCTAAAACAAGGACAAGTCCTACCTACACTTTTAACTTTGGACCTTTCAGAGGGGGAAATAATTACCTCTCATAACTCCTCTCCTCCCACGTGATGCTTATTTTTCAGATTCTTCCTCACCATGGCCCTTCCTCACAAAGGAATGATGCATTTGGATCAAGGGCACTTTTCCTTCTATGTTTCCTGGATCCTTTAATTATGATAGTGATCTATCTCCTCATAGAACCTTATGTTTTATTTCTCCAATCTAGGATGCGAGTGTTCACAAATGATTAATTCCTTGTCCTGGCTGAAACATCTGGTACCAGGTTCTTCAGGGGAATCAACCACCATCCCATTAACCTATCTGAACCCCACTATGGCACCCCTTTTCAGTGAGAAGTAGTAAGAGACAGACTTCATCCTTTTCCTACCAATACAAAGACATAAATGAAAGGTTCTTGCCCTAGTGTAAATTATTGTACAGTTATGGTTGTGGTATAACATAGGAGGAGGCCAAAGCAGGGATGCTTACCACTTCCTGCTTCTTCTTAAGCCCTTATTGTAACTCCCCTTCCTGTTTGCATGCACAGAGAATTCCAATGGGTTCCTTACATGTAATCAATATCCATCCCATGCGCCACTTCTGAACAGAGGTCAAATAACCCTCTGCCTCTCTGTGTCTGGTTCAAGGAAACAGCCCATCCACCACGGGTGGTATGTTCCTTCCCACTTCCTCAGCTCAATAAACCTTTCATTTTTGTTGGGTTTCTTTCTTTCTTTTTATTGTGTACCGGGGATCGAACCCAGACCTTGCACTTGCCAGACAGGCACTTAGGCCACAGAGCTAAATACCTGGCTTCTAGCCTGTTCATTTTGTACTTTTGCTTCTCTTTTGTACCAAAATACTCAAACACCCAGCCCAGAGTAGGTGCTCAATAAATGAGAAGTACCATGGCTCAGGTTATGTTTCAGGTATGTGGGAGCTCAGAGCAGCAGCGCTGCCTTCCATTCACAGCAGGAGCTAAGGAAGCCTGCAGTCCAGCAGAGGCGTAGAAAAAAAATGGCTCTTTACTGCTCCGTAGATGCCTGTGACATGATGACACACAGTAGGTGCTCATGACACAGCATTATTTGCACTCCTTAATAAGGCCCAGGGGCTGTTTCTGATTGCAGTCCCCATGGGGATGCCCATTGGGTTCAGCACTCAATGCACAGCTGCTTGCACCCCAAGAAAGCACCCCCCAGGTCCTACCATCAACTGATATGAAGCCCTTGGTAGCATGCCCAGCACAAAGTAGGTATGGGGGGAATAAGTCCACATAGTGTTAGCTATAGAGCCCTTGGCATGTGGCCTGGCACTCAGTAGGTGCTCAATTGTAGGGCCTTATGGTCAGCCCCATTGATATATGCTCCTGGGCACACACGAGGTGCAAATAAATAGGCTTTTATTTACTCCACTGTGAAGCCCGTGGTGAGTACATGGTACACAGTAGGTCTTTGATAAGTAGGAGCCTTTATCGTTACACTATGAAGCCCTTGGCAAGTGTAGGGCATGTAGTAGGTGCACATAGGGGGGCTCTATGGCTGCTTCCCTTGGCATATGGTGGCTGGTGCACAGTAGGCACTCAGAAAATAGATGCATTTACTATTCCACGGAGCCCTGAAAAAAGGACAAGCACTGAGTATTGCTGAATTTCACATCATGACACTCCATGATCAGCATTGGGTACTGTAGTGTCTTTTTTAAAATTTTAATTTAAAGAAAGACTAAACAAAACAAAAAAAAACAGGTAAAAATAATACATAATTTCAAGGAAAAAATAAAAGTAAGAAATCACTAGTTGATGATTACAGACTTTTTTTTTTGTCTTTTTCCTTTTCATTGGTACCAGGGATCAAACTCATGACTGCCTGCTTCCAAGGCAGGTTCTTATGCCGCTGAGCTAAATCCCCAGCCCCAGACTGTCTTTGTACAAATAGTTATTCAAGATAGTAAAGTGGAGCATATAAAGTGGGGATTCAAACAGTGAGATTGCAACCAGTTCTGTTCAACTATCCGACAAAAACTTAGAAATATGGTTATCAATCCTATACACTTAAACATACATGCAGTTATCCACATCTTCAATTATGTTGAGATTGAATAAACTCAAACAGATTAATATCCCTCTGAACAAAAAATAATACTATTGCTGGGTTTCACATTATGACACTCCAGGATCAGCACTGGCTATATTAGAGTCTTTTTTTCTTCAAAGTATCAGTTCATTTCATCATGTGTCATAAGATCAGTTCTCATAAACTGTTTACAGATTCTACACATATGTGAGTCTTAACATGTATTTCTATCCTTTCTATATTAGAACGAGAAACAAAACAAAGCAACACAAAACAAAACATATACCTATGAACATGAAATGAAAAAAACTTAAGACCATTGTACAAAGAGTTCTACAAAGACCATTGTACAAAGAGTTCATGGTTCCTGTGTTGTCTCTTATTATCACCAATAGAATTGGCTATATCATCATACATAGAATAATTGAATATATCGGTACATAACAGTATTAATAAAAACACAACTTTGTATATAGTATAGAACTTCAAATACTGGCAGCTATCAAACCAGAATGTGTATCATAGAGTCTTGTCATCTTCAGTGTAGTTGCCTGTACTCTTAGACTTGATACTGTCAATCATATCAGTTTTAAATAAAATCTTCTCTGCCTTATTTCTGTTATATCTTGTTTGCCATCAGTTGTTTGCTTATCTTCTTCATTCTGTTTTCTGCTCCATTCGTTGAGGCCTCTCTGCCACTGTTCCTGGAATCCTGGTACTTTTCTCTCTCTAGAATTCCCTGCAATATTCTCTGTAGACTTGGATTGGTGGTTGCAAATTTCCCAAGTTCCTCTTTGTCTTGGAAGCATCTTGTTTCTCCATTAATTTCTAGAGACAGTTTAGCAGGGTATATCAATCTGGGCTTGAGGTTATTTTCTTCCAGGGCTTGGAATATTTTGCTCCAGGATCTTTTTGACTTGATGGTTTATGTTGAGAAGTCTGCCGTTATTCTGATGGGCATTCCTCTATAGGTTATCTGTTTCTTATCTCTAACAGCTTTTAATATTTTGTTCTTATATTGAATTTCTTGGATCTTGATTATTATATGCCTGGGTGTAGCTGTTTTGGTTGTAGGTGGCTGGAGTAGTGTATGCCTCATATATCAGAATATCATTTACTTTTCCTATATTTGGGAAGTTTTCCTTAATTATTTCTGTGAATAACCTTTGTAGTTCCTTTGTACCCCAGCTTCTTCATTCACATTCTTTATTCTCAAGTTATAGATCCTCTTGTCTTCTTCTAGCCTTTGTATTGTTACTGCTTGTTTCCTTATTATTTTAAAAAAGTTTTCCCTTTCATAATCCCACTTTACAAAATTGCCCTCCAGTTTGGATAATCTATGGGCTAGTTTCTTTCAAGCTGATTTGCCATCTTTCCATAGAGTTTTAAATTTCTTGGTAATTTCTTTGAATCTGCTTCATGTATCCTATATTTTTTTATATTCTTCATCAAATGGTTCTTTCCTTTGTTTGAGTTCCTCCCTTCTTCCATCTGTGTCTGCTTGAGGGGTGCTTAGTATCTCTTTTATTAGACTTCTTATATTTTGCTTTACTTGGCTAAATATTTCACTTTTGAACTCGTCTATGAGGTCCTGAATGTATCTCTTATTTTTTTTAAATTTTTTTAAAATTTTATTTAAGGAGAAAAAAAGCAGAGAAAGGGTACAAGTTATACAGATTTACAGAAAAAAAATAAACAGTAGGAAATCACTAGTTAATGGATTACATACTGTCATCTTAGATAATTGTTCAAGTCACAAAATTAAAGCTTGTAAAGTGGACATTCCAATGATACTGCAAACAGTTCTGTTCAATGATCCAATAAAACTCAGTGATATAATTTTCTATCTTATACACTTAAATATACATGCAGTTATGTCATTTAGAGCACTTTCTTTTCCTCTCTTTTTGTACAATGACTATTACACATTTTGGGTTTTATTGCTCCCACGGTTTTTATTACTTTTTTGGAAGAGAGTAAAACCAAATGTGACATAACAGAACAGAGTCGGTCAAATCAAAAGGGTTGACATAATAGATAATGTAAAAACATAATACAAGATGATCAACAATTGTTACCATAATGCCTCCCACCATTTCTAATAGAATTGCCTATATCATCAGTTATAATAAAATTGAACAAAACAGTAAAGAACAAAACCGACAAAACCAAAACATTGGAGACATTGTAGGTCTACAAAAGTAGATAAAAGTCATCGAGAATGGGTGTCATAATGAATCTCACTATCTTCACAGCCATTGCCTAAACTTTCGAACCTGGTACTATCCAGCAAAACAGAATAGGGGGACATCAGTCAAAAACAAGATGGTGAGAGTAATACAGGGCTTTAAATCAAGATAATGGAAAGTCAAAGTGGGTTACTATAATATATCCTGCTATTTTTATTTTTCCCTTAATTAAAAGGATAAAAATAAAAAAGTAAATAATGGAGTGGAGATTGAGATAAAAGAGGGCATAACAGCAAAACAGCGCAGATCAAAACATAACCATTTAAGCAGAATAGTGTTTCACCACAAGATAATCCTGACATAAAAGTAGTTACCATATTGTCTCTTTCCTTGAAATCCTTGAGTACAACTTCGTATACTGTAGCATTAAATATATCAAAACAATGTAAAACCATTTAAGAGAATGACAGCATTACAGCGTCATTTAGAATCAACTAACAGAAAATGAACAATGGTTTCTGTATAATTTCCTTGTCTTTAAATTTTTGGCTTATACTATTGGACACATAATAAAATCCAGTAAAATACAACCTGTTTAGACCAATGGAGGCAGAAGAACAAAAGCTTGATAAGACTTCAAAACAAGATGATACTAAATCAGTATTACCTATTAAGATGTCATTTTCTCCAAAATAGCTGTTCCTATCATCCAATCTTCTCTGCCTCATTTCTGTTGAGCTCTTTTTCTGTCATTAACTGTCAGTTTGTCTTCTTCATTTTGTTCTCTGCTCCATTCATTGTGGCCTCCCCGCCACTATTTCTGGATTCTTTGTATTTTTCTTTTTTTAGAATATCCTGCAATATTCTCTGTAGAGTTGAATTGGTGGTTGCAAATTCCCCCAGTTCTTCTTTATCCTGGAAGCACCTTGTTTTTCCATCAATTTCCAGGGACAGTTGTGCAGGATATCTCAATCTTGGCTGGAGATTATTATCTTTCAAAGCTTGAATTATTTCCCCCCATGCTCTTCGTGATTTGATGGTTTGTGCAGAGAAATCTGCTGTAATTCTGATGGGTGTTCCCTTGTAAGTGGTCTGTTTCTTGTCTCTGACAGCTTTTAATATTCTGTTCTTGTACTGAATTTCTGGAATTTTTATTATTACATGCCTGGGTGTTGCTCTGTTTGGGTTGTAGGTGGCTGGGGTCCTGTATGCCTCATACATCTGAGTATCTTTACCTTTTGCTAAATTAGGAAAATTCTCCTGGATTATTTCTGTGAGTAGCTTTTGTAGTTCATTTGTTTGTGTCCCTACTTCTTCTTTTATGTTCTTAATTCTTAAGTTATGGATCCTCTTATCATCTTCTTGTCTTTGTATTATTGCTGTTTGTTTCTTTGTTATTTTTAAGAAGTTTTTCATTTCATTCTCCCATATTACAAATCTGCCCTCCAGTTCAGATAGTCTGTCCTTAGTTTCTTTCAAGCTGTTATGCCAGTTCTCGATAGACTTTTTAGTTTCCTGGTAGTCCCTTTGAACCTGCTTCACGTATTCTATGCTTTCTCTATTTTCTCCATCAAACAATTCTCCCCTCTTTTTCTGTTCTTCCATTCCACCATCTGTTTTTTCTTGGGTGGTGCTTAGCATTTCTCTAACTATTCTGCTTACTTCTAGCTTCAGGTCATTGATAACTTCATTCCTGAACTGATCTATGAGGCTCTCTAGACGGCGCTTTATGTCTATTGGTGCGGTGTCTGCTATTACCTGTTTCTCAGGATTGGGGGCCGAGGAGCCTTTCTTGTTGCTGCCCCTTCCCATATTCTTTGTCCTATTATATATGCAAGCTTATATAGGAGGCCCAGCTTTCCTCCCTGTCAGCCACAGCCTGATCAAATTGCGCTGGCTAGGTGTTCCCGCCCACCGCAGCACACCAGGAAGTTGCAGACCAGGCAGCCTACGTGGGGCCTGCCCCTCCAGGCCACCCTCAGGCTCTGGGATCTGGGTTGTGCTAGCCTACTGGGTCCGCCAGCAGCGTCACGTAGGCTAGGCACTTCTAACCAATCCCACCTGAAAGGGGCATATGTGGCTGAAGTCGCCACCGTGCCCTGCTCCCGCAAGTCTGCCCAGTCCCAGCATGTCCTCCACTGGAGTCAAACTGTGGTAGAGTGTCAGTTTCTCTCACTCACCTCACCACAAGTCAGTGCATGCCTCCCTGCCTGTCCTGTTTTCGACTCCATTTGTAGATTCCCATTCTCAGAACTTCCGTGCATCTCTCTCCCTGCTGAGCCGATGTAGACACAGCCGCCGCGCGGCGGGAAACCCAAATCGCGGCTTCCAGCCTCCACACTGAGGCTTTTCTGTTCCTGTTCTAGCACCAGGACTGCATTCCAAGTTGGTTTCTCTCAGCCCAGTTCGTTCCTGGGTCAGCAGGGCATATCTCCACTGGCTTATGTCTCCTTACTCTGCACCATTTCTGACTTCTGAGCCGAGTCTTTCAGAGAGCCTCCGTAGCTGCTGTTATCTGTCCGCCATGTTCTCCCGGAAGTCCCTGAATGTATCTCTTTATGTCCACTGGTGCCATGTCTGATATTGCATGTTTGCTGTTCTCATTCTCCTTTATATTTACCTGTCCTGGGTCAATGTTCTCAGGGTTGGAACCTGGGGACTTTTTCTTGTTGCTTCCTTTTTCCCATCTTTTTTGCTTTTTCCAGGAGGCCCCAGTTTCTTTTTTTGTTGGTTACAATTCTGCTGAAGTGCGCTGGCTAGGTGACCCTTCCCACTGCTGTGTGCTAGTGAGTTGCAGACAGGGACAGTGTATGCTGGCCCCTCTCCTCTGGATCAGTCAAGCTGCTGTGGCCTGCACTGTATTACTATGCACCGCCTCCCCTCAGGTTCAGTAAAACTTCTGAGACTTCACTGAGTTAGTGTGGTTAGTGTGCATCATCACTGCAAGCACTTGATCTGAGATAACCTGTTGGGTCTCAGCCAGGTCATGTGACCCAGGCCTAGCTCACTCCACCAAAACAGTTCAGGAAGGGAACAACTGATTGAAGTCACTGCTGCCCCTTGTACTTTCCAGTCCTTCCCGGTACCAGAATGTCATCTGCTGGAGCCCCCCTTTCTATGGAATGGCTCCACTCCTGTCACTCACCACAGGTTGATGTAGGCACCCTGCCAACTCAGCTCTCTGTTTGGTTCACCGACCCCCAAATTCAATGTAACTGCACCTCCAGTGAGTCGAAGCAGTGGAATCTTGGATGGCTTGGCAAATCTCAGTGGGACCTCAGCAAGTTGTGGCGGGACCTCGGATGGTCACAAGTAGCCCACTGTGGTGGGAACACTGAACCTTTAGCTGTTTCAATAATAGCACCAGGACTGTATGTTTGGTTGGTTCTTCTCACTTTAATTTCTTCTTGGGATGAGAGAATTCATCTGGCTCTGTTTAGGGCTCCCCACTCTGTATTATGTTGAATTCTAAGTTGACTATCTCAGGGAGCCTCTGTAGCCAGTTATCTATCCACCATCTTTGCTCCTCCAGGCCTTTCTTGTTCTTGACATGACAGATGCACATAGTAGCAGTTCAGTGAATGGATGATTTTATATATTTTGCATAGCCCTATGTACCTGTCACATAGTAAGTGTTCCCTAAATGGGTGCTTGCTGTTAGTCTATGAAGCCCCTGGCAAATGGGGCTGGCACGCAGTAGGTGCCCAATAGATGGGGCTTCCTTTGCTGTTCCTCTCAGCATACAGTGCCCCCCACAGTTAGAGCAATTATCCTCTATGAAGCAAAGCACTTGGCACATGGCAGGTGCCCAATGGAGAGGGCTTCCATTGCTGTTTCCTTCATCCCAGATGGTGTCACACAGCTCTGTGCCTGAGACCTACTGTGCACAGGCAGGTTCCACCCTGGCAATGAGGGTGAGTGCAGGTTCTTGGCCAACTCCCCCATCCCTCCCACCCATATGATTTTGGTTGTTGTCTGCTCCCCCTTCTTTTGGGTTCGAATTTTCTTTGATTTGGTTCTGTTTTGTTTGTTATCATCTTCTTTTTTTCTCTTTCCCATCTTTTGTTGTCCCACCTCCCTCTTCCCTCTCCCCTCCCCCCACATTCTCCCTCTCCAATAGAGCTGTCAGCCACCCCTCAAGGCATTAAATGTACCGGCATGCACTCCACAGCCATTCTGGTAAGTTGGCTGCTGGACACACACAATGGGGCCCTAGTGGGCTACAGTGTCCACTACAGACCGCCTGGCTTGGATGATCCTGAATCCAGAGGTGAATGGTATCCCCCCAACTGCCACCTAGATTCTCCTGGAAGCCCTGGAGAAATGGACAGAATACTGTATCACTGCCGCCGCGCACACACAGAGGTGGGGCCAGGGCCCAAGAGCTTGCCTGTGGTCATCCGCACTGAGGAGGACAGTTAAGCACTGCCTGCCTGGCCCAGAGACCCTGCAAAACCAAAGCTTGTCTTCCACCTGGAAAACACTGGGCTGGGAGTCACAAGGCAGGACCTGCCATCCTCCCAAAACAGTGCCTGCGGGGCTCTTTGAACTTGGAATTGATGGTTTAGACCTGGGCACTCGTGTCTCCAGGTCCCAGATCCTTGCGCCTTGAGGCTCGGCTGCCCGCCCTCTGTGTTGGTCCAGCCATGGTAGCCATAGAAATGGGATGCAGGCAATACCAAGTGCTCCCATCCTTGGAAGCAGCAGCCTGAGTTTTAGACTCTTGGATAATGCAGGATGTGCAGCCCCCAGGGTTTGAGATGTCCTGCCTGGAAAGCAGGTGAACTGGAGGTGCCGGGACCTCCTGCTCTCAGGGAAAGGGGAGGGCATGGATTGCTACAGGGTCCACTGTCCATGCTGGCCAGTTAACTGCATGGTAGAAAGTTGGCGAGCCTAGGTAGTTATCTGATGTGGAGTCTTGTGGTAGGAACTCGGTTGACCAGAAGAAACAAAATCTCACTTCTGGCCATACTCCAGAGGGACAGGGTGATTCTGATCCCACAGCAGGTTGGAAAAAAGTCCCCCTAGCCAGGTGGGCCACCTGCCTGGCAGAGAGAGCCTTTAGGAGAGGGTGGCCAGGCTGCCCAATGCAAGCCCCATCTTGATCTGGGATTAGCTACCTGGACCTCAGTTTCCCTACAGGTGAGCAGCAACAGCGGTTGCCACAGGGAGAGCTTCTAGCACAGGGTGTTGCCGGGCTGCAGGCCCCTGGGGGGGGGTCCGCAGGGGGGCTCCCAGTAACCACCCGGCTGTCCCCTCATGTCTGCATGTGCCCAGCACGCCGCCACAGAAGGTGGAGGCAGAGGCGCTCAATGCCAGAGCCATCTGCGTGCTGTGGTGCCCGCCCGTGCCTGGCCTGCACCAATCTCAGATCCGAGGCAACCAGGTCCACTACCTGCGCATGACGGACGCCCAGGCCCGAGAGCCAATGCGCATCAGGGAAGGGATGCTGGCCATTGCCCAGGTAGGCCGGGCGGGATGGGGAGGGGCGGGGCAGTGGCCGGGGCTCCGGTGGGCGTGGTTCCCGTGTGGGCGGGGCCACAGGCACTGCTCTGCTCCTGCCCTGCCCTCCCCTGCGCTCACCTACCCCGCTCTGCCCGCTGCCCTCCTGCCAGTGGGAAGTGGAAGACACTGTGGAATACGTGAGTAGCGCCCCAGGTCGGGGTCCTGGCCCTGTCCCGCGGGCCGGGCGGTGGTGTGATTTCCGCTGGCTCCTGACTGTCTCTGCCCTGCACCCTTCCCGTTGCGTCCTGAAGGGGCCCTCGAGGACCCGGCGTATCCGCCTGGGAAAGGGGACACCGCGGCCTGAGAACCTGGCTCCTCGGCCAGGGTGGTTTGGGCCCTTTACAGATGGGGTCCGCGGTGGAGAAGGCGCCGCTGCAGTCATGCCCCTGTCTGCTCTCAGAAGCCCTGAGGTGGCTCAGACACAGAACAGGGTCGTCGTGTGCCACTGGCCGGGTCGCTGCCTGTCGCTGGAGACCCCAAAGGGGATGCTAAATCCAGGGCTACTACCACCGGGCCCGGCTGAGCGCCCATCCCCAGAGCCGGGAGGGCCATGCAGGGCTTGGGTGGAGACGCTCTGCTCCTGGGCCCCGCCCCCACTCCCACCCTGTGTCCCACCAAGCCCCTGCTCCCGGCGTGCAGTGCAAATACCTGCTCTGAGACGGGGAGACGAGGACGGTGTGCGCGCAGGGCCAGATCTCCTCCGCGCTTACTGAGCGCCAGCTGTGTATACAAGACCTTACGCTGAGTGCTGAGGAGGGGCAGGTTGCCAAGACTGACTTGGGTCCCTCTGTCCTGGGGTGACAGTGGGGGAGGGGACACGGACACTTGGTCACAGTGGTAGGGAAGCAGGATGGGCTGTGGTGGAGCCTTTAAAAGTCCGCTCTGTCTGTGCTGTACGCGGGTCATGTCATCCCAGCACTCTGAGAGGCTGAAGCAGGAGGATCCCAAATTCGTACCCGGCCTGGGGAACATAGTGTCTTCGTAAGACCCCACTTGAAAACATGAAAAGGGTTGAGGATGGAGTTCAGTGCAAAGGGCCTGGATTCGATCGCCAGTGCCAAAAAAGAAAAGGAAAGAAAAGAAAAAGACACCTCTCTGGGCAGAGATGGTCCCCGATTGCAGTCGTCTCCCCCCCTCCCCCCCCCCGCGACCATTTCCAGTGTGCGCCTCTCCCTGGGAGCTGCGCTGTCTGGAGGTTCAGTTCGGTCTCTGTTGCCAGACCACAGACAGCAGGGAAGAAACGCCTTGGGGAATAAATAGTGTGTACAGTAGAATCAGTAGAAAGGGGGGGATTTGAGTACCTATAGCCGCTAACACAAATAAATTCATACACTTTAAGTTTTAGTAAGAGCCATGTTTCATATCTGGCTTGCAAAATTCCTGAAAATGCAGTCGGTGGCTCTTGAGCTGGGGAAATAGCATCTGCGGCACACCAGAGGGGGTAGAAGCAGAGGGCACAGCCATGAAAAGGACCTGGGGCAGGACGGAGCCCCAGCGCAGAGCAGGAGCAGGCAGTCTGTGAGGCTGGAGCAGAGGGAGTGAGGGTTAGTGAGGAAGGGGTGGCAGGCAAGGGGCCCCATGGGAGATGGGAACCCTGGAGGGTAAAAGGCGGAGCCTGGACTTGGTGCTCACGGCGCCCTCTGGTGGCCACGGTGAGGAAAGCCTGAGGAGCACGCCAATGGCTTTGGTATGGGCTGCCTGTGCCCGGGAGCATGGTGTGCTTGGCGATTTCTGCATGAAATCATGTACCGAACCCTGTGCCCACCCCGCGTGACCTCCTCGTAGGAAAGGGCGGGCAGGACTGGCCCCGCCCCCGATGACCCATACCCTGGCCCACAGGAAATGGTCATCACAAACCTCGAGGCTGAGACTGAGTACTCCACCACATGCCTCTACCATGTGGCGAAGTTGCCTCTACCATGAAAGGCAACGGTGCTCGTGGCAAACCCAAGGTGGTGGTGACCAAGGGAATAGGTATGAAACCGAGCACCACCTGCAGCCGCTTTGGCCCCAAGAGGACCAGAGGTCACTCCAGAGTCCTTGGGGCCAGCTGTGTGGGGAGACAGTGGACCGGGCAGGGCACCAGAGACATCACAGGTGCATGGGCTGGTGAGAAGGGCCCAGCATGGCCTGTTGGCATCCTTTGTCTCCTCATCTTTCCCTCCTTAACCTCCCCCAGACAGACATCCTTCTAACCCTTGTGGTCCTCAGCAGGGCTGCTCCCTCTGCCAGGGCCCCTTTCCTGCCCACTGCGTCCTCCCCACCCTGCTTGTGTCTCTGCCAGAGACATCATCACAGAGCCATGCTTTGCAGATGGACCCCTGCCCTAGGTGGGTCCCGCAGCCTGGAAAAAACAGAGCAGGGACAGTTGGGGTACCTCTATGTCTTCCCATCCGGTAGGGACCAGAAGCCAGGAGGCACTTAGACAAAAAGAGGAAGGAAATGCCACCCTTCCCTGGTCCTATGCATGCTGGTGTGGTCCTGCCCCAAGACACTGTCCCCATGCCCCCTCTCCACATGGAACACTGCCACCCCAGCTTCCCTGCAGGTCTTTCAGGCCCACGTTCAGAAAGTGTGACCCCCCACTAGGAGGCTGAGGCAGGAGGGTGGTGAGTTCAAGGCCAGCCTGGGCCGCCCTGTCTTAGAAGAGGGCTGAGGATGAAGTCGAGCAACAGCCCATCATTGGGTTCCATCCCCGGTGCTAGGGAAAAGACACTGCAACCTTCCAGTCCCTGCCTGTAGTTCCACACCTTGGGCAGCTGAGGCAGGAGGATTTCCTGAGCCCAGCCTGTGTAACCGGCAAAACCCTATCTCAAAAAGAGGAAAAAGATCTGAGGATGTGGTTCTGAGTGGCCACCATTCCTTTCCCTGACCCCGTCTCACCCTTATGGTGCCGCAGATCCCGGAGGTCAGTCTCCTGGCATGGTGGGAGCCCCCGGTTGGCGTCCTGGCTGAAGACCAAGTGCTGGGCTACACCTGAAGTTCAGCTGGGAGGACAGCTCCCCGCTGGCCACGCTGGAGTTCCCGGCCTCTGAGGACGATTGCACATGGTGGGCGTGTACAAGGGGGCCACCTACATGTTCCAGTTGCACAGCCACATCAGTCTGGGTGAGGAGGCGGCCAAGATCCTGAGCATCTCCGAGGACACGCCCCGCGGCCACATGCAGATCCTGGAGGCGCCCAGCACCGTCCTGCTCCACTGGCTGCCACCCGTGCCTGCTGAACACAATACGGTCATCGTCAAGCACACGGTGGCCGTACGAGAGGCCAGGGCTCCAGGGTCGCCCAGAAACAGAGCTGCCCTCGGCGGCCTAGGCCGAGAATGTGCTCACCCTGCAGGGCCTCGGGCCAGTCACGGCCCATGACCTACAAGTCCGGGCTCACACATGCCATGGCCCTGGCCCCCCAGACCCCCTTATCTGCTACACACGTCCCTGCTGGACCAAGGTAGGCGCAGCGACCCGCCTGGCTCCCCATCCCCCCCCCCCGTAGTGCTGCTTTTCTGCTTCCCGTGGGCACTCAAGGCAGAGTCCAGCCCCCATGGCTCCCTGTGGCCTTGGCAAAGGTGGGACATGCCTAGTGGTGGCACAGCTGCCCCCTGCACCCCCCCATCCTCTTTTCTCTCCTCCTCCTCCTGCACATTCTCTCTGCAGCTTGTGTAGTCTGCTGCACAAGAGACCAACAAAGGGCACACAGGGCCGGGCTAGGGCCAAGCAGGAAGGCTGTGAGTACAACAGTGACAGAGAGCTTCTGGGCCCCACACCCCCATCCCCATTCTCAAGGGCCTTCCCCTTTCTATGCCCCCCCCCCCAGATGCCTCTCCAGTCTCCCCCAAGAACAAAATACAAGCTCCCGAATCTCAAGGACTTTTTTTCTGTTAGGGATCAAATGCAGGGCTTCACACATGTACTCTATTGTTGCTTTACCCCCTCAGCCCTGTTTTATTATTAGTGTGTTCTAAGCATGTACAGTATCATCCTTTCTGGGAAAGAACTTAAATTTCTAGCTTCACTGGGCAAATCGAATTACCCTGTATGATGCAGATATTTTTTATTTTTTCTTAGTTTCTTAGCACTACTACAATCTGATAGGACAATACTAATCCAGAACTTCTAACCTCGGTTTCATTTTATAACTTTGCTTTCACATTAATTATGGCATTACTAGTCACAATAACTGCCATAACATGGGTATCAGTATGTACAGCTGTATACTGCTTAACACAGCACACAGTGTGAACCAACAGCTACTGTATCTACACACAAATTCTAGAGGACTTTCTTACAATTTCAGATATCCTTTGCAAAACAACATAATTATTTCAGAGCACAAGTATAATGAGTCAATGCAATATTTTCATTAAATACAAAAGATTTTGTCAAAGTAGGCTAAAAATTGCATTTGAATCAGTTTCACCAGCACATAATTATGTTTCAGTACCATATTAGCAAATAATGCATTCTATTTCCAAGCTGTAAGAACCTATTAACCACAGGCATTAAATGCCCTTCCACTAGGAACCACTGGAAAGACTACAGAGCATTTTTTTAAATTGAAAGAATGAAATCAAGATATTGGAAAATTTGACAACACATTCCATTAGATAGACTGTAGGAAAAAAAACCAGAAACTTTCATTCATTACTAGTGGAAATGCAACTGGTACCACTTATGTGAAGGAAAACTAGGATTACTTGAGCCAGGCGTGATGACTCACGCCTGTAATCCCAGCACTCGGGAGGCTGAGGTGGGAGAATTGTTGCAAGTTCGAGACCAACCTGGGCTACAAAGTGAGCTCAAGGTCAGCCTCAACTGCATAGTGAGACCTCATCTCAAAAAAGACAAAAAAAAGAGGCTGGGGATTTAGCTCTGCGGCATAAGCGCCTGCCTTGTAAGCAAACAGTCATGAGTTTGATCCCCGGTACTGATAAAAAAGAAAAAGACAAAAAAAAAACTAGGATTACTTAGCAAAACTAGATGTACATTTAACTTTTTATTTGTCAATCCTACTCATAGGAATCTCCCCCTTAAGACACCTGTCTAATAATACAAGAAAGTCGGGGCTGGGGATTTAGCTCAGGGGCATAAGTGCCTGCCTTGCAAGTACATGGTCGTGAGTTCCATCCCTGGTATCAGTGTAAAAAAAAAAAAAAAAAAAAAAAAAACACAAGAAAGTCATCTATAGTCACATTGTTCACAGTTGTAAAAAAGAGGAAACACTCTAACTGCCCATCCATTGAATGGCTGAGTTAACATACATGTGCACACTGGAGTAACAACAGCCCTTTAAAAAAAATAGAATACTGCTCACTTCGGCAGCACATATACTAAAATTGGAATGATACAGAGAACATTAGCATGGTTCCTGCACAAGGATGACACGCAAGTTCGTGAAGCTTTCCGTATTTTTTCTCTAAATTAAAAAAAAAAATAAAGAGTATGAAAAGAATTGTTGAAGTGCAAAACAACATAATACACCCTTCACCTAAGAAGGGAACCCGTAACACTGTTATAGTTCCTCAGAAAGTTAAGCATAGGGCAGAGGATGTAGCCCAGAGATAGCTCTGAGACCCTGTCTCAGGTCCTGGGCTCAATCCTCAGCACCCAAAAACAAAGAGAAAAAAAAGAAACAGTAATCAATAACCTAGGAGTTCTACTCCTAGGTATATTGCCAGAAGAACTAAAAGCATATATCCAACAAAAAAAAAAAATTGTACATGAATGTTCACAGCATTATTCATGGTAGCCAAAAGGTAGAAAACCAAATTCCACCAGCTGACACACAGATGGATAAAATGTGATACATTACACAATGGATATCATTCAACCATTTAAAAAACTGAAGTATTAATACATGCTACAACATAGATAAACCTTGAAAAAATTATGCTAGCCAAAAGAAGCGAACACAAAGGCCACATATACCTCTCCATTTATACAAAATACCCATAATAGGCAAACCCACACAGACAGAAAGTAGATTAGAATAGGCACATATGACATGACTACTAATGGTCACAGAGTTTATTTGGGGGATGATGAAAATGTTCTGAATTAGGTGATGGTGACAGTTCCACAATATTGTAAATTCACTAAAAACCAGAACTGTATGCTGCAAAAGGGTATAAATGATTTCTAACTTAGGATGAGCATTCCAAAAGTGAGTATACTACAGCTAGGCATGGTGGCACAGCTATTTTGAGGCTGAAACAGGAGGATCAAAATTTAGGGGCCAACTTGGGCAATGTAGCAAGACCCTGGACTGAATCCCCAGCACTGAAAAAAAAATTATCTTCAACAAAGTTTATCACTTATAAAGTTGTCCAACTACAGAATTCAACTTGTTTCAAAAGTCTGCTGTTATCCTAAATAAGCTTCTCCCCACTATCCAAATCACCAAATCATAATGTCATCATTATTGTCACCTTAAGTTTTGAAAATCTGATTGGGGGCAGGGCTGGATATTGAACCAATGACCACACATATGCCAGCAAAAGACAGTTCACTGAGCAATATCCCCAGGACCAAAATCTGAACTTTAGAACAGGTGTTCAATGTATCCAGTATTCTTTTATTTCCTGTTTAAAATATTAAGGGATAATTCAGTCTCATTCTTTTGGGTAAAAATTGCTTGGAAAATAGAATTGTATTACTATTTATTATGTGCATCTACTAACCAACATACAGCCCAATCAGCAAAACATTCCCTGAAATTGCTTTAGATCAAAAGGGGTTTTCAGAAGATGTCCATATGAATGAGCAGATTAAGTAATGCATTCATATTTGCTTTCTTCCCCAACACACAACTAGGATGTCTGCATTGGGAGTGAAATACATGATCAGCAAATGAATGAATAAGGGTCACATGTAAAAAGCTTAACAGGAAATTTAAGAAGCAAAATGATAAACACTTTCGAGAAAGCAAAATTCATAAAAGTTTAGAATTACAAGGAGACTTAAAAGGCCACTTAATCCATTCCAATGACAACCTCAGACAGATGACAATCCATCCTATTTTTATAAGTGTCCACATTTCCAACTTCCCTAGATATCTCATTCTGCCACACAATCCTGTCATGTGATTTAGGAGTACTATTATGACTTACTGTTCTTTGCCCTGTCTAAAGTTGTCTTTTCTTAAGGAATATAACATGTAACTCACTTCCGAGATAAACGTGCACAGGTACAGAATACACATATGCGTATATGTGTACATACATACATAACACAGACACCTAGGACACTCATGTTTGCTGGTATAAACAGGAAGTATGGAAACATATCTAATCAAAGGCACAACCTTTCTAATCTAATCACAAAAATCACCGTGTCATATAAGGGCCGAGGATGTAGCTCAGTGTTGTATCTGCCTAGCAAGCCCAAGATCCTGAGTTCCATTCCCAGTACCTACTAAAAATAAACAAATAAACATAAACATCACATAATTTTGGTCTATTTTAAAAATAAACAGTGGGCTGGGGATTTAGCTCAATAGCATAAGCACCTGTGTGCGAAGCGTGAGGTTGTGAGTTTGATCCCTAGTACAAAAATAAATAAACAGTGGAAATCAACTTTATAAAACTTGAAGGCAAGTTTTACTCCACTGTGATTATAGTTTCTTTACTTTCCACAAACACTTGACCACCACAAGTAGAACTGTAAAAATACATATTCGCTAGATCCAAATAGAAATATTTTAAAGTTTAATCTTTAAAATCATCTGGTTAAAGGCTGAGGATATA
This sequence comes from Cavia porcellus, assembly GCF_034190915.1. Taxonomy (NCBI): domain Eukaryota; kingdom Metazoa; phylum Chordata; class Mammalia; order Rodentia; family Caviidae; genus Cavia; species Cavia porcellus. Next base: position 14,767,983 of record NW_026947500.1, on the reverse strand, counting down.
GCTCAGCAGCATAGCGTCTGCCTAGCCAATCGCAAGGTCCTGGGTTCCATTCCCGGTACCAATAAAATAAAATAAATTAAAAAACCATCTGGCTAACAATTTTGGAAAAAGGCCCAATGAAAGTGAAAGTGATGACAAAGTACAACGATGATAATAACCAGTTTTAATCAAGCATGCCAAAGAAATGATTCAAATAAAACGTTTTCAGAACACACTGTATGTAGAATGGGGAAGTCCCATGAAAGAATGACCCAATAACTATTCTGGGGAGAAAAAAACGCCTGTTAAGACATTCACTAATTCCTATTATTTGATTATCCACACCGTCAAAGTAATTACAGACTTCTTTTTTAAACTGAAGCATATTCTGTCCTTGCGCTGCACAGCCCTTTCGGATAACCTCCTGGTAGCACTAGCTCCCAGGAGCCTGCTACCCATCACCACGTTCTCCGGGACAGCTCCTGTCATCCACATCCTCATCCCAACCTGGAGACTACACATGGAGCGTCTCCGAACCTAGTAGCCAAGGCGTTATACACGGTGACTTTATTGGAAACGAGATGTGGAGAAAGCGCGACCACAGAACTAGCTCCTCCACCACCACCCAAAGGCAGAGGCGACCCAACCTCCACCTCTTCAAAGTCAGCCGCAGACAGGGACGCCAGGGTCGCAGTGTTCCCCGGCTCTGGGACCAGGGCCCTCCAGCCCGGCATTGGCCCTAGCGGGGGAGGGGCGCTCGTTGAGGATAAAGTGGTGGGAGAAGGTCTGAGGTGCGACCCCGGGGCCGCGGGGCAGACGCGGCACACCGCGGGAGGGGCGGGTCCCTCGGCCCCACCCGGGGGTCGGCTCGCCACTGAGGCCCGGACGCAGGAGATCTCCCAGGGTTCCCCCATGCCCTAGCCGAGAGGGTTCCCTCACGCTCCGCCCGCCGCCTACCCAGGACCCCGACAGCTCCGCTCCGAGGCGGCCCCGGAACGGCCCGGGGCGGCCTTTCCGTCAGCCGAGCACCTTCACAGGCAGCTGGAAGGCAAACAAGAAGGCGTTATCGTGGGCGGCAGTGGAGTGGCCGAGGTGGGGCGCGGCTCCAGCGACCCGAGCCCGGCTCCGCAGCGGCTGTGGTGGCCGCGTCCTTTATTTTTGCTGCAGCGGCAACGACTTGTCAAAGGTAAAGAGGTAAGAGGCGGCAGCCGCGGCAGCAGGCGAATCTCGCGGGATTTGGAACTCTGGCGCGGTCCGGAGGCTTCGCCCCGCCCCCAGGCTGTGCTCACGAGGGAAGAGGTTTGGGGAGAAGTGTGGAGGGAGTGTGAGGAGGTTCCGCGCGCCGAGGGGACGGGAGACAGGAAGGGACAAGAGGGGCCCAGGAGCGGGGAAAGCTAGCCCGGCTGATGGGGCCCGGGGACCGCTGCTCGGCCCTCACGGAGCCCGAGCAGCCCGTCAGCGCGCGCGACGCAGACTCTGCCGACGATGTGTTAGGGGCGCTTCATAAAGGGCCGGAGCGGTGGGGGCCGGCGGGCGCGCCCCGGTTTCCTCGCCATCTGCGGAAAAAGCCCGGCGTCTGGCTGCTGCGGGACGAAGGGACACTGGGGAAGCCGGGTGGCCGCACCCCCTTTATCTCGGCGGCGCGCCGGGCCCGCGCTCTTTATCGCGCCTTACACTCGGCGCCGCTCGAGCGCTGCGGGAACCCGGAGCTGGGCGCGCGGAAGTCAAACTCAGGCAGGTGATTTGTATCCTTGGTTGTGACCCGGATCTGCACTGGGGAGCCCCGTGAGGGCAAGGGCACTGTAGCGTGGGCATCGTATTCACAGCGCCTAACACGGTCCACGGGGTGCTTGAATTGTTGAATGACTATCCTTACACCTATTGTACACTCCTAGGCGTCCACCTTTGTGGGAATCTTTGACAAAACATGCTGACCCTCAGTTAGTGTGTAACAGATGCGAGGGTACAGGGACAAAATAGGGACAGGAGAGGAAGGCACACGTTAGTACAATACACAAAAATCATGTGTTTTGAATGTAAAAAACTATGATGAGGCAGAAGTGGGAGCCCTTCTCCATGGTTAAATTGGGTGTATATGTATATTGTATGAGGCATTTTAGTCCAAGAGCCAAGAGATAGTTTCTCATTGTCAGCCACTAGTGAAAATTTAGAAATCTCACCCAAGCGCATGACTGTGAGCAAGTTGCTTAACCTCTCTGAACCTTAGTTCCTTATCTGCCAATTTACTATGTTACTTCTTACTACACTGCCCCTCTGCAAAGTAAAATATATGCCAACGGCACATATTTTGGCCTGGCACCAAAGGTACTCACTAAGGTAAGACATGATGCCACATACCTGTCAGCACTCTAGGAGGCTGAGGAAGGAGAATTGCAAGTTCAAACCCAGTCTGGGCAACTTTCCAACTTAGGAAGACCATGTCTCAAACAAAAAATAAAACATAAGTCTAGACATATAGTTCAGTGCAAAGGCTCCCAGTACAACTCCCAGTTTTACAAAAGAAAAAAAGTATTACTTCTGACACTAAATTACACCCCCAAACTCTTGTCATCCTTGATTTAACTGTCTAATGATGTAGTCATCTACACCACTCACAAATATTCATAACACTGTTTTTTTACTTGAATATCTAAAACTGCATTGGACTCCTTTTGTTCATTCTCTTTTCAAGAAAAGGTGCAGAGCTTTAAAGGGCAATTGAAAGACTCCCTCCTTTATTCCTTCTCTCTCAGGGTTGTGTGCAGAAGAGAAGAGAATACAGTTTGAGTCCGACTGTGTGTAATTAAATACTGCTAATGGCAGCAAGTAAGCCCCCACTATTCCTCACCTTCACCTTGAGCATGTCACTCCATACTTCAGTCAGTATCTGCTGGAGCCTTTAGTTAGCCTCTTTCTCTGAGCTCTGCCACTCCATTTTATCTGGATCACCCTTAAAGAAAATATTAGAGATGGAAGTGGAGGAGTAGAGCCAGACATACGGTATACACGTGTAATCCCAGCACTCAGGAAGCTGAGGCAGGAGGATTGTTGGAAGTTCAAGACCAGCCTAGGCTACCAAGTGAAGTCAAGGCCAGCCTAAACTACATAGCAAGGCCTTGTTTCAAAAAGACAAAAATAAACTTTTGTCTTTTTGACAAAAAAGGAGGAGGAGGAATCTCAAGCCTTTGCGCTAACTGTACTTTGAGCAACATAATCTGGCCGCACCAAACCCACATTTTCTTCCCCCACACGATAGTCACCTCCATCACTGGCTGGGATCTGAGGAGGCACCCCAGAGAGAAGATAGGGATTTCAACTCATGCTGCCCACATGCCCACAGAACAGATTCTTGACTCTTTGTGGAATTGTAGGACTCATCAGTTGTAGAGAGGCCACACTGACTCCATTTTGTCCCAGACACATCTGGTCAATGATATTAGGGAAAAGTATAGGCCATGAAACATGGCTCCCACCCCAAGGTAAAAACATAAGGTTCTGTAAGGTCAAGAAGCAACAAGTTATATAATCTAAGCATGCGCAATTTGAGTTTCTTTGTTCTGTAACCCAATAAAAGCTACTTGCTTAGTCCAGGGTACCAGCCATTTTGCTGACCCTGTGTGTGACCCTTTATTTTCTTTTTGCTTACAAAACTCCCACATCTAGCACCTGAATAGGGGACTCGACAGCAGAGACTTCTGCTGTGGAGAGTGACTTGCCTTCACTGTGTTCCTGGGGTGGGACACGGCTCCCGATGCATTGACTTCATTTTCTTCAGAAAATTCCTGGGGAGGTCATGGGAATTCCCTGTCTGAAGTGTAGCAGAAACATAATGCAGAACTGCTTTTTCTCCTTAAGGTGGGCCATGGGCTCCCTAGTACAACTTTTGCGAAAAATTCATGATTATTGTCCTTGGTACCCTGAGGGAGGAATGCTCACTATGAAGGATTGGGAAAAGACAGGCAAACTGCTGCATGTGGAGCCTCTAGCCCCCCCCCCTTTTTTTTTTTTTTTTATCAGTACCGGGGATCAAACTCACAACTGCCTGCTTGCAAGGCAGGCGCTTATGCTGCTGAGCTGAATCCCCAGCCCCATCTAGCCCCTATTTCTGTCCTACACACCTGGCATCTCTGCTGGGATGTTATCACAGCCTTGGGCCAGCAAACAGATGGAACACCGCATAGGTGATTCCCAGGTCCTCCCAGCTGTGCCACTTCTGCTGTCTCTACCTTAACTGGGTAAGACCCTATTTTCCTTTGACCACTCAACAGTTAGCTTCTCTATTCAGTGCTCTACTGATGTGATCTTTGATAGCAGGCACTTCAGAGCATTGCTCACACATATACCACAGTTAGGGTGGATCGAGTCTCAACCCTAACCCCTCTCTCCTTTCTCATTTTTCATTCAAACCCTTTGCCCACTGGGGCTCTTACTGCCATCCAGAACAGCAAGATATTTATTGTTGGATGGTTACATTTACCCCACTCGCCTGGTAGTACTTTATTTCCCATTATTAATGCTATTTCTTCTCTTATCTCTCAAGGACATACTTGTGCACTTATACTCCTTGGAATTTATTTCACTGATATTGTTTTACCACTTACCAAGGCTGACTTCTCCTTTCTGCTGTCCTCTACTGTTTCTCTTCAGGTCTCTTTGGCTATGTTGGTTCCATTTCCTTCAAAATGCCCCCAGACCCAGGCTGATGGGGCTGGTGCCCCTCCTGACCTGAGTGAGAGGCGATGCTTCTGTAATATTCCCAACAGGCCCTGTGTGGATTCCTGCTCATTGCAGTTGCCCTGCACAGAATGAGTTGGCACCACGGGCTGCACAACCCAATTCCACAGTTTCACCTCTCCCTGAATCAAACCCTGCCACTTCAAAAGCAACCGAAGACCACAACTGCTCAGCCAGTGACCTAGGATGATATAAAGGCGCTGATCCACTCTGCACAAGACTTGCTCCGTGCATCTGAAGAGGAGCGCACTGCTGAAAAGCTGCTTGTGGCAGTATTTACCAAACTGGCAATGAACTCTCTAATGCTTGTTTGTATTCTATTGCTGTGTGTTTTATAACCCACCATGGAGACTTTATAGAGTCCCACAACCTCCAAGAAAGATTGGAATGCAATATTTGGGTTCAACTGACAAAAATAACTCTCATTTCTATCTTACTCAAAAGACAAAATAAAATACATTTTCGGGTCCTGTCTGATTCCAGTTTGCAAGGACCTGCCTTTCTAAGTAATTACACCATTTTCTCCAATATTCCAAACAAAATTGTAATATATGCTGATTATCCAAGTGGAGCACTCCCGCCCTTAAAAAATCTGATAATGCTGTTAAAATGTTCACTCCATGTGTAGTAACTTCAAGTGCCTCATTCTCATACTGAAAATTGTACTACTCAATATCTTTACCTTCCTCATAGTACTTGGAATTGTTCTAGTTATGAGCCCATATTGTATGGACATAGACATGTTCCTCTCCCTGCTGGATGGTTTTTCTCTTGTGAAGAGTAGATCTTCAGTTATATCCCTGCAAACTTATAACACAAAATGCTGCCTTAGTCACCTTATTATAGTGTTGCCTTCCCCTGAATTCATACTGTCTCACACCAAACGGTCTACAACTAATCTCACTGACCTATGTGGGGACTTTTCTATTAGCCTATTAACCAAAACAGAAATTTATACTTTAGGTATTTCTTTGGTTGGTGTGCCTGCTCTGGCAGCCAAGGCCAATCGCAATGTTAATGCACTAGCTCGTCTTACAGCAAAGCAAATTAATTATACTTCCAGTTTTGGCATTATTAAAGAACAAAGTGAGCACCAACAAGTGATTTTAGATAATTGTGCTGCAACTGATTATCTACTTCTATTGCATCATCATGGATGTAATGAAATTGCTCAAATGTGCTGTTTTAATTTGTCTGATGAAAGTAAATCCATCAATGGGAAACTGCATAATTTACAAGAACTTACCAGATACATATGTCCCAAGGGCTCAATACTGGATTATGGAATTTTCTTACAGGATGGTTTCTAGACATCAATTGGCTAAAACAAATGTTTCTTTATGGTGTTATTGTCCTTATCTGCTGGCATCCCATCCCTATACAAAATGTTCATACCTATCCCTATACAAAATGTTCATACCTAAATGCCAGCTTCTAACATGGTAAGAAAGCCTAAACTAAAAAAAGAAAGGGGAGATAATAGAGAGGCCACTCTGACTCCATTTTGTCCCACACACATCCAGCTGATAACATTATGGGGAAAAGTGTAGCCTTGAAACATGACTCCCATCCCAAGGTAAAAACATGAGGTCCTGTAAGGTCAAGAAGCAAACAAGTTATATAATCTAAGCATGCGCAATTTGAGTTTCTTTGTTCTTTATCAATGAAAGTTACTTGCTTAGGCTGGCCTGGTGGCAGCCAATTGCTGACCCTTAGTGTGTGTGAGACCCTTTATTTTCCCTTTGCTTGCAGAACCCCAACAATTATGCCTTTCAGCATAAACAGAATCAAAGAAGTACACACGAGTGCGGGCACTCAAGGGTAAGACACACTGGTATGGTCTGGAGTTGGAGATACTTTTATGGTCTGGGGGGGTATCCTCTAGACCTATGATCCAGGGTGTGTATATCTGGTATCAAGTCATGCTTTCCTGGCCTGGGTTAAAATGCAACCCATTTACATGTATTTAAAGTTTGGATATGGTACTTCAGTCAGTAGTGCTGTTTCATTAAGGGTAGAAATCTGTGGGATTTGTGAATTTCTACTGTGGAAAAAAAAAACAGGCCCAATATACACAATTTTAAAGACTCTTAGGAATTAGGAACAAGAGACTTAGAAAGGAAAAAACAGGCCTACGATTGAAAATAGTATTGTAATCTTGGGTAACTATTGTATCTTAAAACTGCAGTTTCCTAAAAATACAATTGTAAAATTACAATTTCCTTGTCTCCTTTCTACCTATCTTTATTTCTTCTATCCTACCTTAATGCCGTATTTTGTAGTCCCACATCCAGGCAGAAGAACTAGAGATTCTAAAGAAGACTGTTTTTTAATCTTTCACCGACAAATGGGAAATGGGTAGCTCCTAAGTAAAAATTATTACTATGGTGGAAGTGAAAGAATGCAACAGGGAAGTCCGGAGGCCCAGCCTGAAGCATTCAAAAGGACTCAGGACTGTTCATTTTGTCCTTGTCACTTGGCTCAGGAGACAAATAGCTCTGAAAACCAAAAAGAGCTGCGGAGAAGGAATTCACAAACAAAGGTCCTGGTGTCTCCTGAAATTGCACCCTGTGGGTCCTCAAGTTCCACAGCATTTCTTAGCCTGGTCTCACACCTCCAAATGGGAGTGACAAAAGGAATTTCTGCTTGCCCAAAAAGTATGAAGGTAGTCCAAGAATAAAGTACAGTATTTTATAAGCATAAAGCACTTATATAAATGTAAGGCATGATTATTCATTCCGTTGGCAGATCTTTGTTGAATGCCCATCATCAGCCAGGTGCTGTGTAAAACACAAAATAACCCTCAAGGTATTTAGGATCCAGCTGAAGGAAATAGGAAAACATAATTATAAGATTATATCAAGCACAAATGTTAAGGGTGCAGGCCAGGGAGCAAGTGAGAGGGAGGGCAAAGAGAACCAAAGGCTTTTTGAAGGAGGTTTGGCAAAATAACACTTGTAAAGGAGGATCCAGCAATCTCATGAACAGTGATTCCTAAATCAACTCCAAAGTAACCCCCAAAAATTGCTCTGCTGTGGGCTGTGAACTCTGCTTTGTTCTAATAAAACTCACATCTAAAACACTAGAAAAGCACCATTGATATGGAATCATTATATTCACCCATTAAAGATGAGATTAATGGAGGGAAAAATCAGTGGTATCTTAATGGGAAACATTTTGTTCTTACAGCTTGTGTTTAAACACCAGAAGCATGAATTCCACCTCACATGATTAGTCCCTAATAGTTCCATTTAGCCAGTCTTTCTGGTCCAGATAATACCGCAGATCAGAGCCCAAGAAACATTTCCAAAGCACGACAATAATAGCTTTTCTTAAAATTGATGGTTTATTTAAATTCTGTTTATTTATGAAAAAGACTCCTAGGCTGGTCCGATGGCAGTGGGTTATCAGAACTTACTAACATTAGTGTCACTAAAGTTGGTATACCACCCCCCCACTGCTAAATTTGACTGACTTGAAAAAAAAAAAAAGACTCCTTACCTCCTCCCTATGGTAGGGATCACGCTTACAAGGCACACACTCTATCAGGATCAGGTCCCCAGCCCAAGACAGCTATTATCACTCATTTATCATTATGTTCTTTACAATGAAACTCCAAGAAAGTGTGTTGGTTGTTTCCTCACATTCACTGAATGACTACTATGTATAATATATACATACTCTGTACAACTTGTACAGAGTATGTCCAGCACATGGGGTGGGGCGTGTCTTTAAAGCTGGAGATAAATATCCATAAAAAGAGAGCTACATAATCAGTAATTGTAGATTCTGTCCCCCTATATTTGTTATTGGCTACATAAGCAAAACTGTAAGGTTAGGTGCCCCACTTCTGAAACTTGTTTCTGTTGCAACTCCTCCAGAAAAGCAGACTATCAAAAAGTGCAAGACGTTTTCTATGACTTCACATTTATAGATTTGTGATAGGCAATTTCGTAGGTTGTCTTGAACCTATCATCTTTTAAAGAGCGGGCAATCATTTCAGTTTTCTCTATATACAGTAAACTTTGAAATTGGCCAAACCCATGCCCAACTAAAATTTACAAGATAGATTTGCACATGAATAATCATCAGTGCAAAACAACATAATATGGACTCAAAGAAGGTGTACAGAAAAAATATTCTCAGAATTTAGAAAAGAGATTGCAGTAAAGAACTTCATCCAGGTGGCAGAATTAGAGCTGGGAGTTTACAGCTAAATATACAAAGTTACATGCTCTGAAAACACCTGCCTGTTGCCTAAAATTTTTGTTAAATGGATCTAGTATAAAAGAACACATTCATTACCTCCTTTCTGGCTGACAGTTGATCTCCCAAAGAGATTTGAAGGGAAGAAGTGATACTCAAAATAGAGCCCCAAGACTGAGTGTAGTTCTTTTGGAAATTAGAGTTCCCACTAGCTAAATGCAAACCTTGTAAGTATTCCTATTTAGAATCTGTATCCTAAGTGAAATGGCACATATATCAAGACAAGTTACCATCTAAACAATTAAAAACTTCCTTTCGTAGCTGTTCCTTAAGCCTACAATGCAATAACCACTTTTTGTGTGTGAAAGGTGGAATGTTTCTCTTTTTTTCTTTTTTCCAAATCCATTTTATTTCAAAGGTAAAAAGAAAGAAAAGAAAGGAGAATAAAAAAACTACAATAAAATTTCAAAACATGTCAATCAGAAGGCAACAATGGTACATACATTGCACACTGAAATCCAAATAACCTTTTTTTTTTTGGTACTGAGGATCAAGCTCACGACCACATGCTTGCCAGGCAGGCACTTGTGCCTGTTGCACTCAACTCCTGGCCCCCAAATAACCATTTTAAAATATATTATTTTTACAACAATTTGTTGCATCACACCACTATGGAGTAGACACACATGAACATTTTCTCATTCAGCAGCAGCAAATAGGATGCTGATGCTGAGGAAGGGAAAAAGAAAAAAAAGGAACTGGGAATAGCCAAAGAAAAAGGGAACATTTATAAAGTGCTATCCAGGCCAGGCACTGTGATGGTGGTAAGAAGATAAATAACAAAAGTTTTTCCTTTTCTTCCTTTTAAAGAAATTCCAGAAGAATAGCTAGATCAGTGACAGTTAATAAGTGGGACCTTGAAGACTGAGTAGTTGATGGTGGATATACGGGAACTGAGAACATTCTAGGCAGACCAAACAGCATGCATGAAAGTATGTCAGGGTTAGCAGGTATTCTGGTTTAGTTGTGGCTTTGTGGGGCTCATGTTATCTGAAGCTCCTGGTTGTAAAGGATAGAAACTCAATCTGAACGTGGTTAGATAAAAGTGAAAGGGAAAATTTCACTCAAGAAATCCAAAAAAGGCTAAACAACCAGAAAAGATTGGGGCAGTGAACTGCAGCTTTGGAAACTACATCTTATCACTTCCATCCCGGGAAAAGGACTGGCACTCTCTTTGTTTTGGTCTTTTGTTTGTTTTTGTTTTTTGAGGCAGAGTCTCACTATGTGATGCAAACTGGCCTTGAGATCACTACATAGCCCAGGCTGGCCTCAGACTTGTGATCCTCTTGCCTTAGTCTCTAAAGTGCTTGAATTAAAGGTGTGTGCCCTACCACACTTAACACCAACACTCTTTTTGTTTTTGTGGTTGCCTTCATTACTTTTCTTATGGCTGAAGCAAAATACTTGACCCCCAAATTTAAAGGGGAAAGGGTTTACAGAGCTCATTATAGAGGTTTCAGTCATAGTTGGCTGGTTCCAAGGCATGGTGCCATGGCAGAGGGGCACTGCAGAGGAGAAACAGTTCATGGTGGGCAGAAGACAGAAGGCACCAAGCAAAAATAGCAGCTTCTTTCTGCTCCTTTTATATTCAACCTGAGCTACTGGGCTTAGGGTAGGTGCCAAACCAATCAGTGATTCATTTAGTAATCACAAACCCTTAATCCCAATATCATGTATTCTAGATCTAGCCACTTCTCAAAAAGTCCCAGCTATAAGTGCATGAAACTTTGTGGGGACATCTAAACACAAGCCATAACGATAGTACTGGAGCTCCAACCTATGAGGCTTCAACTACTGAGCTATATCCCATCTCTTTAATTTTGAAAGCAGTTTTCACTAAGTTGTACTGGCTGGCATCTAACCTGGGATCCTTTTGCTTCAACCACCTGAGTTGCTTAGGTTACAGGAAAGCATCACCATACTTAACAAAAAGACTAACTTTCTTCAAGTCTGAAAAATTCTGGGGGAAAGTTGCCGATTGGTCAGGCATGGCTCTGTACTCATCAATCCCAGGATCCCAAGGAAGGGCAGGGCAGGCACATCACAGGCATAAGCTATGAGAATAAGTGAAAAATACATCTGTGAAAGGGTTTTGGCCCAGACAGGACTCTGTAGCCAGGAAAACCTCAACCAGAACCAGGAAGCTCCTATCTCCCCCGCCCCTGGGAATTTGACTATGGTGCCAAACCTAGGACCAATGGGCTACCCGTGCATCCCTGATGCCCCCTTAGGTTCCACCCCAAACCGAGGCTACTTACATACTCGATCGCCTGACGCCAGCGGTGGGGGGGGTGCCAGTCATCTCTCTCCATGTTCTCAGAATAAAGGCCGCTTTTTGTTTTATACTACTTATCTTTTGGAAACAATCCTATCAATCTGTACTCTGGCAATGGATTAGGACTGAAGTTGGCAACAGTACAAGAAGCTCAACATCAAAGCGAGAAACAAATTGGCCCCAAATTATAGTAACATTTGCTAGATCATCGGTTAAAATGGAGTTCAAATTTTTATGGCATTGTTCTAATTGGTTTATGTATTGTCATTTCAATCAAGATGCTATGAAACACAATAGATGCTTCACATTGGTTTAAGAACTGTGGAATCTAGGGTACTTCTTCAACCTTCTAGCTAAGTGATTTTAGAAGAAAATCTTAACCAGCCTAAGCTCCTGTCCTCCCCAAAATATAATAGTAGCCATGACAGCTGACTCTATTGAATCTTGGTGCTGAGAATTGAACTTAGAATTTTGTTCATACTACATAAGCACTGTACCACTGAATTGCACCTCTCAATTAATCATCAAAACAAAATTATAAGGTTTTATAAACCTGAGATAATCCCATTCAGGTTATTGGAAGGATTAAAGAAACTGCTGGGTGTGGTGGTATACATCTGTAATTCCAGCACTCAGGATGCAAAGGCAGAAAGATCACCAAGAGTTCTAGGCCAGCATGGGCTACATAGGAAATTCAAGATCAGCCTGCACTACCTAGTGAAGTCAAGGCAAGAATTTGTCTCAAAAAAGAAAGAAAGATAAAAGAATTCATGTAAAATGCATAGTCCCATTCCCTGGCCCACAGCCAGCACTTAACTCATTATTATTTTTAATTATATGTTGCCTAGAAAAGGAAACGCCCCTGTACTTCATGATTAGCAAGCTCTGGGAAAGCAACAGCAACAAATGAAAGAGAAAGACTGCCTGACTGCTTATCTCTGGCATCAAAAGAGACAGCAGGGATTAAAACAGGCCAATAAGAGAAATACTATAAATAATAAAAAGTAGAAAATTGAGAAAATGTGACAGTGGAATATGAAAGGAATGCGAGTTGGCCAGATTTGTTAATTTTTTCCGTATAGGTTAGAATCCCCTCCATCTGCTCCACCCCAAGAATGCCTCTCTGTAAAACTGATCTCAAGGGCCATTTGAAGTTTCTTTCTCTTTGACCTGAATACTATCAAACACCTTGAATTATTCAATCAAGAAAAGAAACTAACACAAAAACCGCTGTGTGTTGGGCTCTATGCTTAGCCATTTACATACAGTATCTTAGTATCTTTTGCTCCTTGAACTAACAATAAAGTGGATGTTTTCTCTGCACTATGTATATATAGGGAAAGAGGGTGAGAATTCAGGAATAACTTTGTGTGGGATTCAAACACAGATCTGTCTCACTTCAAAATCAAGAACACAAGGTCAGGCTTGGTAGCACATTCCTATAATTCCAGTACTCAGGAGGCTGAGGCAGGAGGACCACAGCAAGTTTGAGGTCAGCTTGGAAGAGATAGACAAGGCAAAAGCATTACCAAAATCTGATAAAACTAGTGAAATAATAGGCACTGTCAACTTCTATCGCCTTTTACCTTCTTTACCTGAAACACCATCTTCTGGCTGCCCAGGGCTGTAGGCCTTTCCTCAAGGACTGTCTTCTATCAGATATTGTGTGGCAATATCTACCACACAAACCTGAGGTCCTGAGTTCCATTTATCATATGCAGAAAAAGAAAAAAGAGTATATCTGCTCTGGCCTTCTCCTCACCATAGTGATATTAGGTTCTCCAGTATTCATATGCTTATCTCTCTATTTAGCACATTTTTGCAGGCTTCCTGGAAGCATTGAAATAGCTAGAAGTTTAAAAATTTCAGAACCTGCCAGAGAAGTGCAGTGGATTAACTAATGGTACACTTGTAACCCCCAGCTGAACTGAGTCAGTGAGGTGCTGGGTGTGGAGGCCCACTTGAGGATCACTGCCAGCAGCATAAAAAGAGAACTGGCAGGATGGGGGGCTGGGGATTTAGCTCATCAGCATAAGTACTTGCCTTGCAAGCAGGCGGTCATGAGTTCGATCCCCAGTACCGATTAAAAAAAAAAAAAAAAAAAAAAAAGAACTGGCAGGATGATGGTGCTGTTGATTCTCCTGGAGAAACTTGTCTTACTGGTTTTCCTGATATGAATTGGACTACTCTCATTGTCAGAAGGGCTTGGGGCCTTGCTGTTGCTGAAGTGGCTGGGTTCTCTTTGGGGGAGCTCTGATCCTTACCTTAAGCATCACTCCTGGCTCCAGTGCTGATCTCTCAGTCTACTGACACAGATCCTTCTTCCCACAGGTGCAGACTTTCTAGCTTCCACCACTGAACTTTGGGCCTTCCCAGCACAGATCCTAGGTACAGACTTACATGGGACATTGCCATGGGCTCTAGAATCCCAGATGGACTCACAGAGGACACTGCCATGGGCTCTAGGTCTTTTTATTTTATTTATTTCTTTATTTATTTTTGATACCATGGATCAAACTCTCAACCTTGCACTTGTCAGGCAGGCACTTACACCACTGAGCTAAATCCCTGATCCCTGGCTCTAGGTCTTCAAATAGACTCGTGCAGGACTTTACCAGGGGATCCAGCCCTCAACTGGATTCTTTGGGTCTCTAATGTGTGGACAGATTTCCCACACTCCATTGCATTTGACTTTTTGGGTGACCATTATCAAACAACCCTGTAAATTATGTGTCCTGTATTAAATCCATTCTCTTGTAAACCTTGACCACAGGAAGATGGGTCAAACTGAAGTTGTTTGAGATGCACAGGCCTCTGAGAGTTACTAAGGTTGTATCATACACACACACACACACATACACAACACACACACACACACAAACACATTGGGGATCAGGACACACCATCCCAAAATATAGCTATAGAAGACCAGATATGCCGCTTCCAGATATATTTCCCAGGCATATTTTCCAGGCATATTTTGAGGTACTGTAGCAGACACAGGGGTGCTTCTGAGAAGCTGCCCTTTTGTAAAGTGTACAGCTACAAAGGAAATCCTTTATAAAAGTAATCAGAACAAAGAAAGGGCTCCCTCTAACAACTTTTACTATCTGCATTCACCAGGATTGCCTCACTACCACCCTGGAGCTCCCAAGGCCTTAGTACTTTCCGTGACTCAGGCTGCTATGTGCACTTTACTACCTGGCTCTGTTTTGCATCTTATCTTTGTGGGCCTCCAGGACACATGCATGTAAGTGAGACTCAGAGCTGAAATTCTGTGATGGCCTGAAGGAGCCGCATGAGTAGTAAAGGCCCTGCAAGACCTCAGTTGAGCAGAACATTGTGATAGTGGAGAGATGGAATGTTGTGGGTTAAAAAAAGCCAAAATTATGGGGCTGGGCATTTAGCTCAGCGGCATAAGCGCCTGCCTTGCAAGTAGGCAGTCGTGAGTTCAATCCCCGGTACTGATAAAAAGGAAAAAGACCAAAAAAAAAAAAAAAAGCCAAAATTATGTATCTCTAAGTCCCTTGGTTAGTCATTTACCTTCCCTGTGAGTATTCTGTAGGTACCACATTCCAGTCCTATCATCCCCAAGGCTAAGCTTGCTAACGGATTAGGTGCCGACTACTTAACATCCCACAAATGCATCAGATAATTGTATTGATTTAGGACCTTTGACCTGTGGTTATAAAAGTTCACATTACTTCCTCCAGGGCAAAACATGCCATTCAGGATAACTCAAATCTGTGACCCTGGACCACGATCACTCATTTTCTGGCCAGAATAAACCATTTAAAAAAAAAATCCTTAAAGCAGGGGGTTGTTATTTTTACACCCACAAAGGGTAGAGGGAAGCTATTTTTCCCACTTGTATACACACAGCCCCTGAGCTCCTGAGAGTTGAGATGAGCTGTCTTGTTCCACGTCCAAAATCAGTAAGTACAGGATGAATGAATACAGGATCTTGAAATACACAGCCACCCCTAACTTCCCCTGGGCCTCTGATGTGCCCAACACAAAGAATGTGTCCCTGTTCCACATGGCAAGATTTTTTATTTATCTTCAGCAAAACATTCTTTCCTGTCTCTTCACTCACTGTAGGAGGCTGATCCTCCAACAAGGTCAGAAAGGGCTAAGAGCCTCAATGAATAACAATGAACCCCACCAATAGGAATAAAGCTTTCAAGGGCACAAGGGAATGAAGATGAACAGGTTTACCTGTATGTGGCAGCCACTGTGAATTACTGCACGCAGGTGGTTCCTCAAGAAATATTCATCAGCCTTTTGCAGTTCTGCAGATTTATGGGTAGATGCTTTTTGTTTGCAAACCAAAACCATGAAATAAAAAGGGACATTGATGGCTTATCTAGCTGAAAATTCCACGGATGTGTCAAGCTTCAGAAATGGCTAATCAACATCATCATAATGCCACATACTTGTAATCAACATCATCATAATGCCACATACTTGTAATCCAAACACTTGGGAGGCTTGGGAGGCTGCGGCAGGTGGATTGCCACAAATGTGAGGCCCGCCTGGGCTACGTAGTGAAAACCTGTCTCAAAAAACAAACAAACAAATTACTAATATAGTAATGCGTAAACGTGCTTCTCCGAATGGGGTTCAGTCCTTCCCATTCTGCAAACATATATTCCTCAGTCTTTTTTTCCTTTTTCTTTCTTTCTTTCTTTCTTTTGTACTGGGGAATGAACTCACAACCTCATGCTTGCCAGGCATAAGTTTCTTTTCACTCATATTTCCCCTATTGATCCCTTTACCCATCCTGCTGAAGAAGCCTTTGTAACTTGCACACATTTCTACAAACTAGATTTTGCTTGTTGTGTACGCCTAGCGCAGTTCAGCATGTTTATCCTGTGTATTTCCTACAAATCTGTAGCTGTGTCCAGACTGGATTAGATTCAGGTTTGGTGTTTTAACAAGAGGAAGATGTTAGCAAAACTTTAGGACTGTGATGGTAAAACTCTTAGAGCTTTCAGCGATAACGAACAGCCCGCTGCACCAGGCGTACTGTAGGTTCACCATCTCTGCCTAATTTACTCCCTTTTTACAAAGTCAGTAGCCACTAATACCTAACATCCGTATCTGTTAAGTTTACTGAGGACTGTCACATGGTGATATTCTCATTCAAGCACTGGCCTTATGGCCCAATCTACCAAACTTCCTCTATTTCCATAAATAACTTTAAAAAAAAAAATAGACTGGTGACTGAGCCCAGGGGTGCTCTACCCTCAATGAGGCTCTCTCCCCAGCCCTTTGTTATTTTTTTGTTTTGACCGAGGCCTTACTAAATTGCTCCAACTGGCCTCAAGCTTGCCATCCTCCTGCCTCAGGCTCTCAATTAGCTGAGAGGCTTGTGCCATGTCACATGCAATTTTATTGTGCAGAAGAGACATGCACAGCATGATAAAATCTCCAAGAGTTAAGGTCTAGTATCTCTAGTAGATCCAGGATACCAGAGGGCTGCTGGTCCCCTGGGAGGTCCTTCTGTTCCCCTCGGAAATCAAGATTAGACTCAGATCCCCAAGAGTCACAAATTCTACAGCCGTCTGTCCCCTTCGTTCAAAGGCCCAAAGACTCTCCCCTTACTCTCACTGTTTCTGCTCTCACTACCCTAGAACACTTAACTTATCCTTCTTGTGGGGAGAAAGATTCCTACAAGTAACTTAAACTTTTTGGAAACCACACCCAAGACAACAAACAGCCCCACTGTTAAACTTCCTACTGCACAATGCTGTCCACCTTCTCCGATAAGTGAGAGAAAAATCCTAATAATAAATAAACAAGTAGTGGTTGTTCGTTCTTTATTATTTTTTAACAAGCAAACGCAACCCAACACACAACATCTCAAATTTTCTGCTCCACCTTGTTGACTATCACATATAAAGCAGAGCAGACAAATCACATTAGCTGAAGGTAAATGGAGGAACCTATGTTTTTAAAAAAGAAAGAACAGAACAATACAAAAAATAAAGACAGAAGTAGTGTGGCCTTCCTTCTGAGTGATTTAGGGGAATGAAACTCCCAACCTACTAGCTGTCTGGTACAAGTTCATGTTCTCTAAAATTGAAGAATCAGGGCTGCAGATTTAGTTCAGTGGCAAGCACAAAGTCATGAGTTAGATCCCCAGTACCAAAAAATAATTTAAAAAATAAATAAAATTGAAGAATGAATTTTAGGGGGGTCCGGGGGACCGCCGCCTCGGGGCCCACGGCCACTGCGGGCCCGGCCGCCTGGCTCACCGGGCTCACTGTGCCGCCTTCCTCCGCCGCCTTCCTCCTCCTCCTCCTCCCAGTGAACGCAGCGGGACCAGACCTGTGGAACCACCCTACCAGTCCGCCTCAGCCGCCGCTCTTTGTTCCCGCTCCGTGCGCCACCGCCTCCGCGGCCCGGGCGGCCGCCGCTCCGCCCTCACGCCCTCCCTGCCCCCGGCCTAGCCCTCGGCGCTGCGCCCGCCGCCGCTTCGCCCCCGCGCCGCCGACGCCGCAGCCACCGACGCCGACGCCTCCTCCGCGCCCCCCTCGTTTTCATTGAAAGCAAACAAGCATCACGGCGGCGGCCGTCCCCAGCCAGCGAGCGCCTCGGCCGCCGCCGCCACTCCAACATCGCGGCCGCCAATTGGTCGGCGCCGCCGGGTGCGACCATCAGCTTCCTTCGGGGAGGGACGCTCCGTAAGCCTCGACCCCCGGCTGGAGAGCAGTGAGCCAGCCCGGCGCTGGCGTCGCGCCGGACGCGGGATCTTCCCGCTCTTCTCACGCTTCGGCTCAGTCGGCGGTGTTTTCTTTTCCTCCTGGAGCTCGGTGTTTGATCCAGCTCAGGTTCAACTCTGGCTGTTCACGTTTATCTGCTTTCCTCCGTGTTTTTCCTGGCTGTTACTCCCCGGATGACTCTCCTTTCCCTCGGGCCTTCGCGTGCCCATCACCTGGAAGCTCGTATCTATTGGCTGACTTTGAATCTCCGCTAGTATCCTGATGTGCCAAAAGATCAATGAGCAGATGAATTTTTCTTCCTGCCTCAGTTATACAGAAAAAAATAAATGAATGGTCCTTTTAGGTTTACTAATCGTCAATCAGTGAAGTAAATTAAAGACAGCTTTTAGTGATGGAGTTCCCCAGCCTTAAGAACGGATCACAGACTCCTACGAAAATCCAGATGTCCTGTTCAGGGCAAATCGGTGATTGCCGGTGTGCAGGGGAAGGACTGATTGGAGCCATGATGTTCGCAACAGGAAACAGTTGACTGGGAGTTTGGGCAGAGATGAATTAGCCCCTGGCCCCTCCCTGAGTAACCTCACCATCTAGGGGCCAGAGTAACACCAGACTACTCAAATCATTAGAGATGTGCACACAAGGGTATGGCGCGAAGAAAAAGAAGCAGCTGCCCACCCATCTAGCTGGTGAACTGTTACGCACTACAGGCTTCTTCCTGGAAAATCAACTCTGAAGAAATGAGAGTGAATCTGGGCCATGTACGAACAACAGCAAACAAGGAAGACACCTCTCTCCCTGAATTCTGTCTTGGGCTAGACGTGGGAAATGGAGTGGGGAAAGGAGAATTATTAATGTAATAAAAGAATTGGGTAAAAAAAAAAAGAATGAATTTTAGGAACAACAGAAGTTAAGAGCAGAATATATTTATTGAGAGGGAAAAAAGCTTCTGGTTTCATTTGGAACAGGGAGTTAAAAAAAAAAAAAAGCTTCTGTCTAAGAGAAAGAGAGAAGGGGTCTCGAGTGGGTTGACCAAGATCCTGTCTTTTCTAGGGACTTTGATAGGGCAAAACCACAAAGTGAGGTAGGTCTAAGGTGTGGAAAGCAGAGGAACTGCAAGGAGGGCATGGGGTGGGACAGGACTACAGCCAACCAATAAGATTAATTGCTCAGGTAAAATTGATTAAGTCGGGGACAATTGGGAAGTGAGTCTTGAAGCAAGTGGGCGTCCTTAAAGAGCAATGACTCTTCCCCTAGGGAGTTGGAATGGTGCCTGACTCTGGGCTTCCTCAGGGTGATAGAGGCCTACTTAGAATATCAGTCCCTGATGTTTATCCTTAGAAAGTATGTAGATACATTTGATTTATCTTTTGTCTAGAGTTCTGGCCTATAGAGGGACTGCCTGTGTTTCTATCTAACTCGATTGCCTATAACAGGTTTGCCACAGCCAGGACTGTGACAGCTCTCTGAATACCCTGGAACCTCTTAGGGTCCCAAAAGTCCTGCCTCATCTTTTTTTTTTTTCCTCCAGTATTGGAGATACAGGGCCTTGTGTGTGCTAGCTAGGCAAATGGTCTGCCATTAAGCTACATCCCCCAGCCTTTTAATGTTTTCTTTTCTTTTTAATTTTGAGACCCCCATCTAAGTTGCCCAAATTGACCTTGTATTTGCAAATCCTCCTGGTCCTGCTTCTCTAGCAGCGGGATGACAGGTGTATACCACCATGTCCAGGGGCCTTGTAAGCAGCTCTACAATACAGAATTTTAAAAGTTAAGATTTTAAAAATTTTTCTCTTTTCAAGATAAGCACCTTCGGGGCTGGGGATTTAGCTCAGCGGCATAAGCACTTGCCTTGCAAGTAGGCAGTCGTGAGTTTGATCCCTGGTACCGATAAAAATGAAAAAAGCAAAACAAAACAAAACAAAAAGATAAGCACCTTCTTCAAACTTCCTCCTGCACAGCCCTTAACCACCCCCATCCCCTTCCTTTCCTCAGGCCAGATAAAAGGAACAAAATATGCAGCTGCTGCCCCAGCATTTTAGGGCCCAGTTTCCTTTCCACAGGAAAGTGTGAGCACTGAAGATGGGCTGGCAAGATTGAACAGGCCTGGACAGGGCGCAACTCTTTATATCTCCTCGCCTCTATCCCTGGCCCTGAAGACCCGTGCATACTGTACACTGGAGCTGATGATGTCAGTGGATGAGCCACGTCTGAGTGTAAAGACCTGAAGGCACAGTAACAGCTTGCTTACCTGCTTTGTTTTGCATTTGCTGCGCTTTCCTTTCTGCAAACCCCATTCTCCTTGTTTCTCTGTTTCATGGCAGAAAGTAGCTGTCGTCAGGCCCGTTTTGCTCACTGTTGGTCAAATCAAAGGAAGCCATTTATTTTGGTAAAAGGAAAAAAGGGATTTATTCAAAACTAGCTCTGAGGAAGTGGAGGGGCCTTGTTACTCAAATCAAAATCACACCGGTGGTACAGAGGAGTGTTAGGATCCTTTATAACAAAAGAAGAGTGGGATGTGAAAGAATAGAAGGTGACAGTACTCCCCAGGTCAACTTCCACCCTCCTGGGCCCTGACCTCCTGGGGGCAGCATCTGCATATTATTAAGACTGAGGGGAGAGGGTGGTGATTATGCTCTAGACATCAAAGTTTAGAGAAGGCACTTAACACTAAAGAGGATAAAACATTCTAACTTTTAAAGTTCCATTTTGTCCTGTCGGTTCCACTCTGAGCTCCTAGTTGTGTATCTTTCCAGATGGAGAGGCTAACAGATATTCACTGGTATCTCTCAGGGTTGAAATTTCTAGATTGACAAATCTCCATCCCTGGCAATTGCAGATATCCCTTCCACTCATATCCTATTGACCAGAAATTATTCACATCACCCTGCCTGGCTGGAAGGGAGGCCATGTGAGGTGTCTCTCTGGGATCAATTACTAATGAAAGAAAGGTAAACTGGCTACTGGAGCCAGCTACCTTTGCCACAGAACATATAGAAAGCTTAGTTAAGACAGAGATGAGTTTGGTACCTCCTAGAAAGAAGGCCAAGGACACACGATAGGCCTAACTCAAGCAGGCAGCTATAACCTGTAAAAAGCAACTGACACCAACAGGAAACAGCCCTGATATCTTCTGTCCATAGGATTGATTGGCAAAACTGGGATTCTCAGTTCTTCATTCCCTATATATTTACATTTTAATTCACATGACCAGCTTACATTCCCACCAGGTTGTAATGATTTGCATTGCTATTTACGGAGGATAACGGTACCTGTGCCCCTCATCTTACAAATTTGACCAATCAGAAAGATCAGAAAGTTGATCTCACTTTTCTAACATGAATTTTCCTACCTATAAGAGTTTGCTTTTGCTCTTCATCTCCAGCAGGACAAGCATGTTTCCTGTTTGTTGTTTATCTCAGCCTTGGGACAAGTGGTTTGTGGCATCTTTTGAAGCTGCTTCAGTTTGGAAGGCCTGAGAACACAAATTCTCCCCTTCCACCACAGCAGCTGCACCATACCCTGTGCATCTAGAGCAAGGAAAACAATTTGCTAGGACGAATGACTGTTCTCCCTGGGGTTCTAACCTAGCAACCCTTCTTCTGGAACTCTATTTTATGAAGATAATCTAAACTATATGTGCTATAGAAGAAAAGGGAAATTTCCTTTTTGCTCTCTGAAAGGTATGGTGTGAGTGGATAATAGGCATTTTAAATAGGAGAAAAGGCATATGGATATATTAAGGTGCAAAAAGTCATAGCAGGGGGAAAGTCAGTGAAATGGTCAGAGACTGCCATGGGGACAAAGGGCAAGTGCAATGCTGGCCCTTTTACCTGTTATTCATTAGAGGCTTGATTTATATTTTCTTCTGAGGCAGCCAGGGATTTGAAAGCTCCTTTCCTAAAAATATATACAATAAAAAAGACTTCACTTAGGCCTACAGATGTCCAATAGATAACTCAAAGCAGAGAAAAGCTTGTTCTTTATTTTGTATCTGTCTCCTTTATTATCTTAAAACTTTGGGTCAGAGAGCCAGGGATGTAGCTCAGCAGCCAAGTGCCTGCCTGGCAAGCACAAGGTCCTGAGTTCAGTTCCCCATACTAAAAAAGAAAGAAAGAAAGAAAAAGAAAAACCACCTTGGGTCAGATCTTTGCTCAGCTGCACATAAGCATGTTGATCATTTAGAAAATATCTAGAAACCAGCAATGCATAATTGATTAGCCCCAAATTTATACAACCTATTTCATCCCACTTCAAGACAGAGATTAAGTGATTTACAGGGACATTTGACTACAAATGTGTGCCCAGAAGTCTCCAGTCCCTGTCATACACACGTGGTCACCTTAGATTTCAGCAGTTTCCATAAACAAAGATGGCTCCAAACAAAAACAGTCATCTCACAGAGACCAGATTGTCTCTGCAGATGATCAGGACATCTACAGAGCCACACTGCAAAACCAGAACTGAGACAATGATCAGGCAGGCCCTGGCCCATCCCAATAATTCCTTAAAAGTGGTTTCCTTTGTTTGGTCAATGGGCCAGTATGGTCCTTTCCATCAGATCTGTGTCCCACTCAGCTGCTCCTCAAGCTGAGGTTTCTTCCTACTTCCTCAGACTCTCTAACTCTGCCTCGGAACTCGGCCTGTGCCTCTCCCTGGTGTGTCCCAAAATGCTCTTCTGCAGTGAGACATCAGGAATGTCCTGGGGCCAAGCTGAGGTCTCATCTCTTCAAGGGAGGCCTGTTCTGCTCTTATCCAGCGATGAGAGGGGACATGACTACCTGTCCCCAGACCAACATGACTCACCAGCTTACATAGCCCCTTTTCTGTAGGATGCTGGGAATATGAGGAACATAGACAATTTTTTAAGGAAACAGTAATAGCTTTTAGAGGAACTCAATGTTCTTGGAGAACATAAAGTAATCTTGGAAAAAGTCCACTGTGACCCAGGCCAGACAGGAGGTTAGAAATGATATTTTGTAGGGTCAAAACAGAGGACAATGGTATGGGACAGAAGTCTGTTCACATGTGTTGACAGATCTCAGTATTTCTTCTTACAGTAAAGTTAGTCTTTTCTGGTTAATGAAATTTCAGTAAGAAGGTGGAGGACAATATTGTGCCCATTGTCGTGAAGCTGGTTGGGTGGATGGGAACTTTGCAGAAAGCCTAGTTATGGGCAAGGAGAGAGAGGACAAAGGGAAGGGCAGAGGTACTGGGTCCTGGCTCTCATCATGCTGAGCTCCATTCTACTGGGGTGTCACTTTTCTCCATCCCAACACCACGAAGATATTCATTATACCATTATTTATCATAGAAGAAATTTAAAAACAGTTGGCGTAGCCAACAATATTTTAAAAGGTTTAATCAAGCTGAAGCCTGATGCTATCCTTAATCCATTGAGATGGTAATTATGAAGACCATGGAGAGAAAGACAAATTATTTCTGATATAAAATGTGGGTAGGTCGGATGTAATGGCACACACCTGTGATCCCAGTACTTGGGAGGCTGAGTAGGAGGATTGCTGTCAGTTCCAGGTCAGCATGGACTACACAGAAAGATCTTGTCTCAAAAAATAAATAGTTGGAGGGCCAGGGATTTAGCTCAGTGGCATAAGCACCTGCCTGGCAAGTGTGAGGTCGTGAGTTTGATCCCCAGTATGCAAATAAATAAATAGTTGGGCATGGTGGTGCATGCCTATAATCCCAGCACTTGGGAGCCTAAAACAAGAGGATTATGGTGACTTCAAGACCAGCCTGGCTTACAAAGTGAACTCATGGCCAGCCTAAATTGCATAGTAAGACCTTGTCTCAAAAAGACCAAATAGGGGCCAGGCATTTAGCTCAATGGCAAAGCACCTGGGTGGTAAGTACAAAGTCCTAAGTTCGATCTCCAGTATCAAAATAAATAAAGTAAGATATGGGTAGATGTGTGAGGTAATGCATACATTAATTAGCATAATATAGCCATTCCACAATGTTTACATATCTCAAAAGACCACGTTATACATAATAAACATAATACAATATAATAAACAATACAATACATATACAATCTTTATAATAACTAAAGAATGATATTTTTAAAAATAAATAGATAAAATGTGGTTGGAACATAGCTCCTGTTCTGGCATGCCAAAACCCATTTTGGAGGAATTGCTTGTCTCCCTGGTTATAGGGTGATTGTCATACCCCCAAACCGCATCCGCAGAATTATACATGGGACACAGGCCTGCACAGTAATGAAGCTTTCTCCTACCAAGCGTGAGCAGGTGACCCGTGGAAGACTGATAACCCTGATGTTGAGTATCAGGTACTTTGTCTTCCTGTGGGACTGAGAACTGTAAAGCACCACAGGAGCCAGGCCCTGCTGCTGGCCATTCTTCCCACCACACTACAAGATCATATAATGAAGCAACACAGGAATACAGAGCCAAAGTGCAAAGAGACCTAAGGCCTAATGACATCATTGGAGCACACTGTTTGAATCATTATGAGAGAGAGAGAGAGAGACAGACAGACAGACAGACAGACAGACAGACAGACACAGAGACAGAGAGACAGAGAGAGAGAGAAGGAAATACACACAAAAATTATTGAGTTGGAGTAAATTCATGGGTTTTTTTTCTCTATATTTTTGCTTGTAATGTCACGTTGTCTTTATAATTTCAACAAATTCATTGAATAAAGAAAAAAGGGCCTTATTGGAGTCCAATGCAACTAAAATGATCTTATTTCAGGGCTCATGTGCATGTAGATTTGGGAATCAGGGAAGTTTTTATATACAGCCAACTACTGCAAACTCAATCCTGCTTCCTGCAAAGCCCATGAAGCAAATTGATTCTTGTCTATGTTGGTTACTTTCCTCTCATTTCCTAGACAAAATATCTGATACCCAAAATTAAAGAAGGAAAGGTTTATTTAGCTCACAGTTTGAAGGTTTAGTACATAATCAGCTGGTTCCAATGCAGGGTGACACGACAAAGGGTCAACCACACATGGCAGCAGAAGACAGCAAAAGCAACAAGAGCAAAAAGGGAGGAGCACAAGAGAAGACTCTTTCACCCCCTTACTGTCTACACAAAACCTTCCACTACTTCTATAGAGGGGAAAATGTACCAGGCTCCTGCATCTTGATTGCCAGCTGAAGAGATGATTGGATTGTGAGGACACTAACCTCATTAATAGCTTAACCTATGGACGAGTTCATGGCTGAATGGGCTGTTGGAGGTGGGGCCTCCTTGGAGGAAGTGAGTCATGGGGTTGCGACCAGAGGCATTATATGTTTTCCTGGCTTCTTTCTGTCTGGTACTCTTCTTTGCTCTCTGCTTCCTGGAAGCCATAAATTGAGCAGATTCCTTTGCTACATCCTTCTGTCATGACGTTTCTACCTTGAAATGAGCTATCCATGGACTGAACTCTATGGATCTATAATCCAGATAAATTTCTTGAAATTGTGTGTCCAGTATTTTGTCCCAGCCATGGGAAAGTCAGTGAATACATATACCATAGACAAAACTAACAGGAAATGAAAAATCAGGTGAAGACATTTCCTTTTTATTCAGAAAGTTTTCAGATCAATTAGAAGGTATATATCCAAATATATAATGGTCAAACTATGAGTAGGCAATTCACAAATATAGTTACAAATTATCAATAAATATCTGAATATACGTTCAACCTTATTAGTAATTATAATCGTGGAGAAACTATTATTTATTACTCTTTAAGACCGAGTCTTGCAGTATAGTCCAGGCTGGACTTGAACTCACACTAATCTTCCTGAGTGCTGGGATTACAGGTGTGCAGCACCATGTTCAGCTCAGGAGACACTATATTTTAAATACTCAAATTGTCCACAATGAGAAGGTTTTAAAATGGCCAGAGTAGACAGGGATATGTGGAAAGGATACCTGAACTCTCCAAGATGGTATATAAATTAGAATAAATTTTATGAAAGCTATTGATCAAACTACTAGAAAATTCATATTTTCTTTTGACGCACAAATTCTCCTGAAGAATTTATTTGAGGAAGCAATTAAAAATCCAAGATATATAAAGAAATTCAATGTTGCCACTTAGAAAGGTTAGAAGCACACTAAACACTGACTAAAATGCAGTAAGTAACATTATGACTCTTCCAAGCAATGAAATGTTTTGCGTTAAAATTATGCATTAATTTTGCATTAAAATGATGCCAGGTCTAAACACAAATGCCAAGTCTGGCATTTGCGGCTCAGTGGTACAGCATTCCCTAGCATGCTTGAGGCCTGGGTTTGATTTCCAGCATGGAAGAAAAAGAAAAAAGAAAAGTTAAGGAAGGGTATTGTTGACAGGGAAAAAAAAACATTATTGAATGAAGAAAGACAAAATATGATTATAACACAAAGTAATTTTTGTAGAAATCATGCCTGTGTAGTTAAAAAAAACCAAGAACATTCTAAAATATTACTGTTTAGATCTCAGTACTGTTATTATGGGGACTTGGAGGATTCTGCACATTTGTTCTTGTTTAACAAATCTTCTTGATTAGAGTTGGGTTTCCATATTCATGGGTCCAAGCAACTTGTCAATTAGTGGGGAATATGAGACCAAGGTCTAGGCATGGGCGCATGCCTGGATTCCCAGAACTCTGGGAGGCTGAAGCAGGAGGATCACAAGTTTGAGCCCAGCCTACGCAACTTAGCAATAAGTATCATGCCTCAAACTAAAAATTTAAAAAGGGCCAGGCTTTTAATTCAGTTCTAAGGCCCTGGGCTCAATCTTCCATACAAAAAGAAATAAACTAGAAAGAATGAATAAATTAGTAAATTAATTAGGCTTTGAATAAACAACTCTAATATGCCAACTATACGCCACACTGCTGGAGTTTGAAACCAGGGAGAGAGGAATGAATATTCTAGATTTGCAACCTTGAGGCCATCATTGCAGAGACAACCTGACTGAGCCCATGGGTGACAATACAGGGATGCCGACCCACGCTTACAGAGCTGGCCCCACCCGTAACACAGCCTCCCCTCTGGGGTCCACAGTGGCCAAGAAGGCTGCCTGGCTCTGTGGTCCCCTCTCAGCCACCCTCCCCACTACAATAAATCACCCAGGCAATGGCAGTACACCAATCTATTGTCTCTGGACTTTCAAGTTTCTCTCTTTTCAAAAAGACTTTTTATCTTTAGAAATTTAAGACATTAAAAGAAAACACAGTCCCTTTTTCCAGGACTCACCCACCAAAGCCTGATTGTGAGTCACAGTTTCCTGTGGTCTGAGTCACCATTTCCATCCTGCTGTGCCCACTAGACTGGAACCCCCTCGAGGGCCAGGAGGGGATCTTACTTGGCACTGAGTCTTCCTAGTGCTTGCTCACAGAAGGTGCTGGACACATGGTTGGTTGAGATGGGAAGGAAATGAAATGAAGTTCTAGGCTGCTATCCTGTCTCATGGAATCCTAGAAAAGAAAGTACTTCACGGTCCAATAAAACTGTAGAGCACTGATTCACACTAGGGTGTTAATGGCATGTTCAGTACTGTTTGGTGAGGGTTTGAACTGATGTAACTGGTTGGGAGAACAATTTAGCAAAATTTAAAAAGTTGATATTCACCCCTGGAGGCCTACAAATTCTACTTCTGAATGTACAGTACATTCACACATGGACCCAGAGAGTGAGAGGGATTAAAATCTACATTGGGACGATGTTATAATAATGTCTGGACAGAAGAAAGGTGGAACTGTGATTCAGAAAATAAAATACTATATAGCCACAAAAAGCAATGAATTAGAGCCATCTGAATCAATTAGATCAAAACTATAATGTTAGCCAGGTGTGGTAGTCCACTCCTGTAACCCCAGCACTGGGAAGGTTGAGGCAGAGGGATTGTTGCAAGTTCGAGACCAGCCTGAATTACAAAATGAGCCCAAGGCCAGCCTGAACTGCACAGTGAGACCTTGTCTCAAAGAGACAAAAAAAAAAAAATTGAATAAGAAACTGCAAAAGGAAATGTATGACATCAAAATGCACTAAAACAGTTTAGAAACCTGCAAAATAATACTGTATCATCTTTATAAACACACACACATTAGCAAAAGTGTAAAACTGTACGGGGATGGTATACACTAAATTCACAAGGGAAGCAGGGAGAAGAATGGGCTGCAGGTTCCTCATCAGGGCTTCATGGCATCTGTGTTTTTACTCTGTACACTTTTAGCAGATGGGAAAAAGCTGAAGGAAAAGGACATTAAGATATCCTTACACTGGGTGATAGCTGTACACAAGATCATTTTATTCCCCACTTTTTTTGGTGAATGCTCTGAATATGTCATACTGAAAATACATTGAATTTATAAAAAGAAAGAATCTAGAGCCTTACCGAGAAATAAGGGATGGATCCACCTTGAACGTCTTCCTTTGAATTTAAGACCATTCTTTTTGTTGTTGTTGTCGGGAATTGAACTCACGACTTTGAGTTTGCCAAGCAGGCACTTATGCCGCTGAATTAAACCCCCAGCCCCAAGACCATTCATTTTTTTTTGTCTTTTTCATTTTTATCGGTACCAGGGATCGAACTCATGACCACCTGCTTGCAAGGCAGGTGCTTATGCCGCTAAGCTAAATCCCCAGCCCCAAGACCATTCATTTTTAATTAATTTTATTTATTTTTTTGTGCCAGAGGAACGGGCATGGACCACCACACTCATTTGTAAATGGGAACAATATTTAATTATTTGTAATTATTTTAATTATTTGTAAAATGGGAACAATAATGAAGTCTAATTCCTAGGCCTATCAGGAGATTAAACAAAAAAAAATGTAATGTAAAATGCTTAGTACATGGTATGAAATTAATAAATATTTGTTATAATTCTGATATCAGCCAAGCTAGAACTTGGGTTATATCATGTTAACCTTGAAGTTTTAGTTCATTACTTTTTTATTATGGGCAAATAAACAGAAAATGTATCATTTTAACTCTTTTTTTTTTTATTGGTACTGGGGATCGAACTCATCATCACCTGTTTGCAAGGCAGGTGCTTATGCCGCTGAGCTAAATCCCCAGCCCCTCATTTTAACTCTTTCTGAGACAGGCTCTCGCTCTGCAAATCAGGCTGGCCTTGAATTCACTATGTAGCCCAGTCTGGCCTGAACTGGCGGCAATCCTGCCTCAGCCTCCAAGCAGATGGCATGACAGGTGTGTATCACTGCTCTTGGCAGCCATTCCAAATTAAAAAACATATTTATGATTTTACATTAGATGACCTGATGAAGCCAGAGATTTCCTTGTTTTATTGAGGTTTGGAACTTAATTCTCACATGAAATAGAGGACGTACTCCAGACTAAAAATCCTGGATTTCAGTCAGTAACCAGTGGTCTTCATTTCCTGCCTCTCAAGGGATATTTTATAATCCTTTGAGTGCTGGTGGCAGACCAGACTTGAGGGTTCCTTGCAGCCTTGTCTACATCTTCCTGTGTCTTGCATCTGAAGGTAGCAGATGATGGATATTTGGAGAACATTTGATGAGAATCTGCTGCCAATTGCTGGGTCCCTCAAGGATCTGGCAATGAGGCTACTGTTGTACTCTAAGAAAATACCTTCATTATTTTGTGTATTATAGCAAACCTGCAAGGTGGCTTACTAAATGCGTTTTTTTATCCTTTTTCCCTAACTGATATGTTAAGTGACCTAATTGATATGTTGAGCAATACTCTCCTCTGTAAAGAATTGCAAGAATCTCACCTAATTGATATGTTAACCATTGTTGCCCTCTACAAACTACAGAAGTTGTGCTAAAACAAGCTAACAAGGGTTGTTAATCACTGTTAGGTGCCTCTATTCTCCACTAAAGAGCTAAAGAAAACTAGGATGGCCCTCTAATTTACACTTTTTGAAGTAACTTGCTTGTGTGCAGAGAGATTTGCGTATGAGTTTAACCCTTTACCTGACCTTGACACATAACCACCATTTTCTGTTCTGTATGGCGCCTTATTGCCTCCCTCTCCCCTCACCTATCTATCTAGGCCATAAAGAATTTGGGTTTTGGGTGACCTCTTCCCGACCCGGTGATGATCTGTCATAAAATGAGCCTGCCCCAAATTTTAAGAACTGTTTAGCTTCAAAGAAATTACCGGGAAATACCATGGCCCAAACCCCAATCAGTGCTTTCCTTTTGTTCTGTATGCATCAAATGAGTTAGATATCAGATCTTTGTAAAACTTAAGTTTCAGCTTCTTGTAACTCTTGACCCCTTCGCACCCACTAGCAAAAACGAGCTGTCCTGGAATAATTAACTCTCCACTTTCTTCTCGAATATTGATGCAGATGTGCCACTCTGAGATAATGTCAGTCTGTAGGATGGGAGTAATTTGAAAAACACTAGGAACTCCCGAGGTTGTCAGAGCTAAGTGGACAGCAATACAGTTTCCAGACTTGGGTCAACAAGTTTGATGGCTCTGCAGGTTTCTTTGTCCCCCCCACCTTTTCCTCCAGCCTCTTTTTAAAGTCTTCCCTTCAGTCTCTGAGACACAGTCTCCAAATTGGCTCTCGGAGACTCGTCGCCAGGCCTGGAAATAAAGCCTTTGCTACCTAAATTTTCGGTCTCTTGCTTCCTTGGATTTTATACTGGGGCCCAAGTTATAACAGCTACCAGCTCAAGACCTGCCAGCCACACTCAGCCCCTCACGAGGCTCCACTCTGAGATGGGCTCTGGGTTTTTCTCCAAGATCTAGATGCACAGTTTTTCTAGCATGATACCTGTGGGTGGAGAAGGAGGCAGAGTCAGAGGAGGAGACCTCTATTTCTTACAGGGAAGCCTTGGAAATTCTGCCCATCTTCCAGGCCTAATTCAAGTTCTCTGTCTTTTCTTCTGCTTCTCATTCCCACTAGATGGTACCACTGGACCCACTTCCCAGGAAATACTGTTCCAGTTGCTCCCAAGGACCCTCGTTTTACATGGAACTCTCCCTTTTAAAACAGTTTTATTAAAATATTATTCACAGGGCCAGGGATTTAGGTTAGTGGCATAAGCACCTGCATAGCAAGTGTGACGTTGTGAGTTCGATCTCTGGCACCAAAATTAAGTTTAAAATAAAATTAAGTAAAATTCACACACCAGACAGCTCGCCCATGAGAGTGCACAGCTCAGCAGACTGCAGTATAGAGACACACAAAACTGTTATCACAGCCAATTTTACATTTTTGTAGCCTTCATGAGAAACCCTTTATAGCTGTCCATTGCTCCCCACCCTACCCCCAATCTCTAAACCACGACCCAACTACTTCTGCTGGATTTGTCTCTTCTGGAAATTCCACATAGAATCATGGAAATATAGTCCTGAGCCTTACTTAGCTTCATGTAGTCACACGTGTGACATGTAATCCCTACCTGATAATGCTCCACTGCCCTTCTTCCTACATCCTTACAAAATCAGATCCTTTTGATGACCCTTAAGGTACCCAGGCTCAAAAGTAGTCTTTGAATCAGGCCTTTCCTCCATATGGTGGCCTCTCTTGCTCTGTGCTTCAGTCCTCACAACTTGCTGTGGTAAACTACTGTACAATGGGCTCCTGAGGAGTTACCCCACTCCAAGACCCTCTTCCTAATTCTACCAAATTAATCTTAAAGCTCAATCCTAACTATATCACTGCTTTGCTATTTTAAAAAGCTGATAGTTCTCTTTTTTTCTATCAAACTGAAGAGAAGCCTAATGGATTACTGTAACCCTACCTAAATCCCAAAAACTAGTTCATTCATTTCCTGCCCTCATCCTGCTTAGAGCTCACAATCAACTGTCCTCTCCATTCTATCAAATAATATTATCCCAGTTCTAGTCAGGAAGGTATTCCTGCCAATCTCCACTAACAACTTAGCCAAAATGTGTTTACTCCTACCTCCATACCCACAACGATACAGCTGCACCACTAATACGTATCATTTCCTCTCTACCTAACCAGTTTTATTCTTCCCTTGGGTGATAATTCCGATTCCAGCTGCTCCTGCCTCCATTAAACCTGTTATAGTAACTTCCTCTGTAAGGGCTTTTATCTTGTAAATCCACAAACAGCTGCTGGTCACACAATGTAAGGAGGGGGGTAAGGGTGTGGCGCACTACAAAACAGAAACGGGGATTACACGTCTTGGGAAGAGCAAAATCAGGTAAGGGTTGTGCTAACAAGCAAATCTCCTTGCATACAAGCAGTTTAGATAAGAAGAAATCTTGTTTTTCTTAGCAAAGAATAGAAAAGTCTAACAGCAATTAACAACCTTAGTTAGCTTACTTTAGCACCACAACTTATTTGTAGAGGACAACAATGGTTAACATATCAATTAGGTAAGATTTTACAATTCTTTACAGAGGAGAGCATTGATTAACATATCAATTAGGTCACCCAAAGGGAAAAGGAAAACACACACAGTAAGCCCGCATTACAGGTTTTATTATAATACACATATAAGGAAGCTATTTTTTTTAGAGTACAACATTCCTCACTGATTTTAGTCAGTGAGTCAAATCATAGACTCATTGGCATCTGTTAACAACCTTGCATGTGTCTTTAAAATCATAAGCTTTTAAGATCTCTGACATAGTTTATCAACTTGTTTACAATACAAGGATTAACATAGGTCCAGCAGCTATCATTATTAAAATTGTTAACCAAAAGGAGAAAGAAAACTAACATTTAAATTTACTCTGTTCACAGCTAAAGGCAGTGACTTATAAAGCGAAAAACCACAGGAATGTTAAGGCTATTGACACAATTACACAATTAGGTTGTAGCTGGCAGCTGGACTTTACAGAACTCTCTGTAATGTCCTGAAGTTTATCTTTAAAGAATAGCAACGCAATTTTTGTGAAGAATAGTACAATCTAATGCAATTAACACAATTTGTGATGGGCCACCAGGTAGGGAAGAGAGTTGTCAGGAGCTATTACCTCAGGCCTTTGTTTTATGGCCTTTCAGGAAGTTAAAACTTAACCTAGTTAGATGTGAAGGGGGTAGGGGAGGGGAAGCAGCAGGCGGCGCTTATACAGAACAGGCTTCAGGGCGCAATAGTTAGGAGGGCTTAGGTTATAACAGGGGTAGCTCTTCCCTGTGCCGAGATAATCTGCTTTCTGTTTTATAATATGTTTCGCTCACTAATATTTCCTTTCCTTTTCTTTGTGTCTTTGTGAAGTTTCCATGCTTTCTGATCTTCTAGGACTTAAGCTGGAGAAGAAGTAGGTGTATGTAATTGATCTACTTGTTAACCAGAAAACAGCCTTCGCTTTTAGTGATTCAGTTTGTTTTTATTTTTTATTTTATTTTAAAGAGGATAAAACAGAATAAAACCAATCAAAACAAGCCCATGTAAGAGATACAGTACTTTAAAACATTACAAAATCAACATTAGTTACCATAATGTTTCTTGATGGCATCAAAATAGCTGCAGATAACTTTGAACATAATAAAAATCAAACAGAACAGAATAGAATAATAGAATAAAAACAGGACAATGAATGCAATAAAGGACTTTAAAACGAGCCAATAGTAAATCCAAAATAGCTACCATAATATTTCTTGTGTCTTTGAAATTACTGCTCATCCCATCGGATTTGACACCATCAAACAAAACAAAAGAGAATAAAACCCAACCCGATAAAACAATGTAAATGATATAGGACTACAAAACAAGACCACGGGAATCAACAATGGTTGCAACCCTCAGAAGGAGATCCCCCCAGATGCCACACTGCGTACCGCTATCCTCTGAACCCATGATCAGACCACTGGCCCTAGACCTGCAATGTTGGTGAAACACCAAAGTACAGGCATCCAATTGCATTCCACCTCCATAGTTATCATCACAGCCTGTCTTTCTCTGGACAAGCCAGTCACTTAGGGTTGGGGATAGGGCGGCATGGGGGAGGGGTACTTCTTGTTTGCCAGCCCACGTACCAGAGGGAGCTGGGGTCTGTCTGTCCCAGTCTGGTGGCAGCCTGCACCTGTTGCTGGTTCCCAGACTGGTCTTCCTTCCTGGTGTGGCCTCCTTCTCTCCACCCCTGGTCTGCGAGGAGCGCTGACCTGTGGGAGAGGTTAGAGTCTGTCCGTTTTAGTCTGGCCACAGCCTGCCGGCACAGGGCCCTGTTTCCCAGACTGCACTTTTTTTTTCTGACAGGTCTTGCTATGTTGTTTAGGGTGACCTTGAACTCACTGTAAAACCCAGGATGGTTTTGAATTGAGCCCATCTTTCTGCCTCAGCTTCCCAAGTGCTGGGATTACAGGTGGGTGGCACCACTGCTGGCTTCAGTTTGTTTTTAATTATGTCTCTTCAGGGCCACACTTAATGGAATTAAACAATTCTCTTGTAGGGAAGGCAACTTTACCTCCAGCTTCTTACTGCTCTGGGCTAGATCTGAGAATAAAATAGACATAAGATTGGTTAATGGGAGAAGAGCTACACATTTAAATTTTGCATGACACAGGAACCTCATACAGCAAGGAAGAGACAGGAAATAGCAATACCTGAGAACCTTTGTGTTAGGTTGGACAAAGAGAGACAATTGTGCAAATGTAAATAAATTGTTGGGGGAGACAAAGGAAAATATAAACTATTTTAGCAGGATCTGTTTGTATAGCCTTTCCCAGCTGTGCCTGCCCATAGAAGACTATCCATTCCTCCTGGTAGAGGAAGACCATCTTTAACATGAGTGGGGTTTTGGTTGCTTATTTTGAGACAAGATCTTGCTATATCACCCAGGCTGGCTTCAAATTTGCAGTGATCCTCCTGTTTCAGCCTCCCAATTGCTGGAATTACAGGCAAATGTGGGAATTTCAAATTTGTTTTTGTAAGGAAGAGGGGAGAATTGAGCACCTGGTGCTTTTCATGTTTCTTTGGCTCAAAATAATCTTTATGCCAAAATGGCACATTTTGGGGAATCTATCCTGCTACCTTCAATTTCTACGGTCTTGTTAATGTCCAGTGACAGATGACTGCATGCAGTGTTTTCACTGGTCTGTTTACAGTTCTCATCTCTCCATATTGCTGGGCTGTGGTGAATCCTTTTGGTTGTGTCATTCTTACAGAGCAGTATAAAATGTTCAATTATTGTCAATGTAAATAACTACACATGTTTTCAACTATAGCTTTAGTCTTTTAGACATTTCTTTTACTTTAAACATTTCTATTTCACTTTCAAAATTTGATTTAATCTCCTGTAAGAGTGTCCCCAAAATTCAGCCTCCCTAATGGCTTATTTTGTTAGAAAGTTTTGTTAGTATTTTCAAGTTGGCTGAATTCATCACTGAGCCATTTTTATTTTTTTCTAACAAAGAGAAGTAACATCCATTTAGAACCTTATCGGTTTAGCTTAGTTTGCTTTTGGGATTGAGTCTTGCTATGTTGTCCAGGGTGGTCTGGAATTCCGGGGCTCAGGGGGCTGTCCTGCCTCAGCTTCCTGAAGAACTGAGACTACAGGGATGCTTCAATGTGCCCAGCCAGAACTTCATTGTTTTAAAAGAATTCTTTCTTTCTTTCTTTCTTTCTTTCTTTCTTTCTTTCTTTCTTTCTGTACTGAGAATTGAACTCAGTATCTTGCACTTGCCAGGCAGGCACCATGCCACTGAACTATATCCACAGCTAAAATATTTTTCATGCACTCTATCCCCTCACCTCCTCCCAGCAACCCGTGAGGGAGGCCGTGAAGATGTCCCTCAGGTTGACAGAGGAATAGCTGGGGATGGTTGGGACCCCACCCTGGAGGAGCCCTAGGCAGGCTCGAGTCTCTCTGCTCATATCAGGCTGCTCTTTCTGATAGAATTTTTGGCACTGCTAAAAAGATAAAAAGTATGAAATAAAATTGGCCTTTATTTTAAGAATGTGGAGAGAGACCCCATAACCCTCTGGGGTCTGGTATTCTCTCTGCCAGACACATAGTGTTGGGGCATACATGTAGCTTAGGTTTGGGGTGGTGCCAAGGGGCATTAGTGATGCACAGGTAGCCCATTCGTATTCATTTCGCGCCACAGGTAAATTGCCTAGGGGTGGAAAAGGTGACCTCAAGATAGAGCCCCTTGGTTCCACCTCCCAGCCTCCCACCCCACTGGCTACAGTGTCCCATCTGGGGCAAAATTCTTCCACTTTCTACTCCTGAATTCTCTGCTTGGTTTTGTGTGATGACCCCTGATTTCTCACATACATCGGGCTCTTCCACTGTGCCTTCAGGGTCACCTTCCCTGCCCGTGCTCCCAGCTGCTGGCCACTCTCACTTTCAGCGTCCCACGGACTGCGCCCTGAGAGCTATGGGGCTCTTTCCCTCTGCCAAGTGCTGCACCCTTCTCCAATCCTTTATTTACCGATATGTGATGCTGTGAGATAAGCCCTGCTGTCACCACAGTCGGTGGCTGTTGTACACTGGCAAAAAGCTTCGTTATATTTGTATTATACCAAAATACCTGTAATGTGGCCTACTGTTCTATATGCGTGTTTCTTTTCCTCTGGGTGACCTAATTGATATATTAATCAATGCTCTCCTCTGTAAAGAATTGTATATTTCTTCGAGACTTCTCTGTCTTCTCCTAAGGGAGCCAAAGGTCTTCCTCATTCCTTAGCGGATCAAGAATTTTTTCATTTCCTGATCCACGCCCATGACCTTTACTTTGTGAGCTGTGGTAGGTACTGAAGGGCGGCAAGTGTAGAGAAAGTATACACACACACAGCTTTTGCAATCTCCAACTGCACTGTGTCGCTGGGCCCAGGATAAAATAAATCAGTGCTGCTTTTTAAAATATGTTTTTGCCTCATTTTTTGAACCCGAGCTTGGGGGCTCGTTTATGGATTACAAGAGTGGCTCCTGCTCACAGAAGGAGACAGGAAGCACAGGAAGAGGAAATGACGGGCAAAGCAGGCCGCTTCATACCCACATTGCCTGCCTCCAGAGCCTTGCAGTCTGTTATCTCCCTTTGTCTGGTTCCAAAAGGGTTCCAGCTGGGAAAGCACTGCGAAAGCCCAAACCAAACCAAACCAGTTTCACCCTCGTCTCCACCCCGCTAGATCCCCAGGGAGCGCTGGACCGACTGCAGTGGGGTCACATGCCCTCATTCCTTCCGCACACAGTAGACACCGTGTAGACACCCTGTCCCCTGGTGCCAGCCTGAGACCAAGAGCTTCTCCTGCATTTCCCCGTTGGAGCTCTGTGCTTCACATGACCTTCAAAGAAAGTCTCAGGGTCACCCGGACCTCGTGACCAAGAAGTTGTCCTTGCAGGTCCGCTCTCCACTTCTCTTGCCCTCTGGGTTCTCAGCACTAGGCTTGATGTGTTCCTCCAGCCAGACTCAGGCCTGAGGTTATTTTATTTATTTCATTTTATTTTATTATATTATTTTAAAGGGAATAAAACAGAACAGTAAAATGAAGCAAAACAAAACAGTAACAGGACAGTAGGAAACCCACAATCGTTACTATACTGCATTTTGTTTTGCTCTAAATGGTTTCCCAGAGCTCCGGCCTCAGGCCTGCAAAGCTGATCAAATACCTTAAACGTAAGGTTGCTTCCCGCTTCAGGTATGGTCACCTCAGCCTGTGTCGCCTCTGCTTGCTCAGGGGTGGCTGGCAGGAGGCAGAGGAGGCTTTCTTCCTGCTTCTGCCCGGCTGACGGGGCCTCTGCTGGCACACGGAGAGGCTGCACGGCTCCTGCTGCTGTCCCAGCCGAGGGGTCTCTGCCAGCCCACAGAGGCTGCGTGGTGTCCTGGCCACTGCTCCCCAGCTCTGTCCTTATTTTCTTTTCTCAGCATGAGCTTGTTACCGGCCCATTTCCTGCTGCTGCTTTGTTTTAGTTAATTTGGATGAAAGACATCAAAATGTGAACAGCAAGACACTTCTTTGGTTTGCTTTATCTCTTTGAGAAAAATTAATTGCGGTAATACATAATATATAATTTACCGAACTAAGCATTTCAAAGCACATAGTTTGACAATACTAAGTGACACAGAACTCCAGCTGTGAAACATTTTTCAAACAATACAGATTTTTTTTTTTTGAGACAAGGTCTTGTCATGTACCCTAGAATGGGCTTGAACTCATGGCGATCATTTTGCATCCTGCGTGCTGGGATTACAGGTGTGCACCACCGTACCTGGCCTTGTTTCTTTGCTTTTGAAACAGAGTCTTGCTCTGTAGCTCCGGCTGGCCATGAGTCCATGGGGATCCTCCTACCTCAGCGTACATCACCACACTGAGCTCAGTGGTGGGGCAGTTGCCCAGCATGGTGAGGCCATGGATTTGATCTCTAGCACCAGGGGCTGGGAAGGAACAGGTGTGTAATTTCACAAGGACACTTTCTTCTGTTGGTGCCATTCTTGTTATTAATCATTGAAACTTACATTTCAAAATATCTGATTTGTTCATTTTCATCTTTAAAAACTTTTTGTTTTAACCTCTTTGAATACACCTACAATTTATTAAG
Organism: Cavia porcellus; assembly: GCF_034190915.1. Classification (NCBI taxonomy): domain Eukaryota; kingdom Metazoa; phylum Chordata; class Mammalia; order Rodentia; family Caviidae; genus Cavia; species Cavia porcellus. Next base: position 14,729,575 of record NW_026947500.1, on the reverse strand, counting down.
GCACGTGTATTCCCATTGCGATGTGTCACAAAGCTGTTGTATCTTTGGAGAATTTCTTGCTTTTGTATGTTTGTTTTTGCATTTCCTTAACCGAAAACAGCACAGCTTCCTGTCAGGACTCTAACACTTATGCTGTTGTCATAGAATCTGTACAGTGGCAGTTTATTTTTAGACTCTTTTGTAAGGGAATTTTCCTGGTCTTACCAAATATAATGCAATTTCATGAGCTCAAAAGATTCAAAGAAGCCGCAGACAGTGAAGGTTCCTTAGGGCTGTCCATGAGGATAAGCTTAATTTACATTTATTTTAGAAGTCTTGCATGAATTCCTAGGCTTCTAGGTAGCTGAAGCACTGTTCAATATCTGAAACCACATATTAAGACATCCTTTGGTGCCACCTTATGTAAAGGGGTGGAATTTCATCTATTTAAATATTTTGCTGTACTGAAGTCTAGTCTCTATAAATTAGAGATACAATGAAACTTTTTGTGCAATGGTAGACCATCAATATCTTTCCTTTTTTCAAATTTATTATAATGTGATGTGGTACTTGCATTGCTTGATACTAGGATTCAGCTAAATGTGTGTTTGAGGAAATATATGTGTGAATTTTCTGTCTTTCTGTCTGTCTCACAGGAGATTGTAAGAGTAGTTTAAGATGATGTACATGAAAGCACTTTATATCATATGATTGCCAGGGGAAGCCAGAGCCAGAAAGTCATGGCCAAATCAAAGTAGGAGGAGGAGGACTTTCCAATAATGACATGGTCACTCATTAACGGTAACGGCCGCCAACGCTCAGGAGGCTCTTCCCATGTGGCAGGCCTGAGCTCAGCATTCATTCATGAACTCACTTAACCCTCCGCACAGTCTGTAAGGTGAGTTCAGTCTCCATCTCCACTCTAAAGACCAGGAAATGGAGGCACAGAAAACCTTAGTAACTTGCTTGAGGCCAGATAGTTAGATAAGCAGCCAAACTAAGATCTGAAGTTTGAATTCTGAACAAAAGATTGCATTTTGGTTTGGCCATATGGTCAATAGTAAAAATAATGGAGTGTTACTGTCTCTAGCAGTAAGATAGTAGAAATATCGCCATATTTGAGTGTGTGAGGCGTGAAAATCTCAAGTTTGAGGCCAGCCTGGGCTACATAGTTTAAGGCCAGCCTGAGCTATGTCATGACACACTGTCTCAGAGAAAAACGGATGGTGGAAGTAATAGCTTCCATTTACTGAGCCATTACTGTGTGGTTTGTCTTATTCATCCCCACACTGACTGTGTGAGGGACATAGTGATTATTTCCAAAAACAGGAACCTGGTCTTAGGAAGTTAAGTAATGAGTCCAGTATCACACTGCTGTTAAATAGAAATCCACATTGGATTTTAGAACCCTGGTTCTTAACTACACAATCATATGGTCTCTTAAACCGTTACCTAATCACCATGTGATGAAAAGAAAAAAAAAATTATTGCAGTTTCTTATATGAAATGCTTCGGATCAGAAGGGCTCTGATTTTGGATTTTTTTTTTTCTTTTCAGATTTTAGAATATTTGTATGTACAGAATGAGTTGTTTTGGGGAAGAAACTCAGTCTAAATATGAAATTACTTTGTATTTCATATATACTTCATACATCTAGCCTGGGATAATTATATATATATTTTTATGCACCTGAATTTTGAATGCTATCCATCATATATGAAATTTACACTTGTGACATCACATTGGTGTGTGAAAAGTTTCAGATTTTGGAGCATTTTGAATTTTGGATTTTTGGCCCAGTAAAACAGTGGGATAGGTGATCTATATCTCTACTGGTCCTCACTTTTTAACAAGAATCTTGCCTGTGTTTTAGTGGGGATTTTCCTATAAAGTAATACATGATTTCTTGCCCATGTCAAGAAAAATTATATGATTTTTTTCTTGAGTTTTGCAGAAAGTAACTATACACATCTTCTATTATACAATACTATAAAGCTCTAACTGAAAATTGTGGTACCAATTGCTCCTAGACAAAGAAGATCCAAGCTTCTTCCACATTATTGATATGTTGATTGTATTTGTATTTTCAAAGCTTCTCTCTGACCTCCAGCCATCTTTTCTGGTTGCTTTTCATGTATTTCCTTAGCTAACCCATCTCTGACCTCTAAGGTCAATATAATGTGTACAACTAAGAGAAGAAAACAAAAACAAGAGAGAACAGAGTGCGATGGGAATGACCAATGAGAAAAGAGACACTTTCAAAATTCGTGCATGGATCTTTAAGGAAAGATCCCAATATTATGTAGGCAAGGAGGATCATGTCCAGAGCCACCCTAGACAACTTAGTGAGACCTAAATCAGAGACGGGCCTGGCTGTAGCTCGGTGTGGAGCATAATCGAGGGTCTGATTCCACCCCCAGTTACCCGCTGTCCTCTCCCAAAAGGCAGGAAGCCTAGTACACAAACCATGTGTAACTCCTTAGATGCTCTTTTGTAGCCTGCCTATCTTGTCTGCATTTTGGATTCTGCAGAGATGAAATGTGACCAAGCATGTGAATAAAACAGCTGTTTTTACTTCCTGACCTATTCTGGGATATATCATGTTTAATATTTGTTCGCATACTTAATCTAGGAATTGGGAAACCATTTTCTTTAGAGTTTTTAACATGAACATTTGCCTTCTATGTATGTTATGGTCACTTTCCTCTCACTTGCTTTTCAAGGGCAGTGAAAACCGCGCTCTGCAGCGAGGGGGAAGAGATAGGACCCGGGAAGGATAAGGGGGTGGAGGAAGGACGGAGTGGGGTGGGGAGGAGAACTGATGAAGGCGTGAGATGCATACATGGACTTCCCAAGACAAATACAATTTCTGTAAATCATAAACATACACTAATAAAAATGTTTAAAACGCTGCGCTCTGGTCTTGCCTGAGGCTGTCTCAGCCGGTCTCTACAGCAGCTGTGGGTGGGGCCGTGTGTCCCCTACTGCTTGGTGGTTGCCTATCTTTTGTCCCTTTCATCCCTGGAGCCACAGCCTGACCTCTTTCCATTCTGAGGACATCTCGGGTGACAGAGGAGACCTTAACAGACTCTTTGAGTGGTGAGGACACCCAAGCCCCCACCGGGGAGAGGGGAAGGGCAATCAGGACTGGTGATCTTGGTGCAGACAGGCCTTGGATTGTTTCGGGAAGAGGCTGGTCCAGGGCAGCCGGGGATGGGCTGGTGGCACAAGGCTCAGGTCTCCTGTGTGGTGCAGCTGGTCACATACGCAGCCAGCCCCTTGGGAGGGAGCCCCGGGGGGCCAGGGCAGCAGTCACGGCTGCTGGTTTCTTAGCCCAGAATAGGAAGCAGAATCCTCACGCTCTGTCACCAAACCTAAAGGAATGCTGCACGTTTTTCTGCAGTCTCCTCTCTAGTTTTATTAGTTGACTTTTCTGTTGTTGCTGTCCTTGTGTCTATGGCTATTGGTAGTTTAGGAGGAAAAAGGAATTGGAATATATGAATCATAATCAGAGAAAATATCTACAGGCTCTACTTCTGGATTCCTGTAACATAAACACAAGTTGTTTTAAAATTCTCCACATGCAGAACACTCTGTTCACTGATGGTGGCCCAGTCCATGCTGACGTGACCCCTGCCACCCTCTTCTGCTGCCTCAGGATGGCTTTAAGCTCCAAGCGTCCCCTGCTGCGGGAAGCTCTTTGCTGGGAGTGAGTGTTGTCCATCCCCTCACTCTGCACAGATATGTTTGCTGGTTTATCGTGTTTCACCATAGAGTATCAACTCCCTTAGGGCAGGGCTTGAGCACTACACCTCTGATTCTGAGGTTCTTGTGTGACGAGGAGGGATGACGGGGGAGAGGGGGGGAGGAGGAGGAGGAGGAGGAAGAGGAGGAGGAGGAGAAGCAGCCCAACCATGCCTTCCTGAGAGCCAGAGTCTGCCATGGGGAACAGGAAGAGACCCAGCAAGAAAAGTACCCCTCTCCTGCCCCATAAGCAACTGGCTGATTCAGAGGACTCAGGGTGAGATGGTAGCAGCTGAGCAGAAGGGACTGGCTTGATGCTTGTGTTGTTTGACTGACTCTGCAGTCCTGGGGCTGGTGGTCTGGGCATCTACTTGGAGGATGGCGGCGTGTACTGTGTCAACTGTGGGGAGTTTCCTCCTGTTTTGGTTTTCAAATCCAATGTTTTGTTCCACTTAAAAAAATAGGTGGCAAAAGAAGAAAGAAACAAAAAGGACTATACAGCCAGCAGACAATTAGTACACAGTCAAATGGTAAATATAATCCCAAAGACAGGAACAGGTAGGGTTAGGGTAACTATGAATAGATGAAGGCCCGAGTTAGAACGCGCTGAGTTTGTGTGTGAGCAACTTTTTCAAACAATGTAGTAAAGGTGATATAAGATACAGAAAGAAAGAAAGTTAAATACTAACTTTAAAACTAGAGAAGTTATATTAATAGGAGATAAAAATAGAATTTAGAAGAAAGCATTAGTAAAATGAAAGGACTTTATTTCATAATGATAGAAGTTCAAATGCATCGGGAAGATAATGGCAGTCTTATATTTACTCTTTTTAAATCTGATGTTGTCAATATAGAGAGCAAAACAAGGTAGAAATGCAGAAGAAACAAACTCATCATCACAGGGAAGATTTCAACATACTCTTTTTCACTCTGTGATAAGCAAGATGACAAAAAAGGAAATAGCAAATGATATGAAATGCTGGGTGTGGTGGTGCACAACTGTAATCCCAACCCTCGGGAGGCTGAGGCAGGAGGACTGCCACAAGTTTGAGGCCAGCCTGGGCTACATAGTGAGCCTGAGTTACTGAGTGAGATCCTGTCTCAAAAAACCAAAAATTATAAGGAAGGAAATAAAATAAATGAAGACATAAATCAATGTTATAGAAAATAAACATTGGGTAGAAAGGACTGACAAAGCCAAAAGCAGTGATTTGAAATCTAATAAAATTGATTAACTTTGGATAGAGTTTATCAAGAAAAAAGAGAAAAGGAACAAATAACTAATATTGGGAGTGAAAACCTGCCAATCATACAAATATTGAAATGACTACAAAAGGATACTGTGAACAATCTTACATTAAAAAATATTGAAGATTGAGTTGAAATGTTCTAATTTCTTGAAAAAATTCCCACATTTTCCAAAATGAACTTACAAACGTACCAAAACTGACCAACGAAAGAAAGAAAGAAATCCAAGTAATTCTACCATAATTAGAGAAGTGAAATCCCTGAATTAAATTTCTTCCTACAAAGAAGGTTTTAAACCTGCTTGGCTTAAATGGAGAGACCTACAAAACAATTAAGAAAAAAAAGCCTATATTTGTTTGTTTTTGAGACAGGGTCTAATTCTGGAGTTCAGGTTGGTCTTGGACTCACTATGTAACACAGGCTGGCCTCAAATTCCCAGTGATCTTCCTGCTTCAGCCTCCCGAGTGCTGGAATTACAGGGATGCACCACCACACCTGGCAGAAGCCTATGTTTTCATGGGCACTTAGTATAGAAGAAAGAGGCATGCCATGTTAGTCAGCTTCCTTGACTATAACGAAACGCCCTAGATAATTAATTTATAAAAAGAAACTGTTTTGGCTCATAGTTTTGGAGATTCCAGGCCATGGTGTTGAGTGGCCCTTTGGGTCCTATGTGGGCAGCACATCATGGCTGGTGCACGTGGTGGGCGGAATAAGATGTTTACCTCATGGTGGCAAGGAAGCAAGAGAAAGAGAGAGAGAAAGAGAAAAAGAAAGAGGGGAAGGGAAAGGAAAAGAGGAAGAGAAAGATAAGAGAAGGTTTCAGTATCCCCTCCAAGGGCAGGCAGCTAATGACCAAATTCCTCCCCCTCGGCCCTATTTCCTCCAAGTTCCACCAGCTCCCAATGGCACCACAGCCTGGGGACTTAGCCCTCAACTTATGTGCCCTTTGGGGACCATGTAGGGTCCTAACCATGGCAACTCCCAATCTAGCTCTCCCTTACCAAGCATCTTTCCCCTTCCTCAATAGTTCCAGGGCCAGAGGCCAGGCCACTAGAGAGCCCCCGAAGGGGCCCAAAGCCTGGCTGCCATTTAGTATTATTCAAGGGAGCTGTGTGTGTGTGTGTGTGTGTGTGTGTGTGTGTGTGTGTGCACTGAGGACAGACGCCAGGGCTTCATGCATGCTGAGTGTGAGAGCCACACCCTCATCCTGGGATGCATCCTAAGTGTCTCCCTGCTGTGTCCTGCCTTCCCTGAGGAAACTGAATCTGGCTCCGTTTTTTTTTTTTTTTTTTTTTTTTTTTTGGTACCGGGAATCAAACTCAGGACCTTGCGCTTGCCAGGCAGGCACTTGAGCCGCTGAGCTGCATCCCAGGCTGGAAACTCCAAGACAGGCTCACTGCCGGCTTTCCTCTGGTTCCTGCTGCTGCCTTCTGGCCAAACCTGGCGCCCCCAGGTGGCCCCGTCTGGCATGTCGGGAAGTGCATCCTTCTTTCATGGCACCAATCCCTCATGCTGTTCCCTCCATAGATGCAACTCCCATGGATACAAGTGAGACAATTAGGAAAAATACAAAGGTATCCAGTCTCTTATCCCCACTCACAACTTTACTTGTGTCTCAGCATAGAGAGAGAAATATGTAATAGTCTATTAGTGTCTGGAGGGAAACGGTCCCAAATCACCTACGGATACCAAAGTCTACAGACGCTTGCGTGTCTTCTGTAAAGCAGCATATATTTTCATGGAACCTGTGCAATCCTCCTTTATGGTTACTTTTTTTCTCCCTGTACTCTAAGTCATTTTAGATTCCTGATAACACGGGATACAATGTAAACGTTATGTGAATAGATGTATACTGTATCATTGAGGAGAAAATAAGACAAAGGTCTGTACTTGTTCAATATAGAGGGCAATTTTTTCTGAATAGTTTTGATCTGTAGCTTGTTGAATCCATAGACGGGTAGCATACATCCAACTATGTAAGGATTGGGAAGGAAAAAACAAAGTTCTCACTATTTAATAATTAGGAGAGAAGATCCAAGAGTCTGTGAATACATTATAATTTATAATCAAATATAACAGTGGATACAAAGACAACATGGACAAAAACAAAAACAAAAACAAAAAGGCTGGGCGTTGTGGCATACTCTTGTAATCCCAGCACTCAAGGGACTGAGGCAGGAGGATGGTTGTGAGTTTGAGACCAGCCTGGGCTACAAAGTGAGCTCAGTGTCAGCCTGAACTACATAGTAAGACCCTGTCTCCAAAAGACAAAAAAAAAAAAAAAAAAAAAAGACAATATAGAAATCACATTTCTGCCAGGGATATAGCTCAGTGGCAAGTGTGAGGGTGTGAGTTTGATCTCCAGTACCAAAAAACAAACAAAAAGACGTCATTTCTATATGTTAGTGATGAATATTTAGAAAACAAAATGAAATACGCCATTCAAAATAAGGTGAGCCACATACTTAGATATAAATCTAAAGCAGTGGCAAGATTTGTAAGGAAAATGATAAAACTTGAAAGTAAAAGCAATTTAAATAAATGTACCAAGTTTATGATTCAATATTTAAAAATGTCCTTTCAAAATAGCTGTAAAGATTCACTGTAATTCTTGACAAATTAGCAACTGTTTTTTGTGTATGGGTGTTTTGACATGCTAACTCCCCAAAGTATATAGAAATACACAAGGCTGGGGTAAGATACCCTTAACCAAGATGAGCAGTGTGGGAGGGCTTGCTGTAGTTGGTACTAAGATTTAACAGCATTAATAATAATCAATAATTATTAGCAATTAATAATAGCAGCATTAGTTATGAAGGATAACTTTGATTCAAGGATAGGCAGGCAAATAAACATCACAAAGGGTTTAAGACACACACTATGTGTATGAACTGATTATATTGATTGATCGCCAGGAAGGTAGTGCAGATCAGTAGGAAGAGATTAACCTTTACATAAAAAGCATAAGGACAAATGAACCTGAAATGAAAGAGGAGGAGAAGGCAACGGGGAAGGAAAACGTTGAAATTAGATTCTTTGTTTACACCATGACAAAAGTCAGTTCTAGGTGGAAAATAGATCCTAATGGTGAGCAAGGCTTTTCTGGTTGTTGTTAATAAGGCTTTTCTGAAGATAACCTGGTTATCTTTGTGACCAGGAGCCAGCAAAAGACATTTTTCAATAAGGAATAGGAAAAAGAAAAATGGCTAAATGAGCTTCATGTGTCAGAAGACGCATTAAGTCACACAAGAGGAAGGAAATGAAAATCACAGGGGAGAACACCTTTTCAACACACCCGATAGGCAAAGGGCTCCTAGCCAAATATAAAGAGAAATTCTGAAGTTCAATATGGGGGAAAAAAGAGAGGCAGTCTAAGAGGAAATAGCAAAGGTAGGAACAGATAGTGCATGGGGCAAGTAGCCAAATGACCAATAAATATAGGGAAGGTCATTTAGACCACTGGTAATTAAGGCCAGTGGAGAAGGAGGACAGACCCACCAGGTTGGGTAGATTACAAGTCTAACTATAGGGAGAGCTGGCCAAGATGTGGAGCCACAGCAAACCTCATCTGCTCCTGGGCAGGTGGGAGGTGAGAAATGGATTCGACCATTTCAGAAATATGTTTTGCATTACCCAATAAAGTTGTAATTTGTACATTCTATGACTCAGAAATTCCTGTCTGAATAATATGCTACCAAAATATGTGGTTTGTTCACCAGGAAGACATGTGTAAGAATGCTCATAGCAGTATTGACTTAAATAGCTCCAAATTGGAAGCAACCCAAATACCCATTAATAATGGAAGGATAACTAAATTATGGTATAATTATAAATGAAATATTATACACTAAGAAAAAGCAAAGTAGCCTTTATCACACAAATTGATCGTATGTACCTAATGTTGAGTGAAAGAATCTAGATGTCGCTGGGCATGGAGGCATGCGCCTGTAATTCTAGCACTTGGGAGGCTCAGGCAGGAGAATGTCTGTGAGTTTGAGGCCAGCCTAGACTTAATGGTGAGTTCAAGTCCAGGCTGAACCATATGGCAAGACTTAGTCTCAAAAAACCAAACCAAACCGGACCAAACCAAACCAAACCAAACCAAACCAAACCAATATAGATGTAAGAACACACACTCAGAAATACTCAATTTGAATATATTACAAAAATAGTCAAAACTAAATTATATAGGTTGAGGATTCATACATGTTAGTAAAACTATGAAATAAACCAAGGAAATTATTATAGCTATCCTGGCTTATTTGTAGGGAAAACATCCTTTTTTTAAAAAATACATTTTATTTCAAAGAGAAAAAAGAAAGAAAGAAAACTAAACCAAAATTTCAAAACACATTAATCAGGGGCAGTAACAGTGCATACATTGTGCACTGTCATCCCCACATCATTCACCCAGCGCACAAGACATCTGCGTTCAGCTGTCCAGGCAACACCAGCACTGAACTTTCTCTTCAGGGAACTCAGGGAAGTCAGTAGTATAACTATCTTAACTATTTTTTATATACATATACATATGTGTAATATTTCTTTCAGCTTCTCACACTAGTGAGACAACGTGATGCTTATACATGTGTGTGTGTGATTTATTTTACTTATGAGCATGGTAACAAGTTGCGTCTGTTTATCTATGAAATTCTCCAGTTTATCCTTCTTTATGGCAGATTATTGCTCCATTGTATAAAATACCACATCTTTTTTTATCCATTCCTCAGCTGATGGGCATTTAGGTTGTTTCCAAGACCTGGCTATTACAAACTGTGCTGCTATAATAATGGGTGCGCATGTATCACTGTGATATGAGGATGTTTTAAATTCTTTTCGGAATAGCTGGGTTGATGGGACCTTAGTCCTAGCTTTTTGAGGAATCTCCACACTGATTTCCACAGTGGCTGCACCTGTCTGCCTCCCCACCAGCAGTGGAGAAGGGTTCTTTCTTCTGTGGGAAAAACATTCTGAGGCCTCTACCAGTCAATGCCTGAAGCCTCGGTCAGTACCAGACCCTGTGTGTGCTGCTGCTTCTTCTTCATACCTGCCTGTGGTAAAGTTTACCTGAGGCATCCTAAGGCATCACCAACAATTACTACTAGTAAAGTAGAAGAGTTGTAACAATATCCTAAAATAAAACGTTTAACACAAATGTGATCTCTCTCCAAATACCTTCCTGTGCTGAGCTTGTCTGTGTGTGATGGGAAACACGTGTGTGTGTGTGTGTGTGTGTGTGTGAGAATGTGTGTGTGTGTGTGTGAGAGAGAGAGAGAGAGAGAGAGAGAGAGAGAGAGGGAGAGGTGGCGCAGGTGGCCTTGTGATGTAGCAGAGAGGCCACCAGGAAAGTTTTCTCCAATTTCCAGCACTGATAGCCGACGATCCATCTGCTAAGCGAGCTGGCCCCTCCCGGGCCAGTGGGCCGTCACTGAGCCCAGTGTGGGTTTACCCTGAGCAGAAAGATGGTTCACATCTCCGATGGGAGAGTGTGAGATCCTGTTATTCTGCTCTGAATGGCTTGCGATTATTTATAGTTAGAATTTTTCCATTTAATAATTTTGGATCTCAGGGCCTGCAGGAAACCAAAGCCATGGGAAGTGAAGCCCTTTGTGAGGCAGGTGGGGCTCCTGCACTGTGACACCTGGAGGGCTGCTGGGCACAGGTAAGTGGGTCAGGACAGTCCAGGGACTTGCTGCAGATTTTACTCCTTGGCTACTCTGAAGATTCCAACAGTGGGGCATCTCCAGTGGTGGTGGGAAGGAATTCTCTTTTATTGTAACATTGGCTTAAAGTAAAGCCATGATGGAGTGAGATGGAGTAGGAAATTTTCAGAAGGGGGACTGGAAATGACCTGGAGCATCCCCCACAGAGACAGCAGGGGTCAGCTAGAGGAGAGGCCCGAGTCCAGCTGAGAGGAACGCATTCCATAAAAAATGAGGGCTACGGTGTTGGGGCAGGTAAAAGACGATGCCTTTCACAGCTTCTCCTCAGACTCGTCTTGCATACGAGGTGACTGTTTCATTCAGATGCTTTAAGTTTTGGTTCCAGATTTTATATATCACTTGGACTCAGTGTCTTTACAAGGTGTGATTAAAAATACAGTGAGTCCGAGGTGACTTCGGGCTCTTCCCCAAAGTCAGAGTGACCGTGAAGGTAAAGTTTTGAATGGATTTAGCACACCGAGGCAGCCATAGATGCTCATAAAAGGAGCCTCAAACGGCTTCTCAGAGTGGGGAGAATGGTGGGGTAAGCGTGTTTGAAGTGCACAGGTGTCCTGTGCGGACGTTTAGTGTCAGTGTGTCTCTTATCGTAAAAATAAAAAGTTTAAATGTTAAAATGTTAAAAATAAAAAGTTTAAAAGTTTAAATGTTAAAAATAAAAAGTTTAAATAAAATAAAAACTTTAAATGTTCACCATTGAAAAAGTCACATAAATTGCTGTTTACACAGCTTTCTGATCATCAGCGTGCAGAAGGCGCCTCATCAGTGTGGCCACCACATTTGTTCTTTCTTCCCGATTGATTTTTTCCTTGACTTTCTCAAGGCCTATACTTTTCCGAGGGCCTCAGGATAAATACAAAGAAGCAGTTTGGGGTTATGGGTGTGTGGTGTGGACGAGAAAGGGAAGAGTAAGACCAGAAATAAAGGACAATAGCAGTGGCTTTAAAAGGGACTTGGCAGGGGTTTCATTTGTTGTGCCATGAAATGACCGGCCTGTGGCTGTGTATGTAGATTACAGGAAACTTTCAAAGCACGCTCAGGAGGCACCGTGGTAATCCCATTATCTGATAAGAGGATTTGTGCTCAGACCTCCCACATGCCGAATAAGGACCCTCCCTCTCAGCCTCGCTGTGCCATGCAGTCTGCCGCAGATGAAGTTGGCAGAACCTGGGCCTCCGCCGTGAGGTCAGACAGAGCCGGGCCTGGTGCGGCTGGCCGGGTCCTGAACCTGACCCTGCGGATCCCCTGGTCTCCCTCCTGACTGATTTTTCTGTCCTTTGGCCAAGGAGGCTTTGCTGTGGTCTGCGTGGACCCAGAAACTTGCAAAATGAGCTCCTCGAACTGGCACACAGAGATCCCCCCGGAATTCCTAGGAGGTGTGAGATATGCCACCCGCAGGATGCCAAGCGCGTGATGGCAGAATTCGAGGGCCTTGGAGACGAAGTGACATCAACTGTCATTAAGTATTTTACAGAATCAGCCACAGAGAGGGGCACAGCCAACACCAGAGGCGAATCTTGGGGGGAGCACGGGTACACGACGTGGGTAGGCTCCACAAACCAGGTCCTTCGTTCTGTTCACAGTTTACAGTTTTGGTTCATAGTCCTCTACCTGTTTTCCTTTTTGGTAGAACTCACAAGACCTGGCACAAATCTTGATGCAAACATAAACAAGTGGAAGATGTCATGTGAAAATATGAAAAGAACACAGCGCTGTACTGTCGGCAAGGGAGGAAATTCAGATTCACACACTTACTTTCCAGGAATGAAGGTTATGTGATAAATGCACACATTGATACAGGAACTTCTCTGCTTCCCAACAGGGCAATCAAAAAGGGAGGGTTATTGTAATTGAATATATTTATATTTTTATTTTTTGGTACTGAGGATTGAACTCTCAACCTTGATTTTACAAGGCAGGTGCTTATGCCACTCAGCTAAATCCCCAGCCCTACTTTATTTCATTTTGTTTTATTTTTTGTCTTTTTGAGACAGGGTCTCACCATGCAGTCCAGGCCGGCCTTGAGCTCATTTTGTAGCCCAGGCTGATCTCGAACTTGTAATGATCTTTCTGCCTCAGCCTCCCAAGTGCTGGGATTACAGGTGTAGGCCACCATGCCTGGCCTTGTCATTGAATATATATGTATTTACCATTGCTCTTAATAAAATGTGGTTGTTTAGAGTTTAAAGAATGTGAAATCACTCTGTGCATAAATTAAAAATGATGAAAAGGCAAAAAAATTTAGTTAGAAGAAAGCTCTGTATCATATAGATAGTGTGAAACTCAGGGATTGGGGCTGGTGGAAAAATAGGTTATGGTAGGATTTATGGCATCTGCTGGTCTATTTCTATAGAAATACCTGCTGGGAAACTGATTCCCTGCTGGGAATCAGTGGATCTGCAGATCTAATTGGAAAGAATTGATGTGAGCAGTATTGGGTGCCAATCTGGGAACTCAGTACGCTTATCTAGTTTCTTAATTTTTCTTAACAATCCCTTACATTTTACAATATTCAACCTTTGTACTATTTTGTTGTTTACATCTCCAAATATTTGGTGATATTGTAAATAATTCTGAGTTTATTTATTTATTTATGGCACTGGGGACTGACTCCAGGGCCTCTGCACTGAGCTACATACTCAGTTTGGGTTTTTTTTTTTTTTGTTTTGTTTTAAGACAGGATCTTGCTAAACACTAAGTTGCCCAGGCTGCAGTCCCCCTGCCTCAGCCTCCCAAGTGCTGGGATTGTAGGTGCGTTCACCAAACTCACAGGGGCATTCAGCACTCTCGGCAGGTGCGTTCACCACACTCAGCAGGTACAACTTCAGCAACATGAGTTTGCCAGGTAGGAGAAACAGGCAAATTGCTTGGAAATACAAAGGTTCAGAGTTCATGAGAGGAGAAAAACCCAAATGGTCGTATACCTGGTAAAGAAACTGAATATGTAGTTTAAAACCTTCTTAGATGAAATCTCTCTTATTCTTCTGTCACTTTCGTTAAGCTACGATTTCCAAAACTGGAAGGAATTTGTCCGTGTGGCCTAACTTGTCAAATTTATTGGCATAAGTTAATTGTTGTATCTTTTAATGTTTAAATGTTGCTAGTATTTGTAGCGATGGTTCCCTTCTCAATTCTAGATGTTTATAATTTATATACTTTTATATTGCATGTCAGTTTTCTGTGTGATTTTTGTGTTTATGTTTATTTCCTTCTTTTGATATTTTGAGTTAGTCCGCCATCCTTTCCCTAACTTCTTAAGAAAGAATAATTGGTGTTTCATTCTCTTTGTTAATGAAAGAATTTAAAATGCATATTTTGGGGCTAGGGATATAGCTCAGTGGCACAAGTGCTTGCCTGGCAAGCATGATGTCTTGAGTTCAATTCTTGGTACCAAAACCAAAACAAACCAACAACAACAACAAAACCCCAAAACCAAAAAATCCTACAGAAAATCCTACATTTTCCTTATAAACTTGGCTTTGTATCAACCTACATGTTCTGAAATGATAGAATTAACTGAAAATATTTTTCTAATTTCTCTTATGATTTCTTTTTTGATCCATGAATATTTATTTTATTTTTCTAGATTTTTAAATTAAATTTATTGATACATTTTAGGTATCCATAAGGATCACACTCATCACAGGGATTGTGCACCTGGCATAACACATCTGAATCCCTTTCCCCGCATTCCTCTACCCTCCCTTCAACCCATTTCCCTGCTTATTTACAAAAGTTGTGTTTCCTTTTGCCTTCTTTTCTCATGTTTCTCTTTTCTCTTCCTTTCCCTTCCTCCTCCTCCCTAGTTCCCTTGTCTTTTGGAACAATTCCTTCCTATTTCACGACTTCTATTACACATTTTGGTTCTTACTTGCACTTCCAGTTTCTCACACCAGAGAGACAATGCAGGGTTTTACGCGTGGTCTGACTCATTTCACTTAAGAGGATGGTGTCAAGCTCCATGTCCATTTAGCTAGAAAGGTCTGAAATTTATCCTTCTTAAGGCTGAACAGTACCCATCGTATAAAGAACCCACATCTTTTTTTATCCATTCATCAGTTGATGGGCATTTGGGTTGTATCCAAAATCTAGCTACTACAAACTGTGCTGCTTTAAACATAGGTGTGTGAATATCACTGTGGTATGATGCTTGTAGTTCTTTTGGGAAGACACCAAAAAGGGGAGTAATTGGTCAAATGGGGCCTCTACACCTAAGGTTTTTTTTTTTGTACCAGAGATTGAACTCACAACCTTGCATTTGCCAAGAAGCACTTATGCCACTGAGCTAAAACCCCGGCCTTAAACCTAGTTTTTTGAAGAATCTCCACACTGATTTCCACAGTGGTTGCACCAGTCTACGCTCCCATCAACAGTGGAGAAGGGTTCCTTTTTCACCCACAGCCCCACCAGCATTTGCTATTTGTTGATTAGCCAACATTTCTGGAGTGAGATGGAATCCCAGCATTGGTTTGATTTATATTTTGTGAATGATCAATGACACTGAACATTTTTTACACATTTATTTGATGTTTTTACTTCTGATAAGTATTCATTTCTGATAAGTGTCTATGTATCTCTATTCATTTTTGGACTGGATCTTTAAATTTGGGGGATATGATTTTTTTCAATTCTTTATATACTCTAGATATTAGTCCTTGTCTGAGGAACAGTTGGCTTAACATCTTTCCTACTTTTGTCCCTTCACTCTGTTGATGATTTCTTTTGCTGTGCAAAAAGCTTTTTCATCAGATGAGATCCCAGTTGTTGACTCTTGGTAATATTTCTAATATGACTGGGGTTATGTTTACAAAGTCTTCGCCTTCATCTATGTATTTGAGATTTCTACCTATTTTCTCTTCTGGCAGATTTAGTGTTTTGGTTTTAATATTTAGATCTTGCTTGGTAAGCGCTAGGTGGCAAGTTCGAGTCCTGGTATCAAACGAACAAGCAAACAAAGAGATAACTATTTAATATTTAGATCTTTAAACCAGTTTGATTTTAGTGTAGTGCATGGTGTTAGACATGGGTCCAGTTTTAGTCTTCAATCCATGGATATATAGAACTTTGTTTTATTTCTATACATACACACTAAAAATTTATTTTTATCTTGATTCCTCTGTAGTCACAGAACATACTGTAATGTAATAGTTTGCCAAGCTTTGCAGTATGGCAGAATAGGTAGTCAGTGGGTTTTGTTGTTGCTGTTTGTAGCATTCTGTGTGTAGAATTCGTGCACTACATTTACAGAGGCACTTTGCTATTTATATTACAAAGTCCAGGTTGTTAACCTGTCCTTTCTCTTTTAAAATTAATTTTATTGGTACCCAGAAATTGAATCGGACACCTAGCACTTGCAGAGGAGGATCTCCTGAAGACCGTGTAAGGTCTGCAGGGTGCGAAGTCCCCAAAGGACGTGGCCATCCCACCGATTCGGAATGACTGTCCAGGCAGCCCTTCACCCAGGCCTCTTCATAGAGGGGGAACTCCCAAACTACTAGATGTCCCATATGAGTTTGTGTTCTCTAAATTTAAAGAATGAATTTTAGGGACAATGGAGGTCAAGAGCAGAATATTTATTGAAAGAAAGTTCTGTGTCTGACAGAAGGGGCCCCTGGGGTTGTCGAGGGCCCTGCTTTCTCTAGGGATTTTTTAATAGAGCAAAACCACAAGGTGAAGCGGGCCCAACGTGAGGAAAACTGGGAACTCACAAGGCAGGCCAGCATGACAGAACTAGGTCAACCAATGAGATTGCGAGTGTAAGTGCTCAGGTAAAATTGATTAAATAGGAATCCAATGGGGAAACGAAACACGAAACAGGCGGACATGAATACAGAATAGGGACTTTTCTTGTGCGGGTCAGTGGCTCCTTCTGGCTTCACGGTGACTAATAACCACTTAGAGTACCTATCCAACCTGCGGCACAGAGGTGTCCGTCTACTCCAAGGTCACATGACACTTGGTGCTCTGTGCTGGCTCCTTCGAGGGCCTGGCCCTGTCTGACTGCTTATGTTTCTAGTTGACTCAGTTGCTGGTAACACTCTGGGCCATCTGCAGAAGCTTTGGCAGATGGGATCTTGTACCAGGCTGGGAAGGAGCCTATTGAGGGATCGAAGTAGTCTCTGGAGAGAATGTGAGTGTTGACTCCACATTTGCTAGCTCCATAATCCAGAAAGAATGTACCTCCAGTGGGAAAAGGCAGAGAACCCTGAGTGAGAGAGTTCCAGAAGCCAGCTGTGAGGCAGTCTCTGTGAAGACCCTACGGACTGCCCGTGCTGCAGGACACATTCAGTCCAATGGGCCAGCCTCTGGCAACCTGAGGCCGATCTGACCACGGCCCGGACCTTGGCTTCCAGGGGCTCCTCCTGGCCCCTCCCCCAAGGCTGGATGGAGACAAGGATAAGGAAGACCACCCTAAGGGTGGTGCCTGGGGTTGTGGTGGTCCTTTCTGATCATAGAACTCTACTGGAAAGTGGAAGGCCTTGATCCCAACCATGTGCAGGCTGTAGTTCATCCAGCAGTGGGAAGTTGCATGGTGACTGTCAGTACTGCCTGCCACCCGTGTCCCAGCAGGAGTTTGACATGAACTCCTTGCATCCTGGCCTAAGCTAAGTAGAATTTTCCGGGAGCCACACAGTGCAATAGCCTCGTCGTGGAAGACATTCCAGAATAGAAGACACCCATGGCCAGTGGGCATACTCAGAGCACTCAGAGCATAAGCGGAAATATGCTGCAGGCCAAGGGGCTGGGCTGGAAGCCCAGGGTCTGAAGGCCTGAGACCACGAGCAGCCAAGGGTGTGAGTGTGCTACGTGAACAAGCTCCACAAGGAGGCACTAGGACACCAAGGCGATGACTAGAGCTGTCCCAAGCTGCTGTGTGCACGTGCCGGACAGAGGGAGGCCAGGTCTAGGAAGGCCTGACGGGAATGGGCTGGAGTCCCTGGCTCCCCTGGGAAAGGCAGTCGAGTGATGGTGGAGCCATCGGGGGCACAGCTGGAAGGGTGGGCTGTCTGCTGGGCCAGAGCAGAGCGCGGAGACGCGATTTGGTGCAACTGCAGAGACAGCATGAGCCAGCGGGACTTCACCACAGTGCCATGCGCCGGTGTGAGGGCCCCAGTGACTCAGATGAAGCGTGGCCGCGGAACCATTCCCAGGCTGCAGGCTGCACCCGTCTGAAGATGGGCGGTGAGTGCTTCATCCTCTCCTGCATCGAATCCTGTGCTAAGGGATCAGCAGCACTGACGAGGCTGAACCAGAAGAGACTAGAAACATCACTGTCTACAAGAGGGGGGTATTTAATAAAAACCACTTGAACCTTTAAAAAAATTTTATTGGTACCTTTTAGCTATGCCTCCTGGTCTTATTCATCCTGTGTACACACAGGGAATTTGTACACTGCACGATTCATCTTGATTCTTCCTTTCCCCCCATTCTCTTTCCCTCCCTTTAAGCTCCCTGGTTGTCCTTTCAATCCCAAGGGAAAGTATTTTTAAACCCTCACTGATTGTGTATTTATTTTTTCCTAATGCTGTCAACTTTTGCTTTTAAAAATATTGACCTGTGGTTGTGATTTCTCTTTATTCCTCTTGATTTTCTTTGCTCTTAGGAGCCAGGTAACTTTAAGGCAGACTGGCCAGGTATAGTGCAGAACGCCTTTCTATGCAATTGCTGAATATCTTCCTCATGATTAGTCTGAAGTTATGGGTCTGGGGAAGAAGATCATGGAGGAAAAGAGCTGTCTGGTATCACATGATATCAAGACCAAGTATCATGAACGTTAATTTATGACCACTGAAGTTGGCCTTGGTCACCTGATTGAGGTAGTGCTTACCAGTTTTCTCACTATAAAAACAACTACATATAATGGATGGAATATAAAAATTACATTAGATTAAACTAAAATTAAGCACTTAATCTCAGAGCCCAGGAGGCTGAGGCAGGAGAATTGCTGTGAGTTCAAGCCTGGGGCTACATAGTGCAAGGCCAGCCTGAACTACATAGTAAGACCCTGTCTAAAAAAGAAAAAGAAAAAAGACTTTCAAATAGATGAGAAAAATGGAAAGTCACACAGCAAGACAGTATACATAAATCCAATTATAGAAATAATTATATACAAGAAGATACTTGTGGCTAAAAAGCAAAGATTGTCACACTAAATTTTCAAAAACAAGTATGTGGTATTTATGAAAGACAACTTTAACAAAAGATACAAAAATGCTGAAAATGAAAGAATGGGAAAAGATATGCCATGTTAATACTAATACTATAATCACTATAAAAACACTCTTTTTAAAATTTCTTTCCCCTCTTTCGAAAGGATTTGTTTTTGCTTGTGCTGGGGATCAAATCTAGAGTCTCTTGCACACTAAGCAAGCAGGCACCCCACTGCTGAGCCATACCCAGCCCTCCTTCCCTTCTTGTTCTGTTGGACTTTTGGGAAGACGTTCTTTATACAGAACCATCAAGAGTAGGGGTTAGGGTTTTCATCTCCATAAATGTTGCAGCTCCTTTAGTCCTTCTCTAGGACTCTCTGCATGTGTAGTAAAGTCTTTACCATGTTCTGTGAATTTTTTGATTTTTTTCTAATATGTACCTCTTTTTTTTCTGTACCAGATCCTGTGTATTTCTTTCATGTATTTATTCCAGTTCATTAATTCTTCCTCTATCCACATCAAATCTGTAATTTAAGCCATCTGTTGTTTGTTTTTCAAAATTATACTTTTTATTTCCAGAAATGATTTTTGTTTTTATTATTTAAATTTACATAGTATTTTTCAACAATTGCTTGACAATAAATCACTTACAACTTTTTAAAGATCTTTTGGATTCAAAGATACTTACCTTTAATTATTTAAACAGTTTATAGATAGCCATTTTAAATTCTGTGGCTGACAATTCCAAATATAAGATTTAAATATGTAGTTAGTGATAACTTACAATAGTCCCTTTTTTCCATATATGTAATTGCTGATTTTATGTTTGAGTTCATTTTTGTTTGCTTTTGGTGTATGGGAATCCTGTGGGAAACACTGGTGACGGTTTTTCCCCTAAAACATTTGTTTTTGCTTTGTTCAGGAAATTGGGGAACTAGTGAGAGAGAATTCGTAGCATCCTCGGGAATCTCAGCTCAGTTCCGCTCCAAGATTCAGTCTGGCTAGTCAGGTCTGTTATTGACTTTTTTGTCTACTTCCTTTTTGTTACTGTTCATCATCCTGCACTTTTAAAATCTACTTTTGCTGGCTATATTCTGAAGATTTCCCTTCAGAATCACCATAAAGGAGAGTTTGTTCAGGACCTACTTGTTTTTAGGGGGTGGAAGAACCTTTTAGAATAGTTTCTCTTACCGCCAGAAACAGAAATCTGAAGCTTTTGAGTTTCTCTATCATAAAGTTTAAAACATTTATGATTAGGTCTTTAGATGAATTCAAACAAGGTAATTTGCAGAATAAAACGCGTCTTAATCACCGCCACCCGGCAGTGCTCCTCGGAGCGCCATTCTCTTTATCTTGCACGAGGAATGTAAACTTGCCATGGGAGGCTAGATTTAGAATGTTCAAATGAGCAATTATCTCTTAACACCAACACAAGTCATGCATACAATTTGGCAGATTGAAGATTACATACAGAAGAGACTTGAAGCTCCTTGCAAAACAAATAGAGGAGTAAGAACACTGCTGAATGAAAGCCAATAAGGTCCATCTTAAAAAGTTACAAAACAGCATAAAAATAAATGACTCGATGTGAATGAGCTTGACGGTCTTTATGCTTCATAAAAAATTCTCTGAAATCTTCAAATATCCAGGGTATATAAAGCTTTTCTGGGAACGCAGAAGTGTGTACAATTTGCTTTCAATATGTCAGACTGGTTCCATGGAAAGTTTGTGGCTATTTCTGCATCCTGTAAGAGTTAAAGAGCTTGCGTAAGAAGACGGTACAGGATAGAATCACTGGTCCATACACTACAGACTTATCCTGCATAATCTTGGAGAAATCATGAGCTTAATGCTACGCTTATATGGCAATTTTGCCACCTGGGTCTCTCAATCCAGGAGATACCAGATCCAGCCAGGAAGGAAATCCGAGATGGAAATTTATTGACAAATAAACAAGCTTGGGCATGCACAGCCTTGGTCCTGCTTACATTTAGAGACTCTTAAATTCTCCTACAGTGATGTTTATATTCAGTCCCCTTTGCAGAAGTCCCTAGACACTCAAGAGGTAAGACTTGGTGTCTGCTAGGTTTCCCCTGTCTGCCCCAGGAGTTGGGTGTGATGTGTGGGACCCGGGTAGACGCTGGTGTGTACCACAGCCCGCTTCACTGGCATCCTAGACACTTGGACTGTGGCACTGAACCACACCGCTCCTAACATGTTCAGAGCCAAACTTTGGCTCTTAAATACTGTTTAATATACACTTACTTTTTGGAAAAAGTACTGCCTTTCAAATAACTCAGCCATTTTCATCCTTAGAAAGCACCAAATTGCCTCCTTCAAGCAGCCTTGATGGAGTTGGTGTGTCCACTAATCCACTGTTAAAAGGAAGCAGATACCTGGAAAGACAAAGCAGAAAAACAGAAAAAAATGATGACTTTGGTGACACTGCTGGGGCCTTTGGACCAGCCCTTGCTTGAATCTTGAGCTGCATTTTCAGTTACATAAGCCCATACATTGCTTAGATCCTATATGATGAATTTGGGTTTTGGTTACAGGGGGTTAAAAGTATTTTAAGGAAAATCTCTCCCTTTTAGTATAACGTGAAAATATGACTCAGATAAAGATTGATAATCTCTGATAGAAAACAAACTTCTAAGCCACATTTTTTCTAGGGAAAATAAGTCTATGAGAGTTTAGATTTATAAAGCAGTAAAATATTGGCGTTTTAAAAGGTATTAGGTTTTTTTTTTGTTGTTGTTGTTATTGTTGCTGTTGTTTTGAGACAGGGTCTGGTTTGTGGTTCAGGCTGGCCTGGAATTCTCAGCAATCCTCCTAACTCAGCCTCCTAAGTGCTGGGATTACAGGTGAATACCAACACACTATATTTTATTTGGAAACAAAGTCTCCCTAAGTGGCCCAAATTGGCCTCAAATTTGCTATTTTCCTGTTTCAGCCTTCTAAATAGTTAGAACAGGGCTGAGTGTGGTGGTGCATGCCTGTAATCCCAGCATTTGGGAGGCCGAGGCAGGAAGATCATTGAGACTTTGAGGCCAGCCTAGACTTCAAGGGGCGTTCAAGGCCAGATTACACTGCATAGTGAGCCCTTGTCTCAAAAAGACTCCAGACAGCAATACGGACTAGCACGGCTACGGGGTTTGCAGAAGTTACCCTGAAGCTGGCAGAGTTTGGGATTTGTGGTTAGACATGCATGCTGTCAAGAAAACGAGAACAAAGGGCCAGGCAGTGAGCACGCTGTGAATAAGGACATTTACCAGGGTGAGCCCACAAAGTTCAGGTGTGTGTTACCCTGCTGCTCATCATGTGGCCACCCATGAGCTTTAGGGTTTGTAAGAGTGTAAGCCCCTACTTTTCTGCCATAGTTCTGGTTTGTGTTATTATTAACAGCACCCTCTACCATCCCGGCTTACACTGCACCATGGAGGTGCCCAGCACGTGCAGGTGCAAGGGTCAGATTAAAGAAGAATTGGAACCCCAGCCGAGGGCTGGTGTCGGCCAGCATTGGAAGAGCCAGGCCAGAAGACCAGCAATAGTTAGGCGGGGAGCGCTTGTTGCTGCCTTGACCCACATAAAGAAAACTGGGATATGCTGTTTGGCGGTGCTCAGGGCATACGATGAATACTTTTTTGCCTTTGAAATTTAAAGAGACTAAAATAAATAAACCCAGTGGTAATGAGCCCATAGCCAACGCCATTGCAGGTCACTAACATGGGTTCTCTCAGCTCCTGGTATCATGTGTCTTTCTTCCGAGCCCGCTCTCCGTCTGGGCAGCCCTGGGAGCCCCTGTTCCTTCCTGACAGGTGGCACATGAGTGAATATTTACTGTTCTCCCTGACACTTTATCTGTCCCAAAATGTCAGTGCGGACAACATATATGGCTACAGCTTTTTCGAGAAAATGTTTTCGCTTTTTATTGTCAGCTGGGAAGTTTGGGGAGGAGAACACGACGGAATTCATTCACTACTTTCATATTTAAAATTTCATGGAGGAAAAGGTGATCGAAGCCGCAGATGTTGAGAGATTTAGCAGGAGACCTGCTTTGGACCGAGATTATAAACTATGCAAGACCTCCACCACGACCCCATAGGGAAAGTTGTAGTGCCAAGCTTTTTCCACTGAGGGGCGCTCCAAGCTCATCTCTGAAAACTTCCACTCCTGTTTTGAAATTACTAGTCATGGAACAAGAGCTTCCAATCTCTTCTTCATTCCTAGTAGGGATTTTGAAGTGGTTTAAAGAATTAAAAGTGTGTTTGTAAGGCTCCGTGGAAGTGAAGCAAAGCCATCTTGGTATCCATCAATCCCTACAGGGCTAGCAAATCCTATTGTAAATTACATTCGCAAATGAATTAGCAAACAAGCGTCACCTAGATCTGTTTGGGTCTCTGTTATACAGAGGATGGAATAATTTCGAGACTGTAGTTTTCACGTAAAGGTAACAGGTGGGTTGCTGAAAACCAGCCTGCTTCCACCCCGTAAACAGCGCGGTTAGCATCCTTGCGCACGCATCTGCTTGAGGCTTGGCCTAGCCCCTTACAGCTTTTAAATTTGAACTTCTTTGGTAGAGAATTGTGTTGAACATTGTAAATTCTTTCAAAGCCAGGCTGCTTTTCTCTCCTGTCTTTTTTGAGACAGGGTCTCGCTATGCTGTTCAGGTTGGCCTTGAACTCACTTTGTAGCCCAGGCTAACCTCAAACTCACAGTGATCCTCCTGCCTCAGCCTCTCAAGTGCCAGGATTACAAGTGTGTGCCACCACGTCCCATCAGTGTATTTTTCTTCTCTTATTTACCAAGGGTTTCCTTAGACTTGAATTTTTTTCTTCCTTTCTTTTGTATTGAGCATCTGTCACTGGTAATGTTTTCTCTTTTTCTGTTTCTTTCTTTCCTCCTTTCTTATTTATTTATCTGGTGGTGCTGGAGTTGAACTTAGGGCCTCGTGCATGCAAGGCGAGAGCTCTACCGCTGAGTCATCCCCAGCTTTTGACATTTTTTTCTTGAGGCAAAAAAGCAAAAGATAGTTCTGTCTTACCGTAACCTTGTCCGACAAACATTGGCTCACGCCAGGGCAAGATCAGCTCGCCGTATTTCACAAATACCCACTTGCTGTCCTTATTATTAAAGTCTAGAACAGAAACCTCTCCTTTCGGGCCTCACAGGTGCTAGACAAGTGCTCCGCACTGAACACATCCGGGGTTTCTGAATGTGATACCGTCACACATTCAAGCTGCACACACTTGGAACTAATTTTCTTGGGCTTTCATAACAAAATCCCACAGACCCTCTGGAGACCACCTCAGAAACTTGTTTTTTTGCAGTTCTGGGGACTGGGAGTCTGAGACCGAGGTCTCTGCAGGGCTGGTTTTGGCTGAGACATTTTTCCTGGCCCACGCGTGGCTCCCTGGTGGTGCACTTAGGTGGTCTTCACTCTGCTCAGGTGCGTGTGCCTGTCCTAATTTCTTCTTCTCAGAGGGACACCGGTCATCCTGGATAACCAGCCCACCACAGCAACTTCATTATAAGTCAATTCTTTAAAAGCCTTGTTTCCATTTCCAGTGGTGGTCTAAGGTTAGGCCTTTCACCTGTGAATCTTACAGGGACCCAATTTAGCCGGCAGCAGGCAACGAATGGAGAGGGTAAGCCTTCGGTTTCTTTGTGTAAATATTATCTGAAATAAAAGCATGATACAGAGGTGAAAATCTGTCTAAGGTCACCTCACAACATTGAATTCTCTAAAGTGGACAAGAGTTCACATTGTGCATGCTTTTGCTTAGGTTGAGGCCCACACCACCAAAGAAAAGAGCAAAGCAAAACAAAAAGCAAAATAAGACAAGACAAGACAACCCTGGTGAGCCCAGAACTGGCTCTTCCATCAGCTCAGAACTGACAGAAGCCACTTGGAATTGTTTAAAGGGAAGTTACTGAAAAGCGCATACTAACTGCCTTCGAGTCTTTCATTTGTCCTTTGAAGATCCTAAAGCGGGTGGTGAGAATACAGCTTAAGCCTCACTGAGGGGCTGGCGTCTCCGCAGATCCCCGGTCCCCACCGAATCCTTCAGTCTGGCCGTCTTTTAGGCATTTGCTCATTTCACAAATACTTACCGAAGCCACGTGTGTCTAGTGTACAAGTCAGGCGTGGCTCATGGTTCCGTGGAGTTGGCTTTCTAGGAGGAGGAGGGGACAGATGTGACTCAGGACACGAGTAAACCTGATGGTTTCAGATGGAGAGAAGTGCTGGGAAAAACAAAATCACCTGAAATGCTTCAGAGGGTTAGAGGCCGAGGTTAGAGGCCGGCTGACACGGGACGGCAGGAGAAGGCCTTTCCTCTTGGGGACACCGAGACTGACAGGGGGGGCAGAGGTAAGCTTGGGAGACAGAGCAGGAGGGAAGCCAGGGTGTCTGGCCACTGTGACCATGCATGGGAGGAGCGGTCAGCAGGGCCAACACCTCTAAGCGTTTGGGGTACTTTAGTGAGGGTTACATTTCCCCTACCTAAGGAAGCTAGGAAGTCATAAGGAGGTTTTCAGAACTCCACAGTGACTCATGACAAATTCTAGTGTATGTTTTTTTTTTTCTTTTTGAGACAGGGTCTCAACCTGGCTGGAACTCACTATTTCACTAGGTAGCCCAGGCTGTCCTCAGACTCCCGGAGATCCTCCTGCCTCAGCCTACCAAGTGCTAGGATTATAGATGTGCACCACCACGCCCAGCTCCAGTGCATGTTTTTAAGCAGTGACTTTGGCATCTGACGTTTTTCAAACTGAGTTTATGCTAAGCTCTCATATGTTCTCTTCTTCACCTTCCCTCCATCTTCTGTTTCTTTTCTGTTTTCTGGGAACTCCTGGAGGCTCTCGACAGTATCAGGAATGCAGTGAGCTCAGTTAAAACTTGCACTGCGTTGGAAGATGCTCTGCAAATCACTTTCCTAACTTTGGGATGTGGACTTGGCCTGAAATGTTTGCCATTTGCCTTGCACGTGTGGAGTGAGACTCTCGTGGTGATTTCCGCTGCCTGAGCAAGGTAATTGCATAATGAAGAGGTGGTGTTTTGTTAACTCGCGTTCACCACAATGACTGTTTTCTCCTTCTGGAAACTAGTCATTGTTGCATATTTAATGTAGTAATTGGAAGGTTGGAGGCCTTTTGTAGTTATATGGAAACAGATTAGTCATTTCATCTTGTGAGTTTTTCTTCATTCTTCAGTAGGAATGATTAACCCCTGACCTCAGACCAATTACCCATTTTTTCTACTAAGTTCTTACTTGGTGATGTCAGAGATCTCAGTAAGGAAAATAGTCTTTCTTTAGTCAACACGCCATAAATATCCTTCATTTTTACACAATCTACGTGGTTGCAATCCTGGAGTCTCCTGGTATAAGAACCCTGATCACAGAGGGATTGAGCAGGAGCTGAGATGTGTGCAGTGGTTACCAGCAGTGGTCACCCATGAGGGTCACCCGGTGTGCTGGGGGAGGCAGAGGGTGGGCGAAGCAGCTGCTGCGGGGAACGGGGAGGCGAGGCTGGGTTTAGGGGCTGAGGAAGTTGCTAACAGAGTCCAAGTGCGGCTGTCACTTGGCTTTTGGAAGGAGGTCCCAGTCCTTCTTGGCTTGGAGGTTGGTCTGCTTTGGACCATAAAAAAACCCCCAGAACCTTTCTCCTCTTCTTTATCCTGTCCCTATCAGAGGTATGAGTATATACTTTATGTTTTATTGTGCGCCCTTGGACAGATGCTTAAATTTATGAAGTCTCAATTTCCAAAGCTGAAATGTGGGGATAATCATAGCCCAGTCCTCAAAACACCTCTTTGAGAATTAAATGAGATGGTACATGTAAGGTATTTGGCATATTTTAAGTGCTCAGTAAACGTTAACTATTGTTATTGGTGACATGCTTTTATTATAGTGGTGATACCTTTTCTTTATCATAACCTTATTCCTTCTGCTTGCCTGTATTTGAACAAGCAAAAGGAAATAATAAGACAAATACAAGGAAATAAAATTGTGCAGAGTCCTATCATCCAGAGACAGAGATAATCTATCCCAATTATTTTCTCTGCATATATTATCTTATGAAATTTGGTTTTATTATATAGTGACTATTATTAACAGTACCTCATTATATATTCGTCTATAATATTACCATGGCTAGCTGAATAGAATTCCATTGTATAGATGCACTGTACCCTAGTTGATCCTGCCAAATTCCTTTTGTTTGACATTTAGGATCGTTTCCAATTTTTCATTATTGCAGAGTGTTGCAATAAACATCCTTGTGAAAACTTTTTTTTTTTGCACATATCCATGACAATTTCCTCAGATTCAATTACAGAAACAGAGGGCTGCTGGGGTGAATAAATATCTGCGCTTTTAGGGTTTTGGATCTTTCCTACCCAATGAGCCATGAGAAAGATGTTAAACGTCTATACTCACTGGCGGAATGTGAAAGTGCCCGCTGCTCTGCACCTAGGCCACACCGGGCGTGGGCGTTTGATGTACGTTTCCACCCAGGCACCTGCTCCTTGCCGAGTGCTGCTGTGGGGCAGGGAGGGGTGTGCCCCAGAGGTCCATGCGTGAAAGGCTTGGTCCTCCAGGTAAGGCTCCAGGCCTCCGGGCTTTGGACGGTTAAGAAAAGTGAACCTTTCTCCTCTTAGCTACCCCATTTCTAGTGCAGGTGGGAGTACAGACTTCTCTAGTAGTCGTGAGCCTAGCTGGGGGTCTGTAGGTCATTAGGATCATTGTCCTTGAGCAGAACTGCAGGACCCTTGCACCTTCTTCTGGTCTCACTTTTTCCTTGCTGCCTGTGGGGCGAGTGGTTCACCTCTACATGTGCTCCTGCTCTGATGTGCTGTCTTGTCAGAGGCCTTATGCTGTACGCGCCTTGCTCCATCTTAGGGTAGAACCTCCAGAGCAGGGAGGCAAAATAATCCTTTTCTTTTTATATGTTAACGATCTCAGGTCTTTTGCTATAGTAACAGACACTGACTAATGCAATGGCCTGCTGCAGACCAGCACTGTTCCAGCCATGAGAATACAGTGAACAGAGCAGACAAGAACTCCTTTCTCTCCTTGAAACCCATGTAGAATGTTTCTGGTGAGGTAGTTACCATGGAGCAAGATAAAGCAGGGCAGGAAGAGAGAGAGAGAGAGAGAGAGAGAGAGAGAGAGAGAGAGAGAGAGAGTCTGATTTGTGGGGTGGAGGAAGATATAGTTTCACAGGGGGCACCATGAAAAGATTCACTGAGCAGGTGAATTTGGACAAAGACCTGAGGGGAATGTAAAAAGTTGGCCCAAGGACCCTGAGGGGTGAGATTTCCAGAAAAAAGAGCAAGCACAAATGTCCTGAGGCACAAGAGACAGAACAAGAGGCACAAGGAGGAAAACAGAAGGTGAGGTTGGGAGATAACTGGGACTCAGAAATCATGCAGGGAATTTTACTCATGATAGGGCTCAAATTTTCACCGTGCTCCAGATGAATCGTTGGAGGGCTGAGAAGAGGAGAGGCACCATCTAATTTTCGAGGAGGAGGGAGGCCCTGGATGCTGCACTGAGGATAGCTTGAAGCGAGGCTGGTTAGAAGGCCACGGTGACCCGTTGAGAGATGTCAGATGACTTTATCACCGAGAGACCATTGTCATATTCTTGTCCACACTAAGGCAGCCACGATGTCAGCAGGTGACGCAGTCTTATGAGACTGCCATTGCCCATGTGGCTTTTTGTGGACAGAAGCAAAAGTCCTCTGGCACACGGTGCAATACGGCAGGTGGGGTGTTAAGAGGGCCAGGCCAGTGAGGGAGCAATCCAGTGATGGGAAGGGGCCAGCAGTGGTGCAGGCAAGTGACAGCACTTCTGCGGGGAACACCAGGGAAGTCAGGGATTTGGACTCAGGCACTCACACTGGGAACCGGCTGGGGAAGGGTGGGAGCGGTGCCAGCGTGCTGCCCTGCGACACCTTCCAGATCTCTGTGTGGGAGGGTCCCAGGGGGCCGATGCAGGGACCCCAGGCTGGGGAAGAGGCTCCGTGGCCGCAGCAGTGCTTGGGCATTGGGCAGGTGAGGTTTGGAGACATTTTTCTTCTCACGATGAGATAGGTTGCAGTTTGGGGACAGGAATGGTCCAGCAGAAAAGAGAAACATTGGTGACGGTGGGGAGGGGACAGTCCCTGCTGCGGACAGTCCCTGGCCGGCGATTAAGTGAGCAGGGCTGGGGCCTAGCACAGGAGAGCGGCCATCAGTGGGACTGCAGGTCCTTCATCCACGACCACCAGAAGGAAGGCAGACGGTGTGGCCGTGGGCACAAGGAGGTGTGGTGAGGCTGGTGGGCTCCAGGTGTGCCCTGCAGGTGGGACAGGACGTGGACGCTGGCTGGTGGCCTGGCAGTGGGGCTGCGGGGAAGGGAGCGGCCAGGACAATGCTGTTTCTGGGGCATCTCAGAGAGGCAGCTCAATCGTGTCAGTTGGCTCTAGAGGAAGATCCGGAAATGTTTATTATTTTGGCTCAAACAACTAAGGTCCACTGGAGCTCTTTTCATTTCTAAACATCCTGATATTCTGGTAAATTTTGGTTTTTACGTATCATGGTTAAAAATAACAGATAATTTTGAGAAGCTGTTGCTGACGATCGCTGGGCCCTGTGAGTGAGCAGGAAACCCTGGTTTGCAGGTGAAGAGCCCCGGAAGGTCAGGGGAGCTAATCACACACCTTGGGGGAGGGGACCTGCATCAAACCCGTTTCCTTAGTTTAGAATAATGAATCCTGCTTTACATCTCAGATTGCAGAGCCTTAACTATGTGTGTGTTTTGTTTTATAATACCTGGGACAGAATTTTATGCAAATAGATACTTATGCATTTGACAATGATTCTGCATGATACATTAATTGCCATTGATTGTAAAAAAAGAAACCTTCCTAAATAGATATGAAGGAATTTACAATCTTGGCTGCCTTCAGAGTCTAGCTATTCCTAGAAAAGTGGGTTTCTGCTTTATCTGACATCTCTCCTTTTATTTAAAAAAATAGGTAACCCTTGTATTTATTTTTGCCTTTTTGGGACATGGTTTTGCTATGCAGTTCAGGCTGGCCTTGAACTCACTGTATCCCAGACTGGCCCCCAATTCAGCAATCCTCCTGCCTCAGCCTACTGGATGCTGGGATTGCAAAAGTGCATCACCACACCTGGTGATAATCCCCTTAAAGCATTGGTTTATTAAATTTTACATAGGTTCTTAATTTTTCATTTACATCTAACTCATAAGAGTATTAGACACTCGGGTTTCATTACTACAGTAAAAAATTTTGCTGTTGTGATTATCCTTGTTCCTGAAATATGACAGCTTTCTCTAAAAATGAACAGTGGCAAAGTCCTAGCAATTCTTCCTATTTTTTTATTCATTGTCTTTGAATGGTTCATGGTTGTTAATTTAAAAAAATATTGTGATGGTTGATTGATTGTGTCAACTGGAGTAAGGAATGCCCAACTAAAGAGGTTCAGCATAGTTTTGGGTGTGATTCACCCTAGGGAGGATTGTCACCAGAAGTGATAAAAGGGAGACGATAGGAGGCAGGAGGATCGTTAAGAATTTGAGACCAGCCTGGGCTGCAAAGTGAGGTCAAGGCCAGCTTGAACTGCATAGGGAGACCCTGTCTGAAAAAGACCAAAAAAGAAACGAAGAAGAAAGGCTTGCTTCTGTTTCTGAGGAGCAGTGGTCTTCCCTTTCACCTTGGACGTCCGGCGGAGACTCTTCAGCCTCCAGCACTGACCCTTCAGCCTCTTGGCCTGATACAGACACTGTGGGACACTGTCTTGAGCCCAGTCCTCTGACTGGGTCCTTGGGCTCCTAGTGCACAGAGACACCTTTGCAGTCTTCCACCCCCAGCTCTGTGGTGGCCCTTGCAAGTCAATTTTGGAAATCTTTATTGCTGATGTCCTTTTGAAACAGAGTCTTGCTGTGCTGTTCAGGCTGTTCTTGAGCTCAGCCTTCCAAGTGCTGGGATTACAGGTGTGAGCCACCACCTCTGATAAGCAAATTCTAACATGTTGGTGTAGTTTATATTAAATCTGTCTTCTCTACCAAGCACTGACTGATACAGTATCATCACTAAACTTTCTCTAAACATCTGGGTGGTTTCCAGGAAAGTTTTATGCTTTCAACTCAAACATCTAGTCCTCTGAGGACAGGAAAGAGTCTCTATTTCCAAACTTGCTTCATACAACATTGGATATAGACACAGCAGCTGTTGGTGAGTGCAGACTGAATAAAGAATAATTCAAGTTCTTAAATTTTAGCTTCTTTCCACTTAGTAGGTGCATTTTAAAAAGCGATGTCCTCTGCATATAAGCATGCATGTACACAGCCTCACTAATTTTGGATTCATCGACCTCTGACAATCCACTATCTAATTAATTAATCATCTGACAATTAAAATGACCTCCTTTTGGCTGATATCGGATCCCATGAAAGGTTCAAAAGAAACTTGACACATCACGCTGTGTCGTGTTCCGGTTTGGGACACTGCTTCTGTTTATTACGTTATGTCACATCTGCCACACTGTAAAGTTGAACAGTGACAAAGTAGAAGAAACTCCAGTGAATTAGATTTATGTGAACTCATCCATCCTTCACTCTTTCCAGGTGGATTACTCACCAGGCAGATTTGGCAAGTGCGGCACCTTTGGCCATTTGCAAATCTAGGACTGCTTCTGACGGAATGAATTCATTGTCCTGAACTCAGCCCTCTCCCCAATTTCTAGATTGCTGTTTGGGTTAAGCCGCTCTGGGCAGCACGAACCATTGTGTGGTCTGCAAGTCTTTCATGGTCCTGCACTGTTGTGGCGAGTTCCTAAGTCAGCATTTGTTCTCACAGTGCAAGGAGATTAGAACACAGAACCTTAGTTGGATTTGGAACACCCCATCTCTTCTCCCTCGATCTCCAAGAGAGTGATTAACAAGAATTAGGAATCAGTGACAACAATGCAAGACAACCTAAGTTTTACCATCTTTTTTGGCTTTCTGTATTCAGCATAGCTCTGAGATGGGAGCATTATTGCCTTTATATTTGTGGAGACAGTTTTGGTTCCAAAATGTTATACTGATTTTCAAAATGGTTTCTCTAGCCCTGCGGAATACAATAAATCCATAGAAATATATTTTAATACTTCATGTTAAACATTTTAATATACAGTATGCAGGGGCCTTAGCTCTCGTTCTAATTTTTGCTTACTGTAATTAAAGTGTTATGTTATTACGGATTAGTATAGAGTTTAGAGTGTAACACAGGAAAAGTGACCTACGGTTGACACACTGTGTCTGTAATAAGCTACAGATGACATAGGTCTTTTCTCAAAGGGGATATTGGCTTTCTGTATATAATTAATAACAAGAAAACTGTATCCTGACTTTAAGGTCTGCAGTAGCATCCTGGAACAAAAAGGGCCATAAATTAACATCAATTATGTATTAAAGTTCCAATTAACCTGGCTGACACTGATATACTTTAACAAGGCACATTTAGATAAAAGAAAAAAAACTTTCTGATTACTTGGAACAGGACCTTCTGACCCATTCTGCTCTTTTATGCCAAGTTCAGCCTAGTGAAGAATGAAATAAATGGGGGAAAAAATCCCACATACAGTGAGGCTATAACCCCAGGAGCTATCCCCGCGGATACCCAGTCGCCATGAAAACTCACCCTCAAGAATACTTTCTTGTACTTGGGTTCTGAAACAACAAACAGAGTCACTGAAGGAGAAGAGCCTTCTGGCGTTGAAAATGGTGCCATCCTTTGAGACTTCCTTCTAGGACCAGCAAGGCACAGTGGACATGTGTAAAGCAATTCCCTCTCTCGTATTCTCCATTCTGCCCAGACCAGCTTTCTGTGTGTCCTCCAGGAAGCCAGCTCCCGGGTCACTGCTTTTCCTCCCTGCCCCTCACATCTCTGGACAGCCTTTCTGTTTTGCACTTGATTTGGGAACAGCAGCCTGGTCCCTGACTCCCATCTGTTCCCCAGGTGGCTTTTTGGATTTTGTTCATCTCTGTCTTTTGTCCCCTGCTGGGCATCTTGCCTGCTTAGTTCTCTAGGTCCCTGTGTTCCTCCTGGTCCTCTTGCCTTGCCCACAATTGCATGTGTATCTTCTGGGCCGCAGGCTGCCTGCCCTGGAGTGTTTCTCTATCTGAAAATACAGATATAGCAGAGGAAGGTGTTTGCAGAAGGGACAAGAGAAAATACAGTGACTGTGGGTGACCAGCAGACCCTTAGTGCCTAAAGGAAACACAGAAGGGAAAGATACTGCTCCACAAGTAAAATGTGATTTTTTTGGTATCATACTTTCATCATTCTGTAGATTGTTATCAGATATATTAGAATAATTTGCTTTCCCACAGCCATCTCCCATAGAGACCACACATTTCTTGACACGGGTCCGAGGGCTGAGTGGCTGCAGCTCCACCGTGCCCGGGAAGAGGAAAGGCTTTGCCTTGTTTATCTCCTGCCCTTCCCCAGCCCGGCTTCCCTGTTCAGCACCCCCTGCCCCTGCCAAACAGCACAAGACACAAACGCTTTCTCCCAGGCTCTTCCCTGCCTACACCCCAAATGAGACCGACTTTTTATAGACATGAATGAACTCAGCTTTTAGCCAAATAGGAAATAAAAAAATCAAGAAACGCGTCTAAATAAAGCAGAATTTCTACTTATACATTGGAGTAAATATATCCAAGTTCTTTCAGGGCCATGCTATGTGTGAATAGCTACTTAGATCTATCTAAATACTAAGTAAGGATCTAGAACAGATGCTTATGAATAGAGATGGAAGTAGCCATATAGAATTTAAATGTTGCAACATGTGTGGCCAATGAAATGGTTCCCAATGTAACTGTTTTTTTTTTTTTTTTTTTTTTTCTTTTGGCAGAGGAGAGTAACAGTAAAAGCACAGGGCATGGGGTGCTGACTGTACAACGTGGGGGCTGGGCTCTCAGTTTATCTGGTGTGAGCGGAGCCGGATGGGGAAGGTGGCTGTTTTCCAACCAGGAAAAGAAGGCCCCAGGAACGTTGTTTAGAAAGCCGTCTTTCTTTCCTTAACCCATTTCTGCCTCTGTGCCCAGGCCTCAGAGCTTCCAGTAATTTTCTTGTCCCCACTTTTGTGCTTTCTGACCTAGACTTGATAATCCATGTCTAGCCACTATTACCTGACTTAAGACTGCTCCATCGGAAACCCGAGGTCAGGGATGAACAGGAAGGTCCTACAACTCTCCAAATGGAAAAATCGAGTTATGTAACGAAGGAAAAAGGGTTCAGTGGCCTTGTCCTTTCCTTTGAAATGTGAAAGCCAGAGGACAACAGAAGATAGCATCTGCAGGGGACTGAGATAAGTTATTATAATCTGGTTCATGCCACAATCCATGAACTTTTGTCCCAAATAACCGATGCCAGCTGCCCCATTCTGTCACCTGGACGGCTGCAGGAGCCTCCCAACTGGCGTCTGTTCTCACACAGCAGCGTGGCCATCTCTCCGAGAGCTGTGGTCTTGTCTCTTTTGAGTTCAGAACCACAGAACTCTGGCCCTCTCCCTTTGCTTACACCTGGCCAGCGCAAGGGCCACCTCACCATAGTTTAGAATGAGCCAGGTCCAGCCACAGCGGCTCCCTCCTGTCCTCCGGTCTCTGTTCAGTTGTTATCTTATCAAGGAGGCCTTCTCTAACCCCTGGTCCTGCCCTGGATCCTTCCCTAGCTTTCTCATTCTGCTTATTTCCTGCTTAGCACTTGTTTCTCCAGCCCTGGGGATGCTGGAGATGGAGCTCAGAGTTTGCGGATGGTAGCAAGTACCTTACCACTGAGATACAGCCCCAGCCTGGTGTTCTTGTTTACTGTGTCTTTTCTGCCCTAGGATATGAGCACCATCCCAGGAGATGACTTGTTTGTTTACAGTTCTGTGTCCAACCAGCCCTAGTGAGTGTTCATCATTTCTCCAAAGAAGAAAGGGGTCCCACGTCCAGCAAACAGACTCTCCTGTCATGCAGGGACTGGGCTGTAGATTACCCACAAACATCACATAGTTACATTCTTGACAAGACCTTGGAATCACCTAAAATGTTTGTAAAAGAACAGAATCTCAGAAACCAATCCAGGTGGGCAGGATCAGAAAGTCCTGGTAAAAGTTCCAGAATTTGAATATTTCAAACTAATCAAATGGATATTTCCAAAGGCCTCTTATATTTCCTATCATAAGGCAAGTATGGAAAATTTGAGTCTTAAAATGAATGAATCTGAATAGTAGACTTTCTAGTAGTAATCATAGCAGTGTGTTTGTGTGTCTGACTCCTCACACGTGTAATATAGTCTATCATGCAATATAGTCTATTATCTATCTATCTGGAATTTAGCAGGAAAATTTCAATATAAATCCTATATAAGGATTCTTGAAATAGAACAGATTTTGTTTCATCCATTCTTTAAATTGCTCATTTTCCATTATAGTTTCAATTACAGTTCAGTTGTGCTTCAATACTAAGTTCCTTTTAGCAGCAGACAGATGCAGCTGGACATGCATAGACACGATACTGTACTTGTTAAAATGAGCTCATCTGTTCCTCTTCATGGGGGGAGGAAAGGAAAGGAATTAGATACAGGAGTCGCACAGGCATTTTTTATTTAAGACACACTAGGAGTCTGTGTCTCACATTTGGTGTCGGGGCAAAGTTACCCTTTCCCCTAGTTTTCCTGAGAGCATCACTGTGCTACAGCCTGGTACCGTAGCTGATATTTGCATTGACTGTACATGTTGGAGAAAAAGTTAATTGAGTTAGTTAGTTGATACTTAGCTTGAGAAGGCAGGCAATTATTAAAATGATTAAAAGTGGTTGACATAAAATAATTGTTATAACATAATAATTGTTAATGACATATGTATGGATGCCTCCCAAAGCCTCATGTACTCATAGGTGAGGCTTTTTTTGGTGGTGGGGGAGGGGAGTGAATGGATCATGGATGTGTGATACTGAACCAGTCCACTGGGATACATTGAAAGATCAATATAGATATAGATATCTAAAGATATATCTATCAAAACATAACTATCTGTATCTATCTCTATCTGCCTGCCTCTGTCCCACCATGACGAGCTGTTTCTCCTCTCTGATTCTCCTCTGCCCTGACACCTTGCCTTGGAAACAGCTGAGTATGGCCTGAAACTTCTACAAACTATGAGTTAAAATAAACCCCAAATAAACCTATCCTCCTTTAATTGGTGGGGGTCTGGTATTTTGTGACAGCTATGAGAAATTAACTAAGACAATAATTAAGGCAAACAACTGTTTGGAAAATACAATATGGCAAAAATTAAGTCTTGGATATCAGATAAATAAAATACCATCACATGACATATGATCCTTGGAGACAAGGTGCTTATAATCTTATGGAGAGACAAAGCATGTAAAAACATGAGCTCATTAAAAAGCGATGAACTGCCCTTGTACAAGTTATCTAACCCATTTGATTCACACTGTATCCTCCCCAATGAAGTGGATGTACTAACCTAAGTGTCCTACAGACGTTTGAGGGTTAAAGTAGATAATTCATACCCTTAAACAATATATAATGTCACTAACAGAAGAAAAACAGGCCCAGAGAAAGCAGTAATGACTGAAGAGCAACGTAGCCAGGATGTGTTTTGTGGAGGTGGAGAGGTTGAAAGTTGCTCTAAAGAAGAAGGTGAGAAGGCAGGAAGATCTGCGTGAGGAGATGCGTGGAGGCGTGCAGGGGACCATCTGACCGGAAGTGAGGTCACAGATCAGACTGACCAGGTGCAGATGCCCCCTTCATAGGAGAAAAGGAATGACTCCAGGATTCCAGGATTCCACCACCCAGACGTAATGGCTTATAATGACTTCGGTATACTTTTTTTTACTTGTTTTGTCCCTGTGCAAATATTTAGCTTTACAATTAAAATAATTTGGGATAATACTATACATACTTTTTTTTAACCCTCATTCTGGATATGGATATACATACATTTTTATAATGTTTTTAAAAAATATTTAATGCTACATTTGTCAGTATTTTTGCACACCTTTACAATTTTTTCAGGAGCATAGTTTGTGATGGTCACATAATATTACATTTTGTGCCCTTACCATTAGTTTATTATTATTATATTTTTTGGTTGCTCTATTTTTATTTCTTTAGCACATAACACTAGCATGAGAATGATTTTTTTGAAAATCTGATTTTTTTCCCTCTCTAGGAGGAATTACTAGAATGACAGCTTGGTCCAAAATATATGAATTTTTTTAAGTTTATTAATCTGTTCCACTAAATTGCCTTACTGAAATGTGCCAATTTGTATTTCCACTAGCAGAAATAAGAGCATGCATTTTCATTCTGCTCTTGGCAGAAAAATTAGGACTCAGTGGAATTCTTGATCGCAGGATTCGTTGTCTGGCAGCAGGAATGGGACGGGGGAGAAAGAGCTGCTGGTGCCAAACAGGGACCTGCAGGTACCCGGCCCGGGTCTGGGCCTCACCACTGACAGGAGAGACCGCCACCCCGCCCGCCTTCTGCATTCCTCCCCCTCTTTTTTTAAAAAAATATGCTGTTTTCCCATATATAATTGTAGAAAATTTGTTATAGAAGTGTAAAAGAGTTAAAATTTTATCATGTGTTTTTCCCCTCTTTTTCAATATATCAACCTGTTTTACAAGTATTTTCACATATTAAGTATTTTTTGCAAAAAATGAAAGCATTTCCTTTCATAGATGTAAAAACCCTATCCTTTTCCCACTGATAAATGAGATTTTTCTCTGACTTTTAAAATTGTTATATATAATACTTCTATAAATATCTTTGTATCCATGTTATTTTTATTTCTGACATTGCTTTTAGCCAAAAGGAATTACTGAATAAACATTACAGGTAGATTTTTAGGCTTAAGAAGCATTTCCAGTGAATCTGTAATAGGAATCATCCCATTACCCACACTCTCCCACACGTGTTCAGATGCAAAATTAGAACAAATGAAAACTAAATGGTCCCTGTGTTTTTAATTAATTAATTAAAATGTTTGCAGTACGTAATGTTTCCATTCCTTGTGTGGTAGCCATGCACGTACAAAACACATCTCAATTCCTTTCTAAATTCCTCCTTCCCTCCCTTTGCCCGCTTCCCTCCTTCCCACTTGAGAAAGATCTGTTTCTCTGCTTCCTATTATCTGTCTTTTACTTAGCTCTTTATAATTTGGCTCTCTCATGTAAGAGAAACCATGAGATATTTAAGCTTGTGGGTCTGGCTTCTTTCGCTTAGTGTTACAGTCCGTCTGTTTCTGAATTTGTCTTTTTTGGGACAGAGTCTCACTCTCTATTTGGTTCAGGCTGGCCTTAGGTTCCCTTTGTAGCCCCAGCTGGTCTCAAACTTGCAAAGATCCACCTCCCTCAGTCTCCCTAGTGCTGGGACTACAGGAGCCTGCCACCTCGCCCGGCTCTGTTTCTGAATTTGAAGACTGGGCAATGAGATGGAAATTCCAAGTGAGAACTGGTTTTGGAGGCAAGTCGTTAGGATTAATTTTGAACATAAAGGTAACAGATACGTTACCTAAATGCAAGTAAAGAAATGTACCTAAAGCAAGAAAAACTAAAGGCACAAGTTATAACAAAAGAGTTTATATACTCAGTACATTTTGTATACATTCTTGATACTTTATACCTTCTTATGCATACTAACCAAAAATATAAGAACAACACACAAACACTTATGGTATTATTTTATATCCCCTCTGTTGAAATGTGTTATTTCTTTCAGAAGCTTATGGTTCAATGGCTTTTCTTTTGGTTGTATTTTCTGGAAATATACTTTTCCCTCTTCTTATTTTTAACTTTTTTGTTGGTACCGGGAATCGGGAATCAAACTCATGACTTTTATGTTTGCCAGGCAGAGGCCATGCTACTGAGCTGTATCCCCAGCCCGGTTGTATTTTTAACTTTTAAAACTCGTGCGTGTATGTGTGTGTGTGTGTGTGTGTGTGTGTGTGTGTGTGTGTGTGTTTTGTAAACACATCTGGATCTTTGTAATATTTGTCTTTTAGCTGGTTAAGTTGAATCCACTTAAATTTTGTTTATTTATTGGTTTGTTTTGGCCTGTTTTCATTTTTCCTTTGCTTTGATTCATCTGTTTGGCCCATCACACTACCCTAACGGCTAAGAATAGTAAGATTGCTATTCTGTTCCAGTACTTTTTAATTGCTATCTATCAGAATCACTTGGGTGAGTTGGAAAATTTTTAATATTTGAGTTCCTCCATGAGAGATTATATTTAAGGCCTAAACCATGGCCTGGATATTGGTGTTTTTCAAAAAGTTCCCCAGGTGATATATTACGAGTCATTTTGGATACTGAGATTTTTCTTCTTCCAGTGTCACACCATAGCCATTTATAACACCTGGAGAAACTGCCTCTATATACTCTAATAAAATCTTAGAAATAGCACTGTTGAAATATTCACTTGAAAAACATAGATCTCAGTATTTCTGAGAGGTAGAGTTTCTTGTGTCTGTTACAGCTAATCGTCAACAACAGTATATTCTCTAATCTGATAGTACTCAGAGTGGGACCTTTGTACCATTACCAGCAGCAGCAGCAGCCAGGAACTTGTCAGAAATGCATTCTTAGGCTTTCCCCCAGACTCCTTAAGTTAGAAATCTGGTGGGGTGTTTTCTGTGTGATTCTGGAAACCACTGCTTTAATCCAAGAGATTTTTGATGTTCAGTTTCATTAAGAAGCCAGGAACATTCTGTTTGACAATTGGTTAATTATGATGAAATGGAGAACAAGGCAATCAAAAAAAGGGAATAAACTATTTGATATGTAGTTCAATAGTCCCCCTGATCCATGGGAATATGTTGCAAGCTCCCCCATGGCTGCCATTATGCATGGATGCTGGGTGCCCCCTCAAAGCCTCTTGCCATCATAGGGGACAGACAGGCTTCCAGAGTTTGTGAATGATTCATGGTCCAGGGCTGGGATTATGGGTGTGAGTGCTACCCCCACCCTGGGGTAGTCGCCTGCACACAATATAAAGCACAGAAAGCATCTTCTCTGAGTGTTCCTCTCTTTTTGCTCTTGTGGCTTTTACTGTCTTCCATTGCCCTAATTATCACCCCTCTGCCATACCACTCTGCCTTGGAGCCAGCTGCTTAGGGACTGAAACCTCCACAAACTGTGAGCTAAATAAACCTTTCCCTCTTCAATTTTGGGTGTTGGATATTTTGTCTCAGCAGCAGAAAAAAGTAGCCAAGACAGATGTCTGAAAATTCAGGTAATAGCCAACCCTACATATACTGTATAATTTCCTTATATGCCTATGATAAACGTCTACTTTTTCACTTGAAGGGAACATGGCTTCTCTTTGGCACATTGGAATTTCACTATCTTGTGCTTGGAGCCCTAATTAGGTAAAATAAGAGTTCCCTGAACACCAGCACCGTGATGCCATGATGGCTGATCTGATAGCCAAGAAGGCTACTGGATGGCTAGCGGCAGATGGCTAGTACAGTGAGTGTGGGTGGAAGCTGAGCAGGGGGCAGCTTCATGTTGCGGGTGGGATGCAATGGGACGGTGCAAGCTTTCATAATGAGTTCAGAATGATGTGCAGTTTAAAACCCATTGGTTAATTGTAGAATTTCCCATTTAATGTTTTCAGGCCAAGGCTGACTTTGGGTAACTGTAATGGCAGAAAGTGAAACTACAGAGAAGGCGTGGTATTATCGTATTATATTTGTGTAGAAACAATTACTGTGATTTTCCACGTTGCTTTTTTTCCTTTTCTTTTCTTTTTGTACTGGGAATTGAACTCACAACCTTGCTCTTGCCAGGCAGGTGCTTACATCACTGAGCTAAATCCTTGGCCTTCTACTGCGATTTTCTAAATGTAATAGGTGAGTTACATTATTTTGTTCCTTTTTCTGGAATTCTGAAACAGTATGAGTAGTAAATCCTTAAACTCCACTGCTCAGGTACTCAGCATCCGTGTATCAGGACTTGGGTGCGGGGGGGGGGGGTTAACTTCCCCACGGAAGAGGAAACAGACAGCAAGGACTTTCTTTGGTAAAATTTAAGACTCTTTCTTGAAAAAATAGATTTGAGGCTGGAAAAATAATTTTGATAATTACTTTATCTAGCTCTGAATTGATTTTTTAAAAAATCCACGTTTGTTATTTCCTGAACTAATTTTCTTTCTTTTTCTTTTTTTAAGTAGAATATGTGTTAATTCTCCAGGTAGCTTTTCATGGGAATGCATCTTTCTTTCTTTCTTTCTTTCTTTCTTTCTTTCTTTCTTTCTTTCTTTCTTTCTTTCTTTCTTTCTTTCTTTCTGTCTTTCCAGATATATTTTTCATTTTTGTAAACTCTGGAGAAGAGGTAATTCAGCTATTGAAATCTTTTAAGTCAAGATGTTTTTATATGCGATGGCCCATTGTCATCCTGAAGGAGCAAACTCTCTTGTCTATTTGAGCTGCACTGAGGTCACTGAGGTTGTCGTTGGGGGACTGCGGGCCATGTGCCATGATGTCATGGAATCCAGAGCCACAGAGATGAAAAGGGGCCTTGGCAGGGAGACATGCAGCCCACCCCCATGTCTGGCAGGCAGAGCCCACGCTGGGTGACCACAGAGCCCGCCCAGCAGAATCGGCATTCAGGAGCACACTGGCCACTTTGGGCTGATAGGTCTTTTATGGAGGATGTTTTGTCAGTGTTATTGGGGAAAGTGGATTCTGTATGTCTCCAGATATATCTCCAGATATGTCTATATGAAGAAATACAGAATTCTAATTTTTGTCTTTTTGAGACAGGGTCTCACTATGCCATTCAGGCTGGCCTTGAGCTAACTTTGTAGCCCAGGCTGTTCTTGAACTTGCAATGATCCTCCTGCCTCAGCCTCCCAAGTGCTGGGATTACAGGTGTGAGCCACCACACCTGGCTTTCAGAGATCTATGTGATTACAACTCTGTAACTAACATGCATGAGGGACCAGGGTTTCCTGTGAGTAGCAGATCACCTCGCCTCTGTAGACTCCTTGGATCTAGAGTGAGGCTTCCTCTTCTGGACTCTGTCACTCCCTTGGACCTGAAGGTATGATTTTCCTCAGTTCTTACACGGTCTGGCCTGGATCTGACTGCTCTGTCCCTCTCCTTCCCATATGCACAAATGCAATCGAAGCATGAGATTGTTGAGCTTTCCTCCATGGTGCTTATAACCAAGCACTGCTGAATTCTCAAATGTTTCTGCAGGAAACTGGGAGTCCAGGAGATGTTTTCCATTCTCCGTAGGACTGTGACCCACCCCCTCCCACTGGAGGCTGCAGTCCTGGCTGAGAGCTGGCCCTTTCCCATCTCCCTCGGCTTCCCGCTAGCCTCCGGCCCTCAGGCCTCTGCAGCCAATCTGTGCAGTAACCTGTCAGATCCTCTCAGCCTCATCGGGGAGCACTCTCCGGGCTGCTTCCTGTTTATAATCCCTCACCTCACAGCCATCAGCTCTGCCTG
Organism: Cavia porcellus; assembly: GCF_034190915.1. NCBI lineage: Eukaryota > Metazoa > Chordata > Mammalia > Rodentia > Caviidae > Cavia > Cavia porcellus. The sequence continues at coordinate 14,687,207 of NW_026947500.1, read as the reverse complement.
CCCATCACTTCTTCTGGAATGCCCGGTATTCTCATGACATCATGCTGAACATACTCACAGCAGGTCACCTGTTCTGCAGGCCCAGATAAGCCCTGTGGCTTTTCTCTTTCCTCCCACCCCTTTCCTGTGAAACAGACTTGCACTTAGTGCATGACTGGAATTAGCGGGGGTGCGGGTATTCATTTCTTTGGGGTGTGTGTCCAGTTGTCTCTGTGCACAAGGTGAGTGGTGTCAGAGTTGTCTCTGATTACTGAGGACCTGGAGTTTAGGATTTGTGTTCTTGGTGGCCACTGAGGCCCACGTTACTGGGTGATTTTTGACTATTTAGGAGAAGGGATGAAAATTCTGACCTTGGGCCTGACATATAGTCCAGATGCTTAGATTTGAAGACATGTATTTGGAACATATGTATCTGTGGACAGCGGGTTGTTAAATCCCATCCCTAGAATTCACACGTTGATCCATGCCTTGCCATCCAATGTTGGGCTTGTTGAATAGTATCTGTCTACCACAAACCATGTATGAAGGATAGTATTCTTCTGCTTTGTCCAGTGACAAAATCTCCTAATGCCATTGCTCTTCAAGCATATTAAAAATGAGAAAGGAAATATCTTCTTTTATATAGAAAAGATTTTAGCTTATATTTCAAAACTGGAAACTAAGTACCATAATATCCTTATTTTTCTATGACACTTTTTATCTTACTAAAGTGGCTTTAAAAATTTCTCCATCCTTACCTTGTTTTCCTTTATTTGGGACTGACTTTTTGAGATGGTTTCATGATGCAGTTCAAGCTGGCCTTAAACTCACTTTGTACCCAGGCTGGCTCTCCACCATCCTCCTGCCTCTGCCTCCTGCATACTGGGATACAGCCAGGCACCACCACACCCTGCCATCTCTTGGTTTTCCATGGCAATTAATAGCACTTCAAGAGAAATAAAGTTGGGGGCAATCCGAGTACAAATGAGCCTCCTCTTGCCCCAGGGATATAGAATAAGATTCAAACACATCTTAGATTAGGGATGGTCACTTTTATTTAACTCTGTCCTTCCACAGGAAATAGAATCCTGGGATGAAAGGACAGGAGCTCCCTCTGAGAGTGGAAGATCAAATCCTTGCCGAGAGACACTGGCAGCGACCCCGGAAGCACCGTGGTTAGACTGCCAGGTACTTGGGACTTAGGGAAAGCGTTTCACTCAACTTCCTCTGTGTGCCTGTCAGACGGAGTGTTCTATTGAGAGAGTTTCTTTCAAACTCCTCTCGCTCATCAACAAACTCTATGAGCACCAAGATAAAGCGATGAGCCAGGGAGATGTGGGCTCCATTCTCCTGGGACCGAGGCTGTGATCTTATGCTCAATAGTTTTTCTCAATAGTGGAAGGGAGATTGACAGTGACATTTAATGAGTATTTTAGTTAACAGTAGTTTTAATATTAGCTATAAGGTACAATGCTAGAAAATAAGATAGGCTCATCCCTACCTTATTCCCAGGTATACTTTACCTGCTGGTGTTCATCAACCGTTTCTAGAGGAAATATAATACCCTGGTACTAAGTCACACACTTGTCTTTCAAGATGTCAAAGTCAGAGAAACTGAAAATGAAATGTGATTGGTATTTGTTTTGATGAGTTATGGCAGATACCTTCTGCATTTTTGAGCGAGATTTAGGAAGGAGAACAGATAACTGAGATCACATTGGGGTCTTATTGTCTGTCATTATTATATGGTTGCATGGACAAATGTTCTTTAAAACAAAATATCATGAAGTCTCATCTCATTTCAGCCTTATTAAAAACAAAAACAAAAATAAAAAACCTTCCCTGAGAATTAGGTTGTAGATTCTTCCTGCGTAGACTTATATATTACATGTAAGCAGTCGGCTTCTAGTTTTGAGTGCCAATGGGAGTTATTTTCCTGCACAAACAGCTCTGTGTAAAGCTTAATGAAGTAGGAAAGGAATTCAGGAAGAGCTTGCGCCAACATCTTGGACATTTGAACCTGTCTGTTCTGCCAGTGACCCATGGAGTGAAGCGCTGTGTCAGCGAATCATCTAGCTGACTGCTGCTGCTGACAAATACCTTGTGCTGAGCTTGGAGGGACAGTCACAAAAACATCACCAGCCCACAAGGTGACACACAGTGCCAGCGGGGTCTTGGACGTCTTTTACCATTGTTTAGAGCTGGGCGAATACATACCCAGATGCATTTTATCTGTGAGTAACGCACACATCTGAGGCGTTTATGTTACTTTGTTTTGAGAAGGTGTTCTAAAAGCTACTTGGACACATATTTGCCAATGATGATAATTAGTGGATTAATAATATCATAGTCATCAAAAAAGATAGCATGTTTTCAAAACCATCGCAACAATAGAAGAGCCCTGAATGGCTTTAATTGGAGCACCTAATAATTATATCCCATAGATGCAAAAGAAGAAATGTTTTCCACTGTAAACATAAATACAGAAAACAAAACAAAAACGTGTCAGCCGCACACTGCCTGCATATGTGACTGCTAAGCCCGGGAGCAGCTGCTCTACTTCCTGTGCTGGTCCAGGGGATGCGGAAGTAATGGCTTCCAACACTGGTAACACCAGAAGTCCACTTGCTGTACACATTTTGAAAGATCGCTTCTCGTCAAATTGTATATATGCAATTGCTTTTAAATACGCAAACACAATTATCACTACTAGTTAGCTGTTATAATGAAAGTGCAGCATATAATACCACGGAATTTATATATTTCCTTCCTAAACTGAAGAAGTTTCTATAGGTAACCGAGATTCCTTTCAGGTGATTATGGTTACGGTTGCCTTTAGACATTTAAAAATATTGAAAATGTCACACAAAACCCACTGTGGCCTTCAGGAAGTTCTAGGGTTTCATAAATCTTTTGTGAGGAAACTCAGTGATGTATAACAGGTATATTTGTGAATTTGGATGTGCTTGATGCATTTAAGAATCATGCAGATCTGTGGTACGCATATTTCCCTAAGAATACGAAGAACCAAACTATATTTAGGATCTAGCGAACTCTCTCCTGGTCTAAGAAAAATTTCATGAGCCACCTCGTAAGCTGAATGTTCTGGTAATTATCAAAATATTTCTGGCTTAATTGCTGGTAGACATGAAGGGGCAAAATTACAATAGTCTAAGTTGAAAAGAGCGAAAAAACCCAAACCACAATAAAACCTAGCTAAAAAGAAGTGTTCATTATGAAAACGCAAAGTATCCATTCGCTGAGAGATGACTGATCTTACGTGTGGAGAAGCCTAGAAGAGCCGCTTTCCTCCTTTGTAGTTATGTGGTCTCTGTGGTCTTGGGGTTAATGCTGGTCTCTGGGGAGTATGTGTGTCCCCACAGCCACCCACGGAGCAGATTGCATGGTGGACATGTGACACCCACAGGGACCCACCTGGAATTCTGAGGCCAACTTGCGGATGTTTTGTGGCCTTGTGGCCTTGTGGCCTTGCAGTTAGCAATAGCACTCTCACTGGCATTTCTATCCGACTGCATGGTCCAGGCCTCAAGTGTAAAGGCAACCTGACTTGTCTCAGGGGTTCCCTGTGAATGTTCTCCTGCAGATGCAAACTTCAGGCTGAGGGAAAGGGCTTACTGGGGAAACAGGAACGATGCTGGGGCTGAGCTGCTTTCTAGAAGGCAATAAGACAGCTGAGTGTGGCCCAATCCGGGGGCACATGTCCTTAACCTCAGATGGGAGGCTGAGGCAGGAGGATGGCAAATTGAAAGTCAACTTGTGCTACATAGTGGGTTCAAGGCCAGCCTGGATTATGCAAAGAAACACTTTCCCAACACACACACAAACAAATGAATGCTGAAGTTGGAAGGGGCTGCTCTCCTGGAGGGTTATGGTATCAAGTGCAGAGGGACCAAGGTTAGGGGCTGGGATGCCTTTTCCAACCTCAAAGCCTCTCCTTGGAAGCTTACTATGTCTGAGTGTTTCCATCCTGCGTGACTCGTGCTGGACCTTATTCTCCACTCTGGTGCTGTGAAGACATGCGGTCTGTAGGAAACTATTTGGTCATGAGGGCTCTGTCCTTAGAAAAGAGGCCTCCCTGAGGGAGGGCGGTGGTTTCCCCTTCCTGTCCCTGCTTCAGTTTCTGATATGTAAACTCTTGTGCCCTGGGGGGTCGTACCTCTTTACCTGGAGGCTTATACCCAGCTGACGTTCCCGGAGCTGATGTCTCTATCATCCCGCTGTGCTTGTATCTTTTACAGAGAGCACTACTCCAGGAAACAGACTGTCTGATGGCTTTAGAGATTACATACCAGCACCTCGATAGCCTTATTTGTTAGAGCCAACGGAAGAGAGAAGGAAACACCATAGCCAGCTCTGTATATAACAGTGTAAGGAAGTAAGTCTCCAAATAATCAAAGTTGCAGCAATTGTTCTGCATTCAAGGGGAGTCACTCCAGTTGTCCCCCATAGATTTGACCACCTTTCTCATAGGACACATTTCGCATGAAAGAAGACTGACATACGGGGAGCACTAGCACATCTTCTTTTTTACTTATTTTTTTGGTGAGGGGACAGTGTCTCACTGTGGAGCCTCCTGAGTGGTGGCATTATAAGGTGTGCCACCAAGCCCCGTTTGTCTTCTTTCTTGAAAGAATTTCTTCTCTCTTTCAGAGACATTGCAGTCCTGGTTTCCTGTTACTTCTCTGGGCTACTTCTTTGGTCTCCTTGGCACGCTGTCTTCTGCTCTGTCACTGGACATTGGACTCCCTCCAGGCTTGGCCCTGTTTTCATTGGTATTTTCTTCGCACCATGCCTGTGGCTTCCGTATTCGCCTCATGCTGATGTCTCAGGGGTGCGGCTCCAGTTTAGACCTCGTCTCTAAGCTTCGACCCTGTGTGTCTATCGGCTTGCTCACCATGCTGCTTGCTCGAAGGCACTGCCAGCTCTGTGGCAAATCGAGCTCTTGGTTTTCCTGTCTTTGCCCACTATGCTTGTCATTCCTTTTCTCAGCAAAGTACCACACTCCAGTGTGTCATGCATATCAAAGATGTCACCCCTGAGAAGGCTTTCCATCACATTTCAACCAATAGGATTTGACTTCCTAATAATTTTATTTCCTGCTCTGTCTTTACTTCCCTATTTTGTCCATGCATTTGTTCCTGTAGAATATTATTTGGCTGTAAAAAGGAATAAGATGCTGCCACATAGGTGAAACTTGTGCACATTTTTGTCCCTCCATCAGTTGCTAGACATTCTATTTTTTGTCTTTTTGAGACAGGGTGTCATTATGCAGTTCAGACTGGCTTGCACCACGTTGTAGCCCAGGCTGGTCTTGAATTTATAGTGATCCTCCTGCCTCAGCTTCCCAAGTGCTGGGATTACAGTCGTCTGCCACCATGCCTGGTGTAAATTCTGTTTTCCAAAGCACCTGTGCCAGTTTATACCCCTCAAGCAGTGATTGAGCCTTCCGTGTCTTTGCATCTTTGCTAACTTTTTTTTTTTTTGTACCGGGGACCAAACAACCACATACTTGCAAGGCAGGCGCTTATACCGCTGAGCTAAATCTCCTCTTATTTTTGTTTATAGTCACATTAAAAGCTGGAAAGTAATACTCATTGTGGTTTCAGTTCACATTTTCCTAGTGACTGATGCAATTCCCGGCCCACTTTTAATTTCTAAAGCATTGCATTTTCTTTCTTTCTACAGCATCTTTGCTCATGTAATTCCACTTCCCAGTCTCCTTTTCTATACCCAATTCTTCCTTTTGCTCTCTTTATACAGATAGGAGTTGTCATTTTCCTGAGAAAGTGACACAGTGGAAAGAAACTTCCAATCTGCTAGATGTTCTCTAAAATCAAAGAATGAATTTTAGGAAGGATGGAGATTAAAAGCAGAATAAATTTATGGGGGAAAGAAATCTTCCATCAGAGAAGCAGAGACCCAAGGAGTCCTGTGTGGGTTGCCAAGGACCCTGCTTTTTATAGAACAAAACTATGAGGCGAGGAGCATCTAGGATGGAGAAAATGGGAAATCTCAAGGTGGACACGAGATGAGACAAAACTGGTCAACCGATAATATTAGGAGCATAATTGCTCGAGTAAAATTGATTAAATTGGAGTCAAATGGGGACCCACGTCACCTAGCAAGTGGGTATGAATACAGAATAGGGGCTCCTTCTGGCTTCCTCAAGGTGACCTATTCAGAACATCAATCCCTGGTGCTTAACCTCAGGGTAAGTGTGGGGGTGCCTTTGCTTTATCTTTCGTCGTGCATTCTGCCCCTCGGAGGAGATGTCTGTGTTTCTCCCGCGGTTTCAAGGTGTCTGGCCTCCTGCACTGGCTCCCTGTCTGACTGCCTGTGATATTTTTATATAACTTAGTTGCCTATAACAGAAGCATTCTGTGCTATTTTAGGTCTGTTATGGACTACAGGAGCATGTGATTCTCACTTATAACACTTACCACAACCACAATTTATCTTTAAAAACTTTTGTTTGTAACTGGCATATAATCATTTTATAATTTATGCAATAGACATTATATAATGATAAAACTAAGGTAACTAGTATATCCATTACTTCAAAAATGTATTGTTTGTTTGTGGAGAAAGATTCGAAATCTTTTTTAAATTGTGTTTTTGCCAGGGATTTAGCTCAGTGGTATAATCACCTGCCTGGTAAGCACAAGGTCATGAGTTCAATCTCTGGTACCAAAAGAAGAAGAAAAAAAGAATTAGCTAAATTGTGCATGCGTGTGTGTGTGTGTGTGTGTGTGTGTGTGTGTGTGATTAGTGACTCCTTTCCTAAGGACTCTTTACCTGCAACTTTTCCTAAGTTCCTTGAAGGTAAGAATGTGTCTATATTTTAGTTAATAAATATCTTCTGCATGGATGAAAGAACACATAGATTGTTTTTTTTTTTTTGTTTTTTTTTTTTTGTTTTTTTTTTTTTTTTTGTCTTTTTGAGACAGGGTCTCGCTATGCTGTTCAGGCTGGCCTTGAGCTCACTTTATAGCCCAGGCTGGTCCTGAATTCACAGTGATCCTCCTGCCTCAGCTTCTTGAGTGCTGAGATTACAGACATGTGCCATGCTAACACATAGATTAATTATGGATTATATAAATAGTTACAATAAGTAAAAACATTTGATGCCACTATGTATCCCTGTGAAATTTCCTAGGAAACAATGTGGGGACGTGCGTTCTCCCTGTATGTGAATATTTATATACTTGAGGGAGCTAGAAAAGATAAATGGGCAGAGAGGAATGTGTGTCGGTAGAAAGGGCAGTTGCTTCTGGTCAGATTTCTTTTAGACTCTACTCATGATAGAGTGATGGGTTGTGATTTTGAACCGCTTGTGGAAATCATCTTGTCTTTTAAACTCATTTCCTTATGAATTAATTTCTCTGAAATTACTGACATGAAAATTCAGTTTCCTTGTAACGCATTCCCCTTTCCCCCCTCATTTTCACCTCCACCTGGAGGCACTTTCTGAGAAGGCTTCCTAAAAATGAGAGTTCTTAACAACCCTTATCCACTGACACAGGTCTCTCTATTGGTCATTCCTATGTGAAGTCCGAGATTCTTACCCATTTCGGTTGAATGCATTTGCTAAGCATTAGATGACATTTATTTATACAAATGAAAGCTCGAATTTCAGGCACATCTAATCTAACATCCTCTAGCATTTACCAGTTGAAGTGACCCACACAGGAGAATAGCACGCATACCTTAGTACTCTAACACTCAGTGGGGTATCAGCTAGCACTTAGGACTCTCAAATGCATTGTATCCAGCAAAGGAAGAGGCTGGAAAGCACCCCTAACACATCAACAAACAACAACATCCTGAAGCATAAGGACTACAGCCACGGTGAGCCCCCTCCTCCCCTCAGTGAGGAGTGGCCATGGCTAATAAAGGTGAAAAACAGCAATTCCAAAGGGAGCACACCTGGAAAGGGCTTTTATTAAATTGCCAGCGGTGTGAGCTCCTTTTCCTCCTGCCTGTTCATCAGCTGTTCGTGGTTGGAGCATACAAGGCTCCTGACAGGAGATGGACATGCCACAGACAGAAGTGGCCCTGGGTCCCTGGAGGTCATGGTGGTTGGTGCGTGCGAAGGAATGTGCACCCTTTTTGTGTCTTTGTTCCCCTGGACATGGTCCACTGGCAGATCCTGTTGCACTAAGATCTGAGGGGGCAGATAACCCAAACATAATCCAGACATACGGACACTGTTTTCCTGATGCAGCGTTCGGAATCCAAAGCGCACCCTGCTCCGCAGAACAAACACGGTGTGGGCTTCTTCCTTTGTGGAGAACTCTGTTTCTGCCTCTCTGTTATTTTCTCTCTTTCTCCTCAGCTCTTGCTTGCTGTCTCTTTGTTGGTCTCAATGTCTTTCTCTGTTTCTACATCTCTCTCTTTACGTCTTTATCAACTGAAAACTTTTTCCTTCAGGTGGATGTGCATGTATCTTCAGGACTTAGTACATTATCTATCAATACAGTCAGCTATTTCATCAGCTGAGATGAGATACAGGGGCTGGGAATACAAGTGAAACTTCATTCAATCTGTCAGTGAGTGGCCGCACCTAAATCACCTTTTATGGGGAGGACAAGACTGTCTTAGTTAGAAATAGTGAGGTGATAACTTGGGATTTACAGTTGCTTGTCTGAATAGATTCTGCTCGTAACTGGGCCACAGTCACCCCCACTGAGAACCTGGGTTGTCCGTGTCAACTCTGTGTGTTCACTGGGGCTTCTTCACCTTTGGAAACTTCCCCTGGTGCGGCCTGTTGATTATTAATTCTGTGCTGTGCGTTTTGTGCTGTTTTTTATCCGCTCACCCAGAGTGGTCCTTCGTAACTGCCTGGCTCCAAGAGCCATCTTTCCCTGGATGCTAACCCTGACATAGGTCAGGCAGGTTTTCTTGGGGACCCTAGGGTTTCCAGGGGTCTCCTGTCACTTCTTTGGGCCATCTACCCCTATGGACTTAATGAGCTCTCCAGCTGTAGATTTTGGGGGAACCTAGGGCCCTGTGGTGATCCCATTCCATGTATTGGGGGACTGGGGCAAGAGGATCATCATGAGTTCAAGACCAGCCTGGGATACGTAAGTGAGTTCAAGGCCAGCTTCAATGACATAGTGAGACTCTGTCTCAAAAAACAAAAATAAAAACACAAACAAAACATGGTGTACATGGATATTGGTTCTTGTGTTCTCAAGGCCAGGCTTCAGGACCCTCAGAGGCCAATGAAGGGTGTGCCAGGCTGGTACGATCCCTGTGAATGCATCCCATGCTGGAGCTGAGGGAGCTCGTGTGGAAGCACAAATCCAGGACACCTGGCCCCACTGGCGTTCCTGCTTCCTGAATCCTATAACAGCTTCTCTGCCAAGAATTCATGTGTAGCTCCAAAGCATTGCTGGGCTGTGCCCTGCAGGTGCAATTCCATGAGGACATATGGACCTCCAGGTCTCAAGGGGTAACACAGTGTTCTCTGTATTTGGCATAATTAAATAAGACCCTTCTTTCCAATTGACAAGCCCCTGTTAGACTCTGCTCTTAAATGGGCTGCAGCCACCTCTTCTGAGGACCATAGGGTCCTATATTACATGGAACAGAACAGGACCTGTTCTGTTAGAGGCCTGCCCAAACCTTCTGAAAACACCATTAATGGGGTACAGATTCGGGGCTGAGTCCCAGGTGAACTGGCCTCACTTGATGACAATCAGTGGACTGATTCAGTAATCACCCCCCAACCCTAGTGTTCTTAATCCCAGAGCTGCACCCTGAATCAGTCATACACTCTAGATTCAGCCACCTCTGAAAAAGCCACAAGACTGCACAAGGCTTTGGGGGGACATGTAGGCACAAACCATAACATGGGGGATTTGGCCAGCTGTACCATGTAGTTTCACAATGGAACGATCAAGTCTCAGGACTCAGTTTTTGAGAGGGCTGAGGGGCTGCTTTTGGATGCACTGGGATGAGTTCCTCCTCTCTTCCTTTAACCTAACCTCTGCTGACCTCTCACACTGTGTGCTGATGCTGTGAGGTGGAGGAGGGTCGTACCAAGGTGGTGCCCATCACCTTGCACCTCCCAGGTCCTGCTCCATGGGTTCCAGCTAAGCTCAGGGCACATTCTGGACTCAGACAGAGTCACTGTCACTACTTCAACCTTATGCAAGTCACTGTACCTCGGAGTCTCTGTATCAGTAAAATGGCAATAATGACAGCAGACAGTAGACAAGAGAGTAGTATTTATATTACGTGGAACAGGACAGGGCTCGGTGCATGGAAGCTTAAAAAATACAAGCCAACATCATCGCTAGGAAAGCTCTCTCGGGTCACCCAGAATCCTAATGGGTGACACAGCATCTTGGTCCAGACCTTTGATATCTGTCAGTCTTCTGCAAGCTGCAGTGATAGTCAAGTAAACTTCTGAGAGGACCCGGTTCACATACCTATAAATACTTATCTTGTCACACAGGAGGGACTATTTACAAAACAGCAGCTGAACTTCCATCAGACCATCTGAGTTTGGAGCAGTTGTGACATTTATTTCTGCCACTTCTGGACACCTTTACTTTGTGCCTACTGTGCCATTGAGGCCCTGCAAAGAGCTGGTAGCTCACGCATTTTAAAGAACTCAGGATGGACCGTGGCTGGCAAAGGCCTGAAGAATGAGCTGCAGCCTGGGCTGTCAGATACAAGCCAAGGACAAAGCAGTGCCTGTCTGTGAACTAAGTCACTGGGGCAGCAACTTGAGGCCCTTTCTCGTCAATACTAGTCACTAGAAGTTATCCCCATCTTTCTTCCTTTTAAATGGAACCGTGTTTGGTCCAGCAAGACCACATTGCCACCTATGCCCTGGTGATGTGTCCCAGTGATTTGTACAAGGTACGGGGTGCTATATAGAAGATGTCAGTCTGACAGAGACACCAGCATCAGCTTCTGCATCTGGCTCATTGTAAGATGGAAACCCACAGGAGCCATGGCTGGAGTCTGCCTCCTGGCTTTGAAGACTTTAAGCTGATCACCACTCAAACCTGATTAGCACTTTGGTCCATGGAGTCAGGGCAGGAGGGGGTGTGAACGGGCAGCCCACCTGATATTGCAGAGTGTGAGTGCTGGTTTAAACCCGGTGTCTCTGACTTGAAGCCTAGACCTCTCCCCCACAGCTGGTCTGTGTGCTGGAAAAGATCATATCACTTGTGATGGTCCTGCCTTGGACTAACCTTGGCCAAGTTGGGGAGTACAGCTGTGAGGGGATGGGAAAGGGCGGGACGTCTTGGCAGGCTCCAGGGGAACGCTGAGTGTGTGTCTGGGGAACAGGCATGTGAATCATGCGTGAGCCGAGGGACACAGCTACCCCACTGGGAGGAAGTGGGCTGTGTAGTTTGTGGGCTGATAAACAGGTCTGGGAAAGAAACAGCCCCTGAGCTGTGGATTTGGGGCCATGCATTGTTTTTTTTTTTTATTTTTTAAATGATTTTTCCATTTTTCTCTGTGTGTAACCTACAGAGAAAACTGTTAGCTTTGCCTGTGAAGTAGCTCACGGTGTTTCACACTGTCCCTTGTGTCACCGTCACTGTTGCTCTGCATGCTTTCCCACTGGCTCCCTTAGTCCCATGGCTACTGCACTGCCTTCTCTGATCCACTGCTCACTGGCATTGCCCACTCGTCTTAGGTTGAATGGGGTGACCTCAGTGCTTAGGATGGGCCTGTTCCAGTCTGTGACACCTTGAAGCTAGGAGAACCCAAGTCTACTTCTCACAGAACTCATGTTACAGTGGAGACTGTCCATAAATAAGTTAATCAACAAACATAAAAAATGTAGTTTCAGATGTAATAAGTACTGTGAAGCACATAAATAATGTTAGAAAGTTGGTGTCAATGCAAATATACATTGTGTCAACTTGAGCAGCTTAGAAGTTTAACTGAGAGACTCAGCAGGGAGCCAGAGTTCTATGTGGTGCTCATCCTGTGCAAAGGAAGGCAAGGAGATTTTGTAAGTGTTACACCCTGTCATGGTTTATGTCTGTGGCCCCCAGGCCTCATGAGTTTGCATTGTGTATTTGTGATTGGTTCATTGTCTAGTGCTTGGATTGATGGTGTCAGTGCTATACCCACATAGGGGTGGAGCCAGGATGTAATGTAATGGTAGGAAGAAGGTGTGTCTTGTTCTTTGCTGGTTCCTGCTTGCTGTTTGCAGCCACCATGAACTGTGGCCCAGCCATGCCCACCTGCCTTGGAGCCAACTGAGTGTGGACTGAAACCTCCAAAAACTGTAACAAATAAACCTTTCCTTTCCCAACTTGGGCTTCAGGTATTTTGTCTCAGCAACAAGTAATATGTAATTAAGACAGAGTTTGGTACCAGGAGTGGGGTTGTTTGCTGTGACTATACCTGACTATGTTTCTCAAGAGGCTTTGGAAATGGCTTGTGGGCAGAGTTTGGAAAGGTTCAGATGTGTCGCCTGGATGCATAGAGCTGGAGCAGCTTAGGCTGTTCTGTAGAGGAGATTCTGCTCAGAGCTCAGGAGACTAGAAGGCTGATAGAAAGCCTGATGGTAAAGATCATGCTTCGGAGGTTTCTGTAGGGCAGAAGGACTGCATTGGTTGTTGGACTTCTCATGATGTATTCAATGGCTTGGCAGAAAGTTTGTCTGCATTTTGCTCTTGCCCAGAGATTTTGCCTGAGACTGAAACAAAGGGCAATGGACTGATTAATCTAGAAAAATAAATCTCAAAGCAATTGAATATTGATGCTGTGGCATGACTATTGTTGGGGGATTTTAGCCAGCTTTATTTTGCAAATCAAGAGCAAAGAGCCCAGCAGGATAATTTGCAATACTGTGAGTGTGGCCAGAAGGAAAATTCCAGGAGTGCTGTGGATTGTAAAGACAGAGTTGAGATTTTGATTGCTGAGGAGAAACAGAAAGGTAAAAGAATTTGCTCAGAGGAGAAAGCTGCAGAGCACCATGCTCCTGAATGATGACAGAGGCCACATGAGGTTCCAGAATGGTGACAGAGGCCACATGAGGTTCCAGAATGGTGACAGAGGCCACATGAGGTTCCAGAATGGTGGCAACATAGTGAAACTTTTCCTCACAATCAGGTAAGCATAGCCCTGTTATCCAGACTACTGATCCCTACAGCCAAGAGACAGAAAAGCTTGGCTACAGCTCCAGCTAGCAGCAAACCATGGCAGCATCCACATGGTGCTGATTTTAGGTACAAGGAAAATGCACGAATTCTGAGGGTAAGATGGCTTCTACCTCAATTGCAAAGGACCTGGGAGGCCAAGCAGTGTGCCCCTCAGAGGGCAATTTGTGAAGATGTAAAGATGAAGCCAAAGGTGCAGTGGAGACCCCAGAAGTTTGGAAAAGCCAGGAACGTGGATGATCCAAGGAAAGGATCTCTGCAAAAAGTGAGCAGAGAGGATTTAAGAGAGAAGCTGCAGGAGCTGATATCCCTGGAAGTGCCATGGGGGTGGAATCACCCAAGCCTTTTGGAGCTTGCAACCAGATTGCTTCAGATGCTGAGCAATGGAACTCTAGGACTTAATGTTTGTCCTGCTGGATGTTGGACTTGCTTTGTTTCTAATACTTTATATTCCCCTGTTTGTAACTTTTGGAATGGTAATGTTTATCTTGTGCCTTTGTGTTTCAGAAATGTTTAACCTTGTTGCATTTGTACAGGGGGTTATAGTTAAGAGTTTACCATAGATATTGGAGGAGACTTGGGACTCGGACTATTCAGCAACGCTGAAACTGTTAGGCCTTTGGCAACTCTTGGAGGTGGACTAAATGTCTTTTATATAAAGGATGTACATGAGTCGTGGGGGCCAGGGGTGGAATGTCATGGTTTATGTCTGTGGCCCCCAGGCCTCATGAGTTTGCATTGTGTATTTGTGATGGTTCATTGTCTAGTGCTTGGATTGATGGTGTCAGTGCTCCACCCACATAGGGGTGGAGCCAGGATGTGATGTAATGGCAGGAAGAAGGTGTGTCTTGCTCTTTGCTGGTTCCAGCTTGCTGTTTGCAGCCACCATGAACTGCGGCCCAGCCATGCCCGCCTACCTTGGAGCCAACTGAGTGTGGACTGAAACCTCCAAACTCTGTAAGAAATAAATCTTTCCTTTCCCAACTTGGGCTTCAGGTATTTTGTCTCAGCAACGAGTAAAAAGTAACTAAGACACACCCACCCTGGAGTGGGGGTCGTGGCCTGTATACAATATTAGCCAGCAGAAGAAGCTTATTTTCTCCTTTTGCTCTGGCTGCTACTTTGAAGTGTTGCCCCAGTGCCAAGCCATCTGCCTTGGAACCAGCTGATTATGGACTGAAATCTCCAAATACTTCTTTCATTTTGAGGTAAACTTTTTCTTCTTTCATTTTGAGTGCCAGGTGTTTTGTCCCAACAAGGAGAGAAAAGTAACCAAGACAGGTGACCTCAGTGCTTAAGATGTGCCTGGCCTCTGTTCTAGTCTGTGATACTTCGAAGCCAGGAGAACCCAAGTCTGCTTCTTACAGAACTCATGTTACAGTGGAGACTGTCCATGAATAAGTCAATCAACAAACATAAAAACTGATTTCAGATGGTGATAGCTGCTGTGAAGCACATAAATAATGTTAGAAAGTCAGTAGTCAAGGCGAATACTTTTGAGGGAATGAATATCAGCCTCACATATCTAATCTTCCCCTGAAGAGGACGCCTGGAATAAAACTACAGTTCAATCTACCTATTCCCCTCCTAGGTATCCTCCTGAAAGAGTTAAAGCCATCCTGCTCCAGTGAGACACACAGGCCCGTGTCGGTTTACAGCAGTAACACTCCTAGTGGTTAAATCTTAGACGCGGTCGGGGCTGGGGATTTAGCTCAGCGGCATAAGCTCCTGCCTTGCAAGCAGGCAGTCGTGAGTTCGATCCCTGGTACTGATAAAATGAAAAAGACAAAAAAAAACTTAGACGCAGTCTGTGTGTCCGTCAACAGAAAAGTACATAAAGGAAAGGTATTTCCGACAATGGAGTATTACTCTGCCATAAAGAAGGAAAAAGTCTGAGTCCTTTGTTGGAAAGCAGATGCACTTTGACATCATAATGTTAAGAAAATAAATTGTGTATGCTTAAACGTCACATGGTTTCCTTTATAGGAGAAAATCAGAGTATAAACAAATTAAAGAGCAAAATAAAAGAGAGACAACAGGAAAGGAGGAGATGAATCTTTCACAAATGGGCAGGGGACTAGGAGATGGGGGAGTGCGGAGAGGGGAAGGAGATGTAACACAGCTAGGCGTGTCACGTGCCTGTACCTGCTCCCCACTGTGAGTATAATCACCACGGACCACAGACATGTACTGACAGAAATAAAAAGTAAACAATGCATCATGAAAAACATTGTTTGTAAGCAGCTGGCAGTGAGTGAGGTCATTTTTGGGAACTTGAAGGAGAAGAGCTGCAAATATTCATTCTATTTTTATGTGTGTGCACCTCTTGGAGAAATCTGATGTCAGTTTCTCACCAGAAAATGTGACATCAGTGCCTAGCAACTTAGAGACGGAAACATATATTTTAGAGTCATTGTTCTGGGGGTGATTTTAAAGGCTAAAATCTTACTGTTGGGGTGTTACAAAGTCGCGCCCGGTACTAGGCTGGCAGTCGTGGGTTATCACCTGTGTTCCCCCTTGTGTTAATGACTAGGTTAATCACCCACAGGTGCCTTTGCCCCCCCTCCTCTTTTCAGGCGTGTTTAGCTTGTTTTCTATGTAAATTCTCCCTTCAACTGGAAACATTCAAGTCAATTTTGCCTCTGCTTGAGACTGTGTTGCTAACACATATTTGGATTTGGCAGGATACATTTTATCACTCTTTGCTCTGTATTTTTTTGTATGAAGAGATCCAAGAGTGCTTGTGTTTGAACTATGAAACTTATAATGCAATGATGATGATGTTGATAACAGGAACGATTAATGTGGTGTGTTTAATTAAGGGCTCCCAACAAAAAGCACGGTTCAAAGGCTGGCCCCTATGGTATGCACCTGTGTAAAACCGAGAATATGTAAACATATACATTTATGAGGTGAATTTTATATACTTTTACATATTCAGAATGGCTTTTCTTAACATGAGTTGCGTACGGTGGGATTATTGCCAATTTAGGGCTACACTTTAAACAACTGAGGTAGCATTTACACAGGAAATGCATGGGTCTTTTGTGTGAATTTTGATAAAGATATTTACCTATGTAACCACCACCCCAATGGCGATTAGAACATTTTCATCATTCCTGAAAGTTCCCTTGGTTAGAGGTCATTATTTGAAGTACTCAGCTTATATTTGATTGTGAAAGGCTTTTCAGTCATAAATATAGCTTATTCATGCTAATAAGTTAAAAAATTTGGCCTGAGTGGCATGATGCATTATATGGAATCCCTGCTACTTTGGAGGCTGAGGCAGGAGTGTTGGAAGTTGGAGACCACCCTAGACAAATCAGTGAGCTCCTATCTTAAAATAGAAACACTAAAAAAGGCTCATGTTGTAGTAAATTGCCCTGGGTTCAATCCACAGTCCAAACAACAAGATAAAAGAGAACAGAACACAACACAACAAATATACAAACCCTGGAAGACCACATTAATACATTTTACCAGCATTTAAACCAAACAAGTCATTTTCTTTAATGTTTGTGGGAGTTAAATATGCAGTCCATTGTCCATGGGCTTATCAAGTGTCAAATCACTGGGGAAATTAAACCTTACTCATGAGGTGGCAAAGCTTGCTGATTCACTTAACAATGAGCTAATTATAAATAGCTTCTTATAATTAGTTGAAGGCAGGAGGTTTTGTTTCATTTACAGCAAACATGCCCATCTTTATGTATCTCATGGACCCAGAAGGCAATCTCGGTTTTCCTGTTTCCTGTAAGAGACCAGTGCCACCTGTGGAGACACAGCCTAAAGTGAGAACTGCACAGATATCATTTTTTATTTATTCATTTGTTCATTCATTCACCAGATTAAACATTTACGATGCCAAGAACTACGGGGCACTGGGACTGCAGCAGTGATCAAAACAGACAAAATCCTTCTCTCCGGGAGAAAAGTGACAACCAGAAAACAAACAAACAAACCAAGAACCAAAAATCTAAACCCAAACTAAAACTCATTCCTCCCCATTCAATGAATCAGTAGCATGATGCCAGCTAATGCAAAGCACAAAGCAAACTAAAGCAAGATAGAGGAGGAAGAGGAAGGGGCGGCCAGCGTGTTCCTGCAGCGTGGCCTTGAGAAGCCTGTCTGAAAGGTCACCCGAGCAGGGCCTGAGCAGCTGCGGAGGCTTCTGGGGGAGTAAAGGCAAAGGGCCTGACAGGAGGATGTGCCCAAAGTTCCCTACAAGCACTGAGGTGTCTCTAAATACCCGAGGGCCAGGCAAAGACGCTGGAGAAGAAAGAGGGTCAACTCATCAGGTCACACAGGACACCCTCGGCCACAGGCAGGACCGTGGAACTGACACTGTGAGAAAAGTGTGGAATCTTAGGCTCCTTTTTAAAAAACCCCATAGTGAGTAAATATTGTTCTCGAACTATTCTGGTTATTGCAAAGTGCTAAAAAAGAAAGTGAGTAGAAAGCTTTTGATCATTTACAGAACTGAGGTTTCAAAGACCACCTTTGGTTTTAGTTTTCTAAACATCTTACTCTTATGAGCTCGTGTGTGCAGCGTGTAATGATTACATTGGTCGCGGGGCCCCGGCATAGGCACACGCACCTTCTTTTCTCCTCTTCTTTCCCTCTCTTGGTTCCCCTCTCTCCATCTCTTGGTCTCCTTTCCCATTTGCAAAACACCTATCACTCTGTTCTCTGTTATCTAGATTTTATTTTGCTCTTTAACTTACTTACACTTTGGGTTTCTCAAATAAGGGAAACCAGCTTATGTGTCTGATTTATTTCACTTACTACGATGGTCCCAATGTGCATCCATTTGCTGGTAAGTGACTCAACCTTTATCTCTTCAAAGACTATATTTTTGCATCAGTTTTAAAAAAGATACATTTACATTATTTTGGAATAATTTAGATTGACAGGGAAGTTACAGATAGTCCAGAAAATTCCTGGATATTCATTACCCAGTTTCCCTTATTGTTAGCACCTTACATTATCACGGTTCATTTGTCAACACTAGGAAATCGACGTTGGCATCTTTCTATTACCTAAGCAAGTTTTATTTGGATTTGCAGGCTCCCGTTAATTTCCTCCTCCTATTTCAGGATTCAGTCTACGGTGCCGCACTGTACTCATGGTCATGTCTCCCCAGTCTTCTCTGGGACAGGAGGTCTTTCTTTGTTTTTCATGAACTTCACTTCCTTTAGGGTTGCCAGTCAGGTATCCTGTGGGATGTTCCCAGGCTGGGTTTGTCTTTTGTCTCTCTCATGATCAGAGTAGGGCTTTGAGTCTTTGGAAAGAATACCAAAAAGGTGAAGACCAGCACATCCCATTATGTCAGGGTATGGACATCACACCTGATACCCAAAGGACATCCCTGGTGACAAGTCACATCTTCATTTGGTTAAAATAAGTGTCTTTGTTACTTTTCTTGTTGCTGAGACAATATAGCTGGCACCCACAAGTCAATGGAAGAAAGGTTTATTGCAGCTCACAGTTTGTGGACGTGTCAGCCCATAGTCAGCTGGCTCCAGGGCAGGGTGGTACACGGCAGTGAAGCATCGCAGAGGAGAAACAGCTCATGGCAAAGCTGGAGGCAGCAAGCAGCAACCAGCAGCAAGCTTGACTTTTCTGTCCCCTTTTTATTCCATCTGGGCTATGAGCCTATTGGCTGGTGCTACCGATAGCCAGGTGGAGCTTCCAGTGTCCGCACCCAGAACTATGTTCGTTCCAATCAGTGGACTAATTTAATACCACATGCCCTTAACCCAGTGTCACGTGTGCCGAATCCAGCCAGCTCCAAGAAGTCCCACCTATGAGCGCGTGAGGCTTTGGGGGCACATCTGGATACAAGCCATAACAATAAGTCTTCCCCATCAGGGAAGATGACCTTCCTTAGCGTGTGTGAAGCAACGAGGTAGTGCACAGTCCTACTTATGCTTTAGAAGAGTCGCCCTGAAGAGGGCTGACTGTCAGGGAAGGTGTGGAAGCAGAAACAGTAACATCCAGAGTTAAATGGTGGCTCGGACCGGGGACAGATTGGGGAGAGAAACATGGAAATGACAGAGGGTTCTTGGAACTTGTGGCTGCTTAGGGGAGAAAGCCTACAGATTTTACATGTAATGCCTCCTAGTAATGATAGGTATTACCTTTTTTTACTAACTATGACATCGTTCTCTGAAAGAATAATACTCTGTCTCCAGTTGCGGGATATTACAAAATCGCTGATTTCTTTCCATCCTCTAGCGATACCCAACTGGTTCCTTGATCCCAGCTTATGAATGCCTCAGATTTTAGGAGAGAAGTATTAGCATAAAATATAAAGGTAACTTATCCTAGGAAGGGAGTATCTTCAGAACTTCCTACGTATGAGTCCCTGTTTAGGTACTTCATAACTGTTGTATGTGTTTCAAGGCCCACAAAAAAGCAAAAGTATAGTTTTAAAATTTTTTCTATAAGTAGACTTAAAATTTCTCCCAAATCCTCCTTTTTTTGGTATAAAAACTTAGTCTACCTATAGCTATATCGTCTCCTTTGGTGATTACTTAGTTCATTTCATCTTTCAGCTCACACAAGTCTGGAGTTTATCTCCTTCCTCCTAATCTTGATTTTGCGCTTAAAAAAGTTAGAGTCAGAGACTGCGGATGTAGCTCAGCAGCATAAGCACCTACCTGGCAAGTGCAAGGTCATGAGTTCGATTCTGAGTACCAAACAACAACAACAAAACACACAAAAAATACCATGGTGCAGTGCCACATAGTGTGGAAGAGCTTACTAGGGAATATCCAGAAGAGCCTACAACTCTGTCTTGGGAAATCTGCGGACTTCTGGAGGTAAGCAGGGTCTCAGGTAGGCAGCTGCACCCTGCCTATGGAGGTTGCAGGGTGACAGTTATGTGATGGCCACCAGGAGCCTGGCTTAACGCAGTATTCTCCATTCTGTGCCTTCAGAGTAGGGGGAGCTGAGCTCCAGCTGTTCCTGGGTGTACCCTGTAAGATGTGGGGTCCCTGTTGGGAGCCAAGGCTGGCTCTACCTGTCCTCCGTGCTCCTGCTCTAACCATCTTCCCAAGGAACCACAATCTGCTGCAGCCCAAGCTGCCACCATGACTTCTTATTGATTGCTTCTGAAAAGACTGCCCGGTGCCCGGCGCAGCCCGCTCACCTCCTAACCTCCTGGGTTCCTTTCACCAGCTTCGCCTCCCCTCTGGCCTGAACTAGGCAACATTTGTGAAGTAAACGCCACGGGGCAATCAAATGCCACAGAAATACAGCGGAAAGATGCAGAGCAAACGGCACTATTTCCTCCTCCCTGGCTTCAGAGGCCCTGGGAAGAGCCCAGGGGTGGGCACTTGTTAGAGGCTGCTGATTCTCACTTGAACAGGCAGTGTTTAAAGAAAAGAAAAGAAATGTAGCTATTTTCAAAATTCAGCCCTTTCCCTCCATTCTCTCCCTGTGGAAGGCTGCTATTCAAAGCCTCATTTTCTCCCTCAGACATTTTAGCTTCTGAATTTATTTCACATAAAAAGGATGATTTTTTTTCCTGACTTTTTTTTTCAGGTGACAGCAAATCCCCCCCAAATTCTCAGCAGGCTGTGCTGGTTCCTTCTATAGTGGGACACAGGACATGCTTTTTGTAGCCTGTGGCCTCCAGGCTAGGGCCCAAGTGAGGGTCAGTGGTAGATGGATTGGGTGCCTGTCCTCGGAGCTTTAAATGCTTTGGTGGATGCTTTGTGGGGACAATGGAGTCCCTGGGACCTGGGGACAGACAGAGTGTAATCCAACAGGCTGTGTGCTGGGCTGAGCTTCCAGGAGGGCCAGGGGCTGGTGCTGCCTCCAGGAGGGTCCTGCTCCCACTGTCTCTGGCCATAAGAGTGAGAATCACAGCCAGCTGCCACCACCTGTCACCATAGGAAGGTGGTGGCACATCTGTGCCTCAGTCTCCCATGTACATGCTTTTCTGGAGCATTCGATGAGCGACAGTACTTTAAGAAAGTGCCAGAGAGAAACATTAAGATTAGTGAGGGTGGATAGGGGCGGGGGAGGAGGCAAGTTGGGAGGGACCCTGAGTGTCCATCCTGCACACTGCCTTTGTTCCTCCAGTGGGAAACATTGGATCCTCGAGTTCGTTACAAACTCCGTGAGACACATGCCTTCTCCTGGAGCAGGAACATGTGGCTGGGAGGAGACGGGAATGCACAATTTGCGGAGTGGCCTTTGTCTTCTGGTAGTTTATCAAGTCCTCACTCACCGTATGCCGTATCTTATTAGTTCAATGCTTGAGGTAAGAAAACTGAGCCAGAGAAGTCACATGAGTAAGCAAGTAGCTTCTAATTGACTGGGCCAACACCCAAATCCAGGTCGGGGCTCTGAATCTTCCTGGAGCCTGCAGGACCTCAAGGTTTGAGTCTGGGCTTCCTTGCGAGAGTCCCTGGCAGTGTCCTCTCCCTCAGAGGTGATGCGAGGAAGTGCTGAAATCCTCAGCTTAGGATCTGCCCAGCAGAGCTGTGTCCTGAAACTGTGCACCGAGCAAGGCTGGCATCACGGGGGGTTCCCCACGCCGGCTTGTGTCCACACAGCCCTGCGACAGGCATTTGATGCGAGTGATTGGGGTATGGGGGGTCACCCTTAAAATCAAGGCCGCTGGCGCTGTATCTCCTGCCTCCACCTCCCTCGACATGTCACTGGAGCTCTAATCAGCAGAGTGGGGACAAGAACAGCGTCTGTCCCATCGGAGTACGGTGAAGGAAGGGTAGGAGAAGCCATTCCTGCACGGCCAGGAACTCAGGGATCGCTCTAAAAATGCTCATGACCACCAGCCCGCTCTGCAGGGGCCACAGCCGGGGCCACAGTGAACCCCATGGTCAAGGGCCGCAACTCTTTTCTCTACAGGGGATATTCGTTACTGCTTGCAAGAATGACTGATGTTTCCTGGCTGGAGGATGTTGAGTGCCGGCCTGGTGGAGAGCTGGGTGGACCCCTCTGTGTGGTTTCACCTCCAGACGCATCTCACACAGCATCATCCCGGAACTCTGCATCCACCCAGGACACACAGGCTTCCGTCTTGAGCACCTGTCCTTCCCCTTGGGAAAGCTCTTGTCTCCACTTCCATAGCCCAGCCCCATGCTGCTTACACACTGCTTGTTCTGGGCTTAGAGGTGCTTTCTTGAGGAGGTTCATCTGATGTCTTGATGGTCTGGGGGACGGTGTTAAGATGCAGTCAGACTCTGGTGATTATTTACATGAAAGTTGCTACCCCAAAGACAATAATGTTCCTGTTATTCAACTGTACATTTGTTTCACATAAATTATATGCTGCTCCTTAGAGGAACTGAAAATAGCACATACACATGTTCTGTACTTATTCAAAGTGGTTTACCCAGTTCCTTTTTCTTTTTTTGAGACAGGGTCTGGCTATAGTTCAGGCTGGCCTTGATCTTGTGGGAATTCTCCTGCCTCAGCCTCTTGTGCGGGGATTACAGACCTATGCCACCACCCCTGGCTTACCCATTTTCTGAGTTATATAAATTTCTTTTTTCATCCCCTTTCCCCCATCCTTTTCCTACCTAGTCCCTCATGCCAGCTCCTGATAAAAATCCGGATTTTTATTTTATTGTTTGTTTGGTGTTTTTTTTTTTTGAGACAGAATCTCACTGTATATTTCTGGTTGACCTTGTTGATTCTCCCGCCTCAGGCTCCTGAGTGCTGGGAGTAAAGCTTTTTTAAAAAAAGATACAGTGAATTGGAAGTCTTACCCAACTGAGAAATCTAACAAATGTGAAATGGCTTCCAGTCTTCCTTTTAAATAACGTATTGGAAGTGGTGTTGTACCATAGTCAGATGCTGCCTACAAGAGTCAGCCCTCATTCTGTAAATAAAACACGGAATGATAGGATTGTTTATACTTCAGCCTGATAGTGGTGTGTGTGAGAGGAAGTAAAAATGATTTCTTACTTTGCTCTTTTTATTGCTTCTGTAAAATCCAATTTTCTATAATTAATATACAATAATAAAAAGTTCAAAAGTCTAGAAAACAGGGAGGACTGTGATGTCCTCTTTCTTTCTCTCCGACTTGTTTCTCTCTCCCTCCTTCTGTTTCCTCCTGTGTCCTCTCTCCTTTCCTCTCTGCCTCTCTCTCTTTCCCTTTTACCTTCCCTCTCTCCCTCCCCTCTTCCGTCTCCCCTTCCTCTCCCCGCTCAGATCTGCCCTGTGCCTGCCTTCTCAGTCGCTGTAGCCCAGCCGCGCCTCCTCCACGGATGATTCTCCACCGTTTCCTCTTCTTCCTCCCCACGATCATTTCTTCCCAGCACCCCACTCAGTTACCCCTGAATTTTTTTCACTAACTGGAACAAGAAAATCACACAGCATTGTAATTCCATCAGTTCAAGGACTTCTTTTTAAGTTAGTCCTCAGAACTTTCCTAAATCAGATTTTTCATGTCGGTGTTTATGGAAGTCAAACTAGAATTATAGTAATTTAGAAAAAATTCTACCTCTATTGCAAGCAGTACTGAGGATGAGCCAGCCACCTGAAAGTGTGCGTTGAGACCTTTGGTCAAACTTCCTGTCGTAGACCTGAAGGGCTCCAGTGCCATGCAGGCAGTGTTGTTCTTCTCTATGGGAGGAGCTGGATCTAGCAAATGGTGACTTTTTAAAAAAAATTTTTTTGAGACAGAGTCATGTGATATAGTTCAGGCTGGCTTCAAACTCCCTACATAGTCCAGGCTGGCCTCGAACTTGCCACAATCCTCCTGCCTCAGCCTCCTGAGTACTGGAATTACGGGTATTTACTCAGCCAATGGTGTCTCTTACTCACTATTTTCTAGTATGTTTCCCTAAGATCTTTCTGAGGCATTCTCAGAAGGACATGTTTACATTTTAACAAATAAAACACATAATGCCTAGGAGGCCTCACAAGAAATCTCCGTGCAAAAATGGTAGTAGCTGCTTTTCCCCTTGTGTGACTGAAAACCAGAAGAGTCTGCCCACCAAGCACACGCAAGAGAAGTGATGGCTTGGCCTCTCCACACTGCCCATCTCTCTGTCTGGAGAAAGGTCAGCATGGTCTCTGCTCCGACATTATCACCCGGCATGAAACCCCACTGTGTCTGTCCCACAAAAGCAATGGGGATCAGGCCCGTTTGACTGTTTGGCAGTAAAAATAAGAATCAGTATTGCGGGTACAATGTGCCTTCACTTCATTGGTTAAAGTGGCATTGGTTACTGTGAATCCTTTTCCGTTTATCAGTTAGTTATAGAATTCATTTGAATATTTTCAATTCCGTTTGCATTTTTTTCTATTGTTAATCATCTCTGCGATGATCGATAGGAAACACTCATACATGAAGACACTATTCTTTAGTCTTATATATTTACAACATTAGTGTTTTCCAGTGCAGTAAATTTGTCTTTCAGTTTTATGTTTATTTGACCATACAGAAAATCATGCACGTATGTAGTTGAATTTTTTGATCTTGACCACTTAAAAAATGTGTTTATCACTTCTCAGTTTTTTGTTTCCAGTGAGAGAGAGAGAGAAAAAGAGAGAGAGAGAGAGAAAGAGAGAGAGAGAGAGAGAGAGAGTGTGTGTGTCACAGTCCAGCATTTCAAAGAGTTAAAAATCGACTTTTGTTATTGAAACTGAGTTTCAGGAAACAATTAGGTTCCACTTACTTATTCTGGAAAAACCCAAGTGATAGGTGAAGACACACACAAACTGGGGTGCATTCTGCAGAGAGGGGGCTCTGGGTGAGCTCACCGACCTGCCCCATCGTAGCGTGTGGAATTAAAGGGCCCCCAAAGTCAGAGCCATCTCTTCCAAACCCCTTCCCAGTGCAGAAGCCCTGTCAGTACTGCTCCCCCCACCCGGGTCCCTTAGACATGGGTGCTGCCCCTTGCCAGCCTGCCGGTTCCATTCGCTAAGCCTAGCTTTGCCCTTTGGAGCTGCGTAGACAGAGCAGTCCCCCGGGAAGACACCGGCCACCCAAGAGAGCTGCCATGTCACAGTGTCACACGGAGACATCTCCTTGCGGGAGGAACATCTCGAGATCTTTTGTATGTTCTTCCCCTGATGCTCACAGTACCTTGCTTCCTACAGGTGTCTCTCTTCTGCTGTAAGTTTGTGGCCTGGAGCACGGGGCTCTGTGTGCCCCCGAAGGGGCAGACCTGGTGGGGCTGTGACACGTCAAGCCCCTACTCTGCCTGGATGGTGCTGTCCGGGCTTCCTTTGTCCCTTTTACTCCTTCTTAATCACTGTCCCAGTGTCTCAGGAACCCTGGGGCTGATCATTGTTGGGACTGTTTTCAACCTGGGATCGTGGGCTGAGACTTTGGTTTGGGGCCTTGGTTTCCTTATTCAGTTAGGCCGGCACTCAGGGCCAGCTGGTGCAGAGACTCCTCCTGAGATGTACTCAGGGCCACTGTGGAGGCCAGAGAACGACAGGGCAAGGCAGGGATGGCGTTGGGCTGAGTAGGACTGGGTCAGGCTTGGTGCAGTGGAGACAGACTTGTTTCTCTTAATCACTGGTAGGGAAAGGAGGTGCCATCTACCAGTGGAAATGGTGAAAGTGGGCTTATGTGAATCTTCCCAGGCCTGGATACTAAGGGCTTGGTCCTCAGCCTGGAGTGCTGTTGGGGTGCACTGAAACCCTCTGGAGTGGGAGCTTGTGGGAGCAAGCTGGGCATTGGTGACACGTCCTGGAAGGGATGTTGGGACCTGACTCCTTCTGCCTTCTCTTTTCTTCCGGGCCTCTACGGGGTGAACAGGCCTCTGCCTCACACCCTGCCGTGATGTGGGGTACAGATCCTGCCTCCCGGGAATGTCTAACCAGGGAGGGCAAACTGATTGAAGACAAGGCCCACAGATAATTTTGAGAGAGGAGGTCAGGGGACTCTTGCCCCTAGGAGAGTCCTGAGCGTTCGGCTTACCCTGTTTTTATTTAGACACGGGAGCAAGTATGTAGAGTAACAGAAGATTCATCTGCTTCCTGTTACCCACAGTGTGCACCCACGTGAACAACTCAACTTGGCTGTGTTGACTCGAAACTTGGAACTTGCAGTGCCAGCATGCCTGCCTATTGCCAAAGGGACACGACTTACTGTTTTTTCTCCTTGGTGCTCACAGAGAAGGTCAGTTAGGTCTCGATTCTCATTATCTGGTCTCCCACAATGTACTGCATCACCACGGGCCCAAAGTAAACGGGGCCAAGTGACTATGGACGAAAACCTCTGAAACTGAGCCAAAATAAATTGGTTTCAGGTGTTTTGTCACAGTGACTGAAAGCTGACATGGTGTAAATAAGTAAGTAGCTGAGCTGGGTGCGGTTGAACCCAAGTTGTCTGAATGCCTGTGTTGTGCTGGGCATCCCCATCCCCAGCTATGCAGGGGTCTTTGCTCTAAAAAACTCCACAGCAGCTCCAAGGGATGGGGAGGATAAGATTGGGTTCTTCAACATTAATATGGCTGCAGCTTCCCAGAGGACCTGTGTGTTTACAATCCTTACTTTCTCACCCTGCACTAAGGCCCCCGCCACCCTACCAGCTTCTTTGAAACAGCATGAAAGCATTCAGGCAGCATGAGCAAATTTCTGCCAGAAATGGGCTTATGCCACTTTTGTAGTGCTGTGTCCACATTCGGGAATTAAAAACCCAGAAACAAAACCAGGTATGAGTTTCATAGGGATGCCTCACTAAAACATTATAATTAATTATTCATGTGAACTGAGCTTGTTTGCTTAAGATATTTTCTCTTGTAGACATAAGAAAAAGGAATTGCTCTGGGTTTTTCTCCATGATTCTCTGATGTCCTGGCATGCCAATGCCTGAGAAAACTTAACCCACAGAATGAGTAATACTCTGCAGCTAAGGGCAGGTATTTAAATTGCTCAAGGTCGTGGAACTTTATTGCAACATGAGACTCAGCCCCCCAGGAGTGAATGAACAAAGAAATTAGCTTCCTGTTTCCTCCTGACAAAATCCTTCTTTCTTTCAGGTTTTAATTTGTTTTCCTTCAATATGGCAGGTGTAGTACTCTACTTGCTGTCTTTGGATTTGTGTATATCAGTAGGGCACAGTGATCTTTGGTTTGTGTAGTACCTTCTAAAGAATGTTGTATTTTTATAATTATTATCACAATGTATTACGTGTGTGTAAGAGAGAGAGAGGGAGAGGGAGAAGGAGAGAGAAAGGGAGGAGGAGAGGAGAGGAGGGAGAGGGAGAGAGAAATGTTTTTATGTTAAAAGGTAGCAGCCCTGAGGCAGAGAACTGGTGAGATTGAGAGAATACACCAGAAAGCCTTATCTTTGTAGATTTGTGTACTTTCTGTCTTGGAGACAAAGTCCAACCTTCCAAGAAAAAAACACCTAAACTCAGCATAAATACTACACGGCACATAGTAGGTACATGCAGTATACACCAATTCTTTCCCTCTGGGATCAGGGAAAGTCAGATTTCTGTGTCTGTACAGTTTTTTATTCTTGAGTTCACTTTGGTCCCAACTACATCTCAGTAAACCTTCCAGGAGCATTTATCGAATGGTGGTTGAAGCTTCCCTAGCTCCTGGGTTCCTGTCTCATGTCTGTGCCTGTGTATAACTCAATCTTCTCCCTTTTTTTTTTTCTGCCTAAGTGGAGAACAAGAATGCCAAGGTTTCTCCGGGACACACCTGTGCCCTGCCGCAGAGCAGCTGAGCTGGGGGAAGGCTGGTTTTGCCACACAGGTGGTGACAGAGAGGCCTCTGCAGGCTTCCAACCAACCAAATACAGGTGGAGGGAAAAACAAAGCTGGTGGAGGTGGAGGAGGGGCGGCAGGGAGTCAGATGTCTTTGACAAGGCTGTTAGCAGTGTTGTTTATGCTGAATCTCAAAACCTAGCATAAGGCAACTATCACAGGGACATTTAACATGTATGCATGCACACAAGGTGTGTATGTGTGCATATGTGCAGACACAGACACACATGCACACTTTCTCTGTCTCTGGGTGGACCTACCCCTCCTGGCATGTTCTTTCCCAGATAGTTCTTCTTTCTTGACATCATCACAGAAAATTAAAGGTTGAGGGATTTTGCTGGAGCCCTGGGTCAGAGGTAGCCTAATTTTTCACTGGGCATAATCACTTCTTTTTTTCTAATCTGTCTCAATTTTTACCTCACCTGCCTAGATATTGCAGCAGAAGAAACAAGGGGCTTAAATTCTGGGTTTGGGGGCACAAACTGAACTCTATCAGTTCCTTCAAGATTTTTGGGCTGCATATGCAATTACAATCAAATTATAACTAGGCAGAGATTAGAATGAGTTCAATATGAGTTTACTTCGCTTTTCTATGTTCTGTCCTGAACAAAGATATACTCCATCCATTGTTTTAAATTTTTTTAAAAAAAGGAGTAAAAAGTTAGGATGCTTGTCAACTGGTTAAGTGGCTACTCTCTTTAAGCCATACACTCAAAGATTTTCAAGCTTTTTCACCAATCAAATGAGAATGATTCCTTAATATTGTGGTAGAGAGAAGTAATAAAAGCAAGTGTAGAATAACATCTGAAGAATTTTAATCATGAGAAGTTAAACTTAATTACATGATTAATAATAATCTGAAAATATTTTATTTCATTAGTGATCTGAGAGATGCATCTGAAAGAATGACACTGTGCAATGTAACACGCATATGATATTTAAATTAAAAATTACATCAAAGACACATTGCTATTAATTCTGCTCCACATAATCCTCTTTGCTTTGAACACACTTATCTATCATTCCTGTGACATTCTGGAGGTCTTCTTTCCTGTCTCTAGCCGAGCTGTCATGGCTGCCTCACTATCTTCAAATGATTTAAAGAATTTCTGGAAATTTCTGTCGGAAACAAACATTATGATGTGTCCTCCTGCACTTTACCCACTGGACTGTGCAACTTTTGGCTCTTCCTCAAAATCAAAATGATCATGGAGGTCAGAGTGTGGAACTGAGGACATCAAGGTAGCCGTGATGGTGTGGCTAGACCCTCATGAAAGAGGAATTCCAGAAGTGCGTCAGGAAGTCACAAAATGGTGGATAAGTGTGTTTGAAGCTAGAGGGATTATTCTGAGGGAGATTAGTGGTAGTGCGTTTTTACACCAATAATTAAAAAAATGTCATTCTGCCTATACTTGATATTATCAGACTGTCAGAGATTGATCATATTAGTTATGGGTAGTATTTATGAGAATGTAGGTGTTGGATTAATTTTTCTGCAAGATACAAAGTGAGTACATTTCAAACTGTAAAATGTCCATGTGTTTTGAGGAAATTATCCCTTTTCTAGAATTTTATTCTTGAGGAAAAAAGATATTCAAAGACACATTTCTGAGTTTGTTCATCTAAGCTTCATTAGCAAGAGTGGAAACGGAGACCAACACACGTGTCCATGAGTAGGAAGCTTGTCCAGTTAATTTGTATAACTTTCAAATGTAGGAAGTGCTCAGAGGCCACTCAAAAGGAGTATGAAGCTGTTTATTTATTGATATGGAGAGATGCCTATGATATACTGTTAAATGAAAAGAAAATTACAGAGTTATATGTTAATGTTCCACTTAGGTGGTATATTTATATCTATTTCTATTTATGTGTAAATAGGTATTTATATAAAATGGCCTCTGGAAGAAGAGATTATGATACAAGGATGTTCACTTTGCAGTTGATAAACTATGAGTTTGATTAAACATTTAAAAACATAGTAGTATCATGTTTTATGATCAGTCAAAACAACAATAATAAAGAAGAAAGAAGAATCCAAGGAGCGTTCAAATGAAACTTATAATTCCACGGCTTCTACTAGTTTCTCTCATCTGTAATTTGACCATCGAACTGGATATACTGCACTCCGATGGCTGAGTGGGTACGTGGGCCAGGGCTATTTACAGCAGACCAAAGAAACAGTGAGAGATAAACGAGTCTGAGATAAACAGGAGGACGATAGGATACAAATTGGTAGGGCTTGCTGTACATAACACGCTAATCTATTTAATGAAAGAATAGAGGACAGGCTCTCGAGGAGCTCTGTGAATTGAATAGCATGTGAAAATAAGGTCGCTGAGTGTCAGCGTAAGGGATAGGGGCGCCCCTGGGGGCCGGGAGGCTCAGGATCCAGTGCTGTGGGAAGCACGATCTCCCCACCTCTTTTCTTTCAGAGAGACCCAGTGGTGGGCATTAGAGACTTTCAGTCTACTTTGCCTTTATTTTGGACTGAGACCTAGATGCTATCATGTAAAAATATCCCTGCTAATGCATATTAAGATGTGACATGCTTCCTTTATTTTTTATTTTGTGTGCCTTTGTAGCATTAACCCAAGGTGGGGGGGGGGGGAGAGCACCCATATCCTGGCATGTAACTAAAAACCTCCTCATGGGATTTGTTTAGTGTGAGACAGTGATTAGTAATTTTTAGTGATTAGTAATTTTTTCCCTCAGGTGGTTTTGCTGCATTCCTGTAGCGATCGTGTACACAACAGGGTTGCCAAGTGAGAAGAAAAAGCTCAGGCAGAAAATATCACGCTTTAAAGAACAGTGAGCGTGAGTGACTGTGTGTGTGTTTTAAACCACGACTTTAGTGACTGACACATAAAGTGCTTTGATTTGGAGCCGATCTCCGGTCTTGCAGAAAGTGCTATTATGTAATGATTTTATTCCAGGGAACAGTAGCTGGGGTTGGCAACCCTGTCTCCCCCAGGCCCTAGCCACTCCTCCACTGGTTTTAGAAAAGCGAGCCAGTTCCAGAATTCTCAGCTGAGGACGCTTCAGGGCTTTATTTGCAGTTTTGTGGAAATCACAGCATCGAGGCAGGAAGAGTTTAGCCTGGTCAGGTAAAGAAGAAAAACGTGCCCTGCTTGGCTCTAGCAAGGGTGCACTGTTGTTTTTCACCCTGCCATCGCCACTCCCTGGGGACTGAAGCTATTTGCTACAAAAATGAAACAACCTGCATGGCCTGGGGGCTCTCCCACTTGAGATTTCACAGCTACCTTTTTTTTTTTGATCAATCTGTGGGCATGGAGTTTTGTCCTTGTTACCTCTTTAGAGACTGTTAGTTCCCTGCAGCGGTGCTCTGGGACTCACGAAAAGGACGCCCTGTATTTGGCTTTCTCTTTGGTTCCCAAGGTTGAAGCTGGCACTTGGAACAGTTAGTGAGATAAGGTTTCCTGTGGAGAGGTGAAGTGCTCACACTCACAAAATCCAGGCATTTGCCGACCAGCACCCTCCAGCTGGCGGGCGTGGGCCATGCTGTCACCGTCCTCAGCCTCGTCTCTCAGGGGTCTACGGCTCCGTGCACTTACAGAGACCTGTCATATTCAGTTATTACAGCAGCTCTGGGAGGTCCAGAGGGTGTGGGTCGTCTTGCGGGTTTAGATGCGGAGTCCCTGAAAACACCCATCCTAACTCCTAGCCCTCTCCTCGTTCAGAAGCACCTCGGGGGTTGGGGACAGTGTTAGGAAGGGGGCACTGGGCACCTTCATGCTGCACTGAGGTCCTTACCTACCCAGATCGCTTCCCTGGAGCACAGACTGAGATTACCCTTGGAACACAGAGGTGGCTTTGCATGCATGACTTAGTCACCCAGCAAGTTCAATGCAATGATCTAAGAGAAGACCGTATTCCCTTTGTAAATTATCCACGTGATGGTGCAGGGAGGTGTTGTGACAGGCCCAAGTGTCACCTTGTGAGGTCTGCCTCAGAGCTGCCTTAGGTAAGTTGTTATACGCTCAGGCAGACCCATCCCTCTAGCTGCAAACACCGATTTCCATGGATACAAACAGAACTCACCTCCTCTCCAGTCGTGCAAATTTCTGTGTGAATGGCAATTCCAAATCGGCCGTCCTAATCCGCTCGGGAGCAGAAAGCATTTAAGATATTCAACATGTTAAGTGAACCGAAATACAGGTGAGACGGAATCATGGCTGGAGAACAGGCAAAGGCTGGTGATTTTCCATCGTGCTGACTAGAGACGTGGGTGGACTAAAAAAGCATTTTAGACTTTACCATCCCTTCCTTCCAGTGCTGGCCAGAACTTCTCAGGCTGGTGTCACACAGTAAGGTGCTACTGACTGTGGAGAGAGGAGAGGAAGCCAGGGGTGGATTTGGAGGACAAACAAAAGCTTGGAACCAGGGAGACTTTAAAAGTGTCCAAAAACAAGGCAGAATGCTTCACATTAGATTGTGAACAACTCTAAGTTTAAGGAAGCACATGCACTTATTTTTGCCTTTCTCAGGCTTAGTGTTATATCTGGCACATAGTAGATGCTCAATAAATATTTATTGAGGGCATAATGATAACTGTGTGGGTGTTTGCTCACCTCAGTGCCCTTTCCTCTACGGGCAGGTTTCACCTTGCTGGCCCTGGCATCGGCTTCTGATCTTCTCTTGTTTGGGAAACCCATGGCTTCTGCCTATCTTTGGGGGTCCTACTTCAGCCTTCATTCCCAGTGTTCTAATCTTGCTACTTGTGCTGCAGCGCAGACAGAATCCATATCAGGCAGTTAGCCTGTTTTAAAAATTTCAAGCTTTCCATGTATTTATAATAAAACTACAAATTGTCCAGGAAAAAAATATAGGTCTTTTTAGAAAATAGTTTGTGAAGCTTGATTTTATAAATATAGTGTGCAACTGGCAGGCTACACCGATCTCCAGAATGAGGTGGTTTGTCCACATGGGCTAGTAAATCAACTCTAGTTGCTTAGATGTCTAAATGTGACCCAAAAGATCTTTTGAGAATCACTAGTAATTGACTGGTTTTACATACATGTCCCTACATGCTATAAAAGCACAAGCAATATGTAGATTTCTTTGGTTAGCTAAAGGTTTCATGTGAATATGGACTCTGTTATGGTGGTGATGACTAAAGAAACTTCACCTTCAATTTGTTCTAGTTTGTTCACTAGAACCTCACAAGGAGCCAGTGATAGAAATCCTACTTCCTTCCATTCCAACCTTAGAGATACACAGAGTTAAAGCAAATGCTAGTAATGGGGAATCAAATATTCTGTTTTGCACCTTGAATTCTTTTTGAGGCAGTTTGGTCAACTGAGTATTTTAGTCAAGTTGAATCAATGCTAGAAGGGTCTTTTTGAAATAAGAAGTAGTTTTAGTTTGACACACAGCCCACGTAAAATATAAGAATGTTCAGATATAAGAATACAACTTAAGCTGCACATTTACACTTGTGTGCAAAATGTCAGAACTTGTGCTGTAACGTGTACCCATCTGCAGTGCTTTGAGATACACCTCTCTGTAGCATTCAGGTCTAATTACACATGGTCTTCCCGTTATTTTTTTTGTCTCCTTTCCTCTGCTTTGTTTTCCTGTTCCTGGTCCTCTTTCTCTTGAATGATGGACAAGGTTATACCACTGGACTTTATAAAAAGCACCATTAAAAGCTGAGTTTAGAAACAGGCCAATCTCGGGGGTAGGTTTCATTTTCATTTTAATGTTATTTACTTATTTATTTTTTAGCTGTTATTTATTTATTTTATTTTAAAGAGGCTAAAACCAAGGAAAATAAAGTAAAATAAAACCAATCAAAATAAGTCAATATAAGTGATACAGGGCTTCAAAACCTTACAAAATCAGCAATAGTTACCATTATGCCTTTTGTTGTCTTCAAAATAGCTGCAGATACCTTTGGACGTAGTAAAAATCAAACCAAACAAAATAGAAAAGAAATACTAAAAACAAAACATTGAATGCAATAAAAGACTTCAAAATAAGCCAATAGTAAATCCAAAATGGCTACCATAATGTCTTGCTATCTTTGAAATAGCTGCTCCTGCCATCAGATTTAATATAATCAAACAAAACGAAACAGAATAAAACCCAACCTAACAAAACAGTGAAAGTGATACGGTTTCCGGGCAGTGATCACTCCCTGTGAGGCCTGGTTCTCTCCTGCCTTCCCCCGGTTTCATTTTTAACCACAAGCAAAAATCTTGAATTTAAGATGGTTGCTGCAAGAAATACACTGAACCTATATATGAGTATGTCTCCTGAAACTCATGCTCTGGAAACATGAGTCTCAAAGCTACAGCAATGTGAGGGTGGGCTCTCTGGGCAGTTGTTGAGGTGATGAGGACCCTGGTTTTCAAGGTGTGTTCACTCTGTCCTGCTTTTCTGTCTTCTGCCATGTGAGGTCCCAGCACAAAGGCACACGCCAAGTGCTAGTGCCTTGATCTTCACCTTTTTGGCCTCTAGGATGGTGGAGAAATACATTTCTCTTCTTTATAAAGTACCCAGACTCAGGTATTCAGTCACAGTGGCACAAAACAGAGTAAGACAACTAAACAAATAAAAATACATGGCAAATAAGAAGCAATTCTTAAAAAATATAATAACTCTAAGTACTCTGAAACCAGGCAGTGATGTCTCCTTGAGGTGCCTCTGGGCATTCAGGAGCCTTCATGATTTCATCGGATGCTGTGACAGATTAGGGAAGACAAACTCTCTGGTCCTCTTGCAGTGGGGCTTACAGGAAAAATGCGACTCAGTCTAATGAGCTGTTTGTGCATGGCTCTGGAAATCTCTGGAAATTCCTTCCTAGAGACTACGGAGGATGTTACATCAGGGTGTGCGGAGAGGTTAAGGTCCTTCTCAAGGTTGAGGTCTATCTCATCTTCTCTCAGGTGTCACAGCTCTTTCAAGGGTCCTGAGACCTTGTCCTTTCCCAGGGTTTTGAGATTTCTAAATACATACAATGCTTTCTTCCTGTGGCAGAGCTGCCTGTTGCTTTGGGTTCCTTTCCCAAGTCACCATTGGTGACCAACCATCCTTTGATTCTTATGAGGGAGATCTCAGCACCAAAGGGATGGCCTTGGTCTCTTTCTTTCTTTCTTTCTTTTTTTCTTACTTTCTTTCTTTTTTTCGTTTTACTGTTGTCGGAGCTCTTATTTTAGGATCACTCACACGTACGAAGTAGGCTATTACGGTAATGTATTAACCTTTGAGAGAATAAATTGACATTCATAACATTTTTGGTGGTCTTTTGAGACAAGGCCCACTATATACTTCAGACTGGCCTTGAGCTCACTTTGAAGCCCAGGCTGGTCTTGAACTCCCAATGATCCTCCTGCCACAACCTCCTCAGCGCTGGGATTATAGGCGTGAGCCACCATGCCCAGCAACATTCACAGTTTAAATCACATTTCAATGCCTGATTTTATGCTTTTTTGCATAACACAAGTCTTCAGTCCCTTTGCCCTCAATTACTACTGGTATTACTTAGTTGCTACTCTGGTATTACCAGTTCTACCTAGCTGTCCTGCTCTAGAACCCACTTTTGGTTGGCATTCCATCAAAGCTAAATTTGTGAAGACATAGAGGGGCGGTTCCACATCCTCTGCCAGCCTTCACGGGAATGTTTACTCTTTACTGGTATGTTTCACGGCCACACACTGCCGAGATGCCAGCAGAGCATCAAATTTATCTTTCATTCTATTAGAAGCACATGGCCTGACCCCACTTTGGAGATTGCACAAGTCTTCATGAAGGGAAGAAATTGTCTTCTAACCGAAGCCCTGTTTTCCACAGTGCTCACGGCTGGCGATGGGCCTGGGTGGTGGGCAAAGAGCCTGTTCATCTCTTCCTGTCTTGGTGTAGGTATCACTGTGGAAACAGAAGCAAAGCTGTGTGGTACCTTAAGGCATTCCTCTTCCCTTTAAAGAGATGATACAGCATCTCACAGGACATTCTTGTTCTTATTTCATTCATAGCATAGTCGTAGCTGCAAGGGAAGCTGAGAAAAATATGGTCTTTTATTCTAAACACTAATGGTCTTAGCCATACATTAGTATTTTGTTTTTAAAAAGGAGGAGGAATGCATTTTGGGCAGATAACTGGAAGGGTTTGCCACAGGTTTTTAAACCACTTTCCTCCCCTTTTTTGTGACCATCCCTCCCCTTTATACCTCTCATGTGGAAGACAGTTTGTTCATACTCTGAATGTGGTGTGGATTTTCCTAAGTCTGTATCCATCCTCATCGTGTTCCCTTACTTGAAATGCCTCTAGACTCCTATTCTTGCTCCGAATTTTCACCTTTTCAGGCTCAGATTAGAGTTTTTCTCTTCTACATGACACGGTGATTACATTTTTTCTAGATTCCGGTATTCTTGTCTAGACCTTTTGTGGTAACCTTTACACTTTTAATCATGCATGGTGCCTTCCTTGTAAGCCCGACAGTACAAGTTAGGTTTTCTGAACTAGAGAAGCTAGCGAAGCTCTGATTTATAGGTGGTGCACAGTAGGTACTTGTGCTGTTTCTGAGAACCAAGGCTAAGGCTTGAGCAGGAATTTCCAGAGTTTCTAACAGTTACAGCCTGATTAGAATCAAATCAAATCTTGAAACTATGCTCTCTCTACCCCCGTCCTCCCCAGAGTGAAAATCATACTGGGACCATCAGTTTTGCCAATTCATACTCTCATCTGCAGTATATAAAATGCAGTTCTTATGCAGTCTTACTAAAATAGATAATGATTACATTTCTGTAATTTCCCCAACCTTATAGTGTGGATAAAAATTAAAAAAAAAAAACTTTTCTGAAATTTGGCATCTATATTTTTCTACCTGTTAAGAACCACATGAATTTTATCTTTCATGAATGTTTGTTCATGTCTTTGTGAATTTTTTAATTGGATGATTTTTCTTTCACTCTTAGGATTTATAGGTGTTTTTGTACAGAGTTTTTGTAGGTGTTTTTCAAGTTGCAAATATTTTTGCCTAGTTGTCATTTGTTTTTCTTTTGGCTTATTCCCGCCCCCCCCTCCCCACCTAGGAAAAGGTTTTTAATTCTTATAGAGTAGAGTTTATAAATCTTTTATTTATCATGGCTTCTGAATTTTGTGTCAGCTAGAAAGGCTTTCAGTAGTCAAGGTCATAAAAGAATTCTCTCAAAATTTTCTTTGTCTTACATTTACATATTGAATCTATTTGAAATGTCAAACTCTTTAAAAACATTTCAGGAAAATATGTCCTTGGGATAGGATTGCAAATAAAAACACAGATGTTTATTTCAGATAAACAACAAATACAGTTTTTAAGAACAAATATGTCCCAGGCAATACTGAACATTTACTTGGAGCATAGTTACACTAAATAATTGTTCACTGATTATTTAAAATTCAAATTTAACTGAGCATCTTGTGTCTTCTCTGACAACCTGGGGCTGTGAGCAGCTGACCCTCTGTTAGGACACTTTGCTTGGTTTTGGTCTCACGGTAGCCTCCATTGGGACCTGCTGTGTTTCCTACTCTACCATATAAACATTTGTTGGTGTTCTGCAGCACCTACACATATCTCCACAGGTTCTTAAATTTGTACACCCAGAAGAAAGTGGAGACAAATTGAAATCGATTCATTCATTGACAAATGAATGTGATGAACTCCCTTTGGTGACCCTGTCCAGTGTGTGCCACAAGAAATCACTCCTGTGAGAAGGGGTAAGTGCCCAGGTACAGTGGACAGCAGTCCCACCCTGCGCTCTTCTCATGAACCCATTGGGTTCTGAGGGGTATTTGGTTATCAACATAATTAACTCAATAATTGTCCCCAAGGCTTAGAGGCGAGAGGTCTAGACTTATATAGCAAAACTATTTTTTTTTTTTGTCTACAGGAGTTTAAATCATAACATTTAAAAATTGTTCATGGATTCTGTTTGTTTGAATTGGACAAAACATATCTAATATCTTTTTTCTGCTTTTTGAAAAACACACACTCGAGTCTTATCTCCAGCCACACTGCTGTTGTGATTAACAGAGCATGGTGCCGTGATAACAGGCTTCTTTCTCCACAGACTTGTAGCACAAATCGCAACCATCAGGAACAATCAAGACCGTGATGTCATCAAAGCTACACGCTGCTGATTATAGAACTGGAGGAAGATGGCAGACTTACTTTACTCTCATGTACTTGATTGCACCTTATTAATTCACTTGTTTAGTCATTAGACAAATACTTATTGAATGTGTATTAGTTCCTAGGCATTGAATGGAGTTTGAGGTTCAATAAAACATCCAATGATCCTGTTCTTGGGGAGACTTCACAGTGGCCAGGGTCAGCTTCAATTGAAAGTCCACAGCTGAGTTTTCAGGAATCTGGAGAGTCTCACAATCAGCCCCAGTGAAGGTGTTTACACATGAGTATCAGCCAACACTACCAATAGAGCCCTTCTTTGGTGTTTCTTTTTTTTTTCTTCTCTTGCTTGTACTTAAATGGAGAGCTGGTTGTTGGATACCACTGAGTTTACAGAGGTGTTCTTGACCTGAGCTATCCTTCCTATTTTTCTATCCTTATGTCAGGCCCCACAGTAGCAATACACCTTGATTTTCCAAATAACACCTTCTTGAAATGGCAACAGCATGGAATTATTATAAGGTAGAATAATGAACACATGTTATAAGTTATTAGCCATCTAAAGAGACTGAAAGAGAAACTTTAAAGCAACTGCAAGCTGAAAAATTCACTCATTTGCATTAAACTATTAAAATGGGGAAAAAAGAGCACCTTCTCAGAGTTGTGGAGGGGACTGAATGAGGCAATACATGGGCGGAAGGCCCTGGCACAGGGTGATTTACAGCAGACATCACACAAGCCACGCACGGTCCATGCTGTTCTTAGGATGCCTGGTTTACACAGATGACTTTTCTTGATGGTGCTGATACAGTGGAAAGCAAATGGGAAATTGACGTTTGTCTCTTAGCTCCATTCAATAAGCTATCATGATCTCTTTAATTAAGAATGGTTCTCAAAGGAGTTTAGATTTAGGTCCCTCATTGCTAGACGAAAGGCCAAACATCATGGTGTTGGAAGCAGGAGAAAGACTTTTGCCTGCTATCTGCCAGGATGAATGCCTTTCAGTGAGAAAGGCTTCCTTTTCTCCGTCTGTGCTCTCCATAGCTTTCCTGCGTGAGTAGGGGCAGTCTGCGGATGCCGTACCCTGGATATCTTCTACTGGAAGACCAAGGAAAGGATTACTGTGGGATAGCCTCTGCTGGACCGCTAATCCCAGGCTTTTGAAATCTTGAGTCTCACCTCTGGCAGAATATTCAAGTCTTTACGTGGAGAGAGAAAGAGAAAAAAACCCTTTATTTTTGATTTTCTTAATTTATTTTTGTATATTGGAGAGATTTTATTTTTTTCCCACTGAAGATAATGCAGATCCAATGTGCATTTCTTAAAAATACTTAGACCATTGTTTTTATTCTTCTTGGAGGTATTGAAAATGGCATTGCGTCTTAATTTTGAATTCTGGGTGTGCACTACTGGTATGTAACAAAGCAATGACTTTTGTATTTTGACTTTATATCCTTACCATCTTTCTGTACTCAGTTATTAGTTCCAGGAATTTTTAAGAAGGATTCTTTGGTGTTTTCTACTTTAATAATCATGTCATCTGCAAAGAAAAGTTTTATTTTTTTCCTTTTCTAGTCCATATACCTTTAATTTCTTTTCTTGTCTTATTGCACTAGCTAAGACTTTGGATAGGAGCGAGGAGAAAGAATAATTTTGTCTCTCACCAACAAGCACATTTGCTGTAGGTTTTTTGTTTACATTTTTTTGTAGATTAAGGAAATTCCCTGGCAGTTTTCATATTCTGAGACTTACACAATGTAAAAGGTTTGTTTTAATCGATGTATTGAGAGAGGTGACTCATGGCCATTCTTCTCCAACTTGGAAGTGGTGGAGGAAAGAAGGACATTCCACTCTTGAGTCTTTGGTGACAAGTCCCCGAGTCAACTGCCTGTCGCCTTCAGCCTGCACCTCTCATCATAAAACCCAGGATCTTTATCAGTGGCCTTCAGGAAAGAGGCCGCAAAGGGTAGATGGAGAACTCTCTGAAATAGGAAGAACTGTCACTTCTTATCTGTGTGACCTTGAATGAATCATAAAACCTCAATTCTGAAATCAGGATTGTAATTACCTTATCAGGCTGTGAAGATAGGTTGAAATGGTAATAAGTCTAAAGCACTCTACAAATTTAAATTATCTTTTAGAAGACAGGTTCTTGGAGGCCAGGATCCATGTCAGTTCATTTTTGTACTCCTTAACTAATCTGGAGCATGGTATGGGCTTAATATGTATGTAATTATTGTGTTATTACATAGATTCATCCCTCTGCCGTCTTATTTCCTCATTCGCCCTTGGGCTGTGTGTGAGGTGCAGAATACAGTGAATGTGACCACCCAGGCTGTCAAAAGCTGGCTCTGTGACCTCACGAAAGACCCCCAGACATGCTCACGAATAACTGAACAGCTTGGGCGGTTAAGGGAGGTCATCTAGGTAAAGTTGTCTGCAAAATATTAGCTCATGGGAAATGATTAATAAATGCTAGCTGTTCTTTTTTTTTGGAACCCAGCAAACTAGAGAAGGAAAACCGTGGGGCTTTTGATTTATTTGTTTGTGGCTGGTTTTTGGTTATCTCCTCGAGGAAACATGCTTGTTTGCTTGAGGTTGAGATTAGAGAGGGAGAAGGAGGGAGAAATGTAGCCCAAAGCTGATCTTTGGCCTGGTATTTCCATTTGTGCAGGTTCATTTGTTTCTTTTTTTCTAGCATCACTCAGTCCACTAGGTGACACTGTTTACTCGTCTATGTCACTCTGCTTAGCTTCCAGACAAATCTGAATTCAGAAGTAGTGTGTCTAGTTTGGGGTGCTGGCAAGAGGGGCCATGTGTTGGGAAGAAAATACAAATGATCTGTGGGTGACCAATCTTGAGGTACAATTTGGGATCAGGTGTCACCTATAGTTACATGTAACTCACGAGCTGGTGTCACAACTATCCTTTACCCCCTTTTTAAAGAGCGATGTTCAGTTAGTTTCTACTTCTGTTCCAGGAAATGAGGGAAAACTTGGACTTCTCCTCCTCCTTAACATTCACCAAACCAAAAGATAAAATAAATTGTTGGGACTTGGAGTGAAGGGTTGCATAGATGCTCTTAAACCACACTCTTCAGGATTCGTTCATGAAGGCTCAGGACCACTAAGAAACAGTCGAAGCTGCTCCTGGGCTCAGCTTCTGTTGGGCTCAGGTCGAATCCTAATAAGTCACGGTGGGGCAGAAGCCCAGTGCCACACCTCT
The DNA here is from genome assembly GCF_034190915.1 of Cavia porcellus. NCBI lineage: Eukaryota > Metazoa > Chordata > Mammalia > Rodentia > Caviidae > Cavia > Cavia porcellus. Next base: position 14,646,001 of record NW_026947500.1, on the reverse strand, counting down.
GTTTGTATGTGGCATTCGGAGAGGCTCTCCCGGTTTTCTGGGTCAGTTCTGGCCCCATCTCTGTATAGCTTTATTGCCACGTACTCATCAGAAGCTGCTGTTTATCTGGACGTCACCCAGATGCAACGTGTGATGATTCCAAAATGGCACACATAACTCTGGGTTAGAGAAATCCATCCCAAAGCATTTTCTTCCCCTGCATGCCACAGGAAATCTCTCAACCATACAAAGCCAGAGGGTTCAGATCACAGATTTCATTTATTTGTCTTAGAGTTTGGTGTCTACTTTTTCTGCATATCATCCTTTCTTCATTTTCTATTTCTATTCTAACTTTAAAATTAATCTATTTATGCTGTCTTGTTTATAAGCTGTTATTTATTTATTTCTGTCCTTAAAAATGACACAACTAGAATCATCTGACAAATATTTCCTGGTTCAAAATATTCCTAAAGCTTTCCTGGCCTCCTTGGCTAATGAGCCAATTTTCTTTGCCTCCTGTGTCAACCAGCATGCACCACCTTGAGTTGGTGTGTGATAAACAGCTAAATATAGTCACAGTTTTGTTAGCTAACTTTTTTAGAAGACTGTCACAAGGCCCCTAAAACAGGAATTAATCAGATTGAAAATGCGCAGGCAAACTCTTTTGTACTTGGGAGGAGAGGATGCTTTTTCTTGTGTTGTGTGCAGTGGTCTCTTTTATGTATTTATGCTCTGCTTTGTTTAAGTAACAGTAATAACTTTAATGATTGTTAACAGAAGCATTGTTAAATACTCGGCACCCCTCTCTGAAACGGGGCCTCTTCCAGAAAGCTGTTTCTGTGACACTAACACTGCAGAACTGACAGTTTCGTGGGGAGGTTTGGGGAGCAGACCTGACGACGGCCGTCTTTTCTCTGGACACACTGAGCAGCAGTGGCTGAAAGGAGCCTTCTGTTGCGTGGGTCGATTCCTTACCTGTGACACGTGGGATTTGATCAGTGGAATCTCCATCTTCCCTGGTCCTCTGAGGAAGAAACAAAGAGCAGAAAACAGAGGAGGGGAGGTTGGGGGGTGGAGCAGAAAGAATTTCGGGTCTGGCTTTGGCACCTTTGATTTCTAGCTGTCTGAGTCATTCTCCCAAGTAGTGGGTACTAATTATACTGAGGATGCCAGACACTGTCATGTTTTGGAAAAATCAAACAAATAGTACCGGGGGACAGTCAGAGGCCACCAAACCTATTTCATTCTGAATTTAAAGCCGGAGATTGTAGAGGGGACCGATGATAGCGAGTTCCTTTGCCGTTAGGGTGCAGGCCTTGCACCTTTCACGCTGCCTTGACCCCGGGGCTGCAGGCTGTACCGTAACTTTTCATTTAAATGGTTACGATGTTGCTAGGGGTGGTGATGGCATTTTTGGGGACACTGAGGATAAGCACATTATTCTGAGGGATGTGGGCTTTTCTGGGGGAAAAGGGGAAATCGATCGTGTGTCATGGATGTGTTGAGAGAATAGAAAACCCCTGTGGATCTTTCCCAAACTCTAGGCAGGTGTCCGTGTGCTGTCTGTTGGTGAAAATGAGTGGTGCAGCCGCCTAGGGGAAGGTTAGACCATTTGTGCGCTGCGTTTGAGAATCACAGGCCCTGATGACCTGTCACAGCTTTTAGAAGAAAAATAAGTGTTTCCTTCTGATGCCAGGAGGGTCTCCCCGAAGCATCACTGATCTTTAAATCTTTGGTGCTCTGCCCGCTTCCTAAACGAGGTCCAGACTCAGTGAAGGGGCAACCTCCTGCCCAGGTGCCCTCCCCGGCCTTTGTGGCTTTTATTCCTCTACTCTGTGTGCCCAGCAGAGAGGGCTCTGCCACGTTTCCTGGGCATGGGCTTGGCTCTTCCGATCTCTGCTGAGACCTGTCATTCAGCTTCCTTTATATCCCCTGGAAGACCTCCTTCTTCCTGAAATCTACTTCTTACCATTGGAATTTTGTTTACCACTAAAGGACCAGTTTAATACCACTGTGTTCAAGAAGTTCTATCTCTGTATCCATCCAAAAATAATTCTTATTTTTCTTTGCTCTGCACATCTTTGACTGTACATGAGCTGGGCTTTGGCTGATAGGTCTTTCCTTCTTTCTTTTATTTTTATAGGGGTTTCTGCATGTGCCATCTTTCCTGCAAGAGCACAAGCTCCCAGGAGGTGGGGAGCAGACAGTCTCCATCAGGCTAGACTTCCACAGTACCACATACTGCACCTGTGGCCAGTAATACCTTTAGAATAAATGAGTGGCATAAAGCATACCCACCCTAGTGGCTGGCCTAATTTCAATCTTGCACCTCAGAGCTGACAGTGTAAACTAACAGTGTCAAAGATAAAGTAATTAGAAGTATATTTCTTTAGCTCAGTTTTGCTTCACTGATCTTTTCCAGCCTTTGCCTTCTTTCAGACGTGTTTAATGCATTGTGGGTGCTCAGGCGGCCAGCTCAGAGCTGGCCGAATATAATAACATCACAGCAGACAGGGGTCCCTGATGAGGTTGAATTTTCAATCAAACTTTTTCTGGAATTTATGAGTTGGAGAATATTTTTTCCCTACATTTCCACAGACACAGAAAAGCTAGGAAGGTACAATAAAATCATGTCCCTTCTTGACGCACATGGGTCTATGGGCTGTAGATGGTGAAGGGTGGAAGACGTTAATTGTAATATATTATTTACTATATACTCTGCTTATCAGTTTACATGTTTTTATTCATTTGGCTTCCAATAATGATTATTTCCACTTCTAAACAATAAGATTGACTCAGTAAACTTAAATAATCTGCTGAGAAACAAACAGCTAGTCAGCCCCAGCACTGGAGCCCAGGTTGGCTAACCCCAGTGGAAATACTGTCCTGCCACTCCTCACAAAGTTACATCCCTCCAGGAGAGAACGCAGTGTTTCCTGAGCAATGGTTGAAATGGAAGTCCTAACTTGGCCCAAACCATTCTTTTTCCAGATAAAACAATTGAGGCTCAGAGAAGTTATGCAACTTACTCTGGATCACAGAGGTGCTGAGATCTAGGAGGGTCCTTTAGATGATGGGTTATCCCATAGATTTGGATATATACAAGTTCAGCCGTTTTCTCTAAATACAATCCCATGTACTATGAAGTCAGGTGATTCTAGGACTGTGTAATGCCCTCTGCATTAGAAGGAGTTCTGCCTCCCCATCTTTTCTCTGTTGGCTAATCACCCATCGACTTATTTTGATCTGACATCTTCATGATTTGTCTACTTTGATCTTCCTTGAATTTCTTGCCAAACCGACTGATCTTGGCCTTTCAGGCACCGGAAGTGGAGAGAGTCTCTCTTCTGTGGCTGCCGCTGCCCTCTTACACAATGCATGGAAGTGGAGAGCTGGCCTGGGTGTCACTGAGTGTGTGGCTCCTAGTGTGACACATTTGGAGACTCCTCCACTCCTCACTCAGTGAGAAGGACCGTAGGGGCTCAGCCTTTCCTCATGGAAGGATGCAGGGATGGTGGACACAAAATAAAATCAATGAATAGCAGCAACGACAGCATGAACAATGCAGCAAAGCATCTGAACCAGAAATTTAGAGGATTGGCAGCAGAGGGTCAGATGCTGGGGCGACCGTTGCCTCCTCCCCAGTCAGACAGGAGACAGCTGCGCACCTGCTCCACAGGCAGAGAGTAAGCACTCAGATTCCAGATGCTGAGACAGGACTTGGAATCTGAATAACTCTGCCTCCAGTGCCAGGCGATCGTGGAAAGCAACTTAGTCCGTATGGACCTCAGGGTCCTCATCTGCGGTGGAGATTGTGCTAAACTGGACGATGCACCGGAGGTGCTCAGTAAATCCATTTCTCAGGTCACAGGCAGCCCAGGCTGTCCTTTGGGGACAGGTCTCTGAGGTGCCTCCTGTGGTCTCCCCCAGTCACTGGATTTTAAGCTGTTACTATTAAAAGTGTTGTGAGCCAGCAGTGCACAGATCTTGTAGCTGTCGGATAGCAGCCTGTATCCCAGGCCCGGGAGCCCTGAGGGGCGTGGTGATTTAAATGATTTTCCATGGACTTCTTTATCTTTGTTTTGTGTTCCATGCACCTATGACTTCTGTTTGGAGGGGTGCAGTTAGCTGTATTTTACATTTTCAGTTTCAGGGAGAAGCAAATCCAAATTATTACAGTGATTTTGCCTTTATATATATGATAGTTCCCTGTATCACAATAGGTAATAGGTAATAGTAATCATCATGGCATTTATTCTGTGTTTTCTAAGTTTCTTACTGATGGATCAAATCAAGGTTTATGAAATTTTCAGATTGAAAGGTAAGTTAAAAATGTTTTTGACCTTTCATGCATATTTAGACCATCTTAAACAACACTGAAGTTTTCCTGTCTCTGAAAGACTATCAATTTCGTTCAAAATCCTGTTTCAATGTTTTCTTAGTATACAGTGGTCAGTCCTATGGGCATTAATTATTTTCTAATTGAAAATGGACTGTGCCCCACTTTTCCCCTACGTTGGATACAAGAAACACATTTGACTTGAAAAAATTCATGGACTGAAGGTCAGAGGAGATAAGACAATACTCCATGTGACAGGGACCCAGAAAAAAGCAGGGTAGTTTCCCACCAATCATGGAATGGATATAGAAGACGTGGTATTTTCATATAATGGAAAGCTACGCAGCTATAAAGAAGGATAACCTGGAGGCTCTTACAGATAAATGGAAGCAACTTGTGATCACACTCATGGGTGAAATGGTTCAGACTCACGTGGGTGAACATTGTGTTGTCTCCCTAATATTCAAAACTGAAGGAGTTGTGATGGTATGAACAGCTGTTTTGGAGAAAACAAGACATTATAATAGCTAGTGCTGACTTAATATCATCTTGTTTTGAAGTCCTACCATGCTTTTGTTCTTCTGTCTCCATCGGTTTTATCACATTGTATCTTATTAGATCTTATTATATGTGATAGTATAAACAAAATTTTTTACGGACAAGGAGATAATATAGTAACCATTGTTTGTTTTGTTAGTTGGTTCTGAATACCCTGTAATACTTTCATTCTTTTGAATGTTTTTATAATATTTTGTTATGTTTGATACTATAGTATATGAAGGTATACTGAAATAGTTCAAGGAAAGAGACACTATGGTACCTACTGTTATGTTGGTTTGTCTTGTGGTGAAACACTATGTTGCTTAAGTTGTTCTGTTCTGATCTGTTCTGTATTTTTTTAATAAAAAATACAAAAACAAAACAAAAATTGAAGGAGGTAGTGGGATCCAAAATGTACAATAGGTATTGTGAAGGGAGAAAATGTCTACAAAGGGAAGGTGGCAGCCATTGCTAATTTCCTATTACCTGGTTTTGAAGTCCTGTATCATTTTCATTGTTGTGTTTATTTTGGTTTCATTCTGATGTTTAGTTTGGTTTGATTTTGTCTGATGCTATGGGCAGCTATTTTGAAGATAACAATTATTATTAATAAAGATATATTAATGTAGCCATTGTTGATTTCCTATTATCTTGTTTTGAAGTCCAAATCATTCTGTTTTTTTTTTCTTTGATGGACCTTATTCTGTTTCACTTTGTTTGATTTTATTCTCTATAAAATAAAATAAGATAAAATAAAGAAAATGAAGACTAGCTTATTGTCACACTGTATGTGGATGACCTGTGTCTTATTTGTCTGCTCCTCTTTGGCACAGTGCAAGTATTCAATTAATTTTGCACAGCTCAAAAATTCAATAATTTTTTTTTGTTTTTTGGAGAGAGGGTCTGGCTTTATAGTTCATGCTGGTCTTAAATTCTCAATATGACCTGCTGGCCTGGAACTCACAGTGATCCTCCTGCCTCAGTTTCCCTAGTGCTGGGATTATGGGCGTGCACCACCATGCCCAGGTCAATTAATGTTTTTTGAATGAGTGAATGAAAGAGTTCTTGGATGAATGAGTGATTCTTGCTTTTAATTTATTCTATTACTGTGCATGCTTTTTAGTAAGAGTAGTTCTGACTCCATACGAGTGTGGAGTCTTAACTCTTTGCCCAGTCCTCTCTAAGCTTTTCATGTTCCTCTTTGGTTTGAAGTCTGGTTGGTATTTGAGACCAACGGAGTCTATCAGGAAAAATCCTGAAGTGCTTTCTTAATTGCAGAACCAGGTGAAAAGCTTCAGTTTAGAGGGGCGTGACTATCCTTGGCTCTAGTCTAGCCTGCGGGAGGTTTTGGGCCTTCAAATTTTTTATTAGAAAGGAATTGAAGGAATTATTGCTAAGTGACTTTGTTCTTTCTATTTAGATTTATCTGTTTTCTTTCTTTTTTAATGATAACATGACTAAGGTAAAAGTCTTTTTTTTTTTTTATGAGATAGGATCTCACTCTAATTCAGGCTGGCCTTGAACTCACCATGTAGCCTGAGCAGGCCTTGAACTTGTGGCAACCCCCTGTCTCAGCCTCCTTAGTGCTGGGATTACAGGCATTTGCCACCACACTTGGCTAAGGTAAAAGTCTTATTTTTTAGAAATATTCAATTATTTACTGATGAAATGTTGTGATGTATATGACTTGATTTAAAACATCAGCTCAGTGGCACAGCACTTGCCTGGCAGGCAACAGGCTCTGAGTTTGGTTTCTGGTACCAAAACAAAAAAAATCCGCAGGAAAAAAGGGAGGGAAATTAAGGGGAGAAACAATGCATTGATAATTATTAAAGAAAGGTTAATTATTCTGTTTACTTTTGTAAATGAATTCTTTTTCACAGAAGAAAGTAAGAAAAAAATGTGCCTAGATAAACTTAGTCATTCTAGGTAAGAACAACCAGGACCCAAAGAGGCAAAGAGTCACAGTTAGCATCACAAAACCAATGACAGGATTCCGACAGGAAGCCAGGACCTGTGACCCATGCAGGTGTCTTGTTTGTTTTTGTTTGCTTGTTTTCATGTGCCATGTGCTAGTCCAGCTTGTCGTGCTCTCTGCAGACTTTGTTCATGTCACCATCAGCCTCCTGCTGACCTTGGCATGCAAAATCATTTATGAAGTCGGTTTGCTTTCCTCTGTGATCTTAATATGTACAAAGATTTCCCCACTCCAGGTAGTAACCATCTAAACAGAAACAATGCTGATATACCTCTTTGTTCTAGGTCCTTTTTGTTAGGACTAAGATAAAAAGAATCAGTGAAGGAAAAAACAAAACAAAACAAAAACCCAGAAAAATGTACATGCAAGGACATTCACAAGACAGAGTTGAACTTTTGAATGAAAAATTGCGTCTTACAACAGAACATGAATACTATCCTGAAGTAATTACTAAAAATTCAAGTGTGTAATATACTGATAAAATTCTTCGATAGGGCTGAGGCCTCTTGGCAGGTGGATGAATCAGATACTCTGAGTTTGGAACATTGATTTCATTAGAAGCCAGGGCCGCCTCAGGAAGTGGCTGGTGTCCGGAATGCTCGGAGTTACCTGATGGTATCTGTATTCCTCTTTTAAAAAGGAAGAGCATCTCTATCTGGGGGACAGGATCAGGGGGTGGCAGGAGGAGGGGAGGGAGTGGAGAGCTGTGTATTTATGGGTAGGAAGGAGTCAGGGAGTTCACTCACCCAGAAGTCCTAAGGTAAACACCAATCAATGGCAAGCCACAGGCTCAGCGGTGTAGCTGGAATCCAAGTAGCTCAGTGGGAGCCCTTGAGCCTGGGAGGTCACCTTGAGTCAGATGAAGCCAGTGTTCCAGGGTCAGCTTTGTAAGGCAGCTTCCATCTGGTCAGGACCGGGGAGGCCACATGGGAGATGACCCTAAAACACTAGTGAGTACCAGAGATGTTGCAGACCCTAAGAAGAAATTTTAATGAATGTGGAATTTAAATAGCACTCATATCCTTAACTAGATTTCAAGGCATTTTTAGATTAGGTTTAAGATGCTTCCTCTAAGTGATTTATACTTTACAGGCAAGACCTGAGCATTTTCTCCGTCCCCCTCCTCCAACACAATTAATTCTCTTTGTCCCTAAGATGCTTTTCCTCAGCATGAGATTGTCCTCTTTGCACCCTGTACATTTTTGACCAGGCCCTCCAATTCTCAGGTGACGTGAAGCTTTTACAGAGGTTGACACTCACTATGGATTTCAATTTCAAATGCTCTTCTTTCTCACTGAGAATGAGTTAGACACCGAAGTCTATACTTTTGGGCAAATTGTGTATTCACTTAAAGTTTAGGAAAAGGAATACAAACAAACCCGGCCTCACTTCCACCCAGCATGAGGCGCCTGGAACACGTGGCTTCACCACCCCTGGAACACTGCTGCTTTTGAGCTTTTGGGATTTGCTTCTGAGCTTAAGAGAAGTGGGTGGCAGATGTTGGGAGGCAGTAGGGGTGGGGGTGGGGCGCAGGGATGAAGGGGCTGCCAGATGTTGAGGAAGGGGGTGGGGTGTGGGGATGAAAGCCTGCCAGATGTCTGCAGAGCAGCCCGCTGGGCACCTGCTTCCCCTGATCTCCAGAAGATGATTTGGATGGCATGGGAAGGACCTCATGAAGGACCTCTCCTTCCCAGTCAGCATGCGATCGAGGGCTTGGGTGCTGATTGTCTGTGTGGTTGCTGGCCTCCGGGGATATCTTTCTGAAAATCCAAGTTGAGGGTTATGTGAGGGAAAAGACACAATCAACCAATATACCCATTTGTAAATAAAGAGAGTTGGGGGGGTGCTTTACATTAAATCTGTTGTTCTAAAATATGAAGACAATCACCTTTTATTTTCTATTTATTTTATCTTTGCAATGAGAAATGATTTGCTCGTCTATCTCCCCACAATAGATTTAATAGATTTATTCATCAAGTTTTCTAAATTTAGACACCAAACTGATGTTTTTCTCCCACTGCTTAATTTTATTCTTAGCAGCACTTACATAAAGCCAGGCAGTGAGAGATATGGTAAAATTACTAACTTGCTGTGACCTGGAATGCACTGATCGAATAAAATAACAATAATGAAGATTGATGTGCCGGGAAGACTCGAGACCAAGTGCCCCGAATGAAACCTGTTTAATGCTTCTGGTTTCCCCACCACGGTGCCTTTGGCTGCAAGTTTCCTATGGCTTTAAGAGTCTTGGTTTTCTTGGGATGTCTGGACCGGACTCAGCCCTTAAGCTTACAGATGAGTTACACACACAAAAAATGTGCATCTTATCATTTCCTGGCAACTTCAGTGTTTTCTAGGACTGCATTTGATTACAACAAGTAAAATTCATCTCTCAGGTCTTATTTGAAAGGCTTGGAAATAGGGCCTTGGGCAGTCAGCCGACGTACTAGGATGACACAGAAGCTCCACGTGTTCCAGGGGCTGTGTGAGATCTGCAGAAAGCCCGGTGGTTGCTCATGGAGTCCCTGTCTGGCCGGGCTGGCCCTTGCTCCCGGATGTGTGTTCATCGTTTCTGCAAGTAGTCTAATTATCTAGCAGCTGTCGCTGTGCTGAGACCACAGTACAGGGTCCCCCTTCTTGGGAATCCCAGTGTACTGGGGAAGGCAGTTGTATTGAGAATGTAATTGTTGGAAAGATATATGAAAAATGTAAGTGCTATAAAGAAAAAGAATAATGTGTGCTGTGAGAAACAGGGAGGACTTTGATAGATGTCATCAGATAACCCTGGGATGAATTGCTTTATGATTTAGCAAATTGATCCTTCAGTTAGGATTACCATATAGCTACTCAGCTGGGTGAATCTGCTCTAAATGTGTTGGTGTGCAAGAAGTCTTTTTAACATTTTTATTTTTTTTTGAGGCAGAGTCTCAGTATGTAGTTCAGGTTGGCCTTGAATTAACTATGTGGCCCAGACTGGCCTCGAACTCACAGCGAATCTCCTGTCTCAGCCTCCAAAATGCACTGGCATTACAGATGTGTACCACAACACCTGGCTTCACGTGCAAGATTTTGTCAGGTGCTACTTTCGTAAGTACCATCAAAGAAACAAGAACAAAAAAATCTCTTTTGTATTAATACATAGGAATTGTACATACTTATGGGGTATACTGTAGGTGTTTTGATACATGTACACATTGTGAAATATTCAGATCATGCTATCTACCTTCCCCAAACATTAATCATTTCTTTGTGATAAAAACATTCAAAAATATTTCATCCAGTTTTTAATGAATATATATATATCATACTTTATTGTTATCCAAAGTTATCTAACTGGGTAATAGAACCCAAGCTGGTTCAACTTTTCACCATTTAGCATAATGTCAATGGGGGGCTTCTTATAAATGGCCATTATTATAACAAAGCGCTTTCTTCCTAAACCTAAGTTTTAGGGTTTTTTTTTTTTTTTTTAACCATGAAGGGGTTTAAAATTCTATCAAATGCTTTTTCTGCGTCCCTCTTTTACTTGATGTGGTGCTTCACATTTATTGACTTGCACGTATTGAACCATCATTGTATCCTGGGGAAAAATCTCATTTGATTGTAGGGAATAATCTTTTGTAACATGCTGTTGGATTCAGTCTGATATTCTATTAGGAACCTCCACATCTATGTTCCTGTATGTATATTGGACGATAGCTGTTTGGTGGTTGTTTTTATTGAGACAAGGTCTTGTTACATAATTCAGGCTGTCCTTGGATTCACTCTGGAGCCCACGCCTACCTCAAACTCACCTCAATCCTCTGTCTCAGCCACCCAGGTACTGGGATTATTGGTTGCACCATCACATCCTGCTGGACTGTGATTTTGGGGTTTTGTTGTGTTATTGTCTAATTTCAGTATCAGAGTAATATTGGCCTTGTCAGATGTGTTTGGAAGAATTTCCTTCTTTTGAGTTTTTTGAAATAACTTGAAAAAAATTGATAATAGTTCTTATTTAAATTTTTCAGTAGAATTCAGCAGTGATACTATCTGGTCCTAGACTTTTCTTTGTTGGGAGACTTTTTATTACTGACTCAATCTCATTACTTGCCATTGGTCTGCTCAGATTTTCTATTTCTTAATGATTTGATCTTGGTAAGGTTTTTGTGTCCAGGACTTTGTCCATTTCTTCTAGACTGGCATATATTTGTTCCTAACGAATCTCTTAATCATCCTTTGTATTTCTGTGCTGTCACTTGTAATGTCTCTTTTTTAGTATTTGATTTTATTTCAAGTCTTCTCTCTTTTTTCTTGTCTAGCTAAGGTTTCTCAGTTTTATCTCTCTTTAACAAGAAAACCCTTTATAGCATACATGCTAGATTCTTCTTAGAGCTGAAACTTAGCCTCACAGCCAGCCTCTGTATTTTCATTTGCTCTGTACTTTAAAAAATAAATTTTAAATTTTAGGACACTTTATAGAAAAATTGCGAACATGGTACTGTTTCCATCTACTCCACACCAGTTTTTTTTTTTTTTTTACTGTTAACATGGTACATTTGCCACGATTAATAAACTAATATACATTACTATTAACAAAGGTTCATATTTTTATTCAGATTTCTTTAGTTTTCTTTTGTCAAACCAAGGCTCCCATCACTTCCATTTATTCACTGTGCCCTCTCAGGCTCCTTGAATATGGCACTTCCTCAAGTTTTCGTTGTTTTTGATGGTTTTGAGAGGTACTTGGAAAGCATTTTGTAGAATGTCCCATGGATAGAATTTAATTCATCTGCTGATTTCCTCATGATTAAACTTGGATTATGGATTTTGGGAGAAAGGCAACAGAGCCAAAGTATTTTCATGTCATCAAATTGAGGGCACATACTACCTACCTGACTTAACCACCGTCCAAGTTGACTTTCATCACCTGATGGAGGCAGTGGATGTCAGGTTTCTCCTCTATAAAGCTGTCCCCTCTCTCTTTCCGTACTGCACTTTTTGGAGGGATGTTATCATGGAAGACTGTCTTAAGGAGCTGTGCTCTACCTCTTTGAGAGCTGAATATTCATACAATTTATTTTTCAGTCTTCTGCACGGTGCATTTATCTGTTCTTCCTTCTTTATTTCATTATTCAGTAGGGACCCATGGATATTTATTTTATAACTGGGATTGTAATCTAATATAACTTTATTTTCTTGTTCAAATTGTTCCACCTTTGGCCACTGGGAGCTCTTTTAGTTGGATCTTGTGCTTGTTAGACTTAGACACATTGTTTTATGTTCCTTGTTTTATTTTTAAAAATTTTTTGAGTACTTTCTTATTTTGGGGGAGATAGTATAAGCTCAACTTGTGTATTTATTGCTTTACTTCTAGGAGCCGCCATTTCTCCAAGGAACTCTGGTTTGTTTTACTGGAGAATGGTGTGGAAACCAAGGTCTGCGTAAAGGTGGATTTTTCCTGCTGTAAGTTGCCTACAAAGTAGTGATGGGATAGGAATGTGGGGCAGAGAACAAAGTCTGAACTTCAGAGTCAGCCTAAGATCTGTTCCTCTTACCTGTTGCTTACTATAGGACTCTAGACCAATGAGTTAACCTCTCAGATCCTCACCTGGCTAATCTATAAAATGGGCACATGGTCTTTACCTTGAGGGTGCTGAGAATTAAGGAGAAGTATCAGCAGTGAGCCAACAGTCACTTTAATGAAGTGGGGTAGGTCTGTGTGGGTGTCACCACCCCAGAGTTGGCTGAAAACCAAGGAAAATAAATGTTTAATTTTTTTAATTGCATAAACAGAACCGTATTGTCCATGGAGGAAATAAAGTAGAGGATGTTCTACTTACCACCCCACTGCCTTAACACATGTTCCTTTTTAGTCCCTGTCATTATGTACTTATTTAAAAAATATTTTCATCCCACTGTCTATAATGAGAGAAATAACATTTTATCATACTGGGCGTAGTAATAAAACAATAGTGGGGCGTGCTCAGTGCTTGGCTCGGACTCCTGTTTTGCGTGGCTTATTGAGATCTCCATTTTATAGCTGAGGGAGGGATGGATTAAGCACCTTCTGAGAGGACACAGAGCCAAGAAGAGGAAGACGGGATCCCAGCTATAGTTTATGCGGTGTCAGCGTTTGAAACCCTTGGTTATTATATTTTCTCTTTCTAGCTGACTTTCCTTCCTCCAGACATAGATACACACACACACACACACACACACGGGTATATACTCATTGCTTTTTCTTTTTCTGTTTTGGTGTTTTGAGGCAGTCTCACTACGTAGTTCACACTGGCCTTGAACTCACTGTGTAGGCCAGGCTGGCCTGGAGCTCACAGTGATCCTCTTGCCTCAGCCTCCCAAGTGTTGGAGTTACCACTTTTGTTTATACTTATTTCTTAATACCATTTATACTGTCTACCTTGCTAAAGGCACTGGGCATGTTGATGACAAAAACATGAATTGTTCATAGTCCTTTCATGCGGATCTTATGGCCTCTATCAGGCCTAGACAAAGGAATGTAATGAAGTTCTACTGGTATAGTACAAATGTTTAGAAAACAATGCTTGTGTCTGCCTAGGGTAACCAGGGAGACTTTGATGGGAAATGACACATTTGAACAGAATCAGGCAGGTCTGTGGGTGGTAATCTCATCTAAGTGGAATAGTAAAAATTAAGTCGTGGATGCCTGTGGTAGGAGATATTTGTTTCAGCTGTAAATGGGGTGAGGGATACTTCCTTCCTCCCAGTGGCTGTGGGCTTGACTTTGTAACTTTCTTCAACCAATAGAACACGGGCGGAAATAATCTCATGGTGCTTGGGAGTCTGGGCCTTAACAGAGGTGTGGTCCATTTCTGTTGGGTCGCTGGAAGTTTCTTCCCCAAGAGCACAGCCTGCCCCATGGCTGCTGCTCCCTCTGCCTGGGACCTATAACAGAGTCACAGCAGGACCTGGTAGACCTCAAAGTGTAATGGCTGGAGTGTGTCCTGCTATGGCTGAGACTGGCCACAGGACAGCAGACGTGCAGGCCTGGGAGTGTGAATTGCTCTCTGTTGTTATAAATCTTTTTGATTTTGAGGGTTGCTTGTTAGGCACCATAATCTTAGTAAAAATCTGCTTAACACAAGGCTAGGAAGGACAGACCAAGAGAGAAAGTTACCACTAAGTTTGAGGAGTATGCAAGCTAGCCTGCATTTGTATGCAGGAGAGAATTTTGACTGAAGACATGAAAATAATGAGGAAAGTGACAAGATGACCAAAATTACTTTACAGCCATCTTTTGTAAAATTTATAAGATATCTATAAAGGTAAGGACTAGGACTTGACAGGAAGCATAGAATGACTCAGATATTTTCCCTTCTTCCCCCACCACTCTGTCTTTCACAGGACCCAACACACACAAACTCCAAACATTAGAGGTGCGTCCCCACCACTGGAGGACATTTTAGTGAGCAAAATGGATATGAACACAGAAAATGTGAAGGGGACGTTTGTAATCAAGAAAGAGACAAGTTTTTAGTGAAAGAAGAGATGTGATACTTTTCAAAGCTAATGAATATGGGAAACATGCTAGCAAGAGGTTAACCATGGCAACACGATACGTATAATTAGTAGATACCCTGTCAGGAGGCCAGCTAATTATTAGGATTTATTCTTTTCAGTGTCCCCTGTTCAGAGTCCAGCAGCATAAATGCATATTCTAATGATTGACAAGAATATCAGTGTCTCAGTCCGTGCTGGAGCCCTGCAGGAAGGAATCAAAGTCCTTTAGGAAGGAAAGCATTGTGGAAGGGAGACGAGTGGGTAGCTCTCTGGGAGAGGAGACGAAGAGGAAGCTTTTGAGAAAACTTTAGGAGCATAGAATGATAGCATGGTGCTGGTTGAAGGGACCTGGGGAGAGGTGGGGTGGGGTGCGGAGGGCTTTATCAGCCCTGTGATGGGTCCAGGTTGGATGATATGACTCCAGCTCCACAGTAAAGCAGCATTTCTTCCTGTGTTTTGGAGGCTGAGTATGCTTTATTGACAGTACTGCTCGCAGGCTACGTCACCTTCATATTGCTTGGCTCGTTTATTCCCCTCCGTACAGCCTTACCCGTCTGCCTCCTTTCTGAGATGTACTTGCACCATTACATCTCAGATAGAACCTGAAGTAAACCGAAGATCACAAATTCCCTCAGGCTTAAAGACGAGGGAGCATTCGTGTCCTGGTGTGTGATGCTGAGACGCCTTTCTCTCCCTTGCGTCTCCAGCAAAGTCACACTCTTTTCCACGTGGGCAGGAGAAAAATAAGGTCCTCAAGCTAAGTTCTGACTGCATGCTGCCCTGACCTCCCCCAATGATGTGACCACAGGGACCCCAATTGCAAACATAAGTCAGCTCCATAGGAAGCCTTGCCACTTAAAGAACCACAAAGCAGATTTCACACACATATGTCCTCCACTTGCTGTTTGACAGGCACTGTGGTGGGCACAGTGAGGGGCACCAGCGTGCGTAGGCCATGGTTCTCCCCATCATGGGTTTTAGAATCCAGCGGAGAAGGTAGGTAGATAGACATAAAAGCAGCACAAGTGTGTGGGAGGCCGACCAGAAGGACAAGTTTGGTTGGGGGCTGAATGTAGAACCACCCAGCCTCTGGGTTACAAATTGGAACATAGTGTAATGAAAATCTTGTCCCGGCCAGCGGGAAAAGCAGGCCTGATGGAGGAACTGATTTAAAACATGACTCCAGCCGGGTGGTCAAAGTTGAAGCATCCTTCTGGTCTAGGAAGAGAACATACTCAACTAGATAAAAGGGCTTCTCTCTAAAGCCACACTGCACATTCTTTTTTCCCCATAACTTCCTATTTTGGATTCATCTTCCAAAGACACTGTCCAGGACACTCCTAGAGCATCCTCTGCTGTCATGATTCCACTGGGCTTCAGATCACAACCAAGTGAGGCTCGTATTTTTGGCAACAAAACCACTGCAATGACCATGAGCTGGTTCCTGTTTGGACTGAATTGTGGAAGTTAAGCTCCTTTCAGCCTCACTGAGCTGTCATGAAGATAATTCTGGAGACTGGGTAACAAAATACCACTTGCTAATAGTTCATTCATTTTCTTCCTTCGTAGAAGAGTCTTGGAAGATGTGCCTGGGAATCAGGCTCATAAGCTGGGAAAAAAAGACAGGGATCCAAGCAGCAGCTGTTTTTAATGTGCTTAGACTACATATGTAATATGTAGAGAACACATTGTATCCAGTAAGATCATAAAAAATGCATGTGAGTGGTAAGAACCCGACAGTAAAAACAGTGCTGCCAACACAATGGAAATGCTTTATTATGCTGTCTGGACCATGTGGCTTCAGGTCTGAGTGTTGTGGCCAGGCCCTCTTGTGAGATGGGAGTCTGTGTGTTCTAATGCTAAATCCTCTGTTTCCCCTATAAGATTAATTAGCTGCTGATAGAATTATTTGGGATACCTTCTATCCTCTGGGGAGAACTCAGACCTCTCTCCCAGAGCTACGGAATAGTTTAAAAACAAACGTGAGCCCTTAGGTACATGCAAGTAACCATGTTAGCAAAGAGTAAAATTCCAAAAGGTAGCATAAACTACATCATGAGGAAAACTGGGTGAGGTATGAGCAATCTCAAATTTGCATGCAGAGCAACCAGAAGCATTGATGGATTTTTAAAAATTAGTGTCTTGGGGCTGGGGATTTAGCTCAGCGGCATAAGCACTTGCCTTGCAAGTACGGAGTCGTGAGTTCGATCCCTGGTACCGATTAAAAAAAAATTAGTGTCTTATTTTGAAATACTTTTAAGGTTATAGGAGAATGGCTGAGGAAGATAGAGAATTCTCTTCTCAACGTGTTTTGGCTTTCCCAGTGTTATATCGTATATTTGTCACAAAAGACTCATACTGGTATGTTACTGTTAATTCTAGATCGCATTCAGATCGCACTAGTTGTGTTAGTCACTTTACATTGCTGGGACAAAATATTCAGCATGCACAATTTAAAACAGAAAAGGTTGATTTTGGCTCATGGCTTCAGAGGTTCCAGTCCATGGCTGATTGACTTCAAAGCACAAATATCATGGTGGAAGGGGGTGGTGAAGGGAAGCTGCTTGCATCATGGCATCTAAGAAGCAGAGACAGGAAAAGAAACAGAGAGGAAAGAACCAACAACCAGAGCTAGCCTCAAGGTCACCCCTCCATGACACACCCAGCAAACTTGTTACCAAGATCTTACTAGCTTTTCCAATAATGTCTTTTGTTGTTACTGCTGTGGTTTTAGGATATACTACAGAAACCCTACTGCATTTATTTGTTTTATTTCTTTATTGCCTTTTGTCTCTGATGGTTTCCTTGTTTTTTCCTTGCTCTTCAGGACTTTGACAATTTCAAACGGTATCAATTAGATATTTTGTGGAATGTCAAAAAGAATTGCTGTGGTTTTGCTATGAGACCTGATCATTTGTTGCTCAAGAAAAGTCATTGCCTGTTTCCGAAGGCTATTGCGGAATCAAGGCAGATCTAGGCAAGAGAAGACTAGAGCTTTCTCTTACTCTTTCTGCACAGGTGAAAGAAGAATAAATGAAGATCAAAGGTGACCCAATGTGCATGAAAGCAATTCCTGAAGTCAATGGTCCACATGGAGCATGCATTAGAACCACTCAGGAAGTGCTAAGAAATCCTGGTGCTCAGAACCCATCCCACAGCACTTTCATCTGAATTTCTTGGATGTGACCCAGGCGTGCATATGTTTTAGTAGCACAGCACGTGACTCCAGCACGCAGCCAGAACTGAGCACTGCGGAGCAAGCTGGTGGTAAAGACCGATGTTGCCAAGTGTCTTAGATCAGTGTGGTCAGGGTAAAGGAGTGGTCTCCGGGATTGCAACTGGTCAAGGACTTGGGATTTGGGATTTGGAATTTTAAAAAGTCTCTGTGCCAGTGATTTAACAGTCAATATCATTCCATTTACTTGATTTTCTTGACTGTTTTGAAAACCGAATGTGAAGAAGTGGATATTTTTTCCCTAGTTATCAATTTGATTCAGGGCAGGTGAATTATGGATCCTGTTGCTCATGAAAATATCCTAATTTCAGCTGTTTGGTGACTAGAGTTGATCTTGGAGGTATAAAAACCACCGAGTTAGAAATAGGAAAGCAGGTTTAATTTTAGACATTTCTGTGCTTTTTGGCCAGTGGATGTCAAATCCCTTACCTTCTCTGAAACCAAGAGCACTCACCAGAAAAATAAATGGTTTGAGTTAGTTCACCCAGCCTTCTAGTTTGTCGTATGAATTGTTTCACCCTGGAACGAGCCTCATGATCTAGTCATCCTCATTCTCATTCCCATATACATTAAGTAAAGAAAGGGACACCAACACTCAGGGCCATTGTGGTCCCTGATGAGGATCATATTTTCTGAGAAGATGGGTGATCCCTTCATGCCTTGGCTGAGGACCATTGTACTACTGCTGCATATCTTTCTCATATGATGTAAGCTCTTCTCAAGTACTTAATAAGTATTTGTGGATCGAATAGAGGGCATAACTGGGAGATAAAGCCTTAGCCAACATAACAGCATCACAATAGTGGCTTATCCTTAGAGTTACCAGGAGAACCTTAAAAATGATGCTCAAAGAAATTGTGTCATTTGTAACATTATGGCTCAAACAGGAGGAAGGAAATTATGGTAAGTGGAATAAGACAGGCATAGGAATGCCATATGATATCGCTCATATTTGGAATGTAAAAAAAAAAGTCAAATTCCTGGAGGTAGAGACTAGAATGATGGTGACCAGAGTTTAGTGTAAAAAGAAAAAGTGAGGAAATGGAGTTGTTGGTTAAAAGATACAAAGTTTCACTTAGAAAGAATAAATTTTGAGGTGTATTGCAGGATAGGATAACTATGAATTAAAAAATGTATGTTTTAAAATAACTGAGCAAACTTTCAATGCCTTGCCACAAAAAGTAATATTAGATGTTAATTATCTTGGTTAATCATTCTACATTTGCCGGGTTTGGTGGTTCATGCCTGTGATCCCAGCACTCGGGAGGCTGAGGCAAGAGGATTGTTGTGGGTTTGAGGCCAGCCTGGACTGCATAACGAGGCCCTGCCTCAAAAGCAAACCAAAAGCCATTCTACATTGTATAGATATATCAAAACATCACATCATATTCCACAATTACGATCTAATTAAAATAATTCAATCCAATTCAAAATAATGTCAACCAAGCAAAATAATAAAAAAGTGACTTTGCCAGGTCGATCAGATGAGATTCTCTAGGATGGAATCTAACTGTCTGTTTTTTTTCTTAAGGTCTTCAGGTGATTTCAATGTGTAGCAAGCGTGGCACTGCCTAAGAGGGCCAGTATTTCTTGTTCAGCAGGGTGGCAAATAAGAAACTGCACAAATATTGAAGCCTGTTCCCTTGAAGCCTTCACACTGTACTTTTTCCTCTCTTCTTATCCACCACAAGTTGGCCCAGGCTGGGCCCATGGCAGGCACATCCCATCTATGTGTTGAATTGGATGGAATTAAAATGAAAACACTTAAAAAATTAAATATTAAAAAACCCAGATTGTCACACTGCTACCCGTGGCTCTTTTACCTATTGCTTGGAAATATGTGAAAACCAGGAAAGGACATGGGTTCTAACCCACATTTCCCTTACAAAGTATTTTCATTACAACACAGAGAATAGGATTTGTGCCCTTTAGTGAGTCTAGATTGAAAAAGAAAATCTTCTTGCCTGTGCAGGCCCCAGGCCGGCAGTTGAGGGAAATCTGGAACTGGAGAGCCAGGTTAGTGGTCTCCAGGAAGTGGTGGCTTTCCTGTCATGAGACTACTGCACGTTACACGGGACAAGGAATGCTGTCACGTGTTTCATCTACTGAGCAAAAGGCACCTGATTTGCACTCCATTCTTCCTTGGGTTCCCCATGCTTCATGCATCCTCCTATGGAAAACACAATTCAGGAAAGATTCTGTGATGCTCCCTTTATTATTAATACAGGTGCTTACTTAGTTCTAGATAAATACAGACCCCCCTCCCAATGTGTTGTAGCTTTATATGAAGCTAATGGAGCAAGGCAATGCTCAAACGTCAAATTAAACTGCACAGCTCTGTAATCACTCAGACTGACATGGCATAAAAGGATAATTAGTAGTTCATTACATGGAACATTGTTTGTTCAGCTAAATTGATTTCTCAGCTGCCCATGTTTTCTGTTTACTTAGTAAGCGCTCCACTGCACATTTTTATTTGAGAGCTAGGAAATCCCTTCCCCTGAACTTTTTTTTTTTTTGATCAGTGCAGTCTTAAAATATAATTTGCTTGAGCTGGGTGAACCTCCGAATGACATACAGGTGTACGGTAACAATCACGAGTGTGGATTGATGCACAGAATATAAAACCGGCTGTGGTTAGAGACCTGTGAGACGCTACCAAAAGGCCGGAACATACCCAGTGGCTTTGTACCTGGAAATGCTTTTGTGGCTGTTTGCTTTTCAACTTAAAGAGTGAACTCCCCTCTCAGAAAGGGAGGGGGTGAGAAAGAAATCGGAATAGACACCTAATCTCTTGCTGTTCAAAGTGGAAAATTTCCAACAAAGTTTTCTTAAAGCCTTCATGTTGCCTGTTAATGCCTATGTAAAGAAAACAGTGGCTGTTTTAGGATTTCCTGCTACCCTGCTCACCATCAGCAGGATTTAGAAAAAAGGCTAAACACTGACTGCAAACCTTTCTGAACTTGCCACCTTACAAAGATAATGCGAATTTTCCAGGTTGGTGCAGTACATCTATCCCTAGCAAGCTCCCCTCAGCGATTTCCACGTCCTTTGTACTTCTGTTCTCTGGGGAGCGAGGCATCCACATGGACTTTCTGCACAAATACAGTCATTCAGCTGTATGGTCTTTGACGCCACCAGCACCTGCCTCCTGCCATGCACCTCGTCTAGACTTTGCCATTGGCTCGCTCAGCTCTGCATGGCTAATACATTAATACACTGCACTAAGCAACACCTTGCAGTTGGAGAGTTCTGCAGCAGACTCAGGCTTTTGGCCCTTGATGACATGTAAATCTGGGGAACATGGCAAGCTGAGAATCCTGGCAGGATGAAGTTTATTTTCCAGTGTGGGTTTTCAACAGGAACTCAGTTTTGCTTGTCCTGAGGGGAACTTTGGAAAGCTGCTGTTTGAAAGTAAGCATTCTCACCATCTGTTGATAGAGGAAGGACATAAAATGGGGAAGGTGGGTCACTGGAGAGGGGAGGTCTTTGGAGGCTGCACAGAGGAACTTCACTGGCTCATGCTGGCTAGGTAGTCTTTCCAGATTCATGTGGGCAGCTGGGGTGCATGCCAGTGGAATTAAAGATTGTATTAAATTCTACCACAGTGAGGAGGTATCCTGGGCCCAATGGTGACTGTGGAGGGTGGCAGCAGTGGCAAGAAAGGGCAGGACAGCAAGACCTCTGCCACTTACTATTGGTTGGAGGAGGTGGTGAAGCACAACTCTTAGAAGGAACTGTGGCTGGTGACCCACTGGTGAGTCTACGGTGCCACTCCCTTTCTTAATGAGCGTCCTGGTGGAGAAGATGTTCTGCTGGAACAGGCTGGTGTAGATGCAAGTGAAAGCTTTGCAGATGGAGGCCATTCCTCTAATGCCAGAAAGATGCTAAAGCAGTACTACATTGGTGATTTCCATCCGAATGACCTTAAACCTCAAAGCAGTAACAAGGATCCTTCGAAAAAGTCGTGCAAAAGTTGTCGGCCATTTTCCTCATTGTAGATGCTGTTCTCCTGGTTTGCTATATTGTTCCTACTTAGGGGAAAGCAAATCGTCCTGAGGGGACCTTGTTGAAGCCTGGGAAACATGTCCACTTGGGAGTTAAAATTAGAGACTTGCTTTGTGGGCTGCAGTGGCTCCCCTTGAATCCTGTCAATTGCATTCTTCCCCCTTAGAAGGGGGTCGACCAGACATCCACCTCCGATCTGGGACCAGTGTCCCTCCTCTCCCAGAGCCTTACTCCCAGGGCGCCTGCTCACTGCTGGGTCCTGGGTTCGCAGGCACTCCTTCACAAGCTCATGTTGCTGATTGTGGTTCACATGTTGTAGTGACATCACTCTGTGGGGAAAATGCCTGCTTTTCAGTACTTTGAATGCCCAGTAGAGATTCTTATCAGGATACCGTAGCTCTAGTTTTGAAAATGTTCTTTTTCCATTTTTAAAAAATCTTTTTAAAATTCGGACTTCAGGGCTGGGGATTTAGTTCAGTGGCGTAAATGCCTGCCTGGCAAGTGCAAGGTCATGAGTTCAATCCCTGGTACAAAAAAAAAAAAAAAAAAAAAAAACCAACAACAACAACAACAACAAAACCAGGACTTGATTCTATTATTTACTATAAAGGGTTTCAGTTGTGAAGTAAAAGTGCACACCTATCTCCCTTTCAGGCTAGTGTCCCTGGCTGGCAGCACCTCCCCCTCCTCAGTCCAGCCCCTTTTTCCCCTGGGAGGTGCTGGATAAAGTGTGCTTTCCTTGGCTTTCTTGGGGCTGGGAACAGCCAGTAGAAGAATGGAATGGATTGGGTGGGATAAGCGAATCCTGGCAAATTAAGAGTCATCTTTTTCTTGAAAAATATTTTTAAAACACTACTTTAAGGCAGGAGTTTGGAGAAGGCATCAAAGCTTTTTTTTGGGGGGGGGGATCAAACACATGACCTTGTGCTTGCCAGGCAGGCGCTTACACCACTGAGCTAAATCCCAGCCCCTAAATCTTTTTCTTTTATTTAGTACCAGCTTTTTTTTTTTTTAAAATACCAGCTTTCATCTCTTTTTGTCCTCTTTTATTAGTAAACATATAAACGTATAACTATGTCTATAGAGCTTTACCAAAGATTTTTACTTCTTTTTGTATATTGATTAGCAAATGTTTGATTCCCCATAAAAGCAAGAGACTCAGTGTAACAGCTTCCACATAAAATGTCATTTGAAAATGAAAGATCGTGACAAGAGACTGTTTGCCACTTCAGCTGTATTTTCACTTCCATGGCCCAACTTGTGGTTTTGTTTACTCAAAATAAGCAATGAAAATAAAATTCCACCACAGCTACATTCTGGGTTTGTTCCCTCAGTCCATTAGAACATTAGAAGGCTCGTATGACATGCATGCGGCATACTGAGCAGGCATCTCTCAGTTACCAATATTAATGGGAGGAAATAAAGCCAGCATGAATGAAATCCATAGATAATCCCCAGAGCTCACAAGAGCCTTTTGATTTAATCTCTTTCCCTAGCAACACGGTTAGGTGCCAGACGCAGAGCTGAGGATATATTGGGAAGAAGAGAACCCTGACCTTTGAGGAGCGCACAGACTTACTTGGGTTGTGTTCTCAGGACACAATTCCATTTCAAAGTTTATTCAGTAAGGACAGTATTTGCAGGGAGGAGTCAAACCCAGGGCAAGCCATTGCTTGGTAGTCTTTCAAACTGGAAACCAGTCAGTTGGGAGGTCTCGGGTCACATTGTGTGAGAGGAGTCTTGTTCTGTCTAAAACAGTAACAATAATGATTAATGAAGCTAAGTGTCATGAATGGAAGCCCTACTGTGCGCCTGTATTCTAAGCTGTATGCCTGCCTCTGTGGTCCCTTCTCTGCCGACTCTGATCGCAGGCTTCCTGTCCCTTCTTGGGTGGCTTCCAGTGGTCTGGTTTATGAGAACTGGGAAGTTATGAGAACTGCACCTGGCACCTGCATGTCGGTCACTACGCCCACCCACCTCTTGGACTCTCTTGACACCCTACTGATCTCCTGGTTTCTCTTGGCCAAGGCTTGGACCTTCTGGCTTGCTTCTGTCATCTGGTCTCCATTCTCCTGCTGCTGTTCTCCATCAGATTGGCACACAGATTAGCTATTGCTGATACTTCCACCCCCAAACCCCACAAGTAATATGGGTTCAAACACACCCTAGTTCTTAACCAGATGCCCACAAAGGCACAATACATGCTCATGCAGTGCTTATTAAAGCTCTCTGTCAAAATGAAGCTACTGAATACTGTGCTAGAGTTCCTGGGCTTCTGTTTTCACTCTTGGCTTGGCTGCCAAACAGATCCCAGAACTGCTTCTCCCAGAGCAAGCCCTGGGCTCCCTCCACATGTCTCTCCAATTCCCTTCCACCCCTAGGCAGTGTCCTGGAGACAGGGCTGAGTGCCCGGCTGACCCGTCTGGATTCCAGGTTGGCCTCCGTGGCTATTTCCCGTCATGACACCATGACAGTCTCGTTTTTTCCTCCCATCTTCCTGGTGCTTCTCGCGTGGACCCCATCTCCCTTCTCAGCTTCTCACTGTTGGGGAGAACGGAGAGTAGTTGCAGGCCTCTCCTGTTCTTTTCCCCTCCTGTGTCTGTGTGGGTGCCTTCTTTTGGGCCATGGCTTCAAACCCCATCTGTACTCACTGGTTTCAACCTCCAGGCCCCACCTCTACTCTTGACCCTTCTCCTGAGCTTTAGACTCATACAAGCCAAATGCCTAAGCAGCATCAGAGGCTCTAACAGGTCTTTAGAAACATCTCTGGCCCTTTTTTAGTTTGAGACAGCTTCTTTCTAAGTTTCTAGGTTGTACAGGCTGAATTTGAGTGTGCCATCTTAGGTAATAAACACCTTAATCTTATCAGAGCGTTCAAAGAACTTGGACTTTCTGTCCTGAAACTGTGCTGCCCTATTCTGCCCATGTTAACTGAATAGGCTGCATCCCATTTCTCAGGCTAAAAACTTGATTCATCCCTTGATCTTTCTCTTTTCCTTCTCCCCACATCCAATCCATCTGTGATTCCTGATAGTTTTCTATTTAAAATGTATTTCAAGTATTGAGACTGTAGCTCAGCGGTGGAGTGTTTGCCTGGCATTTATGAGACCTTGGTTTTAAACCCCTAGCACCGCAAAAACCAACCAACTAATCAACCAACATATTTCCAAGGTGTTAACTTTTTTCCAATACCAAGGCACTATTATCTCCACTACTATTATTCTAATTCATTTTCCCTGACTCTCTCTACCCCTCCCAATTCTCCACAGAACACATAGAATGGCTTTTTAAAGACAAAAGTCAGCAGAAATCAGGATATAGCTCAGTGGTAGAGTACTTGCTTAACATGCAGGAGGCCCTGGGTTAGATACCCAGTGCTTTCAGAAAAAATAAAACAAGGAGACCAGTTTGGGATCACACCATTTCCCAGTTTAAAGTTCCCACTGCTTTCCCACTACTTAGAATACCATTTGCACTCCTTTGCATGGCCCACAGGCCCACCATTTAAACCCTCTTCATTTTCTGATGCATCATTCCATACTGCTTCTCCTCTTTGAAGCATCCAGAGTTTTCCCACAGTGAATTTCTTGCATTTTATGTCACTTTTTACCTAGAATGCTCCCCCCCCCCCATTTCTTTGCATGACCACCTGTGTCTCCTAGTTAAAGGTTGCAGCTCATGGAACCTCAGAAAGGCCTAGCCCAGCTTCTGTTTGGAGTTACCCTTGATGAAAGCACCTTGTGTGAGTTCCTCACCAGCATGAACCAAGATTTGACTTGGTAAGATTTTGGGGGATTCGTTTTCTTCTTTATTGTCTTTCTCTAGAAGAAATTAAGCTCATGCATGACAGCAGCACAGTCTTTGTTTTGCTCACGACTCTGTCTTCTGTCCCTGACACACAAGAGATGCTTAAATATATTTATTGAAGCCAAGTATGGTGGCACATGCCCATCATCCTAGCACCTTGGAAGGCTGAGGCAGGAGGATCACAAATTGAAGGCCAACCTGGAGAACTGACACCTTATTCCGCTCATTCCATCACCTTTGTCTTTGCCCGGGATTCCGTCCAGATTCTGCCCTTGCATCCTACCTGACTTCTGCTCATCACTGCCCAATACCTTTGCAGCTGGTTTTCCCAGACCTGCTTCACATCACTTTGTCTTGCTTTGAGCGGCTATGAGAACTGCAAGGTCTCACCCTGAGTCACAGAGCTGAATCACGACAGCTTTGCCCTCCTATTCCTGTCCTGTTTTCATCTGTGCTCCAAGCTTCTGAGGCTCCGGACCCCTGCTCCTGTCACTGCCTCTCATCTCTGGCTTAAGTTTGGTCTATCAATGTTGCCCTCTCTTCCTGAGGCTGGCCCGAACCCCTAGCCTTGCTCTAGATTCCCAAGGACTAGAGGATGAGATCAAAGGGCTCCAGGAAGCAATGTTAAATTCCAACAGGAACTGGGCAAGGCGGTTCACTTTCATCTCCAGCGCACTTTCCTTTCAGTTGTGTCTCCCGAATGGTTACTGCTGCATCCCTGAGGCTTGGGGAATCAGGGTTCTTCTTGGGAAAAGCAATCACATAATGAATGATACTGAGGCCCCCAAAGCTGCAAATCAAGGAAAGCAAATTGACAAAATTTCCACTTTGAGACACGGAGCAGAAAAACTCATGGAAAAGGAGTATAATGGAAGCTTTGGTATTAAAAAGAAAACTACTCTTATATCCTATTGTTTGGCTTTGTGATAGTAGGTGTAAGAATGTAAGCGTAAATAATTTGCATATACTTCTCCAATTATAGGTTTATAGATGATGCAGGTAATGTATAATGATATTTACATTTTACCTTAATGAAAACTTATAAAATGAGTAACATTTATTCAAGATACTGGAATAACTCATTTGGATTTACTTTTTACTTAGATGATTTAGGCCAGGAACACTATATATATATATATATATATATATATATCCCTGAAAGAACAAAGTGTTAGTTCTGAAGCATTTCAATCTGTCAGGCAAATATGTATGCTCCTGTTTTTCTTTTGAAAGGTATGTTATTATGTATCCAATAAATCAAAATGAACTCTACTGAGTAACTCATATCTGTCAGAAAAATAAAATTAGACCACACACACACACACACACACACACACACACAACCTGTTGAACAAAATTCAACTTGTAGAAAAAAGTAAATTAGTTATACAGGAGCTGTAAACATTAAAATAATTGACATAGGTATTTATAGAGTAAGGTAAAATAAAACATTAAAAACTATGTTCCATAACCTGAATGACTTATAATTATGTAACCCTTCTGCTACTGATAGATATTTACGAGATCTGTTATGGGATCATAAAATGTTTATATTTTCTTTTTTTTTTTTCTGGTACTGGGGATGGAACTCACAACCTCACACTTGCCAGGCAGGCGCTTATGCTGCTGAAATAAATCCCCAGCCCCCTATATTTTCATCTATGTGAAAATGTTTCTTCAGGATTCAACATGTACAGGAAAGTTCTAAATGGGGCATGGTGGTGCACACTTCTAACCCCCAGCACTCAGGGGCATGAGGGGGTGGGAGTGCTGAGGAAGGAGGATTGTTGCAAGTTTAGAACAACCTGGGTTGCAAAGTGAGTTCAAGGCCAGCTCAGACCACCAAGCAAGACCCTACCTCAAAAAAAAAGAAGTAATTTGCTGTTTTAAGGGGATTGTGTGATTGTATATTTTAACAGACATTGCAAGATATAAGCTCCAACAAAAACTGTGTGAAAATATTCCTACCTTTATACTCTTCTGTTTTTTTTTTTACTGTTGTTCATTTGGTGAGTGAACACAAGTTTTTGGGATTTATTGCACTTTATATCTGCAGTTGTGTTGAAGTACAGCCGACACGCAGTGAACTGGACTTGTCCTTGAAGGTGTGTTCTGTGTGTGTGTGTGTGTGTGTGTGTGTGTGTGTGTGTGTGTGTGAAGTCATCACCATGACCAAGTTACTAAGGTTGCCATTATCTCTAAAGATTTCCTTGTGCCTTTTGTAATTTCTTAGGACCTCCTCTCACCTCTCCCCACATTGTGCTCAGGCTACCACTGATCTACTTTCTCATTTTTTCTTTAAATGGAATTCAGCGAGATGCTTTCTTTCACCGGGCTTCCCTTCAGCATAGCTGTTCAGCTGTGTCGTGTGTATTAATACACCTTTTTATTCCCTCATAGATATACCACAATTCCACCTCCATGCACCTACCTGCTGACATTGGGGATGTTTTCCAGGGTTCTGGCTTTCAGAACTGTGTGTCCATGCATTGGTATTTCTCTTAGGTTCCTAGGAGCAAAAGGGCTGTATCTCAAGGCAGGCTATATTGAGCTTTTAAAGAAAATCCCAAGTGGTTTCCAAAATGGCTGTGACATTTGACATCGGAGGATCCATGTCTTGTCTAATGCCAGTCATTTAAATTGTACTCATTCTAACAGACGTGCAGGGTTATTTCATTGTCATTTTAATTCCATTTCGTGAAGGACCAGTGAATTTTAGCATATTTTCCCTTATGTTAATTTGCTTATTTGCTACAAGTATATCTTCTGTGGTGATTTATCTATTTGAATCTTTTGCCCATTGTTTTATTCAGTTGCTTACTTCTTCTTATTTAGTTGTAACAATGCTTTTTATAGTTTAGATACAAGCTGTATGTTGAATATACATTTTGTAAGTATTGCCTTCCAATCTGCTTTTCTTTCTTTTTTTCTTGTTGTGTAATGGCACCTTTTGAGGGGCAGTTATTTTTAAATGTGATGAAACCCACTTTAATGATTCTTTCTTTCTTTTTTTAATTACTTTTTTGAGATAGGGTCTCATTATGCAGGTAGGCTGACCTTGAGCTCACTGTGTAGCCCTGGCTGGTCTTGAATGCACAAGGATCCTCCTGTCTCAGCCTCCCGAGTGCTGGAATTACAAGCATGCATCATTTACTAAAATTTGTGTTTCATTTTGTATTTAAGAAATTATAGCCAAACTGAAGGTCAGCTGGTGCTTTTGAAGGCGGAGAAGGAAGAGTATCATCCAAAGAATTAGAAACCTCTAGAAAGCAGAAGAGCCAGGAAATTTGATTTACCCCTCACACTTTTCAGAAAGAAAAAGCAGCCCTGCGAGGGTTTGATCTCATCGTAGAGGGACTTGTGCTACACTTCTAGCCTACAGAAATGTAAAGGAATAAATCTGAGTTGTTACAAGCCATAAAGTTTGTGGCAATTTATTGCAACAGCATTAGAAAATATTATGGGGTAGTTTTTCTTTAGTTTCTGATTTTTCTTGACTGGTGGGTAGAAATACAAAAAAATTTGAATGTTGATCTTTATCTGCCAATCATACTGAACGTGTTGGTTCTAGATTCCTTTCCACACTCCATGCATTTTATTTTCTTTCACTGCCTTTCTGTGCTATCTAAAACCTCTAGTACAATGTCTCCCAGCTAAGAGTGAACGTTGCAGTTTTGCTTTTGATTTTTAAGGGAAAGCATTCAGTTTCACCATCAAATCTGATGTTAGCCACATGCTTTTCATGAAGGTTTTTTATCAATTGAGTAAGAGTCACAGTTTAGCTCAGGGGCTCCCAAGCCTCATGGAATTGTGGGCTGGACCAAATCTAGCATTTGTGATAGGTTCACTGTCTAGCGCTCGGATTGGTGGTGTGAGTGTTTTACCCGCCCAGGGGTGGAGCCAGGATATAATGCATCCGCGGGAAGGAGGCAGGTCTCTTACACTTGCCGGTTCCTTTCTTGCCTCGTTCATTGTTTGCAGAGGTCTTGAACAGCAGCCCGCCATGCCACCCTGCCTTGGAACCAACTGAGTATGGCCTGAAACCTCCAAGAACTATAAGAAATAAACTTTTCCTTCCCCAATTTTGGGAGTCAAGTATTTTGTCTCAACAATGAGTAAAAAGTAGCTAAGACAAGAAGTTACCATTTTAAGTTTTTTAATGGGTAATTTTATATCAGAAGCAGATGTTGGATTTTGTCAAATTGCTTTTGCATTTATTGAAATCATACATGGTCTTTTTATTTTGCTATTACAGTGGGTTATATTGATTGGCTTTGAATAGCAAACCACCTTACCAATAAACCCATCTCATTTGGCCATATATATCGTTCCTTCTGTTTATTGTGGATTTACTTTGCTAAAACTTTACACATAATTATTTTACTTACTTGAAATATGAGAGATTCTGAAACTGTCTTTTTCTTGTCTTAAAATGACTGTCAGGTTTCAATGACTAGGCAATGCTGACCTCATGGAGTAAGTGGGGAAGTATCTTTTTTTTCTGAAAGAGTTTGTATAGAAATGATATTCTTTACTAGAATTCACCAATGTAGACTTCTGTGTCTAGAGTTTTCTGTTGAGAAGGTTTTAGATTATAAATTAGATACAATCTTGAATAAGATTTCTCAGGTTATCAGTTTCTTCTTGAGTGGATTTGACAGTTTATGTTTTCTTCAGTGAGTATGACAGTTTATTTTTTTATTTTTTATTTTATTTTATTTTTGGATCTTGCTTCTTGATCCATTTTGCCAGTCTTTTTTTTTTTTTTTTTTTTTTTTTTTGTTTTGTTTTCCTTTTTATCGGTACCAGGGATCGAACTTACTACTGCCTGCTTTCAAGGCAGGCGCTTGTGCCGCTGAGCTAAATCCCCAGCCCTGACAGTTTATGTTTAATCTAAGAGATTAAATTCATCTATGTGAAGCTGTTTATAACAATCCCATCGTATCTTTTATTACATATATTATCCATTGTGACATCATATTTACATTTTCGTTATTGGCAATTTGTGTCTTAGTTTCCTGATCAGTCTGGCTAGGCATTATCAATTTTATTGATTTCCTTAAAAAAGCCCCACTTTTTGTTTCATTTTTTCCTATTTTTAAATTAATTTATTTCTGTTATTTTGTTTGTTATTTACTTTTTTATGGCTACTTTGAGATTAAAAATTATTATTATTACAATTGTACGAATTTGGGGGGTACAGTGTGATAGTTCACCAATGTTTACAGTAGGTAATAATAAAATCAGGTGATCAGTACTCTTATCTCTTTGAATATTTGCCCATGTTAGGTTAATCTGCTCTTTTCCCCTTGTTTTATAACATGGGATCTTAAATCCTTCTTTGTGGTGTTTCTTCTTTTTAAATACAGATGCTTAGTGCTATACATTTTCTTCTAAGTACTGTGTTAGTAACATACCATAAATTTTGATATAACACATTTTTGTTAATGTTAGTGTGAGATACCATTTTACTTTTAATCTATGCTTTTTTATTTAAAGTGACTTTGCTGCATACTGTACAGTCTTGGATTTTCCTTTTTTAAAGCCCCATTTGAGGCGTGGGGACAGCACCACACCTGTGAGTATTCAGCCTTGCTTCTTTTAATCATTTTAGGTGATTATTTTCTTGGTCTCAGGCTTCAGTGCCAGTGTGAGCTGAAATGTCTCGCTGGGGACCTCCGAATAGCTACAGGTTTCTCTAGCAGTGTCCCCTGCTCTAGCTTAATTTCCAGCTACCCTGTTGTCCCACAGTGGACCCCACATCCTCAGTCTCTTGAGTTCATAAAGACAGTCAGGCAACCCTTGCCTCTGCCTGCACTGTGTTCTGGGCTCTTGCTTTATATCCACTTAGCTGGAACCATGCTTAGACTTCATTTATTTCTATTCTTTTTTGAGCTACTGATTCCAGTGTCTTAAAACTATTATTTTATATCCATATATTTTGTCTCAGTTTAGTTATTTGAAGCAGAAGCTTGTTACTCTATTGGAATGGGAAATTCTAAGTGTCATGAGTTTAATTTTAGTATTTTTCTTAGTGACGTCAAGCTCTTTTTTTGAGATTTATCATATGTTTAGTTCTTTTAATGTAAATCACCTTTTAGTATTTTATAATAATCTCTAGGAGTTTAAAATATAGGTATTGTGGACCTAAAATCTTAGTCTCTCTTACGTAATGCCAATATTATTCTTAGTCTACCATTTGTATGCAGTGATGTAGATGATTATGTACTCTATTTCTGATGTGGAATGAACCCTGAGTGTTTTCAAATTAATAAAAAAAGATATGATAACTCATATAGTATGATCCTATTTTGGTATAAAACCATTTATGCACGTATGTGAAAGGCAAGTTAAGTACATAAGCATACGTTAGTATGCAAGTGTACGTTGGTCTGTGAGTTCACTGAACAGAATGCACACTTCTTATGACTGGGGGATTCTGTTGATCACTGTGGGATTTCAGTGTCTATAACAGTACATGGTAAACAGTAAGGGATCAATATAACTTATGCAATGAGTTGATTAGCAAACTATGATAAAACTATGAATGTGTTATAGGAGATTTTATTCAAGAAGAGTTTTCAGAATGCCCCGACACACAAGGGTCTGGAAAAGGCTTTGTTGGGATAGGGAGGTGAACTGAGCAGGAACCTTCTCTAAGAACAAGGTTTATGTAAAACAACCATCAGGCTGTGTGAAGGAGATTACAGGTTCAGCTTTGTGTATTGTTACATAGTTAAATGCATAGAACAATGTTAAGTGGAATATATATTATATTATAATCTGTGTTTTCTTCTGGGGGGAGGAATGAGATTTTTTAATTTGTTTCTATTTTTTTAAGAATTCAAAAAATTTTATTGGTATATGTTCATGATTCATAGTATTTGTATTTGTTTTGGGGATCAGCCCATACGTGCATCATATTTTCATACCCATCCAGTCCTCCTCTCCTCCCCGCTTCCTGCCTGCCTCCCTTTCACCTGACCCTTATTCCCATCTTGAAAGTGTCTGTCTCTGTTTCCTGCCATCTCAGGGAACAGGGCTGAATGTTGGGGAAGTGAAAATAGATTTTCACTTTTACTCTGTGTACTTCTGAAATTGTATGCAAATACAAGTATAAATCAGTGAATAAAACAATTGTAGTCCCAACTCTAATCTAAGATCTTTGATTTTATTTAGAAGAGTGTACATTTTATATTGCTAAGCCCTATCTATATTTGCTCAGGAAATTTAATGTACAATAATATTTAAACAATTAAAACGGAAGCCAGACAATTCTTACTGAGAAATGGAAACCAGACTCTGAACATGGAATGAGTAAACTATGGGGACGTGGTGAAGGCACTGAGTGTTATTCCCAGCACCATGCTGTGGGCGAGGTGCTACAGAGCTAGGTGAGTGGAGGCATAATGAGTAGCATCTGAGCCATGAAGAGCAATTGCATAAGGAAACCAACAACCTGGTCCAAGGGAGGAAATAAGAGCAAAGGCCTGGGAAAGAGGACGGTGCTAACGAACCAAGCTTTGAGGCAGGAGGTATCTTGAGTGACTTTTGCTTGCTGAATTGTATGACCTGTAGTACTAGCTGCAGTTCTTATGTTCAAGATCATTGTAAGATTTTAGGTGACTCCTGATGGACAAAACTATTCCTCTTTTTTTTTTTAATTTTAAAGAGAACTTAAAATTCCAATCAAAATGATACAGAATTTCAAAATGAGATGATAGGAAATTAACAGTGGTTACTGTATTGCATATTGTTTTCTTCAAAATAGTTGCTCAGAAAAACCATTCCCCTTGACGAATTTCATAGTCAGTATTGATTGTCAAAGATGAATGTGTTATGGGAGATTTTATTTAAGAAGAGTTTTCGGAATGCCCGGACACACGAGGGTCTGGAAAAGGCTTTGCTGGGGACAGGGAGGTGAACTGGGCAGGAACCTTCTCTAAGAATAAGATCAAGCAGGTGAATGAAAACGGAAGCATTAGATGGTCGTGGAAGGGCGATGAGGGGCTGTGAAGTTGCCGTAGCCCGGGGTCTGTGGCAAGGGAGAGGTGGTGAGAAGGACTGAAGCAAGACAGAAGATCAGGGCTGTGGATCGGGGACAGCGACTCTTAGGAGACTGCCAAGAATTTTGTTGGATTCACGAACACCCCCAGTGGCCATCTTGAGGGCCTCACCTCATTCCCCAGATTTTCTCAACTACAGAGAATAAATACAGCTGTTTATTAAAGGGTGGCTGCAGCCTCTTTGGGCAGCGAGGGAGCCATTCAGGATCCCAACCTGGGCCACAGGGTTCAAACTTTACTGCTGTGTCTCACCCACTAGCACCCACAGTCCTTCTGGGCAAGGATTCTGTTATCTCTCTATGCTGGTGTCCATTAGTTACTTGGGTTGAACATAAAAGCAGCACTTGATCACTGAGAAGAATGAATAGGACCAATAAAAACAAACAAATAAACAAACAAACACCTCTCATATTGTTATTGTTTGCCTAGTCTAACTTAGTCCCTGGCTGCATGCGATCCACATTTTACAGATGGCTGATGTGTACAGTCAGGCAGTGAATCCTGAGGAACTGTGTTACAGTCTGCATGACTTCTCCGCACCTCACTTGCTCAAGCTTAAGATTCTGTGTCATAGAGGGAAATCTCGGGATTTTAAGATGTTTCTGGAGAATAGGGAGTAGGGTGTAGGAACAAAGAGGATATTGCAAAAGCAGCTCAGTGGATGCTGGAAAATGCAAATAAAAGAAGCTTCAGTATAAATGAGAGAAGACTTTTAATTTAGCCATATACCCAATCGGGTAGTTGGTGGGAATGGTAGTGACATGACTGAATTTTATTTTTCTAAGCAGATGATGTTATCAAATGCTTGTCACGACTAGGCTATTACCATGAATTTTTTAAAGGAAGAAAAATGAAAAGATTCTGATCTAATGTCATCTTTATTTCAGAAAAAAAGATAAGAACACTAATTGTTAAGACTGACAAAGAATTAATTTATAGTTGCATTGAGAGGAAAAAAATTAACAGACTAACAAAATTATAACCTTAACGTGATTGAACTCATTACTTGAAATGTGGTGCAGATACTTTGTGTTGGGTTTTTAGTTTGTTTATAGAACTGGAAATGACTTTAGCATGTTAATATTTTAACAAATTAAAATGAATATCATTATGTTTTGAGAATCAAAATGTAATGTAAATGTAATGCAAATGCCATTGTATATATAGATATACACTTTATTTTTAAATAAAATTATGTGTACTTATCAGAACTATAAGAAATATATAAAGAAACAAGAAAAAAATTATTAGAAATAACCTAATATATGCAGCATCTAGTGACTATTTCAGTCAACCTTATATGCATATATAGAGATTTATAGATAAATGGATAGATACATATGAATAATTGTTTAAGAACAAGATACTATTTACTAACTATTAAAAACACATTTGATTTTATTATAATTTACTAGAATTTGAAATGTGGAATTTAGTTTTTTTTCAGCACTGAGCGCTTAACTCAGGAATAGGAACAAAGTACCCCAAGAGGCCAATAGGACAGCCTCACAGGTAGCATTTTGCTTAAGATTTTTCTCCCTAACATTGGCAATGAAATAAGGATGCCCATTTTCATTATTGTTGTTTAACATAGTACCAGAAGTCCCAGCCAGAACAATCAGGCCAGAGAATGAGACAAAAGGCACATGAACTGGAAAGGAAGAGGTCAAATTGTTACTGCAGATAATAGGACCAGGTCTACGGAACACCCTAAGGTGCCATCAGACAGCTGTGAGAATTGGCCCACAAATTTAGGGAAGTTGCAAGAAACAAAGTGAACATGGACAAGCAAACAGAAAGAGTGTTGCCATAAAGGAGGAAATTAATTTTTGGTTTTTTGTGGTACGGGGGATTGAGCTCATGACCTTGTGCTTGCCAGGCAGGTGCTTATGCTGCTGAGCTAAATCCCCAGCTTTAAATTAATCTTGATGGGCATAAGGAAACTTTCTGGATTGATAGAAGGTTTTATATAGTGATAGAGATGTGGATTACGTAAGTGTATGCATTTCTCAATGTACTAAACTGCATACTTCAGATTCTGTATGTTTCACTGTATTTAAATTTTACCTTTTAAAAAAGTGAAGAACTGTAAACAAATATTTAACTCTGATTGGTAGATGTGCTTTTCTCAGTGGTAATAGATTAGCAATTCTAAAATAAATTTGTATGACTTCAGGCAGATGAGTAAATATATTTTGGGCTTTAGCAAACAAGTGAGTATATTGATTGTAATAAGAGCCAGATTTTCCCTTGCAACTGAAGGGAGTTATAAATATGGAGAGCGGGAGATGAAAATGTACTCGCAATCAATAAGTTGAAAATAAATTTATCAATATTATATTCTAATAGATATTAGATTTACTGATGAATTGATTGATCAATAGATGATTCAAAGACTTATGAAAGAGACAAGTACAGCTGGGGCACAGGGCATGGGAGCTGTACGGTAAGTGGGAGCATTTTCTAGTGCTAGAAATTAAGAAAGTGCTCAACAAGTAAATACTCAAAAATCATGGTATTTCTATAGGCCAATAGTAAACTAGCTGAAAAATAAATTAAGAAAGCAGTTATATTTATAGTAGCTACACAGCAAAAACAAAAACCTAAGAATAAATTTAACCAAAGAGTTGTAAGATCTCTACAATAGAAGCTGTAAAACATTGATTGATTATAATAAAAGCTATAAAATATTAAATAAAAGCTGTAAAAAATTGAAGAGATCACAAAAATGACATGACATTCCATATTCAAGGATTATAAGAATATTTTTAAAATATCTCTATTGCCCAAAATTATTTATAGATTTAAAGCAGTCCCTATCAATACACCAGAGTTATATTTCATTAAAATACAAAAAAATCCCAAAGTTGGTGTGGACTTCAAATAACCAAAGAAATCTTGAGTAAGAAGAATAAAGCAGGAGAGCTTACACTAAATGACTTGAAAATATACTACAAAGCTACAGTAACTGAGATAAATAAATTCACTCACATTCAATCAATAGTTTTTGACAAAGACATAAAAATCATACAGTCACGCATGGACACGCTTTTCAATAAATGGTGCCAGAAAAATTGAATGTAAAACTAGAGATCTATTTCTCATCATAGAACATATCAGTTTAAAATGCATTAAAAATTTAAGTGTAGTGCCTCAAACTGTAAAACCAATAGTAGAGGCAAATGGGAAATACTGTGACATTTAATCTCATCAAAGATTTTTTTTGGCCAAAATGTAAAACCACAGATACCAAAAGAAGACGTAGACAAGTGAGATCATGGTAAACTAGAGTGGTTCAGTCCAGCAAAGTCATGGAGTGAAGACAATGCCCAGAAAGGGAGAAGCCATTTGCAAACTATCTGACAAAGAATCAAAATCCAGAATATACAAGAAAGTAAAAAATAAAACAAAACAATGAATAAACAAAATTTAAAATAAGCAAATGAGCTGGATAGATATTTCTCAAAAGAAGATATGTAACTGGAAAATATGAAATATTCAACCTCACTAATGACCACAGCAAGGCAAATCAAAACCACAATGAGATATTCCCCACTCCAGTTAAAATGACTACAGCAATAAAAAAGACAACAGAAAAATCACATGTGCTGGTGAGAATGTGAGGAAAGGGGAACTCTTTCACTGTTGGTGGGAATAAAAATTAGCGTAGCCATATGGGAGACAGAATGGAGATTCCTAAAAAAAAATTAAACATAGTAAGTACCATATGATTGAACAATCTTACTACTGAGTATATATTCAAAGGAAATGAAATCAGTATATCAAAGAGATACCTGCATTCCCATGTTTATTGCAGCGTGATTCACAATGGCAAAGATAACAAAATCAGCTGAGTTACCCATCAGTGGATCAATAGAATACCATTCGGGATTAAAAAGAATAAAATGCTGTCATGTGTGACAGCATGCTTGTGCCTGTAGATCGTAAGAGTAAGTGCAATCAGCCAGGCAAACTCACCATAAAGTTCCACATGATTTCACTTATTCATGGAATCTACATGAGCTGAGCTCATAGCTGAAGAGTGAGGGATAGGGATTAGCAGAGACTGAGGAGGTAGAGGAGAAAGGGAAAAACCGCTTCCTGGGTACCAAGTCACAAGAACACATATTGGGGTTCTCTCACAGAGGACACGGAACGTGTTGGTGCTTTAGTACACAGAGAGAGGATGATTATTGCAATTACAATGAATATGACCTGATATTGATTTATAGAATTCAAAGTAGCTGGAAGCACGGAGGGTTGAATGTTCTCATCACAAGAAAATGATAAATGTTTGAGATAATCTATAATCTATATATCTTGAGTTGATTAATATGCAACCTATAAATGTACAAAACCTCACACTGTACCTGTGATGATACATAATTATCTGACAATAAAAATTCACAAGCATTTGTTTCTATTTCATTGATGTTTGTTCTTTATTG
This sequence comes from Cavia porcellus, assembly GCF_034190915.1. Classification (NCBI taxonomy): domain Eukaryota; kingdom Metazoa; phylum Chordata; class Mammalia; order Rodentia; family Caviidae; genus Cavia; species Cavia porcellus. The sequence goes on along the minus strand of NW_026947500.1, from coordinate 14,608,080 downwards.
TTTCCTTTCTTGTGCTTAATTTTGTATTAATTTGTTTTTTTGTTTATTTTTATCTTTTTAAAATACGAATTTATTGGTTGTAATTCTTTCCTTCTATTCGATATAGGATTTTAATGCTACAAGATTTCACCTAAGCACTGCTTTTTAGTTACATTCCATCACCTTTATTTTGTAATTTCCTTTTGAATCTATTAAAATATCATAATTTACACATTTTCTTTAGCACATGAAATATTTAGAAGTGTATTGTTTAATTTTGATATCATTACTTTTGACTTATAATTTGTTTATGGTTAGATAACATACTCTATAATAGTCCAATCCTTGAAATTTATTGAGATATTTTAGGGTTTTCTTCTAGGATCTATTTTGATCCATATTTGAAGTGCACTTGGAAAGAACATATATTCTGAAAATTTTAGATGTTCACTAATGTCATGTAGGTCAAGTTGGTTGACGTTATTATTTAGATTTTTTTCTATTTTTACTGATTCTTAGTGATTTTTTTGTCAGTGATTAAGGGGAAGATGTTAAAATCTCAACTAGTTAGTTTTGCTTCATGCATTTTGCATGCATTTAATCAGGTGCATACACATAGGCGATTGTTAAATTGCCTTGATGAATTGACCCTTTCAGCATTATGAAATAAATCTTTTTATCTCTGGTCATAATCCATAAGTTTTAAAAGTCAATTTTGTCTGATATTAATTTAGTCAAACCAGTTTTCTGGTGCTTATTGTTTCTCTCTGTATACTTTATTATTGTCCTCATAGGACTTATTATCTCTGACTCCGCAACTCTCTTCCCTCCCCGCCCCCTTCTCTCTTCCCCTCTCCCCCTCTTCTCTGGTTCATGCCAACCTTTGGCTGCTCTTCAATATATTAAACTTTCTTTAAAATAGTTTGTGATTTTATCTGTGGGAAGTTCATTTAGTATGAGATATTCTATGATTACTACAAACAGAATCTAAATATTAATTTCTGCTCTGTCAGAGTAATAATATAATCTGCGTCCAAATTTTCCTAGAATAGTGTTTGTTATGTATTTAAGTGGATTGAAATAGCAATGTCACTTATATCTCACTTAACAATGACTTATTTATTTAGGTAACGTATTGCAGTATGAGTATTCTATCCCTAATTTCTCTCCCATTTATGTATAAGTGGCCAGTTACCTTCCTATTTAAATAGTAATATCACCAGGTACACTGTCCTTAGTTAGAGATTTTTTTCTCTTCAATGTTGTAGCTTCTGCTCCATTAATCAGTCATTAAACAATATTTCATGGATGCCAAAAGCCAGGTTTACACATTTTCTTTTATTAGTGTATTACTTTTTTCTGCCAGTAGCTATAAAAACTTTTTATTATTAAAGCTCAATAACTTTGTCATGATGTAATTTTATGTAATGATTTGATGTCAGTTTTCTTCGGTATATAATATACCCTTTTGACCTTTAGATTTAATTTTTCCTGCATGTTGGCATTCCGACATATCTCTGAACATTTTATTTCTAATATATTCTCGGGATATTCTGATACAGGGTGATCAATTATGATTATGTTGTAAATATTTTTTAAAATGTTATTTAATTTATTTTTTTAATCAGTACTGGGGATTGAACTCACAACCACGCGCTTGCAAGGCAGGTGCTTATGCCGCTGAGCTAAATCCCCAGCCCTGTTGTAAAATATTTTTATTTCTTCTTACATCTAACAGTTTCATTATAATTGCTTTGATAATTTGTCTTCTTTTATATTAATACATATATACACTTTATTTGTATATACTTTATTAGATAAACCCTTTATTTACTAATTCATTTATCAGATTATCTTGTAATGTTGTTTTGATTTTCAGTTTGATTGTGAATCTCCTATCTTCCTGGTATTTAATTGTGATATTTTACTATTATTGATTGAACAGTTGGTTTTCAATATAGATAAAGCAATCATGGATATTTGCTACTCTTAGGTATTGTTTTTCAAATTGTTCATCAGGCTTTTGTCTTCTAAGGTTCTTGATCCATTTTTTTTCTTCAGTTTGATTACGAAGTCACCTTCTCTTTGTTCTGCTGTTATAGCAAAATATCCGATCCTGGATAATTCATAAGCAACAGAAATCTATTTCTCATGGTTCTAGACACACAGATAATAATAATATAATAGCAAGGTATGGGCCAGCGTGATGTCCCTGAAGGGTTCCCTGCATCTAGATTGTGCCTTCTAGATGAGCCCTCTGATGCTGTGAGGACCAAGAGGGTCCCTCCAGCCTTTGTTAGAAGAGTTTATAACCAACTACCTCCCCAAGGCCCTGTCTCCTAACATTCCTTGGAGAGTTAGGTTTCACTGCATGCATTCTGGGGAACCTTATCCACAGACCATAGCACCATACTGGTTCTTTTCAGATTACTCAGGCTTAACGTGGGAGGCTCAGTTAAAATCAAGCACTTTGTCTGATTTTTTCTTGATACCATTCCTGTCCATTTTTGGTGTGTTGATTTCTGTGCTTGGAGTCTGGTGGGTGGAGGGGGTGAGCTCCCTTGGTGTTCAGCACAGCCTTTCCTGGGGCCCAGAGATTTGATCTTTTGAGAACCCGTTGCATACTGTGTTCCGGAATCCACTCCATTTTGCCAAGGGTGCATGATAATCCTACAAGCTTCAATTCACTCCCCTAGCCCAGCAAGGGTTCCTAGCGTGTGGCTTGTTCAGGCTGCTGTTTGTACTTGGTAGAGGTCCTGAGTACCATAAAGAAATTTTTACCTATGAAAGTTCTTCCTCAGCATTTCTTAGGGTAGTCTACTTAATTTTGTCTCCTTTGCTCCAAAAGTATTGCTCAAAATTATCACATTTTGTTTCTTCCCTTCTGCTTTTACAACGTTAGAAGCTGTTGATATGATTTTGAAGCTGAGTTCTGCTAAAACAGAATCTTTCCTTTCCTGGCCAACTTTCTAGGTTTAGTTCATTAGGATGAACTCTTTTGTGAGTTTGACAGCTGTTGTTGGTTTTATGACTTCTTTTAAACTGATTTTTTTTCCTTTAAGTATAAGGAATTGAGAGAATGAGATTTTATGGTTCAGAGTCATTTGATCTTTTCTGGAGTTCTCCAGTAAGATTTTTTGAAAAGGTTTTTTTTCCTAATGATACATGCATGCAAAAATTCACCTAAATCATAATTCTAACTCTAAAGAAGGCAGTAAAGACACAATTTTTTTCTCTACTAAAATTGTTCTATCTTAGAAGATATCAAATGCCAATGTAGCACGATATACATGCCCCTTGATTAAATTTGGTTTGGCTTAATTGATCAGATGATTTTTCCTCATAAATTAGATAATTGTCACTAAGAACAGGTTTATTTTAAAGTATTTTCTTTTTACTGGCAAATAATGTTACTATGTGTTTGTGTGTTTCTCTCAAATTTCATGGGCTAGAAACTAAATCTCCAAATGCATGTTCATGGCATTTGGAACTAGCATCTTTGGGAGATGATTGGGTCATGAGCAGCTTTGCGCTCATGAATGAATTAATGTATCCATGGGTTAATGGACTAATGGACTGACGAGTCATTGAAAGGGTGGTTTTAATCATAAAAACTCTCTTGAATACCTTTCTCTGTGTCTCTGTGCGATGCCCTTCACCATCATAAGATACAACAAGGAGGTGCTCACCAGATGCTGGGTAGATCCCAGTGCCATGGTTTTAGACTTCCTGTCCTCCAGAACCATGAGCCAAATAAGTTTCTACTCTTCATAAATTACTCGTTTGGCAATTTGTGATAGGAATGGGAAATGAACTACACCAAATATATTTATAGAATAATTAAATGAGGCCAATTACAACACCTCTCACCTCACATGCTTATTTTTTGTGATGTGAACATTTAAAGTCTGCTCTTTGCTATTATGAAATATGTACCACATTATTATTGACTATAATCATCATGCTCCCCAAAAGGTCTCAGCCGAGGTTAATATACACTGAGTTTTTGAATCAATAGATCTCAGTTACTCCTTTTGTCTAACTTTTTCTCATTGTGTCTTCATGGAAACTTTGTCAAAAACAAAATGACTATAAATCTCTGGGTTTACTTCTGTGCTTTCCATTGTATTTCATTGGTTGATGTGCCTTGGATTTTCTTGGTGTTGTTTTTTGAGAGTGTGAATGGAACTTGTGAAAATTTCCCTGCCTTTGGAGTAACAGTAACCAACCTGTAAACCAATGAAGTCATAGAAACACCATTTAGGTCTGTGTTAAGTCTTCAGCATGAGCCTGGGTGTTCACGTCTGTGCAGGTTATGTTACTCTTGCCTAGAAATAAGAGTTTTGAGCAATTACATAGCTGTTGATGGCCCAATAATATTTCTGATATAGAGGCTCTGAATTGCTCTGGAGATCAGGCAATCTCCTATAGAAGTTAAAGCCAATTAATAAGAAAAAAAGCTACCTTATGGCAATAGAAAACATTTTTAAAATCTTCTACTTTCTTTAATTAATTTTCAAAGTGCTGAAGAATTTTCATTCTTTGGTGGTGAGCCACAAGGCTTTTTATTTTAAAGGTCACATAAATAAATCAAATATGGCCAGTGGTAACCCACTGTCCTGCAAAAGCTACCACAATTCAGGCGATGCTGAAATAAAATTTGCTTTCATGTTCTATATACAGAAGAGATTCAACAAGTAAGTGAAGATGAGCTGTTTAAAGACTTTAGGAAGGACTTCTTTAAGATAATCTAGAAGCATACAGGTAGTGCAAACAAAGATGCTGGTAACATCATCATCATTTTGGATTAATTAATTAAGGGATTAACTTGTTTTCAATATGAAGATGCATAAACAGCAGTCTCACTACTGAGGCTCTTCTCCCATGGAGGGAATTCCAGGCTAAGCTCTCAAGGAGGTATGGAGAAAGTATTATGAAGATTCAGAAGAGAGCACTATGAGGTTGGAGACTGATCTTATTAATGGGCACTAAGACATGTAGAATTCTTACTACATGACACATCCTGGAATCCCTTCCTTTAAAGAGATTACCTTCAAAGCTGATGGGATTTCCCTACCCTTCTGGAACTCTATGGTGAGGCATTAGGCACTAGCTCTTAGTTAACAGAATAAAGAATTCTCCTGAATACTTATTCAGAAAGGAGTTCTTGGGCTTTCTATTTTTGAAATGTTTCTTAGTCACTTTTTTATTGCTGGGACAAAAGACCCAGCACCTGCCACTTGAAAGAGGAGAGATCTGTTGTGACTCTCAATTTGCAGAGGTTTGATTCCATAGTTGGCCAGCTCCAAACAAGAAATAGCATGGCAGAGGGTATGGTTTAGGGAAAGTAACTCATTTCGTGACTGGCAGGAAGCAGAGAGAGAGTGAAGGGAGGAGTGAGGAAGGGCAGTGCAGTGCTGTAAACCCTTCCGGGGCAGAGTGACCTGCCTTTTCCAACCAGGTACTCTCCCCTAACAGCAGGTCAACCCGAAGGCCCACACGATTCAGTCATCTTCCCTAAACCCCACCAATGAACACTTGATGCTCATGGAGGAGGCATCTTGATATAAATCATAACAAATTGTGATAGAAGCCCACCAATGAGAGATTCAATAAAAATGGGCAAGTAAAATAAAGAATGAGTGAAAATACGTGAAGAAGTGCTCAACACCACTGGCCACTTGGGAAATGCCAATTAAAATGATGCCAATTAAAACAATAGATGCCATCTTACCCCAGGAACAATGGTCATCAAGAAATCAAATAATAACAAGTGCTGGAAAGGCTGCAGGGAAGAAAGGGAACATTTCTACTCTGTTGGTGGAAATGTAGACTAGTGCGAACACTGTGGAAATCAGTATGGAGATTCCTCAAAGAACTAACACTAGAAATTCCATTTGACTCAGCTATTCCCTTTTTAGTTGTCTTCCCAAAAGAGTCAAAAGCATCCTATTACGGTGATACGTGCATACCCATGTTTCTAGCAGCCCAATTCAGATTAGCTAAATCTTGGAAGTGGTATGAAGGGCTCAAGGAAACACGGTACTTACATACCATTCAGCACTACTCTGCTGTACAGAAAAACCCGAGTCATCTGTAGAAAAATGGATGCACATTAAGACTGTAATGTTAATAAGTCAGAGGCAGAAGCTTAAATATCACATTGGTTTTCTTAAATGAGCAACCCAGAGTAAAAATAAAGAGCAAAATAAAAGGTAGATAATAGGAAGTAGGGAGATAGATTGATCTCCAAGAGGGAGAGGGGGAAGGGATAGAAAGGGAGTTGGATGTATTGTACGCATGTGCCAACTCCATACAAGGATGCAAGCTAAAGGATTGGGGGGGGGCGAAGGGAAATGAAAGAGGGATTTAAGATGTGTTACGATCGTGTGCCAACTTCCCACAGGAATGTGAGCATTGTGTACTACACACATGTCCTAAGAAACTAAAACTCTGTCAGTGGGGTAAAGAAAGAAGACGGAGGAGCTTAGACCCACTTCTCTGGTGTGTATCGGTGAAGACCTCACGTAGAAACATACTTTTCTTAGAAATAGATAGGAATAACCATCAAGCATGGGAACAGTCTGAGTAAGGGACTCTTACAACTTAGAGGTGTGAGAATTTGTGAGCAGGCATCTTAGTGGTTTCTTGTTTTGAGCTACCATTCCAGGGCACTGAGGAAAACTTTAAATGAGCTTAATTGTAAGGCAACAGTAGCAAATATTTCAGAGTTTTCAGGGATAACAAGCAGCCGTGCCATAGGTTTGCCCCCACTGTCTTAAGAGAACTATGGACCGTGGAACAAGCCCTAGCAAAGGGACATGTGACTTAGAGACAAACTGGTACTCCTGGCATCGGTCCCAGAGGAAATGATGATTTATGAATGTGCACAGGAAGGGAAGCAATGGGTTTGCTAAATCATGCCAAGTAGAAATTTCTCTCTCTCTCTTTTATAAAAAAATAAACATATTCAAGATTGCATTTTTCAAGAGTGCATTTGGCGTTTTTATTTTTGGTCTTTAAAATAAAGTACAATGGATAATGGCAAATATGATCGTTGTTCCAGGAGATGTACTCATAACCAGTCAGGGAATTAATTAAATTGCAAAGAAGCCCAATGAATGAATAGTTGACAATATTGATGAGTAAAGTCCTACTGCATGGATTGTCTGTGCCCACATCCTGGTCAAATTGTTGAGTGTCAGACAACGTGAAGAGTGTTACAATGATTGGCTTATATACACTGCGTACTTCACTGAACACTTTGTAAGCTTACTTAGTTTTTGCAGTAGCCTTACAAGGTGCAAATTAGTACCTCATTTCATACAGAGGAGAGGAATCAGTTTAGTTATTTTGCCTAAGGTTGGTCAGAGTTGTGTCGGTGCCCAGGTGTAAGCCTTGCTTTTTGACTTCCCTTCACTAATTTTTTTTCCTTAATGATTAGAACAAGAAAGGGAGTCGACCAGCATATAAATGAAGGTGGAAGAGCTACTGACATGGGAACACGCCTAATGACAGAATTAGTGTCCAAAATAATTTTAACAGGCCGGGGCAAATTTAATCAGGGAACAGTTAATGGGGTGGATGTGAAATCCTGAGTCTGATTCCAGATATGCAGCTGCCAGGCCACTTAGCAGCTGCAGCGGCTCCCTGTGACTCAACCGTGTGACGTCGCTGCCCTGAAAGTGAATGAAAACGGATGCCACATTTGTACAAATCTAGGGTCCCAAACAGATTCTTGTAGCCAGGTCACAAGTGGGACCTGTGAGGCATTCTGGGCAGCACGCCTGTGTAGGCTGCACCTGACTTGGGAGAACGCACCATTCGTTTTTTTATTCTTTTAACAAGGGTATTTTGAGGGCCCATGATATGCAAGCATTTCGTTAGGCATTAAGGCAATGGTGACATACAAAACAGTGCCTTGTAGCTTACATTCATACTGGAGAGGCAAGAAATAAATGCATAAGCAAATAGCACACATTGTAACGTCGATAGTGACACGTGCATGAAGAAAACAAGGCAGGGTGAGGGGCAGTGAGCAGGGTGGGTGTGTTTCAGCTGATCTGGTGGGGCAGGCTTCTCTGCAGAGTCATTCTTTGATTAGAGGCCTGCAGTCCCTAAGGGGGCATCAGCACGAGGAGAAGAAAGTTCTGTGCCAAGAAGAAGAAAGAACTGTAAAACCTTGCAGTGGCAGTTGGTTTCAGGGGTCCTAGGAGCAATTCGAGCAGTCCATGATGCAGCAGGGAAAGCAGTGCTGGTTGTTTGAGAGGTGACGTGAACAAGGCTTTTCAAGAAGACTCGGGCCGCTAGTATGAGTGAGAAGAGAACGGAGAACTGACCCCTGGGTTTGGTGACGGAGACCACTCTGGTAATCCTGTTTCTTGGCAGAATTAACTGGGAGAGTCTGAAGAGATCTACAGTCTTTCTCCAAGTGTCTTTGTGGAGTACCTGAAGACCTTCTAAAATCAAACTTGTAGGAACATGGGGCCCTGGAATATGCATTCTTAGCAATAAAAGTTTCTTATTCACCCTAAAGTTTGAAACCCAGTGATTTGGGCATTGCTAGCTACCATGAACTATTGACAGGTTGTCCTCAAGTTCACTGAGGGATGAATGGGCAGGAGCGAAGAGGAGACAGATTTCTATTGTGAAACAGACTGAACATTTAAATGCTGGCCACATGAAAAGCGAAAAGAGTTGAGAAGGATTCTCTTCCATTCAAGCAGAGAAGGGATGACTTTTGGGAGGGATGATATGGAAATAGTTTAAATACATGGCATGGAAAAATTTTGCACTAAGTAATGTTCTAACCTCCAGTTTCCATCACTGTGAAAAGCAAGTAGCTGCCCTCACTGCTGGCCCACATAACTATAGGAACATTTGTTTGAACAAACCTTTTCTACGTTTGATGCAACTAAAAATATAGCCAACAAAATCATCTCTATTTTACCGAGTCCCAGAATTAGTAGGGTTGTCAAGTAACTGGGAAACACCTATTAATTGAAGACAACATAAAGAATGAAAATTTTCCTGAATAATGACAAAAGAAATCTTTAGCACTTGAGAGAAAGTGTGAGCATTAGCATGCTTCCACTACAAGATATCATGGATATCCCGGAAGTCAACTCCTTTGCTGTTATTAGATGTTATTATTAAATTTGGGCAAAAGCACAAAGTCAGAACAGATATCTTGGATACACTGGCGAATGAGATGTTCCAAATTGTGTGTCACACAATTAGCCTGGCGGGCTTGTAGCTGGCCCATAATATTTCCTGCATGCAGCAGAGGCTGGGCTGTGGATCTCCTCATTTGTTGAAACATATGCATTATTGTTGAGCTCACCACACAGCTGTGGGGGGAAAACGTTGCTCACCCCAGGGTTATAACCCCCCTTCTCTAAATTACTGTTTACTGACGTGGGAGAAAAGGACTCCTGGCGTAGCCCAATAATTACTCCTGGCACAGCTCAATAATTAATGAAGTGTTAAAAGGACTCTGCTAAAGTTTGTGCATCTGCTATGGAGGGTGTGAACGTGCAAGAAGCTCGCCTGGGTAGCTGAGTGAAAAACACACATGGCCTTCCCTGTCCTCCCAGGAGAGGACCCGGTCGGGGGTGAGGAAGAGTGAGTGAGTCACTGAGAGGGAGAAAGGGGTCTCACACTCTCAAGCTGTTCCAAGTTCTGAGAAGAGAGAAGCCCAAGTGGTAGAGTTTAAGTTTTCCGTTTTTTCCCTTCCCTGTGATTTATAGGTAGGTCCTTTAATTTGTGAAAAAAAAAATTTGTATGCAGAGACTAGCTGCGCCTCTCTCTGTCTCGGTTATAATGCAGTACTTGTTAAATCAGCAGTCTAAAATAATTTGATGATGATAATGCGAGGACAAATAATTACTGCCACTAGTGAGGTATTTATCTGCTGAAGTTTTACAGAGGTCGCAGGCTGGTATCTCGCCTAGTGAATAAGATATCAAGAGTGCTTTTTTAGCTGCAAAATTAACAAAGGAAGGAATAAATATTATTTTTTTCTCTCAAAGCTCCCAGTTTGGAAGAAGCCCAAGGATTAACTCTTTGTGCCTCAGTCTGATTTCACAGTGTGTCACCTCCTGCTCTTGCCCTCATCAATCACTGACAGGGGACCAGGCCCCAGACAGGCCTCGGGGCTTTCCCAGGAATCCCTGCTGCTCGCTGGAAAGTCGGGCCCAGGCCAAGGGTTTTGGAGACACAGCTCAGGTACAAGCTGACTCTTGTTTCAGGCCAAATTTTAAAAGCAAGGAGTCTTTTCTAAGAAGCAGAATGAGAAAGATGCAGGGAGGATGGGCTGGTATGGTCCCTGCCCCTCAGTCCTTCTGTCTCCCTCGTCCTGTGATCTAAGTTCTAGTTCAAAGTTACAGGAGGACCTTGGACCAGTTCTGGTTTATGACCTCTGGTTTGGCTGGTGGTAAATCGGGCATCATTTCCTAAGGCCACAGCTTCTCTGTGAGGAGCCTAAGGCTGAGCACAGAGTAAGAAGTAACCCTTGAAGAATTAAGGTGCAGGCTGCCCTATTTTTTTTTCACTCCTCTTTAATATGGAAGTGGTTACAGGCACATTTTTTTTTTAAACCTCTCAGCAGGAAATGCAAAGTTCCCCCAGTCATCACCTAGCAACAAAACCCAGCAAAACATTCGCAAAGCACTTTTTGCAATGCAGCCATCAGGGCCCTGGCAGAACTGACTTGTGGAAGGCTGAATTTGCTATGGAGGGGGAATTGAATGCTTTCTTCTTTATTCAAGGAGAATGCTGAGGTGTGCAGTCTTGATCTTGCTTGAACCAAATTAATGTACATTAAAGAATAAACCATGATGCCCATTGTAAATCAGAAGAATTCAACAGAATTTGATTATGGGCTAGTTCCCATTGAAACTCTTTAAATGGAACTTTTAAAGTAGTTGTCTTAAATAAAGCAATTGGGGATTGATCTAATTATCCCTTTATCTTTCCACATTAGGTAAAATATTCTGGCCCTTTGGATCATAGGAGAAACCTTCAGTCTAGCGGATAATAAGTTCAGATGGAAGATTACATCCCTGAAAATAGTACTGATAAAAATCCCCCTTTCAGAAGAGGATGAAATCTGCTTTGTCTGGCTCTGCCCTGTTTGGTTAGCCTCCAGGAACAATGGCTGTCACCATTAAAAAAATAGGCTACTGTGGAACTTGGTTGTAATCTCCACTTGCAGATCTTGGTACAGGTACAGGTAGAGATACAAGACTCTTAGAAAATCTTTTTGCTTTTCATGTACTCGAGAACAGAAATATCAGATCCAAAAATTTCTTATTTCGTGTTTGTTTGTTTGTTTGTTTCTCTGGGACACAGGCAGAGAGGGACTGAATTTGTCAGGCTTCACCTCTTGTTCACTGAGGAACTTGTGGGACTTGGTAATTTGTGGTGGAGAGCGGTGATTCCTTTTAGATTCTCCTTCACGTGTCCCGTGTATCTATTGTTGCCTCCTATGTAACTTCTTGTTTCCCAGCCCATATTGTCAATGAGGGAATTACTCTAGAGACCTGTGTCTCTGTTTCTGCCCTCAAAGTGGCTAAGTACTGGGTCCATCTCAGCTGAGGTACGTAAAAGATGTTGCTTCTCCTCATGCTCTGCGAAGCGTTAGTGTCTGCTTTGCTTGTTAGAGTGCTTGGCTGGCTCTGCCAGCTTCCATCTCTCTTTAGTCTGACGTCCCAACAGCTTTCTTTGCTGCAGTTGACCTCTTTGGAAACTGGGAGCCATGCTCCAAGTCTTTGCTGCTTACAATGCGGGCTGCTGAGCAATGTTGTCATCCTCTGGTGTTCCAGAGGTGTAGACGCCCAGGCTCCACCCAGAATGACTGGATCACAGCCTTCCTTCTAGCAAGTGACCCAGGTGACTCATGCATAGGAGCGTGAGGAAATTGTAAATCTTTTTCACTCAATGATTTGTTTCCTATTGGGGCTGCTAACAGGAAACGGATCTTCCTATCACCATTTCCTCTAAAACACCATTACCCACTACCTCCTCTCAGCAGTGCTGAAGTGAGTTTGGCTGAGCCATAGAAAAAACAGAGACTGGAGTGGGGTATTAACTGCAACTCGCACACAGGACAGCCCCATGGTTCCACGTGGCCCAGTAGTTTACCACATTCTCTCTGCTGTGCATCTCATTACCTCTCTAAGGGAAATACCACATTTGCCTTGTGTTGTTGGCTCAATGACTGGTGGTGGGATTGAATTGAGTTTGGAACATTTACCAGTACATACAGGATACTCATGGAGGAGAACGCCGAGCTTAGTAAGGAACCATCACAAACCGTTGGGGATCAGGGCCTGGGGTTCTGTCACAAAAGGTCCAGTCTGTTGCAAATCTATCCGGCCTGCAGTGAACTTTCCAGCTTAGATCTGCAAGCCAACTATACTTTCATAGTGGTGGGGCATTCTTTTGATTTTAGTCACCTAAGAATTAGATGCCTACCCCAAAGCATCTTCAGGAAGAAGCCCTAAAAGTGGAGGAGACATAGTTTGTTGGTTTTCATGCATCTACTCATGTTGTTGTTAAAGCATAAGAGAAACCAGAGTTGCCACTCAGGAGCATGAGGGGAAAAGGGTCTGCAGTATGGGAAGCCTCACATTTGGAAAACAATTTCACTTGTGATGGACACTGAAGAATATATTGTGCTGCTTTGCATATATATTTTGCCCAGTGTATGTTCAGATTTGTTGATTGCAGAAAGTACCTAAAATCAAATCCAGTTCCAATTTTATAATTTCCAGTTTACCCAATAGATTATACAGACAAATTGTGGGCATTTGGGGAGTATAAAGCCACCTACTTACAGGAAGGTTTACAGAGTATATGAGGGGTACCATAAGTAGTCTGGGGTACGCCGCCCTTGTCTACAGGTACATGTGGTACAGTACACATTGAATTTGAATTTGAATTGGTGGTAGAAAAAAAAAAAGAAACTGTCAAGTGCAGACTTAGAAACCTCTATCAAGGAAAAGGAACTGCTCATAAACAGGCAACTTGGTTTTACCTCATGGTAAAAAGCGAGAGAGATAATAAAGGTTTATACAAATACCATATACATCTTCCTACAAAATAATAGATGGCCAGCGGGAATCTGTTTCCTTGCTTAGCAGAAGTACAAATTGCTTTTAAGAAAAGAGCTGATTTCACTAAAAGAGTGAGAGCTGTATTAGTTTCAGGAGCATGAAATTTCATTTAGGGCTAAAGGCAAATTTGTCAGTTAATTAGTAATTCTGACACAGGTAAACGGAAAGACAGCTGCTTTTCTGGGCATTTTATGCCTCACTGGTTCCCGGGAACCAGATGGCATTGTTGTTACTGATGGATGAACTGGAGAAGGAGAGGGAGACCCTCAGGCTCCATCCAACTCCTTGAAACTGCAAACCGGCCAGGACCGGATTCTGCTAAGGAGGGAGCCCTCTGTGGGGTCTGGCCAGGTGGGTGGGGAGCAGCGAGGGCAGAATGAGTGTCCCCGCCTTCTGTTGTCCCCACAAACTTGCCTGTGGAGACATGGAAGCTGGTCAGAAGAGGAGCGGCTCCCCACACCAGCCATCCTTTTTTGAGGAGACCCCCATCATAGTGGTTTATTAACTAACAGTGGACATTCTTATAAAATCTCAGTGAAATCCTGTTTTTCTGTCTAGAATTTTAGTTTTTATACTGTGCTTTTCTCTGCATTGAACACTCACAATCACTTTTTGAAGTGAGGAAGACTTGGGGTGATTATTTCTGCTTGTCAGTGTTGATTTATTTAACTTTTAAATTACGTTTATTCTGTATTGTTAGTCTGTATCCAGAGACTAGACAGGCCTGAGGACAGAAGAACCAGGTCATATGCAGGTGACCCATAGGACATGAAAGATACCCAGCGTCACTGGTTACTGGAAATGCAAATCCACACCACAGTGAAGTATCATGCACACCTACTTAAATTTAAAAAGCTGGCAATACATAACATTGGAATAAATATGAAAAATTAGGAAGTCTGTAATATTGCTGATAAGTAATTTGTGCAATAAAAAGCACATAGACACAGGAAGATGGAAAAGAAGAATGGATGGGATGAGAGGGAGAGAGGGAAGAAAGATGAATGAAAGAAAGAAAAAGGAGAGATTAAAAAGCGTGAACGTGTGTGCCGTGGGGGACTCAGAGGCAGAGAAGGGCAGGAGTAACAGAAGAGACGTATTTGAAGTATTTGAAGAGAAGTATTTGAGAAGTATTTGAGGTTTTCCCCAAATTGAATAGGGATATGAATTTTTAGGTTAAACTCTCCCCTGAGTATTGAGAAACGTAACTGAAGTGAATGTGTATATGGACAAATTATAATAAAGCTTCAGACTACTGAAGATTAAAGAGAAATACCTTAAAGGTGGCAGGAAGCATAGGTTGTCTACAAAAGGCCAACTTTTATAATAGACCAATATATTCTTTGTGTGAGAAACAATTTATGATAAAAATCATGAAATAACATTACAAGGTGACAAAGGAAAATAACTGTCAAATTATAATTTTATTTTCTATCAAATTTCAAGAGAGCACAAGATTAGAAAATTTTCATACATAGAAAAATCCAAGAAAATCAGGGGCAAGTCCATACAAACTTACTAATATCTCTAGTAAAGTATGTCCTTCCATAAAAAGAAAAGGGAATTTGAGCTGGGGATTTAGCTCAGTAGCACAAGTGCCTGCCTTAAAAGTGCTAGGTCATGAGTTCGATTCCTGGTACCAAAAAAAAAAAAAAGGGAATTTATCTGAGTAAGGTGATATACCTTGTAATCTCAGATGCTGGGAAGGCTGAGGCAGGAGTATCTTTTGTGTGTGTGTGTGTTTGATATAGTGTCTCCCTGTGCAGTTCAGGCTGGCCTTGAGCTCACGTTGTAGCCCAGGCTGGTCTCGAACTTGCAATGATCCTCCTGCCTCAGCCTCCCGAGTGCTGGGATGACAGGCATGAGCCACCACACCTGGCGGCAGTAGAGTCTTAAGTTTGAGGCCAGCCTGGGCCACTTAGCAAGACCCTGTCTCTAAATAATAAATAAGAAAAATAAATAAATAAAATGGAAGAGAATTCAGTGAGAAGGCAAGAAGGTTTGGGATACAAGAAAGAAGGGTGGGCATTATATATTGTTTAAAATATGATCACAAATTTAATAGCTATAACAAGCGAAAGAGCAAGAATAAACAAAACCCACCCAAATATGTAAAACTAAAACACTAGAGAACACAAAGTTAACCATATGGTGTTCTATAATAGGTACTCTTATAGAGCAGTGATTGGGAAGAGTGAAAGCATACTGAGTGTGTTCAGTAATTGCTAGAAAATTTTATAGCTAAATACGTAAGTTGAAAAATTAGAGCTGAATATTAAATCAGTGGGAACACAGTGTTTAAATTAGCAGAACAGAAAGAATAGCAGTTTAACAGCAAGTAGGGGTGAAGTGAAAAAGTGAAAAACAGAAGCAAAGAAAAGAATAGTAAATAGAAAACACGAAATGAAACCATGAAAATCAGGCCAAATGTCGAATAATATTTATAATAAAAGTTAATGGGTTAAATTCAAACATTAGAATACATAGAAATAGAGAAAAAAACATAGTTGTATGTTCTTCAAGGAATACAGTAGAAACAAAGTCTCACAAAAAGGTTGAAAGTATATATATATATATCAGTATTTAAGAGAGAGTATCAATATAGTGGCATGAACATTAGATGAAAAATTTAAGGAAAAAATATTCATCAAAACAAGGAGAGACTTGTGTTGCAGTCAGGGATTACAAAGAAGACAATTAACTGTAATTTATAGTATTATTTATAATGGTTACCCAAGGAGTCAGATACAAAGAAAGTGCAGGATCTATGTCTACAGACTAAAGATGGAGAGTGTCCAGCTGACAGCCTGGATCCCATGCTGATGTCCTGCATGAGTCCAACTGAAGACCTAGAGCCATGACAGTACCACCCACGAGCCCAACTGGAGGCGTAAGGCCCCCGACAATGACTCATGCAAGTCTGTTTCACGGATCTGCACTGGGAAAGCCTAAGGTCAGTGGTGGAAGCTAGGAAGTCTGTGCCAGCGGGATGAAGGAGCTGTGCCAGCAGGCTGCGGGGTCTGCCCTGGAGCCAGGAAGCAACACTCAAAATAAGGACCAGAGTTCCTCCAAAAAATACTACAGCAGTTCTAAGCGACGAGGTCCTGAGCTCCTCTGACACTGAGAGCAACTGAGTTCATATCAGGAAGCCAGCCTGGCAGGTTTGTTCAGGAGACTCAGCAGCACACACCTTCCCCTCTGCAGCTGGAAGTGATGCTCAAAGTAAGGACCAGAGCTCCCGCACAGCCATTCTCAGCAACAGCAAGGTCCCGAGCTCCTCTGACGGGAACAGCCAGGTTCCTATCAGGAAAGAACCCCAACAAGCTCCTCCAGGAGAGCCCATGGCGAAAGGAGAACCAGTGGCACCCAACAACAATACTACTCCTCCGCTCCAGGTCTCCTTTTTATGCTGGCAGCAATCCTCAGGTGAACTGTCTGTACTCAGCACCACGCTGATTCAATTCGGCTGGTGTTTAAGTGGACCACAACTTGCAAACAATAAACAGAATGGTCTAGTACAATACCTGCGTGAGCTTGTATGTAGTAATTTCATTCAGGGTGGGAGATTACCATATCTCTATAAAAACTGATCTATTAAGCAGGCCTAAACATGTTTTTGAACAAAATTAGCATTTTATCTAATACATCCAATAAATCCCTGAACCTGACAAAGAATACATGAATTTTCAAGCAGTCCATATACTAGATATATTTTTCTCTTCCTTTTGTGTTTTTATATATATAATCCTACTAGATGGGAAAATGTTAAAATATTTTGTGTGTGCATTAAAAATAGGCTAATCTAGGAAAAATGGACCAATGAAACTAAAAATGGAGGAATAGGAAAAAGAAAATTTTATCTATATCTACATCTAATTTATATCTCTACCCATATCTTGCCCCCATGGAATACTATACAGCCATAAAAAGAAATGAAACCCTGTCATATGCAGCAACATGGATGAACCTAAAGGAAACTGTGTCAAGTGAAATAAACCAGACTCAGGGAGACAAACACAACTAGATCTCATTTGTGTGGAATCTGAATCTTGATCTCATAGTATGGAAAAGAGCAGTGGTTTCCAGAGCCTGGGGAGAGTGGACAGTGTTGTGTGGTGGACTGAGGAGAGACTGGTCAACAGTTACAAATTTACAAGTAGATAGGAAGAATGAATTCTGGTACTGTATCGCACAGTATGGTGACTGTGGTTACAAGTGATATACTGTGTGTTTCACTTAGTCAGCAAAAAGGATTTTAAATGTTCTGCTAACAAATGTTAAATTTTGAAGTTATGGATATGTTGAACACTTTAATTGTTACAGAATAGATACATGCATTAAAACACTGTATTTTATCTCATAAATGTGTATAATTATTATGTGTGAATTTTAAAAAGAGAACTAAAATATAAAAGTATAAATTAAAACAATACCTAGGACAAAAGAAATATAATTGCAGGTAGGTTTGAGATTTAAAAAAAATCTTGCAACTAATAGGAGTGGCTAAATAACTTCAAAATACTCAAACTTGCTTATGTAACCCAGGCTGACCGCAAACTCATAGTGATCCTCCTGCCTCAGCCTCCCCAGTGATGGGATTATCGCACCTGGTATCCCTCATACTCTTAATTCCAAATTTACCAGGCGTGGTAATTTTCCTAAAGAAAAGCTTTATTAAGCTTTATTTTTAAAAATTTTTATTTAAAGAAAGACTAAACAGAACAGAAAATAGAAATAATACATACGTTCAGAGAAAAAAATAAACAGTAAGAAATCACTAGTTGATGTTTACATATTGTCATTTTACAAATAGTTGTTCAAGGTACAAAAATGGAACATGTAAAGTGGGAATTCAAACAGTGAGACTGCAAACAGTTCTGTTCAACTGTCCTACAAAAACTTAGAAATATGGTTATCAATCCTATACACTTAAATATACACGCAGTTATCCATATCTCCAATTATGTTGAGATTGAACAAACCCAAGCAGGCTAATATCACTCTGAACAAAGAATAATACTATCGCTGGGTTTCACATTATGACACTCCAGGATCAGCACTGGGCATTTTAGTGTCTCTTTTTCTTCAGAGCATCTGTTCATTTTATCATGTGTCATAAGATCAGTTCTCATAAACTATTTATAGATACTACACATGTGTGAGTCTTAACATGTATCCTTTCTATATTAGAGGGAGAAACAAAACAAAGCAAGACAAAGCAAAACATATTCCTATAAACATATGAAACGAAATAAACATCTAAGGCCATTGTACAAAGAGTTCTACCATGGTTCCTGTGTTGTCTCTTGTTACCTCCAATAGAATTGGCTATATCATCAGACGTGGTATAATTGAATATAGCAGTACATAACAGTATTAATAGAAACACAACTTTGTATATAATATAGCAGTTATCAAACCAGGATGTGTATAGTAGAGTCTTGTCATCTTCAGTGTAGTTGCCTATACTCTCAGAATTGATATTATTAATCATATCAGTTTTGAATAAAACCTTCTCTGCCTCATTAGTGTTATGGTCTTTTTTTGCCATCAGTTTTCTGCTTATCTTCTTCATTTGGTTTTCTGCTCCATGCATTGAGGCCTCTACTTTTCTCTCTCTCTAGAATGCCCTGCAGTATTCTCTGTAGAGTTGGATTGGTGGTTGTGAATTTCCCAAGTTCCTCTTTGTCTTAGAAGCATCTTGTTTTTCCATTAATTTCTAGAGACAGTTTATCAGGGTATATCAATCTGGGCTGGAGGTTATTTTCTTTCAGGGCTTGGAATATTTCGCTCCAGGCTCTTCTTGACTTGATGGTTTGTGTCAAGAAGTCTGCCATTATTTGATGGGCCTTCCTTTATAGGTAATCTGTTTCTGGTCTCTAATAGCTTTTAATATTCTGTTCTTATATTGAATTTCTGGGATCTTGATCATTATATGCCTGGGTGTAGCTCAGTTTTGGTTGCAGGTGGCTAGAGTTCTGTATGCTTCATATATCAGAATATCGTTTCCTTTTCCTATGTTTGGGAAGTTTTCCTTAATTATTTCCGTGAATAACCTTTGTAGTTCCTTTGTTTGTACCCCAGCTTCTTCATTCACATTCTTTATTCTCCAGTTATAGATCCTCTTGTCATCTTCTAGCCTTTGTATTGTTACTAGTTTCCTTTTTATTTTTAAGAAGTTTTCCCTTTCAAACTCCCATATTGCAAAACTGTCCTCCAGTTTGGATAATCTATCCTTACTTTCTTTCAAGCAGTTTTGCAGTCTTTCCATAGAGTTTTTAATTTCCTGGTAATCTCTTTGAATCTGCTTTATGCATTCTATATTTTTTTATATTCTTCATCAAATGGTTCTCTCCTTTGGTTGAGTTCCTCCCTTCTTGCATCTGTGTCTGTTTGAGGGATGCTTAGTATCTGTTTTATTAATCTTCTTATATCTTCCTTTATTTGGCTAAATATTTCACTTTTGAACTCACCTATGAGGTCCAAAGATATCTCTTTATGTCCACTGGGGCTGTGTCTGATGTTGCATGTTTGCTGTTCTCTTTCTCCTTTGTATTTTACTGTCCTTGGTCAGTGTTCTCAGGGTTGGGACCTGGAGACTTTTTGTTGTTGCTTCCTCTTCCCATCTTTTTTGCTTCTTCCAGGAGGCCCCAGTTTCTTTCTTTGTTGGTTACAATTCTTCTGAAGTGCGCTGGTGACCCTTCCCACTGCAGTGTGCTAGTGAGTTGCAGACAGGGACAGCATACCCTCCGGATCAGTCAACCTGCTGTGGCCTATACTGTATTACTTTGCATCACCTCCCCTTTGGGTGGTGGCGGCTGGAGTGCGGCAGAGAGGGGATCAATGAAGCTGCTGTGGCATGCACTGTATTTCTTTGCGCCACCTTCCCTCTGTGTCAGTCAAGCTGCTGCGGCCTGCACTGTCAGTCAAACTTCTGAGGTTTCACTGGGTTAGTGTGGTTAGTGTGCGCCACCACTGCAGGGACTTGACCTCGGATAATCTATTGGGTCTCAGCCAGGTCATGTGACCCAGGCCTACCTCACTCCACCAATCCTGTTTGGAAAGGGAACAACTGACTGAAGTCACTGCTTCCTCTTGTACTTGCCAGTCCTGCCCAGTCCCAGAATATCATCTGCCAGAGCCCCCCTATTTATGGAATGGCTCCACTCCCATCACTCACCATGGTGGATGTAGGCACCTTGCCAACTCAGCTCTTCATTTGGCTGGCCAACCCCCGAACTCAATGTCAAAGCGGCAGGACTTCGGACGGCTAGACAAGTCATGCTAGGACCTTGGCGAGTCATGGTCGGACCTCAACCAGTCGCAGTGGACCTCGGCATGTCGCTGCAAGACCTCAGATGGTTGGCAAGTCACCTTAATTTCTTCTTGGAATGAGAGAATTCATCTCCCTCTGTTTGGGCCTCCCCACTCTGTATTATGTTAAATTCTAAGTTGACTATCTCAGGGAGCTTCTGTAGCCAGTTGTTATGTATCCGCCATCTTTGCTCCTCCTCCAGCTTTATTAAACTTTAAAAGAGGAGGTCAGGGGCTAGGGATGTTGCTTAGTGGTAGAGAGTCTGCCTAATATGTGCAAGGCCCTGGGTTCAGTGACGTCCAGCACCACACACACACACACACACACACACACACACACACTAAAATAGATTGACCATTCCTTACATTGTAGAAATTCTTGTGTCATGATTGATAGGAGATATATTATATAACATATATAATGTAATTATGTAACATATATATTGTATGTATTGACATGTATCACTGACGGTAAGTGAAAATGTTAGGGAATTCTATGTCAACACCATCAGTATCACTGGGCTCCTAAATTTCTCAAAGCATTTAAATTTTATTCCCCACTTCCTTGCCGTGTCTTCTCTAAAAGCCTCTAGAGCACATTCAGCCTTAAGAGACTCTCAGATGTATAAACTGTTGTCATTGAGCAGTGAAGGGTCTGGTCTTTTAACTGAGAACCGTTAGACATCCATGCAGAGGGGGCGCAGTTCTTGACTGGACTGTCTCAGGGTCCCAGGGAGTGGTGTTACTTCTTTTTCTATAAGGATAAACTGGTTCACTCAAAGTCAAATCAAGTCAAATCAAATCAAATCAAATCAAATCAAATCAAATCAAATCAAATCAAATCAAATCAAATCAAATCAGAGGTTTAAGAAAGGAAATACATGTTCATTCACTAGGACTTTTTCTAAGTACTATTAATAAAATGTTTTTCAGGCTAATTTCCAGAATTAAATCTTAACATTTTGAAGTATCTGAGAACATGCAGCTAAAACTATCCATCTCTATTTCTGGCCCCAAGCATATTTTGGAGAGTAAAAATTGCTCCGGCATCATGGCAAAAGTGTATTTCTCCCTACAACTGCCCCAAATGTGTTGGGTGCTTTATTATAATGAAGTAGGGTCATGATGGCTTGGAGACATAGTAAATGGCATAAAGAAGAAATTACCATGAATGAAATAGAATTCTTCAAATTTTATTTTAAAAGAAAGGAACCCCCTTGTCTTCACATTTTCCTTGGTGTGATATCGATAACCTCCTGATTTACAGTTCAACATCAGGAGAAAGGCTGGGATTGAAATGCATTAGACTTATAATTTCTGGAGGTACACTTTTGATTGTGTTTAGTCTGAATGAAAAGCAGAGGGTGTGTATTGAACTGCTCAAAGGAGCTGGAAATTGCATACTTCAACCCACCTTTGAGTGGTCTCCTCCTGTCATTACAGTATTAATAAAAGGCTGCAGGGATGCCAGCAGTTGTATCTACTTACTTTCTGGGGAAGAAAATCTCAAATGAAAAGACCCAACAAAAGACTAGAAGACGGAGAGAGATTGTTGTGAAGGAAATGTCCTGGATTTCCTTTTTATCTGTTACCCAGGACCCCAGAACCTATTTTATGCAAAATCTTTAGTGGATATAGTGTTGCTAATAACCCTAATTGCAAGTCAGGTGAGACATGCAGATACATTTTTTTAACATCATGTACAATGGGGAGAATATAAGCTCCAATAGAAAGTGAAATGCTGTGACTCCATAAAACAAATAAAGCCCACATATTTTTAGGTGATGGATATGCATGATGAAGGTAGAAATCAAATGAATAGGTCACCTAAGGTGCAATAGATGAAAGAATACTTTAGAGTTCCTAAGAAGTTTTCTTTGCGAATAAGATCAAACAACAGTTGAAAGTGTATTTAAAAGCTGCATTGTGGTAGAACTTGTATTCTAAAATTCTTCTTAGCTATTCCATTTGAAAACACGCATTAGCTGTAGGTTAGCATCAAATATGGAAATGTCAAAATGACCACGGTCTCAGTAGGGATAAAAAGGAAAACAGGAACTTGTAAAAACACATCATTAACTGGAGCTGCGTCTCGGGTTCACTGACCTTGGGAATGTAGGTTTCCCTTTACCGTCTCATGCAGTTCCACCCCGCAGGACAATGGACCCCTAATGTTTGGTTAGGTGCGCCAGGCAGTTTTTCTTTGAAGACATTATGTTGCATTGTGATGAGGTCTTAATTGGTGCGATTAAACTTACTCTCAGATCCTCCTGGATATCTTTTAAAAAAATAGGGTTCTTTTTAAACAACAGTTGTATAAAAAAATAACCGCAACAAAAAACAAACATTAAACAGAACTTAGATGGAAGATTTTAGTAACTCTAGCCTGATTTTTCCCATATCATCTAATTACCTTTTCTTTACTCCAAAGAGACAAAGTAGCTGGCTAGACTGAGTTTGTTTCTGTGCACAGCTATTTAAAAGGATATGAGATGACTCTGTACCTTGGGTAACTTACACGGGAGTGTATGATGTATTTAGGTTGAAAACTGACCTTGTGTCCAGATTTGCAATAGTCTCTGAGTCCTACACAATAGCGTTGATCTGAGGTAGGAAATTAACCTGGGCTTCTCCACAACATATCTTTATATTTGTGTTGATCAAAATATTATTTAGTCATTGCAACCTCCTCGATAAGAAGGGACGTGCGTATATGCTAATGATGTATATTTTCAATGAGTTGTAAAAATGAGCTGCACATTCTGATATCTTGATGCAAAACATGTTCAAACGCACCTCTCATTCTTTTCCTGTTGGCGCTTCCTTACCTCTTCTCAGTGGAATTTGCTTTTTGACATCCAGTGAAACAGGGTCCTCTTTTGATGCCATCAGTCCCATTTTTCCCTGTCACCTTTCCACTTGCATAGCATTTTTATTCCTGGGAATTAATAAGAAAGCCAAGACATAAACAAGAAAAAAATTTAAGCTAGCAGTAACTTATTCATCATTGAGATTCTGGGTTATTATTGTAGAATGTGAGACTCACCTTCTGACATGCATGTTTTGTGACAGACATGCCACGTCCCTCAGTTGTGTTCTGTGGAAGTCCACACCCGTTCTCATCAGCCTTCCCTTCCCTGACTGAGGGGTCTTACACTGACCAGTGCGGAAGAGACGAGGAGAGCTTTCTGGGAATTCTGTAGCTCTGTGTGTGTGTAACAGATTATTCTAGGGCAATTTCAAAGGGTATTGAATAAAAAATAAGAAAAAGAACTCAAATAGCTTAAGAATAAATCAGCCACTTAGTACTTTCCCTGTGCCAAACACTTTATATACTTTGTTTTCATCCAACCCTCATAATAATTTCATAAAGTAGATATTAATACCTTATTTCATAGCTCAAGAATCAGAGGCACAGAGGGAGTGAATAAAATACTATGCAGAAGAGCTGAGATTCTCACCTGGGTATCCTTGGCTCTCGAGCCCATGCTTGTTCTAGTCTGACAGTGCTTATTAGCAAGAAGGCCATTTTTTATCTGTAAGGATTCGTGGGTCAGACCATTTCCTGTTATTGGATCTTGATGTCGCTAAGCAAGCCCATGAAGGGTGGAACAGTAATTTGGATGGCTAGGAACAACCACCTCATCCCATATCTCTAGAGCTTAACTATGCAATGCTTACCTTCATAGATTTTTTTATATAATTTAAGTTATATTCTTAAGAAAAGAAGGCATCTATTGCCTAAGGAATTTTTGTCAGCTAGTAATTATATCTGGCTTTTAATGAATAAAAATTTTTCTCTTATGGTTTTGATTGGTGGGAGAGAGTAGTCTCTGTGGGTTTCTGTTTTCATGTTTTGGAAATTTATTTTCAGGAAAGAAATTGGGAAACACAAGACAGGAGAAGCAAGCCCCATAGAACTGTTCTCAACTGTTCACATATTCTGCTTAATATTCGGGATGTAAATATTCAGCAGGGGTTGTGCATCAAAAGTCAGGTTTAGAAAGGAGTAGAGAAAGGATGAAAGGAAGTTGATGGAGAGAAAGGATGTGTGGTGAGATAATGTGAGGAATTTATTGTTGCTCCCTAGTTACATTCTGGATTTGTGTCTCTACCACCGTCGTGATTTCCTGTGAATTCGCCCTAGGATATGATCCGACACAGGGATTAGAAAAAAACACTACTATATGCATTTATTTCATGAAAACTATGGTGATCTACTCTATCAAAAACATTGTGCTGGGCATTTCAGTGAGGCGCCTTCCTCCACCTCTTGGATGTGAGATGAAGTTCTAGCTCCATTTGTGAGAGGCAGCTCCATGGAGGAAGTGTAATTACCATTTCTGTGATTGGTGGTCCTCCAGGTATAAATTTCCCACATTATGGTGTATTTACAAGTTTTTTTTTTTTTCTGCTTAGGCAATAAGCCATTTCCATGTCCCTTGTAAAGATTTGAACAGTTGTAAAACTTGACCATATTAAGAGGACCTACGTTTAAGTACTGCCTTTAAATAGATAATGTAAGTTAGCTCCTTCCAATCAAGTCAAATGAAAAAGTTTATAGGAAGCGGGCAATAAACTTAATAAGGTGTTATATAATATGCAGAATAAATATTAGTGCAGAGCATGAACTTAAATGACAGCAACAAATTATAAAGCTTAGCATGCAATTAAAATCACTAATGGAACACGTACGGGGAGAATGCATTCATTCAGAGATCAGTCAAAGAGTAGCTATTCGGTGTCAGAGACACAACCAGAACTAATGACACCCTCTTAAACTCATTTCTAAACACTCTGTCTGTCATGCAAAGCTACAGTTCATGGGTGTCTTCAGTTTGGTTTTTAACATGTGTCATACATGCTAATGACATTTATCCTCAAGGGAGAGAGAATGGGCTTCGTTGCCAACGGACTATCTTTGGGTCTTGCTCATGCAAAATTTTCTGACAGTATGGTCACGGGCAAACACAGTACATCTAGCAGCCATGAACCTGTTGGCAGTGTCTTAGATTTAGATCTTAGCAACTGAAGAACTGACTGATGTTTGTCAGTTAATGAGGGCTGTTAATATTAAAAACTGTTAGGCCCTGACTTGGTGTTTTGTTTTGTTTTTAGCAAAGTTATGCTTTCCTAGCCCCATGCTTTTGTGCCTGTGATTTGTTTTGTCAGTAGCATTCACCTAATCTCCATGGGTACAAATCTTACTCAGCTCTCAAGACTCACATTCCAGGCCATCTTCTCTATCAAATGCTTCCCCTGGGAAATAATCTCTCATTTCTTTGAATTTGCATCACATTTATTTGTACTTCATTAGTTATTTTCACTAGCTGTGCTGTAGTATTACCTGATTACTATATGTTGCATGATTTTAAAAATTGTATCTCTATGAAATATGTAGCTATTTTTTAATGTGTACTTGTCCAATTTTTGGACTAAGAGAAAGGAGAAGTGTCTCAGAATTAGGTGTGGAAACAAAGAAATGCTGGTTTTAGATTACAAGCTAGACATGGATATTTACAGAAAGCTTAGTACTTAAGTGGAGGATATTGGAAAGTTGATGGAATGGCTTTGCGGTCTTTGATGCCACTGGCATATAGAGATATTGCTCTCTGTATAATTTTAGAAGTTGACACCTGTCAACTTTCTTGATGAAAGAAACATTTATAGATGTGAAAGCCTTCAAATCCATGCCCACATTTGAGTGGAAGGAAAGAATGTCCTCTTGCATTCACAGATACAAAATTCACAGATTTCATGACAGAAAAGAGGAAAGAAAGTCCAGGATTGGAATTGAGTCTGAGCTAATCATCGTTATTGAAGACAGGGAGCTCTGGCTTCTCTAGCCATGGGATGCCACACTTGGACTTTCTGCTGGAGAGTGCGGTCAGCACAGGTTTCCGATGCTGCTGCTTTGGAACCCGTGCCAGACTCTTCCAGGGCTGCCCTCGGCCAGTCCCGGTGGGGCTGTGAGACCAGGCGCTGCAGAGGCAGGTCACTTCTGCCCAGTCCCTGCGACACTGCTCCACGGGACAATCTTCCCCCAGGGCTCCCCTTGTCTTGCTGGGACTCCCTTGAGCTGCATTGGAGCTGTACAGCCATCCTTCCTTCCCTCTTTCCTTTCATGGTGTCAGATCATCATCGTGATATGCAGGCTTCTCCACCCTGTTGGTCTTTGTGTTCCTCTCAGAAGAGTCCATGCTTTTTGTTCTTATTTCATCCTTGTGTTTGCTTCTAGGAGTGCCAGGCCGGACTCCACTTCAGTCTGGGGATCCTTTGAGCAAACATCATGGCGAAACTGGACCCTCACACTCACATGCACAGATTCATTCATTTATTTGATTTATTTTGCCAATACTTTACCTATTCTCTAACCCCCCCCCCCAGGATTAGTGCAATAAGAATAAAACAAATAAGATTCTGGTTTTACATAGAATTATATTTATAAGGGCATTAATTAAATGATTTTTTTTTCATTTTATTTAGTATCTCAGATGGTTGTGTAACTCTGTTTCCTGATTCTTGGGAAACTGATGTCTCAGAATGCTTCTTTATGTCCTTTTGGACTTCCTCTTCTGTTAGACTAATAAATAATGTGTGTTTATTATGAAGAAAAACTTACTCAGGGGAGTCAGTTTGGTGACCCGTTGCCTTATGAAGTGATGAATGAAGAAACATTTCCTAACTTGGAAAGGTTGTCAGGAACACCGATTCATTATCAGCATTGGATAGGAAAAAAGAAAGGGAAGATTCAAGCCTTCAAAAAAGATTCTGTGGTTGGCAGGATGTTGGACTTGAAGTTAGAGGGCTTTTTTTTTTTTCATATCTCTGGGAATTTTATGTGTGGAAAAAATATTCAACATCATTTCTCTTTGTTTAATGAGAAGTTTGTTCACTTTTTGTATGTATCTAGACTAGCCTTTAAAATATAAAACTATCATATTTCTCTAACTTAGGAGTTGAGAAGCTATGGTGCACCCATAGATCAAGTCCTGCTGCTGCTTATTTTGTACATAAAGTGCTATTGGAACACATCAACTCTTTTGATTTGGTTTGACTAGTGATTTTCTTTATCTAAATTATAAAGCCAACTAACTGAGATGGGGAGAGTTTGGCTTGCAAATCTAATATGATTATTTTTTGATCTTTTACCAAAAAAAATCTTGCTGAATTCTGGTCTAAATATTTTTAGTCCACTGAAACTATTTAATAAGAATATCCCAAACAAAGCCGTAGACTACATATTTGATCACACTTTCTCACTTTTAATGAAACTCATGTACTTAACGTGTTTTATTCTCTCCAATGTTTTAAATATGCCCTCAATATGATGATAAATATCACAATAATTACAAAATACTATAGTGATCACAAAAGTCACGGAAAAAGTTACACTGAAACCGTTCACAAAAGTTCTAATACTGTAGATTTGCATTTGTTTCTTCATTATTTCTATTTATAACCTTTCTCTTAACTTTAATTTTACATCTTTCTTAAGATTGCCTTCCTGGTTGCTATAATTAAGATGATACTATTTCTAGAGTTGCAATAATCTTCCGAGTTGCAGAATCAGACATGGGGAAGAAAAAAGGAAATCTACCTAGAGACGCAGAATCCAAATTGATCCTTGATAAGGAGACAACAGTTAGTTGTCCAGCCCACCTTGAATGAAACCCAAGGCTGTGATCATTAGGATGAAACCTTTTTATGATTAAGTCTCATACTTAATGGTTAATAGTGAGAGCATAATAATCTTTGACTTCTTACATGCTTTGGCATCTGGGTCCTCCCTGCCTACAATTAGCTGTTGTCCTACTGTTGTGATATTGATTTAGTTTTAGCATCACTGGAATCTAACCAGCAGTCACTCAGAGCTTTCTGCACAGAAAATGAAGGATCAAGCCTGCTCAGTTAATTCTTCTTTTGGGGGTTTTAATTATTCATTGTATAACTCGTCATCACTTCTTCTTTCTAAATTTGTTTTTGTATATTGCCTCTGGGGCTGATCAACTGATAGATTTTTTTCCTACTTGGCTATCATCTGTGACTATTTGTGTTAAACAGGCCTTGTTGGGACTGTAACTACCTTTTCTGGATTCATTTGTTTATTCATGGACTCCTATGTTTGCCCTTTTCTGTACACACAGAAACATATACATAGCTGTGCTTTAAAAGTACATGTATGCTTACAGAAGCAAGAAGACAGATGTAGCCACAATATACTATTAAAGCATATAATATTATTAATTATTGTATTATAATTCCTTTTGCATACCTTTTAATCAACATCTTTCTTTCCAGTGCCATGAAGAATTCTGCCTTTCACAGGATTCCACTGTTCTAAAGAACTGTAATCACTATATTTTTGTTTGCTTTGGACAGTTGAATTCTCACAGTTCAGTGAGTAGCAGATCTTTTGGTGGGCACTATTGCCTTTTTAACACCTCCCTGCCCCACCATCCTAGGATGGATTCTGGTCTTCACTACAGGACCTGCCATCGCCCTCCTGTTCTTCCAGTGTGTTCTGAAGCCATCATCTGTGCTTTGGGGTGACAGGATGTGCGTGCCAGTGCTGCCACTGCCACTGTGACAGGTAGAATGCTCTTAGTAGCAGGCCAGGGAGAGAAGCTTTTCTTTAGACTGTGTGCTTACGTAAGGTATCTTTTTTCCAAATTAAAATGTTTAGTGATATATTTTCATGCTGCATTGACAATGCGAATCAAATTATTACACAAATGGGCTTGCAAAGCAGGGCTTGTTTCTGTCCCATTCCAGTAGTCTCCGAGATGGGATGTGGAATCTCGGTTCACCCAGCAACCCTTCCCCTTTCTTTGTTTTTAGCCCTGCCACATACCCTTGAGGGTCTCTTTGTTCTCCTTCCTTGCTGTCCTGGTGGGACGCTCATCTGCTTTTCCCTTCTCATCTCAGACACATTCTGAGGTAAGCCACCCACCCGCCTCAGCATTTTAAGTCTGCAGTGAGTAGACTTTGATACTACGCACTGGAATAGGTCTGTCCCAAGGATGTGGCCTGAAGAGATGTTCTCATAGAGTCTGCTTCCTAATTTTATGGAATATCTCTGTTCTGTCCATCCCGAGCCTGTGATTGGGTTTTTATAATTTATTCTATTACTCAGTATTATTATTATTGCTATTACTTTCCTTATCACTTCTGTGGGTGGGCGTGTGGTTGTCAGTAACTTTATACGCAGATGAGTCTGAAAGTTATTTGCAGGATGACATGAAATCTTCATTTAAAGATTTTAGTCAGTGACTAGGGGTGTGGGAAAATTGTGGGTTGCTTTTCATGCAAAACACAGGTTATCTTTTTTTTTTTCGAGGTACATCTTGTTTTTCATTTGTCCTGTTTATTTGTATAATCACTCTCAGAGGTATTCATTTTTGTGTGAAAATGGCAGATTGCTCATACTTGTCATTTTTCGGAAAGAGCAAGCACAGGGCCATCTTTGAGGCAAGGGTCTTCCCCCAGCCCCAGGGTTACCCAAGGTCAGTCAGTTGTCACATATCTTGTGACAGTACGATTCTCAGCCCCTGTTTTCATAAGGGAAAGGGCCAGAGGTGCAGTTGTTTTCTTTGATGTTCTATGATGCTGATTTGTTCACGACAATGACTTTAGGCCATTAAATGTTTGAACTTGTTTGAGTACAGCTAATATGACACTTACTCTGCTAGGGGGTTGGAGGTGAGGTGAAGAGCTATATTCACTCCCTGTATTCAGTAAATGATGACTACACTTGAATTTTACTGGGCTAATATGCTAGGTAAACCCTAAATAGCAGTAGTGAGATCAGTCTAGGTCAGTGTATTGGTAAACTCTCTCATTGCTGTGGGAAAAATGCTTGACCTACACAGTTTAAAGGAGGAAAGCGTCTATTGGCTCACAGTTTTAGAAGGCTCAGTCCCTGGTTAGCTGGCTCGGTGGCAGGAACATCATGGCTGAAAGGCCTCGGGAACCAAAGCTGCTCACTTCAAGGCAGCCAGGAAACAGAGCAAAGGAGAACACTGGCAAAGGGACATAACTCTCGGGTTGTGTCTCCAGTGATACACCTTCCCGACTGCACCCCACCCCCAACTACACGTTTGGCTCCATAGCTTCTCCATGACCCAGTCGGCTCTGTAGGAGTCTCTTAATCCTGCTAAAATAACAGTTAAGATTAACTGGCGTGATTGGATGCCCTCTATGTTTTTCAACACTCCATTGGTAGCTCTAGATCATGTGTAGGAAGTGATTCCCAGTCACAGCTGTAGTAGTTGTTTTTTCCTTATATTGAGCGTAACTTGCTAGGTATTAAACTAAGTGCTTTGTTGAAAACAAAAGTGCTCTATTTTCACTAAAATCTTGGGTAGCTCTGGTTGTTACCATTTATAAACAGAGAAATGCAATTCAAAACCAGAGATTTAATAAAGATTTCCCTACTATACATTTTGATAATTTATGTAGATGAAAGATGCTCTAGTGTTACAGGCAACTGTGTTAGATAGAAATATTATAGGCAGTCAGACAAGGCTGAGCCCTCAAAGGAGCCAGAACAGAAGACCAGATACCTTTGCTGTTGTGGGGTGGGGAGAGACACCTCCTGCTGTGGGCCAGGCCTCAAGACAAAAGATCAAACAAATACATCTACATCTAAGGACTGATAGTCTAAATAGGTCTCTATCACCCTGGGAAGCCAGGAATCACCATTCCTAACCCCTAAGGGAAGAATGACTGCTTGTTAAGCTTGCTCCCTGGCTTCCCCATTTGTTCCTGGTTTAATCAATTTTACCTGAGCAGCTAATCTTATTGGTTGATCATAGTTCTGTCCCACTGTGTGTCCACCTTGTAAGTTCATATATTTTCTTCATCTTCCTCTCATCTCACCTTGTGATTTTGACCCTAGGGAAGACAGAATTTTTGGCAACCCACTCGGGACCCCTTCTGTCTCTCTGACAGAAGCTTTCTTTTTCTCAATAAATATTTCTGCTTTTAACCTCCATTGTTCCTAAAATTCATTCTTCGATTTTGGAGAACACAAAGTCCTACTGGGACATCCAGTAGGCTGGGAGTTTCACTTCCCTGTATCACTAGTCCCCCATATTTGTACAGAGTTTTCAAATAATGTCCGTGTTTCTCTAGTACCTGGAGTGCTGACTAGTAGCTCAGAAATAAGTGGAATTGATTTGAATTGCATTCTTAGAGTAACCCATTTACTTTTGCTTTTCTGTTGCATGAAACTTCTGATACCACTACTATGGAGTCTCCCATATATTTTCTCCCAAAATATTATCTCCTGAATATTTTTATTTTCAATATTTGAGGAGAGATAATACAAAATAAAGGGAATTATAGCTCTAAGAATTAGCTGCACACATCCATGGCAAATTCAATTTGATCTCCTTGTACTTCTTTATAGTCATAAACTATTGGTGCTGGAGTATCATTTTCTATTATTTTACTTCATGCTTTATGTCCTACAGCCTGTAAGTAGTAGTTTCAATCCTAAAACATGAGTTATCTTTCTTGATCCAGACTTCTTTTCACCACTAAACCATGGCCAGCTTTCCCAAGGGCCAGGGAAGAGCTCACCTAAACTTATGTGCTATGACTGTTACCAGAACATGATTTAAACAAGCACTTTGTTATGTGTGTGTGGGAGAAAATGACCACAGGACCTTTTCCGTAGAGGACTCTGCCTGGCAGCCTTGATAAATAACTCAGTCAGAACAAGACATGTGCTACTTAGCTTTGTCCTAGCCATTTTCAAATTCCAAACTCTTTCTCTCTTATTCTTTTATTAGGCCCAAAAGGCAGTGTCTTTTTAAAACCAGAAATGTGAAACCTTCATTTCTCTTTTTTGGCTTGCTTTTACCAATCGGTAAAGTTTCGTCAAAAATGTTGTTTGAATGTGATTATTTACTATCATTCCTCTCATGATTATTATAGTTCAATTTATTATCTGTTCACCTCAGTGTTGGGGTCACTGCAATGATATTCTAGCTGCATCTAAAAGAAAATATCCTGTATAATCTGTGCATATTCCGACCCCTTGGAGCTATGGGCTTTGGGGGTGATTTGTGGCTTTAGAGGGGTGTGGGCAGAACAGGGTTGAGTGATGATGGGTGGAGGAGAGACCATTTATCAGGGTGGAGTGTGGAGGGAGGTGGCTGTTTCAGTGCCAGGCTAATACTGTTACGGAATTCTTAGATCCCAAGGTGACAGATCATGTCACGAAGCAGAAAGTGGAACTGGCTTTGGACTGCAGACACAATAGATCAGCTCGTTATTCTGTAGAGATGGGATGAAGATATTCAAACAACTGTGACAGCTTAGTAGTGTCTGAAGCGAAAAGAGAAAGAGGAAGCTGGAGAAGGAGGATGGTTTCTCTCTCAGGCTTCCCGTGTTTGACGTAGGCCATGTTTACTGACCCACATAAAGACTCAAAGTAAATTGGGCCGATGCTGACACTGAGGGGTGAAGCCCTTGAAGCCTGAGCATCGGTTCTATGTGAGTAGCAGTGCTCTACAATGGTCAATGTTGTGTTCAAATAGGTTGGGTCATTTCACTTTGGACTGTCCCTAGGCAGAATAAAAGATAAGTGACAAAATTAGAAGTAGCTCAATTAAATGAGATTTTTAAAAAGATAAAACGCAATAGGGTCGCTTTGTATGAAAAAGACCTTTTCAGTAGAGAATGTGACCATCAGAAATGAGAGCCAATGTCAGCTGGACCCTCAGGGGAGGCTGCTGCTTTTGCTAAGCCACCGTGGGATTATACTAACCCCGAGTACCAGTTCAATGTGCCATAGACAGGGTCTAGGGGGACAAGTGTAAACAGTGATTCCCTATCAGGTAGCACGCTAAGCCTGGGAGTGAGTCTTTCAGAGCCAGGATGAAATGGTGTTTCCTTGAAAATGTTCTCGCTCTAAACTCACAGCTGCCTAAATCGGTTTCAATTAAATATACTTTTCCCTTCTAAGAAAACAACACACACCTGTAATCTCTCCTAGCCATTGGCAGATCTGCCACGGTATAGCACTCCACATCTTCCCAGTGGCTGCAATTACACACATCAAGTTTCAGAATGGATGGCAAGGTAATATTCTGGAGGTAAAAGGCTACCACTTATGGTCCCCACTCGGCTCTCATGTGTCACAGCCGTTTATTGTTGGGAGTTATTTAGAGACACAGTCACTGGCTAACAAAACCATCTGTTAGTTAACAACAGCAAAATATGAGTCTATTTCAAAATGGCATGGGGACATTTCAAGTTAAGGGGGAAAGGGGTGCCAACTCTTTTTTTTGTTTCCTTCAGTCTTTCCTTGTCAAAGAAGAATGCGTTTGTTATCAAAGCCAGCTTGGCTAATGTGCTTTCGCCTCGTACATATCTAGAAATCAAAGCTGCCTAGAGAGTTATTTGAGGGTATGTTCTCTCCCTCTGGAGTCCATCTTGCTCCAGCCATGCTAATGACTGGAATTTCATGTGTACATCAGGAAAACAATATAACCTTTATGCAATTCCACCAACACATCCTACTCAGAACATGCTAGATGTTGGGAAAGCAAAAATGGTCTCACCGGACAGATTTGGTAAGAAATGTCACCTTTGTGCCGCTGTGCTTTTCCCAGCGTGGGGGTTGGGGGTTGAGGAGTCTCTACACTTTTCCCCACCAGATAGTTTCCCAAATCAGCTAAATATAACTCCATTTATTGTCATGCTAAAACGTTCTATTTAGCTGTGTTTAACTGGATATCATGATTCCATGGGCTGACCTTTGGCTCCTGGGAAGTCGTTTTAAATTCAATCCCCCCGCAAAGGAAAATCCTTCCAATTCGTTGGCTGTGAAAGGTCACAAGTGAGATGTGTTTTGATGGTATCTGCCTATGGTTTAATTCTCAGTAAACTTGAGCACTAACTGGGCCTCAATTGTCCTTTGTCTTGGGAATCTGAGTTCTAAGAAGCCTGGGAGAGTGGGTGACATGGGGCTGGGTTGCTGGCATGGGTCGAGGATACACAAAGGTACCAGCTGAAAGATGCGGTCTATAGTGCTGAGTTAGGTCAGTGCTGCCTCCTTTCTGAAAGATGCGGAATTCAGACTAAAATATATCATTTCCCTCCCTGTTTCATTTGATCTCTTTAAGAGGGACATTTCCCACTTTCTGGGAGGCAGAGAGGGCTTAGGTGAGGGTAGGGAAGGAACTAGAAGTGTGTGAACCAGGCAGGAGGAAATCGGAGTATCCTGAACATTTAGCCGTTGCGACGCTCCACACGTAAACCCAGTGTCTCCAGCTGGAATAGTTCCCTTTCAGGACCTCCTTCCCTTCTCAGTTCGGCCGCATTGCAGTCTGTCTTAGATTCCTCACCATCATCGTGTGAATGGGGTTAATTGAAATAAAATACTTGCATTAAATCTTAAAGAATCCCCTTCTTTAAAAAATTGTGTTTTGTCAAGCAATGTTTAAGAGTTCTGTCAAAGATTTTTGAAGAGTTCAGTGGATGGGGTATTGATTGGTGGAAGGCTCTGGAGTTTTGTGACTGTCTTTCACTCTACTTCAACTTTTTAGAGATTTTGTAGCATAACCATTCAATGAATCGCTATGGCCCCTCTCTAATTTAGATAGCAAAGATAGCAGTTGGTTCACCACACTCCTCCCAGTCTCTATCACATACAAACTATATTCTAA
The DNA here is from genome assembly GCF_034190915.1 of Cavia porcellus. Lineage (NCBI taxonomy): Eukaryota > Metazoa > Chordata > Mammalia > Rodentia > Caviidae > Cavia > Cavia porcellus. The sequence goes on along the minus strand of NW_026947500.1, from coordinate 14,572,988 downwards.
CCCAGTGGGTATTCAGTGTCTCCTGAGAACATCTTGCAGTTGTACCTTTCTTTGTATTTATGTTGCTTTCTCTTCCTGAAATATCTTCATTTTCTTATGGAAGTTCTACTTATGAATAGAGGGTAAAATATTATCTTTTTTCTCCTCTGGAAAGCTCTGGAAAGTCTTTCCCCTCGCACCTGTGGAGAAGGTGAGCTGAAGGTGAGCGTTGCTTCCAGAATACCTCGTTGCTGTGGCTGGGAGCGTTAATTCCCTTGGGAGATTTGTGTCAGTCTCCCTCCCCGAAGGCAGAGCTGGGTCTTCTTCATTTTCCTACCTCAGAGCTTAGCTCAGGGGTTTCCCCAAGAAGGAAGGGAGCTTTTCACCTTTCTTCCACAGAAGTATAGGCATTTGGGCTTCCGATGTTCAGCCTTTTAGTACTGGGCGAGACATGAAGTGGTGTCTCCCCTGTCTAAGGAATCATGAGAGTTCCTAGCAGCCGCAGAAATAAGCAGAAAGTGAAGCCTTCAGTGTCTCAATGCATGAAGGGCGATTATCTGAGAGTAAATGAGAATTTGGCTCCCCTTTCCCTTCCTTGTGCTGTAGGTTCTCTTGGAAACGCAGGCTCAGGGAGAACTCAGCATGTTAGCACCGATTTTGAGTGGGGAAGTGGATCTGAAAGGTTGGGGTAAAGCCTACTTGGCTTCATTTCTTCAAGTTCTCATTTTCTTCTCCCCGAATCTTCAATCTAGTGGATCTCAGGCTGGTCCTGGCTCCAGAACCTTCTGGAGAGGACAAAACAACATAATACATGGAGTTCTGAGTTAAAGTCACATTTCATTCAAATAGGATTTGGTGATCAAGGCCCAGTCGCTAACGAAGCCATCTGCCTTGTCTCATTTATCTTTACGAAGAGACAGCTTTCAGCGACCCGGGGTTGCTCCTGGATGTCTGTGTCTGTCTGAAATCACAGCATCTTCTGTTTTGACTCAGAGCTGAGCCTTTTTGGACCTAGTGTAACCCAGTGTATGTGAAATGAGTGTTGATTGTAGAAACCCAGTAATACTGGTTTAAATAGAAAAGTCCTTCAATCTTTTGGTGAGTCAGAAACTCTGGTTTGAGGGTTACACCACCATAGAAAGGACCAGCCAGGCCACAGATGCCTTTGCTGGCAAGAAGACCACTTGTGATGCAGTGTCACTCCAGCTCAGTCACCACCAGGCACGTGTGACTGCTAACATATGATACTGGACACCAGGGCCTTCCGCCCTGCTGCCGCCTAACACTTGGATAAACTTTCTGAAGTTCTCTTGAATTTTAAAAGCCTTTGTTTGTTTATTTTGCAGTACTGAAGATTGAATCTAGAATCTTCAAACTGAGCTATATCCTAATCCCTTAAAAAATTTTAATTGTGAGACAGGGTTTACTAAGTAGCCAAGCTGCCTAGGCTGTATTGGAATTTGTGACCCTCCTACCTCAGCCTTGCAGAATGCTGGGATACAGGTTGCTCTACTATGGGCCCTGCCCGTTGTTTTTGGGGGCAAGTCTTACATGGCTGCATTGGATTGGTGGACCCTGAGTCTTATGCATACATTTTAGCAGCTGGGGAGTTGAGACACCTGGTTTTCTTTTTTTTTTTAAGGCGGGGTTTCACTATATAGTTCAAGCTGCCCTTGAACTAACTTTGTAGCCCAGGTTGTCCTTGGACTCCCAGGGGTCCTCCTGCTTCAGCCTGGGATTACAGGTGTGCACCACCATGCCTTGCTGAGACCTGGTTTTCTGTCTTCTTCCCCAAGAAGTGAAGACTTATGAAGCAAAAACTTTTCTAAACAGTACAATAGCTCTCCAATGGTGCTGAGCAATTCATAATGTGATAGACTCTGTTATATCCTATAAATAGCATCAAACAATATGCTTTGAATATACCAAATTTCTCAACCTTTCTGGTAACGTAGGGCACAAAACATTTTCCTATAATTTGGGGCTCTCATCCCTGACATCTCTCCTTCCTAGTGTTTTGCTCTTTATTACCTCCCTTTTGCTGTCCCTCATTCCTAAATTCATGCTCCCAGATTCCAGTAGCACCGAGGCCCCATTTGAGGGGACCTGGATTCATGAGATAAGCATTGGTTGGTAGTTTCCCATGGGAATCCTACACCCCTGCTGGCCAGGGCCTGCACTCAAAATGGGTTCTTCAGTGGCCAATAACTTTCTCGGCCATTCCTCATGCCTTTAATTTACTCTCTGTCTTTTAAGAGCAGCTACTACCGCTAGGTGAAATTACCCAAGTGCTGGGCTAAAGTCCTTCTGAAAAGGCCTCTCATGGAGTTGGTTTCTTTTTCTTTTTCCTCTATTGATTCTGTCTTGAAGAGGGTCAGTGTATCTTGCTTGTGTGAATGAGGTATAGGAATAGCTATAAATGTAGATTTTTTTTTCAAATAAAAATGTATCCGTGCTGCCCAGTGATTTTGGGTATGCTGTGAGGTCCTCAGAAGCTACAATCATCTTAGTCATTAACTATCTCTGTTTTCTCAATATTTGGTAAAGTGAGTGACACAAAGCAGGTAGGAAATTCATGGTTGCTGAATGATGAGTGAAAAAATGAATGAATGAAGCTTAGTTAAAGCCATCAGTATGGTCAGATCCATGTTTATCCTTTCTGCAAACTTGTTTTTGAGAAGTTGCTTTTATACAAAAGACATTAGAAACTATGGAGGTCTGAGATAGGCCTATGGGTACTAATAAATTCAGGCACTTAACAACAGCCAGTACTGTGGGTTAAGCATATTATTCTTCTTCTTCTCATTTGTAAGGGAAAGAACTGATTCTCAGTTATGTAAATGAAAGAAAGTTGGAGATATGATAATTATACCATGTCTTAGTCATTTCCCCTCAATGGGCAAAATTCTTAACACCCGTGACTCAAGGGAGGAGAGGTTGCATTCCAGCTTGCAGTCCTCAGAGGACTCAGTCCATCATCGGTTGGCTCCTCTGCAGAAAGGGCACGGT